>NC_060246.1:166514664-167764664 GCF_921293095.1 Ischnura elegans | reverse complement strand
TCAAAGAACTCTGAAGAACAAATTAAAACTACAGATCAGACTTTGCGGTGTTGACCAAGTTTTCAAATAAGCCTGTATTTTCCAAAAAGATGAATAAGATGATTATCAATTTAAGAGGGAATTCCTAAATACAAACGAGGATATTTGTTTATTCGGGGAATCGCCAATTCATTCACCTAAATATGAGCTGTTTTGTGAAAAATTGTGCAAAAATATAAATTTCGATAGGTATCATATATTTCAACTCTGTTAAAGTCCAGAAATAATATTTACGATGAAAAATCTCCTCCCCAATAAGCCATTATGTGTTGGAGGAGCTTCAATTAAGATGATGCAAAAGCTACAGCCCACTTATCATGAGTTGTTGACGCCATAAACTCAGAAAACAGTGGTATCACATCTTTCCATTCTTTTTGCAAAGTTGCATTCAATCACGAACATACGAAAGGGATATTTTCGTGGTTTTTTGGCGCTGTAAAATCGAGACCTGTCCAATTTAATAAAGACTCATGTTTGTCAACGCTTCGGTTGCCAGGTGACGGGCCATTTGCGATTTGGCTGTTGAATGAAACCGCTTTTATTTAGCAGCGCCACCAAACGAGTTTTTCGGACGAAGCTCCATTAAATTCCACTCTGTCGGTTAGGGGGCCGCCAAAACTCTTTCCCTCACTGCCAATGTCAAAGGAAGGCCTCGCTGGTTATAAAAGCCGTTTTGATTTACTGCCGGCGGCGGCGCTGTGTGTGAATGAAGAAATCAGACCAAAAGGTCCCGATGAAGCGAGGAGAAATGATGGCGGAAAAGTCAAATTTAATGAAGCATTCGCAATCTGACGATTGAATGTCGGGGGAATAGGAAGGTCTACTCAGCTCAAAGGTGGATGCATGGCTTGCTAACTTAGGTAACTCTGCGAAGGATTTCACAAAAGACCTCCCCTTTCACTCAACATTTCATCGAATCAAATGAAAACTGCGGGATTATTCCGACACGTGCATTTAATTATCGATTTCTCAAAAGAGTTTTGGCATCGCTTTAAAAGTTTCAATTTAATTTTGAAGATATGAATAGGTAACATCTGAATTTGACATGAATAATTTCTTCAAATGTACCTACTATTTATTGATAAAGTTTATTGTAATTCAAGAGTTGGGTGGCTGCCATATGATCAGAAACAAATAGAGCATTCAATCAGCAATGCTGCGATATGAGGAAACTAGCGACCGCTCACTTTAAACGAATAGTGATGACTGAAACGTGGCTATACAATAGAGTATGTGCACATTTTTGGGAAGTGATCTTAAAAAAGAATTTACACCACAATTAGGCTAAATTCCGAGTCTGAGAATAGAGAGGTACTTTTTAAGCGAGATATTAATTATTAAAATTTGCAAAATTAATGATGCGCTGAAACACCAGTCGGCCATATTCTCAAGGCTGTGACGTCATTTTGTTCGACGTGTTCTCAGGCATTCCTTGTTCTTTAGGGTGAGCCCCTCTACAGCGTATACTGAGTTTGGAAAGAAGCCATGGAATGCCTTATGAACTAGATTTAAAGTGTGTACATGCCATCATCTACATCTTTTAATTCATTTGTTTCTCGGTTACGCTGACGACAAGACTCTATCAACTTTTCTACCTCGAACTACCTAATCGTATTTCTTACTCCTCGGTTCTCGCATTTGCGTTCGTTTCAGATTTATAGTGGCATTAAAATTAAGAGACACTTAAACAGTGATGATCCTTGAAAATAGTACGACTTAATTCGTGAAAACTAAGTCACTAATTAGTAACTAACTTAGTAACTGTACCCGTACTACTAACTAAAAAACGGAAAATTAATTTTCGATAAAAAGTGATAGTTTGGGTATTCAAAATGTTTGTAATTTAATTCCAAACACAGTGATGCTAATATTTCCCAAATCGGATGTGAAATAAGCTCATTATTACGTATCACAAGTCGGGACTACTTTTTGGAAATGCACCGCGCGCAGGGATTCCTCGCTTAATGGATAGTCATAACAAGACACTTGTACCTTTAAAACCTATAAACTTATGCTGTGAAGAAATATAAAATGAACCAATTATTAAATTGTGCTAACAAATGCTTCGAGAAGCATATTGAAACCGAATGAATGAAAAGTAATCGACTGATCTAACTATCAAACATTTGATTTCCAGCCCGAGAGATTTCCGTCATTCATCCGGACCAAGTTTTCAATAACCAATTTTTAGATATACCTCTCAAATGCTATTCATAAACCTCAACCAAGCAAATGTACATCTGACTGACATATCTATGTTAGCGAACTGAAAATAACTTGTAGAAACATTGAGATAATCAGAACTCTGCTTTTGAATACATTAATTCTACGAAAGAACAAATACGTCGACTAAAAGTGCGTTTTTTAAAGAAATTAAGATCAGATTACTGCTTAAACTGGACCAAAATGTAACTTCAGTTATTTGTGCTTACGTTTAAAACCTTAAATAGCCCAGAAGAAGAAGAACCCAGCTCAGTAACGGCAATGTAATAATTAACTATGGATATTCATCCAGTCACCACGGGCCATAACTGAATATGAAAAATTATTTTTCGCGGGTCAGTAGGTTAAATAATAATAGAATAGAAAATAGTTAAATAGATAAATAAAATTATGATCGGTATTTGAAATGACAATAATACAAATATCGATAGTTATCTACCTACCGGCACTTTTACTTCCGTAAACCTTCGAATCGTGCTAACAAACTTTTGGCCAATTACCTACAGTAAACAATCTTACTTAATTCACTTATGTTAGACCTAATTTCCGATGAGGTTTCCCGTCCATTTCTCTTTATTATGAATGAGACAAGACAACAAAAAAGCTCCAGTTCAACATTAAAACTTCGTGCCGAGGCATGTAGGTATAGTCCAACATAATCAGCACGGTCAATCATTGAAGCAACCACCTTCGGGATATTATTTGAAGAAACCCTCACGAAACCTGATTCCATGATAAGCACTTAAACGTATTTCCCTTTACACAGATCAGATCCACCAACTTTTTCCAATGCACACGTAGTTTATTGAATCATAAACACGATCATAACACGATAAACACCTTGCACGCTGATGAGATAGACCAGAATGACGTCACATACCGAGGAGCCAATAGATGAGCGTTTTCGTCTGCCTAATATCGTTGCGAAAACAATGCATATTAAATAGTAATTATTAAACAAACTAAGCAACAATTAATGCTGTTAATCGAAAGTAATGATATTTACGATACACTTTATTGAATAAACTGCATTTCAATCGTATTCCTCCCGAGTGCACATACTCTATTGTTGAGGCAGTTGTTCACTGCGCGAAGTATGCGTATGTAAAAGCTATTCTGTTTTGCATATGCTTTGAATTTGTGATTACATTTGGTTGATACAGTTGGCTTCTATTGTCGAAATGGAACAAAAATGTATAAGGAATCTTAAAATATAATCATAAAAACAAGTGGAAAAATGAAAAAGGAATAAAAAAATTCGACTGCTACTATTTCGATGATATTAAAACTCTGGTCACGTATAATTGATAACATTTAAAGTAAAAGTGAAGTAAAAATCCTATACGAAATTGATGAGAACAAAGCCGGTCAATTCAAGTCAAAACTCCTATAGTTAACTAGGCCTGAACCGTAAGTGATACTTAAATTATGTACTGCCTGTGAAAATTATAGCAAGAAGTAAAATAAATGTTTGCTCAATTATAACGGCGCTGCCATTGAGTAGACATGTGTCACTTCCGGTTTGAACAGGAAGTGAAATTTCGATGCAGCATGCCTCTCCAATTGCAAATTGCAAAACGAATTCAAAAATTCCAACAATGGATGTCTCATTCAAATAAGTGGAATTGAGTTTGGCAGCTACGATAGAAAAATCATAAATGCATACCTACCGAGGAGCTGAGGAAAATGCGCGAATCTCTCAATGGACTGTCGTGCAATAAAACGAAGTTCATTGAAAAATTCATCAAAATAATCAGTCTCAGCATTTCTTTTTCAACTCAATAATGCTAATTTTGTACTTAAATGACATAAAAAAGTAAAATTACCAAGGTCTTCAAGGTATCCAATGGTTCACTTGAGGGAGCAAAAAAGTTCACATAATTGAGCTGAGAACTTCCAAAAATATTTCTTCGCGCAAATCCTTTCTTAGTGAGCCTATCCGTGAGCCGAGGTCTTTTTCCTGCAATATTTCCTGGCCGTATTTTGAGTAGTTTGGGCAGGGTGTTGTTAGTGAGTGAATTAGCTAGTCAGTAAGGACGCGTGGATTTGTATGTCTAGGAGATATAACCCCTCTAAGTTTAAAAGATAAGTATCCAAACTCCAATTTGACAGAGCAAGAGCTAACACAGACACACTATACACTGAAGGTCGAGGGAGATTGCTTTTTTTCCTTTTTTAAAATTCCTATTTCTATGCCTGCATTTCTTTGTCTTTTCTCGATGCTATTATGGGGTTGGTGCTCTGTATCTGTTCCTTCTCTTCCGGAGCGCTTATGAAGTTTTTTTTGTGCACAGAAGTAGAATTGAGCTTTCAATTATCATTTTACTATGTCGATGCATGAATATAGTATTTACCGGATTGTCACGCACGCAATATATCGGGGATAGAAGCACTGGCCTTTGGCATCGCGCAGGCGCAGAATGATGTCACGGTTGAGGGAAAGAGCACGTGACGCGTACAGCCAAAGATCCGCGGTTTTGATTTCTGGTCGGGAATTCTTTGGCATGGCAATTAATGCCACATCTCGGAGTTCATGCCATATATTCAAACATATCAAATGACCAAGTGTTCCCATCCGAAGTTTGATGTATCCATGCATAGATATATCAAACTTCGGACATACAAATAATACAAATATCAACCAATTGCCCCTCAAGTCGCCGTGTACAAAATATAAAATAAGTGCATGTTTGAGATATTGGACTACTGAATCCAACCAAGCATTCATTTTAGTCCTTAATTATTGTCCGGGGGAAAATAACTTATTTTTCCTACCCGTTCGTCAAAATATCTATATTACTTTATCTTCCTTCCACCGCGCCTGGAAATATATCCAGGTTCAAAGACGATTTTCCCCACGTCACGCTGAAAGATATCAGCTCTCGTATACTTTAGAATTCTACGAACTGATTCGCGTAGAGCCCACCTCTGTCCAAGCCGCAGACTGTGATATGTCCCACATTCAAAAGCCCCTCCTCAACTCCTCACCCTGGATCAATTCCTGGCGGTTCAAAATTTTTTTACTCGTGAAGTCCGGCACCGTCACCTGAGATTTGAACCTGGAACCTTTAGGTCAGCAGCCAACACTAGGCATACAACGCCAACTGATTGAAAATGATGAAGTACCGGCGACATTTCACGAAAGGAAAGCACTAATTGCCACAAATTGAAAAATATTGATTTTGTTCCCTTCCTCCTACCACAATTATATCAAAAGCTATGATGTCCGGTCAGTTAGGAGATAGATTGATTTTTCACATGAACGCTAGAACGCGTGTGTGGTCGTTTTGGCTGTAGCTGAGAATGCGTATGGCCAACCCCGCGTTATATTTTCCCGAAAAAGAATTTCCTTCGGAGATTTTCCCTAAATTGTTGAAAAATTGTTGTATAGAATTTTCAGGATTGCTCATAATCAGTTCCGTTAAAAGTTATTTCTAAAAAGAACGCCGTTTCGGTTAATTTGACAGCAGTTGACATTTCACATAGCACCCCGACTAATTTTTTCCTAAAATAAATTTTCTTAGGAGAATTTTCCTAACTTGACAGAGGAAGTCAAGTGGTATGCAGATTTCAAAAGAAGTCAATGGTTTTCTTGAAAAGAATAATTCTGCCTAGAAGACCGGGTGCTACGATATAGACTCCTCACTCTTACCTTATCTTCTGACAGGTTAAGAGTTAAGACACATTTTCCCCCTCGATAACGGTTGCCTCGCCAACCGTTCTGAGATATAAATCCCTATTTTAATTGTCTTTAGAAGATGCCCTACTAAATTCCATTTCGGCCTATTAGCCGCTCCAACCAATTTTTGTAACATGTTAGGATGTATTGTTTCAGTTTTTAGTAATTTACCTCTTTTGAGCGATAAATTTGAATGGTGGATCGAATTGCGGTGGAATCACCACGATAAGTAGTGGAAGGAAAAATTCATGGAAAAGTCCCCAGAGGAGGTCCACCTAGAATAGAGATAAAGAAACATACGGAGAAGAAGAGCCTCGGTGAGGTGGTGGTGGAAGCTGTGTGGGAGGGCAATGGAGGGATGCAGAATGCATAGGATCTATAGGATTAGGATTGAAATATTATGTATGTTTGTACCATGGGAAAATTCCCGTGGAATCGGAATCTAACCACAGACTTTGAGTTTTACTGGCCACTGGGCAGAACCTATCCAGTTTCCTTGATTCCCATGGCAACTTACAGGTGTACACAGTGGCAACTATAAGGGTATTCCATAAATTCTAAGAGAGAATCAGCAATGCAATTACTACGATTCGCAACTTACTTCTTCATTTTGTAAATGGCTTCTGTCCCAACGTCCCAACAATGGCTATCGCTGCAGATATGGGACACCTTTGGGATATTTAGTCGATGCACCAATGTCTGCAGAGACAAATCACCGTGACTCGATTATCAGTCCAGGGAAATTTCATCCCATGGCAATTTATGTGACTTAGAAAGTCAGTTCAATTTATTTATCTTAGGTTATTGTGCTGCAAATTCGATAAGAAAGCCTGAATCAATTTTCCCTCTCAAGTGTCTTTCTGTCCAAGAGTTCTTACAGAATAAAAGAGTGCTCTATTTTTCGAAGGCAATGAGTTAATCGTGGCTGCGTCCATTCAGGGAAGAGAGGTGGTCAGCCGTGTCCAATGTGGAGAGAAAATTTATATTTTAAATGCCCAGGGGTCACTTTTGCCCGCGACCAGCCACGGCCATTGTGATAATGAGTAATTAGCAGTCAGGACGAGACAAGTGAGCAGCGTGGACCGCAACTCGAGCCCTCCCCCCGCCCGCCTCCACCTCACTTCAAACTACCCCCACGCCCGCTGATCCCTACCTCCCCCGGCTGACCGCAATTTGATTCACAAATACAAAAACCACCCTTATATCCTCGGCCGCCTTTTTTCCACCCTTCCATTATTATTTTTTTGAAACTTTTCATTTGGGAGGCGAGCTGAGCATATTTGTTTGACTAATTAACGAGGCGGCTATCACGAACGAAAGAAAGGACAGCTGTATTTCTTTTAATAATTATTTCCCGCCGTGGGAATGAGGAGACTGGTTCTTTATTTTTTAATCTTCGCAAGGATAAAGGCACACAGGCCTAAGGGAAAGGACGGGAAATGTTTTTTTTAATGTGTCCACACCGGCGCTGAATTCGTACTGAAATAGCCAACGCTTAATCGGATGTGAGGCACCCCTGCTGTCCTGTAGTGATTTCTTCATTATTTGGTATCTCGGAGGCATGCAAAAAGTAAGCGCTTTATGATTCAATATTTATTTTTACTCCCACGCATTTAATGTTTCATTAAAGCGGTGAAATTTGCGGTCTCTAGATGCTGAGGAATAATGGGTTCACTCAGGCAAAAAACAGCATTTCGTTTAAAGAATTCGATAGATTGGGGTAAGAATGAAGAAAAACATATTCCTCATTCAGCAATTCAATTTGAAATCTAAAATAAAGAATAACCATAAAGTTTCCGACCACTATTAATGAGTTGGTGACGTCATCAAGGTATAGTTTCAGGTATTTCATAAGGAAGAACCGTTCATTGAGTGAAGGAGTCATTTCATACAGTTTGAACAAGATCAGAGCACACGAGGGTTGTGCACCACGCCGAAGAATATCTGAGACGCGCTGATAAGGTGGTCAAAAGTCTGTGACATCACAAACTTAATGTGCGAAGGGTTGATTCCGTAGTTTTTTGTCGCGAATGTTTCGAGACGAAGGCGACGGATAAATAACGGAAACTCATCCAATCAAGGGCTCTTCATTTTTTAAGCTCTATCATAATCTGGAGTTAAAAAATGAACCGATGAAGGAGCCCATATTTGTGTCCTAATTAACGAGGTGGTCGTTGTTTCGTGCGTTTAACGATGAAGAGCGACAGGTGCATATGTCTTCAATATTCACCGCCGAAAGAATGAGGAGGTCTTTTTTTCCAATTCGCCAGAGTGAAGAACGTAAAATGCGGAAAGGGTTGAAGAGCATGCTGTTGTCTCTCTTTTGCGTCGCTACCAGCGGCGGCGCTGAATTCTCACTCAATGGCCGCCGTTTGCTTCCATTGAAAGTGGCGATGCCCTGCTCTGATTTCAATTTTATATTTTGTCATGCACACAGTAAGCGTTTTACCTTTTCGTTTGTGAAGTTCTTGGAATCTTGCTCAAATTATAAAAAAAACATGCCAGACTAACGTTTCGCTGGATATCTTAAGCTTCATCAAGGCATGGGTTCAGCATTAACACAATTAATTAAGTAACGAAAAAATTTCGCATGTTTTGTTTTTCCTCACAGCAAACTCCCTCTTGATAAAGTCTTCACGGGAAATCAGCTGGGTAAGGATGGACATTGCTGCCAACGTATCGATTTCATTCGCTCTGAAGACGATGGCAGAGAAGGCCATTGAAATGTCGGCAGCAATGTCCATCCTTACCCGGCTGATTTCCCGTGAAGACTTTATCAACAGCATTCGCCGGGAAAGCGCCCAATCCTTCTTCAAACTCCCTCTTGCTGCTGGACTCTACATTCGACATGAGGTGCTTTTGTTCGCGTATTTGAAATTTCGCCGATTCTTGCAATTGATTTTGTACATTTTGAGTTAGTTATTAAAGCAGTAGGAATGGCGCTGCGTATGCTCGGCTGTAAGCGAGGGCGAGCCGAGTGGGCGTATACACTGAGGGCGACATATCTAGCGTCCGTGGTTTTCCATCGGCGTAATAGGCCAGAAGCTGTCTACTTACAATTTTTCTGTTCATAAGATGTCGATTTACTGAGAACTGTGGATATTGTCGGTAATATATGGATAATGTGGTACGTTTCCGTCTAATCTGACGGTTTACAATGGTAAATTAGCGTGTAGGAACAAAGAAATGAATATCGTCTGCTCGTGACGGGGCCTTGGAAATTTAAAATAATGAATGGAGGATTTAAAAGGTGAATATCAATTCAGATAAGTATTTATTGTCAAATTCACAGGTCGAAAGGTAAAAGCGTACGTGAAGGGAACGAGCGAAGCTTCTAATGACAAGAAGAAGAACTCCAGATGCTCGTGTCATATCACCGCGAAAAAGGAAATAAAACTTGGTGAACATGAAATTCCGAAAAAATGAAAAGAAAGCACCCAAATAATGGTGAAACTACGGAAAACTCCACAATAAGTTATCGGACAGTGACATTATTTAGGCGTAATCGGATAATTACCGACAATTTCGCGCTTTAAATACTATTTTCATTTGCCATTGAAGAACACTTTAAACATCATATTGTGGTAATGTTTGCGCAGCACTATGAAACTACTGCCAATAATAATCTACTGAGTACAGCTGCTAGTTGTAAACGACTGTAAGAACTACTTCCACAATAGTAATACAGAGAATTGTTAACAGACCTGTTAGCATCGATGCCTCTGAGAACCCTGAAAACATTTTGCAATGACACATTAATTTCGTATTTTAAAGATACACGCAAAGCCTGAAGCACATGTGGCCACGTATAGGTACAATGAAATAGCTGATAAGAGGATATGAAATCCCATGATTATATGTGGAGGAAGAGAGGAATCCCACGACGTTAAACATTATTGACTAACATTGGCATAAACAGCGAACTCACACAGAAAGTCGTGCGCCCACTAAAACTTGAATCACTCACTTTGGATTCAAAGTAAAAGACGCTCTTGAGTATTTCTTTTATTACTTCTGAGATTTTATATTGAACCACTTCCAATTTCCAATTATTACCACCTGAATAGGTGATTCACGGAACACGGAACAATAGTTCAGCCTTAGAAATACTACTGCCTGCCGATGAGCCGAATACGTTAAAATCCCAGGAGTTGACAACTCTGAAGACCAATTTTGAAAAAATATTAACATCAATAGTTCATTCTAGTTGATTCAGTGGTAGATCTCCCCACAGCTCCATCCTCAAATAATGTAGTGTAATTAACGACCTATAAAAAAAATTTTCTATTAGCTCTTTATACTAATGATAGTACCAAAGTTAATTCACATTCTCACGTAACTCCAGGTTTCTTTTTATCTTTTTGGTTATTACAGCCATTGGCAGCGATATAACAAGAAAGAAAGAAGAGAGAAATTTTTGCTAATTATTAGACGTATTACTACTTTCTCTATATATTGCGGTTTTCTAAAAAAAAATCGCTATATTTTTACTCACCTTAATTACTAAAAAGTTAACCAAGGAAACTGAAGATATCTCTGTAAATACGTTCCCTTCAGGAAAACAGGACTTTTACGGGCACTAAATATGGCCAAAAGATTTTCAACGTGGCTTCACCCAGAATACGAATTGCGTACATCGAATGGATTGGCTGTGATGCTCTTTGCTCGTCTTCCTCGTCCGCGAATGATTCCGAATCAAATTACGATGAAATTCACTTCACTGTCGGTCCTTCGCGATGGATTTATATCGCTCAACGAGGGTTTCTTGAGTATAATTGTGTTGACGAGTTGCCTACACTTTGACGAAACTTAAAATATTAATAATGATACAATACCTTTTCCTGGATATCATTTGGCCAAAATAACCTCAAAAACTTCACAAGAGGAGTATGAATGAAGAATGGCGATATAAATTAAGTAATTAAGTATTTAGCAAGACTTCATCCTATTACGCATGATTTATCGAGCCTGTTGGGTGGAGTTTACATTATTTTCCAAGCCCCGGGCCGGGAATCAAACCACGGGCCTTCCGGTTCCCTGCGCAGATCACCGCGCAATGCATGCTCCTGAATCCTCATGGCATTTGAATGAATGAATATGGACAGTGCAGAGGTCTGTTCAGTGGCTCAGTGGAAATCCAAAGGACATTGATTAGATTCCCGTCGCAGGGAAACTTTTTCTCGTGGCAATTCATGTTACTATTAATTCCTTTAAATCCTGACCGTAATCCACCCTAAGGAGTTACTCCATTCTCCGCATTTATTTTTTTCCACGAAAGCGAATGAACTTGTGGGCCTTAGCGGAGGTGGAATAACAATTCCGATGATCATCCCGTCCATGGGACACGAGACTGCCGGCCACGCACGCGTGCTGCTGATAAGTGCATCGGGAGAGTACCCGCTTAATCTTCAGCCGAGAAACACAGAGCACCGGCGACCACTGTGAGGCAACAACACAGATAGCACGTTCGTGTTTAGAGGTCGAGTGGAAGAGAGGAGAGGAAAGTGGGTTTGCCTTCTCATTCACGCAATTTTAATTTGAGAAATTTCCGGCAGTAATAATAAAATACACAATGCGAATAAGTACTTCGCATACATTTATTACTGAATTCCCAACATATCTTAATGTTCTTTTATACCTATGCGGACTCCATCGTTTATGAAATAAATGAGATACTGCTTCCTAACTAGATTTTTTACTCCTAATATATCTGGAGGCAATAATTCGCAACACCCTCTTCCCAGGTGCAATGTCATTCTCGCTACGAACCCACGTAAACCTACGATAAGATAATTTCAATTGTCAGAAGAGCCTCTTATGTAAAGTTGTACGTTTCTTTGGCTTTCATGACTACCCTAGAGCGGAGAGGCGAATATGCTTCTTGGAAGACTACTCGGGTTTCCCACCGGGTCATAAATGACATGGCTGCCGACGTTGCGAGAATTGCCTACTTTACTCGCTTTCATTGAGCCCTAAAGACAGCAACCGACTAGGTTTCCACAGCCATGTCGTTCATTTCTCGGTGAGTTGCCTACCAAGACGCTATACGCAGAAAAAACACTGGAGAGTACTTAACGAATGTAATTGTTTTCTCAGACGTTAGCATCATCATTAACTCAAACTATTTACAATTATCTACTTGACTTAATGATGCGAAAATCACGTAGTAAACAGCTTTCGATACATGATAAGGAGTAAAAAGTACCACAAGTTCTGTGTTATTTTGATTCATGTTTCGCATGGATAAAAGCAGGTGGTCACAAAATAGAACTGGTGGAGCAATTAAACTATTTTGGCAGCATATTTGAGGAAAACGGATATAGCAGTAAGGTCATCAGGAACTGATTAATATTGTGATGGCAAAGGAGGAGTTCATGAACAGGAAGGAGTTCATGAGAGGATCGCAAATGTAAGAGTTTAAAGAAAAGTTCAGTGAAGAGTGTAGCTCTTTACGGTGCGGATAGGTGGGCACCAAAGAAGGAGGACGAGAGAAGACTGGAGGCCTTCTAGACGTGGGTGTGGCTAAGAATGGAGAGGATGAAGCGACGGAGAGGAGGAGGAGCGACGAAGTGCTGGAAATGGTGGGTGCGTAGAGGCAGCTTCTCGATAAGGTACGTAGGAGACAGAAGGTATGGATGGAGGGAGTACTTAGCGGGGAGGGGATGTTGACGATGGTGTTAGAGGGTAGAATGTTAGGGGAAACGAGGTAGGGGAAGGAAAAGAAAATAGGATTTTTAGATAGACTGAAAGGGAGTTGGCCTTCTTCTAAATTGATGAGGGATCTAGGTGTTAGGTGGGGAGGTGAGCCGGGGTGAAATGCTCTATGCTACGTTGAAAGGTAGAACAATTTAATAGTAACAATAAGCCTCTGTACCATATCTTACCGATTACAATAAACGATTCTCTTTAAAAAAGGTCATTTTCCGTTAATTTCTTTGAGAAATATGCCGTGAATGAAAAGCCATCGTTCCTGAAAGAGAAATTGCCGAGGGCAGGACACTAGAAAGACTAAAACAACAGTTCTACCACCTGTCTCTCCGATAGATTAAAAGAAGGAAATCTGAGTGTGGCCTGAGGGCGTTTTATGGTTCCCCGGGGCCGACGCCTGGGGTTACAGGTTAAAGGGGAGATGCGAATAAACGAATTCCTTTTCGATGGAAAAAAGTCCCTTCTTCTCTTTGTTGCGCGAGGGTGGAGGGTCGGGAGAATATGAGGGTATTTCACGTAAAAAGACGGGACGGGGAGGAAGGGTTTTCTGCAGAGGGTTTAATGGCGATAAGGAGGTCGGAATGAGAAAGGACAATAAACAAAAGACGAACGTCGAGAAAGAGAAGAGAAGATCCGTCCGGAGCATTCCGAGCGATTCAGGAAACAAAGTTAGCGAACAGGACGGAGGGAGGGGGGTTGAGGGGGGAATGGGGTGTTTTGGGGGGAAGGGGGAGGGCAAAGCGTTCCTCACAATCCGAGTACCGCAAAGTTTTCAATGGGCCAGGTCCAAATAGCTGGAGGGGAAGGAAAGGGGGGCGAAATTAGTCAGTTCCTCTCAACTCAAAAGCGTATCACGACACGAAGGAGGAAATTCTTCCGGAATATGTTCATCGCGGAGATAATGTATTCTGTCGGAAATAAAATACATTCGAGGGCACCACTTGGGTTGTCAAATCTTCGAGGCGTGACAAAATAAGGGACGGAGAATCATCGCTTCCTCCGACAATGACTACCAAGAGGATCAAGTTCGCTCAAGGAATCTTTCTTTTAAGTGAAGGAGAAGGGAACGCCAAGTGTTTCCTCCGTTGAAACTCACCCTTTGCAGACATCGTGCTGCTCATCTGCCGCCCAAGGGACAAGAATTTCTTTAGCTGGTTCCTGGCGACAGGAACGTTTTGTTGAGTTTCAATTCCCTGAAAGAAGAATAAATTGAGAAAAATTCAGACAGACGTCAAGACCTTTTTCATGAGATGAGTGATTCATGCTACCTAAAATTTAATGAGATATAGTTAGCAGGGTATCCAATGTGTGACAATTAAAATATGCTCCATGAGATTTCCAGATTTATCAGGGGGATCGTTTAGTTTTCCCCAGTACCCGCAAATAACCTCGCTGCCCTCTTAACCGTGTATTCCGACAAATCAAGTCTCTTCTTACGTTCTTCCATATTTTCCGGGGCCATTTTTATTCCATATTTTGACAGGTCAATATGACCAGGAATTCCAAGCTATAAATTTTCCCTCCTGTGGATACTATCCTTCCCCAGCAGCGCCAGGTGGCCGGCTAGTATAATACTTTAAAACTTCAGATGATGTATGAACTCATGAGGAAAATCATCACATATATTATCATGACATTTCCAAATATTAACATGGCGGACAATACTTACTACCTCCTCCAAAAGAGGTCCGCTTTAAATTTTCTCAAAATAAGTCTAAATTTAGTACCATGTAACGCCCCAGATAGATGCTACATTGACCAAGAAATGGGGTAGAAAATATGTACAGAAAAAGTTACGCTTCCATAATTCCGAAAATGAGCTGCAAGTATGTGAATGAATAAAGAATGTCAAGTACGCACCAAAGGAACATAACATTCTCACGATGGAAATAAATTGGAAGAAAAGTATCAGTGAAGGGGATTTAAATTATTGGTGGATGCTTTGAAAGATAATTCAATATAAAATACACAATTTTTTGCTTAAGAGTGCATGGTGGGCGCGTGTCGCGAGAATTCAACTCAATGGGTTCATTTGCCCTGAATGAGATGAGAATGGGACCGCATTTCGGGATTCTTGCTTCAAGGGCACATGCTATCCATAATATCTCGTGAACTAAGGTGCATTGAATTTAATTTAATTGTATTTCATGATACAAAGTGTGGGTACAATATTGGGTTGACACTTGTTGAGTAGTAACCTCTTCTTTCTTGTCATGTATTGAGAAAATTTTATATTTTTCTTAAAAAATAGCCAGTGACAATGAAGGCAGTGATGCCTACCAACATTCAAATTAAACCGAAAGCCTGTTAAATATATTTTATGATTGATGAAGAGTCATATTGGTTTATCTGCCGAACATTTCAGTTGCAGGTTTGTGTAATGTTAAGTAATGTTACTACAAGTTATGTCTTTGCGGACGGGGCTTTAAGTTCTCCCAGATTCGCTCAGAGAACGTCCTGAAATGTCATGATGTATTTTCATCAGAATGCTGCGATGAATAACGTTGGGCGCAATGCGAGAGGAGACGTTGATTTTTTCAAAAGCACTGAACGTCAAACTTTGGGCTTTTTTTACGTTCCGACCTTGAATATAATGATGATGACACGTTTATCTGTACTGTTGGAGGTGACCCATTTCGGGCGCTCTGTTTTCATGTATTTTTCAGTCGCGTGTGCCGGCGCTGCCTCACTTTGGCCTCCAAGGCAAAGATCGCATCTGCGAGGACGATTCAAAAGGAAGGAAAGGAGGCTGGGACGAAATGCTGCGAATGGAGAAAAGGGGAGTGTGTGTGTACGGGTGCAGCGGAGCGCGGAGTGCTGTGTGCGATTCAGAAAGTTCACGAGAGCTCACAAAAAATAACACTCACGCAGCGAGAAGAAAATATGAATATTTGTATACTTATAAGCTATTGAGGGCCTCTATCCAAAAAAATGATCGATTATGAAATAGCAAAGAAAAGAAACACGCCCGAATTATAGGAGCTCTAACCTCAAAACGAAACGACCAATTCCAATGCAACCAAAAGCATAAGATAGCAATATATTCATAGAAAATCAATGGGATAGCTTCATCGTCGGAAATATATTTAGAAATTTTATTTTAAAAATTAGGCATTTTACTTTAATTTAACGGAATAGCAATGATTGTTTTTATTAATTCAAGATCTTAAAAATGAGGCGTAGTGTGCATAGTTACTTTTCTATATGAGGTAATGTGGCCCCTACGCAAAGAGGCCGACGCGACGCCACACAGTGGTCCCAAATCGAAAAAAGCGGGCCAAAATTAATAATGTCGTTTTTTTACCTAAATTATTTTACCTATTTTACCTAAATTAGAAACAAAAATGGAAGTTTTTACTGATTTCGATCGCCTGAATCTGATTTTGGCATTATTTTTACGCTATCTATTCATTTTAGCCTGTTTTGGGCTGTTACTATTTAAACAATTTTTAGAAAATCTCGATATATATGTCATTCCTATTGGCGATAACGTGCTGTTAATGGAGAGCTTAAAACAGTATAATTTTAAAGTAAAAGATATATAAATTAAAGTTAAAAGCTATGATAGAACTTACGAAATGAAATTTTTGTTATTCGAACACGCGACCATCAGCGCAGTCGGCGAGATACTGAAATCGGAAAAACTATTCATACTTATACATTTTTGGCTTCCGTGTATTTGAAAAGTCACATTAGTTTAAATGAATTGACTGATATTAAGGAAATTGAGGATAATAATGTTTAAATTTCAATAAAATAACTTTTACGTATCGAACGAATTTTAAAAGGATCGTCGTCCGATGTCACCCCACCTGACTCTTTGTCACTCTGCGAGTCACTTAAAATTAGCAGATTTTCACCTCACCTAATAGACTGACCTCGTTTTTTGGAACTTTTGGTGTAATAAAAATGTGTAGTTCAGATATTAAAAGGAGTCTTCGAAAGATATCTTTATTATTTGACACTCTTGATGATTTTCTTGCACGGTACTCTCGGAATTTCCTCATGTCTATGTTCCTTACCTCCAACGCTTCCTCCGTTAAAACTTCAATTGTAAGAAAGGATTATTTGGCAATGGCTGTCCAATGTATCAGCACTTTATGTACCATGGGCAGCATGTAATACAACCATGAAGCTCGATGTACAGCTCAGCTGTTTCCATGCTATATTGGCTGAAGGCTTCATTATTCATCTCATAGCCCTATGATATGGATTTTAATACCACCTAAAGTCGAAGGATAAGTCTTTCATCGATACCTGTAATGAAAATTGCAAATCACATTAATAATTGAATTTCATGCATCTAATGCATCTGTTAGTAGATTTTTGAAAATTATGGAAACTGGTCCAATATTTCTTACTAATTTATTATAATTTTTGGATTATAAACTGCAGATGATGTACCTATCCGTAAAAAAGCAAGTCTTCCTCATTTGGGGAGCTTTATCATCCAAAAGAAGCAACCATTACATCATAAAGCGTAAAGGGTTGCATTCCGAAAGTAATGCAATTATGTTTCCTCCGCTGCTCCTATCGGTCGGGGTGGAATCATGCCACTTGGAGTAGGTGGGGTGGACGCTAAGCTTTGCCTCAAAACCAATCTCTGTCCTCCGAAAGGATGTGGAAGTCAGCAGCTGTAAACCGCTCTAATTCCTCCATAGTCTTCGCATTTTTCCACTGTAGTAGTAGCCCGTAGGGGCCACTTCAAGGAGGGGTGTTAGGACATCAATCATTTGCAAAAAAGGAATGATAGGGAGGTGCAAGTTTACGAAATTTGACTAATTAGTACCCCTAACCAGGGGCGGTCTGGCCAGGTCGGCTGGTTGGCGATCGCCGAGGGCCCCGAGGGCATCAGGGGCCCCCCCACAACGCTCGCGTCTATCTTGAAGCAGCTGGTCGCGTCCCTTCCCTCCCTCTCCTGTCCCATTTCTTCCCCTCCTCCACTCTTTCCAAAGTCTCCTGTTCCCTAGCGAAACCTGATATCCCCGCAGCTGTGTACATGGATAGTTGAGACCCCAATTAGGTCACCGAGAAAAAATATCAGATTAAAATGTATGGTTACCATTACACATCTCACTTGTCTGAGTCTTTGACAAATGGGCATCACGAACCTTGAAACTCAGTGCCACGAACAGGAAGTAAGGAAGGAAGCGATTCTGAAGTCTTGGGGATAGGAGCGCACGGCGCAACTATTCTGCATTTTTCCTATAGTGTGTGCATATACCGTAGGTTGGCGCACGGGCCCGCGAAGTGCCTGAGCCGCGAGAAAAAGGAGGGGAGGAAAGGACCGACCAAAAGAAATGCATGGGACAGACACAGGTAGCTGGTGAGTCCGTTCGCCCGTCCCTTTCCTCCCCCCGACGAAGGCAACTAGCACCTCTAATATAGAATTATTAACTTCTTTACTTTCTCCTAATATCTCAATCTAAATAGCATATTTGTAAAGTACTAAAAAAGCTAAGAAGAATGATACAAAACACGAAGTGCTCCTATTTCATTTATTTCGACCATTTCGTTATCATAATTAACAAAATGGTCGCAAGTTAAAAAAAATATATAGTATAACGGCTAAAAAATAACTGGCCATTGATTGATTTCACTGCTGAGTTCCTCCGATCATTTCTTTATGTTCTCTATTGCTCGCTAAAAAACAAATTTCTGTACGTACCTCTTAGAATTTTGGACGAATGATATATTCACAAAATAAATATTTAAAATTAAACAATTGAGTAAAGCCTCAAATTATTAATTATATTAAGTTCAAAGTTAAGCTTCTATAATTAATTTACACATTTATGTTGCTAATAAACTCTTGCATAACAGCATAAAACTATTCTGCAAATATTAAGCCTCGTGTAACATAAGACTAATATGAGTAGTACTGCAACGCTTAGCATCACTCTCATTATATCTACTATTAAGATTATTCTTTCCACAATTTGAGAGTTGTTTATCTGTTCGAAACTAAACTGAACTATTTATTTATTTTACTTGTGTATATTGCATCTCAGTATGATACGTTATATAACTTATGAGCCCATCTTGTGCGATACTGAAGGGATGCGTCTATTTATCCTCAGCTTTAATGGTGTTAGTTTTGGCAGTGTACCTCCGCTGCCTTGTTATTTCGCGAAGGCGTTTCCTGGAATCCTTTGAATCTAACAATGAGGAACGATAATTTGCTCGGAAACCTTGTTTGACTTATCCATCTCAATTTCCGCCTTGTGATCTTCTCGGAAATAGCTTCGAAATGCCAGGGCTCTCATCCCTCTTTCCTCTTCTTCTGCACCGATGCCGCACACATCACCTCTAACTATATAACATCCTTATGGACTCGATTTTTCGTCGCGTGTTTCTCGATAAGAAAGCGATCGACTAATACTTATCCCTTTTGTTTTTCAACCCCGTATTAATGGCCGGTCTGCTTGGTGGCGGGTAAAGTCCTCGCCTGCTAATCCGAAAGTCGCGGATTCGAGTCCCTGCTGGGTAATTTGATCTATCCAGGGCATACATTTTCGTGCTTGTACTGTTATATTTTTTGTATCACCGATTTTTCGGCAATTATGACCTGTTTTCGTTTTTTTTGGGTGTATGAAAATAAATACTTAGTAAGTAATGGAGATGATAGAAAATTGTCAGGGGGTGTAATGTTACTCAAGGGAAGTAATATTGACAAGTGTGGGGATGTGAAGCTTTGCTTTAGAAAAGTGAAACAACTTTTGTCAAATGTTTTTTTTAGTTGTTATAATTGGTATTATCTCGTTTTCTAAATGCATTACCTATTCATGTAGGAATGAAGAAGTCGGTAGAATCTTTTCTGGAAAATTTCACGACCCAGGGGACCCCGTTAGAGTCCCCTCTTCGGGCGCACATGATTTTTTGGATGAAACAATGAAAGAGACGTAAAACTTAAGGATAATGCATGAAATGGATTTTGACCCTCCCAAACTAGCTCAGATTTAAGAAATAGCAATTTAATACATTTTATATCATAATTTAAAAATCATTACGGCTCTATTATCTATTTAGGGACTTTTTTCCTGGAAACTGCACTGAAATATAAAATAAGCTGGTCGATTAACCCTCTCAACATCAAAGGCATCACGTTCTCTTTTATTTTAACGCACATTTACTTTTTTATGTCAATAATTTACACCGAGAACATTGTAAGTAAATCAGTTAATGGAAATGTAATTTATATTTGCAAATAAACTAAGGTTCAAGTAGTCTGAGTCTTTTTTTATTAAAACTAAAGGATTAAAATATTACAAAAGGAAATTTGGGGCTAGGTAGACGATTTTGATTGCTGCCAATTAACTGTCTAATTAATATTTGTATGGCATAAAGATGTGATCATAAGTACGTAGCTTTTATCCGTACTCGTTTATTATTGTTTTAGAGTGGATAAAAACTTGTGCAAAAATTGTGGTACTAATTTTATAGAGAAATACCTGAATTAACTTAGGTATCCCAAACTATTTTTTAACAATTTGCTTAAACCATATAAATCAGTAGACCAATGAAAACTGTCTGGCAGAGGAAAAAAAAGAATAAGTAATGCGTCGAAATACCTATAAATAAATTGGTGTAATAAAACAAAGTTTTTTCATATTTTTATTACCAAGAGTGAGGACTCCAACTTTATCTTGGCAAATAAACGGCCGCACATTTCTTGCGGAGGTCTTCCAACTATCCCCATGTGTATGCTGTGGATGGTGTAAACATTAAGGCGACTGATGAAGAATCTAGGAGTTACGATTACGCCGAACCTATCATGGGGCACACTCAGGAAATTCTTTATGGCCGAGCCCTCAGAAGCTAGCTTCCGTCAGGCGTGTTGTGGGAAGATTTTCTGACGGAAAACGTTTTTCGGACGGATCTCTCATCTCATCCGGGCGCACCTTGAGTATGCAACGAGCGTAAGTATGGGATCCCGTGCAGAAGCACTTAATCGGTGAACTTAATAAGTAAAAAATAAAATACAAAAGAAATCTGCGCCATACGTCAAATACCGCTACGGGAGTACAGAAAGAGTTACACAGATGTTAAAAGTATTGTGTTGTGAGCCGCTGGAGACTCGGAAGCTGCGCGCTAGGTTTAGGTAAGAATGGATATATCTTTAGGAGTGGCACGGAGAACATGATATCAGAGCCCCACTACATTTTTAAGTCCGACAGAAATGATAAACAAAGAGAGATATTTTGCCGAACAGAGAGGTGTGGGAATTCGTTTTACCCCCACACGATAAAGGACTTTCATAAATTCCGGGCGTAGTTTCGCTTAATGTATTGCATAAATAGCAGGGGAGCCACAAGTTAAATCTGTCATAGCCATTGGGGGCATCGATTAATTACGTGAGGAGTTTAGGAGGGCTTAGGAGGTGAAACCGATTCTCACCCAGTCTCACGTGGGGGGTCCTGGCAAGTATCACGTATTTTTTCCGCAAGAAACAGCGCAGTAATCACTCACTAGACCATACTTGAGTCCCCCTGGACTGAACTAGAATGCATATTCTTTTAGCAAAACTCAGTGGTTCTCATTATTATTTTATTGTTCAACACTTTCTCTGTGATTCTAGACTACGATCTTAGTACTTAATCTGAAATACTATTCTTAATCACTATTAATTATAAATAATGAAACTAATTGTTATTTTTGTAATTCCAACGCAATAAAGCATAGATGAACGTATTTACACTGAAAATACGCATTTTGAGCAATGTCACGTGAGATTAGAGGGAGAGGTCGAGCCAAATATCTTACAAATAGGGGTAGGGGTGAAATCGCCAAAATGACCTCGTGTACATAATGGACGGAATTACCCCATTACGGAATCTCCAATGGACAACCATGAGTTCATCACTATGGAGACATTGAATGCAATTCTTATATTATTACAAGACCTGTGAGTGCATGTAAACTGTGCACGACAAATATGTGGCGTTAATTAGTAAATTAAAATATCCATATGACCACTTCTTTTGGCGCAGGCTGACCAACAGTATAGAATGATAAATTATTTTATGCGCGAAAACGGGACCGTTGCCACCGGACTTTTTACTTGGGGAGATTCGCCATCGCATGGGTCAATCTTTATAATAATGATCTACGGGGATAATTGTTTGAGGGCATCGATGCCTAGGGCCAGTGTCCCGTGGAATGCGGAGGGATTAATGGCAGCGGAATGGCACCGCCCCTTGCAAGTCAGCTTGAATAACCCTGCTAACCTTCAATTGGACGCACTCAGAGTTTACGCACGCTGTCCTCAACTTTTTGGATTTTTGTTTTATTTTCATATTTTATCATCTGAAGACAAGAAGTCCTTGATATTCAATACGAAGGTCGCCGGTTTGAATCCTGATAACGACTGGCAATTTTTTCTTGCATTTCTTTTTTTTTGAGCTTATTTAAAAAAAAGACGGTATTAACTAAATGTTTCCTTTAGAATTCTTGATGTAACCTTTTTTCGTTGGCAATTGCTCTTTGATTTCATTATGGGTATTTTTATACACTCTTAAAATGAAAATACGGATATCTCAACGCACCAGAATCTGTACCTAAACTCTCATTGTGTAGTGATGTCGATTGTGTATATGAACTGGAACCACTGTTCTTGTCCATCCAAGCAATCAAGTTTTTTGAATATTATTAGCATCTAAAAGTTTTTTTCCTTCTTCTCTCTTCTTTTTCGCTCACCCCTTTTGAACACGTGATTCATATTAACACTTTAAATAATATTAAACTCTCCAACAAACCAAACCAGCAATCACTGGACCATGTAGGATTTTGCGATCTATAGTGTGTATACCGTAGGTTGGCGCACGGGCCCGCGAAGTACCTGAGCCGCGAGCAGAGGAGGGGAGGAAATGACCGATCATAAAAGGGATGCGCAAGGGGAAGAGGGAAGAAATAAAATGTTACGTGAGATAATAATTTACAAATAAACGTAGTATTCTTCCTACTATTCCTCAAATTTTTTTTTGAATGATCAGGCAGAACTCCGGATCTGCGGAAATAATGAACGATTTGTCGCTCGAGGTTTGCATTCGTGAACTTGATAAAGTACAAAGAAAGAAATATTTGCGATCCTTCTAAAGCCGCTTGTTGGGACCCGCTGGAGACCCGGAGGCTACGTGCTAGGATTAGATAGATCGAGGTTTGAGTACCAAAGTGTAGTTCCGGATCCGTCAGAAGTATTGGAGTACGAGAAATATGCAGTTGAACGGACGACATATAGATATGCGCAAACGAGATGAGAATCACTGCAACCTGCATCTTATTTATTTTTGTAAAGGGCTGTCATCGTCACACCCACCGCCACACGCCGTTCGAATCGCAGCGATGAAATGCTACGTAGTGAATGTTGAAGAGAGGCACTCTCAACCCAATTGATCCCTTTTTGACTCGCGTGAGGAAAGAGACCGTATGAGATTGAGCGCTTTAGGGTGGCGGTGGTGGTAGGGGAAGTTATTCGGAGATCGCTCGGGAATAAGACGCCGCAGTTTACGGCCGCAAAGCTACAGTGTCGCCTGTGTGCCCGAAATAACGCCCCAAGGAGTGCTCTCAAACACACGCTCCGTGGGGTCCTCCTCAAAGATGGAGTCCTTCATGGGCGGATATATTATTCTGGGAGCATCTCTTCGTCGTAAGCAGGGGCTCGGCGGGAAGTCCATCTCAGGCACAAGTCCAAAATACGCAACATAAGAAAATACGAGGCTGTTTAAGTCACTCCCACCTGGGGGAGACTCCAGTCCGCCCCGATGAAGATCCATTTTAGTAATACTTTCATAATAGTGAGGTATAGCTTTGAAAAGTTTAGAAATTGTGTTTTAAAGTGTATTTTCTCAAGTGTAACTGATAGGTTGGCCACTAGGGGCTCTGTGCTCCTTTATACAATGGCTACAGATGATAAATAGTCAACTATTGACAACGAAGCTGAAAAAGTTGATGTTTCAATGTGTAATGTTTTTGCAGAACTATTTTCATAAAAAAAAACAGATTGATAGATCACATCAGCAGGAACATAATTGGCATGTAGAGCAATAAGGTTCTTCATTCACACCTGGCATTGAAATTCTTTAAATAATTCCATAGAATTAAGGGAAAGATAAGTTACGATGGGGAATTGAGCCGAATTATTGAAAATAAAGGAAACAAGAAAGTTGCCACAGCCCACTTTCCATGAGTTGGTGACGTCGTACATAAGGGTCCCGGCTCATTAACTCGTTCCGGGAGAACCGTTCTCTGAAGGAAAGAATTGCTCAACTGAGGATGTAAACGACAAAGAATGATGCGGGGAGCAGATAATTAACGGTGACCCACTCGATATGCCGCTCTTGTGTGAATCGTTCACTTTTTGCGGTTCATTTCCATGCACCAAATGAATTGAATGGTAGTAATCGTTTTTGATGGATTAAGTGATTCCTGCGGCTCGTGGCGATCTCAAGGTTCATGTAGAACATGTAGTTCATGAAAAATCTTCGAATGAAGAGAAATACGTATAAACGGAAAAGGAGGAAGCCCACTGTAGTATCCCAAACCAAGGAATGTTGGCCTTGCACGGTGCGATTGTTAAAACATAATTGTGAATGCATTAGTCATTTTTGGGTATTTTCAAACGTTGTGTGGCATGAAGAGTGTAAAAATGAAATTAATGGAAAATTTTGGCATAAACACTTCAGGTTAAACGTTAAAAATGTAAACAATATCGCATCGGTAAAAATTTTACATTTTCCATTCGGGTTGTAAATTTTAACTAAAAATTCTGCGTTATTTCTGTAATTGTGGTGATTCACCATCAGCATATCCCCTATCAGTGCGAAACGCAGTCTTCGATGGATTTACTGTTCATCTGATTATTTTGGATCGCGTTAACATTTGTCTCGCTATGTCCATTGCGATCACGATTGTTCATTTGTTTCTAACGATTCTTTGTGTCCATGTTGAACGGTTTGAAAGAACGACTGATTGGCATGACCCAAATATAATGACTCGAATGACTCGAATCATCAAAATGAATCGGAATACCCACCTCTACTATGTAGGATTTCGTGAAGTCATCAATTTATATGCTTAAGGGTAAAGGTCGTCGAAGTTTTGCCGCTTGTTGCACGGACTAAAAAATATGGGTCTCTTCATGCTTCGAACTCTATTACGGTGGATAATAAAAATAGTTTTTGCACGAGCCTATCTTGTCAAAGATTGGCACAATATTTAACTGATGTAAATGTATGTGCTATTTAATTAATTCAAAATTGTAACCATCATTCCCTCATGACTGATTTCTCAGTCATTGATAACTGTCGACACCGGCAATAACCTCGGAAACAAAGAGTAAGACTCGATGTCAAAAAAAGAAATTTTGCATTACTTAACAATAAAAATCGATGTCTGATCATGTTTCTATGAGCAATTCTAACAAATTTCAATAATACTTAAAACGAATGGCACAAAAATATTGTGCGGCGATTACTTCAAATCAAAATGTACTCAGACTTGTCTAGGCTTAGACTGACAGACCTACTAAGAGAAAGTATGCCTCAGATCAATACAGAAAAATCATATTAGAACCTCAATACAGCTCTTGGTTGTATAGACGCGATAAGTTAAGAGAGATATTTTGCAGAATGGATAGGTATAAAGTTATTCGTTTTTCTCCTGTAGCAAAATTGGACGTAAATGACTGCATTGGCGAGACGAAGGAGTCACACGCCTATTCTTTTCTTTCTCTTTTGTCACCTGGCCGATAACTAATATGCCCCTGTTAAATGCGCGTTGAGGCGGTTTGCGGGGAATTGTTTCGATGCAGATACACTGGTGTGTGTGTGCAAGACAATAAATCTAGCTGAATAATAATTAATATGGTTAATAAAAATAGCGCGAGCGCGTTTAGTGATTCTCTAAGATGATAGTCTTCGTATAGTGCGAATAATCCACAGGGAAAAATCATTCGCCTTGACCGGGATTCGAACCCGGATCCCCCGATTTCCGATCGAATGCTTTAGCCAGTTCGGTAAATATATATTTATTTCAACCTTCAAGCAGCTAAGTACAATTCTCGCCCTTCTTGCCCTGGGGTGGGCACAGAAACACACTCTTGTCAGTTTGATGTTAAAATTTAAAAAAATGAAAAATTGACCTTCTGGGGGGTGGTTTTCTCTCATTTTCGAAGGGAAGGGAGAGATGGCTGTTACTCTCCTCTCTTCAGAAATGTGGGTTGCATTGCACCAAAAATAAGAGCAAACTATCCACCCATTAGCTCCATCTTTTCATATTTTTGTCTATTTTTCCCATCTAACTAAATCCATGATAAAAACACAAATGGTAACTTCCACACTAATGGTAACGACCGACCACGGTTTCGACACTTTGTGTCATTTTTTAATAGTGTGGAAATTACCATTTGTGTTTTAATCATGGATATTCCAATGAATTAAGCCTGAAACGATTTTATACGAACTCACCAAATGTTCCTAGACCAAGAAGAAGTTTTATTTACAATTTAGAAATTTTCGAGCCGCATGGCTGTGAAAGGGGCGTCACAGCAGCAATCGAGATGGGAGAGCGAATAGCGAGGGAATGGCAATGCAGTGCTGCGCCTTATTTCGTTTTGGGCCTGACGGAGAGAGAGCATATTCCGATTTTACGGCCTCCTCGCATCCATTTCGGTGCTCCGCAATCCCAGTGGGTTGGGCTGGTGCGGCGCGTGCCCGGACTGAAGACGACGTCGCTCACTCGGGCTACCAATTCAGACGTCGTAATTCCGTCAACGCACCATCGACACGGGGGAGGGGGGGTCTGGGATGCCAGAAAATAAACAGAGAGATTCGCTCTCGATGCATGGAATGTGCGTGTGGAAAGGAAATGGAAGCCACTCGAAGCGGCAGTCACCCAACGGAAACGAAAGAGAGACGAAAAATAAAGATATCTCGTATGGATAGTTACCATTGCTATGATCGAAATGAAATCCAAATCAGATCCCCGAGTTCTAATTAATGGAATGCTGATGCAGCACCGCAAAGGAAGCGAAGGAATTGCGCATCTCGCCATCTTGAGAAGGACCTCGAAGAAGAATCGACTGCTAGAGTCTGACGCCATGCCGACCATCGCCGTACATCGCAATCTTTCCTTTCCAAACAATTTCCATTTACAGCTATTAGTTGAAAATACAACATAAAAATTGTGGGAATCATCAAACGTGACCATTCTGCGGAAGTTTCATTATTTGAAAGCTAAATTTCGGCTAAAAATAAAATATTACCTGAAAGTGCGATATAAAACTGTACAGAAATAATTAATTTCCTGCCTAATGATACTATTTCAGTTTGCTACTAAATCTTAGAACATCTCTGGTGTGACAGGAAAAATAACTAGAGTTTCACTCAATTCTTTAAGATAGGCCAAAAAGTATTGTTTGTAAAAAAACAAACCACAAGCGGCCTGTGACATCACCAATTATACCAGTCCATTGCGCTCCATCGAATGCATGGGAGATGGCGGAAATTTAGTTTTTCTCCGCTCGTATTATTCGGATGAATTTGTGACTAGGCTGATAAATTAATTTGATATCAGGCGGCAGTTTTTCGAGACCACAAATCGCAATTTACTTTAAATCAAACTTCGTACATGTTTCCTTTTAAAATGCTTTAATGGGAGATGGCCATGCGTGGAAGGGCCTTACAGGCTTCAGTTTGGCTTTAACTTCTCCGGTGCAATCCATTATCTTGATTTCAGACCATGAGTTTGTAAATATACTAATTCCTAAGAGTTATCCCAACATATGAACCTCCTTCGAAATTTTCCTCTAGCTACTTTGATCTTTGATCACTGCGTCGAATCCTTTCGCGCTGACGATAATGGGCTCGCTCACCAATATCTGTATTTAAACTATCCATTATTATGGGATTTGAAAATCAATGAAACCAATATTTTCCATTTTTCGATCCGTCTCCTACCTATCAAGGTATTTATTACGTAGATCGACCGCCTTATCCGTTTGGCTGATGGGTTGATGACGTCATTAACTCACGCCTAGGGGTCACCATTTCTCCGCAACTCCTTGGCCTTATGCATTGCTTCGTGTGGTTTTCTTTTGTTTACATTATAACCCTCAATGATAGGTTCACGCCGAACAATTACATGAACCAGAACTCTAATAACGTCGTCAACTCATGATATGCGGGCGGTAACTTCCTATTTTTTTTTTGTAACTTACGAGAGAATGGCTCGACGGGGAAGATGTTTTGCTTTCAAACTTATCTTTCCTTGCAAACTTTACAATTCTTATACCTTATTGATATTTCGGGACTCAGAGTCAACTGGGTATTCCATTGCGCTCCATAAACTTATGCCGAAATGTTAGGCTATATTTCATACTCAAAGTGTTGTGGTCACGGGCAGGCGTACTAATTAGTTCATGTCCATTTTAATGGGCATTATGACGGAAAGGCTTAATAAATGCTGGGTAACGTTCAGACGTCAACGCTCGCCTTCTTTTCTTGATATTGTCAACGGTTTGCGCCCTATTTGTTTGGTTTGACCCCCCCCCCTCCACACGCATATATCAAACGGCTTCCTGGCTGGTATGTAGATCTACGTATATTTAGATGAACTGCATCTGGAAATTGTCGTCTAAGGCAAAATGTATGAAGGTTAGTGCTTGCGAAATGAGGATGAATTCTCATATTGAGAGAGATATTTTCCCAGTTGGCTTCCAGCCGTGGAATTAGAAAATAAAAAAAGGCATTGGTCTCCGAGACGATTGATCACAAGAGCCACTTCCACGTCCGCCACATCTTGGAGATAAAAAGGGTGGGGGTGGAAGGGAAATGGATGGAAGGGGGATATTCAACGTGGAGTGGAAGGATAAGAAGATGGGCAGCCCATCCCTCCCTTCTCACTCTAACCGACTTACATCTGTATTCCATCTCTCCGGCAAAACTCCTCTCGCATCCCTCCCCTTCTCTGGTTCTCACATTCCCCCAAATCATCTCCTCACTTCACGCTGCTCCTCTCCATACAGATCCTCAACTCAACAAACGGGATACGTTGCGAATACTTGGGCGTTGGTCGGATTACTCTCAAGTCGGATGAGATAACAAGACAATACACAGGTGCATCATTTACAAGATAATCTTACTTAAAACATTACTGTGCAGACTGACTTACCTTCGATCTGTGAAATAGTCTGAGATCGATTCTTAATGTTTACGCACGAGCCTTTCATATAAATATTACAATAAAATTATTGCTAATAATTAAGGCAAAATCGTGGAAAACCCTCTGCTGAGAGTATTCTAGTGATAGGAACACGTTATGCATGAGATTGCCGTGGTATTTTCAAGAAAAAAAATTGGGATGCCTCAAAAATTATTTTTCAAAATATTTATGGTGTAACTTCGGATGTACGCAAGCCGGACTGCCCCAAGTATTCCGTTTCTCTCTCTACAGCAGTCAAACCATAATAATGATCAAATGTCATTTTATTAACACTTGTTAATTTACCTACATTTTATGCAAACGTATTGTTGTTCAACTGTGAAGCTATTAGATTTGAGTTTCCTTTTTAATTTAGAATAGATATCTTTCAGAATGACTCGGAGAACATAACATAAGAACTTATACATTATACCTATACACTGCATTTCCAGGTTATACAGAAACGATTAATTAAGAGAGGTACGTTGCAGAGCGGATAGGCATAGGAATTACTTTTCCTCCGAATTATAATGGAAGACTTAAATGAATGTTAGGCGGGACTCCGTAGTCCAATATCTCCGACCTTCACTTCTTTTATTGTTTTGTAAACGGCGAATTGCAGGTAAATCAGTAGATGTAGATGGGCTAAAATTCGGGTTGAAGCATTTACTTTTTATTCGTATTACCTGGCTAATCTACAAGATGCTGAAGATGTGGACATGCAAGGGCAAATTCAATAGGGACTGTGATTAATCAGTCACACTTTGAAGTCTATTTAAAATGACAACTCGATAGTCGAAAGCCTAATCGATCGATTTGAAATGGAAACCCTTTCTATCCCTCTTTTTCCAACATCTCCCCTTCCACTTTAAATACTCTCGACTGAAAAGTGAATGTATTCCCGCGAAACCTCGAAAAACGCACCGAGATATTACGGGAGGTGTAAAGCCGAAAAACTCTGAATACTGCTCTAACGAACCGCGAGAACTTTAACTATGAAATAATCTTTAGAGTAACTAAAGGTACCCGCTAAATTTCATCGAAAAGTGGATACTTATATTTGGCATTAAAAATATCAAATCAGCGATTTCCTATTTACAGCATAGGTATGTCTAGGTAAATAAGTATCGCTTGATTTGAATCCACGTTAACGAATACTTTTTACGGTTTATTCCCGTAGTTGAAATGGAAGAAAAATGGACAAATTTTGTTTAAAAAAGGCAAAATGAATACAAAAAACCGAAGAGAGCAGAGAGTTTGAACGAAAGAATCAAACACAACATTCCTTTTCTCCACGCAACCGCATAAGTGTCAACCAAATACCTAGGCTGTATGAAACTGAAAAATAGCGAAGGAAATGAGGTGTTCAAGGAATTCGATGTTTTCATTTGGGAGTCTAAAGAGATAACGATAATGAAATGAGAGCTACCCTAAAAATTCTTTCTCACAAAGCACAAGGAATGTATGCTGCAAATTCCGTGACTGCATCTAAGTAATTTGTGCTATGCGTTGATTAGTGAGTTAATCAGCAAGTAAGTCACGACACGTTGATTTATATATTAGAGATGTGAGCCTAAAAGTCCCCCTGCAAATCCTCGTCGAGCGAAGGAAACTTGAGGATGAAGCAGCGATGTCATCGTCGCCTCGGAGTCACTCTCTCTCGGATGAAGTGGTCGCCGATGGGAACGGAGTGCCCTTGAGTCGAGGGAGCGATTGTGTGAAAGCCTCTGTTCCGGCCTTTGGAGAGGGCACGATTGAAAGGGGAGGGCTTTGAGTCGTTCGGCGGTGCCTCGGAAACGGACGAATTCAAGTCTCAATTACTGCGCTCACATGTGAAGTAATCGGCTTTCAGTCTTTCCTCGTCGTGGAATTCATCTCTCCTTTTAATGGTTTTCCTCCACGGAGATTTTGAGTAATAGTGCCGATTACGATGTATCAATAGCCTTCGGTAATATACAGATTTTCATATCAAAATATCAGTCGACTTAACTTAGTTGTTGAGCAATGTTTAACGGCTGTATTTCAATCACCTGATATTTTAAAAGAACTTTGACGAGGTGAAGCTTGAAATTTTCATCCATCAAGAACTTTAATTAGTTTTTGTCATCAATGACAATTATTTTCATCGCTTTTCTCGCTCATTTTGAGATAAGAATTCGTTTTTTAAATAAAGCGGTGATGTTTCTAAAATTCCTAGGATTTTCCTTAAGCTGATAACAAGTTTTGACTATTTCTGACTAATTACCAATTTGCCTACACAGCTAAAAAATCAGTTGTCCCCGACCCATAACCCTTGCTGCAATTTTGCGTAACATATTTTAATACGACAATCAAGCTGTCTAAAAAATATTAGCCGTGGAGAGAGATTTCTTATAATTTGCTATTAATTCAACTGACTGTGCAAAGATTCTGAGGAATATAAAGGTAGATAGTTGAGTAAAATAATAGCTATAAATAGTTGGCGTGCAGTTTATTTACTTCAGTTATAAAAAACTTGTATTTAAAGTTCTACGTTTTTGTTGTGAAAATTATTCGAAAAAATTATTAACCTTATCTTTTTTTTTCTTCATGTTGAAATGAAAAAAGACCCTTATTTTTCGTAGTTTTGTCCAAACACAGCGATGAATTTTCATTTCATCCCGCAGAATATTGTTATATGCTATCACCTCTGGATCTGTGCTCGAAAATTTCTATAGCGCCGCGATTAGTTGCGAGCCATCCATCAAATATTAACATTTACAATTGAGTGAGTGCTTGCAATGGCGGGAGAATATCACTGAAAATTTATGAATTTGATTGATCACACCGTCACGAGAGAAAAAACAGCTGTTCAACAAACCTAATTGGAGTCAATTTCTCCATGAAATTCAGATCGCTCTGCCATCAGCGGCGCCAATGGCAAAATTTATAAAGTCATTTAAGAGCTTGCTGAAAAATCCTCCAGTGGGTAATTCGTGGGCAGGATTAATTATTTCCACTTGAAAACCGACGGTTCAAATACCACTGTAATTTTCTCCGACAGGCAGTTATCTTCCCTGTTTCCTGAGCATTCTCACAAATAATATTTCACAATGATAAAAAGATTTTCGCATTACTACTATATTTCTGTTAACCTGAGTTCATTGTAATAAAAGTTTTCTGTGAGAGCATCTCTAAGGTGCTTATTTCTGTCGTGTGTTTCACACAAAAAATGGGCTCATTTGTGAATATGAACAGGAATATAAACGTTTCTCGCCTACCTACAAGGACATATTTAGGTGATTTTAACTCTGATATGCTTAAAACAAACTATGGAAGCTCAAGCCTACGTAATTTCTCCCTATGTAATTATCTGCATACTGTGCTATTCATCATACTTCCCATTGTCATACGCTACTTGATTTATGTTTCGTGATGACCCCAAGAAAATAATTTCGTATTCCCAAATCCCAGTTTCAATCCTCTCTACCCACGCTTTTATTTCAATAACCCATCGTTCAAAAAATCCTCAATTGCAGTTACCAATGTTCCTCCTCGTTTCGTCTCCGAGAAAATAGGAGGCCGCACAAAAATAGACGAGCCTGCGTCCAGCCCGAACCACGGCACCAAGGAACGGAGTCATCCGGTGGTCATCCAGGTCACGTAAAGTGCCCTGCCCCCAGTGATGCCACCCCTGTGTCCGTGTACTTGTCCCCGTATGCAGCAATACGCCACTGTTAAGGCACCTCGTGAGATTCATCGACGCCTCAGTGATTTTTCTCATTATTCTCAAACTTAGTCAGCAACGGAACTTAAATGTGCAATTGGGACAGACTTTATTACTTCCCAGATATAAAAAGTGTAACGAAGTCTAATAATTGAAAGAAGTCCGCTTAACGGCATACATTTTGACTTTTGTTAAATATTGTTTTATTATTATTATTTCATGGTAATTTCAAATGCCAATTGCATAAATCATTTGTTATTTCATCCATTCATCACTAACCCAAACATTTTCACTCATCTGGTTAAATATTTCATGTAAGATGTTTCTTATTTTTGAATATATTTGTGTGAATGCTGAATGAAAGGGTCCTTGCATTTCTTTGGGTATTCCTACGAAACCTATTTTCCTTCACCTGCCGCCGATTCGTCACGCGCCTTACCCCAATTTGGATCTCTTCACCACGAAATAAGCTGCGAACAGGAATCCCCCGCATTTATTGTAATGCTAAATTAAATCTTTCGATAAATCGTCCTAACTGGCAACTTAAGGAGGTTTATCAAGGAAACACTCACACGAAAAATATAACTGGAAGACTTTCGTAGTTGTAGCTACTTCATCAGCCTAGGAGAGAATGAGTAGGGAAGGAGTGTGTTGGAAAAAGGGAAAAGGTGGGGGGAGAGGGGAGGGGTGTATTGGGGCGGGGCTAACTCAACAAGATACATTCAAACCCGGGTGCTTGTTGGCTTGCAAATGCCAGATGCACGCCAATTCGAGGGTGTGGAGATTAAGGGGCGAGTCAGTGGGTAACAGGGAGGCAATGATTGAAACTTTGAAACATTGATTAAAGATGGAATGATGCGATAAACAATGTGTGGGGACCGGGAGAGATGCGTGTGGGGATGACGGACAACAGGAGGCACGGTGATTATTTATTCTAAGGTTGAGGGGGGTGGTGCATTGGCCTATATGAAAAGCGGGGCAGAAGTTGCATTGAAGGAGGTATATGATGTTGGTGGAGGTACAGGTGGTGGAAGGAGATATCGGGAAGAGTTTAAGTTTGGAGAGGAAAGAGGCTGGGGGTGGAGAGAAAATTTTACAGGTTTTACATCTAGGACGGTTGCACGGCGAGGGTGGGGTAGTAGGGACTGAATTCAATTTTTGAAGGGGGCGGGTGGCTTTGAAGATGGTGCTGAGGTTAGGTGGTCTCTTATACGTGATCCGTGGAAGAGAGGGGAAAATTTGTGAGGTGGATTTGTGGTTGGAGAGAATGGGGTACAAGTCCTTCAGGATGTCCTGTAAGGCATGAGCACCGGGGAAGTAAGTGGTAAGAAGAGATGGAGAGCAATTCTTTTCGGCACGGGGTTTATTGGACCTGTAAGGTTTTTTTCTAATTTTGTTGATTAACATTTTATCGGGGTACCCGCGGCGGAGAAGAGAAGTGTGTAGATTGGAGTTAGCCCCGCCCCAATACACCCCTCCTCTCTTCCCCCCACCTTTTCCCTTTTTCCAACACACTCCTTCCCTACTCATTCTCTCCTTGGCTGATGAAGTAGCTACAGCTACGAAAGTCTTCCAGTTATATTCTTCGTGTGAGTGTTTCCTGTTTTTGTGTCTATGTTTAGTGACTGATTTGAACCTTCATATATATAAATGCCATGATAGGCCACAAAAAAAACATAGATACAAATAAAAGAGAACTCACACGTTAGTTTCAAATTTTCGACCCTTTTGGGTCTTCATCGGGAAGGAGGCAAGGAGAGTCTCTCCTTGCCTCCTTCTAGATTATATATATGTATATAAAATGAACGCCATCTCTCTACGGCCTCCTTCTAATACTCCTAAATTGCTACCTAAATATATGTCCTTTTCCCTATCCCAATCATCTGGGGTTGATGGAATTACAAAATTCTTTATTCGTAAATTCCCCGTAAAATTTTCATCAATACTGCTTGAAATACTCAACTTCTTATTCTTCATCTAACTCAGTTTTTACTAGCTTATGCAAAGACGCACCTGTGATACTCATCAACAAAGTCCGAAAGCCTTCCTCCCCTACTGATTTTCGACCAATCTCGATTCTATGTGCCACATTTAAAACCTCAGAGAAAATGATTCATCTCCAAGTAACTGATTAACCTTCTGCGAAAGGGGCTCTTGACCCATTTTAATCTGATTTTTGCAAAGGTTTCAGTACACAACCGCATTACTTAAAGCTAGTGATGGTGTCTGTATTACAATGGATCGTAGTATGTACTATGATGGACCTCTTCATTTTCAGCGAAGCTGAAATGTTCACGTTAAATTAATGTTAACGCTAAAGTGTTAAAGACCGTGCTAGCCATGCACTCCTTCCGCGAAAATTGAGAAATATCAGTTTCTCCTTTTCTGTTTCGCTCGTTCTAGCTATCCATGCAAGGTCTCAGGAAAAGTTTTCGTCTCTTCCTCTTGTTCGTTTCTGAATGTTCTCATTGCTTACCAGGGGTGATTTATCTTTCGGTATTTTTCTTCTTTTTTTGTCTCCCAGAAAATTGTGTCAGAAGTTTTTTTATTTTCTTGCTTGAACAGAAATTATTGTGTGTGTTTGAATTTGCTCTTGCAGAGAAACTCAGAGCAATAATGAACTATAGTTCATTCATTCATTCCTGAAATGTAAAATGAGTCATAAGGGTCGAAATGGGACTGTAGCAGCTACCGGAAGCCCATCCAAAGCGATGAAACAGAAAAATTAATCGCAGAAAAGGTATAATACTCCCAAAAGCCATTGGAATGATATACACTTTCCAAACCTAGCCTAATTTACGATCCACCACAGCTTATAAGAACAGGTGTTGGCTAAAACTAAAGTTCGCCTCGTGCGAGCATATATCTACAAGTTCCGGAATTTGTCTGTATTTCTTCTGCGAGAGAACTTAATGGCGCTCATGAGCAATAGAAATGTACGAAATTCACACCGCCTGTAGGTAGACCATCGCTCGGGAATTCCACCACCGCTGCTGCGTCCGGCCAGCACCTCGCCTTTTCCTCTGCCAGCGTGTTGGAGCACATATAGAGAACAATCATATATAAGGTCGCAGGAGAGACAGGGGTTATATTTGATATTTGTGTGAGTCGTAAACTATGGTTTCCCCTTGTAAAGAAATCGGTGCGAAATTGCGTCATCGTATACTTTATCGCCTGGGGTCATAACTGGACATTCTTTTTATTGGCCTATCGCGTTGAGGAGGGTGGGTGGGGAGGGAAGCCCTCCCTCCACCTCCTCACACCCTCCACCTCCCCACACCCTCCACTTCCCCACCCCAAAAGCAACGACCGCGTGTGGCCTAAAGTGACGTGACTTCTATGATCTCTACCGGACCAACGTATAGTGAGCGTTACATTTACACATGGAAAAACAATTACTTATTATAGTCTGTATACCGTAGGTTGGCGCACGGGCCCGCGAAGTGCCTGAGCCGCGAGAAAAAGGAGGGGAGGAAAGGACCGATCAAAAGAAGTGCATGGGACAGACACAGGTAGCTGGTGAGTCCGTTCGCCCGTCCCTTTCCTCCCCCCGACGAAGGCAACTAGCACCTCTAATATAGAATTATTAACTTCTTTACTTTCTCCTTATATCTCAATCTAAATAGCATATTTGTAAAGTACTAAAAAAGCTAAGAAGAATGGTACAAAACACGATGTACTCCGATCATATATAACGAAATGGTCGAAAGTTAAAACAAAACAAACAGTATAACGGCTAAAAAATAACTTTCGACCATTTCGTTATTTATGATCGTGGCACATCGTGTCTTATATAATTCATCTTAGCTTTTTTAGTACTTTATAAGTATGCTATTTAGATTTAGCTCGCGGGCCCGTGCGCCAACTTACGGTATACACACTATAAATATCTAGTGCTTTCCTGGCGAATAGATTCAATACTGCTATTTCGGGTTTGCAGTCGGGTGAGAGAGTGTCCAAATGTTCGAGGTACTACACGTTGTTCCTCGTCATCATGGAATGCAATGACTGCATTTGTACTTCTTACAACGTTGTGGCCTCTTCCCATAGATTGGCGGCGATTTTCGTCCCCCAATGACTTAACAGTTTGCAGCACTGCACTGGCCCCCAAATGTTGGCCCGAGCGCACCCGGCGTCTCTGTCGAAGTGTCTGTCCATTTTTCCAATCGCATTTAAACTGCCTCTTCCGTGAATAAAGTGTGAATGTCAGCTTCACATTGTACTTGCGCATACTGTGTGCCAGGCTCATGCAACTAGATACCCTCGCGGTCAACGAGCCACGGTGCCTAACTTGTTGCACCATGAGCCTCGGTACAATTGCCACAATGGGAATCCAGGAATGGGAATCCAATTATTATTCCGTAATGTTCTCTGCAGTGGCCCCGAACGTCAGAAAAATTTTTTCTCATAGCAATTCGTGAATATGATATGTGCTACGCATCACGAATGCTAAAAGAGCACATGCACCTCTATAGGAAACGAATTTTAATTTGATTTTAAATAATTGCATTGAAAATTATAATTGAAATATCACCATTCCCTGTCTCTCTCAAAAGCTTTCCTGACGAGGAATGAGCTAGGTGAATATTTAATTGGGGTAGTCTTGAAACGAAAATCTGCTCTCGAGCCACACTCCTTTGGACGAGGATTGAGTGGCACAAGTATCTTTCAATAGAATGAGTTATGATTAATTAAAAGAAACATGTACGGCTATCATTTTCCCATTACCAGACTTTAATGCAAAGAATTATTTATCAATAAATAACTACTAAAGGAGAAACAAATCTTCGCATGAACTTCGCATAATAATTGAGCATTGATGCTCCAAAACGTTGGCTTGGGATGATTTTTAAGTTGATGTAAAATATAGACACCTAAAATCCAAGAAACTGTCCGAAAACTAATTATTTTTCGCGAACGGAGATATGACGGTGCTTCGCTTTTCGCATTTGTTCTCCTCTCTGCAATGAGACCATGCAGAACTTTATTTCGTCACAAATAAAATAAATGAAAGAGCTAAAAATTGAGTTCTCAAAAATATCGTAATAGCTGTAAGAAATTAGTTTATCCCCTTGGGATTAGTGAGGCATTGTGAAAAATACGGTATGAAGGATAATTGCCCAATAACTGCAGGAATGGCGTGCCCTTGGGCCAAATAGATCTTTTCGCAATTTTAAAACGATGGTATAATATATTTAAAATATTTTCTTTTCCGCCTATAGAAGGTGGAAGCGATTTCCGTAAAAGGCGCGGTGTGAGAGGGTGGCAGAAGGGGGCGGTGAAGGGGGTGGGGAGGGATTCATTCACTTTGGTCGGAGGTAATGGAGTTGATTGGAAAGGGCTTGAGAAGGGAAAAAGGGGGCGATCCTTGATTTAACCCCTATTCACGAGGGCGGAAGCCGAAGCGAAGAGTCAAACGAAGAAAGAAGAGAGTGCTCAGCGACAAATAAAATAAAAAAAACCACTGGATATTGCCTGGAAAGAAAGGGCAATTGTGGAGCGAGTCCCAGGAAATTATTTCCACTCCCGCTCATTGAATGTCAAAAAAGGAATCCTCCGAATCCAAGTAAGTGGGAAGTGAAAAGAATGACGAGGGAAACCTTTGGCTTTACAAAACGACCAGACATCCGGCATATAAGACTCTTCTCCACATTTCAAGATAACGCCAGAATTCCATGAACGCATGCAATTGTTTCCGTTGAGTGTTGAGTGAAAATGAGTAAGAATGATAAGCTACAGGAAAAACGGGAAATCCGTCAGAAAGGAAAACTGATGGACCCAATCAGTGGAAATCGATCGCAATGAAGGAGGGGACAAAGCAGCGAAGGAAGGATTAAAACACGCCAGAACTTTCACGAAGAAAGGTAACTACGGAATGCTAAGGTCCGTGTGCTCGAGAGATAAAAATGGACGAGTCGTTGCAGAGAACTCCATGAACGCTATGAGAAAATTGGAGCTATAAAACCGTTGGCATCGGTGCACAGAAGGCGGAAATCGAAAAAAATCAGCCCGAAAATAAAACTTTTCTATTTTATTAAAAAAAGTTCCGGTATCTATTAATCAAGAAACTATCGCCATTTTATTATTTAGCTGCACGAACCGTAGCGGCAGAAGCCGTTGAAAATTGTCGATGTCATCAAAACTTTTGAAGTGGCATTTTTCCTAAAATCGACTTTTTACTTTCTCTTTAAAAGTTCAAAAATTTTGCAATAGGCTTTTAGGCATATTTTATGAAAAACGTTATTTTTAAAGAATTTTCTTAAAAAATTGTTTATCCTCAATTTTTTTGCAAGTAATATTAAGAATAAAAAAACAATTTTTAATGATGGAAAATATTATACATTTGCGCAAATAGACTCTCTTGAACAATTTGTATCACAAGCTAGAAGAGCATGTCCACTGGACAAGCTAGAAGAGCATTTGTTAGGCTATTTGTTAGGTGGACAAGCTAGAAGAGCATGTCCACTGGAGCATGTCTAGCTTGTCCACCTAACAAATAAATAAGAGAAAAATCTTACCAATTCCTTGACTCATTTATCCCTCGAGTCTTCGAGAAATGCATGCGTGTGCTCGAAGTATTCACCTGAGTAACGGAATGCATAAAATAACTTCGGAATGGAAATCTTTGTTGAAAGTGCCACAGTAACAAGGTAAAGCATAAATAAGTATGTGGTACTAGTTTCACTGGAGAAAATAGGAAACAAATAGGAAAAGACGCATTCTTCAGTGAAATTCTCTTTGCGTGAAGTGCTTTCCTAGGAAAACTATCCGTCCTGACATAAATCGGACGATCGTTTCAGAGGCGGAGACGTCATAACGCAGTGGTTATGGGAAGCTTCATCCTTATAGTCCTGGCCATTTCCTCACTCCCGACCAAATGAATATTTATACGGAAGAAAAACAACCGCATTGGTTTGACGACTGCGACTCTCTCATTGATCGAGTGAAAAGTCTCTCCTCTCACGAATTGAATCGTCGCCCAAAAAAATGGATGCTACGAAAATTTTAATCATTTAATTCATTTTGTTTTTTCACCGAATCTCGCCCAGTACAGTTAATCTTTCAGCTGTTTAATAATAATGAATTCCAGTGTTTAAATGCAACATATATGGAGAATATTTTAGATTTAGAGATTTTCTTCATTAGGAGTAGTGAAAGAGATAACCCTTGTTTCAACTCTCAATGATTGCCTTCATTTTCAATCATTACCACACTTTTATCAATAGACTAATTCTCATTCAATTCCAAGAGCTGAGTTTTGGTGAGTGATCGACGCTGCCATGGCTGATGCCCGTTATCGCAACCCTTATGGAGGCGAAAGCATAGGGCAGGGGAATTCTAGGCCGATGCGACCAATCCTCTTTTTATGACACCACCTTTCTCCCCAAAGAATCCTCTCCCAGGGCAAGAAGGAGCTAGTTTATTCGCCTGCTGTGATTTTAATGGGCCATGAGTAATAGAGATACCACTTGAAACTTCTACTTTTTGCAACGAAAATGGATGTAGGGCATTCATTGCTTTGGAAGAGAAATTATTAAAACTAGAAAAGGGAAAATACGATTAGGAAGTTTATAAAGCAAGCACATGCATACCTTTTATTGGCCACTTAGTCACCCAATACCCCACGAACTTTTAATTGAAATAAAGTTCTGGCTTTTTTTAAAAAGCTCTTGTTAATTTGGGGGATAAATCATATTAAAAAAACAAACAACCCTCTTGATAACAGCTAAATAAATTTATCCATCATTATAGACGAAGAATTTTGAAAAGTTCACAAATAAATGAAAAAACCCTTTCACTTTAATTTGATTTTTTATATAAACCCAATAAATTAAATTAAAATAAATGATGGAGCTGAAACCAGGAGTTGAAAATTAAGTTTATATGGAAAAATAAAACCTCTGCTTTCATTTTAAAATGCTTTTATATCTCAATAGAATCATCAGCGAATTTTTGAGGGGTCAGCGAAGAGTGTGCAGGAGTTGTATATTGTTTTTAAGCCACCAATTTTCCCTACCGATATTAATCATGAATGATACAGCAATAAACTTGGCGAAATATTTAATTTAATTTTTACTCATAAGACCCGGCAGATATTGCACTGCAATAGTATATTCCTTAACTGCGGTGCGCAATAAAAAAAACAAGTCGAAAGCGGATAAGTTATTCATATAGACGTCCGGTACTCAACAAAGCTCGAATGACAATGGAGTTATATTTAAAAGCCAAAGTCAAATTATTTTCATCACTGGTCGTCACGGTTATATGGAATACATAGGTAATTTCAGAAATAAATGAGTGATTGTTAGTCTAAAGTTATTTTTCCAGCCAAAAGATTATAAGCTACATTTATTTATTCATTTTATGAAAAACATCCCTGCTTCCATCTTGCGGGGAAAGCAGCTAAAAACCAATGAACGCGCTGCACTGTATCCAATGCTTGTCATGTGGACCACGTGGGAGGGACCACCGCGGGCCAGTTAAAACAACTTAAATAGTTGCTCTTAAATCAACTTAGATAATATACCATAAAAGTTTTCTTCGTACAAACATATACTACTCTTTCCAACTTTCATGATGATTGGATGAATGGAATAGTTACTCATAAAGCACAACCACACATGCAATCGGTCATATATAATAATCCAGCCATTGAAGCTGTTCAAGTTTGCATACTTTGTAACTAATTGAGTAAAATATTATCCCATAATTAGAGAACGTGTCAATAACTTTTGAGTCATCCATGATTGAAAAAATAGATGTTTTTTCGGAGCAACTACGTTTAGAAAGAGTTTTCACAAATAAATCAAAAACCTCGGGTAGTATCAGATCATTTTAATGAACATAATTAACTTAAAAAACTTATTTTGAGGATCTGATTGGAATATAGAACGAGATACGGCTGTTGAAAGGGATCCTCCTCCCGGTGCATGCTCAAATCGATATGGCCAAATAACGGGAAAAGGTTTGATTTTCCGGCTGCAATGGCCACGGCGTTTTTCATTGGACATGAAAAGACCTTTCAAATGAACGCCGATAAACTAGTCAGTGAAAAACTTTCATAAAAAAATGATGTATCATTATTTGCTTATAATTTGTTTCTTTATCGATGCCCGTGCTTGCGTTGAGGAAAGGATTTTTCAGCTCCGAGAGGGGGTGGGTCATTCATCTAGGGTGCCACCAACGTCCCTCGGCAAATTATGCAAATATGCATGATATTATCAGCCATCGTGTAGTTTCAAAGAATTCAGACGCAACCGCTGATTTTCACCTTCAACGACAGGGCTATTCAGATAATAGTCTCTAAAAATGTCGAATTTGAAAGGAAATGTGAGTGGGTGAGCGGAGTGACGTGACCGCCGCGGGCGGCGAGGAGCCCTTGGAAGGGGAAGCGCAGAGAGGGCCCAGCCAATGGTGGGAGGAGTCGCGAGTATTCAAAGGGGGTAAGATTGGTAAGATTCACAAAGAAGGAGCACCACTCCGTCCTATCGTCAGCTGTATTGGGTCACCCACCTACGCATTGGCACGCTATCTCGCCAACCACCTCCAACCATTCATCGGACAGACGGGATCCTGCGTGAAGAATTCGAAAGAATTCATCGAAGTTTTGAAACAACTGAGAATCTCTGACAATGACATCTTCGTCAGTTTCGACGTTGTTTCTCTTTTCACAAAGGTTCCCATAAAGGAGTCAATAGACATCATAAAAAGGCTCACCAAATTCGGGCTTCCGATGGATTTTCCGAAACTAGCTGATTATTGCCTGAGGAGCACCTACTTTCTGTGGGACGGAGAATTTTATTAACAAAAGGATGGAGCAGCTATGGGGAGCCCCCTCTCGTCCGTTGTTACCAACTTATACATGGAGCATTTTGAAGAAGACGCCTTGGTCTCTAGCAAACTTAGACCATCGTGTTGGATTAGATATGTCGACGATACATTCGTAATATGGCAACATGGAAAAGAGACGCTGAAAGAATTCGCCGATCATCTCAACAGCATCCACCCTTCCATCCAATTCACCATGGAGATAGAGATGAATGGAGAACTACCTTTCTTAGATGTACTGGTGCAGAGATGCATGAACGGATCCCTGAGACACGCTGTCTACAGAAAAGCAACACACACGGACCGTTACCTCCACGCGCACTCCCACCATCATCCGCAACAGAAAACATCAGTCATGAAAACACTCCTTCATAGGGCCAGAGTGGTTTCTGACCAGTGCACTCTGAAGAAAGAAGAGGAGCGCGTTAAAGATACCTTCAGAGAGAATGGATATTCGGAAGCCTTCATCAATCGCCACGCAAGACTTCCATAGAAACGCCCACCACAAGACTGCACGGTGAGAAGGGAGGAAAACAAGCCAGTGGCCAATGCCACCATCCCATACTTCGCGGGAATGTCTGAGAGAATTTCTCGCGTGCTGAGGAAAGCAGGCATTGTGACGCGGCACAGAGCTCTAAAGAAGATGAGCGACTTGTTTCCTTCTGCTAAGGGCCGACTCCATCCCCTCAACGTGGAAGGCGTTTATAGAATCCCGTGGTCATGTGGGAAATCCTATGTTGGTCAGACAGGGCGCTCCGTGACTTCCCGCATTAAGGAACATAAACGGGCGATATTACATCGTGACACCGAGAAGTCGGCTTTAGCGGAGCATGCATACTGGGAATATGGGCATTGAATTTTAATCGAAGAGACGCAGGTGTTAGCCAAAGAGAAATTTTATCATCGACGATTAATTCGGGAGGCTATTGAAATTGAGAAATGTCCCCAGAATTTCAACAGAGTAGACGGCGTCAAACTCAGCCAGACTTGGAAAACAATTTTCCGAAAGAAGAAACGGCGAATATGTAACCGACAAGGTTATTCACTAGACACGAAAAAGAGGCCGCTCGCCGCTCAAGGACAGGGCTGAGAGACATGCTGACGTCAGCGCCGCCCTCCTCCCTCTCTACTCCGGTGGATGGGGGAGGTTGGACGAGTATATTAATTGACAACCAATTCCGTAATTTCATTCATCGCATGACGATGCGCCCTGTAACGGTCGCGAACCTTGCGAGACAATGCGCAGCACGCAGCTGCACCCGGAAGCCATTAGCAACGAAATAGGCTCTGCATATGTAGTTCATAACTTATTATACTTTTAAATGCTCAAAATCTTCATGATTTTTTTGGTCTGTTAAAGTTCATGCATGAATCACTTACTATGCTATATTTTCATTTTTCTATTACTAACTAGAAGTTTTATTTAAATGGTAGCATGTTCGTGCCCATAGCACTACCCTAGTTTCTGGTCTGACCGCGTGTCGTTGTCCTGAGTCCTTGGCCTGCGTAAAGTGAACTAGCGCGTTTCTGATTAAGTCTAGGATGAGTGCTTCGTGAATGCCTGCAAGTGTGTGTATACACCCTGTTTCGTGGCTTGTACGGTAATTCATAGATATATGTGTAGATGAAACCATGCAGAGAGAATTTTATTTTATTTCCACAAACGCCAGTTCTTAGGAGACTACAAAGAATAGGTTCCTGTCTGTTCTTATTACCTTTCTTTATGCTGCCAGTGCACTCGCTTTTTAATAATTTTTCAATTATTTCCACGTTATGGATTCATATTTTCATGATATTTGCAAATAACACACCAAAGTATAGCCATTAAAAGTTATAAATTCGATAATTTCTTCGCGAACATGAATTTTGGTCAAATTAATTGTAATTTTCTCCTTGAAATTCGGATCGTTCTGCCATCAGCGACGCGAGTGCTGACTTCTGTCAATCAATTTAAATGTTTGGAAGGTGATAAAAAATCCAGTGGTCGATTGATGAAGCCTCAATCGTAACATTCGTGGTCGAGGTCTTTAGACAACGTGGCAATTATTTCAATCTCTCAAACCGTCATTGCCCACTTGGGGTCATAATACAAACTCAAGAAACGTCTGTCGGATGCTTTGCAGCTGCTCTGCAGACGCGTGTGTGGGTATCGCGTTTGAGGAAAGAGGAGGATTGAGGAAGCTCTCCAAATCGCAATGCTGTGTTCCATCGAAATCAAATTTCCTAGAAATCTGGGAAGAGCTCAGAGAGAGAGAGTATATTTTTTCGCTCAAAGAGAGCTTGGAGGAAGGGAAATAGGTGCATGTATTATTCTGTCCTCGTTCCTCGGGAACGTAAGTCCTCTGCCGCATAGGAATCGAGATGAGAATAAACTATCGACACTGTAAAAAAAACTCCCGCTACACTGGAGTCTGACTGATTTGACGCCGGTTGTGCACTAGCGCTTGAGGAGAATTTGAAACTCACCTCATAATCGTAACGGTATTATTACCTTGCATGCTAAAATACATCGATTTGATACGCAGCGAGCCACCTATATTGGTGAGAGCCGCCAGAGATTCGGAATCTACGAGTAAGGATTCGAATTTTGGAGCGATTGAGAATAGATAAATTTCAAATCGTCTAAGAACCTCACAATACATAACCGGTTCCGACAGAAACAGGAAAATAAGACAGGTATTTTTCCGAACAGGTAGGAATAGAAATCCTTTTCCTCCAACTAATAATACTTTATACATGCACTAAATACAGCACTTCTATGAATGATACGCGGAGATGAGCCCGTCAAAACCCTCCCGCACGCACCATTCTTTGGCAATCGACGTTTTGTTTCCGATCAGCAGTCGTTTGAAAAGAGAGGTGCACGTTACAAATGATCTGACCCTTCCTTCGGCGCGAATGAACTCAGCTGTGAGTCGCCTCCCACAAATACCAGATAATAGCAGAATACCTAGAGTACTCGCGCGAATAAAGAATTAAAACCGCATTTCGGAAGTGGGTGGGGTGGGCGTCACTTTTGTTTTCTGTTTCCGCGCGCAACCTCCTCAGGGCGGCGTCACTCTCCCTCCATGAGGAGCCCAATGTCAGAGGGAAGGCATTAAAGATTAACGCGGGGAGCAGCAGAGAAGAGAAGAGAGCGAGCAACGCGATGCGAAGGCTCTCTCTCTCTCCCACAACACACAATTATCTCCCTCTCCACGTCGCTCTTAGTTATGCCAGCGCCCCAAAATCTCCTTCAGAACGATCACCTACATGGGCGACTCAACTCGGCGTGAATTTGAGCCGAGAGTGTCAGTGGAGCACTTTCTACTTCATGACAATCTCAGGCATTGTAACACAAGTAAGTACAACATTTATATATATCAAGGATGCCAATTTAATAGGTTCTGCACCGCTCAAAAATATCACGATTTTCTTGGAATAAGTTGCCTTATCATCATCTTCTTCTTCGATGGTAATATGGGTTTAGCATAAAAGGTAACGACCAGGCTTAAATTTGTCTTGGAGAAAGTTGCCTATGTGGTGGAATACCTACCACAAAATCGGGAGATCCAGAGTCGATTCCTAGCTGACCAGAATGATATTTTCACCGCAAATTTCACGATATGTCTGCAGAGAAGATTTTATCTTAAAAATCCAAAATTTAACATCATTTCTCGCACTATGCGATACTCTTATGAGGCTTGTGTTTCGAAAGACGAGCTTTATGAAACATCACCCGCTGTAGAGTACGACAGTGTTTTCACGACTGATGCAGGTGGAGACGTGACTTAAGGAATATTGGAATGAAGGCTCTAGGCCATGAAAAGCCAAATGAAGTTGCTTAGAACGGGATTTAAGAATCAATGAAGGAAATGGTCCGCAAAACCTAGAGATTAGAAATGCCATTCATTTCCTCTACTATTCTGCAGGAATATCGACGGTTCCTCCATTAATGAAATTAATTGTTGCACTCTCTAAGTAGAATCATTGCCTGCTTTTCTTAATCCATTTGCCCAAATTTTCTTCTGACTGAGTTTTCTCCGTATTTTTCTTTTTCTTCATCTTATCATTTCTGAGCATAATTGGACCGTTGTTGGTGAGCGGTGTACAATTTGCGTCGTTCTAACCTTGGATGGATATACCACATTTATTATAGACCGATGCTTTGACTTTTTATGCGAGTGTATTTTCATATTGGTAGGAGGTAACGCATGAATGTGCACGCATTGTTTTCACGCTCATTGAGTGGTTTTTAAGAGCCACCAAGGTCCTCTCCCTAGATAGCTCACTATACAAGGATCGGTATCAGTGCAGTGACTTCATGTTTTCCTTTTCAAAAGTACTTTCAATTATAGAGAAGACTTGGATTTTTTTAAAACTCACTGAATTCATGAAGTTCGAAATTATTTCCATCAATAGTCCGTTGCATGTCGTATTTTCTTGAAAACCACGATTTTTAGCATACAATATCACTTATTTTGCAGTAATTAATAACATAGGGTGATTCAGGGAGAGACGACGCATACGGGATAGACTGCCCAACCCCCTTAGTTTCGGCCTTTCCTGACAGATTGCGGGAAAATGCGCAATGCAGAGACGGAGTAGATGCGAGGGAATAAGTGAGGATGGCCCCTTTGTTTTTCATTGGTTGTACAGAATTTAAAACCCAAATACCGAGATAAGTCTGGTATTTTACTTTCAAAATTTTTCTCGCCTTGTACTAAATTCGTATCGGACATTGAACAACTGCTTTATTACGATTTTTGAGGTTTGTAGCGACAGTATGGTCTCTTCGGAATGTTTTCAGCCTAGTTACGCCATATTGGTCTTAAAGGTCATGAAGCCAAGAGGTGCGGCGTCTCTGTTGTAGAGAAAGGGAGAGACGACGCACTGGACTTTGGTTTACATGCCGCATTTCTCTCATGCGGAATATACGCCGCTTGGAATGAAAAATGATTTGAAATGAATTATAACACGTTTTCAACAGCGTTATAACTGTTTTAGTGTGTATAATAAAGCTAAAAATTGTTTTTGTATTATGTGGTATTTAATTATTGTACACATATTTTGAACAATACTATGCTAAGTTTGTAGCCAATAGGAAGTTTTGACTTAAGCAAGGTGTAACTTAAATTAGTTTCCTTGATTAATGTTTAAATTTGTATTTTGAAATTCTAAAACAAAACTTCTAACTTAAGTCTCTGTTAACAGAATTTCTTCGGTTTAACTTGAAATTTTCAATAAAAATTGGATAAATATATCCATGTAAGTTAAATTTATCTGTGTTTACATTAATTTGTTTATAATATAATAACATAAACATAGGTCTCGTTTTATAACGTGCATTTCAGTTGCATTAAATTCGTAGACAGGTACCATTAGTTAGAAGAATAGTAAATGCGTATCAATCGTATCAGCATATTTTATTTTCCTCAAAACTTCAATAACGCGATATTTTTTAGAGGAGCTGCTGAATAGAGAAATCAGTTTCGGTTTTAAATAGCATGCGGCGTATTACTCTCATGGGCACGGCGTGTCACCCGCAACATACGGCATAGACGCCGCGAGGTTATGTTTTACAAAAATAATTCCTAAAGCTAAGAGAAGAATGATATAAGTATACATTTTTGTATGTACGTCAGAAACAAGATCAGTCACCGTATCTAGTATAAGTTCAATCGAAAAAGATAATTAGCACAAAATATAGTTTTTTTTAATGTGCGGCATATCTCCCTTAATGACCCTTTAATACGCCGTACACCGAGTTTTTATAGCACAGTACAAACACATGAACTTTTGAGTTACAGACACATAAGGTTGGTGGATAAGGAACTTAATTTTCAAACATACATTTTCACATAACTTATCAGGAATGTTGAGGATTGGGTGTTAGGTTGTTTACGGGGGGGGGGGGGGGGGGCGCTATTGTCTAGCGCTATTATCCCCTCTTCCCCAGAACATTCTCCGTCGTTCCTTTATTTCCCCGGCACAGCACATTAGAGGATGGGGAACGTTTGATAGAAGGTCAGGAAGTAACGCCAGGTCGTCAAATATTGCCATTAAAACTTTCGCTGTCGTTTAGGAACTGCGATTACAGCGAACTCAAATGGGAGTCGAAGATTGGATGCACTTGAACCACTGCAATTATGCCCCCAACTTTCAGGTTTGATGGTGCATCAACGAGTGTCTAATTTGTCTGACATTATCTCGTTTAGTAAAACTCTAAGTCAGAGAGTAACCGATCAATCAATTTCCCACTGATCAATACAACAGTAAAAGTTGACGTTCAACCAGAACAAGTGTTTGGAAAACGCGTACATAAGTTTAACATATTTTCCGGCTTAACTTTGTGGAGGCTCGTCACATGCATGAGTTATTTTTCATTAAGAAGGTAACCAAATAGGTTCTGGTGTCATTTATGAGATCAATGACGTAATACGAGCAATTTTTTTTAACGTCGTAGATAGCAATTTTATTTTTATAATTTAATCTTGCTTGAATATCTTGCTGAAACCATTTTACTAGGGCACATGCCGCTGGAACCTTACCATCAATGAAGGAAGTATATCATAAGATACGTTATTTAATGGAATATAATATAGTTCTGTGGGTTATGAGGCTAGATAATCCCTTCTTTTCCCATCTTAGGGTTAAAATTCGACAAAATCTTAGTTTAAAAACCACGTTTTTTCTTAAAATTCAGGTAATCAAAAAATGAGAAAAATACTAAGAATTTGGTAACGAAACATTTTGGAAAATTATGACTAAAATCAAAACATGCATTATCTCAATCTAGTATAATGTTCTTCGATGAGACTTCTTTATCTTAGTAGCTTTTTATTCTTCCAGGAGATTCCTTTTCTAAAGGCGAATTCAGTTCAATTATTTGCCCACTACAACGGCTCGCGGCTAAAATCAGGAGTATATCCTTTGGAGGAGACTTTTGAGGCACTCTAAATGGAGAGGCCAGGCCGGGGTCAAGTGGACGAATTATTTCTTCCCCCCGCTAAGCGGCCGCCAGTGGCGTTTTATCTGTTGTTCGGGTCTTGTATTCCGGGAGGGGTCGTTTGCGGGCGATGCGAGCCAGGAAATAGGGTAGGCGTCGCGGGGGTGTAGTTGAGGCGGCCGGCCGCTCGCAGGTGGTTTTCAGAATGGCTTTCCAGAGAGCGGCGGCACAATTGCTGCGGTACGAGGCAGCCTCCTCGGAGGAAGGGATCACGCAAGGAGACGATAGCGGACTGCGAGAATACGGAGATGAACTATCAAATATCCCACAAGAGTGCCCATAATTGGACCATTATGCATTAAATATAATTCATTAATGGCATTTATTCCCAAATTAGCTGTAAAATACGTTTATTTCCCGACGACGAAGGCGTCTATCGCGACATTAGACTTCATGCGGATTTGAAATACTCTCATCTGACCTATCCAGGCGCTAAGCCAAGATTGAATCTGGACTAGAGATGAATCTCTGAAGCAAATACGCGGCAGCGTATTTCTTTCGCAGGACGTCCAACTATCGCTATGGATAAGTTTTCGATGGAGCCAACGTAAAGGAATATGATGGATTCACATACCGGAAAGTTATAGTAACCTCAAACCTATCGTGGGGAAAATACACTTAAATTATTAGGAATGAAACAGTATGTGTCAAAAACCAGTAGGGCTAATTAAACGTCATGTGATAATTGCTAAATCGTTCTTACTCCCACTAATATCCCACAAAGTTGGGCTAGCCATGATTAAATTATAAAGTTTCACCTTTCGCATAAAAAACAGTAGATAATAGAGGTTTTAGTTGGCATTTCTGTTTATCTTTTTCTATTTCAGCCCACACTGCCATTCATACGCTTTCCTTAAGTACGGAAGATAGAGATAAAATTTGATAAATTACCGAGAATCCTTGACGTGGAGGTTTCTTACAAAATTCACTGAACTAAGGACACGTATTCTCGATGTGCAAGCATGGGATTAACGTCAATACACTATCCTATACAAATTTCGTTTTCTGGATGTTCACGCCTACTTTTACCTTCAACGCTAAACAAAACTCCATTTTAGAGATTTCGTGTATTTTAGTTTATTTATATTTATTTATAGTATTTCACCCCGCAGTGCCAGGACGATGCTCAACGGGAGCTTTTCAACTGAAACAGTGCGGCCGTCTCCTTGTCGACTGAGTGAGCGAGTGATTGAGGGGGGGTTACTGGCAGGGGAGGCTGAAGAAGCGGCGCCGTTTCGACTCTGAATTGATTGAAAAAGTTCCTCCCGTCGGCGATTTTCGCGTCCGCCGCGCGCTCCGCAGAGATGGCGCTGCCATCGGCCACGGCAGTTCGCTTTTATCGGGTGTTGGCTCAGGCAAGAAGTTACTTTAAGTGCGCGCGCGCGCGACGGAATCGCTCCATATACGTACACATCCTCTGGGGAGCGAAATTTTATTGGCCGAGGGGGCAGTCGCATCGTCAATTTAACGGTCGCGAGGAGATAAAAAGAAGCTCGTGCGCAAAAAGTGGAGGCTTGTAATCACATTCATTTTTAGCAAGTTTTTATAGATAAACCACAATAAATAAAAAAGAAATCGTAAAAGATAAGAATGTAATGAAAATGAAACAGAAAAAAACAGATTAAAGGATAGATTTTTCCCAAAGAAACATATTAAAAAAACAATTTCCGCGTTGAATATGAAAAATAAATCTCCCACGTTGAATCCTTTCCCTTTTAACAAAAATTACATGAATAGTGTTTTTATTAAGTGAAAAAAATATTCCCCTTCTCATTAATGCCACCATAATTCACAATCCTCGTCCCTGAAAAAATTTGCGGACATCGATAAATGCAATTATATCCACACATGATGATGAAAGAGCAAAATATTGAAATCAAAAAAGTTACTAAGAAGCTTTAACATGTTGAAATAGAAGTTGTTGTACAAGTGGCAATAGAGAGCTTTACCTTGCTTTTAATATTCATATCAGATACAGAAATCTATCGTTGGACCAATGAGACAGCCGTTTAATAGTGTAACGTAAGAAAACACCTCTGTATGCTCTGATGGAAAATGAACTGATATATGAATGAATTGATGATAACTTTTACTTCGCATTTTGCAGAATGTCCATTTCTCATTATGCGCCTTGGAATGAAAAAGACCAACCTTTCTCTCGTGACACTCAAATCATTATAATCACCTATCCTCCACATTCCATCCTCACAACTATCTAAAACTCACCTCTAAATGATTTGCCTCAAACACCACAAAAGAAGTCTCCTATGCCTTTCTACTATGCAGACTATTTAAATGGCCTCTAGTGTGTGAATCAATCAGTTGTCTGACTTATATCAGTAATCTTGATGCTGACGCTAAGGCGATGAATGGCGTCAGAATAAATGCAAAATCGCGGACTGCAAAATGGCGTCGTTATTCATAAATATTGAATGAAAACGAATGCATTAACCGTCATAAAATCTTATTATTAATGGGCTTGCCAATGAATTTTAATATTATACTGTTATCGATTACGACGGAATTTGAAAAATAAAGAGACTGATATTTTTCAGTTTCTCTCTCCCGATTGCGGTGAAAAGTACACGCGTTTCACCCTTCCGCTGATACATTTGGTGACGTCACCGACTTCCAGCGAGCGGCTGACCACTTCTTCCCTGCTCTCTCGCACCCGTCACTCACGCCTCGGCGTTATCTGTTCTCGAGTGAGCGAATATTTGCGTCAGGAGTCGGTTTATTATGAGCGAGTCAGTCAATGAGCCAAAACCCCAATGGCGTCACCACTCAGGAGAAGTGAGCTGCAAATTTCGCACATTTCTCATTCATGTTCCGATATTTTCAACTAATTTGGGATTGCGGGTCAGAGGGAATAAGCCCATTAAAAAGGGCGTTACTTGCCCAGATTCGTAGCAAATTAGGTACCTCTACTTTAAGATTAATCATTTTATTACTTTGTTGCATATGCATTTGTATATAAAGAGGCGATTGATCCTTGGTTTATGTAAAAGCCTTTCCTTTAATGCCTGACTCATTCAGCACTACAAATTACTGTGGGTGGTGCTACGCTGAGGCGTTGAAACATAATTTACTGAGTGGAAAGGATGATTTTTTGATATATATTAATAGGAAGTGTAAACAAATTAATTTTTGAAATGAAATTTTCCGACTTAAGGAAACATTGTGTCTTGCCCGATTTTGTAGAAAACAAGGCGTGCCCGCTTCAACCAATTTTATTGTAACTGATACATAATCATCATAAGTCAGCAATGCTGAGATTGGTTTGACGCAGCTCTCAATTCGACCTCGCTTCCGCTAAAATTTTCACATTTTTTCTCTATTGCATTCTTTATAACCTGCCTTATGTAACTCATTCCTTTACCCTTCTTCCCTTCCACCTGTCCCTCTACGACTGTCTTCATCAGGCCATCATGCCTCCTAATGCGGGCAACTAAGTTGTCCCGTCTTCTGATTGAGGTTTTTAGAAGACTTCTCCCCTTCCCCACTCTTCTAAACACTTCCTCATCACTCATACGGTCGGTCCATTTCATCTCCATCATTCTTCGGTAGCACTAATTTTCTTACGATTGCATATTTTACTTCACTGAAGCTATCAACGTCCAGGCCTCGCTTCCACAGAGACACATGCTCCGTATTTAGCGTCTGATGCATTGCGCAAAGTCCTCTCAGGATTTTCTGCAATTTAATTCCTTGTGTATCCCAAATCTGGTGAATTGCCTCCTCACTTCTATACTTGTGTCTTCTGTAGTTCATCGTCAAAGGAATAAACCCTAAGGATTGCATTAGACTCTCTCCGCATTCCTTTCCCTCCAGCCCCTGCGTTCACGAGTCACAGAGGGCATTGACCACGCCGCGATCCGTTGCCCCGGGTACATCTCTTAATCTGATTGGACCCACCTCTCACCCCCCCTATTCCGCATTCCACCCCGTGCGCTACAACGCCAAGACTTTGGAGGCATTCGCCGTATTTCATACAAAATAGACAGTAAAAATTTTCTTTTCAAATTAATGTTAACCAGTTTACGAGTCAAGCAGATATTCTTCTCTTTCTTCTTAAAATCTATCCCGCTTCCGAAGTCTTTCTGAACATTTTTTAAAAGTGTAGGAAGACAAAAATCCGTCTAAACCTGTCGAAAAAAGTAAATCTAGGGGGAAAATGTGAAGAGTTTTGAATAAACAAAAAATCAAACCTGTGAGATGGGTCTATAACAATGAAAACTATTCAATACGAAAGGTTGTGCGCGCTTACAAACTTGCTAGTTGCAATTGTTTTTCCTTTCAGCCTGCTGAAGAGGGCTGCTTTGTTGCCGAAATACTTATTCAGGACTCATCGCCGTCCCATCTTTCACCTTGACAACGCTCTACGTGAGACATCTATTCCCCTGGATATTTGGACTCACATCAGTGGTTGATTTTTGAGGGCTTGCGCGTGGAACTGTGTCCATAACTTGATATCCTAAACAGGGGCACCCAGGCAAAATTGTTTGCACTCGCTTCGCTTTTTGTCAATGACTGCTTACTGTACCAGTAAACCCGCTTATCTCGCAGCTTATCACTATATCTATAGGGCAGCCCACCATCCGCAACATCAAGTTATTCTCGTTTGCTACATTGGAGAGGCCGTAGAGCTCAAACATTCCCTTGATTCCTGTTCTTAATTGCTTGAGCAATCTATGCCTAGCGCGTGGACCAACAGTCTCTCAGCAGCCCTCAACACTATTCGTGCAAAAGCTATGTGAGGCTTTCTGCTCACTTGCATCTTTCCTTCTGACAAGTAGCGTAGCATTGGTAATTATATTTGCTCCATGAATTAAATACATCTAAGCCGGATCCCATATTCTCGCCGACTTTCATTCTTACATCTTCCGAAATTCGAATTGTGGAATGACAGGTGTGAAGCAGCTCCTCTCCCTCACTCTCTGCGAACTCGTAATTAAGGCATTTATTACAACAAGAAAGTTCTTCACAGAAGTAGGGTCGGGACCCCAAAGTCTATTTGACAAGTTAGCGCATTTCGGTGGAAGTAAAAGGTTTGTAATACCAAATTTTAGACAACTATAAGCCTTGAAGTATTCGCTAGACTTACAAAATGCGTGAGCGTACAATTTATATCCTCCTCCGTTGGTCTCATGTTCTTTGGACTTGGTTGAGTTCAAAGTAATCATTACTGATAGCTGATATGGTTTATTATCACATCATAATATATACAAATCCGTAATTGAAGGCTTTTTCCTAGGAATAGTGGTTATTGTGTTATCTCCCCATCCCGTGAGCCCGCGTTCACAACCCGGAGGCGACGTAGTTTTTTACAGGGATTCTCTGATCCCTGTTTGAGTGCCTAACGTTGGACACATCAAGTATAGCACTCAGTCCGTCGGATGGGACGTTAAGCCGTTTTCCCCTTTGTGCTTTTTCGCCCGGAGCAGCCTTTCCAATGTCTCCTTTCTTCCGGTGCTACCGCGTCGGTTGTTGGTTTAAAACAACAGTTTCGCTGGCATTACTGCAACTGCCTTCGAAGCGCAGATCGACGTGCCTCTGGCAGCAATGCCAGCGAAACTGATGCCTCAAACCGTCAAGGTAGCACCGGAAGAATGGAGACACTGCAACCACGACACCGAGGAAGCCTACGTAGTCACAGGAGCAGCCTTTGAATAAATGCCGACGCTGCATCCCTCTCCATCCTGCTTTCGCTCATGGCGCAAATGATCTCCGCTGTCATTCGCCTACTCCAAATAACAAACTGTACCGGCAATGAGCATTGATTGAACAGCCACACATACATTCATAATTATTTTTATTATCGCTTTTAGTAAATGCTTTATACAAAATAAAATGGTAATAAATTATAAGTAATTAATTTATCGGCACGTCGTAATAATAACAAACTTTCATGACTACTAACTCCTCGTCATCAGAGGCGGTGCATCATTTCAGCGTCGGAAAAACTTCGTCGTTGGAGCCACTCCACGCTTTTTCAAGCGGTGAACTATTTTATTATTATTATTTCCAAACTATCCCCTAAGTGTAGCGGCAGAGTGAATGAAACTTTCAGTTTTCGTAGAGACAGTGGGAATGCACCCGGCGCCTCCTCAAATAAATCGATTGAATGGAGAGAGCACTTATAGTGCCGTGGCGTAATGATGCGCGCAAATAGGTCACGGGTCAAAGAGGTCAGTGCACTCGACATCCACCATCCCATCCCATGACTACCACCTAAGCTCACATTACTTCCTTCTGCAAACGACAGCCCCCCTCCCCCCCTCGAATACCGATCTAGCGACGAGCAATTACTCCGCAATTAATCACCCAAGTCACGCAAATTCACGCGAGAGGGAGTTCATGACTGCAAAGCGGTTTGTTGTACACAGCGCATAATCCATCTCACAGAACGTGCATGGCCTTCGGAGACTGAAAAATGATGCAGCCTTTTTTTTCATGTTTGCGCCAGAAATGAATTACTAATTGAGTGCACTCGACGAGGGCCAAACAAAAAACGCAAAACATGAGTTGCTTCATGCGCCGTTGATTCTTTGCCGTGTGCGGTTCCAAATCTTAACATTAATTGAGGAATAGAGGGTGGCCTGCATTCATATGGATAATACAAGTTGAGATAGATGAGCGAGGAAGACTTCAGCGCTTTCTCATCCAGTCTACTGCTGCTTTATTCGTCCTTCATTCTACTTTACCCCATAGTACAGCCACCGCCATTAGCACAGACATTTCCCTATCCAACTCTTTTCATTTCTCCTCCAATGAATTATACGGATCACTTGGGCATTATGGAAACGAATGAGCGTGGAAATGAATTTAAGTCTATTCCTACCACGGATTTTTTACCGGATCTTTTGAGTGATCCAATTAACAATGGACTTTGCGTAGTCATGATCATTTTGGTCCCGCGTTCGCTAATATAATTCAGAATGATTTCAACGAAAGCCTACCGTTGAAAACCGAATAGTTTGAGATGAGAATAGCAGTCCAATCTAAAATGGTGGAGCCATTTCGGCACTGCAGTAGGCCGAAAAACTACGATTTTTCCGGCGCTATTTTCCCGACAGGTCAATAATGAAGATACGCACATGGTATCCTGTCCACCATCACTCATCCCTTATTTTTGTCACTACCTCCTTCCGATTCTTATACAGTTTTCTCTCTGCAGCATGCTATTTCAAAAGCTTCTACCAGCTGTCAGCGATCTCAGTGGAAGCGCTGTCTTAGGACTGCATGCAAATAGCTGCGATTCTGGCCAACTATCTGCCATCCACAACTTTTACCACCACTTGAAACTTCAAGCTGCATTAACTACAAACCTGATATTTATATTTTTCTAGCTTCGAGAGAGTAAATTTCTTATTTCATGAAAATATATGGCAAATTAATGGCTATGAAATAAATAACGGCCCGCTGAGTGAGATGGGCAATGAGATAGAGAAGACTCGTCTAAATGAAGAAGTTCGGTGTTTTAGGCTAAATGAACCTCTCCAGCCGATTTACCGGAAGCACTTTTTTCCTTCGGTATCGGAGGGATCCTGGTTTTCTTTTCCTCGTACGTCTTAAATACGATGAAAACTCACAGTTTTGACGAGTTAATAGGATTTTGAATATTTATTTTTGGCATAATACTATTTCTAGCTATGGAATTAATTGAGGCACCTAATTCTTTGTATTCTTGGAAAGGCGAAGTAGAGTATAGCCATATTATTTGACTTGCCAAAGTCACACCAGGCGGAGAGCGAGGTGGCCGAATAATAAATCCGCACGACAGGAGGAAATAATCACTTGAAAGTTGAGGTGCATGAATTCGTAGATGGACGAATTGGTATGGAGGAGGCGACCGACATGTAGTGTGATTTGCACGTTGGGGAAGAAAGGAAATGTGGAGAGAAAGCCGGCGCGTCGGGATCAGCGCTCTCTTAACTAGTGGCGCCAACTGACATCCAACGGACGAACTTCCAATGCCAACCGCAAAGCAAACAAATGCGGATCGGGCAGTTCTCGAAAAATCTCCTCCACACGCGGGATTTGAACTTTGGCCCTTTAGGTGAGAGGCCAGGAATCTAGCCATCAAACTAGCATGACCCCCAACCGACAAATTAAATGATAATTTAGCACTATTGGTCGATCAGAAAAACGGGTTGAAGGAAACAACGCTTGTAAATTTTGAAGAGGACATTATTTAGAGCTGTAAGAAATTGCATTAAAATATATGAAATTCCTAAAATGCACCTTCTCTACATGGACATAACTGCAAAAAGATGTCTGCAAAAACAGCCTATTTGGGTGTATAGCATGTAATAATGTCATATGCAGAGCAAAAAGACGAGGGAAAGACTAGGTAGTCTTGCATGCTGAGAATAGATCTTCAAACTTGCCTAAACAGACATGAATCCGCGTTTTTGTATCTTGAGGCGTACGTGAAGATGTTAGTAATTGTGAGAAATGAACCACGTGAAAAACATTTTCCCCATTAGTGCGGCATTAAGTGCCGCGGAATAGGGAACACGTGGCGTTTAACGCACTCTCCAATTGGAGCTTCGAATACAAATTGCGTTCGTGGAGCACACTCTCGCTTTCTGAATGAATCGTACGTATTTTGGGCGGAAAAAAACATATCCACCGATGAACGCAAAATAATGCACACAAAAAATAGGACGCAAACACGCGGCCAAGATTGCCTGGAGAATATATCGGCTGTGTGGGATTTATAAATCTTTCCTTTTTCCCCGAGAATGATTTTTCCATGCATAAATAATATTTGAGTTACCGTTAATCGGGATTAAAAAGCGAATCTCAACTTCCGCACAAGAATGCTGACAAGGCGATCGCCAAAGGTTAATTTCATGCATAAGCAGGGAATGCCCTCTGCATCAATTTTAGTGGCAGTGTTTTGAAATAGGAGAGAGATTTTTCCCGGTGGAATTCCGCCTCTAAGGGCATAACTTGGAGCCAATCTGGATTTCTCCTCATTCCCGGATATTCGATATGGGCAGCACATAAGGATGGGAGACCCTCCCTTCACGTAATGCCATTCCCAAAGCCTCGTCTTCTTTCTCATCCGATTCCTCAAAATGGTTCCCATTATTATTTGAAAGCAGCTTCTTTTTTTTGCTCTCCTGCTACTAAGGTTACGGCCTCTGATTACGGCCCTAACGAGTTGAAAGCGTATCCCTGTATTATTCAACTCCATTTCCTCTTTCTTCCTCGGCGAGAGAGAGAGAGAGAGAGAGAGAGAGAGAGAGAGAGAGGGAGGGAGAGCGAGAGAGAGAGGCGAACGGGAGAAAAACGCAAGGACGGATAAAAAGAAGATGGAGGTAAAAAAGAGGAGAATGAGAATTTGGCTCGCGGTCGATCGATTTAATGGTGTGGGTGGTGTGGGGGGCCGAGCGGGGGAGCAGCTTCCCTTCGGCATTCCGTCAGACGTGGATGATGATAGATGGCTGGGGCCAAGTGTCCTTCGAGGACGGACACGAGTTTAGCAAGCTCAGATGACAGCCACAGAACTATAGACAGGCAATGCAAAGTTTTCAGTATTGTCGAGAATAAAACCACGAAATCACACAGAGAAAGATCCTCAAGGTGGCTATTGGATGTTTATTCACACAGCGAGAATTTAAATGGGTTTACAGAAGGCGCCACTCGCGTCGCCAATGGCAGAGTGATCCGAATTACACGCTGATTTAAGCTATATTTAGTACGATTGACCGAAATTTATTTTCCATGGTGATATTATTTATCAAATTCAAAACTTATACATTCTATTCCAAAAAAGGATATTTTGCCATACTGCAGTTATTTTTAGATTAATAATGAAGTACCATGCGATCTTCGCCTCGCTGCGGACATTTTTGAAACCAAATGAAAAAGCGCGCAAAGTGAAAGCGAAATAGAGGGATCCATGTTGCGGTACTCCCTTCAAATAAAATTCGAGCACGTTAGTCATACATATTCACGCTAACTGCCACTCATTATTCGAACATTTTATTCTTATTTAGAAAATAAAGAATTGACAGTCTCTTATAAAAGCAATATAATAATTAATCGTTTTAAAATCAATTTCCTTTCTATAGTCCGACTAACGTCGAAATGTGATCACTAACAGCCTCCGATGATGTTCCTAATGGGTTGAAAGCGTAGCTCTGTATAATTCACGTCAGTTTTCTCCTTATTTTTCGGAAAGAGAAGGGCAGTCAAACAAAAAAGGAGTAAGAGATGAGGAGGAGGAGCATTGTGTGCGTGAGGCGATCGATTCCATTTGGCGGCGTTCGGCATTCCGTCAGCAGATGATAGATGGGTGATGCCGAAGTGTCCTTCAAGGACGGGCGGAGCACACAAGTTTAGCACGCTCAGCAGACAGCCACAGCACTCTATGGACAGGCAGTAAAAAATGCAGTGATGCTGGAGAAAACAGGCAGATTACAAAAGAGGTTCCTCAATTCGATTGATTGCGTTCCCATAACTGTGCATTCAAATTGGTTGACAGAAGCCACCGCTAGGGTCACTAATGGATGAACGATCCGAATTACTAGGTGATTTAAGCTCTGTTTAGGATTATTAACCAAAATTCGTATGTTTGATTAAAACATCCATAAAATTCATAACACCTCTACCATTCGAAATTTCAAGTACGGAAGAGTGTTTTATCACGGAATACTTTTTCAAATTTTTTATTTAAGCAAAATATATTTGCTGAAGGTTAAGCCTAATAGTAAAAACTCAATCCATCATGGTTACTTAACATAACTTTTAATTTTTGCACTTGTACTTTTACTATTAATGGATCGAATTAAAACTTCTAAAAGTGTTTAAAATTGTACATCAGGTCCATGTGCCTAGGAACACAAGTTGGATTGGTGAGAACAGTAATTAAAAAACTGAAAAGTGGAAATAAATATCACTTTATTTATTAAATTTGAAAATATTTTAACGTGTCTTATAAAGAAAATTAACGTAGCTGAGGTAAAAATTCAATTTTAATATATATCTCCTTTCAAGGAAAAATAAAATTAGGTTAAACCCTCCTAAAGTTTCCAAGTAGGCTTCCGCGGAGATTATGATGATATCTGGTGATTTTTCCGGGTATTCTTCCGCGTTTATCCATTTTGTAGGACAATATTTAGCAAACGTTCCAGTTGGCTTCCTCAGGTCCACTGAAGTGTTGATGCAGAAAGTTGTTCATCTTATATACACCCCGTTTTCCGCCTTTTTTGTGGAGGTGTGCCCTGATTGGTCAGGATCTTTGAAGACCCTTTTCCACGCGCTGGCGAGATTGTAGCCGTCTTCACGGTTGAAGTTCTTTGTCGTTTTGGCGATTTCAATTGCCTCCCTGATTATTCTCGGGTAGTAGCGGCCTTCTTTGTTCAGGAGAGAGGCGTTGTCAAAGTCAATATTGTGTGTCGGTCATTGGTGTTCCGCCACCGCTGACTGGGTGAAATGTCTATTTTTTACTGCCCTTGGTGTGTTCTTGGACTCGGCATTTCAGTGCTCGTGATGTTTGGCCGATGTAGGACTCACCGCAGCTGCATTTAATTTGATATACTCCTCCACAGATGTCTTTAGGGTGGTGGTCTTTCGTGTTGACGAGGATATTCGACATCTTGGTGACGCATTTGAATCTGGTCATGATGTTGTGTTTCTGGAGGGCTCTCGCGATCTTTTCCGTGGTACCGGCGACGTAAGGTAGGATAGCATGTGCTCTCGCCTTTTCTGTAGTAGGGCTCTCTTCATTGGTCCTTTTCGGGGCCATCCGCGACTGCTTACGTTCCATTTTGTGGAAAATCTTCAAGATGTTTTCTCGCCGGAAGCCGTTCATCTGGAAAGTTTCCATTAAATATCGTTTTTCTTTTTCGATGGAGGCAGCGTCTGAGAGGGAGCATGCTCGGTGGAATAATGTTTTAATTACTCCGAATTTCTGTTGTGGGTGGTGATGGGAGTCTGCACGGAGATATCGGTCCGTGTGAGTATTTTTACGAAAAACGGAGTGTCCCAAAGTCCCATCTCCTTTCTTCTCGACCAGTACGTCTAGAAAAGGTAGGCGGTTGTCCGTTTCCATCTCCATGGTAAATGTTATGGCAGCATTTTGTACGTTCAGGTGGTGCAGGAACTTCTGGAGTTCATCTTCTCCGTGGGGCCATATCACAAATGTGTCATCCACATACCTCACAAAGAGTTTTGGCTTTTTGTTGAAGGACTGCAAGGCTTTCCGTTCAAAATCTTCCATGAAAAGATTGGCGATTACCGGGGAGAGTGGGGACCCCATTGCAGCACCATTTGTTTGCCTGTAAAATTTTTCGTTCAACGTGAAGGAGGAGTTTCTCAGGCAGAATTCCACCATCTTTGTGATGTCTTTCAACATAGGTACCATATTTAGTATTTATGTTAAATGTACCAAGAATTTCCCGAAGAACATTGCCAAAACGGACGGCGACAGAATGTGTTGGAGCCCATTGCACATTTAAAAGTGTTTACAAAAGCCGCCATTCGCATCGCTAATGGCTGTGCAATCCCACTTTTACTGGCGAGGAGCTAAAATTAAGACTGCTATCCAAAAATTATAATCCTTAACTATCTATTTCATAACTTGTCATTCCATCTACGACGGTGGAAATACTAAACTGTACATTTTGAAAAAAAATAGATCACCCTGCGCTCATCGTCGAAAACTATTGAAAACGGATTAGAATGTGCCCGGAGCAGCAACATAAATCTTACGGAGGACGACCAGGGAACCCTTCTCTCTCTGTAGTCTCCTTGCATACAATTATTGGAGTGCATCTGCTCATAATATCTGTCACTCCTGTGACACACTTGCTTGGTGATAAATTCCGCAATTTCTGATTTTTAATCCCATCTAAAATACTAATCCAATCCTTTACCTTTTATTCGCTCCGTTGTTCTGAGTAAGTTCCAACTGTAACCAATAATACGGCCTGTGATTACGGCCCAAACGAGTTGAAAGCGTAGACTTGTATCGTTCTCGTCAATTACTCCTTTCTTCCTCTCAAAGGAGAGGAATTTGCAGGCAAACAGAATCAGACAAAAGAAAGAAATAATGAATAAAAAAATAAAAAAAATATTATAAAGAAACAACAAACATAAAGAAAATTTTTCCAAAACAGTATAGAAAGCACTAAAAAGTAGGAAAAAATTAAGTGAACGCTTGCTAAGTTCATTGGAAATGAATTTAGAAGAGCCAGATAGATAAGGAATGACATGAAATATTAACAACTAGACTTCGCCAGCACCAACGCTTCATTCTCCAAGCGATAAAAAGCTCATTTTTTACGATTTAGTTCATTTTGTACATTTTTTAATTTCATTTTTCCTTTCTATAATACAGTGGCGTGCAGATGACAACTAGGTGAAGTATAAAACTGTTGGCTATTTTATGCAGTTATCAGCTTTGGATTAAGCCCCAGTTTCTTATTTAAAAGTTAAAATTTGAAAAACAAAATTTCGGAATTGACTGGACTTGAACTCGTATCCTCCAAATTTCAGTTTCATAAATTCTAGAAGAAACTAACACCATCGCTGAAAAAGTGTAAAACTATTTTTCCATATGGAAATATATGCAGTTAATTAGAGCGCAATGGAACAAAATTTCAAATATCTGAGTGCAGAATATTGTATTATCATCAGGAGGAAGCGATTGTGCAACATTTTAAGCCGATGCAGCAAAGGGAAGTAGGCTTAAAGTCAACGACAAGATTTCATATATGAAATAGACAGAAACCCCGGCTTTAATTCCAACCTACTCTATATCATCTCACGCCCCCCGCATCATTTCCTCTGCATTCATGTTAAACAGCGAGAGATATGTCGTCGATCCCACACCTCAACCAATCCTTCACTGCCGACCCTCGCTACACATGAACATTACGAACGAATCCAGACTCCAGCACACGCTGCGATTGAAATATTCGGCCCAGCCAGAATGGACCACCCAATAACGCTCTGCGTATTGCAAATAAAGACATCCTATTGCACCTTATTTTTGAAAAAATACGACTACATTACTTGGATAATGTGGGAATGAGCAGTAATTGCAAAGATATTAGTGATATCGAAAGAGTAACTAGATCAATTACTGTTTCCTTTTTTACCCATTACAGTGCTATGTAATCGGCTTCCCGTTCAGATATAACGTAAAAAACGAATATCATCACCCAACTCTATCTCCTGTCTAATGCAATGCGACACTTTCTTTAAAAATGGTGGGAGGTGAAAAAAGGGATTGGCAATGGATGACTTAGCATGTTTAAGTTAAATCTCGGGAAAGAGTTAACCCCTATAAATAATAAATAAAATCTCTTATTGAAAGTGTTTACAATGACTAAACTTCGAAGTTCCGTTGGGAAAACGAATGAATCGGTCATTTGTACTTGCACGACGGATTACCCTGGGACGCAAGCAGTCAATCTGAAGGGGACACTGAGTGAAATAATAGATGGTATTGTGTAAACGACTGTGCTTTAAGTCACAAAACGATTTGCCAGTTATGAAGCACAATCGGCACCAAAATTCTTTCATGAATTTAAAGAAAGTGTCAGTTGACATTCCATCTAAGAAAGAGCAGTCAAACAGTCAGTTAAACATGAACAGTGACCAGGTTTGCGAAAAGTAACATTTCATTTTTCAGAAAAGGATAGACCGAGTAAGGAAGTCAATCGCGACAACTGCACTCGATAGTATTAGGCTCTTGGATTCATTACATACCTGCGTACACTGAAGATGAAAATTTAATTGGAAGTCGTAGCCAATGATGTCTTCTGTTATCTTGTCGCAACAAAAAACATAACACCTTTCGCGTACGTAAATCAACTCCAAAGTTTTTCCAATATGCAAATTTACTACCGAGTAAACTTATATTTTCATATAAAAATAAAGGAATTTCACCTATTCACACTGAAAAGTATTAATTTTATGTTGTTAACTTGTAATTCCACAGGCATATTTATCAATGGATTTTATATAAGTCTTGAATTATTTGATTCATCGTAATTTGAAAAGCACCCATTATCCCACGCTGTCGTCTAGTGATGCCGTATTATGCCGATTGGGGCAGACGAAATGTAGCGGAATGATATCCTCATTAATGAAAAAGAAAGATGTGGAAAATTTCCATTGCTCTCTTTCATTAAATCAACTTCTTAAACGTTAGTTAATTTGGCCAGCTTTTTTCGATTTGGGACCACTGTGCGCCGCTGGAGTGGTCATCATCATAAGCCAGCAATCGAACAAATGGTTTGAAGAAGCTCTCCACTACACTCTCCTATCCGCCACCTATGTTTTCTCTTTTACATTCTCATCTCTAAATGCCCCATGAAAGTCTTCAGGAGCCAACAGTAGTCATCGATAGCCTTCATTATGCCATCGCACCTCACCGATTGAGTTGCTCCCCCGTCTTACCGACGCTCTTGTATGCCTCCTATTCTCTCCTACTCGCCTTGGGACTTCCTCAATCATTCTTGCTCTTCTTGAAAGTTTCCTCCAAAACGAGTATTTGTTTTTTTTAATTTTATTTTAATTAATAGCTATCGTGTCTACTCGACTCCACGGCGAACACGTCCGCCCTCTCCCCACTCCCTCTTTCTGAGAAAGGTGCACGTCAATAACAAACGCACAGCTCACACATCCCACTCCCTATTCTCTCAACGGACCCTCTCCAAAGAATTTTATGAATAAGTTCGCACCACGCGTTATTTCAAATTGATAAAGACGGAGTTATCCGAAACGTAGGTCAGTTTGTAAACATATGTGGACCATATGAACGAGTGTCCGTCATTACAGACGCATTTCATTTTTCATTTCTGCTAAAAATGTAAGAAAAAAAGGAAGAACCCAAAACTCATCGAAAAAAATGTCTTTATTGGAAAATTGATAGGTTCTCCGTCGAAGAATACATTATTTCTTCGTTTTTGAAGAACTGGAGAAAACACTTTACCAGAAACTTGGGAAATTTTCATAACTGCATCTTTGTTTAATAATATTTTGCTTGAAGAACCAAATTGCTTGCTCAAGAACTCTGTCAAGTCGTTTTCCATTTGCACATAGTATACATTCAGAAACCTCTCGTCAGGCCTATTCTTGACTACGCAGCCAGCGTATGTGATCCGGCGCGGAAGGACTCAATCCGTAAACTTAATAAAATATAAAGGAAACCTACGTGATTGATACCACTTGTACTAATGTAAGAGCGAACGAAGAGCTTTACAAAGATTTTGCACAAATAATGCTGAGAGTCACAAGAGGTTCGGACTGTATGCTTTGCTTCGATTGATTTAGCTACGAAAAAAAGATATCTTTAAGAGTGACCGGGAGAACACTTTAAAATTCATTATGCTCGTAGGCCCGGCAATAATGACAAAACAAGAAAAATACCATTAATGCGTATTCGTACATTTACACTAAATAGTAATTTTCTTGCAATATGTTCCATCGCTAAGCGGCATCATCAGGTGCAGTCACCTGGCAGAATGTTTGTTTGTTTGTTCGCTCAAACAAAAGTTCTGTAAAGTAAATGCACCTGATAATGTCGCACAGAACATTTTGAACGAAAATTGACATTCAGCGGAAAAAAACAAATATGTAATTATGTATAAAATTAACCTCCACGAAGCGAAAATCTGACGAAGTTAAATACATAAAAGATGTTTTTCCCCTAAGGATAGATTTAGGAAAATCGTCCATCCCACAAACTATAAAGGACTTCGCCCTTCACAAATGCAAGGTGGGTAGTTTCATAACTACAACGTGCGTCCTTTGGACTTTTTTCTTTCTTTATTTTCTTTGTTATTAATCCTCCTCAAGCATTCGTTGAGGGGGAGTTCGCCGCTGCAAAAATAAGAAGGAAATCTCGTCCCCTCATCTCCAAACGCACGCACCGCCTCCACTCCATCGGCAAAGAGCACTCTGGTGGCCGGAAATGAAAGCGTCGTTGGCCACAGCCATAAATCACGCGGGCGACACTTCAAACGCCGACTGCCCTCAATATAAATAAGCATTCGCGGGAGTTTGTGGACGCTTCTTATCCCATCGTGAGCGCCCTTCTTCCACAGGACGGAGTGTGGCCATCGGCCGCCTGCCAACCCTTTCGCGTGTCTAGAGGAGTGGGGCGGATGACACACAAGATCAAGACACGGCATCTGTGCCGACGCAAACGGGTCAAGGCCGGAGCCAATGGAACAACACGCAGGTTGTTATGAAGGCCGTTTTACTTTACAGAAATTGTTTCACTCACTAGTTAACGTGAGATTGTACATTTTATGGACAAAATTAGAACAGGCAATGTTTTATTATTATTATTATTATTATTATTATTATTATTATTATTATATTTGAGGCGGTTGACTTCCTCGAAGCTGTTTCGTATATCAATTGTAGGTCCGTTTCTTCTCCTTAATAGTTGCTGTCCTGTATCTTGTAGCAGAGAGTCACGCGAAGTTTGGGGGGTCCGCCAAAGGGGCTGGTTACCGCAATCTTGGACCCCCCTCCCTCCGTATGTGCGACTCTCGTGCTTGCGTCGCGACGTTTACATCTTCCTTGGAGTTATGTTGACGGTTTTCTGTTTTGGGATGTTTTCTTTCAGCTCAATACATTAGCTATAATAATCTCGCCTTCTCCGGAGATGGAACAATGTTTTACGTTCAGCCATTCGACGCTTTGGACGAAGCTATTTACCGTATGGAAATGATCATAACACATTTTGTATAAAAAATGCAGCGCGTAAAACGGATTTAAAACGGAGATACGACAGCATAATTGTATTTTTTGTTTAGTGTCATTCTATTTGCTTTCAAGTAATACAAAGAGGTACACCAAACGGTGCTATTTTCAGCTGTTTTTTTAAGTTTGAAATCTTTTTCATGAGCGAGTTCAATTGTTGTTGACAATTAAAGACGATTGTATAGTTGCCATACAACTTCATTACACACTTTGGTCGGACGTAAGCGCGGTAAATAAGTGATAAGAAAGTGAAACAATGAGCAGTCTTCTGAGAATATTGGGAAAAACATGGAAAAGAGAGTTATCAGTCACTCTGCGCCAAATAGCCCCCCTATAGGTGGCTCAAATTAAGTGATGTATTAAAAAAATGCTACACTGTGTTAACAAACACTTCTTTTTCTTCCAATTGGAGGGTTTTCAAAGATTTTATTTTATTATTAACCATAGATATATAACAAAAATAGCAGAGTCTGTTTTCAGCCAGTTTTTTTACCTAAATGTAGAGAAAAAAATAGACATTTCAACTGAGTTCCGCCAAGTGACTTATACCTAGCCATTCTATATAGCTTCTACATTGTAAACCTAAGTAAATATTGCTCCAGCCTGCAACCCCGAATTTTAAATCGACTTTTCGAGCGTGTCATCGACTCCGGCTCTGAACGCCGCTGGCGGAGAGGACGGCGACGCGGCTAGCGAGCGGATGCGATATGGCTACAATTATTGTTCTATCTGGATAATCGATATAACATTGATAGGAGATAGCCACCTTAGAGTAAAATTTATAAATATTACTACGATTTACACGTATTGTGTAATCGCAGAGCACTGATAGATGTATACTGAGAGACTTCTTTCTTTGAGCGCATTCCATATAGGTACTGCTACGGAGAATGGGCTTACATCCGCGAATTAATAAGAGCGAAACAAAACTCTAAAATGATAAAATGATAAATAATGAAGTGGGGACAAAGAAGTACAAATGGGGAAAGTGCAGTCATTTGTTTCTTAGCGAATACCGCGATTTGCCGCGTGTCACTTCGTACGATTGGTCAAGGTGAGCGTTGTGGGAGGAGGCATATACGGCGACGGGAAGGGAAGCAGAACGAGAGGAAACGCCATTGCAAGAGGAGCGATGCCCATTAATTCGGATGCACAGGGGGGTGCATCCGAATGAATGGGCACCCATGTGGATAGGCTGATGTGATTTCTCGCACAGCTGTGTGTATACAATATTTTATATAGTACAAGAAAGGTCTGATTTTGAAGAGAGAGGAAAAGCGAGGAATCTATGGGGAAGGGGATTGGATGCGACATGTTTTACATCTTGCCCGGTTGTTTCGTTAGGGCTGTGGTTTTATTGATGTAGGTACTATATTTAGATAATAGTTTTCTTGTTTTAAAGATGCTTACCAGATTTGGCGGTCTCTTGAAGACGAGCAAAGGGCATCGTGGGAAGGATCTGGAAGCAGTCGAATTGTCTAAAAGGATGAAGAAAATGCTTCTTAGTATTACGTTTAGGCTCCGTAATACGTCCATCCCCGGAAAAAAGGTCTTGCAGAAAGATAGAGAGCGTGTCCCCGCCTTGTTGTTAGGGAACATGTGGTTTCTTTCGGTTTTTGGCGAAGGAATGATTCTGAGTATCTCCTAACCGGAGGGCAAGGAGTTGATTTAATTTACACGAACATCACACAACGCTGCAAAAGAAACAAATGCGTAGCATAATATGTAGAATGTTTATGTTAACTGGTTGGTTATGGTGAGCGAGTGCAATGACTGGTGCATTCGCAGCGGACAATCCTTCATCTTATGCGACCGTCCAATTGCGCTGGACGTCGCAAATCACTCGCAAGCATTCGATCCAGTTCGGATCGACCACAGCCGAGATTTATGCGTGCGACGGCGTCCCAGCGACTTCAATTCTCTCCACTGCTCCCCGATTCTGTATCTGACGTCCTGACGCGAAGCTATGATGTAGGGGTCGCTTATTGTCGCCGAAGTAGCGTTGGGATGGATAGAGTGTGGCGTGTCCATTTAGCGCCTGTAAACTGATGGATATCCCATCGACTGGAGAGATCGTGTCTAGCAGCGACAAGAGCCTCGCTTGCTCCCGAAAAAATGCGAATGACGAGTGAAATGAGGAACAAATAATAAATCAGCGAGAATCGTGCATCTGACAGCCTTTAAGTGTCGCTACATTAATGAGTGGCAGTGGATGTGACGCTTACTTGCGGACGTTACTGTGAGTATGGTTTTCTTTAGTGTGTCAAAAAGACATAAATTCAAACATTCAATTCAAGACAATTACTTCAATGGCTAATCTGTCAGTGTAGTTTAATAAGGAAGACGATCATGATGTAACAAACACAATTGGAGGAAATTTTGATATCGCTAACGGTGCACTTCAGTTTACAATGTGGTGAAAAAGACACAATTAAAATCCCTCCGACTTGCCATTACTTTTTACATAAATATAAAGTCATGAATTACAGCTTAAAAACTACTGCTATCTTTCAGAAGGTGTTGAAGAACACTAATTACGTTATTTGACTAAAATATTGAATTATTTTTCTCTAATAGATGGTTAATGACTCATTTGAATTATTGGCCGAAAATTTTATAATAGTAAGAATATGAAAAATATCAGAATTTTTTTTTATCAATGAGATCTGAAGTCTTTTGCAGAGGATAATTTTGAATAAAATTCGTACAGGTAACATTTTTTGTGGAGTTATTGAGGTGGGTAACAAGAGTTATGAATTGATTAAAAAAGCGGTCTTTCGGACTCGGAGATATTTTTTTTCCGTCTTAGCCTTCGTACTTTATCACCAAAGCCACGGTATTCTGGAGGTTTATCTTTCTCTATGGCTCCGCAGGCGACTCACCCTCCGAGATTTATTTTTCCGGGAGGAAGTTTTTCTTTGAGGCCAACCTCGGTCACATTGCTATGCGAAGTGATCCCACGGACGTCGTATCTACTACAGTTGAGTTGGTGCACTCACGAATGAGTCCCAAGGACGGAGGCGGTGGCTTTATTCCGTGAAACGTGAACTTCTCGCAGTCATTGACATTGTCCACGCACGAAGGAAAAGCCATTGTCCACCACTTCGCGACCTAGAAAGTTAAGGGTTCACTAGGATCACTTCAGGGGTCACCACAACCCTCACCAAATGTCTACCATGAATAGTTGTATCCTTTCTATTTACTTTGACTATCAGCAAAATATTGATGACTATGTAACTAAAAAAACAATACTCGTTTCGGAGGAAACTTCCTAAAGAGCAAGAATGATTGAGGAAGTCCCAAGGCGAGTAGGATAGAATAGGAGGCATACAAGAGCGTCGGTAAGACGGGGGAGCAACTTAATCGGTGAGGTGCGATGTCATAATGAAGGCTATCGATGACTACTGTTGGCTCCTGAAGACTTCCATGGGGCAGTTAGAGATGAGAATGTAAAAGAGAAAACATAGGTGGTAGATAGAAGAGAGGATTGGAGATTGGAGTGCGGCATTTTTTCGATTGCTGGCTTATGATGATGACCACTCCAGTGGCGTTACGTGTTACCTTAGCAATATTAATTACTTCATTTGGAAGAAATAAATGGATTGTCTTACCCACAGTTATTTGAGTGAATAATTTCAATAAATTACCGAGGACAGTATCACGCTGCTTCATTAAAAAGGCCGATTAGTTTAAAACTGCCCTGCTGCAAATTTGACAGGGATATGCTGGTCTCTGCTGGAGATGAGATGAAGAAAATCGTCGAGGTACGAGTGGATGGCAGGAAAGGAAAAGGAAGATGAAATAGATGGAGCAGCAGGAAATGAATTATGTGGAAGAGAAGACAAAGTTGGATGTGAAATGATTAGCGAAAAGGAGAGTAGAGTTGAGATGTGCATCACACCTATCCTAGGATTGTTGACAACTGAAGCTGTTGAAGATTGAGCAATAATTCATTTCCCGGAACGGAAAGACGGCCGCTTGGCACATGAACTTCTCGCAGCTAAGGAGCAAAGGAGCAGGAGCACGCAAGAAGGGAGCATTGTCGACTTCCCTTGTGACCTAGAAAGCCAAGGGATTTTTTTCCGGGGGATCGTTCCTTCGCCCGTCATCATCCTCCCTCTCAAAGTGACCAACCGGAGGAAGAGTCCAGTCCCCTGCACCCCTTAGCCATCGCCAGGGTCGTCCAAGCTGAAAGGGTCACTCAATGGGAATCCCTCTCCAGCGGCTGCCGATAAAGCAGAGGAGAGGCGTGAGTGAGTTGACGTGAGCCTCTCCACGAAAAAGGAAGTCACCGCGACTGCGGCGCCGCTATCGCACATGACGTCGTGCCGGGCAACTATCGCGTAGGCTAAAGCTACTGGGAACTTGTTGCACCCACGTCAGAAAGTAAGGAAACAAGGTCAAGTTACCATCGAAATTACGAAGTAGAGCAACCGACCATGGTTTCAGCAGCTAATGCTATTATCGAATTAAAATATTGGAGCATAACTCCGCAACATATAAACCCAAAAAATAGAGCTTTCGCACTGAGCCGCTCGACTCCAAGTTTGGCTTGGATAGGTGAGGGTAGGGCTCACTTCGGTCACAAATCTGGTAAATTTTCTACGAAAGTATTTATGTAGATTAACCGACCATGGTTTCGGGAGCTAATGTTATTACTGAGGCGTCGAAGTTGGCTGAGATAAGTTAGGGAAGAGTTCAATCTGGACCTAATTCAATCCGGGCTCGTGAGTAAGGTGCATTGTGGGATTGAGTTCATTTTCCTGGGCCACCTCGCTCTTCAACGACTTTATTTGGAACTTCTGTTGGAAGGCTTCACCAGAGATTAAAACCAGGGACTCTCTAACGAACAGACACGCGCTCTACCAACTAGGCAACCCGAAGAAAGTAAGGGGGAGTGAAATCTAAGAGAGAACAGAAGAAAAACCGACACGCAAAGGGTTCGGGGGATTAACAGGCGAAAGAGAGAAATTTTAAGTGAGGGAACCCGAAGTAATTGGAATTCGAGTGATGGGATACTTCATTTACACTGAAAACCGCAATTTAGGTTCGTGGACGAGAGAAATGAGATAAAACAAAATATAAATATTTCTCATTTAGCAATTAGCTAGTTGGTCAGTTCAATATATGAAGGCACAAAAGTTGCCACCCACTTGTCAAGAGTTGGTGACGTCATCTAATTTGTTTTTTTCGCTAGCTCGCTAAAAATGTATTACTGTGGGATGGAATCACTGACAAGAGTGTAAAAATAGTGAACCACAAGTAGAACATGCACAACGTCAAGGAGAAGCGATATACTCCTCGACTCGAGTTCATGACGTCATCAACTTTTTTGCAAAAGGATTAAGGCCGTCTATCATGTGTCACGGATCTCTTGAGAAGTTGGGAATGATCGGAAAAAGGAAAAATATTATCCCATTGATTTTTGAAGCCATATCACAGTGACGTAAAAACACTGTGAACACAGCAATTTAAAGAAGTTTAACTTCTTAGACTGAATATGGTGAAATAGCAGGGCAGGGGAATATCAGCCAATATAAAAGTACACATCATTTGCTCACTTAATTTGGAGAGTACTTAGCAGAGGAAAGCGTAGGCCTTTTACCCGTAGAAATGAGCAAAGAATAGGCCTGTGGACATTCTTCTCGGGTGGCCAGACATCTCCAACGTTTCGCCAGTCCACTCTACAAACGTGAAGAGTGAGCTGGCAGTTTCTGTAGAAAACTCGTCATCCCTGAAGGCGGCAGCAAAGCAAGCTGCCGAAACATTACGGATGAAACTATTCACCCGGCTGACAAATCGAGAAGACTTTATGAATATTACATACTGGAATAACCTCAAAACACCGTTTAGGAACACGCATGTGGAAAAGTTTTCTTTAAAATTGTTCATTTTTTAGACTTGGACGCAATGTTGGATCTTAGTTTAAGATATAGTTTCTAATGATTGTGCAAAAAATGAACGTTTTTATACTCTAAAATCACATGCAATAATCATGCAAAAATATTAGAGTCACTAAAAAATTAGTCATTATTAACACGCTTAAGTAGTTAAGTACTGCATATCGTGCTGAACTTTGTTATAATAGCGCTATTCATGCCTACACAAATTCTCTGATTTGGAAGAATTTTGCCATTTATACATTTCTTTGGAAATTAATACTTCAAATCTTCCAAATTTTCCTTCTCATGCACTTATACGTTTTTCCAATGCATTGCTGAAAAAAGACATCTCTTCAAAATAAAGTAATAATAGATATTCTTGCCTTTTTTTCTATCCAAATTACCGAGAGTTTAAAATTGATTGCCCTCCCATGATGCCTCGCGAGAATGGCGTTTCTTTTTAAACAGTGGTAAATTCATGAAATATTAAATTTAAAAGTTGAAAGAGGCCACATCATTCACAAGAGACAATTCATTCTTACGCACCGACCAGATTTAATACTTGGAGAAATATGGAAAGCAGGGTAGCTCCGCACCTCTTGCATGCATTTCAATGATATGGTGCAATTGTTTTTACATTCTTCATTCACTCATTGCTATAAAAATATTGAGCATCTATATTCTCTTTTATATGATAAGCTAAATCTCCATAACTGTTACTGAATGAAAATCTTTGAATATTTCGGAAAGTCCGTGAACACTTTTAAAATAACAACTTTTCAATTCCGTGTGTTGGAGGCCACATATAAAACAACCATCAAAAATGCATCGACTGTGCGATGTCCATAAATCTTTAGATTAAAATTTCATGGTTCATTCAATTTTACTCTTGCTTCACCAGCTATTTTATTTTGACTATTTTTCCACACTAAGATTAACAAACGCAATCCTTTTCGGCACTTATATTCTCAAGGTTACAACTCAGCTACATCCTCACAGCAAGTCTACATACAGGGTGGATTAAAGGAACGTAGCGTGTAAAAGTTACTGATAGTTTATTACTCCCATTAACATGGCGACATTTTTATAAAGTTGAGGCAGCGACAGTCGAATCATTGCTTAATTTTATCACTGGAATCATGGAAATTTTCACAAAATGCTCCCTGATTACTCATTTAGTACCTCAATCTGAAGGTTGCTTTCGATTGGTGAGGGTAGAGCTGAGACCAGACTCAGCCACTCATTCAGGGTAAAAAGGGGGGGACTACCTCGCCCTTCTGGGTTTTTTTATTTGGGGGTGTTGATTTGATTTGGGCACCTAGGATATGAACCCGGAACTTCTCGATCGGCACCCAAGTCCTCTAAACACTTTATTTTTCATTACTTTTTCTCTCATGATAAATAACATGTAGTGGTACAATTATGATGTTATAAGAGAAAGGAAGTTCTCATGAAAAAAGAAGAGGGAGTAAATCTGCCCTTATTCCTCCCCTCGCCAATCCCTCCCCCTCACCACTCTGTATTCCGGGGCGCGCATTCCATCGCAGATTGCCAATTCATTCCTCTCATTCACCACACGTGACCACCGCTGACGACATCCAGGCAGATTAAAAGTGAAATATCACGTCAAACATTTCATGAAGCTTCAAAATCGCTCCATTTGCTCCAGACATCTGACTCCTCAATGAACTAATAACATGTAGCTGCGAATTAAAAAAAACAAATACGTAAAATGTCTAAAATATCCATTATCAACGCAGAGATCAAATCTTTTTTTTAAGCTAGAATTTACGGAATACTTATGGTACTAAGACGTAACGGCTTTTTTCTTTGAAGCTTATCTTAGCTAAGTAATGTCGTAGCTAAGTCGTCTGGAAAACAAAGAATATTAGAGAAAGGAAAATTTCGGAGATAGAGTCATTTCGCAAAATACCGAAACTCAAAGGAGAGTAAATACATGAGGAATGATCGAAACATTTTAACCTCTTTCTCCCTGCAATGGATGCAAATTAACTGTATATGGATAAATCTCAGTGGCTTTCATAAACTCACGATAAATCAATCCACTCACTCTGAAGACGACAGACGAGTTTCCCGAGAAAACGATGGTGCTGCATGAATATTTCAACCTGGTGGAAATTCCGGGAGGACTTCGCCAGAAAAGACATGAGGTGTCTGGGAGAAAGAGGTTAAAATATTTCGTTCATTCCTCGTGTATTTACTCTTTAAATGTCTCCTTCTCATTCGCTCTGCTTTCCATGGTCGTATATTCCACAGCAGATTGCCAATTCATTCCGTCTCATTCAGGGCACGTGGCCACCCCTGAATGGCTCACACAAGGGACGCGTCCTCTATCGCACGCCCATCTCACAAAAACACTTCTCCACCACAACTGCGCTCTTGCTTTACAACATACACTTTGAGAGAGAGAGGCTGGAACTGTGGGCTGAATGGTGTGGCCAGCTATACATCGTCGCCAGCCTTCCCCGATCACACTGGCCCTTTTCCTTTTGAGGCATTCCATTCTGTGGCGGATAAGAGGACTAATTTGACGCTAGTAGAAGAAGCGAACCTTCATGTTATCCTGAGTGTGTGTAGTGTTTGATCTCCGCCGCATTCTTAGCTCATCATCGAGACTAATAATTAAGATATCTTGAGCAAATGCAGCAAATACCGTATCAGAGTATTGCGGGAGTGAAAAAGTCCCTTTCCTGTAAGTTAACTTACAGAATTTAATTCATCCTTAATCTCCATGGACATAAAAATCTTTCAAATATTCATTTAATTAAAATGCCAAATATTTTTCTGTTTTTTAATTTTGTATGAAAAAACGGAAGACTTTATTTTGTCAAGACAATATAAAAGAAAATTCCATAGAGTTTTATTGGGAAGGAAAACCTGAGATTTTTAACAAATTTAAGAGATAAAAGATAAACTATCCCACCCAATAGGGAAGTGCACTAGTGTTTCAAATGCACCAAACACATTTTTTAAATTAGAGTTCAGAATAACATAATGTCGTAAAACCACAGTTTAAATCCTAATAGTGAATACTTTATTCGAGATGACCGTCTGAAATATGGAAAAATTCAAAGGTCGCGAAAACGGGTGTCCATGTTGAATATTGGCCGTGACGTCACAAGGCAGTAGCAGAAGGCAGCTTCTACACCGTTTAGTTCTACCACTATTATTGCATAGAAAAATTACAGAATTTGAGGGTATCCGTTTTTTGCTGTCATAAAATATCTTCAGAATACATATGTGGCTGCTTCTCTTTTGAGTAAACGACTTCATCATTGCGTAATATATTAATATTCATTTACGTGTCAACTTCAAGTTTGGAAAGAGTAGTACGAGTAGCACATTGAATCTTTAATAAATGCATGATGGCATTTATTTTTAGCTGGGTATATTTTGACACAATGCCGTTTATCATGCCAAAACTTTTTTTGTAAGAACCGAGTCAAACTAATAAACCTATTTCAGACGTTTGCTGCAAGACTTATTCGTTGCGTATGTATTCACGCCGGCCGGAACGTTCGCCCTTCGCAACTAGAATCATGGGATGTTAGCCTTATTTCCGAGCTGGCTGGTTGTTGCAATGGTTCGCTGTCCAGGATGGGTTCAAGAAAAGATAATCTTGGTTGGGAGAAGGAAAATTCCAACGATTTATAAATGGTATACCAAACTTTGATGTATTTATGGTTACTGAATTTTTGAATAAGGAGGACAGGTTCAACGCTCCATAGAAATGCGAGACGTTAAGGCTAACAAGGGGAGACCGCGTACCTTGCTGCATCTTTTTCAATTAGGGCGTTAGTTAGGCTGTAATTAATTAATTTTCATGCGTTACTTTTTACAAGTTATATATATAAGTTCAAAATGTCCACTATCCCCCAATGGGTCGGTTGGGGTAGTGGTAACGTGCACGATTCAAGGGTTAGATCTCACCCGAAGGACCGTGGTTCAAGACTGCGTCAAGGCATTATTTTTTGTAGTCTTCATTGTGATCATACGGCATCAAGTTTATCATTAATTATAATTGCAGCAATCATTGACATGAAACAAATTTTTTATCATCATTATGGCGTTTAGGTATTTTAGCAGTGTCATTACAAACGCAGAGATACGATGACTACACGGGTTGGTGTGCGCTAAAATGTTAATTTTTTCTTTGCTTATACTGACCAACTTCCACATTAAAAATGAAAACCACTCTTGCAAGAGCACATACCATTAAAGGCTCGCGGCAAGCAACAATATGCGTAAAGGCATAATTAATAAGAACACAAAGCGAATATAAAATGCCATATATCTCGAACACTTGTAATTCACATTACTCCAAAGGGAGTTTACTTACTCAGTTCATACCTCAGTACCTTGTACTCAGTACCTACCAGTTTACCTCAGTAGCAGTGCTAAAAGAACCATTCTGAAATATAATTTCAACTAACAAATAGGATGAAATCAAAGGAGATAACCCTGGACCGGGCGCGCTGGCGTATAAAATACGTCAATCTTTGAAAACTAAGGATTTCGACATTGTACGTACATTCTGGGCTATAATGGTCTCGTGTATTCTTACAATGTACTTTGACTGCCTATATTGCGAGTTTTCAAAGTTCGAGGTATTGTAGCTAATTTTTTGGATCAGCAAGATGAACCCGTCACCAGTGGAGTACAAATTACGCCGCGCGACCTGCCGTGTACCTTTATATCTGTATCACCTATAAATGTACTAATTTCAACAAATAAAGATTAACTTTAACAAAAATCGTTTGTTATCATATATGCACATATCATGGGCAAAGTACGCATTTTGCCCGGTCGTGTAAAAAAACAGTCGCGCCATAATTCTTTAACCAAACTACTTTCAGTTTATAAATTACGTAGGTCTACACGGAAGATGCTATATTTTGACTCAACACACTTTCTGATGTGACTGAGGTACCTATTAAGTAAATTATTATAATATAAATATCAATTTGATCTTACAATACCTTCAAATGATCTTCAAAACAGAATATCATCGATAGGTAAGAGTCAGGAGCAGCCTTGAACCATTTATTCCGTATAGCTTGTGCTTAAGGCACGGGAATGAATATCTTCTCCAGGCTTTTGTTTCAACGTCGAGATGAAATTTGGAACAAAAAATCATTTATAATTCTATTTTGAATTCATGTTTTCGGTACTAGACGACATTTTTAGGAAGCAAACTCCACCGATTCCCGGAAACTCTCGCCGCGCTAAATAGGCGACGGAATTCAGCGATACTCCACTGGTGACTACTGCCTTGTGACGTCACATCTCAATCAAGATGGAGGCACTGTGTTTCAGCGCAACATGAAATTTTCCGATTTTCAAAACGTTTTAAAGTGCATACCCCAGATGCAGAAAATAAAAGTGACTATACTAATGTTTCTTTTTTATGCTAAACTTTCAAATTCAGCAATAAAAAAAAATTAGTGCACTTCCCTATTTGGTGGAAATCTTTAAATTTTACCATAATGAAAGCACTTATTTATTTTCATGCTTCATTATTCCTACCCACCCTGGTTTCGAAGGGTAATGCTATTTTTAAAGTATATATATGGCTTTTAATTGACAGTCTATACATATATATGAGATATATATAATATACATAAATATAGTTGGGTTTTCAGGGAAGGAGGGGTTGTTGGATTTGAGAAATGAATTTGGGAATTCACGGTTGAAAGTGAAGCAATGAGAGCGATGACGTCAACTGGCGATGGGTGGGAGGTTGACCAATGAGCAAGAGTCTCCCTTTTGGAATGGTCCTTCATATTATTGCTGTACAATTATAGTCAGCAATTAAAAATAAAATTTTCGAACTGTTCGAGAAATTTCAGTTTTTTCCTTGCAATGCACATGTAAAACTTTTAGATTTGTGGTTGAAACTTTTAGACAAAATTGCACCAGTGGTGTTCGTAATTCAACTGTTTTTCAATTCCAGAGAATTTATCATGATGTAAAAAAACATCTATTCAAACATGGACCGCAAAAGTGCGAACAATTTCGTTCTGGCTCTGCTATGCGCTCTGTTGTCACGGAACTGGATGCGTATCTAAATGAATGCGTTAAAAACAGTTGCTTATGAAAATATTTTACGAGTGAAAACTGTAATACATTTGAATTTCAAATCAGGTCAATTGATAATCAATTTATGTGACTTCCGCGCCAAAAATGTACTAGGCACAGAATTAGCATTGAAGCACACGGCTCATACATTCTTTGTGAGTTACAATTATTGCTTTTTCAGATAAACCACCTCTCTTTCAATCAATATTTCCCGAGATGACATGAGCCTCATTTAAACTCAATACTAATCAGCTTTTCCACGACATAAATAATATGAGTATAAATTAAATAAGGCGACAAAAATAAAGCATGTGTATTTTTAAAGTGTGTGTGATTCACCAGAAATCCATAAAAACAACATTAAAATTAATGATGGCAGTTAGAAAAATACTATAAATGTTTTGCTAAGAGAGCTCAATAGATATCGTCACTTTAGTATTCAGTGTTAATCCACAAACGTCGACACAAGTCGTCTCAATATGCGCGTGGCGAGATAAGGAGGAAGTGTCAACAGAATAAGGAGATGCGGGAAATGAGAACCTCCCAGTATTTATTTGCCCTTTACTGTTCTGGGGAAGAACGAATCCCTACACTTGTACGCAATGAGCATGCTGAATCTTCTCTCTATCACATCAGAATCATCTCTTCTTGCTTAAGATATTTATACTTCCAAATGTTTTGCCATTACCACCATCACTTAATCTATAATGAGAGGGAATAGTTTGTAGGGAGAAGATGGGGAAGGATGTTGCATGTGTAAAAGTAAGATTTGCCCACTAATTGCTTTTCTCATGAGCTTTCTGTTTTCTTCGTTTTCAGGGTGACGGCGACAGCAGACAGACGGATGTGCAGCGAGCAAGGGAAGGGTACAAAGGGAAAGAGAAGATGAACGCCCAACAAGTGACCAAGCCACAAACACAAACGGCCCCTCGAAACAAGAGCTTTGTTTATGTTTTTAGTCATTGCTATTCACATGAAACTCAAGCAATTCAACATGTGCGATATTGTTCAATTTTGTTTTTACCATAAAGGCAAGAAAACCTATAAGAGCTATTATATTCAAGGATAATTATACATGTAAAACATATAAGTGTGTTGTAGCTTTAAACTGCTGCAGGTGTTGATATTTCGAGCCTGGGCCGTCCTGTATTCAGACTTTACACCACTGGAGGTGACATGAATAGGGATCGTGTATGTATATATGTGTATGTGTACATATATATGTATTGATATACGTGTATAAATACACACACGCTCAGAAGTGTTTCAAATAGAATTGAAAAGGACTTAAAATATGAGAGTAAGAATTCTTTGAAATGGTGCAATGGACGCTTAGGCGCCCAATTGAAAATGTCTGAAAATGGGAGTCTTATTTTTTTAAATGTCTTCAAACTACTTCCTGAAGAGTTGTGCTTCCTCCTGCTAATGAGGAAAATATTGAGAAAAGCTTGATTAAAATGATGTTTCGCAAAATAATCTTCCATCTCGAGATAATTTAAACAAACAAACCCGACCACTCCTTTTGACCTCGGCATGCCACCGCTTTATATTTCCTCATGCCATTCCGCTCTCCGCCACTTTCGGAAGGCGCAGCAAAACCTCTACTCACAAATACATGGAAACACCGATCGCAGTCGCGGTCCGCAGATCCACAGTTAAAGGTAAGTGCATTTACTGCGGAGTTCATTTGAAATTTGTCAATGATAGTAAAAATCACTAATGAAATTTCAGTTCGAGTAATGAGCGAAATAAAAATATTATCACTTTGCAGCTGGCAAGTGGCTAGGGGTCTGTAGTGTCCCAACCCAACCCATCCTCCCCACCCATGTATTTGCCCTACCCGCCCCGCCATACATACCATTTGGAGATAACTAGCCTCATCCTCTGAATGTCTCACTATTATTATAAGATTACCGGTTGATACCGGACTGGATCACAGTCTCAGCATCAGTTCTAAATCGAATAATAATACCTACTTCCGCCTCGGCGCTTTAAAGATTAGCATTTTCAGAAAAATAAGGCGGATTCTAGAAGTGATCGTCCGCGGGTGCCAAGCCATAATAACTACAGCCGTTTCTGTGAAAACCTCCGATGACTCTGCATTTCAGGTAAAAAAAAATACCAAAGTAGTGGAGTCGCTCATACCATCCGATCCCTATCCGAAGCCAACATCTGGTTACGTGGCTGAATTTTCAGCTGTCATTGAATTAATTTTTTTGGCGAAGAGATGGCAAATTTTACGGCTGAACATTATCACCAAGTAAAACTGAAGTACACCTTAATGATAACATTATATGGAATTAAAATTACTTTTTTTGTACTTCCATCAAGAGTCAGGTCGGTTCCATGCAGTCATGCCCGAGACAAAAATATACAAAATTTTAGTCTAAAACCCCACGTTTGAGTTAGCCCAGTAATTTGTGATATTACTCCATCGTAGGTACAACACAAATATCGTATACCGTTCGGTAAAGGCATGATTGGCTCAAGAATAACTGCTCTGGAACTAAATAATGATTGACATATGTTGCCTGAATGACGAATTAATGGCCATTACGAGTTCGTTTGAGGCGAAAAATTATTTTCTTCGGAACACTGACGTCAATTAAAGTTCAAGTATAACTTTATATAATAACACTTTGTCAAGAGCAGTTGAATAATATTTGGAACTATACCGACTGCAATATTCTAAAATAATTGTCGTAATAATTACAATCCCCAGGTTAAATGAAAAAATAACATTCGTTTATCACCTGGTACTGTGTTGGGTCACAGAATATTTGCTTTTCTGCGAAAATTAATTATTAAAAATGGCCTACTGCACGACAAATGAATATCATGGCAATTTTTATCGTAAAAAATGAATATCCTTGAAAAAAGCATTACAATTAGGATTCAATTACCGGTCAAGATAATCTCCTGCACGTCGCAGCCTCAGGACTTCATTGTCTCCTTCCTACAGGTATATTCCTGAAATACATAATATTTAATTAATGAACCACCATATGTAAAAAACGTAAAATTATAATTAATTTTATTAAATTTTCATTAAATAAGTACCATTAGTAATTTTTTCATAATTTTAATTTAACTATTGTAGTAAACGCAATGTAAAGATTATGCAAACTGCACATAAAATTATTTGTAGGAACATTTTTTTCCTTGATCTTCAATGAATTGCAACGATTGAAATTTGTTTTCCTTCTCGTTTTTAAAGACGGAACGGCACATGAATAGAAGATAAGAGGTTTTCCAAATGAATCATAGAGACAGCACACATAGTGAATGAAGCTTATTTTACGCTGTCTCTCCGGTCACTTTCCAATCCGTTTTCATAACTGTCCGCAGCGCAGCGATGGGGGCAGAACCATTATTTCCTAATCTGCGTTGGTACTGGCGAGAAAGAGCAGCGACAAGTTGTGAATTCTGTGAGTCATATTATCACGAATATAAATTTCGGTGAACAACTCTAATTATAACTCATTTTTCAGAGAAATTTTGGACCGCTCTACCGCCAGCGACGCCACAATCGAAATTCCATCGAAATGTGTGACGTCATCTCCAATGTCCGAATAGAGAAACCCCGATAGCAATGTTGGTGGGATACTCGATAGGATACATTCTCTTGCGTAAAGGATTGTGTCCTGACAGCACTGACTGATACATCCACTCACCAACACATAAAATGCCTTAGACAGAGCCAAGAACATTTCAGGATATATCCCTAGCGTCGTGCAAAGGTGCCACAAGAAAGGAGCATCGTGAGAAACGAACTTGGTCAAATATTAATGCTAATTCTATGGCTCTAATAAGAAAAGCAGTGAATACCGCACGGATCTTTTTTTAATTTTACCTATTTAAACGATTTCAACTCGAAATATCTGGTGGGGCTTTACATAATTGAGCAAAAATATGTTATCCTTCATCAGCTGAGTTGCAAAGTTTTTGAAACCTTTTCTGATTTAACTATTTTCAGGCTAAATTTTTCATTTCAACAATTTTTGCTCCCACTTAAACTATAGAAATTAGCGATAGCAAGCAAGCGTAAGTGTGCATCGGAAACAAATATTTCCAGCCTTTACCTCATCCTCCCAACTGCAAGCATTAAACCAATGCTTCCAATAATTTTGAAAGCAACCATTTCTCTTCTCTACCCATTGTATTCAGTGAATACGTTTCCCTTGTCGTTGCATGGAGGACGTTTCAAGGGAGAGGCGTGAATGTGGCTGCACTAATCACGACTGGGCGTCACTTTCACGATAAATCAGAGCAAGGACTGCGGAGCAAGATAAGAAGGGTCGAGTGCAGATGACGCGAGCTCTCCACAAGGCCGAACGAAAGCCTGCTTTTCCATCCACCCATCGCACGAGCATAGACAAATGCTTTCATCTCAGCCCTGTGCTTCGCGTACAGTTCGGTTTGCCCAATCTTCCGACTACAAATACCGCAATAGAGGTTTGCCGAAGGATGCCGCGACACGGGGTCATATAATTGACCATACCTCAGAAAATATTTCGGGAGAGAAAGCAATATTCTATCAGAAGTCAATTGAGATATGTTCCATTGTTTACAGAAAATTATTATCGAATTCCCTGCTGGTAGATGGGGGACCAATTCGTCTGGAACGACCCATTCCATGTTGGGACACCCAATGTGCTGAATCCCACTACCCAGTTAATATTCTGTGTGGATGAACACAAGCCAGATTAAACAAAATATTAACACTTTTCATTCGGATCGATTTTGATTTCTACACGAAAAAATATGCTTTCGTGGACTAGAATCCATATGTTTTGCTAATAAGTAGCAAGAAAGTAAAAATTCCTGAGGAGCACGAGTTCTCGGAGTTAAATGTGACAGGTGGATCGATGTCATTCTCCGATATTGCGGGGTTGCGACCCTAGAAACCTGGGGCCTGATTCTGGTTCTTTCTGGCTAGCGCCAACGCGATTTGTCAAAAAGATTGACGAACTGTGTATGCATTCGTATTCTCATTTTAATTCGCTAGCTATTTCGCCGGGAATCCTTCGCTTCGTTTCCCTGGCGACGAAAAAGATATTCTCGTTCTGACTGGCAAGCAAATAGCGAAGGTAAACATTCGCCTAGTGCGAATTTCGCTAGCGATGACAATGAAATCGCTCTAGCGGTTTAGCAAAAGAATTGACGAGACACAGACTCGTGATTTGACTACCACTTTACATCATTATTATGTTGTATTTTTGATCCCAATGAGTGTAATTGTTATGTTGATGTTTAGCATATAACTGAAAACGAGTGTAACATCACATAGGTTGTATGCCAAGCATTTGAATAACAATTAAAGTCATTGGGATCAAAAATATGACATTATAATGGTGTATAGCGGTAATGAAACCACCAGTCTCTCTCTCGTCAAATCTATCGCCAAGACGCTAGAGTGACTTCTCTGTCGTCGCTAGCGAAAATTTGCTCTTGACGAATGTTTACGTTCGCTATATGCTCGCCAGAGAAAACTAGAATAAATTTTTCGTCGCCAGAGGAACAAAGAGAAGCTTATCTGGCGAAATATCTTGCGAATGAAAATGAGAATACGAATTCAGTCACCGTTCGCCAATCATTTCGACAAATCGCGTTGGCTATAGCCAGAAAGAGCCAGAATCAGGCCCCAGGTCTGCACGTACGGGACTTTTTCCGGAGCTTAACTCTACCTTTAGGACCTTCCTCAGTGGTTCGGTTCTCTAACTCTCTCTGTGTATTTTGGGTCGAATTTAAAAATCTTAATAAGACTCAACTCATTTCAGCTGGAGTAACGTGAAACCGCAAAATTTCGGTCTTCTTGACGTTATTCCTTATTGTATAGTCCTCGCTACGCTCTTCCACTAGATTGAACCCCGGCCAAATGATTTCTGTCTTCACTAAACTTCCCTCTCCACATTTAATCTTTCCCGCCGGTTTCTTCCATCATGAAGAGATCCTCCACATGTTCCTTCCATCTACTCTGAACCTCGTCCCGCTTGGTTAGCATCCATCCATCTTTAGTCTCACTTCTTGACATGACTTGTCCTCTTTTGTCACCCGATAGTGATTTCACCTTGGCGCACAACGCACCTCTCCTTCCTTCTGAAACTTTTCCATTTCCTCACATTGTCTTTTCCACGACACGCCGATCGATTTTTTTATTTCCCCATGCATACTTTTTCCCTGTTATCTGTCCACGTTCTTCCACTTCCTTCTCTCTGCCATTTCTTTTACCCACAAATATTACAAAAGAGGATCCTCAAGTCGGCCACAAAATGTGTTCTCATCCACTGCGCATTTAAATGAGTTTACAGAAGTCGCCACTCGCCTCGCTGACGGACAAATTGATCCAATTATCACGGGGAAATAATGTATAATCAGGGGTGTCAGCCGAAATTCATATACATGATGATGTGATCTATTGAATTGTTTACTTATCAACGCTATTCCTCGAAATGACAAACATTAATATGCAAAATATTGAATAAAATTGGATCGCATTGCACTCATCACCGCGCAGCGGATATTTTTTAAAACCGATTAAAATGCGAATGAAGTGACAACAGTGGAAATCAGCCTTCTAGGGGTTGATATTGGGCCTCCTCTATGCACTCTCCTTTGCTTTTACCATTGCCTCCATTATCCACGGCTTCTTTATCCTTCTACAGCCAACGTTGCCAATTGTCTTTTCCGCTGCTTTCACTATTCTTGTTTTAATATTACCCCACCCTTCCTCAACAGTCTGTCAATTATCAATTTCCTGCACACTATTTTCCAAAAGTTCTCGATATTCTCTCCTCAGTGTCCCCTTCAGTGCTTCTACGTTTCATTTCCTCGCCTTCCTAATTTTCATAAGTCTTTTTATCCTACGTTACATTTCACAAGTACTTGATCTTAACTCGGAATCCCGATCCACTGCAAGGAATCTGCGCAAGTTTTTCACACTACTCTAAAACCTCCGTCTTACCATGATGTCTATCTCAACCATTCCCGTATCCCCTGGACGCTTCCATGTGTACCAAAGCTTTTCATAATGATTGAACCATGTGTTCGTGATGAATAACTTGTTTCTCCTGCAAAATTATGCTGCTTTCTCTCCCCTGTCGTTCCGAATTCCTAATCCAAATTCTCCTATTTCGTGTCCATCCCTCCCTTCTCCGACTCAGGCGTTCCAGTCCACCATCAAGACTAGATTTTTCTTACCCGCGGTTTCTCTAATAATTTCTTCGAGCTGTCATATACCTCATCTACTTCTTTCTCCTTACGATTGCTAGTGGGCACTTAAACTCGAACCACCACGAGGCTGGTGGGGGCGTGTACCTAATCTATACCCGCCACTCGCTTAACCATCATCGCTTTTACTTTAAAAAATACTTTTAAACCTATCTTTGATGACTTTGCTCCCCTTAACTATAAAAACACACCATTTCAGTATTTCCCACCATCCTTCCACCTCACTATGGATAATATTATGATACACATCCTTCCTTTCTCCATTTCCGTTTTGATGCTTTTATGATATTCCTTCCTAAAACGTCATGTCCCTACATTCATCTATCATCTTCTTCTTCATCTTCTCTGTTCTTTTTCCTTTCTCTTTAATGTTGCTGCTGATGGTCACAAGTCTCTGCACGGATTTCGCATATCAAAAACCTCGATGACCTTGCCGACCTGGCTGCCGTAAAAGATTTGCGCCCTTTGTGCACGATTTCCTTCGATGAGATTCCGAGGCTCATTAGGCTGTACTCCATGGTTTCAGGGAGGAGAGAGTTGGTAGGGTTTCCCACTTCCATTCCAACAGTGATATTTACGTGAATCCACTATCTATACGGACTATCTTTCGTCTGACTCCTGCCCCTCGACCTATCTGGCATAATAGGAGTATCCCTACCGGGAATAATTGCAAATTAATTCCGCCAATGCAGCTCTAAGGGCCATCAGAATGCGCAAGCCTTTCCACCGTGGAAAGATTTGTAGCCCGAGTGAATAGATCTGGAGATTTAAGAAAGAAAAATTATACAATTCCTGAAAACTCCGTTGAGCGTAAAATATCCCTTGGGTACTGTTTATTCAATAGTATGCCATGTTTTCACGATGCGAATGATACATGAGTTACACAAAAAACACAGCCTAACTTCAAAACGGAAAATTGTCAAATTACCATTACCTAAGTAATTTATTGTTTTTTCATGCCGAAAAATAGTTGTATGCTTGTAAATTATTTCGGCTGTTATGCGTATAAAAATACATACGCGTTTCGTTATTTGAAAATGGTTGCTTAGCTGCATTCCATCCGTCAGCCTATTCCCCGCCCCACGCGGCATCGCGTTTCATGACCGCGGGATTAATATATGTACTACTTAATATAATTTACTGTGACAGTAAATTTAACTGCTACCTGTACTTATTCCTGGTGCTTCCGTGATACTGTATTTTACGTTTTGTTGGAACTGCACATCTGTATTTCAGCAGATAATTACTTTACCATCTAAATATATCTATTTCGACTCTCACTTTCCGATTAATTTAGTTCAAAAATCGAATGTTTCGAAAATCGATTTTTTATAACCAAAGTCGAAATGAATTAATCCTTGATTTGAATTTCCCATCCCAAGACTCGATCGAGTTCTAGTCATACCGATGGAGCAACTTAGAGCAACTCTGACCCAGGTTCATGGCTCGAGTATCTTTCTAGTATGACGGCCCTTGGACCAAAGAGCGTTGGTTGGGAAGGGCCATCTTGGTACAACGCCCTAGGCTTACGCGAGGTATTTTTGCGTCATTTGAATGGTGAGGGTCACCCCTGGGGAAATTCAGTGTCTGTATACTTGGCCTTCTCTTTGATGGGGGTGGGATCAACTCCCTCCCATTCACCACACCCTACGTGAGGAACGTGATGTTAGTCAGTTGCCGAGGATACCACCACAGGAATATCACGTGGGAGGGGGAGGGCCCTTCAGTGGTCAGTCCTCCCTCTAGTAACCCGATCGAACATTAGACGTCAGAAAGGGAAGTACGTGGGTGAGGAAAAAAGAGACTGTCGATCTGAAAAAGGCCCACCCTGAAAGGTAGCCGGAGCAGAAGAGGAATAGGATAGGATTTTCCGGAGGGGAGCGCCGCCGTAGGCTAAGGGCCTCGAGGGGTAAATAGGATAAGATATGTGGCTTATATATGTTCCCCTTTTTCATTACTTTTTCGGATTTCCGATTTAAACCCCTAAAATATGCTATTAGGAGTTTTCCCATGATGTGATGGTCTTAGTAATGAAGACACTCCCTCTCACGGACAGAAAATTACGATTCATAGCGTAATAAATCGGTATATGGAAGGGAAATACGTTACAACGAAAAAATAATCGAGCATCGAGCTGATGTGACTTCCCTTCCTACGGTTCCTGGTTCAAATCCTGGCGGTGGTGGATATTTTTCAGAGACTGTTGGATCCCATCTTGAAACTACCTTTTGGAGAGCCCTTCAAGTACACCACTTTGTTCGTTGAATAGTACGTTTAGCCGAGGTGCCTTTGACCCCTTGCACACTTGGTTTTGGACGGCCGGTGAAATATCGGCCGTCCACATTCCAATGGTGAACGACGGCATGGCATGGGAGCTTGCACGCTGACGAACCACGCACCGGCACCGCTAAAATGCCGGTTAGCAGCCGGCCATTGCCACTGTGATCACCGGCGCCCGTACAACAACCAAGCAAGTGATTGTGGCACAGGTAAAAATCCCGGCGTGTGTGCAAGCGGCGCTTCACCGATAAAATATAGGCCGGTATTTTCCTGGGCGTCCAAAATCGGCGCGGAACGTTTCGATAACAGCAGGAGCAAGCCGACACCGGGTTTCTCTCCACCTTTTCCCCCACTCTTCTCTCGTGGCGCAAATGACACGTGGGATGGATCGCTTCCTCCAATTAACATACGATAAGGAAAAAATCTTCCATTCTCTTGCAATTTAAAAATGAGAAAGTTGTCGCACGCTTTTCATGAGTTGTTGATGTCCACTCCTTGAGGTCCACAACGGGCCTTGACACAATTAAGATACTTGTCCACTTGCGTCGATCTGTCAACACACTCACACGATACATTGCGAGCCTCATTTAGGGCGTGTGGCTGAGGGTGATCAACAGGCACTGAACAGTATGTTTTTACTGCCGTAATGGCACATATGCTATCGAGTGGCGGGAGTAGCTTCTCACCAAGAATACACCGTTTATTCCGTTCTTTTGAAGTACTCCTCGTTAAAGTGGTTTAAGGTATAATGGTTTCCGGGTGTCCACCCCGTTGTTTGACGTCTGATGGCGAGTTATCGCTCATTTTATTCACCATAATCTTTTATCGAATTTCGTTTTTGGATAAAATTCAACGGTCTCATTGCTCGGGCCATCACGCTAAGACATCATATTGTGAACGGTTGGAATGAAAAAATCCGAGACTCATAAAAGTAAGTTCCTCATCCAGTCAAGTGCATAGAATGAGGGCGCCACAGGACCCCGGGAGATTCAGTTCCAATAAGGTCACAGTGGATTGGAGATCTCGTCAGTTTACACTGCTGGATGCCAGCCGTGCTTTCGCAATAAGTATATAAGTTTCCTCAAATATGTTATGTAATCACGGCACTGCAAAAGAATGATGAGGATCAATAGACCGATTGAGTAAGTAACAAGCATGTCTTAAGAAGCATAGGAAAGAAAAGAAAACATTTGAAGATGAAACAACCCAACCGGCCATAATTTGAGGCATGATGGCCTCATGAAGACAATCGTCGAGGGAATCGAAATGGACGGAAAGAACGGATAAGGAACACCTCGAATGAAATATATGGAGCAGGTAAAGAAGGATTTGAAACAGTAGAAACACGTGGATGTGAAAAGATCAGCTGATAGTAAAATATAGTGGAGAGCTTCGTCAAGCTAATCTTAGGATTGTGTACCACCGATGATGATAATAATGAATCACGGCACCATATAATAGTATTGTACACGGGTCTTACCCCGAAGATATCAACTCTAACTACAAAATATGGGAAAGTCTCTTCGTTTGGGCTGGATATTCCTACTACGTTCTCAAACAAGGACGTTAACGATAATATATGAGATCACCATCATCTTTCAAGAGCTCCCGTGGATGTTTGCATTAAATAGATGAAATGCCAAAACATAATTGGCTTATGAAACTAGAATAGGCTCCGATCTCATCATTATTATTCAATCTTAGCCCCCTTTTTTCTCACAACTTTATTTTACTAGCAGCAGCAGCAGCGGTGGGATTATAATATTCGTTGACGGTCATGAAGGGGACTTCATCAACCCTCTTTCTTCGCCCATTCGCACGACCAGAACATTCCTCCCTCATCCCCTCCGTCTTTATTTTCCCCTCTCCCACCCTTTTTTCCTTCCTTCCAAACTTTCGACTCGATAATCCCGAGCGGAGGAGGCGGCCCACCATGGCATCACCCCTGCTCTGATGATGAGGATGGAGGGAAATGGAGGGAGGAGGCCGTCTTCATTGGAACTTCCGTTGACTTAATTTTGGGGTCGAGACGCGGGTGCCATCTCGTGGGTGATTGGCGCGAGGGTCGAAAGGGGTGGGCAAAAACGACCACCCCCTGCCATGCACCGTTAGGGAGAGGGAGGGAGTGTGAGAAGAAAAACACAGGAAGCAAGGGGATGGAAGCCCCTCGAAATATTGAATAAAGGTCTTTGCTTTTAGATTTCACGTAGCGGTTGGATTCGCTCGTACGAACCGTTGTTTTCGACTGTTTGAATGGACTTTATACGTTCAGTGGTTCGTCCCTCCCGCGCCGAATGTCGTCTCCTGTCGTCGGTCACAGCCACGAGAACGAACCGCTCAGCTTACAGAGTTCATCCCCCGCAGCGGAAGAGCCGATAATGGTTTATACTAGTGCATCAAATAAAATATTCGTATGTATACAGCAGTCCTACTTGCTTAAAATATGCACGTATTTCAATGTTTTAATTTTGACATGTAACTTTCTACAGCAACTATAAAATATAGCCCCTTTGTTACAGAGTTCATTCCGGTTATAGGTATAGAGTAAAATTCTGTGCATTATAGCCCATTATTCAATTCCCAAAAGCGGAGCCCTGGTCTCGCCTCCCCTTCCGGCTGATATCACCCTCAAGGCAGATGGGGTAGATGGGGGGGGGGGGGCAGTCGACTTCTTATATTACGAGGTTGGGTTATCGTGGCTGATCCTTAAGGGTTGTGGCGGAGGTGGAGACGCACTGAGCTGGAATAAGGACTGGAACCGTCGAAGCGTGAACCACGTCAGATGCACGCCGTGTCTTTATAAGAGAGGACGGCGCATTATTATTGATTCAGGGGCGAAAGAGGGAAGATTTTCGAGCTCAGCAGTTTCTGCGCAAACACGCTTCGAAGTTATGTATAACGTCCGTAATCTCTCTAGCGGTAGCCGGACGCGCTCATCAATAAAGGCCTCCTATCGCCTATAAAAATTTCAGTTTTAAATGAAACATTTTTGTATGGTAAGTGAGAATTTTTCCATAATTTGAGGCGTCATTCTGGGTCTGTTCTATCATTATAATATATTACATACAACGTTTGGGTTACGTGACTCGCTATATTGTCATAGAAAACAAAATGATTAAGGAAATAAGATGCGCTATGAATCATACTCGAGTTTATAAATTAAAATTTTGGAATGTGCTTAGACTGACTGTATTTCTTTGTTGGAAATTTCCAAAAAATCGACCAGGTCACGTTGCGTATTTGTCGGTTTGCTCTTAACTGTGGATATATTTAAAGGTTGTGTAATCGGAATCATAAAGCTATGGTCCACATATAAATAGAAGAGGCCCCAATCCATTCCATGGACGCTTATTACGCGTTTCCAATTTGCGCGCTATTAATCACTTTTCAACAACGTCTCGACCGCGGCGATGAGGGCAGCGAGATTCATTTGTTATGAATATTATGAAAAAGTATTTGGACTCGCAAGGAAAGGAGCTTTGAAAATCCATGACGGATGATATCATTGCGAAAATAAATTTTATTTATAGCCTTCATTATAGCTTAATTCTCCGTGGAATTCGGGTCGATATGCTCGTCAGTGACGCGAGTGGAGACTTTTGCAAACACATTTAGATGCGAGGTGAGTGACAACGCGTCCTTTGGAAAATCCTCTCTTGAACTTCGCTCGACTCGAATCTTCGAAGACTCTGCGTTGGATTGGGGGTGAGGAAAGAGGCGCTGCGGCTGCACACCGACGTCTGACGCCAGAGAAGTCGAGCTTTTCGCTTGCACAGGGGAAGCAAAAATTAGAGGGGCCAGATTAAATAGAAGCCAGAATACGAATTACTTAACATTAAAGAAAAGGCTCACGAATCACAAGATAACGAATGCCGCTCCTCATTTGGTTGTCTTATGTTAAAGAATTAATATGTATTTCACTTGATATATATACTACTATACCACAGATTTCTGTACAAATATGTAATAGGAATAAGTTCCTGGTGAAATAAGAGAAATCATACTTAATAAAAATATTTTTTACTGCTTAAAAAACATTTTCGACGGTACACCAATTCAGCGGACATGTCCGTTTATTTCGACTGAAAAGTAGCACACAAGTAAGGGACAACTAGAGTATGATATCACCTGCTGCATTGTATGGATCTGAGACCTAAATAATAAGCAAAAACCCATAAAGGAAGTTTATAGACATGTAAATAAACTGCTACGTACTACTAGAACGTGACGAAGGCACCTGGAAGATAGGGACAAACAGCAAACTATGAGTCCTCCAACAAGATCCCGATATCGTAGCTCGAATTACCAGGAGATGGGCTGGCCACTTGAGCTGGAGGGAGCCGAAGGCAGATACAGAGAGAACGGTGGCAGAAAATCTTCCACTTCCACGAGACGATCACTCAGGACTGCGGTGCGGAGATAAAGGGCAGAACGTAACACTGGAGCTGATAATAATGTAGGGCCAAGAAGAGAAGCCGTTGACGAGGTCTTTTCGTGTTTGATTGCCCACTTACACAGATAGATTTATTCAATATTGGACAACTGTGAACTGGATGAGAGTTCTCTTTGCGCCCGAGTGCTCAAAACAATCGTCGCTTGCTTTCCTAGTTGCCAGTTGCGTCATCAGAGCTTCCCGCATCCATTCTAGGAATTTCGCCTCTCTTTTTTTTATCGTTGTCATTTCCGAATGAACTGGGAAGTGGCGCGTTCCGGAGATTCATTTGCGACCGGCGGTGGTGAGAAACAGGGGCGCCGACTTATGAAAAATATTGGGGGGGCCCATACCGCGGGTCTTGCCTCGGGAAATTTTCTAAATTTTAGATGAAAAATAGTGAGTTTTAAAGTTTTTTAAAAGCCTTTTCGAGGGGTCATATGATCAATATTAGAACCCCGAAAACTCGACTCTCTATAACTCGACACTTCGGGAAACTCTACAAGCCTGACACATTTTTTATGTCATTCTTCCATTCTTATAAAATTAGTCATTCTTCCATTTAAATCAACCGGGAGGCAGCTTACATCCCTCTTGGCCCGCCAGTTTGTACCCGAAGGTTCACGCACCGGGAAAAGTTCAAAGTGTGTCACAGCCCCGAAACACTATCACGATGCACACCACTTTTTTCAGTTAACCTGTTTAATACCGTAATAATTATTTGTTTTATATCATCACTGAATTTATTTTAAAAGGTAACTATCGTCAAACAAAGAAAATAAAAAATACCAACATATTTTTGTGATTTTACAAAGCATAACATAACTTAATTAATTTCTTGAATTATTGGGGGGGCTCCGCCCCCCAAACGAATTATTGAGGGGGCTCGAGCCCCCTCAGGCCCCATGGAGTCGGCGCCTATGGTGAGAAATGTGCGCTTAACTGGCAGAATCGAATCGAATCGCTCCTCCCTCTAAGGGTCGATCGACACTCATCGAAAACAAATGGATGAGGGAGAGGTGAGCGAAATATTTCCGTGCTCTCGCTTTTTAATAGAGTTTCTCGCCAAGCGTGTTCATTTAAGTCGATATAATAAACACATTTTACTCTTCACGCACAATGTCAATCATTTCTGGGAAAGGTTTGATGGCGCGTCAAACTAACTTCTTCTGATAAATCTAGTGATAGCTCCTATAATTAATTATTTCGTTTCTTCTCCCGTAATTGATTGATTTATTTCCCGTCGAAATAATGGTGATCTGTTTTTTTTATGCACTCGAACGAGAAAAGAGGGTTTGGAAGGTGGGTTCTAACATAGAGGAAGTATATAATTAATCTATTGTGCTATGCGTTCGTTGCCATGAAATGGTTTGCTCTAAAATGCAGAATGTTATTCTACTTTCAAGATCTGTTGGTAAAACACGTAAAAAAAGCTACAAAGATGATTCTTTAGTTCGGTCGGGCTTCATTTTCACTATTGCACTTATGCTGTCTTGTGTAGTCTTCTATGTACACATAAAAAATATTACATTTGAAAAAATAACGAAGACCAAATACCAAAATTTTGATCTCATAGATTGGGATGCTTCCAAGGATATAGGAACTAAAAAAAAAAACAGACCCGGCTGAATTAATGATTTTGTTAGACTAGCTATGGTGGCTAATTTTTACTTAAGTTAGTCCAGCAAACTCATCCATATTATGTTTCATTGGAATAATAAAATTTCATTGAAACTGTGATGAGCAACCTATTTTATTATTACCACGTTTTATTAAACTCGTTTTCTTGTTTGTCTTTCCGAGAAAAATCTTGCAACTCAAATTTCGACCACTTCCTGATTGACTAGAGAGAGCAGGCATTTTCAGGATAGCTCCGATAGAACTGGATGGCAATGCAATGTTCTTACAGGTGTACCACGATTGGAAGAGTACCTTGAGTAACATTCAGAATTATTATTATTATTATTACAGAATTAAATATGGTGTTCTAAAAATGGCCCCTTAAATCCAATGGAGGTGATATATTAACAGAAGGTGCACTAAAGCATCTATTTGTAAAGCGTGAAGTTACCTGTATATATTTTGTTTTGTTTATCTTCAACTGAAGCCTGCGATTTACCATTCCGTTTATAACTTGCTCTGAAAATTGTGCATTACTACGAAGAATTTTCGACTCCGAACATAACTTCTGCCGCCTCTATATTAAGTCAAAGATTGAATAAACAAAAGTTTGCTACTAAAAAATTTCAAATTAAAGGGAGAAATTTGATAATTAAAGTTGATAAATGGAATTTGGATATGAAAAGATTTTAAAGAAAAGAGAAAGTGAGGAACTCCATAATAATACAGTATGTGAAGACATCAATTTCAGGGCATCAGGCCAAGGCAGGTTGACATGATGAACAGTTTAATTAGAATATTTTATCAGATTAGGACTCTCAAGCCAGTATGTTTTAATTAATGTTAACATAGAAAATACAGTGGATGATGATTTTTTTACGGAATATCGATTGCGAAACTCTTGATAGCTCTTGATGAAACTGTTGCATTAGCTATTTAATCTATTAAAAAAGAAATTATAAAAAGGCTTCAAATTCTACAGTCAGATAAATGGCGAATGAAAGTGGATAGAAATCTATCCATTTTTAAAGGTCAATGGAAACAAATGTTCTTTTACTCGATTAAAAAAATGAAGTGAACGCAAGTAAATAGAGAAATTATGACAATCATAATTATCCTACATGGTTTAAAGTACTTGTATCATCTAAAGAGCATCCTTTCTTGCCAACTAAGTAGGATTTGTAATTTTGTTTCATATAGATTGGAAAACTTTTCTTTCTCCAACAAAACTAAAAAGACTTAAATAATATTAAAAAATAAAAATAGCCAATAATTATAAAACCCAAGTTTTCTTAAAAAGAAGAAAATAACTGCCCCTTATATTATTAAAAATTTCAAATGTGATTGATGAGAGAATAAAATAAGTTTTTAGAAGAACATTTCAGACATCAAAAACGAAAAACGTGGTGCGCATTTGAGATTATAAACTAAATGATTACTGATTACACATCAGATTTGTCTCCCAGCGAAAGCGACTGTAATCTTACATGATCGCCACGTTTCCCATTTTTGATAGCTGAAATTTTCTTCCAATTATATTGTAAATGCCATTTGTATGAGACTAGCTTTATACATTTTAGGCTCTCGCGTATAAATTACGCGTACAATACGTATTGCGAAGGGGTGACGCGTGTCCCTTAGTTCGAGTTTTCTGCCTTCATACGAAATGTTTGAAGGCAGATCACCCAAACGCCAATTAAAACTGGAGGAAAATATATCTCCAAAATTAAATTTTCAATTGCCGATTGCAATCATCACCGGGGACGCTTCAGCGATAGCTTTTCAAGAACAAAATAAAATATCGCTCGACCCATCACTTCCTGAATGTCATTCCCACCCTTGTCCCTCTTTCCATCCCTTACTCCGTCACTTTCCGTATTTACAAATGTTATTCAATCAAGAGCCAAGCGTGGCGTTACGATCACTGTTCGCGGACTTGCGTTCTGATTGGCTAAAATACGGTACCTCTTGCCTATGGTTTCAGCTGGGGTAGAATGCCGATTCATGAAAAAGGGATGAGATTCCCATCCCTGGAGCCATCGCTGGAAATGATCATTACGTGAAACGGCCATTTTTTCCTCCTTCATTGGAGCGTGATTGATGATCGTGATCGTTTGATTTATGCTTTAGATTCCCGTTCAACGGAATTTGGATTTCCTGTTCTATCCCATTTTTAGCTCCACTTGGTTATTGCCAATCGTAGGATAAACGGTAGAGGTCATTTTCATCTATTGCAGCAGATGCTTAGTGCCTACGGCTCTACCGGTCTTTTTTTATGACCGCTTAAACTGAGACTGTTATTTTGAAATGTTCATGGAATACTAAGTGGACTCTGATCAACATTTCTCTCTGTATCAAAATTGAGAATTTTTCCTCAGAACTTTCTCATATGCAAATTTTCAATATTTTTTCACTCTTTGCAAATGACCTCAGGTGTCAAAACCTTCTCCAAATCCAAAGCCATACCTGCTGTCTGTTTTTTTGAAGTCTATCGACTGCGTGGAATAACTTGATGTTTATGATGCCTAAGTTCGTTTGTCAATATTTAATTTCGGTTTTCCTAATGATTAAGTTCGCGTTATCTATTTTTTTTGCTGTGATCAAATTCAAATCGGCGCCAGTGATTTGGTGGTTCGATCTATACTCGGCAACCGCAAACGGAGTGAACCCTCTCTTGCCAAAGCGTAGTCATTTGTTCCTTGTACAGTCGGATTCAAAAGTATTGCAACAAATGGAGCGGCGCCACTTTCGCCGCAGTTTGGAAATCGAGTTTCGGCATTTTCTATTGTACCAGTGGGAGGGAAATTTGAACAACATTCCCACCTCCCGTAATATTTTTATAACAACATCGTTAAAGGGAAATGTATGCGGGATATGTGCAGTGTTTAATACCAAATAATTTATGCAGCATCTGCTAGATAGTACATCTACGTTCAGAACGTCAATTTACCTTCTCTCGTAAGTTGGCCGATCCGTCGAAGTATATTGTTCTACAATTAACGCTGAAGCTATTCGATCAGAGATAGCGAATATAACATACATATAAAATATCCGCCGCAATATCACAGTAAATATTGCCAGTGAGTGTTTAAAATCAGCTTGATTTAGTGACACTAGAAGACCGGTTCATTCCTTGCCTGACAAAGCTCGCAATGAATCCTCCATGAAGTCAACGTGTGAGATGGACTAGTGGTTAACACATTCCGTGCTGACCGTTTTTTGAAGAGAATGCCCTGTGGCTGACTTTTTGGCAAAAATTTATATTTTTTTATTATTATTTTAAAGACGTGATCTTATGATTTGTGATGCCTGCTACATGTTTTCGCACTTTTTTTTAAAAATAACCCTTCATTTGTTAAAAATTGGAAATTTAAATTTTCTAAGTATCCTGTCAAACTTTTGATACCTTCCCGCAACACACCTACATGTTTCCCACATTTCTTTGCTCTTTGTCAGTACTGTAGCGAAAACCCGTTCAGACTTTATCACTTTATGGAAAAAACTAATGGAAATAGTAATGCAGCAAACATTATTTTTATAATCTGGAAATGATACATTCAAATACGATTTTAAATGTTTTATTGCTCATAAGAAAATATTTCGAGTATTACCAATATTTCCAGCAAAAGTGTTGCTCCCTATGGTGGAAAAATTATTATAAACGATATGATATCCTCTGGATAAGATTTCATAATTATATACATTGGTTTATAAATGAAGGGAAAATTTGTATAAACGAAGAATTGTTGCAATGAAACATATTGTTTTACAAATAAAAAATTGATCAGCATTTTTAGAATAATTTTTCAGTTGCTAAATACTTCGCATAAAATAATATCTTTTTAAATACATATTGAAATAGAAAATATAAAAGGTAAACATTAAAAAATGATTTTTTCACAAATTCTTGTGATACTTCTGGAAACAGTCAAAACACAATCGAGGATCAGATAGGCAGGTGGGGCTATAATATGATGTATCCTGGTGGAAATTCTTCTTGAAGCACTGCCTACATCTCTTCTGTTTTCGTCTTTTCTGTCTATCGTGTTTTTCATTTAATCGGGTATATGTCCTAATAAGCTCTTGGTTTTGGTTGAGGCAGGCTAGGATGACTATCTCCTCAAAGGGATCGAAGGTACAGATATAGTCATAAGAGATTCTATAACTGGAATTAGAAAGTCGATGAGAGGAATTTTTCAAAAATTTTCTTTGAATAAAAATAACGGTTCAGCAGCAGTAATTTCAGTAGGTGGATTCCCAATTTTTAGTACCAGTTGATGGATTTCCTTTCAATGGGAAAGTCAGTCATCATTTGATCCCAATGATCGATGCCACAATTGTAATTGCTATATTCAACCACCGCCTGTGGCTCTCTTGGCGTGCACCCTCGTCTTTTCGTAGATTCGTTCATTTTTTGCACTGAATTCAGCGATGATCATACGCACTTCCCTCTTATCCGTCCACCTTAGGATACCGATTTTATACTCATGAAAGGCCTCCACCACCTCACCTTTCTTTAATTCGTCGCAGAGCACCAAAAGAGGAATAACTTTCTTGCCTCTCCTCAGTGTCCCCGTCAAGTTAGGTTTCCCATTTGGATGGAATCTAGAACTGGCTACACTGTTATAAAAGTTATCAATATAAAAGGATTAGCCTCAGTCTAAATGATCCTCCATTATTTGTTTACCATCTTCTCCGATTGCCCTTTTCCAGACATTTCTGAGGTGGAGGACCTGCAGCGCCAAACCCTTTGCTTCCGTCAACATATACAACTTTATTGCGTACCTGTAGCGCTTTCCCCTCACATATTCACTATATCCCAGCCTAGCTCTCCATGGAACCATAGACTTTTCCAAACTTAGGTCACGTGAGCGGGTCACTACTTTCTCCATTGATTCCTTGAATGCGTCTATATGGGGCTAATTTTGAATAATCAGTGGGCCAGAGGAGTGTTAGAGTCAGAGAACGTAGATAGGTTCTTGTTGATTTGAAGGACTTGGAGAATTGACATGAATTGATCAAGCGACTTCTCTCTCATGAAGCAATGCAAGTCATATAAAGATTAAGCTTTTCAATTATTGGAGATACGGAAGATTTGGATAATTCTAGCACGAAAAGTAAGGCCAAAAAGTGGGGAAATTCTTCTATGGTTAAATATTTCCATCTAGTAAATTTCCTTCAGGACACGTATTGCCCATTTTATATCCTCGGATGTATATATCCTCGGGCCGGATCAGTTTCTCCGAGTTCGGCGGCATATGACTGGGTTAGTGGAAATTGTTCTCTTAGGCATTTTTTTGTTGGGGAGGATGCCAAATAAAATGCTTGTAAGTATTTCGAATATTATGGAAAAAATCAAGTAATGAGTCTCTAATTCAAATGCTAGTGAACATAAGGATGGGGAAGTCTAGCTATTGTGCGTGAAATTTAAATAGTAAAAATAAATTGCAAAGTGGAACCAGGACTTTACTGAAGTTATTGTAAAATTTATGCAAATATGCTTATTATTTCATGCACAGCAGCAAATAAACATAGGGATAAAAACAAATTTTGCCATGATGAAATCATAGCAAATAAAATTCACTCGGAAACTTTAAAAGTATAAGAAAGGAATCATTTATTATTATCGTAAGGATAAAAATACACATACCTGGAGTATGTCCGAAATTAGGCAACCAGCTTAGCAATTACCTCTCTTAATTTGTTGTTTCTTTCGGACCCAGACATGTAGTGGCCTTCTAATATCATGTTCTCCGTGACACTGTTAAAGATATCCATTCTCATTTGCTCAAGCAATATAAGCTTCGCTCTTAGTCTCCGGGTCTCGTGCAGCTGCTAACCTAATGCGCTAAACATATATGTAAAGCTTCCTAAACACCCGTGGTAGTTTTTGACTAATCTCACAGCTTGTCTTTGTGTATTATTAAGCTAAATAATTAAGTCTTCCTACACCGCATCCCATATCCTCGTTGCATATTTAAGATATGGTCGGACGATTGCGTAATAGAACCTCTCTTTTCATTTATCGTCCGAAAATCTTCTCTTATTACGCTTGACGAATGCTAACTTCTTCAGGGCTCTTAAAAAATATTTTTTTTTCTGTGTTCCCAGCATTAGGTTCGAAGAAATCGTAACTCCTAGATACTTAACTTCATTTGTTGCCTTTTCGTTTACCCCAAAAAATGCCCGAAATTAAATATTCCGTTTTGGTTTTACAGTTTTACAGTTATACAGTTTTGGTTTTACTCTATTCCAATTTTTAAGGCAAAATATTTTACCCTGTGATCACATATACCGTCTATGAAATCGATCTGTTTTATCAACTTAGGACGGCGTGCTGATTAATGATCTAATTTTTATTTCCTCTAGCAAGCTTATCAACTACTTGTGCAAGTGAGTGATTTATTAGTGCGTTTACTGAGATTTCGGATATTTATATATTCCTTGATTTAGGGTTTAGAGTGTAAAAATCCAAAATTATAGACGTGGGATTGAAAAAGTAAATGCAGATACTTGATTTCCTAATTGGAAAATAATATGATTCGGTTGATTATTTGAGCACCAAAAACTATCTAATTTAATATAAGTTAAGGCGCTGTGTATTTTAACTGCTAGAAAACTCCACCACCTATTCCATCGCGTCGATCGCAATAGGGTGGTTTCCTATTATTTTTTTATTGCCTTAATCGAAAGATTATTACTCCTGGAGTGCGTATTTCACACTTTTAGATTTTTAAATGACGATACCTATTTTTCGCGATTAAATGAAAAGTGAAAAATTTCAAGCGCGCGAAAACGCGACGCTTAAGTATGAATGCCGGGAAATATCTCCGTACGTCGTATTTCTGGTTCCCCCTCCTGCACGGTGAGGTGGCCTTGAAGCGAGGCTTAACGGTGATACGTCGCAGGCTGCTAGGGGGTAGCTGAGTACCTTGCTGGATGGTAGCGCTTGGCTTAAAAAAGGTTTATTAATACCTTATCAAACGAAGAAAACTTTCCGACCTTAGCCAGTTTTAATAGGTGATTATTAAGACATGTTTCCCTGAGCTCTGTGCCTCATGCATGCAATGGTAACCTCAGACGATGTATAACTCCTATCCTCTCGTGTAGAAACTAGGTCCCTGTGACGTCATGTGGAGTGGAATCGCATGGGCGCCAGTCTGGCCTTTTTCAAATGAGGATAAAATTTGACCCTTGCCATTCGTATAAACCGGTATTTCAAAAACCAAATAATTTGTGTATTATGAATACACTAATGGTAGGTAACGAATCGCAATCAATGCCTTTCGTTTTCTTTGATGAAGGAAACTACCCTATTGTAGATGTTATATACTGGAGGTAAAACTTCGCTGCCGCTTATATCCTTCGTAAGTTAATTCTCTGTTCCTATGACCATGTCTACGTCCTGAAATATTTACTCCATTTTAGCACTCTTATTTATAACGCTATGACAATAAATTGCGACAAAGTTAATGTCATATTTTTTGCCTTTCGGTTGGTTCTTTTGTTCGCTAATGTGTATAAATGAGTGTATCACTCTGAATGATCTAATTAATTTAGATATAATCGCTTTCTGTGGAGTAGGACCTTTGGAATTATCGTTATTTACTGGGAATTACTTCTAAGTTTACTTCATGTGATGTAAGGGTTTTCGCAATGTGGATTACTTCAGAGGCTACATTTAGTTAGATGGCTTTAATCGTTTAAAAAATTCACTGCTGATTTTTTCTTCAGCCACCTGCATAGATTATGTTGATATTAAGAATACTTCTTTTAAAACGTGAAAAAAAGTATGATTACGTCCGACTCGATCCTTCGCAAGAATATTAACGAAATTACAGCACTCAGTATAGACCCACTCCACCACGGAGCCGCGTAGTGATGAGAGGTAAAAGGTGAGTCCGAATATGAATCCAAAGATAGGAAAAAACTCGCCACGGAGACCGAAAGAAAACACACAGACAGCCCAACGTCTGTGGGGACGCGAATTACCTCAATACATTCCATCCGCTAATCTTAATTTCGATTGGGCACTTGCTCCTGGAGTTTGACTCCAGGTTCCGTTGCTCAGTCGCGTCCGTGTCCGTCCTCGCCGGCTCGCCGCGAAGGCAACGAATGCAGGTTGCTTCATGTGCCAACCTTCCAAGTTTACTCCGACCCGGCCCCACAATTAAGCGGGTCTCGTGTCTACATATTATTGAAAACGATAGAATATTCGGGTAATACGAAAAAGGACTTGATGGAGCGGTTTACCTGATTGAAATATTTTCCATATTATTGGTGCACTGATATTTCGGTAAAAACGTATGTTATCCGCGGAAAGCAAAAAGAGAATTTTCTCTATTCAAAATTTTAATACGGCAGCAGTTTTTTAATTAAGTTAATATGAGTTAAAGTGGAAAAAAATGTTACTGCTATACTATGTAACTGAAAAAAATTGATCCGCAGAGGTTCGAACTGCCGACTTGGGATTGCTGCCGTGGTAAGTCTTCACCTTAACCACTAGTCCATCTCACACGTTGACTTCATGGAGGATTCATTGCGAGCTTTGTCAGGCAAGGAATGAACCGGTCTTCTAGTGTCACTAAATCAAGCTGATTTTAAACACTCACTGGCAATATTTACTGTGATATTGCGGCGGATATTTTATATGTATGTTATATTCGCTATCTCTGATCGAATAGCTTCAGCGTTAATTGTAGAACAATATACTTCGACGGATCGGCCAACTTACGAGAGAAGGTAAATTGACGTTCTGAACGTAGATGTACTATCTAGCAGATGCTGCATAAATTATTTGGTATTAAACACTGCACATATCCCGCATACATTTCCCTTTAACGATGTTGTTATAAAAATATTACGGGAGGTGGGAATGTTGTTCAAATTTCCCTCCCACTGGTACAATAGAAAATGCCGAAACTCGATTTCCAAACTGCGGCGAAAGTGGCGCCGCTCCATTTGTTGCAATACTTTTGAATCCGACTGTACAAGGAACAAATGACTACGCTTTGGCAAGAGAGGGTTCACTCCGTTTGCGGTTGCCGAGTATAGATCGAACCACCAAATCACTGGCGCCGATTTGAATTTGATCACAGCAAAAAAAATAGATAACGCGAACTTAATCATTAGGAAAACCGAAATTAAATATTGACAAACGAACTTAGGCATCATAAACATCAAGTTATTCCACGCAGTCGATAGACTTCAAAAAAACAGACAGCAGGTATGGCTTTGGATTTGGAGAAGGTTTTGACACCTGAGGTCATTTGCAAAGAGTGAAAAAATATTGAAAATTTGCATATGAGAAAGTTCTGAGGAAAAATTCTCAATTTTGATACAGAGAGAAATGTTGATCAGAGTCCACTTAGTATTCCATGAACATTTCAAAATAACAGTCTCAGTTTAAGCGGTCATAAAAAAAGACCGGTAGAGCCGTAGGCACTAAGCATCTGCTGCAATAGATGAAAATGACCTCTACCGTTTATCCTACGATTGGCAATAACCAAGTGGAGCTAAAAATGGGATAGAACAGGAAATCCAAATTCCGTTGAACGGGAATCTAAAGCATAAATCAAACGATCACGATCATCAATCACGCTCCAATGAAGGAGGAAAAAATGGCCGTTTCACGTAATGATCATTTCCAGCGATGGCTCCAGGGATGGGAATCTCATCCCTTTTTCATGAATCGGCATTCTACCCCAGCTGAAACCATAGGCAAGAGGTACCGTATTTTAGCCAATCAGAACGCAAGTCCGCGAACAGTGATCGTAACGCCACGCTTGGCTCTTGATTGAATAACATTTGTAAATACGGAAAGTGACGGAGTAAGGGATGGAAAGAGGGACAAGGGTGGGAATGACATTCAGGAAGTGATGGGTCGAGCGATATTTTATTTTGTTCTTGAAAAGCTATCGCTGAAGCGTCCCCGGTGATGATTGCAATCGGCAATTGAAAATTTAATTTTGGAGATATATTTTCCTCCAGTTTTAATTGGCGTTTGGGTGATCTGCCTTCAAACATTTCGTATGAAGGCAGAAAACTCGAACTAAGGGACACGCGTCACCCCTTCGCAATACGTATTGTACGCGTAATTTATACGCGAGAGCCTAAAATGTATAAAGCTAGTCTCATACAAATGGCATTTACAATATAATTGGAAGCAGCGGGATTTTATGCGTTCATCAACCATTAGATCACTGTACGATATCGCCATTATGTGACGTTCACGAGCATTGAGTAATAGTTCACGCTCAGATTACGGGTGTCCTGAGCTTATGATACCACACATGACATTGCAGCTCTACTTTAATTATTAACTGATGGCATTCATCAATTTAATAATGGCTTACAAATAATGCTGACGAGAAAAGACGTGATAATTAATTACAATTTAGTGTAGCATTAGCACCGAGTGAACACAATAAAGCCGTCACCTATATCACTTTGCCATCACGAGCGAATAATTTCTGTAATGGGGATTTTATTGTCAATATCACTGAGCGTTGTGCGCTAAAATTCATACCCTCTTAATAAATGCTAATCTCTGAATTTTTTAATCAGCCATATAAAATAGTGGTGACTATCTCTCCCACATTTGTTTGCTGAACTATGGGTTTCGCTGTTAGGTACTCCCCACTTGCTCACCGTGAAAGTTTACCCCAAGAGTTCCCTTTTATATTAGCGGCGTGTAGCGTTCAGGGTCGAATGAAAAAATTTAATGCCACGGCTGGTTTTTTTTGTAATTCTGGCATGAGAAAACGCGCATTTGAACAATGCCGCAGCGCAAATCTCACGCTCAAAATTGGCTAAAAAACAAGCTAAATGATTATCCCTAAGCTTTTGTGCATGTCACCGTGTATGCGTGAATGCAGGTTGTACTATATGTATAGTCAGCTTGCGTGATTTGGCTGAGGGTGCCTCGTCACGGCTGGTCGCTCACGTTCTTCAAACTCCCTCCACTGGCAAAAGCACACTCGACACGGATAACACAATTGAAATGTTCCCAATTTAAGGGCAGCTCCACCGATCACAAAGCAGAAGTGTCGGTTGAAAAAATAAAATAAAAACGAGAGGAGAAGTTCCATTGCGGGCATCTCACAACACCCAATGGTAATGTGGGATCAGGGAATAGGATGCCTTCAACCGTCAAGTTTTTGATTGAAATTGTTGCACTTTCATAAAAAAACACCGGCTCAATTGCATCTCGAGTGGACGTGTGACACGTAAAAAAGGGCACAAATGCACACGCAGTGAGTTAGCTAATATTAGAATTTCACGGAATGTGAACGCGTGCTGCACAGAGCAGCTGCACGTGATTGTTGCGCATATTTACTGCTGAGTTGGTTACACATTCATGACGATCACAACTTAAAAAACAGGCATCCTATCAAGCGTATCATTAAAATAGAAGAGAGATCAAAAAAAGATTTTTAATTTTTTGCTATGATTAACGCCTGAAATCAAAAACAAGAATGTTGATTCTAAATTGTGTCTCTAATGAGTTAAGCAGCTTTTGAGATCATAATAAGAGAAATAGACTATAGAACAGAAAGATTTGGAATGTCTTTTTTCCGCGACCAATTAGATTATAACGGAAGCATTAAAACTCACAAACAGAATAGATGACTATGATGATTAGATGTTGTGTAGCCTTCTAACTTATTTATAGCCATAGAGTAAGTATATATACTTACTCTATGGTATAGCTTAATGCATGTTTCTGATATCTATTATTATTTTTAACAGCATGTAGTAGTATACTTTGTCAGTATGCGAGAGGTTTTTTTGGACCGTGTAGTGTGCATGTGGGAATCCAATTGCATGCTGCATGCTGGTGATTGATCACCCCCTGACAAATACCCTAGAGGTTGCTCGCAGGTTATTATGTAGATCTAGAAGGCCCGGGGCAGAATTTGCTTGAAATTACTATAAGATGCTGCACAAACCTTATGATACCACACTAAGCTTTTATATACTATAAACGCCCGATAAACAGTAGGGAGGACAGGGACACATTTTGGAATGTAATTTTTTGTGAAAATATTAGCGGCTTAAATTAAATATTTTTGCAATCTTTAGTTGCCTTCACCCTTCTAAAGTCCACAGAAAATTACTCGAGAAATTATAATGGGAAAACACTGCGGAGCACAGCATTTTCTGAACATTCAGAACATTTTTCTGACATTTGTGCCAGTCCTCCCTCATTCCGGAGGGAATGGGACACTAATGCATATATATGCAAAAATGGTAAGAAAAAAATAAAAGATTGATTCAAAATACGCAAATAAATATTGTAGTTATGTATGATCATATTTATACGACTTACGGTACCAGTAGTAAGATTATGTAAACAAGGATTTCACTCTTTCAGTGTCTTGAAACACAATTGGAGAATTCGGTTTCAGAACAATATCTTTTTTCGCTATGAAACTAATGTCTTCTTGTTGAGGGAGGAAATTTTTTAAATTGGCTCCCTTTTTTCGCATGAATTTTACATTATATCTATCATCATACTAATTACTAAAACCTTTCCCTGTGTAGTAAAAAAGAGGAAAACAACTACACATATCAGATTACTTTGAAAAATTACACTGTCCTTGTCCTTGGAAGCAAATGCTTTTATTGCATGTCTTGATAATGCAGCTTTTGATGACTTCTTTACTATTGCTACCTTTCTCACATTTTTGCCTTCATCACAAACCATCTTCACAGCTTCCAGAATGGTTCAATTTGGCACTGGTACCATGTCTGGATTTTTTCACTATTACCATTCTGGATTACTTATGAGACATAATTACCTAATACTAAAAATTTAACTGCCTTATAGAATAAAACTTAAATAAATAATAGTGCTTGGAAGGAGTTGGACCCTATCCCATTCCTCCCACATACCTATCTGATATATTCCAGACCTCCCTTAGGGGCCATTTTGTAGGTATTTCACTCTTATCATTAAGTTTTAAAAAACAGCTAAATGTTATTAAAATTACCATTTATAGCTCTAAAGGACATGCATTTTAATCAGCCCTTCCAGCGAGAGAAAGCCATAATTAAAATAATAGAAATGTAAAGTTAACGCATCTCACGAAAGTTTCCAAAATTGGTGTGAAAACCAATATCCTCTTCTTAACTCACAATGAGAGAAGTGAGCCATTTTGGGAGGAAATGCAGCTACTGCTTCTCATTCATGTGAGAAAATCAAGAGCTAAAAAACTTAAATCAAGAGAGAGAAATTTGTACTGTCCTATACCTCCCACTATACCATATCTCCCACTGTCCCGTAACTCCCCTGTTTCCCCTATTTTCTGAACCTGAATGACCCTGACTGCTCGCCATGAACAGATATTTTGAACTGCTCTTTTTAGTGAGCAGTTTCAAAGTGGACGGTTCGTCAAAATGAACCGTTCACCCCGCCTCTTCTAGATTTGAGTAAGGCGACCGAAGATATGCTTTAAGTGGACCACATCACCAACAAGTATTCAGCAGCCTTCTTTCTTACTTTGCAAGATTAGGTGGAGGCCACATTGGATTGTTTTACGATAATCACTTTAAACTAGAGACGGAAACATCCGCCTTTGATTTTTGCTGCTTCGCGCACTCATCGAGATCCGAATTCACAATTTCTTTAAAGAAGTCGCTAGATTTAAGGAAAATGAACGTTGCGACGGAAAATTCTTCTTCTATACACAGGCAATTTCTCACATGTGTAAAATAACAAAAACATGATAATTAGCGTCCATTTTTCATGAATTAGTGACGACATTTAAGTCCCAGTTTGACTGGAAATATGCTGGATGTTGGGCGCTCCCAGCAACTAATTTCTGAAACAATTATATTCTTGCGTAATTGACTTTCCGCAAAACACGATAAAAATTCCAACCGCCATCGAATATTTTTCACAGTCCTCCGCTTCCTGTTCTTAGGTATTTTACGTTGGCGTTGATGTTTTAAATAACAAAATACGATTTTTCATGACTAAAAAATAGATTTGGCACAAAAATTGTTTTTGGTAAAAAAACTGCAGTGGAATGGAGTAAATTGACAAGTTCATATATAAAATAATACTTCAAGATAATTAAATTCCTAACAGTTTTATGAGAAATATTGAGCCGAATGGAAAACAATAACATAGAAGAATATGCCTTGAAAAATATTTAAAATTTATGTTCTAATGTACACAACTGAAATGATCACTACAAGAGAAAAAATTCAAGAGACGTTTACCAATATCTGAAAAGCTTTTTGCAAAATATTCGATTTAGAATTCTTTTAGATGGGATTCCATAGTATTTGTTGAGCCAAATTTTTCCTCATTCCCAATAGGCTAGAGGTGACATGGGCTGCTGATGAAAATATTCAGCATTCTTCGTTTGGCCAAAAAAAGAGAATTACTTTGCGGGTTGATATCCCTTTTGGGGGTTAATTTTGATTGGTCATTGATTACCCCCTGGAGCCGTTGTCAAGGGATTCAATAAGGATAAGGCCGTAGCAACGAAAACAAGGGGAATTTAATTAAAGAGACATTTCGGCCGAGTTGATGAACCCCTATTCAGGAGTGAAATACAACGCTGTAAAAATACGTATATAAAAACTGTTCTCAACGCTTGGTCGCGTGTACATGAATATTTTACGAATTTACGAGCAATGACGATAAGATATGTATCTTACAGAGCCCCTAAGGAAAACCGCATCTTAGATCCTCACAATTTTTCAAGTATGGTGTGGTATTTGGAAGACGCGACGGACAGCTTAGGTCATTTGCATCAAGAGGGAATGGCGGAGAGAAATTTGGCGTCGGAACTAGTCTGTTCTTAACGAATGACGCCAAGGGAACCACGGCATGACATCCCATCCGACGGACTGAGAGCTCTCCACAAAACACTTACGCAGTGAATGGTCATTCGGTGAGAATCTCCGCCACTGCCGGGGTTTGACCTCGGACCCACAGGGTGGGAAGCCACCACACCAATCTGATCTCCCGGTAAGTGGTTATGACCGCATACCGTGAATTATTACCATTATGAGACCACATCTCTTCAAAATATTTTATGGAAATACCTTGCGCATGAAAATAATCTATTCTCGCTTAAATGAATGAGTTTGCATGTCCGTCGCTCCAATTCCTTCGAGGGACGAAAATTTCGCATTCTAATGACGAAATATCGCTACGCCGCACAGTGGTCCCAAATCGAAAAAAACTGGCCAAAACTCATTTTTTTCGACTTTTTCGGATTCTACAGGATATGGCATACTATAATTCGCATCTTATAGGTATGTGTGATTATTATGTTGACCCGTGTAACCCGTCAAACATGGGCATGTTCAGCCTAAAACGCCCGACGCGTAGAAATAGTCGATTTTAGGGAAATAGAAGGGATTACACTACCAAATATTTTGTCTGATTTATAAAGCTATGGGTGTAAGAAAGGCTCTCACCATATTTTACCATTGAGCGCAGAATAATTTCGCCCCTAGAGCAGTTTGAAGTTTCAACTTGAATTCCGCGCCAAAAACGTATTTCTCGGTTGACGCCATGTTGATGACGTGTGAACCTCATGATGTCCGCATCGCTTGCATAAGGAGTGCATTGTCGTATACGTTATTTCGAGTATAAGTAAATACTAGATAAAACGGAGAATTTTCAATGAGTGGTAGGAAACCTTATGTATATTGTTGTGTGCCGAGATGTGAATTTACCTCTCGTTAAACGCCAGAAAAGTATTTTTTGTGGTGCCAAACGATCCTGACCGGGGAAGACGGTGTTGCGACGCTGAACGGAGACTGCATATTCCTTCAGAAATAGGCTGTTATAGAATGTGTGAGAGCCATTTTAATGTAAATCTCTTCTGCTTCTCAAAGAGATTTAGTTTCCATTACTCCTTTTGTTGTCTTTGACCACACACGCAAAAATTTCGTAGGTGCTTAAATATATTCGCACTGAACGGGAAATTTTACTTTTTAATTGCAAATATATCATTCTGCTTCAATTTATGCTGGATATAATGATTATTTCGTGTGCATTTACTGCATATTTGCCCTGGTTTTCACTATTTGTTTCTATATTGCGCATTAACAGCCAACCACTGCCACGGAAAGGGTTTTCGACGCAAACCTGGTTATGTGTCAAATAGTACAAACTAATACATGATAATCTCAAATTTGTACTCCAGGAACACTACGATATCGAATTACTCATAATAAACAGAAATAAGCACCTTTGACTCCCGGTGCCGCCAGGTCTATAAATAGAATAACAAATAGGAAAAAATAAACACGGATAACTTTGTAAATCTTATAATAAAACGGAGAAACCGGAGGCAAATACCTACTTACCAAATGAATACTAGCAAATAGTTTGAACTATCATTAATCGAAAAAAAATAATAGACAAATAATAAATTATAATGTGTGACTCCTTTCGCCAGACTCCAAACTGTACGTTAATGTTAACGCCAGGATTTTATCCACCATTTTTCTCTTAATTTTAAAAATTCGCATCGGCAATAATAAAAGCATAATATCAAATACATCGAAATTACGATTATAAAAAACCTGTTAACAAGTAGGAAAAGGAGCTGAAGAAATTACGAGAGACAGTCCAGACCCCTCACTCTTTACTACCCGAGCTCAAAGCGTTGCTCACTAGGCCACCGCCGCGGCTACCCGTTACATGACAAAAATCATATAATAATTACTTTAGCCACTAAGGGTAAAAACCGGCGCAAGTATGCAGTAAATGCTCACGAAATAATCATTACACCATACATAAATAGAAGTGGAATGATAAATTTGCAGTATAAAATAATTTGTCCCTTTGTGTGCATGTATATAATCACAAGCGGAATGTCAGCGGACTGCAGCAGATAACTACGAAAGGAATATAGGATACTAAATTTCCTTGAGAAGCAGAAGTAGTGCCACAAACTTTGTCCTAAAACTTTTGAAAGTGACTGTACGTGTAACTCTGATGTAAATATAAGTGAAGTTACGGATATTTTCATGTAAAAATCCCCATCTCTGAGTTATTCTTTCATTTTCATGACAATTGTTTACCATTTTTCATAGTACAAAACTGACTTCAACAGGAACATAGGTAGACCAAAGCGAGACCTCTGCTTTAAAAAAATGCTGTTCCAACGAAATCTGAATGCTAATCATAAAAGAAACGGAGAGAAACCCGAATTTCCTCCCTTCGGAGGGCAAGAAAACAGCTATAACTATAGCACATTTGTTTATTTATTTCACAATTCACATCCAGAAACTAAAAACCAGTAATAAGCAAAGGATTTTATGACGGTGAGTCCACAAATTAAAACATGCACGATAATTGCCGTGATTACTGTCTCTTAAAAAGTGTAAACATTTCATCTGAAGAAATTTAATTTCAATGAAATGATTATTTTTTAGACAAAAAATTGTTCAGAGTCCGTGTTAAAAATGTCAGTACACTTCTGGTATCTGCCAGAACAAAATTAACATTGTGTTTCGCCATGACGATAAACTTTTGGCCACTATTTCAACGAACACAGTGTGTTTACGGCTTCTTCAAGCATTACTCTTGCGACATTCATGAGGTTCACACGTCACGCGGCGTCAACCAATGGAAATACGTTTCGCGCCGTGGGCGTGGCCGAAGCTCCTAGCGAACTTTCAAAGCTACTTATCTCGGTTAAAAATCGAATATTAGCTCTAAAATTTGGTGTGTGTGTTTTTCATTCATATCTTTATGATTTTAAATAACGAAAACCAATTTTTAATTTTGAGTGTTCCCTCCTATTCAACTTAATAAATGACTATTTTAATTACATGGGATTCATCTGTCAATTTTCATACGGTAAGTTAGCATATTTTTGCACAATATCATAGCAAGTTTTGTTCGTTTCAGAATTTCTTATAACAATATTTAATTATTTATAATGTTAGCTATTTTTTGGCCTATTTTTAATAAAATGTGTCTATATAGTTTATGTGCTCCTCGGAGATTCCCATACAAAATCCTTGGACAGAGTATACACAACTGGATGGAGAAAAAAATCTTGCCTATACTTGCCTATCCGACATCTAGAGGGCTTTTAAGTTGAGCGGTGCACCGCTCCGCTGAGGGCGGCTGGCCGGCTGCCGGCGGAAGACCGAATGGCATTATCGCTCAAATACTCCTGTGTCGGTGGTAGAACTCATATGGTGTATACTTAGCATAATTCCACATCCTGTGAGATTACATACATCAAGTGCTTCGCGGCTATTGTATGTACACTTCCGGTTTGTGCACTCACCTTCAAATATCGATGAAATCAATGAGGGCCGGTTTTCATGCTCTTAATGAGAAAAATTATGAGTGATCAGAAGCGACTACATAAGTCACTATGCGAGAAATTTACAGTAACCACTACTTTTCTCTGCAAAACTTTCCTCATATTTTTATACAGAATAGATCCCTTACATGCTGTACAACGTTGTCAGCACGTTATTCCGAAATAAGGCCTTGGGTCTAAGAGAAATAAATGCTCTATAATCCCCTTGCCTCCCCGCTGCCGCCAAGAATTGTTCACAATATCATTTCAACAGACCGTAGACGTAGATAGGATGGAGTGCGGAGGGAAAAATTCGTCTAAACCCGCCAAGGGTGCGTGCATCTTGCAGGGGCATTTTTTCTCGTGCAATAACGGAATGAGGATGTCGGCCTCCCTCATCATGACCATTGCATGGTTGTGGTGAATATTTCCCACTCTGTTTTACTTAATGATTTTCTTAGTGAAGAAGTGCTGTGCTCCGAACTGAGTTAACACTGCTAACTCGAGAAACTTCTCCTGTCCAGATAATTAAATCACTTGGTTTGTCTATGTTTGGCATTCAAATTTCAGGATACGCCAGAAACTCAGAGGCAAGTCTATATAAGCTTTTATATCTTTTATTCAATGTCAACTCATAATTTCCGGTATTTAATTGGTTAAAAATAGACAACTTTTTCAAATCACATTCATCGTTTCAGCCGTTAATACACTTGCTAAACTTGAATTATGGGTAGCGCAAATTTTTCGTACCTTGCGGTGTACCTACAATAAAAATACAGATTGAAATGAATGTTCACAAGTGAAGAAGAAGGAATATGTCGTGGAATATTTGTAAACAAGATTTCGACTGATTGAAATCAAGCATGCCAAAAATATTCTGACGCGTTTTATGCGAAGAATTTTTTCCCGAAATACCTGAGAAAGTGGAATCAAAGCTCGAGGACAGATGAGCATTTCAAAGAGAGTTTCAAAAGCTGGTTGCAGAAGGAATTGAAATTCCCTCCAGAAGTATATCAATATCTCCCTCTCACATCTAGTGAGTGCAAATGATTACAGTGCATGCACAGTAGGCCGGCCCTTATTTTTCAGAATTGCGAAAAGTTATGTTTTCCTAGTCTCAAAATGATCCAAATGAAGTTTATATTCACATGTTAAAATTTGGTTACTTTAAAATAACGGCAACCCGTGCCCCAAGGGCCCTAAGTACTGAGGACCCTCAATTGAGTTTTTTGGAGCAGAAAAAGTGCTATCCCTATGTAAAACGTAAAAGTAAAGCCCTAAAGGGCCGATTTTCTGTTTGTTTTGACCTATCTCTAAGCGTTTACGAGATATCGTCCGTCGTAATGCAATCCACCCCCCAGGGCGCCACTCCGCACCGCGGCGCCGCTGAGGTACGAGCCGCACCACTTACAAGGGACTTCCCCTCAACCCCCTCTCCTCCCTCGACAAAGTCTTTGCTCCCACTGGCAATATCTAGCCTCTGAAGAAATGTGCTTACTCCTTTAGAAAGAATTAAATTGTAATGACAATATTTCCAATCCAATTCATCAATTTATTTTCACGCTGGTCATGAATTTCAGTAGATATCAACCAAAATAAAATACAATTTCAGAGTACTTCTAATCTTTCACTGACACCCTATATTTGGCAATTTAAGTGTCTTTGCGCACGTTAGGGGTTGTGCTACGATGAAAATTCGCATTTATAAATTTTGAAAGCTTTCTTCCTTAAATGACTTAAAACCTTGAATTTGTTTCACCCCTCTCTCTGCACAATCATTTACCACTTGAGGACCCCGAATAATTTGCAAATCGTTCTTGGTTGTTCATACCATCCTCGCATGTGCGCATCAAATAATGGAGCGCATATTTACAATGTATTAAATAGCTTTCTCGAATTAGTAGTGACAAAATTTGATATAGATACCTTTGTCATGTCTTTATGTTTATAGAATGTCTTCTTCGGTGGATCATATTTTCCCTCACATGTCCTCATACGGAGTATCACGTTTTCCTTTTCATACCTAGGAAAGGATCCGTCAAAGAATGCCAGGCCTACAACTCCTCACTCAGGTACCACAAGTGGTTTGAAAACCTCTTTTGTACTGCTTTCGCTATGTCTAGGTTAACACTTTCGCAATTAACAAATCTTTTTAGGAACTGCGGGTCACTGTTGGGAGCAGATGCACCACAAGGTGCGGAAAACCACATCTTTTTCTTTCTTCTTGAATATATTGAAATCTATTCCACTAATAACTGCATTTCGTGCTCCTCTTGTATTGCGTAAGAATTTTACTTCTTCAGCCCTAGTACATTTATCCGAGAGATTAACTGCACTTTCCTCCCCATGCGTCAAAAACTCAATGGTACCGCTCCTTGCAATGTCAAACAAATCATCAAGTTTTGTTACGAAAGATTCTTCATATCCACTGTATTTCGCACTCTCCTTTATTTCGTCGCACGTTCATCCATTCTTTGCGTAATTTTTCTAACTTTTCAATCGCATAATTATTTTCCGTAATAGCAGGAATTCTCGTTTTGTACCATGGATGAAACGCATTTCTTACGTTTTTTCTCGCACTAAGTCTCATGTGTTTCGAACTCATTAGGTGATAGAGAAAACACAGTACTATTCTCACTGTAGGTAACTTTCAGCCAAGTTTTTCTTCACTTTCTTTTCCAACCAGTTCAATGCCTGGGTTTAGTCCTGATTTCATGCCTTTCCTTGTTGGCCTATCCTTAAAATTCACGTGTATTCATGATAAACTAGTTATTTCGCCATTATTCTCCTTACATCCTAAAAAAACTTAGCACTTCCTATCCTTTGCACACTGTACACTAGAGCTATCTCTCCACTGTCCGTGAACTGACTGCCTCGTTTCTTCTTCCTTGAATATTTCTATCTACTGTTGGAGCGTTAGAAGCCCTGCTCATCTCCTTCATTCCTTTATAATTCACAGACACAATGCTCATAATATTTTGTACATAAAGAGCATTTTGGATCCTGCTCGAATGGTTCGCGGCAGTATGGTGGACACAACTTAAGGTTTAAGGGGTCGGCGCACAGTACATAGGACGGCGTTAAAGGTTTAAGATTGACATTGTAGGCTTTAAAAACCTTAATCATGACACAAGAGGAACAACCTGCTCAATTCTGTACCACTACCATGTGAATATTGTCAACAGGAGGAAAGTCTTTGAGGAGGGAGGGGAGGGGGTGGAGGGGAAGTCTCTAGTAAGTGGTGCGGCTCGTACCTCAGCGGCGCCGCGGTGCGGAGTGGCGCCCTGGGGGGTGGATTGCATTACGACGGACGATATCTCGTAAACGCTTAGAGATAGGTCAAAACAAACAGAAAATCGGCCCTTTAGGGCTTTACTTTTACGTTTTACATAGGGATAGCACTTTTTCTGCTCCAAAACACTCAATTGAGGGTCCTCAGTACTTAGGGCCCTTGGGGCACGGGTTGCCGTTATTTTAAAGTAACCAAATTTTAACATGTGAATATAAACTTCATTTGGATCATTTTGAGACTAGGAAAACAAAACTTTTCGCAATTCTGAAAAATAAGGGCCGGCCTAATGCACAGTCGGCGAATGTATGCAGTGTGTAAAAGTAATCATTCATTAATCTCAATCATCACGCATTTAACGGTGGAGTTTTAATTCAGGATTTCATTCCAGACAAGATGAAATTACATGAAAGTTTAAAATTATAATAAATTAGTAAGAAATATTGGACCAGTTTCCATAATTTTCAAAAATCTATTAACAGATGCATTAGATGCATGAAATTCAATTATTAATGTGATTTGCAATTTTCATTACAGGTATCGATGAAAGACTTCTCCTTCGACTTTAGGTGGTATTAAAATCCATATCATACGGCTATGAGATGAATAATGAAGCCTTCAGCCAATATAGCATGGAAACAGCTGAGCTGTACATCGAGCTTCATGGTTGTATTACATGCTGCTCATGGTACTTAAAGTGCTGATACATGAAACAGCAATTGCCAAAGAATCCTTTCTTACAATTGAAGTTTTAACGGAGCATTGGAGGCCAGGAACATAGACATGAGGAAATTCCGAGAGTAGCGTTCAAGAAAATGCTAAAGAATGTTAAATAATGAAGACATCTTTAGAAAACTCCTTTTAATATCTGAATCATACATTTTAATTATACCATGAGTTCTAAAAAAACGAGGTCAGCATATCAGGTGAAGTAAAAAATTTGCTTATTTTAAGTGATTCGCAGAGCGACAATGAGTCCGATGGGGTGACATCGGACGACGATTCTTTAAAAATTCTTTTTTTGTGATACATGAAAGTGATTTTATTGAAATTCAAACATTATTCTCCTCAATGTTCTTAATATCAGTCATTTTATTTAATCCAATATGACCTCTCAAATGTATGGAAGCCAAAAATGAATTAGTGTGAGTATTATTTCCGATTTTGGTATCTCACCGACTATGCTGATGGTGGCGAGTTCGTATCTCGTCAATTTCATGTCACAAGTTCTATCATGGCTTTTAACAGAAATTTATATATCTTTCACGTGAAAATCATACTGTTATAGGCTCTTCATGGACACCAAGGTATCGCCAATCGTAATGACATCTATATCGAGATTTTCTAAGAATTGTTTAAATAATAACAGCTCAAAAAATGCTAAAATGAACAAATATCGTAAAAATAATGCCAAAATCAGATTTAGACGATCAAAATCAGTAAAGTACAACTTCTTATGCTGCTAATTTAGGTAAAATTACGATGTTATTAATTTTGGCCAGCTTTCTTCGATTCGGGACCTTTGTGCGCCGCGCCGTCAATATGCTACAACTAATCGTCGGTCATGGAAACTACTTTCTGGAAAATAACTACAATTGTGTTCAACTCTCTCTCATCGCTTTACCAGGGATACCGATTAATGAAACATTACATACAAAAATGTAATTTGTATAAAAATATTGTTTTTATAAACAAATAATTCCTCCTCAATTTGGTTACTAATGTTTGTTTTGTGTAATGTAATTAAGTGAGAGAGAGAGCTTTAACTCAATATAATAACTTTCGCGTTGCACAGCTCTTTTTCTGAAGTAATTTTTGAGAAATTTTTACGCGTTGAAAGACTGTTAGCTTATAATGTAGACGAGAATAGAATTGTGGACATGTTTACTTAGATATCAGAAAAAAGCGAAAAATCCGCTACTACATAAATTAAATTGAGCACTTTTGTTTGGATCACTGAAAGCGCTCACGTTGACGTTTTCTTTCACTTTTTTTCAATCGGGGAAATTATCTTTTCGGGACTTCTTGACCACTTAAGACGCCCGGATGCAAGAGCTTCCGGCGAAACTTGTGGAAATGCTTACTCTCTCTTTATTCGAAATTGTTGATGGCTCGGATAATCTCCATCACGACGAACATTATATTATTCGACTTCATGCCCTCTTTTGTATTTTCACATCCCTCCCCGCCTTGTGCATCCACAGCTGTTTCTGAGATGACCTTCAACAACCGTTCTTCTTTCTCTCTTTTCTTTGCCGGTTATTCACCCTACCAACTTCTCACTGCCTCTACGTCATCATCAATCCCCAATTCACGGATGGCTTCCTCTATTACTCACCTTCCCATCCCAATCCTCTCCCCCTCCCTCCGCTCTACCGAACGATACAAAGAAAGCTTTAAAAGAGACTACTTGTACCTTGTCAACGAAGCAGAGAGTCGGAACCGGATCGGTAAGCATAAAAATTCTGTGAAAATTAACTTAGTGCTGTATTTTATTCTAATCCCGGGGCACTTGGGCAACCATTTCGCCTCAGGATGAGTACGTTCATGAGTTGTACTCCGAGTCGTTGGCTAATTCAACGCAGCATTTTGGGCCTGGAACTTATTTTAACATTCTGGAGAAAACACCTCACGAGTAAAAGGAAGCGAAGAGCAGAAGGATGTGTAGGGGGTGAATAAGTGTAGGAGGTGCGGGGGCGAGTCATTAATTATCCATTGAGCGGATGAAGGATCGCTTTGATTGCTCGCAGTTGTTCGCCTCTCGGCCGTGTAGAGGGCGCGCCTTTCATTTAGTCCTTTATTCTCGCGTAGAGTTGGTTGGATTCGCAATGAAATATCGCCCGTGCGAACGCCACTAATTGCCAATATCCACCACTGCATATCTGGAGCAGCACTGTGCAGCCAAGAAGGCCATCAATATAGGAAAGCCCACCAGCGCAGCGTCGAGACGGCGACAGACGCGCGGCCCCTTAACGCTCCATGCACAACGACCCGACGTGGAGAGGAGAAAAAGCAGCCGATCTATGATTATCAGCCACTGATGAACATCATGGAAGGAACAAATGTTGTACAATGTGTTGAAAGTTGTTGATATGAGTCAAACAAGACATATCTATAATTCCAAAGAATTTATTTTCTCACGACGCGTTACGTTGCTACATCAGCATTTTCAAGTGCCCTTGAAAAATTGCATTGTATTATACAAGTAGTAATGGCAGAGTGACGCAGGAAGTGTCTATAGGGTTACTGTAAATATATTCATGGAATTTATTGAATTTTAACATCATTAAAAACCGATTAATTGAATGTAGTTATTTCCACAAAGTTTATATAGCCACGTTGAGCCGACGAGAAAAACTTCGTACAATTTCACTGACTACATAATCCTGCGGAAGTGCACAAAGTTTTCCTTGCTAGTTCAGCATGAAATACTGATTCCACAAAGTAACGCCAGATACCACATTATTTTTATCGAGTTTTGGTTATTCTTGATTGCCGGATAATAAAAGATATCTTTTTGTTTCTCAACTTCGTTGTGATAGTCACATTGTCATCATCAAGAATATGAACTAAATGGAGTTTATTTATGGAAATTTTTAAAGTCCCTATATAGCTAGAAACTAATTCACTGATTGGGTGATTGACACAAATTAGTAGCCCAAACTGTGATATGTGTGGCTATATGGAATATTGTACGTAAAAGTAAAAAAAAATTCATCGGGAGAAAAAATCTGAAAAGTTTAAAAAATCGATAACTTTTCGAGATATATCGACTTGAATTAACATGGGAGCCTTATGGGACTAAAACTTTTTCACTTTTTTAATATATTTTTAAATATGTGAGGAACATGACATTCCCTTGACACAAACTAGATTTTTTGGTTGATTTTTTGGTGCGGTTGTCAATGCGATGAATTAATATTTAGTATTTTTTATGATTTTTTGAAAGTGCCCCATGCTTTTCTTATGGCACTACGTTAGGATTTTTTGACCAACTTGCAATCATCGCAGGACAAATTCCTTGAAACGCAAGATACTAGATTTTTTGGTTGATTTTTTTGCTATCTCGGAATTTTCATATGTCGAAACAATTCCGAGGAATAAACGATTTCGACTTTCTATTGTAGAGGTGGTCGAATTTTCAATCTTGGATTTCGGCGTTGAGACATGTGCCATATGAAAATTTGGAATCTCCTAGAAAAACCGTAAAGGGTTCTCCGAACCCTTACGTTTGAGCTCACTTTCTCCGTATCCCTCTTGGTTAATTAATAATTAAATTCCGAAAAATGTCCTGCAAGCGAAAAATCATTGTCGCCATTTTTTTGTGGAGCATACAATCTTGAATATCTTAGCAACCATTTCAGCTAGATGAATGAAATTTTCAGGGTAATAGCATCATTAAAATAGTCAACATTTGCAATGGTTGCCATTCCGCTCGATCGATTCACGTGCGAGTTATATCGATACCAATCTCCTTGGATACGCTTTAATCGCTAATAACTTTTTTATTAATCAAGTTTTGAACATGAATGTCATACAAAATACGACTGAAAATGTCATTCATCCGACAAAAGTTAAATCAGGAGAATCGATTGATTAGACTCGAAGTTATGATCGATACAAGGTTGTATTCGATTGAGCCATTTTTTGGGCTTATTTACATAGTTACGGAGATAAAAATTTAAACAATATGTAAGGAAAAGAATGAATTATGTGCACAGAGAAATTATTTAGATGAATTATGTTTCCTAATGAAAATACATCCATTCGAATTTATATCTTTTTGTATTAGGCCCCCGTAAGAAATACACGCATTCCGTCCAATTACGTCACCAATATAAGAACATAGGCTAAATTTTGAAAGCGGGGATATTAGAGAAGGCAGGGATAAGGAAGTGACCATAGAAGGGATATCAATAGGATTGCGGATTTTACAGTACATATGTCAGCAGTGTCTAATGTACGATTCGATTAGTATAGCAAATACGCAAATTGGCATAACTTGATAAGTATATACGTTGGACCAATGAAACTTGGTAAACAGGTACATCTTGGTATTCCTCACGATACTCTATGGTAGTATGTTTTGTATTCAGTCTCACGTTCGATATATATATCGAATCTACTTTTTCTTAAAATATGTCGAATTGCTATAACATATAGGATTTTGCATCTAGGGACATAGTTGAGCAGGAATTTTAAAGAAGTTACCCATACACTGGGTGTTAAACCAATAGCATTGCGGATTTTACAGTACAGATGTCAGTATGATCGAAAAATCGATTCAATTATTATAGCAATTACACAAATTGGTATAACTTGAAAAGTATACCCGTTGGACCAATGAAATTTGGCAAATGTGCACATCTTGGTATTCTTCACAATGCCCAACAGAAATATGTTTTGTATGTTGTCTAACGTGCGATATATATCGAATATGCTTTTTCTTCAAATATATCGAACTGCGATAACAAATAGGATATTACATCCAAGGGCAAAGTTGACCAGGTTTTATATAGTAGATACCCATAGACAGAAAGTTAAACCAATAGCATTTCGGATTTTACAGTACAGATGTCAGCAGGATCGAAAAATACACGCATAAAAGTTAAACCAATAGCATTTCGGATTTTACAGTACAGATGTCAGCAGGATCGAAAAATCGATTCGATTATTATAGCAAATACGTAAATTGGCATAACTTCAATACTATATCCGCTGGACCAATGAAATTTCGTAAATGGGTAAATCCTGGTATTCCTCACAATGCCCAAATGGAAATATGTTATGTATGTAGTCTCACGTTCGATATATATCGAATCTACTTTTCTTTAATCTGCTATAACCTATAGGATTTTACATCTAGGGACATAGTTGACCAGGAATTTTAAAGAAGTTACCCATACACTGGATTTTAAACCAATAGCATTGCGGATTTTACGGTACAGATGTCAGTATGATCGAAAAATCGATTCACTTATTATAGCAAATGCACAAATTGGTATAACTTGAAAAGTATACCCGTTGGACCAATGAAATTTGGCGATTGGTCACATCTTGGTATTCCTTACGATGCCCAACAGAAATATGTTTTGTATGCTGTCTAACTTGCGATATATATCGAATATGCTTTTTCTTCAAATATATCGAACTGCTATAACAAATAGGATTTTGCATCCAAGGGCATAGTTGACCAGGTATTATATAGTAGATACCCATAGACTTTAAGATAAACCAATAGCATTTCGGATTTTACAGTACAGATGTCAGTATGATCGAAAAATTGATTCGATTATTATAGCAAATACGTAAATTGGCATAACTTCAATACTATATACGCTGGACCAATGAAATTTCGTGAATGGGTATATCCTAGTATTCCTCACAATGCCCAATGGAAATATGTTTTGGTTATAGTCTCACGTTCGATATATATCGAATCTACTTTTTCTTAAAAGATATCGAATTGCTATAACATATAGGATTTTACATCCAAGGATATAGTTGACCAGGAATCATATAGAAAATACCCGTAGACTGGAAGTTAAACCAATAGTAATGCGGGTTTTAAAGTACAGATGTCAGTATAATCGAAAGATCGATACGATAATTATAGCAAATTCGCAAATTGGCATAACTTGATTGCTATATAAGTTGGACCAAAGAAATTTTGGGAATTGGTATATCATGATATTTCTCACAATGCCCAATAGAAATATGTTTTGTATATGGTCTCACATGCGATATATATCGAATCTTCATTTTCCAAATTATATCGATTTGTATTAACATTTAGGATTTTACATCCACAGGCATTGTTGACCAGGAATTATAGAGTAGATGACTATTAACTGGAATTATAATATACAGCGTTGCGGATTTTACAGTGCAGATGGCATTTTAATCGAAAGATCGAATCGATTATTGTAGCAAATATGCAAATTGGCATAATTTGAATAGTATATGCGTTGGACCAATGAAATTTGGTGAATGGGTACACATTGGTATTCCTCACAATGCCCAATGGAAATATTTTTGTATATAGTCTCACGTTCGATATATATCGAATATACTTTTTCTTCAAATATATCGAATTGCTATAACATACAGGATTTTACATCAAAGGGCATAGTTGACCAGGAATTATATAGTAGATAGCCATAGACTGGAAATAAAATCAATATCATTGTGGATTTTACCGTACAGATGTCAGTATAATCGAAAGATCGATTCGATAATTGTAGCTAATACGCGAATTGGCATAACTTGATTAGTACATACTTTGGACCAATGAAATTTGGTAAATGGGTACAGCTTGGCATTCCTCACAATGCCCAATGGAAATGTATATTGTATGAAGTCTCACATTCGATATATATCGAATCTCTTTTCCTTAAAATATATCGAAAGGCTTACATATAGGATTTTACATCCAAGGAATTATATAGTAGATACCCATAGACTGGAAGTTAAACCAATAGCATTGCGGATTTTACAGTACAGATGTCTGTATAATCGAAAAATCGATTCGATTATTATACCAAATACATAAAATTGGCATAACTTGAAAATTATACCCGTTGGACCATTGAAATTTGGTGAATGGGTACATCTTGGTATTCCTCACAATGCCCAATGGAAATATTTTTGGACCAAAGAAATTTCGAGGAATCGTTACAATTTAGTATTTTACATACTGCATTATGGAAAAATGTTTTGCGAGTGGTATATCTTTATATATATATCTTAACAATCTGCGCTTCATTTTCAAGTTTCGCTTATCACAACGCCTATGGTCTTTAAGAGTTTAAAAATAACCACAAAATCATCACTCTCTTGAAATTTTTAAAACCTTATTCCAATTATGCCTCAAGGCTAAACTTAACCCATCGAAAGAATGAATTATCCGTCAAATGAAATCATATTGAAAATAACAAATATTTTTAACGCTGAACAATTAGGTTCCTTACCGTTTCAAAAAACGGCGGGGAAAGTTTTGAATATTTTAACCACTTATGGACACAATACTCGACAACACGTGACACAACTATGTTCCCACCCCACTAATTACCCGCTTGATGAATTCAAGCGCCCAATCGACTCGTTTATCTATAAACTTCCAAATGCATCCACATCGGAAATTCCAGCAATTAATAACTGCACGATCAGCAGACCCAATGCCGTCAGTCAATTGAAACACTTGGACACCAACATTAAACATTTAGTATTAGGCGAATAATGTGGCACTTACTTTTGGGTTTTGGGCCCTTATAGACAAGAGTAATTGGTTCACGTAGAATTAGGTTATTATTTTTATAGCGTGCATTATCGATAGCTTTTTCAACGGAAGTTTCGCATACGCCGCATAGAAATTCAGCATAGGGGATTGAAAATTCGTCACTTGGTCGGGGATTTTACAAATGTTCTCCTGGTGGCTGCGTGATAACTTCTCAATTGACAAATCGTTGATTTTTGTCTCCGAGTCTCACATTCTACGCTTCATAAAATACTCGTGGAATCATGACAAAATGACCACCAGATTTGTACCTTACCTTCGATCTCCTTCCCTTCGGTTTCTCTCTCCAGTCGTATTATTCTTTTTGTTGGGCTTCCACCTGATTACCGACGTTCCAAGTAAGTTTTGCAGCCGTTCAGTATAAGTAATAAGAGGATTGAAAGCGTGACAAAGTCTTAGGATGGGAGAGTCTACTTAGCAGAGGAATAGAATTTGCAACAAGTGTGGAGTTATGATTAAGAACGACAGAGCTTCGAAAAGAATTTGAAGCGCCATCTTGATTCAGCATATTCTGAAGGCAAAACAGAGATCCCAAAATAACGTTAAAAAGTCTTAATTTCTCAACGAAATAATTATAGAATGGAACCAGTCACATGGAGAGTGTTTTTAAAGCCTTGTTGTAATATGCAGGCAAAATTTAAAAAGAAATGTGACGATTGCTTGCAGGGACATTGATGAGAACGATTTATACAATTTCATTAGTGAGATTCATACGATTTATACAATTTCATCAACAGAGATATTAATAGCTTTGGTTATCTTCACGATGCTCAACATTTTCTATAATTTCTTCTATTATACGACTCGACATAATATCTATCCGAGTAGTCTTAGAGTGTTACCATAGTGACCTTGATGAATTGGCACTGTTCCATTAAAAAAAATCATATTGAAATGATTGGGGTAGAATGATGCTATGGCGATAATTTCTACATCTTTGAATGATCACAGTGTAACCCTTGATGGATTCAATTACGTAGGAAAGAGCTCTGGACTAGCCATCGAGTGATTGAAATAGTCCCGACATTTGTTTTCTTAACAGCCCCGCGGGATGTACCGAGTTCAGTTAGTTTATTGGTCAAATCACAGTGGAATCTAGCCATTTGCTATTTTGATAGCAGCAAACAGCAGAGTTTTCAAAGAATTGGAGGATTTAGTAGGTTCTGAATGAAAAATATCACACGTAATTGCAGCGAAGTAGAAAGCTATGCTAGTACCAGAACATTGATTTGAGAATTTTGTATTACCTTTCTCTTTGTTGTCCTGCACTTATTTACCCTGGTAGTTTTTTTCTAATCTGTCCCGCGCGCAATGAAACATCGCTATAGCGACTAAGTTAAACCGCAGCATTTGCATCAGTTCTGAATTATTTAAATTCGGTATATTTGGTTGAAATAACCCCAATCCATCCTAAACTATTTTTTAACCTTTTTTATCCAATGCAAGTAAAGAACTAGTAATTCCGCTTCCTAACCTGCTGAAGTAAACGCAATTTTGAAAAGTTATAATTCCAACAAGCACTGAATTTTGTACCTGAATGCGTAAAGGAAAATGATGCATGCAGATTACCAGACAGGAAAACAATGAAATGCAGCGTCACTAGGTTTAATGCAAAAAACAGTCCTGCTGCGTGCACTACAGCCAGGAATTTCTGATGAGGTCTAAAAATGTGCACCCACTTGAGTAAAACAATTAGTTGGCCGGGGAAACTTGGAAAATTCTCTTAATCCTTAATCAGCAAAGCACTTTTAGAAAACTTCTGCAGCAGCATGCGTTTCTTCAATTAAAAAAATTAAAAAACTCATTCATTTATGTGAATCCCTTACCATAAAAAAACACTTTTTTAAAGTGGAGAAATAAAATAAATAAATAAACCAATGCACCAAAATAGAGATTCTAAAATTGATTTCATCCTAAACACAGGATTAAATTATTTATTTCCAGATTCCTCTAAGTATGAAATTTCGTTTTATTTTCGATGATTTTTATTTAACAAAAAGTTTTAGTGCAAATAATAGCGTTTTCTCATAAAATACATAATTTATCCTTTTTTAAACCATGTAAATGTCCTTTGCAACGAATGGTGCCTGGCAGCCACGAATTACTCTTGCGTTGCCTAGATTCAATTTAAAATTCAACCTCCCGTCTTATAATAAAATGTTGTGTCTGTCAATGACTCTACGCAAAACTACCTACCTGCCAAATTGTATCACATCCTTGACTCGATTACTGGCGTTCTCCTTGTTAAGGCCGGTATACATGGCGAATGATTTCATTCGCATGATCATTCAGCATGATCATGCGCACGATCATTCACCGTGTATGACGGAACAATTCGCGAATGAACCTTCATGCGCATGATCATTCAGTGAAAATTAGAACATGTTCTTATGTCCAATGAATGATCACATTTTCATGATTCAGATCACAGATTCAGCATGATCATTCACCGTGTATAGCGGCCTTAAGAGTGAATTTGCGAATGACTACGTATTTTTTTGAAGCTGGAAAACTCGCAGTCGGTTCGAGGTAACAAAAAAATCCTTCCGATGACGAAACAAGATTTAAAAAATTTAATTGCATATTTTAACGATTAACAGTCTGAAAAAATGATCACTTGAGGAAGGCAAGTAGTGCGGTCGCCGCTTATCAGCTGTTTGCGGACGCCTCCGTATTCTGCCGAGAGAGCGCGCCACTCTCGCGAGGTGCGTGCACATAAATAGTCTACACTACTCTAGTAATATAAACTCTATGCGCGTGTAGCAACCGGATCGAGTGCGTGGTTTGATTGGTGCGTGGAGAAGAGATAAGGAACAGAGGTCGACACGGACGCTCTTTGGAAGAGTCGATTTTGGACCTGCCTTTTATCTCGAAGCGCTGGAACTGGATATTATGAAGTGTATGGGGCTCGATTAAAGAGGCCTTATCTGTCCTGCATTATTTTCTAGCGGCTACAATGGTTCCCGATGACACACAAACACCAGAACAGGCATCGCGATTCGCACTTTTAGTTCCGCTTGCTGAATTGGGAGAGAATTGTAAAGTTCCATTTTTCCATCATCATCACAATCGCAAGGCATGGATTTGACGCAGTTTCCCATTCCCCTTCGCTACACTCCTAATTTCTTCTCTTTTAATTCATTTATAGCTCGTTGTCCCACTTAACTCATTAAGGACCGTCCCTTGCCCTTTTTCCCTTCCATCTTTGACGATTGTCTTCATCCGGTCATCATGTCTCTTAATGTGGTCAAATAAGTTGCCCCGTTTTCCTCTAAGGGTTTTTAGAAGGCTTCTCTTTTCTCCAGACACACTTCTCAGAACTTTCTCATCATGCACTCGGTCCATACATGCTATTATCTTCACGTATAGGAAAAAATTGCACAATGCGGTCATTTTTATTAATTTAAATAACGATAATTTTGGCATAATATTCTAATGTAATTATTATTATTCCCTTTATTCATAAAGAAAACTCAAGATGAGAGTGGAAAATTTTCAGAGACTGCCCGATCAGTTCGCTCAGTTATATTCCTTCACCATTCCCACAATTCCCATTCAATGCCAATAAATCACATTCCCTTCACACATCTTGTTGCTGTGATTTTCGTAATGAGTCGCGTGTAATCCTCGCTTAAACCAGTGCGGAATGAAATTCGAATGGAATCGTGGGTTCATTAACTTTTGAAACCACAAAGAAGGAGAGCAATTAGCACTGGGAATGTTTAATCTCTTTCTCGAAGTGTCTTCTCTGGCCGGAGGTCCATATATCAAGCGCCACTTCCCGCCATGCATCTAAAAACGGAATGATAAAAAATTGAAACCGCAATCGAGGAAGGGAAGGGAGGGGGGGGGGGAGAAAGACAGTCTCACCAGCAGAGACAAAATTGCGATTTATAACCCCGAGGAGCGAAAGAAATATTATTTGAATCCGAATGTGGAAGAGCTCTCACAAGTTAAGCACGTCATGCCTCGCACTGCACTGCACTGGACTAAACAAATGAGTTCATATCTGGCGCATGCATTGTCAAAAAAATACGTGCATAGAAGACTCATCTTTGGATGTCATTATGCAGATGATTGCAACCACTAATATTGCCATGGGGCCATTAGCCATTGAATGTGCTTATACCCGCCGCGCATTCAAATGAGTTTAAAAAGTCGCTTCTCGCGACGCTGACGACAGAGCGATATTAATTTAACGGTGAAATACCCAATGTGGAGGTCTGTTTAGCAAAATTAATGCTCATGACGATATGACCTATCAAAGTCATCACTACTTGTGCCAAATCAGTGGACTTTAAATGCTCCGAAATTGAAAATGAACCCATCTATTTGCACTCATCGCTGCGCTGTGGAATTTTCAATAACAATTTCACCCTAAGAGGTAAAATCATACGTTCAATGGTGTCAGGCTCAACTTTGTGGAAGTTGAAGTTCACAAATGAAAACGAAGTCGTTTTTTCATTTGTGAGGTAAAATCATGCCATTCTGTGAATGCAAGGCTGCACATTATCGGGATTGCTAACCGAAAAACCATTCGATAGGTGGTGCTGGTGATGAAGATGGAATGGACGGATGGAGGTGAGAAAAGAGGTAAAGTACCGCAGAATAGGGGAAGAAAGAGAACTATGGAGGAGCAATACGCCAGCGAAGGATAATTTGGTTAGGCCATGTTGGAAGGCATTCACGAGAGAAATACAATGAGGGGAAAATTTCCCAGTAGAAGACGGAGAGACGAAGCACTCGGGGCAGATAAAGGACACAAGACCAAAGAACAAGAGAAAAGTGAAGAAATTAGGAAGAGAACAGGAGCAGCGGTCGACCAATTGGGGATTAAGGCTCCACGATGGCAGTAACAGCAAATAGATCATGTTAGAGGGAGGGGCAGCGGCCACTCCCATTAACTTCTGGAAAATTTGGTAAGAAGGCAACGTTTAGGCTGGCCGTGCAATGAAAGTTGTCATGTCACCAGCCAAAAACGACGTTAAAATATAACTGATAAATATCTAAAAAGCCACCACTGGCCAAATTATGCTATGCCTCTTGCGCAAACTCTCTGAGAAGTATTGCATGTGACCAAATCGCCGCAGAAAGTGACTAACAGCTATCGGCCCAAAAAACGAAGTCCTCAATCCGACCCTGAAGGACGAAGGGACAGCATAAACCAAGCTCAACGAGACTCATTGGGTCCTCCTGCTAGTTGTTCCCCAAAGTGAAAAGGCTGCTATTTATAGGAAACTTAGCGATAAATTAGGTGTATTTAGAGTGAGACTCCAGCATATTAACGTCACTCTCAGGAAAATTATCGCGTATATTATCGCAATTTGTGCGAATATTGGCGCGCCGTTTATTTGGTCGACAATGGGAGAATTTGCGTGAAACTTTGACGCGCGCGGCATCGTGCACAATTTATTTTCATTCACTCTGCGATCGCATTTTGTTATTTCTAACTGTAAATTGCGGAAGAAGAGGCATCGGGATGAAAACTGACGTGGGAGTAATGATGAATCAAATTTAAAATTCGAAAAAGAAATAGATGTGGCCAAGAAAGAGTCCAACTCGACTTCGATGCCTTACATGCACAGTGTGCTGTTATAGTTATACAGAGGTAAGATAGATGGCGTCCAGTCCACGGTAATAATATCTATGAAGGACCCGAAGCTGTGAAACCATAATAATTTTTTCGTCAACCTTGATTTTTATTGAAGGCTAAATTTTTCTGAGAGGCGTCGAAAAAACATGTTGTAAAGAGAAAGAGGGGGCCGTCTCTATAACCATGGACGACGCCAGAGGTGTGTAGTAGCGCCACTTTTTCATACGGGCGTCGCCCGAACGAACGCAGCGCACCAGAGTCAGGGGCAATATTCTGTATAAAAAATACCCTACACAGGATTCTCCACTCCCATGGTTCCAGTCGCAATGAATAGAGGCGTTCCCGTCGGTAGGATACAGGTATATTAGCCCGCAAGAGATGCACTACGCGTTGAATGATATCGTTTTTTGCTCAAAATCAAGTTCATTTAATTAGTATTAAGCTTCATTTCATATCTAATAATTAAAAATACGCAGGTAAATATTTATGAGAACAATGTAGTCCCTTCTAAGCATACGTATTAGCTCGCACAACGTGCTTGTAAATATGGTCCAGTGGTTAAGGTACTGGTACATTATTCTCAATTTCCATGTTCGATTCCCTCCTGCGGTAATATTTTTCACGATTTCCTTCTACTTTTTCTATTTCAGATACCTGCTATTCACAATTATATTCATGATTTTCACTGATAATTTTAATTCTGTGCTAGGAAATATTTTTGTACACTAGCGACGCCTAATATTTTTTCCATTTTCTCATAACGAAGCTTCATTTTAATTATTTCATGTTCGTGTCGCAACAGACGCATTATTACGATACACATGTAATTGGTTTCCTTTTATGTTGCAAAGTGATATTGTCAACTCAATCTTACCATATATGCATAGTTTTCGAATCGGGTTTCGTTATTTTTAGAACTTTTAACACCCTGCCGAGTAGGAAAAAAACACAATAGGAAAAGCAACATTCTTAGATGATTAAAATGGACAATTCTCTTTATGGAAACAGCAAAGTTTACCAACACGACGCTTCTCTGGATCCTCTTGTTAGATGAGTGTCAGCTCGCTGAGTGAAAAGATCCCGTCCGTCTGACTGACCGTCCCCAACTCTGGAGGAAGAACCCATTCCCTCCCTCGCTTCATCTATCTGGTTTTCAACGGTCGTTTACCAAGGATTAGAAAACTAGGCTTGAATTGCAAGAGTCCACAAATTAAATATGAAAGGAATCCAAGTACGTGTGTATGTTAAAAATTCGTCGTGTTTCGACAAGGAAATGAAATAATTCAAAGAGAAAAATTAGGAAAAAATCGCATACCATACGAGCACAAAAAAATCCTTGCACAGAAAAAGTGAAAATCGTATATGTAATAGTGAAAAATAGGCTTATGTGAAAGAAAAAGTAGAAAGTAATATTGAAAAAAGTATTATTGACGAGCCTCAATTTAGGAAAATCAGCATGTGTGTCGAACACCGTAGCCACTGGTCCAAGTCGGTATTGGCTTTAACGGAGTTATGAAGGGAACTCAAAGAGAAAAACACAGGAGGCCACCGATCCTTGCGAAACTGGTGAATGAAGTTGGAGTGCGCATCAATGCGCGGGGACCGGTTTCATAGTAACGCGGCAACAGCCCCGCAGTGGAGCCTCCTATAGTAATATAAAGTCTTTGATTCTGTGTTTCGTCGATTAGCAGAGATCTATCTGTGTGGGCCTCTCCACTAATCGAAAGGCAGTCACTCCGTACCGGTGAGCCCTCTCGCCCCAAAGAATCACTCGCACGAGATATGGGCAACAATCTAATCGGTTGAAAATCACACCCAATCGGAAAGCAGTGGGGGAGAAATGGAATTTCCTAATTACATTACGTGGTATTTTAAAATGTAGGAGAGACATCAATTAAATCAACCAAAATTATATTAAATTTCTAATTATGAGTAACCTAGGAGATATTCAGAGTCATCGTCGAAAAACCGTTGTTATCTATTCTTTTAAACTAATAAAAAATCAACCATCGTTGGCTTGTTTCTAGAATTTGGATTTTTTCGGGGATGATCGAAAATCGCCAAAATAGTGATGGAGTGTAAAGGGCTCTTTGAAGAGAATAATGTTAGTAATAACTTCGCAGGAAATTTTTCAGTGCGTTAATTTTGATCTGAAAACTTTCCTGAAAATCTGACATATTCCGAGCTATGCAAAAACTAGAATGACCAATTTTTCCTTCCTTTACTATTTTGGAAATATATCGTCACGGAATTTTACAAATGAAGCTTATAAAGGGTGCCATTGCGCATTCCGCCGCTCAAATCACGATCACGTCTCGGATTTCTTTTTCCAAAATAGAGGCATTGTTTGGAAGTTCAATAATTGACCGCCTACGGCGCGCGAGTAGTGGCTCACTTAAAGGGCTCACTTCCACTGGAATGGCTCATTTCCATCGTTTCACTGTTGTTTCTTCTGGAAATTAATGACTGAACGGTTCATTTGCAGATCTAAAAACTATCCAAATGCGGTCATTTTCATTCGGAAACCTGTTATAGCAGCCCATATTGGGATTCAATAGCCCAAAATACTTAAGTAGGACAGAAAAATCAAAATCTACGCAGAACTTTTCCACCGAGGCTCCTTTTGTCGACATCCGACGGGTAGGTGGCGTCCCGAGACAGAAAACCAAAGAAAAGAGCGGAAAGACTGAATCATATTTCAGCGAAGAAACTCTGAGACGGTGTAGACGGGTGCATTGCCTATGGGCTCACTTTCAGAGAACAAGAACAAACCCAGAAGAGGCGAAGAGAACTCGCGGAAAACAAAGTGTGACACACAATTCCCTTATCTATGGCAGTCCGTCTTATCAGCAGCAATCTCCATCTCCACTCTCCCTTCCGACTCCATCTTTCCAGGAACAACTCACACGCATGCAAACATACAGGTCACGAATATCACAGAAGAGTATCCATTTTGCCAATCAATGTGTAATCGCCTTCATTGCACTTCAATGGGTTTACAAAAGACGCCATACTCGACGCTCACTAGCAAAGACGTCCTAAATTCGTGAGGAAAATAAAGATTTAATTAGACTGGTGACCAACTTTTATTTATATTTATTTATTTAACACCAAAAACAGCACTTAGGCCTTTACATTAAGTTGCATAAACGAAATAAATTATGCAAATATATGATAAAAACAAGTATTAAAATAATCTCGCACATAATAATCAGGTTAAGCACATACAATAATAAAAAGGTGGGTATCCAGATGAAAGTCTTTGCAGTTGGCTATTGAAATTGGTGCGGGAGGCAAAGAGGTCTACAGATGAAGAAGTCTTTGAGAGGGAATTGGAAAGAGAAGGTAAACGTAGAAAAGGGATCTATGGGAAATTGACAGTCGGCTGGTGTAGAGTCTCAGCATTGCGGGTTTTGCGGGATGGAACGTGGAGTGGAAAGAATGAGAGAAAATGAATGCATCCGAAGGACCCATTCATGATGCAGTGAAGAAATATGATGTTGGATGTCAATCGGCGGTGGGTGGGGTGTAATAATCCATGTGAGTGTAGTGTTTCTATACGTGAAGAGAGTCTGAGGTGAGGTGTGGGATGCCGTGATATTGCTAGGAAGAAACTGAACGGACAGTTGAGTAGTTTTAGTGTGGTGGGAGAAGCAGTTGACCAAATGGGAGAGCAATATTCAAGGATGGGTTGCACACATCCAAATCCAAGACGGATTTTTAAGCACTCGGTTCGGATATCTCGTTCAGACGGTAAAGGGTCCCAAACCACTGCCATAGCCTTGTTAACAATGGCTTTCATATGATCATAGAATTTTTGGTCGAAAGAGACGCCTTAATCGGAGTGAGAAATGACAGGGTTGATTATTTGAAGTATAAGTGGAGGTGATAGTGCTATTCTTCAGCGAAAAAGACATCGCTGCGCATTTTCCAGGATTTATACGCAACTGCCATTTATTGCAACATGTTTATATTCGTCATGATATCTTCTATCAAATATAATAAGCTTTTACAGTCTACCTTATCTCTCGCGAGTGTAAATACTCAATTATGAAGTTCTTGGAAAGACTTCCCGTCGTTCGATGATCGTTTACATCAGGCCTTGCCACAAGTTTCCGGCGAAGTTGTGCCGTCGTATCTTTAGGTTATTAGAAGACTTCTCTTTGCCCCCACGCTTCTTAGCACTTCCAGAAATTCAGACTCGTATTGAAGTGATTTCCCTAATTCGAATCTATTCGATACCGTTCCTTGCGATTGCATTTACTATAAAATGCGTATATAGAATGCATACATCAGCGTAGGCAAACTGATCGCAGTGCTGCGGACAAACCGATCGATGCTATTTATATGGAAATTGGCCGAAATATTTTTTTTGGAGCATTATTTGATAGTAATATAAATAATAGACTCAGGTTTAATTTAGCGGAATTTTTCTATCGCGACGGTAGAAGACCACGAACAGTTTCGTAACTCTCCACACTTGAATCAAACTTTCACTGACCTATGTTTGATAAACTGGGTAACCATCATTGTCCAAGATAATAGCGGTTATCCGTTGATAATGATGGTTTTCGTTTAAACCTTGATTGGTTTAACTATGATTTTAAGTGTGAATAAATACGAAAATTTGTGTATTCTTCCATCATGATCATGTCATATTTGCCGTATTTTGGGGAGATTGAACAAGAAGAAGGCATTGGCAGAAATTAATCATGGCATTACCGTGATGATATTACCGAAGAAACTTTTTTCGACAGAAATATCATGCTGGAACAGTTCGGAGAGCCACAGCTACATATTTTTATTTATTTTTTTAAAAATTTATTTCACACACCACCGAAGACAGCACTGTTCGGCCTTTACACCGGGGTTGATAACATTTAACAATCACAAACATCCATGCCCTGGATAGGGGTAACTTACCCAGGCGGGACTCGAACCCGCGACCTTCAGTTAGGCAGGCGAGGACTTTACCCCGCCGCCACCGAGGCCGGCAAATTTTGTGCCTCTTACGCACAAACAACGTAAACACACTTTATATTGGAGCAGCCGACTGCATGCAATGACGCAGTAAGCCACATAGGTATGCACTGGGGGGACCAGGGATTTTGGATGGTGGCGACGACCTCACCCAGTGGACGATAGAGAGCTCTGCGCCAGTGGGTCAAAATTCTCGTCCCTCTGCCGGCATGGTGTACTGTCGCGTCCGCGGAAGAGATTTGCAGTGACGCACGTATCGCCTGCCCTCTGTTGCCCGCGCACTGTACTAGCAAGAAGTGGTTGCCTTATTCCTCGACCAGTGACGCAAATCTCTAAGCAGAGGACTCATCGAGTGCTCAATTTATTGGGCTGGGCTTCCATTTGACCTTGATTAAGGGTAAATTTGACCCGGATGCTCTTTCACGACCACAATGGGTCCCTTTTATTCGATATTATCCGTGCGTTTTTCTGACGTCATCATTCCATGTGAAATAACCACTTCAACAAGTCACGTAATGAGCAATAAACTTTTAATATTCAATTTTCTCTCCATCATCCCAGCAAATACCACTCGGCCAGTTTGTTGATTCATAAAATTAATGGCGGCGTTCACGAAGACGACGGATTGCTTGTTTTTATTAGTCCGCATGCATTTTTATTTACTCTGGCTGTTACTGCACTTTACTGTACCTAGTGTTTCATACGAGACAAGACGAGACTTGAGCAAGTATCTAAGATAATGGGTAACCCATAAGGTAAGTCTCGGTATCGTTTTCTTTACTCAGGGTATCGTCTCCTACAGTGCACCCCAGCCTCCAATTGGTCTCGTTTTCTCGGAAACTCTGTTTTGTACAATAAAGAAGCCGTCACTTGATCACTCACGTGATCCTTGCGTAGGTGTATTCGAAATATGAATCAAATCCATGAAATTTAAAGCATATGTTGGCTAAGCAATGGTTGTTTGAGTTGGTTGGTTAAGTGTTTCATGATTTCTTTTTTTTTTTATGTTAACCTTCTCAGCCTGAGTGTTTATGATTATGTATTAATTTAGGCTCCAAAGGAAAGGATTCCTAGAGCCAATAAAGTTTATTTATTTATTTATTTATGTTATTTTTGAATACGAAGACATCCAACTACACTTATTAATATCAATGATTTTGATGATACGGATATGATAGGTGAATATAAAAGCAGCATGATATATTAAATCGATGAAAGCGAGGATGAAGCCATAATGTGTACCTACGAGGAAAAATCTACTCATGAGGTTAAAAACTACGATAGAAATCAGGATAATCATTTTTAGATTTTGAGAAAAAATTTTCTTCAAAATTGGCATTAAATATTCAAGTTAAATAGTAAAATTAAGATAAGTATTTTCTTTGATTGACCAAATCGCAAGTTGTCCAAGAGTTCACACGGAGGGAATCCCTCGCGACTTCGTGGACTAAGTGGTCACAATGCATTCTCATTGCCAATGCTCTCCTCTAGAGAACAATCTTTTTCCGCTGACAAACGTTTAGCAGAAATGCTAAGTAATATCTCTTCTATCGAGATATTACTTAGCATTTAATTATTGAAGATAATTATTATTATTATATTATTAATTATTTCGATTTTTTGACAGCAACAGAAAAAATTGAGCTATTTGTCTTCCATAAAGTCGATATGCTTTCGATACCTGAGCTCCTCGGAGACTGAAGGATGAAAAAGGTTGAAAATAAAGATGCGTGATTAGAGTAAATCTCCGCCTCTTTTAGGAAATGTTTTTGAGATTTCTAAACTTGATGACCGACTTTGAGATTGAAGCCACGAGATAAATGTGGGGGTGAAGTCTTAAAAATATGTAAATGACATTTGTTTAGAGTCTGTTCATGTGAATGCGGTTTGCATACCACCGTTAAAAACGGAGACATTGTATTTCGGAAATCCACTTGGATTTTGGGGACTACGGGACGAATAGCGTGATTTCTCATGCAAAATAGCGGTTCTGACGACCACGCATTGAAAGCTAGTCAGTGGAATGCAAATCGCCCCAGAGCACGTGACGAGATTTCCACTTTATAGGGTTGCTTCAATTGCATCCGAAACATTCCTCCTTTCGTACAGCTGTTATTCAAGGGAAAGAATCATTCAATGCAATCGACACATTTGATCCCCGAAATCTCATGGCATGGTCCTGCAGCAACGAATATTTTTCACTTGCATATACTTAATAATCGCTTTCACAAGGTTTGAGGTAAACGCAATGACGATGGCTTGCGCTGTAGCAGCATCCTTAAATCAAATCAACGTAAAAACGAAAGTCATAACTTTCGCTTTTTTACCTACCTCCAATCCATTGTTGTAGTGAAAATGTCAACAGCCAGCAAAAATGTGTTTTCGCGAGGTACCCGGCCTTTTAATGCTGGACCGAAAGCAGCAGAAAAAGTGTGCATCTATATGATTCTAAGGAAAAAAGGATGAATGGAGACACAATGAGACAGTGTTGAATAAATGCCGATTAGATTGCTGCTTCTGATTGATTTTTGTCAGCACAATAAAAGCAAATCAAGGCAAGAATAAAAGGAAGAGCCGATTTTCGAAATAATTTATTCCCGTGTCATCCTGGACATAGCAAAACGGCTTAAATATCTTTAATAAATATCTCCAGTAATCATCTAAGCTTTATCGTGAAGGAAGAGGTGCAAAGTGATTTCAGTTATCATTATTCATCTTTTCTTCGAGGTGATGTACAGTGTAATTCGCCATTGTGGCTTAACTATTGTGGGCAGGTAAGCTGTATGAAGTATTGCATTGGGCGATATTTGACACCTTATATGATCAAAACACATTATATTTCTATCATGAAAGTAAGCACTCGAAATAATTGCTTCGAAGTCAGTAAACATTTTGCCAAATAAAATTCAAAACAATAAGAAAGTAAGATATCAAGAAAAAGGCGTAAGATAATTATATACCACCTTACTTGGCTCCACATGTCAGGTTAATGCTATCATAAATTGTAATAGCGGAAAAATTTAAATTGCCTAATATTTAATTACAATGTTACCAACGTAGTCATCCTTTAATACTTTTGGAAATCGTGAGTCATTGATTACAAATTAACTTCCTAAATTGTATTTCGTGACTTTCAAGAGTCTGTTGGAATCGGTATCGTCTCGTCTCGAGTATCATCTCGTCTTTGAAATGGAAAAGTCTCGAATCTCGTGGCAACACTAGTTTTATTTCATCATGAATACTTTTGATCGTTGTTTTAACTTCGTATGTTAACCCCTTTTTCGATCCAAATCTGTCATGAACGGGATTGTTATTTATTTTAATCCTTTGTAAGAGTTCAGTTTTCTGAGTGTATTCGGTTGTAGCCATGCGTGGCGAGGAGATTTGCTCAGTGGAAGTTCATACTACCTGCATGACTGCTAAAATATTTTAATTATCATTACATTCATATTTTTAAAAATATGTTGCGTACATGGGGAAGCTATTGCATGATAGTATTCAGTCACTCTCTGCCAAACGCCTAATATGAAGCTCGAAGAGTATTACGCGGATATTCATTACAGCACTCCCAAGATAGCCAGTCATTGTATGCCTTTCATCAAGATTTAACTAACTTGTCTAATCTTTCACTAACAAGAGGGAATTGGCGGAGGAGCGTGAGACTCACATATCAAGAAGAAGAAAACTTTTCGGGTGGAAAAGGGGAAAATAAATGGAGAGAGAGAAAATGCTCTCTCAAAACCGGAACGTTGCGCAACGCATCGGAAAGCGCGTTCGCCACCTCGCTGCTCCCACTGGTATTTGACGGAAAAAGAACGCGCGTGTACTTTCGTAGGCGCGCGCGCTTTCCCAGTCATTCATAAATTTTAAGATAATGGTGAGGACGGGCAGCCCCTCACCTCAAAAGTAAGAAGTGCCTTGTTGACGAAATTTACGACTAGGGCGGGAAAGATGAAGATAAAAGATGAACACGAGGAAGGAAGGAAGCAATTCATTAGGGCGAACATTTGGAGCATGTGTCACTGTGGGAGAGAGGCACTGCAGCCGAGAGATGGCAGCACTCGTAATAGGAAGCCACCGAAAAGTGATGCAGACAAAAGAGAGGGATCGACTGAGTGAGTAATGAGAATGTGCTAAGAAGAATGGGAGGTGAGGGGGGAGGCGTTCTGAAAATCATTCGCAGAATACTGTACAGATGAATCGGCCACATGATGAGGGCCTCGCGGAAACTATCGTCGGGGGACAAGCGATAGGGAATGGCGGCCATGAGAGGCCTCGAATGATATACATCGATCAGCTGATGACTAGGCAATAAGAGAAAACGAAAGCATAAGTTTAAAAAAAATTCAGGATACTGGGAATAACATGGGGAATTCTAAGAAAATGCAGAGATCATCTGATCAACACAGCGAAAATATTCAAACCCAAATATTTGGATTTCTGACCTGTGATGAATATGATGATGTCCAATTTCAAAGGAATGACGAAGTGTCAGCAATCAAAGTGGCTTGCAATCAATCATTTCAAATTTCCTGTGGCGGGATTCGTGTGGAATTGATGAAGCAAATTCACAAAATCGGCATTCATGAGCAGAAAAACTTAGGGACGACAGATTCATTCCGTTCAAGATGAATTTTTTCAGGTTCCACCCAATTTCGGTGTTCAAGAGAGAGATTTCCTTAAATTCCCATTAAAATTTGCCTTATTTAGCCGATAAGGAAGGATATTCTATTAAGGAAAAGAATCGCTCACAAGAGAGCAAAAAACAGGAAACCACACGCAAGGCCACAGAGAAACCGAGACCCGCTCCGCATAAGCCAGTGACTTCATTTCATCGTGTGCAAAAGGGTCACGGGAGTAGATGTTTCGATGCGAATGACTTTAATTTGACTGAAAACACGTTGATCAACTAAAATAGGCATTGCAGCGAAAAAAATTAATTTTAAAAAACACCACCGCTCTCTTCAAAACAAGAGAGTTTAACAGATTGTCAAACTTTCCCGGAATTATTATACGACGCGTGCAAAATAAATAAAATTCAAATTCATTAACTATCGTGAATATTATAAGCGCGCATGGATAGGAATGGATTTTAGATCCGAAAATGCAAATTATCAAGAGGAGACATTTCAAGAGTTGGTGACGTCATTAGAGTTCTGTTTCGTTTGCTTTTTCAGAATTGGGAGCGTGCAATGGAGACGAGGAAGACAGAGAGGAGTGGCTGCTGAAAAGCGATAATAGACTCATGAGGTATGAGCTCATGAAGTCATCTCCCAAAGGGTTACAACCATTGCTGTGATGCAGCGATGCAATAGAACTGTTTTTATAGATGAATTACTTTGGATTTTTTGCTTTTAATCGGTACATTTTTTAAAAGTAATTTTTACTTGTAATTTACTGAAATGCTCGAGCGAGCAATTGTTGGGCATTCTCATCACAGTTAGGCTCTACCAGAAGGCAGGTAACCCGCCACAAAAATGCCAGATTAAAGATAAATAAATCCATATTGACTGCCTATTTACAATAGCCAGTCGTACCAACAAAACATTGGAACATCTTTGTTCAAATTATACCTTCCACAATATATTTTAACCCATTAATGCCCAATGAAAATTTTTTTTTACAATTTTCACTAAATTTTAGTATTTGTCTCTCCATAGGTACCTTGTTTAGGGAAAAATAATTTAAAAAATCATATGCTTGTGGAACACTTTTTTTTATGCTGGGAACTGAAGTTGCCACTGGGCAGTGGCCGTGTATTTTCGTTTACCCTGAGACATCATGCTATAATACATAAATAATGGAAAATTATAGGTGAAAAGTTTTAAAATAGGGTGATTAATGAATATTTAATGAAAATTAGACAGTACCTACTGAGTTTCATACAAAGTATTTTATTTTTACTTCAAGTCACAGGAATTATTACATTGTTTTTATTGGCCAATCTCATCAATGAAATGCCTCGAAACACTCCGGATGGAGGGCACTCTGGCATTTTTTACACATATATATTGTACGGTTACCACACACCTTGCACCTTCTATACTTTGTTTCACCTCGAACAATGATGTGGTCAGTTATGTCACTGCGAAGGTCTTCCATTGGACCACGTGAATGCGACTGTCTTTCCTTGCCGCCATAATGCCCCAATATGTATGTAACTATTTCCCTTCGAAACTGTAGAAGGGGTATATTTTGCCCCAGTTTTCTGTATAGCAGCCATCCCTGAGTGCACGATGCATCAAGTCCCCAAACAAAAAATGCCCACCACCACTTTTTGGTCCTTATATTTGTGCGATACTTCGCAACAAATTGATCGTGCAAGTCCACGCCACCCATATTCTCATTATACTCGGAGATAATGGTTGGCATTGGAAGAGATATTCTCTTGTTTTCAATGGAAGAATACCTTTTCACCTGCTTTGTGCCTATTTCAGAAATGCAGTTAGTCATTGCAGTGACCACAGCATTGTCATTCCACCTTGCTATTAGCAATGTACCATTCGATGTATATTCAAAATCACCCCTCTTCTTTTTACTGAAAAGATTTTTTTCAGTCAGTTGATATATTTTTTTCACCCTATTTTCTCGAAGAGTTCCTGTTCCTTCTAAGCCTTTTTCTGATAAGCATGTAAGGAGCTTTTCGGAAGTGAAAAAATTATCAAAATACAGTTTTGTGCCCTGCCGTAAAGCAATTTTTTCGCACAAGCCCAGGACAACATCCGCTCCCTGACCTAGGTTCGTTTTCGGAAGGCGTGTATGAGATCCAGCATAAGGCTCTGCATGAAAAACATATCCAGAGGGATCAGCTATAGCCCATAATTTGAATCCGAACCGAATAGGTTTTCCACGGATGAACTGTTTGGATCCGTGCCTGCCGTAATAAGGTATCATAGTCTCATCAACAGAGCATCTGTCTCCTGGAAGTATTGCTTTGAAGTTTTTGTTTAGAAGTTAAAAATAAGGCCGAATTTTGAACAGACGGTCGGACCCATCTATCATGCTATTGTCAGTTAGGTGTAGGAACTTGAGAATCATTTCAAATCTATTTCTGGCCATGGCATTTTGAACAATTTCTACCCCACAATCACTGTCTTTACTCCAATATAGTCTTTTATTGGGTAACGTATGATAACCCGACAAAAGCAAAATACCCACTACGCAGTACATCTCCTCTCGACTGACATCATAATTATGCAAACCCTTCGAACCTGCATAAATACAAGATTGTTGTAACAACAGGTCGAAAATATCAGGGCTAAAGAACACGGAAAAGCAATCAAAAGCACTCTTCACTGACTGACCGAAGAAGTCTTCTGAAGTGGGCCCCAGCATTGGGAGAAGAGGAGGGAAATGAAAGTGTACCTTCTTTGGATTGTACTTCCAAGGGCTCTCTTCAAAGACTGTGCGATCAGTTTTCCTACGTCGTTTAGGGCACTTGGGCGTATCGAATGAAGTAGATGGGTCATTGTCTTTTTCGTCTAGATCATTTGAATCTTCCGTGACCGCCGCATTAGCCAAAATCACCCGTGGAAGATGCGTTGGATCGCCTGTTACCTCCCCATCTGACACATCGGAATCTTCATCGGTGACGACATCAGGTCCTTCCATAGGTGGCATAAATAAAATTGTCTTTTGCCCCAAATCTTTGTCCGAGGATTCCAGCAAGTCAATGAGCTCATTCACCGAATACGTCTGAGAAGACCTGGTGTGGTAATTAGAAAAAAATTAAAAATGACCGTATAAAGTAATATTATCCCATTAAAAGTCATCATGATACATTGTGGTACTTACATTTCAATATTTGTCGACAGAAAAAAATCTCACCGGCGAAATCACGCTACCCACCAAGAGACACGACGAATGCCCAGTGGCAACTTCAGTTGCCAGCAAAGTTCCACAGTGTATAAATCACAAGCGCAATACCCAAACACCGATATTTTTTCACAGTGGCATCACACATATATTACGCATGCGCAAACCACAACAGCGTTGAGAAATATGCACAATGTATCACGAGAAGCACGTGTGAACACTACAATGTCAACCTCCGAAATGACCACTTGTGTACCCTTCGCAGTCTCTCCCTCATAGATACCGTAAGCTTTTATGGCAGGGTAAAAGTTTGACCTTGCTCAACAAAAAAGAGGGTAGAGAGCATAGAGAAGAAAGAATTGGGAACGTGCGACGAATATTGCTGGAGAAAATAATTTTCAAAAACGAGCAAAAATTTTGGCAACTCAGGTTGCCAATGGGCACTAATGGGTTAATGCGCGATGAGGAAATCATTAATAACTCTATTAGAACCAAACATTAGCTGACAGCGTAAAAAGTACACCCTAGGAGAGAAATTTATTTTCCACAGAGCAAACAACAATGCATCCATAATAACGTGTCTGATGAAATTAGGTTGCTTATTAAAATAAATTTGGAGACAGTTTCATATCATAATCATACACCTATTGTAAAATGGTTGGTATACCTGTATGTGCAGTCATCATTTCAGCAAAACATAAAAATGAATGGGGACATTTGAAAAACTTTCTGATTCTGACTCAGGTGACTCTGATTCCGAATCTTCATCGCTTTTACCAGCATGAGAATCATCGCTATCCTCTGGGGGCACAATCAAATTTTGAACAATATTCCTTTTCCCATAAAAAAGTTACAGCATTCATTTTTTGAATTGCCAACACCGTAAAAAAATCCTAATAATGCCGTGTATAAATGCTATAACTTAACCATATAACTACTCTTCACCTCAATTACATAAATACGACGACATTATGAAGTATGTTAATGAATTAGATATCAGGTTTCAATAGCAATATATTGTCTCACATTGCCGTAAGAGCCCAGAGGGACGAATTCGTCACACACCTTTACTTCCTTCAATTTCAAAATTCTGAATCATGCACTTGTCACGATTGCATATTAGAAAACCAAAATGCATACAAAATAAATTTAAGAAACATATAAGCTTACCTATGAGAGCCAAAAACTAAAAGAAAAACACAACAAGTAGACGACCTTCAACGTGGTTTGCTTCGACGATTTCCTATTGAAGTCCCAGTTCTACCTTTCCTCGCTTGGCGTCAATACTTATTACTGTCGGCAGATACGATCGTGCCGAAAAGATCACAATGAGCAACAGTGGCATATCTTTCATATCTACTGAGGCAAAATGATTCTGGAGGCATGAGCCAAATTCGGCTCACCTTACGTTAGAAGGTTAATCCCGCCAACAGGTGTAAATTTGGTAGAACATATTTATTTATGCTTAAAGTGCCCAAATGAAACATTTAAAGTAGTTATTTCATAAAATATTATTAGATAGCATTTGAGCTGCTGTTTTTCATGCTAGTACTCCTTATTTGAATAAATATTCGCTGTGATTGCATCATGTACAGGAACAAACTTACAAGTAATTTTAATCTTAATTGTAATCCTACTGATTCATTTTTATAGAGAAAATAAAAATACTTTGTTCTATTCCACACTTTATTTTAAATAGCACGACCCGGGTGTCTGCATCCCATGATATCATCAGGCAGCATAGATAGCAGGCGATCATAGCTAGGCGAGCATGCCATCATCAGGTAGCGTAGCAGGCGATGATAGCATGATAGGCAGAAACCCGGGTCGGACTATTTAAAATAAAGTGTGGAATAGAACAAAGTTTTTTTATTTTATCATGAAGATGTTCCACAAAGTAATGCCGGATAAAGTGTCTTATATTAAATTTGTAATGGTAATTTATAGAAAATTTGACCTTGATATCGCAATTTAGCCCGATGATATATTTTTCATACCTTTCCAATTACTGGATAGAGACGTCGACTTTTCACCGCGATTAACTCGAGAGAGGTACATGCATAGGCGTCGTAACGAATACGAAAAAATGTGTGTACCTTCAAGCTTCTGAAAATCCTTAAATCCTAATTCTATCACAATCGGCAGTGAACTAAAACTGTTGGCTGAGCCAATCGTTAATGTTCAAATTTTCTGTTTGATGAGAGAGCGATGAGCGAAGTTGTCCTGTTTTGACGTTCCTTTCCCCCTCTTATGAAGCACTTACCGTTCCATCTCTCTGTTTTCAAACTGCTTCGATGGAGTATAATAGAGCTAAACAAATTTATATTTAATAACGAAAGAAATAAAAAGACAGTGTGGTGGCAATGCAGTTTTTCCGTATCTTTCATGTCGTCGAACAGAATTAATACGTATTTCTCCATTTCTCAAACTCTATATCAATCAGTAATGAATAAAATGGTTCACGTGCCCATTATTACCATTTGTATATCACCAAAGTCAGGAGATACCTCAAAAAGCGACATAATGACGATATTTTTAAAACTATGGGTGTCATTCGTAGTGCTCTTCACCCCTCAATTGCGGGGCTTCCGGCCTTCCGTGATGGATCTCTGCTCGCTCATTCCACTGAACTCAGCCTGAAATGCTTTTCACGTTGTACTTCCAATCGCATGAAGATGAAAAGCCCAAACTAATCCCTATTGAGGGCTTCAAAGAAGGCCTCGTGAAGCCATTATAACTTTTCAATTTCGTCCCATTAACTTCCTCAAACCCTTATTACAGCTGCAAGCACCTCGAAATATGAGCTAATTGAAAAAATTCCTTTGGAGAGGTCGCCGCTTAATTCTCTGCCGTAATCGATAAAAGTTTGAAAAACGTTTCTTTAATCAGAGGGCACAAAGAAACGTCTGACAGCAATTTCATATTTAAATTTTGGTGGGAACATCCTTATATGATACCAATAACTGCTATAGGATAGACTGTGGTCCATGAATAACTGATACTTATCATATTAAACCTTATCAAAATCATTTTTTTAAATTTTCGCCAGAGAATTAACGTGCGCGCCTGCTTTGTATTCCCTTCAAAATTTATTTGGTATAAGGAAAAGGAGTAAGAATCTCCTGGTAATGTTTCACCAACAAATTTAAGGATATAATTTAAATTTTTTAGTTTTAAAATTTCAATGGAATCATCCCGTTATGAGTTTTAAGTAAAAATATCTCTAGCACCGGTAACCACTCGAACTAGACATGTTTGAGATATGTTTTTCATCAGCCTCTTCTTTCTAGCTGGTAACTTAACATTTTTTTAAAGCTAAAACCCTACTCTTAAAACAAAATGTGGTTCCAAGTCGAATTTACAATAAAAATTATGGAAATTAGTTGAAAAAAACCCTTTCGTCAGACGAAGATATGGTTTATCTGCATTGTCATTGGTAATTGACCAAGACCAAAAGTTAAAGAATTATTCTAGAATTTTTTGAATAACATGCTCAAGATTGGGTTAAATAATTCGCTTCGTAAAAGCCTATAAGCGATAAAAAGACGGTAAAAACTTAATTGACCATAGTTTGAGACATGATGGTCCGATGAAGCTTATCCTCAAGGAACAAGTGGACGGCAATAGCGGAATAAGATGCCCTTGCATAAAATGAATAAAGCAAGTGAAGAAAGATCTGAACGAAAAGGAATACCTGCATGGGAGGGAAAGCATTAGCTGAGAGGAGAATCGAGAGGAGACTGCGTCAAACCATTCGTGATAAACATTTTCCAGTGAGTCTTCGGATCTACTCGGAAGTATATATAAAATGGACGCTTGCACAAAATATTCCTCGGTCGCTGAATACGTAATGGTGAAATTTCTCCGAAAGCACGCTCACGAAAAAAAAAGCTTGAGGGCTCTAAAATAGAATTCCGATGAAGAAATTGCATCTCGCGACGAAAGTAATTTAAAAGAAAATAAATTCAAGATCAGCAGCGGTTGAAAATATCGACTAAAATGCAGCTTATGGCTTATGCAGCTTGGTCACGTAGCAAGAGGTTTTCCCAAAAATCATAAGTTATCGTTTTATTAAACAATTTGATCTGATGTTATATCTACAAGGGCAATATCTTAGGTAGATATCATATGGGGGTACACTTATAAATCATAAGCTCTTGAGTATATAAAATAAGAAAGAATAAAGGTAGGTTTACCTCGATTCACCAGTTCTCATAATTTGATCACTGTTTCTGTTATGCGATGCCTAGCCTCCTTTTCGGACGGCGCCCGGTGACCCAATGGGCAAGGCGTCGGCCCAAAAATGAACTTTCTTTCCAAACACCTTGTTTTGGGTGGCGTGCTAGGAAAATCCCTGCCGCATATGTTATGGATATATGAAGGCGCTCGGGAATACACCAGTCTCCACAATCCAGTCTTGGAGGGGGCGCTTTCAAGATAGAAGACGTAAAGTGGAAGGAAAATAAAGATGACCTCCACTTCAGTTGGCTATATCATCCCTGGTACTCATATTTGAGTTTAGTACAACGGAAACGTAATAAAAAGAAGGTATTTTTAAATTGAATGCAAGTCAATGCATACCTACCTTAACTTAATAACTATTTAAGATACATTGGAAAGCATAAAATACCGAAAGTGGAATTTAAACAGTGATGAAATAGCTCCTCACAGTTTTAGGTGGATTTTAGAGATAAAAAGATATGAATTTGCCGATTATGCCAAGCGTCTCATGAATCTTAATGAATTAAACCCTTTCAGGTCCTGCTTTAATAAAATTTGGTCTGAAGTTAATGCACGTGGTTAGACTTTTGCGCAGTATTGCTGCAGATGGAGCGTCAATAAAAAAAATGTCGAGTGGTGGCCGAGAACATTTAAAAAATAATTTATCTCACTCTAAAGATTCTCATAATGCATTCATCCAAACATTAGCACTTAAAATAAAGGTACACGAATTAAGATTGGATCATAATGCATAGCAGGGAAAATGCCTCGACGCTAGGAACGTTGCTCTGCATCCGGCGTTGGGAACGTCGAGGAATTTTCACTGCTCTGCATTTGTCGCGGTATATGGTCGGAATACTGCGATGTAGATTCGGCAACTTGGTTAGAGCGATGTGGAAGCGTAGAATGGTGAGGAAAGAGGAAAAGAAGGATTTTCATGAGGAAAAGACGAATCAGGAAGGGGCCTTCGATAGTAAAATAGAATCCTAGAATACATCTCATATATTTAGCCACTGGTTTACATTATCTCATGTCTCTGTCTAAAAAGAAATTACTGTATATTTTGGCGTATAAGACGTCTTTTTAGTCCAAAAAAATTTTCTCAAAAGTCGGGGGTGGTCATATACGCCGGATATGCTCTCGGCCATTTGCAAACATCACCATATGACCTCCTCCCTATCACTCTCTTGACCGTCGTCAACGCGTCCTTCTCTAGCACTCGCTCGAGTGAATAATGCAAAGAGTTTCGCTGGCATTCCGTGGTTTCGCAAAATTTCAACCAAAACCTCCGAGGAGGGAGTAAGTCCGACCCTTTTACTCTGCCGAGTGTTGGCACTGCAAATGGAGGTGCTTTGTCGTCAAGTGTCTCCTTCAAAGAAGACGCATATCTTTCGATAGATAAGTATTTTTAGGTACGGACTACTCGCTTAAAACTTATTATATTACCTAAAAAATTTAAGAGTGAATATTGAATTTTTTTCAGTCGCAAATATTCACCTGTTCCGTACATTTTGATCAAGGCCTTCCTTTTCCGTTCTTGCCATCCACTTCGATTTCCTCGACGATTGTTTTCATCAGGCCATCATGTCTCAAGTTGTGGCCTATGAGGTTGCTCCGTCTTCTTTTAAGGTTTTCATGAGGCTTCTCCTCCCTCCCACTCTTCTTAGGACTTCCTCGTTACTAACTCGGTCGATCCATTTCATCCTCATCATTCTTCTGTCGCACCACATTTTGAAGGCCTTTAACTAAGCTTTCTCCGCTGCGGTCATTGTCCATGCCTCACTTCCGTATAGGAGCATACTCCAAATGTTGGTTCTTTTAAATTGTTTCTTTACTTGCATATTTGAGTTTCCGCTTGAAGCAGGTCTCTCTTTTGTTGGAATGCTCTCCTCACTTGGTCTATTCTACTGAAAATTTCTTTGTTGCTTCTCCCGTCGCTAGTTATCCTAGCTTCTTAAGTCTTAAATCTTAGCATTCCAATTTAATTCTCCATGGAAGCCTTTTCTTTGATCCTTTTTGAAGCCTTTTCTGTGGGCTCATCGATGGGTAGAAGGACCTTTTGAAAAATATTTAAAATGCACTCGAAGTGGCAAAGAAAATCAAATCTTTAAAGGACAGCTGGGGCCTCGTATCCAATGTCCCCTTGTAAGAAACCCTCCTCAAACATTTAAGACTTCCAAATGCTCACGTGACAGGGCCTAGTGTTTTCAGCGATGCGATGATTTTAATGTCCACGAAGCAAAAAATAGAAGATTTGTGACGACAGGTGCACGCTTGCGTCCGAATTTAAACTCCCTGACAATTCGAGTCTTTTTTTTTTTTTTGAAATCCTTTAAAAATGAAAAATGCTTGAAGGAGAATATTCGTTTATTTTGCTAAATACTGTTAGAGAATTCCCATCGTTAGCATGGACGCCATAGACGGATGGATAAGTTCGGTGATAAGCGTGCGATTCCGAGATAGTGGGTTGAATGACTGCGGAAGCATTAGTACTGATTGCATCGAATATCCAACAAGTTGCTGTAATATTTGCTGTCAATTTGAATTATAGAGGGTTGCACTCAACGGCAACTAAAAGTCACGAATATTTCAACAGAAGATTCTCCAATCAGCCACTGCCACTCACCGTGCCTTAGCATGACTATTTGGTCAAATGTCGCCATTTACGTCGCTGACGGTATAGAGATCTAAATTTCACAAAGATAAAACATAAATAGGGACGTAAACCAAATTTTACAATCGCGATGATATCAGATTCAAAAATGATAAATTTCCAATGCAATCGCTCGTGAGTGCATGCAAGGAGTGCAATGCATTCCAAAGCAATCGCAAATGTTAAGAATAAATTAATCGCACTGCACTCAACAGAACGGAGTGAAATACCCTCTATGAGGTCTTTTTGGGAGAAAATCTCATTCAGAAATTCGTTATTTCAAAGGGCTTTCATGTATTTGATAGTTTTCAGCGAGCTAAGCTTTGGATCGCAAATAATTATTATTAATATTAAATTTAGATCGCACAAAATGGAAGTTATGTGACAGAAGATTAAATACCGAGGGTATTGAACGACGACGGAAAAAATAATATCGATTGCATCGAATATTCAGCGGGTGAAATACCTCAATTTATTCTTAAAGTCCGTACAAACAACTGTGTGTGGGGGATTTCCCTCGCCATCGTCGTCTTCAACTCCCGAGACACTCCCTCACTCAATGGAATTGCGTGTTTTCCGCGCCTCTCTTAATATTCCTTCCCCCACTGATTCAATCCATTTCATCATCCCCCCGAAAATCCCGCGCCTCCCTTCCAAAGAAACAAATTCCTCGCGCCCATCGCTATTCAACTGTTTGGTCGGGAGAGCATCGCGCCTCTTCCCCAAAACATTCCCACGCGTGCAATTCCAAGGAAACCCACCAGCCGAATAACAAGAATCTTTAATAGAATCGTCAACTCACTAGAGACGAAACAATCTAAGACTTATAAGTATTCTAACATTTATTCCCCTCAAGATTCTCCGTCACGATTACCAAAGCGGACACAGTTCGTCCCGTAGGAACTAGATTTCCACCGTCGATCAATTTTTGATTGGTCTCACAAGGAAGTCCACCGCGTGGCAATAAAGGCAAAGACAACCGTTTATTCCAACTATTTGCGGAAGAATATGATAATAATACTATTTGCTCTCGAAGGGATCAAGTTAAAGAATTATGTATAACATTGGCTATATCATTATGAATAAAAATTTCGTTTCCGGATCCTTTTTTTTGTAAGGTTCCCCCCTGAATCCGAATCGCTATACCATCAGTGACAGGAAAGGCAACTTTTATGAGCCCATTTTAATTCGGGGTGGACGACGGCACATTTGGTGGCCGACTGAATAATACCCTCTTCTAATATTCGTGTTTTAAAGGCAAATATTCCTTCCGCGGCCCCATCGCCATAAAATTGTTTGGTGGGGTATTACGCTTCTTTTTTAACAACCCATGCGCGTGATTCAATCGTCCCTGTTCCAAGAAAACCAATCGCTCGCATAAAAGACCGTTGAAAGGAATCATTCATACAACGAGGCAACGATCGTTCTGAAAAAATAAGACAATGCCTGAGGGAATCTTAAGATATTTTCTACGAGCATTCTTTTTCGTGAACTGTTGGGGAGGCCATATTTCGTCCCGTAAACGCCTAATTCATGCAACCACTTCCTTTGGCTTTCAAAGATAAGGCATCAACGGTAGGAATTCAACTGCATTGGAAATAAACGGGCTCGTTAACCAATTTCAAATCTTTCGAAGTGGTAAAGTTTTAAAAATAAGGAGACTGAATAATACCATCTTATAATATTCGTGTTTTAAAGGCAAATATTCCTTCCGCGGCCCCATCGCCATAAAATTGTTTGGTGGGGTATTACGCTTCTTTTTTAACAACCCATTTTCGGACTTTCCAAATCTTCGCTTACTACTCGAGCTATTTGCGGCCAAAAATTCATTGCTCCCATCCTTTCGCAGATAAGATAATGACGTCACAGACTCTTGCCAAACTGGTCAGCTACTCCTGGACCTCTCGTACGGGCACACATTTGTTTGAGAGAATTCCTTCCCTCAATGAAAAGCTAACCGCCTACGATTAAATAAGCCATGATTCTAATGACGTCAGAAACTCAGGAAAGAGAAAAAGAAGAGGGGCAACTTTGGCGTTTTTATCTAAAAATTATTAGCGAATAGCTGAATGGGGAAGGTTTATTTTTCGTCTACACTTAGCTATCCCATCCATCTTCCGAATTCTTCGTGTTCGTGTGAAAGATCCTATCAATGCATCCGCAAGTGTTTCACGTATCTTTCTTCGGTTAAAGTCACTCATTCAACAGTAAAACGCTGCGCTGTGTGTTTACAGCATGAATTAATTTGATCTGTTCGTGATCCTGACATAATATCGGCTAAAATCCATTTTTCTCATACTTTTTGTTTTTCGAAAACTTTGTGATTAGAGCGCGACTTTTGCGTAGCTGAAGGGATGAGGGATTGGCTCGCATGCTGAGGCGGACTTCAAGTTTTACTCCAGAAAGGAATCCAATAGCACTGAAACCTCATGATACAAAGTTTGGATTAAAAAAGATGCCTCTAAAACTTAAAGCTATTTTCCACGTCTCGGAGTGTTCCTTGCCAAAGAACTTCGAAAGAATAGACAAAATTGCAGGAATGAGAAATATAAGCCATGTCTATAGAAAGTACATTTTAATCAATCAAATTCCAGAATGTTCCACAGCGGAAAAGTGCCGCTGTCAATTATCGAAGCGTTTCCCGAGAAATGTTCACAGTATAAGTGTACATTATTCTCACTAATATATGACCGTGTTGGCCGCCGGGGAAAATTCAGCATTATCCAAGAGTAGAAGTTTTGAATAGGAAAAATTGGGTATGTGGGAACAAAGTACGGACTGAAGTGTAACTGAGTTACAACTATAACTGAGTGTTTGTGCCACCCAAGTCCAGAATGGAGCATTTGCAAGAGTCTGGGTTGGACGATGGGAGATTTATCAGATTAGAGCTATCACTATCATCATCATTAGTCAGCAATAATAAGATTGGTTTGGCGTTTTATTAGAACTATATAGCCTAAAATCTCTAGCTGCAAGTTACACGTGTTGTTTTTGCAAGATGCTTGAAGTCATTTGGTTCACCTTATGCATAAAAATTTATAGGTAAGTACTTTGTAAAATATCTTTAATAGCATTAAAATATTAAAGGAGGGTAATGATGATATTGAATACGAATTTAAGTGGTGCAGAGATAATGAATTCCGGTAGTCCGCGGGTGTCATGCGCTCAATATGTTCGCGAGAGTGCGTCATACATGAAATTGTGGAGACATGGGGACAATAAGCAAAGCTTGAACTGTTCATAATGCATAAGTGCGCGTTACTGGAGTTTAGGGTAACTTAAAAGAACTTGTATGATGTGGTGGAAGCCATTCATATTATTTATACAAGAGAGAAATATTTCCAATGAATTTATTTTGCACGAATCGTTTCGTAGTAACAACAAAATTTAAAAAAATGTTGTTGAAGAAACGAAACACGTCCCATGAACAGAAAGCGAGTGGAAATATTAAAACTTCTTATTTCACTGATATCTTAAAAGGAAAAATCTAGCTTGAAAATATATTTCAAGTATAAAAAGTATTTCTATATAAAAAAGTATTGCTGTGCGTTAGTCTTGCAATAACTCCGGAACGGCGGGACCGATTTGGGTAATTTTGGTTGTAAAATGTTCGTGAAAGTTCGGGGAAGGTTTAAAAGGTGAGGATATTATGACAGAGGGCCCATGAGGCCTTGAAATGGGTCCTGAATTATTTCCATAATAAATATATGTAAATTTCTTTATAAATGCCTTCAGACCTTTTTTCTTTTAGATATTAAAATTAGTGATAATGGTCACATATAGTTGAAACACATACCATTGGAAAGAAAAATAAATGCTAACTCTTATTCTTGCAATTGATTTTTGTTTTCCACGGATTTACAGTGAATTTTGAGAAAACATTCATAAAACGTCGACATTTTAGCGTTCTCGGCTTACGACTCGGCTTATCTCCTTGACGACCTTTAGTATTGCTAATTTAGTTTTTCATCTTTTCCTGAGTTTATTCACAAAATAAATCTTTTGATTCAGTCGTTGAAAAGTTCATTTGTCATAATTTATTCACAACTTAAGTACACGAAAACATTAATTACCTACTTTAGGCTAATGTCGTTATTAACCGTTTATTTTTTACGTCAAGACAGTCACTTGTTTATTCAAGGGCGTACCCAGGATCAAAACTGGGGGCAAGCCATGGTTGTTCAAGTTGCAGGTAAGATATAAGCATGGAAAAGGTGAATGAAGCCAACATTTTAAGGAAACTATAACAGCTCTTTATTAGTTTTTAAAATTATTAGCTAGAAAAAATATTATTTTCCTTAAAAACATTTGCGATTTCTGACTTAAAGGAGGGGCAGCTGCCCCCTCCTTCCCCTCGCTGGGTGCGCCCATGTGTTGTTGTAGTTTGACATAGCGACACCATTAACAGCTAAGTGAACGAGAAATTTCCGTACTTTGACTATTTTTAATGCTAAAGAGAAGAATACCGAAATTAGGTCGTGGAATTCAATAAAATATGCGACGAGCTACCTTACGTGCTGGCCACACTTATGACCAGCGTGAGACAGTCATATTGGTATAAAATAATTGCGTTCTAGATCAAGTAAAAGTGAAGTGGATGGGTGTTTGTGCGAGTTCAAGTGCATCAAACAATAACAGCGAGCACTGCACAATGTAATTGTTCGATTCTGCGAATGCAGCGCTTCAGTGAACGAGTATCATTCAACCACGATTCGGAAGTAGATTATTGAGTCGACAAATCAGTAACGGTTGGGGGAATGGAGATCATTTGTCAACGTTGTAAAGCGTCAAAATACAGTGGTGAGTCTACTGAATTATATTGAGGCGGTGGAAAAGTTAAATTTTCACAATCGGTGAAATCATCACTGAATGTCAAACAATCTTTTTTAAAGCCAATACAAGTAGGTGCATCAATTTAATCGCTGAAAACCAACTTATTCTACTTCCCTTTCAATTTAGAGGCACATGCGCTAATTTAGCTAGAGAGATATTAAAAGCCGTTGCTGCATTTTAGGCTAAAATAACTATTAATTTCCATAGAACTTTATTAAAAGGATTGGTGATAGTACCCCTGGTGAGGTCAAGAAATTGCGCATCTGGACATCTTGAAAATGAATCACGCTCCATTGAAAAAAATCGAAAATCATGCAACTTAGACACATTTTTTTTCTCAGATGATATGATTCGGATGGGATTCTGGCTTGGAAGATGAATTACTTTAAACCCAAATCGTAGTTTTATGGCATTTTATTAACAACCCCCTTCCCTAATTTTGGTGTATTTTCTGGAGTCACGAGCAATGTCAATAAGAATTATCCAGAAATCGGAGTCACCCAATGATCGCCAATCGATAATAGCTCCCTGCCACCTCAACCCACTTCCTTCAACCCCCAACGAAGTTCCTTTTAATCTCCATTCTTTTGCATACCTTGCGGAAAGCCAACTTCCTTTCCCCAACCAAGCACTAACTCGTCCAACTCCCTGCCTTGTGTGGAAGCCGAAGTGGAGTTCACACACCTCGACTACAATCACCGCACCACGGCCGATTTTCACTGTTTTGTCAAGTGGAAGGGTGTCATTTTCGAATGTTGGCTTGTGTTACTCGTCTTTGATCTTCTGGAAATATATTGCCAAGCGATGTTTTGGCTTTGGTTTTGCTTGTCTTTGAGAAATTTTCTCTCATTTGCCTCATCGACAGGTTGAAAGAGTCCTCCCTCTCAACAGGGAGAACGGTTTTAAAACATTACGCCACAGTTTTTCCACCGCCAGTTGAACTATCATTGCACTTTAATTTTTCTCATTTTCCCATTTTAAATGAAATGCATGGTAGTCGGCCGTGATTGGAGGGCCCGGAAAGACTTGAGCCTGGCTTCAACTGCTCCCATGATGCATTGCGGTGCACATCACTAGCATCCCATTGTTCCACAAGAATCCCACATATACTATCAATAATTTAACAAGCAACAATGAATAGTATATCTCTGGTATCCTCTGACGACGGGTGACCAGAGAACTCAAATTCGCAAATATCCTAAGCTGGCAAGCTTTAATAAGGATGTGTTCAAAGCCAAATCGGCGCTATTAGTGAGTGATAATTTCAATTTCATTTGTCTAGCGCATTTACATGGAAACCTTATGCTTGCATGAGATTCAAAGCAGTTATTCTACTAATATTATTTATTACACGCTTATCATTACCTTTCTTCGTTTGTTTCATGGATTGCAATTGATTTTTAGCTCACTTCCCATTGTTAGATCAGCTTCAAATTTTGCACATTTGCTTGCTTCTGATGAAAATAAAAAATTCCATACCCAGGCATTCGAATTTTTTCCATTACACTCTAATCAATTCACTAAATTTTCTTATGGATAAATGCTTTAGAAATTTCTTCAACGGTTGGCATTTGCTATACATTATTTGCAGTAATATCTTTAATAGCTCTGGTTAAATCGATTGCATAATTTACCACCAAAAAGTTATAAACAATAAAAAAATAAAGAAAAAATTCTTAAGGCATTGGCATCCATGATCATTATGGCTATATACTATGCGGTTGTAACATTCGCCTTTATCTACGGAAATCTCAGGTAAATCGCTAGCGTCGATCGTAAATAAAGTATTAGTCATTCATATGGATTCGCGGTGCGCACTGAGAGTAAACAGAGATACCGTTAAACACTTTTTCGACGGAGCAGTGAAATTTGCGACTGTGCGGCACTCGTTTTAAGGATTTAATCACGCAGTCAAGAGACAGGACACAGAATAAAGTTGTAAAAGCCATTCAGGGAAACAAACGCACCATTGACACTCATGGCTGATGTCCGTCGGCATTACTTTGAAATTATCTCATGGCTCTTAGCAAATGCTCGTGAATTACACCAAGCACTGTTTTCAAACGCTCCCGCGATGAGATCCAAGTGTTTCACTGCTACGCATTCGGTTTCCCGAACAGTTATGCCGCAGGAAAATGTGATTGCGCTTGAATAAATGCTGGGGGGACGGTTTTGTTATTTAAATCGAGATTCAAATTGGATGGATTGGCCAGATTAAAATGAGGACGCGACGCGGTTTCATCCGAGAGAGATAGAGCCACAGTGCGCAGCTTAACGCAAACCCATGTTCCAGAATGAGGTCAGCTTGGTCGGAAAGAGCGTTTTATTTCGGGCGATGATCCGACCAAATCATTCATTCGTTACTTTCCTTTCAATGAAAATTTCATTCTTTTCGGCGCACTCTTTCTCATTTATTATTTTCCGATTATATTGTACATTCGCGACTGGGAGGCGGGGGTTGGTGTGGTATTCGGAGCAGATGATTGACAGCTGGGGTCATTTGCTCTGTGAGGGAAAGGAAAGGAAGGGCGGAGAGAAACCCGGCGTCTGCGTAAGCGTGCTCCGAACGAAAGGCGCCAAGGGGACCCCTGCCCAACTTCCCATCCGACGGACGGAGCGGTGTGCTTAAACTGCCTCCGCAAATCACTCAATCAGGGATCGAGGATTCTGAGGGAAATCTCCGCCACGCTGCTGCGACTTCAGCTTGCACCCATAGATTGGGAAAGCCACCTTATCACTAGACACCGCAGCAACCTCATCCCCGACGCGCTTTATTTTTTTCGTGCTAGGGAAAACGAAGTCTCCGAACACGTGACTTATCAACTAGAATGTAGCATGGACGTAGTTTGGTAATAGTTACATAATAATTAATATTTGATATTAATGTATTGCCTTTACATATTTAGATTCGTTGAAGTCAGAAAATAAGGATAAAAGTTTAAGAACCAACTGAAGTGCGAATACGGGGAATGAAGGGCTATTTTGACCTCAAGCGCCTCCTTAAGATGACATTATTGCGACGAAAAACCTAGGAAAGATCATATCAAATTGTTATTTTACCTGTGGTTACATATAGAAAGACTTGAGTTGCATTAAAAATTCTATGAACTCCCCCTTCATTTATTTATTGACCTAAACATACTCCCTCTGGAATCTATATACTATTAAAACGTTTTCATCATCGTCATTAGTCAACTATCCTTAAGATTGGTTTGACGCAGCTCTCCATTTCTCTCTCCTATTCGATAACCTTTTTATAGCGACGTATTTCATGTCAGATAATTTGGAGTTGGAGTAGCTGCGAATCTTCGGGAGAGTAATGTGGTGGTTTCCCCTTGCCTTTCACATCGCAGTACTGCAGCAGTTAAAGTAATAGGGTGGTTTCCTATAATTTTTTTATTGCCTAAATCGAAAGATTATTACTCCTGGAGTACGTATTTCACGCTTTTAGATTTTTAAATGACGATATCTATTTTTCGCGATTAAATGAAAAGTGAAAAATTTCAAGCGCGCAAAAACGCGACGCGTAAGTAGGAAAGTCCGTGCGACGCATTTCTGGTTCCCCCTCTCTCCTTGTGAAGTGACCTTGATCGAGACTCTGAGCGCTGATAGGACGCAGGATGCTAGTGGATAGCTGAGTACCTTGCTGAATGGTAGCGCGTGGCTTAAAAAAGGTTAATTTATACCTTATCAAACGAAGAAAACTTTCCGACCTTAGCCAGTTTTAATAGGTGATTATTAAGACATGTTTCCCTGAGCTCTGTGCCTCATGCATGCATTGGTAACCTCAGACGATGTATAACTCCTATCCTCTCGTGTAGAAACTAGGTCCCTGTGACGTCACGTGGAGTGGAATCGCATGGGCGCCAATCTGGCCTTTTTCAAATGAGGATAAAATTTGACCCTTGCCATTTACCTAAACCGGTATTTCAAAAACCAAATAATTTGTGTATTATGAATACACTAATGGTGGGTAACGAATCGCAATCAATGCCTTTCGTTTTCTTTGATGAAGGAAACTACCCTATTATTACCACGCCTGAACTAAAATGAGTGCCGCTGAACTGACCACAATGGTCTCCACCTTCACTCAAATGAAGAAGAGATGCTGCCCTCTCCCCCGGGCATAATTGTTGACGGCCTCCCATCGCCAAGTCACGGCATCTTCACAGGTTTAATGTATCACTTAGATGGCCTATTTTACACCCATACCACCTCGGAATGAAGCCGCTTTTTGTCCACGACTGCTTATTCGCCAAGTAAACTCGCTTATATCACAGCTAACCTCTATATCTAGAGGTTAACCCACCATCCACAGCCCGGTGGACGCACTCGGTGGCTTAAAGCCTAGCCGCGAGTAAATTTGTAACAACGCTTCGTCTCCCTGGTGGACAACATCCAAAACATATCCATAAATGGGGGTATCCATAAACATCCAAGAGCTATAACATGTTTAAATTTCGCAGGGGTCCCTCGGTCTCCTCGCCTAAATTGGCTGGCAATTTTACAGAACAATGGCTGCAGCCAAGTGGATTGCATGCGGACGAGTCGAACTGCACATTTTCCCAATTGGTTATCGTTGCTCGGGGCTAAATTACTCGATAAGCGAACGGCCACACCTCCGCCAATAGTGGGCGCTTTGAAAATGGATGGAAACATTGATAACAAGTCCCACGTCAGAGCAAACTCTACTCTATGAAGATTTCACAGGGTGTCCTAGTATACGAACGCAATTTATATCTATGAGATAAAAAAGTGACCTCATGAGAAGGCGTAATAAATCTGATTGGCTAGATAAAAATGTTGGCTAGATCATGATAAAATATAAATGCACACCATGAAAATGACATAGAATGTCGAAACCGCTGTCGGCAGTGGAGTTTTAAATTACAGTTTGGAAATGACTACTTTTAGTTCATATTTAATTATTAATATATCGCATTTTCACCACGGATAGTCTGATACTATTTCATACGTTTGCTATACCTTCCTAAGAAGCTACGTTTCCGACTTACCAACTTCACAAAATTAGAAAAAATCTCTATGATGTGTATTTGATAAATTTTCTAAATTTAAGATGAGTTAAAGGTAAAATTACATTTGCAATTCCTTAAAACTTCTATGGATGATATTTATGGTTTCAATCTGTTTTTCCGTTTTATACATCATACTTTGACTGCCATTTTGCAAGTTTTTCCAATGACGTCGTATCAATTTCTCTGCAGAGATGAAGAAAGTATGGCGTTTCATGGATTAGATATTCTTATCTTTTCTATAGGAAACGCTATTAAAGTTATCAAAAGCAGGAAAAGGTATCCATGCAGATTTTTGGACAGCCGTTGAAAATATCTTGAGTAGTCATCAGCTTGCCATATTGATTTATATATTTTTCAGCCGTAACTTTGCTCCATTTCATCAAAGAAAGTTGTAATCCTATCATATAATAAAAAAAATATTGGCGTTATAAATGTCCATTTTAAGGCTACATGTATCCGTTATATGTTTCACAACTGGATATTTTTTTACAGGAGCAGCTTGTACACACAGGGAAGTTTGCAAGAACAAGCATTCGATTAAGACAGGTGGTGGTTTTTTAAATAATATTATTGCATAGGTTTCTGGTGTCAACTATGCGTGCAAGTTTCAGTTTCAGAAAGCAACAAATAAAAAGTAATATACGTGGGTGTTGATAAGAAATTACTCGGGCCATAAAATGTTATCAATCTTGTTATAAATGGTCCGAGGGGAGATTTCGGCGCCACCTTTTGAGTGCCAATAAATATATTCGTGATGCATGAAACTTGTTCCTCGTAAGCCGCTAATGCAGAGGCGCATTTGACGAATACCTCACTAGGTGGCCTTGAATCGGCCGTAAATACGTTTTATATCTCTGCGCCCTTGTGACGTACGCTTCTCGGAAGAAAGCAGATGCCCCCGAACGCTTTCTTCCCTAGTGCAACTACATAATCGAGAGGTGGGATGGCGCCCAAGATGAAGGCAGCCCTCGTTAAATAATTTTTACGCTCTTTTGTCTGGAGCGCTGTGGTCGTAAAGTTCCTTTTAGTGGAGATTTAAAAGCCAATCCCTCATCCCTTCGTTACCAAGGAGCGACGCTTCAGCCTCCCCCCCCCCTTCAACAAGGCCCACCGCTCAAATGTTCTACTTTCCTTCGAGTTTTACTTTCGTCTTCTTTTTTTCTGACGAGTTCTCTGATCGAGAAAGGCTAAGTTTATGAGCACAGCAGATGCAGCACGCCTTTAAGGTTATAAGATTCATTGAGCAAAAGGCTTGCCACCAATTAAAATGACAGGCTATTTTTTGCTGAAATTGCTCCTCTGTGGCAAAATGAAGAATGACGTCAGCCAAAAAAGCATTCCAATTAAAGTGAATAATCCTAGTAAGTATAAAAGTTAGTACTTAGACTAGGACTCCTGAAAAACTTTGTATGGAGTGTGATATGATACGTATATTAGATATGGACACAAAGAAAGACTGAAACCACCAAACTTGAAGCTGTAGAAACGTGTTTTTGAAGGAGGGTGGCACGAACGATGAGGACCTATATGAGCATCAATCATCAAGCACTAAATGAAACATGTAGAAAGAGAAGGATTGTAATCAATGAGAATACGAAAAGCAAAGCCCAGAGGACACTCACTCTGGCAAGACAACTTCATACAAATGGAAAGAGAAGAAATGAAGGGGGGACGAACGAGAACTTGTTGTCCTTAAGTGTTGGCGATGGAAATGGGATACACCTCTTACATTGGCGTGAAAATAAAGGATGAGGAAAGAGACTGTTGGTAGTAGTGGCCACAGCAACAAGATATAACCTTAAAAAGAGAATAAAATGCTATTTTTAGGGGAAATACGGGTACGATATTTTAAATCAGATACGATAGCAAAGAAAGCAAAAAAATCTGAATGCTTCAAAGACTGAGGAAAAGAAATAGAAACATTTCCTCAACCCCAAAGAGGAGAAGAAAAATGAATTTGAGATAAGATATTTCAACCTCGGGGTCAGCTTCCCAATTACGACTAAGCAAAAATATATCGTGCGAAAAATCCACAGAGAAAAAATCATTCGCCTTGACCGGGATTCGAACCCGGATCCCTCGATTTCCGGCCGAGTGCTTTAGCCAGTTAAGCTACCGAGGCGTCATTCTTCCCTGTGGAAATTTGTGGACTTTACTGGACATGGTGGTATGGACTGCCGAGCACATTATGCGACGAGCAGTCCAAATCGTGCGCATGGCGCCACAGCCGGAGAGTAAAGCCCGAACTTTGAACACAAGGGGTGTTCTCTCTTGACGAATTTAAGTATACCGGGACTAGCTCCACAGGGAAGAATGACGCCTCGGTAGCTTAACTGGCTAAAGCACTCGGCCGGAAATCGAGGGATCCGGGTTCGAATCCCTGTCAAGGCGAATGATGTTTTCTCTGTGGATTTTTCGCACAATTGTGCATTGCGGGTGACTCCCATGAAATTATCACCGTGGCTAGTCCCGGTATACTTAAATTCAAAAATATATCAGTCAACTTGAGAATACTTACATAAAAATTAATCATACATTAGGTAAACACTTATGCTTTCGTTTCGATTTGATATTTTTCTCTGTGGGAGTTAATGTGATATTCTATAATGACGAGATGGTTAAAGGCTACGAACAAGAAACAATGGCTTTAATAAATGAATGAAGTAACGAAACGCGAACCTGCTAAGCCGTGACTTGAATTGTGGTAATAATATTGGTATCACTACATAATTGATTACTACTATAGACTGATTACGAACACCATACAGGTGTAAAAATTTTATCTAAGCCTGATGACGGAAGAATCAATCGCGGAGTAAGAACTGACTGCAATGGAGGCGAAAACGTATCTGAGCAGCAAATGTCTGCGCAGCGCTCGAATGAAGTGAACCTTTGTCTGCTCATCAGTGAGAGAGACGGGTGTATGCCGTGCGATGCAACGGTGGATTCGAATTCACGTTTTGTGACCCTCTGCTGGCCACTTATTCGTGGGGAATGATGATGCATGGAGATAAATTAGGTATGATAATACTTTGTTAGCAGTGATATTTTTAGCCCAAATGGAAAGGAAGAATGACAAAACATATCTACAAATCCAAAGAGTTCACGAAATTATCAGCGGAATTGCAGCCAAGTATGCATCGGGGAAGCAGGACGCGCAGTCCAAACCCCAGTGGGAAAGCACGAACAGCAAGAGGACCCAACAGAGTCGGCTGCAGCGCAGCAAGAAGCCGCAGCACATGAGACCGACATTGTTTAATCGTAAGTAATCGCTAAGGAGGGAAATTTAAAATGCGTACTCATCCATGAAGCCATCGAAATCCAGAAAGCCATTTTCAACATAGACAAGAAATGTATGGAAATGAGTCATAAAAACATTTCTCCGCCTCCCCTTCCGACGATTACTACACCTTCCCCACTCACTCTAAAACACTGATTGTTAGTTATTGAACCCGAAGATTAGTTTGGTTAGGTGAGCGTAGAGCTCACCCAGGACTAGGCAACAGGCGTGCGAACTTCTCACATTCAGGGTAGACGAGCCCGTTTCTTTTCCTGGGCCTCCTCAAATTCCTAGGACTTTGATTTGGGGTGCTCAGAGGCTTCACCCTGGGTTTGACCCCGGGACCTCATGATGAGCAGCCAAGTGTACCACCCCCCTTCCTGCTGCCCCCTTCCTTCAAAAGGCATTTTAGGCATTAATAAAGCTGCGTCTCTCACTCAAAAATAGAAAACAAAGAGTGGTATGCATAGATGAGGGTAGACCTTCTCCCAGGGTAACGTGCTAGCTTGGAAGCAGTAACAAATCATGATTGCAATGCATTTTTATTTCTTATGAATAATGGCCATATTTCAAAACGTTAATCAAGTTCTGATCCTTGCTCAAGCTCGATTTTCATTGCCGCACCGGTATTACGAGCATTTCCAGCTCAAATTGAGTCGCCGACTTCCATGATGTCAGTGGCCATCGCATAACTTTTTAACGTAAAATACCTCTCGCAGAAATACTTCCTTACGTATGCTGTGCTGTGCCCCATTAATACTAATTCTTGATGAGTTGGAGACAGTGAGTGAAAAAAGTTTAGGAAAGTGCATTATTTTGCAAACTTTACCACGATTTATCTAGATCCATTGAGTTGATTTTCAGATTATTACTACAAGAATTTTTTTAATTTATGAACTTAAACTCTAACTGAACTTGGGTCTTAGATCTGAACCGATTAAGGACTGAAGTTTTTGTCATGCTGTGGAATACGGCCCGTGAATGACCAGCAGAAGATCACGACAAGTCCGGCCAAATCTCCAAGTGCATCAAGATGAGTGCAACTGCAGAGAAATTGTCATTTTTGTTTGAATCATACCGAGGGAGAAAATAAGTGGAATATTCCACCTCTCGACCGGTATTTTGTTTTTAGACTGATTACTCATGGAAATCTTATGCGTCGCCGTCTGTATTTCGCCCTTAATTTTAGCTGTTAATGCTATTTAACACCTTACCCATATCATCACTTTACTTGAGTCGATTTCCAATTTTCAGGCAATGGCATTTACTTCTACTCCCGCCTTCCTACAGTTGCTGTTCTTGTAGCCTGATGTAGTGAATTCCGAACTCGCTGAAATCACAAGGATGTTATTGCCCGGCAAATGCGCTCCCTTATATGGTTGAGCATTCCCCTGTGGGTCAGTGGGGATATCTGTCCGTGATAGATGCCTCATGCATCGATCAGTAGCATAAACGTTCTTCCTAGCTGTTCGCCGTGTTAGGGATCTCTCGGAGGAGCATTCAAATTCTTCTTATCACAGACCCATTATACATCATTTATTGTTAGTAGGATACCTTGGAAGAGGGAAAATCTGCCTTTAAAAAACCGTCGTGAAAGAAGTACAGACATAACCGTGGGTTACCTCCATATTTATATAATTTTGGTATCAATAAGCACATTTTTGAATTCAATACATTGCGAAGTAATATGAAATTAGAGTTTTTTGCGTACTTTCTGCAATTGGGAGAATAGAAATAAAAAGTTGATTTACCAGCAGAAAATAAATGCAATGATTTTACATGCACAATAATAAGTAAAGATGCGACTGAAAAACAGTTATTTTTTTGTTTTCTACCGTTTACTGCGAGAGTTATCGATATAGACAATCGCAATCGCTGCAGAAGGTTCAAATTCATGCATTTCGAAAGAGGATTTGATGCAGAAGAATTCCTGCCTGAAATTCTTTACATTTTCCCCATGAAATACGATTTCGAGACAAATAAATAAATACTTCCGCGGGTAACAAAATGAATTTTTGCTATACAAATTTTATCCCGGTAACAGCGGAGTTGATGCATTAAATTAGATAAGAAGAAGACCTAATTGGCATTTTGTGCCTTAGAAAAAATATTCCCTCGGACGGGTTGGAACCACCACATTCATCTGACTGCAGTGACAGATCCTCAATGCCAACTCTCTCTCACTGATCCAGCCAGTGCATCATTACGAGTGGTTTTAAGTCATTGGAACGAAACAGTCTTATAGTGTCACTAAATCAAACCAAATTCTAGCGCGCAGTGGCATTATTTGCAGTGGTATTGTGGCAGGTCTTCACATATACATTACGTTTGCTGCCTCTTGTCAAAAGGGTAAAGCGTTGATTGTAGATAAGAAAATATACGTCGACGGATCGGCCAATATACAAGAGAAAGTAAACTGACGTTCTGGACGTGGATTTACTATTTAGTATGAGCTGCACAATCTTTGTGGCATAATTGTCATCATGTTGTATCATCAAGCTTTGCACACATCCCGCATACGTTTCTCTTTAATGATGTATCAATAAAACATACTGCGGGAGATGTGAATGTTGTTCAAATTTCCTTGTTAACTATATTATACAAAATAACGAAACTCCATTTCCAAACTGCGGCGAAAGTGGCGCCGCACAATTCGTTGCTATACTTTAGAATTCGAAGAGCCAAAGACAAAGGACTTCTTTCCCAGGGCACCGGAGTGAAAACTTGATATTTTCACTGATGGACAGTGGGAAGAGAAGGGATGGTGATGCTAGATTGCGTAGTGGCCCAATTAATGGTCTGCAAAGCCAAAGGTTCGTAGTTCGATGTCATGTCAAAGGGAATTCTTTAAAATTGCAATTGAGTAAAAACTAGTACCACCGCAGACACATATAAATCAATATGCGTTACCTGCATTTTGATTACAAATAAATAACAATGCCTACGACCCTCACAGGAAGTTTTTTCCTTTCTCTTAGTTCTTGAAAACATAAAAAAATCAAAATAGTAAACAGATGGAGTATATATAATTAGTGCCGAAAAACTATTGCGAGCACCCGAAGCTTATTGACTAGGGTTATCAAAAGTCTAGAAGATCCTAGACAAGTCTAACAATCAAAGGGAATGGAATGAATACGACAAGGGCTTAAAAAATAGCAAAAACTCGAGTTTTCACTGCTTGTCCCCACGTTCAAACAGACATTGACAAAATAATTGACATAAAATCAATATTTCGCCAAAGCATGAAGTTGAATACAAATTCGAGATGCTTTTGTAGTTTTAGTGATTATTTTAGGCAAATCGATTAAGGGCTCAAGGGGATAAAACACACCGGGGCCGGGAACCAAGTCAGAGACTTATAGGCCCGATCACCCGGGGAGGGGGAGGACAGGAATGAAAAAAGGAAAGAGGCGGCGCCGCGATAGGAGCCCGACGACGCCTCTGGGGTAGGGATAGGGAAGGAGGTGACGGGACGGGGAAAAACACCTCAACGCTATAGAAGCGAAAAGGACCCAAGTAAATAGCGAAACCAGGCCAAGCGATTTTGGAGGATTATTCCATGAGGAAGAAAAATCCATCGATCAAATCGCTAGGTATTATTTTAGGCAGCAAAAATGCGAGTAAACGGGCGTGGGTATCCATTTTGGCTTTCATCTTTTTACTTTTCCAAACTGCGCAAGACAGGCAAAGAGGGCTGTCGTTCACGAACACCAGAATATAAATTCACCAAAAGAACTACGCAGCATGATTGAAAGATTGGATACTCCGACAGCAAAATTCACCTTCGGCGATTCTCTAATAATTCTAAACAAGAAAAAAAAAAAAAACGTAGAAATCACTCCCCACTTCTCGTGAATTGCTGACGTCATTACGGATTTCAGCTCAATAATTCTATCTCAGAGATTCTTTCAGCTAATGAATCGCTGAAAAGTATGGACACATTAAAAAAACACGTGAGGCTAATGCGCCAAGCTCAGAAGTAGCTAAAACGCGTTAAAATACTCCGAATGATTGCGTGACATCAACAACTTATCTACAAAATCCTGTCGAAGTTTCGTCGTGAATAGCGCGAGTAGTACTTAGATAATATTAGAAAAGTGGAAAAAATGCGGGTCTAATTATTTTTAAAACCTAAAATCAAATGTATGAGCTTATTTAATTTTAAAAACCTCAAATACGATGGACTATATAGATGAAAAATGGAGAACAAGATTATTTTTTCTTAGAAGCTACGCTTAAAAACTCGCATTTTTTCATTTTTATTGAACATACAGGTGTTGCTTCTGCATTTTCGGTCATATAAATTGCCCGCTATGCAAACCACAGAAGTTAAGAGCAATTTCATCGTGGCTTTTTAATTCAATAGAAACTCTGCTGGTTGGATTTGTTACCATAATTGGCGGAAATATTCGCGAATTTCATCGGAAGCATGTCAAAGGAAAAAAGTGTATTTGATTTCATCAATAAAACTTGTATGGTTTCAATGATGAGTTGATCTGAGGAACCCGAAATAACCAACTTCGCCAAAAAGAGCCGCGCCGACAAAAAGAAAAAAAAACAAATGAAAAACAGGGTCGCGCATTTACGGCTGCGATTAATTTGCGTTTTCAAAACGCTTCTCATTTCCCTCATCAAGCCGGAGACGTGCCCACTCACGCGATCCCGTGCTTCATTTGTATCCTTTTTTACGGAAGTTCACGCTTCACACTTTTTTTTAAGGCAATTCCGATTTGTCGTACACGTCCTATTACTCTGACGATGAAAAATTCTACCAGCAAGTTCAGTCTTAATTTTCTTTTTGGAGCGGTACTTCATTACATTCTGGGCATAACTGGAAATTACTCAGTTGATTTCACTCGCACAGATCGGCGCAGACTCCCGAGTCGCATTCACTCAATTTTTCTCAACTGAGAGCGTGAATCGATATTTTGATGCACTAAAGTTATGCTGGAAACGTGCTGAAAGGAAGGATGTTCGCTTATGATAAGCAGAAAAAAGCGAAGAAGAGAACAGCTGATGCACGGGAGAGCGTGGATTACATTTACAAAGGTTGATATATAGGTCTAATGAGTCTAATGTGGGTACTATTGGATCAAATAAATTATACGAACGAATTACAATCCGAAATTATCGGTCCGCAATAAAATCAGTTTCCGTCCAGATAGAATTTAATACCATCACCAAATTCAGGATGATGGAAATACAAATACGCCATATCGTCATCCTGTATATGATAATTTTCAATGTATTCGTACAGGAAAAATAATTTTTTTGAGGTTTTGGCCAACTTCCCATTTCAGCCCTCTGAGCAATGAGACTTGTTGAACTTCTATGAGAGCGATGAGACTTGTATCGCAAATAATGCTTAAGAATGATATTCCATTAAAAAAGAAACGGATTTACGCACAGTATTTTAATAAGGAAACAGAAATTGTGGGAACATTTATCCCTCAATACATTATGCTTTAATTAAGATTTTCAGAATGCTCACTTATTCAAAATTCAACCCATTCAATGGCAATCTAAAAAAAGCCTAGGCAAGCACAAATTTCTGGATGTCTATGTAGGTTTATCAAAAAAGTGATGCATGATCCATCATGGAAAAGCACTTGTGTGAAATATAGAAACGTCACCGTACAAGGTTTTCAGTTGTAAGCGCAACAATACTATAATTAATGTTTAGCCACGCTTTTTGCTTAAAAAGAGCACACCCATCGCCATCGCTGCCGCTTTTTTTCAATTGTATGAATCCTCAGGTCAGATACACGTGGTTAAAATTATCATGCCATAAAATATTTTAAAAAATATTTTTTTCTATATTCACATGATGCAAAACTTTTGAACGTACTTTAAACTGGAAGAGCACCAAGTTTCGTGCAAATCCGATTATATTATAAACAGCGGCATAATGATGAAGATCAAACGCGCGAAGATAATCTCGACTTCCGTAAAGTACAAAATCAACTGACTCCAGATGACAGAATTCGATAAAATCAAGTGTGACCCCGTATGGTTGGCGTTCCATTCTCTACCGATGCATCTAGCAGAACTAACTTTGGTATTCTCCAAAAAACGCAGAATTTGGACTTTTGGTCAGGTTTTCCACTTCACTGCACATCGGTTCAAAGAGTGAGAAAATGTATTGCGCTTTGGATTGTATTATCCAAAGTTTGATATCCGTAATTTTCATTTTTAACCCCGATGCTGAAATATCATTTATTAAAAATAAATCAAAATCTAAATACTTCCAAAAAATGCGCGTAGGAGATATTTGGACGACACATTCCCGTATCACGTAAGTACTAATTGTTCGGGGAACAACAAATGCCCCAATCTATCAGTCCGGAAAGCCATCTCCATTACTGAATCGCTTCTGTCTGGAATAGGGATATAGAAAGGCACTTATTTGATTACCTACGCATGTCGCTTTAAAATCTATCAATACTCAATTTCTGAAGAAATTTAAGCATAGCAGAGAGAATCTCTAGCGGTCCTCGGCCAATTCGTATAGTAATCAAGAAATTTACAAACGCATGATGCAAACCAATGTCTAAAGAAATTAAATAATTCTAGAAAAGAGAAAAATACTTAAGAGAAATGAGTGAGAAAATTTACATGATACGCAAATTTCTGAAATAGGCAATTGAAATATTTCTGAACGTCAATCGCAGCGTTGATTCCATGGGCACCGCCTAATCACAATCTAATCATGAGCATTTATCGCGAAATAGCAGGAAAAGAATAATTAAAATAATATTGATATTTTTACCGTAAAACATCTGCACATCGGGCAAGAATAAAGAACTGCCAAGACTTTTAAAATATTTTTGTAACATGTTTCACTGGAATGTATGTGTGCTATGGGGGAAAAAGTATCCCAACAAATATAATTTTTGGTTTTTTCCCGGCGCACAATTGCAGTAAAGTTTTCTCCGGTTTCGCACCGGGTAAGGGCCTCAATTTCTCCTTCCAGCGTTTCGATGGACAACTCGTCCATCGACTTCAGGGATTCTGGAATCCAATATCAATCATTGGATTCCTGAATCCCTGAAGACGATGGGCAGGTTGTCCATCGAAACTTTGGAAGGAGGAATAGAGGGCCTGACCCGGTGCGAAACCCGAGAAAACTTCACTGCTATCCCAACAAAGTTTGTGCCGCCACTATCGCTCCGCGGGATAGTGGGTTTCCTTTCCAGTGGGTTGTTATTCTTTGGTCAGTGAGGGAAACTAAAGCGAGGCAAACCATTTCCTATCTTCGCCTTCCAAATACGCGACCGACTACTGAGTCTCCTGCAACCCAAAGCATGACTGGCAATGAACTCCGTAGAATTGAGGCGCATTCGACGGCATCATGTGCGCACATTGGGAACGCTCCTCTGAATTCTCCTTCGCCTATCTCAACGAAACGGCAAAAATTACTACGGACCATAGCAAAATTCGATGGGCCACGTATTAGAATGCAGTTGATTTTGAAGGAGTTTTAGCTTTTCCGGAAGGACTGGGAAGCACATTGCCAGAATGCGTATTTCTTGCGATCGAGATGGATATGTTCCTATATTGATTTAAGATGCCTTTGTCAGCAGGCGAAAGGGGGAAAAGTAGTCAGTTTGTTGGAGGCAGGCTTAACAGTAGCGGAAACATAGCCAAGGATGAATAAAAATTGAAGTACCTTGTACTACTCGGAGAAACGCAACAGGGAGGGTAATGAGGCATTAAAAAATCGGAAAAGACCTCCACCTGATTTCCATCTGAGAAGTAACCGATTAGGACCGAGGTGTACAACCGGAGATTTTGATACCTAATACATCGAAGTGCTGCTGAGATTTCGAATTTTATAACAGGAGAGATATTGTCCCAAGTGAAGTGTAAATTCATTGGGGTATATTTTTCGTCCTTTTTTCCACCATTATTTTTGTTCACATTAATTTAGATATTTATTTGATCCTTAAATATTGTCACAAGTAAGCAAAATGTCATGAATTGTTTTCATTTAAAAAAATTGGTTTTCAAATAAATTGGAAAGAAAGTGAGGTATCAAACTGCAGAAAATAAATGTTTTTTTTCCGCTGGCTAGGAAAAAATCAAATGTTAATTTTGTTTTACGATTAATGGAATTTACCTAGAAAAATTGTGTGTCGTCAATTAAATCTGTAGCAATCATGTGCATATGAATGAGAAAATTTTCAGTCGCAATTGACGCACTAAAACCTTTTAAACTGATAATTGTTTAGGTATCAGTGGTCAACATAGATTTAGTTCTAGGGCCGTTGTTGAGTGATCTTAGACGTATTTTTCGCCGTGTAGCATATTTGAGCCCCGTAGGTGTTTTTTTAGAGTAGAGAGTAGGGAAGGAAGTAGATATAATGGTGGGTTGATAAATAAAAGGGTAAATTCAGATGTTCTCACAGGTAAAAGTTCTTCAAGAAATGAGAATAGAGTGAAAGAAAGAAAAATCAGCCTTTCATAATCAGTATTACCAATTTAAAATAATACAGGTTATAACTTTAAGCATGAGAAACGTCAGTTGAGTCATAATTTCAAAGGCAGTCAAGGTTAAAGTATGGTGAGACAATAAAGTCTGCAGTTCCGTAAAGTAGGGATATAGAGCCTAAGAATAGCTTAATCGACAAGAGCGAATCACAAATAGTCCCGAATCGCAATAATACTAGTTTCAAAGTAATAGCCTTGGCATTAGTTAATGGCCGTAATTTAACGAATCAAAGTCCAGAATTCTACCATTTTATTCATGGAACGAAGTTAAATGTTATTATGGGAACAAATAGTTGACCAACAGATGAAGATTTAGACGGTAAAATCTTCCGAAAATCGTTCACCGTTTATCGAAAAGATAGAATTAATGGAACTGGAGGCGGAGTATTTATAGCTGTAAATAATTCAATCGTCAGCCAAGCGATAACCGTAAATGAGACCAGCGTTGAATCTGTGTGGTGTTCAATTAAATATCTTAAATCTAAAATAATGTTAGTAGCTATTACTAAATAGCACCAAACACAGATTTAACATCAAAGTTAGATTTTGAAACACAAATAAACAGCATAGCATCCAAGTATCCTGAAAGATACTTGAGCGTAGGTGGAGATTTCAACGTACCTTCTAAGGATTAGGAGACGTATAGCTTCATTCCTGGTGGGGGATTAATTGATTTGCGAGGGGTCATTACACATTTTTACATAAAATTCAATGTTTCAAATAGCATCCGCACCCAACAGAGGAGACAGTATTCTTGATTTATTAGCGACAAGTATACCTCATCAGGTAATAAACGTGAGAACCACCGAAGGAATAAGTGACCATAGGGTAGTAACTGCAAAGGTTTCTCTAAATTCCGCTGAAATATTCAAAAAAGAACGTTAAGTTTTCCTGTTTAAAAGCTGATTCTAATGGGTTCAAGAGCCATCTGAAAAATGCTTTCCCCGCGTTATAAGTAATTACTTGAACCTAAGATTATTGGAATTATAAAATTTTACGATTTCATAAGTAGCTTTCTTTACAGAATAACGTTAAAATATTATGTGAAAATAAATGAAGGTATAATAGAACCTGATGATTTTGTGAAAAAGTTAATCGTAAGGTTATTTTTGAGCCTTTTTTTATTGCAGTGCAGCGTCAAGGAAAGCATTTTCTAGATATATGAGAGAACTTCACTACACTTTAAAATGTACAAGCTTTACACCTGAAATTATCACTTTTCACATTATTTTTTATTACGAAAATCTAATTTTCATTAACTTTTACTTTGTTTTAAAAAGCCAGAATCGAGAAAAAATCTTTTTCGTCCATGAAGTTTCCTAAAATTTTCCGAAGAGGAATACCGAATTCCCCGGTAAAGAGTGCCCCACAATAAGCACTTATCAAGGGCCCCCAATCAACCCAGACCGCCCCTGGATTCGTCAAGCTTTCTTGGAAATATTTTTGGATAATATAGCAAGAGAGAGGTACTACACCGCAATCGAAGTGCCACACCCTTAATATGTAACGAGTATTTAAGAGTCAGAGCAGAAATACTGTATAAGTTAAATTTATAGAATACAAAGAAAATCCGCGCAGTTAAAAAATACTGCTAAATCCGTAGAGAAAGCGATACACAAATTATCAGAAATAAATTAGAATTGAAGTCGTTAGAGATTCGAAGGCTACGCTAATGGCTTACTGTATATTGCTTGAGCAATTAAAAATAAACATCATTCATTGTAACATAAAAACCATAAAAAGAGAATCTCTTTGCCATTTTATGACCAATAGAAATCATAAACGAAGAAAGATGTTTTGCCTAACGGAAAGGTGTAATAATTAGTTTTTTCCCTAGTTAAAAAGGACTAAAGTAGGTGATAGGTGGTACTTTGTTCACGCATTTGGGGTTAGCTATTAATTACGGGTGGCATTTAGGGGGGGCCGGAGGTCAAGGCGATTTTCACCCCATCTCTTGTGGGGTACAGGATCGTCCTGGCAAATATCACAATATTTTTCCGCGAGAAACAGTGCAAAATTGCGATCTAAGTAATCGAAAATAAAAGTGTATAACTAATATGTAATAAACATAATTAAATAAAATTGTTTTTTTAATAAATCCAATGCATTAAGCATAAAGTAACGTATTGCTATGAAAATTTCCAGATGCCACCAATGTGAAGCAAACATTTAGGCCGTTTATTAATTATTTCGTATTTAAATATTTACAGTAACATTATTACGAGTCTATTAGGTGAAAGATACTGCAAGAATTGGCGTATTCATTGAGTTTAAATGCTAAAACTTACCGAATATATCGTTTGGGATGATTCTGGATCAGATGCGTCTGGCCTCCTCAATTCCTCTGTCCTGGTGAAAGTGACTTGGAAATGCTGTGTTTATATGGCATTTGGAGCTACCGTGGACCCACCAAAGAGGGAAAATCAGAAGACATCATTCCTCACGGATGTTAGTATCACCCATGTATAACGTGTCCCATGATGATTTGTGCCAATAAATATTTATAAAATGACCTCTAGAACGAGCATAATAATTTCGGATCACTACGAAAAAGACCGGAGGAATAAAACATATCTGATTCTCAATACTGCGAAAACATTTTCTTCTATTTAATCAACGGTGAAATCATACTCCAATACAAGTTATTGATTGACGTAATATATCTTTTTCAAGAAAAAAATCTTATTTTCAACAGGAAGTTTAGTTGTGTGCATAATTTTATATATCTCCCATTGCAGCATTTACGGTCTTTTAAGAAAAAACGTCGTGTCATCGCTAATATTGATGTGGGTATTTGTTAAAAATCGCGCGGTACTGCATCCGCTGTGACTACAATTGCTATCGACGCTTTTTTGTGCACGTGGAAATTCTTTATTTGCGCAAATCCACTGCTGACGCATGTATGGTTGAACAAAATTCAGAGGCTAAGACTTCCGGTCACTGGTCGTCGGCGTGTCCTAATGCATGCTCCCCTGTTAAACACCCTAGACGCGGCCCGCAGGTTATTATGTAGCTGTAGATGTAATGTAATTGGCGCGGCGCCCGTGAGCCTCTCTCTGGCGCAGAATGTAGTCCAGCAGGACTGAACCTACGCGGCACATTCTACCCCCTATATATTTGGGGTAATCGAGAGTTTCTCTTGATTAAAATTCAGTGCTTAATTACCCACAATGGCGCATTAAAATTTAATTTGCATGGAATCATCTTGCTTCTAACTTATGAATTCAAAATATAAAAGAGTGCTGCTAATTGGAATCAAATTGGTTTCAACCGAGTTGTTTCAGAATAGTTTGAGATTTTTGTTGATCACAGGAAATTACAGCTTATTACAATGTAATCGCTGAGAAGTGGTTTAGCTTTATTCAGGCCTAGGTACTGCGTGAACCATCCAGACGACTTTTGTTATGTGTACGGTGAAATTACTTTTAAGGCTCAAAGCAGGAAAATTACTCCCTTTTTCAGGCATAAGCTTTATTTTGATTGCCTGTTGGGTGGCCAAGATAAAGGATGGGCTTCCCATGTGTTGTGTGGCACCAGTGTAGGGCTTCTTACTGGTTGGACTAAGGGAAAACGTCATAAGCAATTTGCCATTCCCATGATTTGGCGGATCCTTCTTCAGACTGTTATTTTTGTTGAAAAAATGAAAGGAATTACACTGAAGTCAAAACACACAGTAAAATATCCAGACAACTTTGAATCAGCGATACTAATGTTCCCTCACTCTGAAAATTTACAAGAGCCGGAACCAATATGTTAATCTTAGCGAAGATTCAGAAAGTAATCAAGAACGTGATAAGGAAGGACTCGGAAACTCGGAGGACCCAAATTTTGAAGCGAGTACATCTGATGGACCTCATTTTATAGCGCAAGAGAATTTAAATGATCAAGTGCACGGTTTAAATTTTATCAAAAAAGTAGGGTGAAATATTAGGACCAGGATTGGTCCTAAGATTGGTAGGAAATTGCTGGATCCACATGTGAAATTTTGATGTCTCGATCTCGCCATGAGGAATTAGAATTAATTTTTTCTCCAGAAAACCATATGATTTTTGCAATGATGTTCTCTCCGTTACGGATACTCTTAATTTTGAATTCAACACAGATGATTACGTTGTTCATTTACTCCTCCTAGGTTATATTAAAGGCTAATCTCTCACATAATGGAATGAGCTCCCATTAATACTGTTAACTCATGAAACTGAAATGAAAGAATGTTACGAGAATAAGCAGTTACTTTTAGAAAAAAATCACTACCTAAAATATAATTGGAAAATTTGAGGTCATTTGAAAGTAATTGTAATTTGACCAGGCTTACAGTTTGGTTGTACGATATGTTGTTGCTTCATCTGCGAGTGGGATATAAGAGACAGAAAAGAATTATCACTTGAAAGAAAAATTGTCCGGAACATAAAGAACTCGTTCCTGGATCCAAAAATGTCCTTTGTCAGCCTTTGCTGGATCCAAAAAATATTCTTTTTCCACCTCAGCATACGAAATAAGGACTTTTTTAAATTTTGTGAAAGCCATTGACAAAAATGGCGCTGATTTTTCTTATTTGAAGCAAAAAGTCCTTGAATGACGTGAGGCAAAGATCAAAGAAGGAATTTGTATTGGGCCATAGATTAGGGAAGCGCTGGAGGATTCGGAATTTCAACAGCAATTGAGGCCAACGGAAAAAGCGCGCGGAACGCATTTAGAAATGTATCTGAACATTTTTAAGGAAATATCATGGCTGAAAATTATCATGATCTGGTGGCTAATCTAATTAATTTTACCAACAAATGAGCTACAATGTGATTTAAAAAATTATTTTCTCGACTTACACCTTGCCTTTTTCCACCAAAACTCAGCGCTGTTAGAGATGAACACAGTGAGCGTTTCAACCAAGATGTTTTACATTTGAAAAAATAGCACCAAGGAAATTTCAGCGACATGTTAGCAAATTACTGGTGAACACGTAATAGGTCAGTTGCTGAATGCTAGATATTCGAGAGGCTAAATATTCGAGAAAATCCTATGAAAGTACCATTTTTTCACACTTTTTTAAAACCACGATTTATTTCCTTAAATATCCTTGAACCCTTGTTTAATTCGGTTGTCCTAAAGAAACTAGACGCGATAGAAAACATCTGAGTCCAGATTTGGAATCAGGACGAAAAGCACCTGTAGGATCACTCAACAAAATCTCTAAAACAGAAAAAAAGTTTTTTTTGTTGACCAGTGTATTTAGAGTAATTCCTGATGCTCAAAATCGCTCCTCGCATTGCCGCCTTGCAGATTGCGTCAAGCGATTATTTATTTCGTAAATTTTCAAAGACGAGAAAATGAGGAAGAGAAGATGGGCTTTCAGTGAATTTTATTGCAAGGGCAAGAGTAGGTGCGAAGAAGTAACGGAAAGGAGGGTTAGAGCGAGATAGCGGGTAAAAGTAAGGCACAATTCCTAAGGATATCGAATGCGCAAACACTAGAGAGGAGTACGAAATACGTTCTAGCCTCGGTCCGAGGCAGGAAAATTCACCGCCACGACCTTGGTGGCTGAAAAAAGACCGTATTTGAATTTCCCTCGTCTCATTCCAAGGATTATATACCGTTAGAAAGGAAATCCATTCTCCTGCGAAGCGATGGTGGCGGCACAAACTCTGTTGGAATACTTTTTCTCCCCATAGTACATTACCCCATCAAAATTCAAACTTTGTTCCTAATTATGATACAATTCTTTTATTCGCAGCATTAAATAGTATACTTCAATTGCACTCTAAATTTCATATTTTCCTATAAGTACCGTACTTTTTTCGTTATATCAAGAGCTATTGTGATACAAAACAAGATGTGATGCTTCGCTTCTCAAGGTATAAAAAAATAAGAAATAGTGTTTCGTAAATCACCCGAAGGGCATAATATCGATTTGCGAAGCCGAATAACATATTAATTTAACCATTATTTCTGTCTTTTCGTGATACGACTCAAAATTACCGTTAGATATGACATAGCCAATAACCTCAGGTCAGGAAAACGACACAATTGAAGTCATTATGTGCAATGACGTTGGCCACTAATGGGATATATCAAGCCTTCCAATCTTACGACTCGGTTGAATAGCTGAAATGGCCATCACCTTGAATTCGTCACTTTCTTTTGAGATCGAGAAAACGGATAAGGTAGCGATGGTGGTTGGCGTAACATGGTGAAACTCCTTCATGATGCACAAAGGTTAAGAAAACACTTAGCTGTTTCACAAAATAAAATATATTGCGACCGGTTTCGATACAGCGTATCATCAGATGATGATACGCTGTATCGAAACCGGTCGCAATATATTACATTTTGTGAGACAGCTAAGTGTTTTCTTAACCTTTGTGCATCAGGATAAGGTAGCGACTCAGAGCACATGGGAAAGCCTAACTCAATAGGTTCCTGGCAGATTATGCACGTAATCTGTGGAAAGCAGTCCCCAGATCAGAAAGACCTTATACCTTAGTGCTATCAAATTCTTGGTATCATCTTTACCCAATTGCTGTTATAAGCACTATGTATGCACAGCAAATAAATGTTGCCGGTGATAAAGTGTAGGGTCAATTCTTTCCATGCATCTCCTTCCATCATTTTCCACAAAAAATAGTGAAGGGGCGTTAAAATCATTTTGCCTGACAATGCGGCCGATTTCGGTCGGAGTGGTCAATTGAATTGAAAGGCTTTAAAAAACTAAACCTAACAGAAAAACGGAAAAATAAAGATATACGTCCAATTATTTCTATCGCGATTAGAAAAAGACAAATAGGAGAATATATGAAATAGGTTTAGGCTGAACTTAGCTTAAGCCTGTCTCATTAATAGAGAAAAGTGTGATTTGTCTCGTTAAGAGTGAAAAATAACTGTTTAAAACCATTAATAAACTTCTGGACCCGCATGGGCTTCATCGCATCCAATGGTCGCGCCATCCCTGCTGTATGAGGTGGGCGCGAGTAAAATAAATATATGAAGATGGTGAGGGGGAGAGGGGAGATGTGTTGGGGGGTGGTTAGAGTTGGGTCCTTCCCCCACCCACCCCATCATCCTCCGCTATTTAAGGCATTGATTCATAAACATTTTGATCTTTGGTGCTGAAATTGCAGAATGGGGGCCGTGGTTAATAAATATTCAGTGTTGGAAGTACAAAGTGAATTTTACGATGGGTTGGGGTTGAAGTTTGCGTCTGTAGAATGGAAGGAACGTGAGTTGATATCTAAGGCAGCTAGAGCTGTTATTGGTTTTGTGATGGAGTAGGTCTATAATTAGGAGGGGTGGATGTGTCTGGTACAAATGAGCCTAAAATATTTGGTCCTATCTTCACCCTACCTGTTTCACCAAGCACCACATGCCTCACATTTCATTTTACTCTTTATACTTATCTGATGATATATTTCTCATATGATGCCGATATTACTGTGTTGAAGCCAGGGATGTGATAAATTTAAGTGTGAATTCCAACCTAGTTGGTGTTGATCATGACCGAATAACGTGCTTCAAAGGAAGGACAACGAGTGCAAAACCAACACAAAAATGTGACCTTAAAGTTGCACTCGATTAAATGACTTCAATATATTGAGTGGAATTTTTCAAAGTACTCATATGTTGTAAATTTAAAGTATGTATTCCAATCATAGCTCAGGAGGCTGGAATTCGATGATTGATGTGAAAAATGCCCTAAGCCCTCTTCATTTGCCAGGTAAATTTAGCCTATATTTTGCTCTACATTCTTCCAATGATTCCCGGCCTGACTCGCCTAACTTGCTGAATTGACGCCCTAAATCAATTTAATGAAACTCAAAGGTTAAGAAAACACTTAGCTGTTTCACAAAATAAAATATATTGCGACCGGTTTCGATACAGCGTATCATCATCTGGAAATTACAAGTATCAGTACACAGAATTTATACCCTTGAAGGCGTTAGAGGGGTGGTAGACTGGAGGTGGAGAAAGGGGGGAACTTCGGAGTATCCATTATTGGATGCAATTAGTTTGATTTTGTTTAGCTCCTTCATCCTGTTGTAATTCGACAATGGAATCAATCATAATCTGTGAAGCTGTATAATAATGTATTGCTGATAGTTTGTGAGAGAAGTGGTGTCTTGAATTGCGGTGTATTATTTGGTGGAGGGGGTAAGGGAAGGGAAGGTAGGTTTGGGAAGTACGTCGCTGATGGGTCACTGCACGGTGTAGCCGAGGGTTGGTGTATGATGACGAAATACCGGGAGGGGTGTTATGGAGTGGTGAGTGTCATCCGTAATGGTTTCTCAGAAAAAACATTGAAAAGTGGTGAATGGTGAGAATACAACTGCTCGTTAACTAATGTTATGTTGGGTGAGGTTTGGCCCACAATATATTTTATTTTGTGAAACAGCTAAGTGTTTTCTTAACCTTTGTGCATCATGAAGGAGTTTCACCATGTTACGCCAACCACCATCGCATTTAATGAAACTCCTTCAGCCCACTTATTTTGAGGGAGACTGCGAGCAAAGACACGCCGACTCTTCACCCATCCTGACACCGCATTTTTCTTTCTGTTCTATCAATTTACAGTTGCAGATCAAAGCCACAGCTGAAGCCCTGCAGAGCGCTAACTCCCTAACTCGACCACTTTCACTCGACTGGCGCTGGAATCGAATTCGTACACTCGAACCTCCAGTAAACCGAGTGTGGCTGTTCTCACCCGTTTCTAGGCCAGCTTCAACCGCCGAATTCATTAGAACGGTTTCGGGCGACACGACAGCTGCTTCTTGGGCGTTCGCTTGCAAACTTTATTTGCTCATATCTGTGACTAGTGGGAGTGTTACGAGGGGCTACGAAAAGCGAGGCACGCTCTTTCTCTCGAGCGGACGAGTACGACTCCACCGCCGCGGCGGTTCGTCGTAGCCGTACCGGGTTGAAGGTTAGCGATTACTCCGCCAGAGTGCGGGCTCTTCGCCCGCTCCTCCGTCAGAAACGTGGAATGGAAATAAGTCAATGGTTGCCGACCGATTGCGGCTTATACCTTCAGCTCACCTTCACCACTTCCCTTTACAAACCTTCCGCGAAACGATATCTTGCATGAGGGGAAGGGACCGCTCGTCCAGGAAACTTAATTCTAGGAGAGATAATTTAATAAAATAATAAAGTAATTCTCGATCAACCCTCGCAAAAGAGGGTTCTAGTCGAGCCTTTTGTTATTAGATCCTGATAAGCGATCTCACGATGAGGGAAGGAACCTGTTGGTGAATGATATCATGGAACTCAATCGTAAAGCCAATCGCACTGCTTGAAATGGCATTCCTCAAGTCAGATATTTCAGATCAGACAAAAAAACACACTAATAATGAACGTGGAGGACAGCAATGACTTATTGTGGCTCAGACACACGTAAATATTTCTCAACTGTGGAATGCTGCGGTTAGGGATAGGTCAAAGCTACAAAAAACATTTCACTGATTACAAATTAAGACTGTCTCAAAGAACGGTTTAAGCTTTCAAGAAAAGTTATATTTGTTACATTGATAACTTAAAATTCCTGCCAAGGTACCTCAAAAATCCCAATCATAACCTTGTGGAAGCAAGCAATTTTCGATAAAATACAGCAGACATTTCCAAAAGCGATTCGTTAGGGTGAAATGTTGTGCAAAAAAGCTTATTTTTTCGTTTTTTTCCTTAAGAAACTACACTAAAGAAATCGTCCCCTTTTTCATAAATATTCAAATCACTTTGGAGAAAAACCTCGTTTCTACCTGTTCTATCCTCTTGCTTCTCCTCTTTGACCTTGAGGAAATTTTCAGGGAGGTGTGCATCGAGGTCAAAGCGGCCATTTGGCGATCAGACACCGCAACATTCTAATGAATGCCCTCCTGCGACGCCACTCACTGCCTCTTAGAAATCACAGCGCGACCTTATCGCAGCGCGGTGCTTCGTGTCGCACGCTTATTCACAAAATAATGGCTTGAGCAGAGATGGATGATAAGGGCATGAGAGTGCATTCGTAGTTGGAGCACCTTCTTATTTCGACGGAGGACAAGAGTTGTTTGGGCGGAATGTTCTGATATCTGAGAGGGAGGATAAACTCCAGAGGTGACCAGGAAGTTGCTCAAGGCCATTCGGAAAGGACGATTCGCGCCGCTTTAAGAGGGAACCACCAATGCATGGAGTGTATGTCAATAGCATGGGAACAACATGCATTAAGGTGGAAGCGACAGTCCGTCCCGTGGCTCTCAAACTCATGCTGCCATTTAAAGAGCATTTTAATCCTTTTAATACATTATCCACATCGCAGGATTATCGTAGATCAATTTATTTATGTCCAATACATTGGAATATACGTATATGCACTAAATACGAATATCATCGAAAATTAATTACTTTGATCAGTCACATCATCACAAATAGAAATTTCAACAGCACTCATTGAAGCTCATTTATCGTAAAATTCGGGCCGCTCTGCCGTCAGCGACGCGAGTGGCGACTTTCATAAATCGATTTAAATGTGCTTTGGGCAGAAAATACCTTTAAGAATCTCCTACTGTTGCACTCCATTAGTATCGGCTAAAAAATGTAAAACACTCCCTGTGCTCTTATAATCACTGCCGCGGTGTTGAAAAATGGACTGACATTAATATACATTTCGGGAATAGCATGTTAAAAAATATATTGAACACCTACACGATCCGATAAAAATACTCTTCGCGACATCATCATTCCTGGTGTTTCATAACGCGCGTCCACTCGGAATAATAGCGTGAGCAGAGAAGAGCGATGGATTGAGTGCAATACCACCTCGCCTCTGCACTGGCAATGAAGATCAAGGGTTAGTTGAGTGGGGAGAACGATTTGAATGCAAATAATTGGAATCCTGAGGCAAGATTTGAATGCAAATACAGTACAGGAAGTAAAGAGGGACAAGCAGTCCCAAGACGACACTCATTGATGAAGAGAGGCGCTGAGGCGATCGGCCGCCCATCGCAAAATTCTGTGGCCCGAGTTTGAAGATCATATGATTTTCAAACTATACCCACCAATCTATTTCTCCGTTTACTAATGGTTTGCAAAATATGTCGGCCATAATGATAATTACATTATGTGCCAAGAAACGAAAATTTTCTGATTCCCACACAGATGCGACGCATTTACAGTTTACAATTAGAACACCCTAAATCTTTAGGCTTTTACAATAGTTCCAAAAAATTCACATACGCTCAGAGTTACATTTCTGAATTCAAACATAAAAATAAACTCGTCATATCCCGATCTGCCCATCCAAGGACTTCGTCGCGTGGTCTGTCACCTAGCTCTGAAGTCCGTAATTATGAATTTAAGGAAGCTGTTGGCATTTCAACCGGTATCAGGCGATAGATAGTTGTAGTAGACGACCGATGCCGGCAGTATTTTCTCTCTAAAAGTCATCACATGCCACGGAAAAAAAATGGGAATAGCTCAAAAAACGTGACCCCTGGCGGAATAATACAAGAACACAAAAATTTAACTCGAAAATACTTGCTACATAAAAGGTCCATCTCATTTTTTCGGAATATGTTGTATCCAAAAGCACGGGGAAACGATTAACAAAGACAGCGGTGACAACATGAGCAGAATATTATTAGACCTGTGCACCTGCGGAATACACAAGGAGCCACCTCTAGGGTGTTTGGCAGGGGGACCACCTTCTCTAAGGCCAAGGAGACTAGCAGCCAATCAGGAGACGCTGAGAGAGTAACCGCTCTTGCCTGCGGTACATTGAGCATAAATTACGCACAACCGAGAGGGAACGGAATGGCATTGGATTTCAGAATTCCCGAGAACAATGAACGAGTCACTCAACGAAGCGTTTAAGGGAAATTCGGAAAATCTTAACGGCTGTGAAACCCGAGATAACATCAACGTATAAGTTCTATTTGACGAGTTATCGATAATGCAAATATTAAAAGTTTATAAAACTGAAAAAATTAACTCAATAAATTCGGGAATGGATGGATAAGTACTATTTGAAGAAAGTAAGGGCCCACAAATTTTTACAACAGTGCAAAATGTGCATTTTATCTAAATTTTCGTTGCGTCAAAAAATGTAGATTATCAGGAAAATGTGAATTTCACACGCAAAATCCCAATTGATCCACAGATAACGAGATATAAGGTAAATGTAAATTTGAATTCGGCGGTCTTGAACGTATATTTCATTGGGAAAGACACGTATTTCGCAACTGTTTTCATTTTATAGGACATAAGTCTACATTGGTGGGCTAGAGAGGGTTACAAGGGACTTCACGGAGGCAGATAAAGAACGTTCATGTCCTTTGCAAGCATAAATTGCCCCATTTTCGTGCCAAAATAATTGCTGCTCTCGTTATCACTCGAAGCAAACTTTTTGTTGGATATTATAGGGCACAGCTGTCATTAAAAATCTGAATGCGAGCAAGTGAGCCCTGAGCTAAGTTTCCACAGTGAAGTGACCTTTGGCAAAATAACTATTTAGATCAGAGCTAGATTCTATTGTGCTCCAATTGCAAACGACTTACCTCCTGCAGGCGTTTGAAATTGCATCATTTCGACGAACAGCTGGTCGAATGATAGGGAATTTTCCCCAACCGCAGGTTTTGAAAGCAGAGTGAAAAGCAAAATCGCGATAGCAGACACCACGATGAATGCTGCATCATTTACCGTCAAAGATTTGATCACGAGGAGAAGGTTTGAAGGAAACAGAATACAGAGCAGATAAATTCAAGACGGATTTCTTTCTTCATGCGTTCAGAGATAGCAACAATTTCATTAAATTAATCGAAATATAATAATAAAATTGATATTTTTTTCTTTTTCCAGTTAATGTTTTTCTTATTACTGCATATTCCATGCAATTTTCCTTCAAATTTTCATTACCTAGTGAATATTGTTCCACCTTTCATTTTTCTCAATAAAGGTTTTGCTTAGTTCTAACCATGCAAGCATATACTTTTTTTGATTATTAAGCGTTGCAAAGTTTCAGATTCCCAGGCAAGTGCATTTGCGTTATTGTCTGTGGTTTGTTTGTTATTGAGGTATCCAAGGTTAAAACGACGCAAAGTTCTCACCGTGAAGAAACAAAAGGTCAAACTATGGTCTGAAAAGATAAGATTAAGAAAAAGAAATATACGGAGGAAATGTGGGAATTAATAGCATAAAAATGAAATAAGAAAAACAGCCGATGAGTCAACTTAGAAAGTGCTGCGATTAATTTCATTAATGGAGGAATCGTTACTATTCCTGTAGAGTAGTTGAGGGAATAAATGGTATTTCTAATTTCTCTGTGTTGCGGTCTATTTCCTTCATTGTCTTCCACAGTACAGTTCAAAGCATCTTAAATTGCCTTTTTATCAGTCGGATCCTCGATATTCCACAAGTCGCGTCTCCATCTGCGTACTGATCAGTTGCGAAAGCAATTTCGTGGAATATCATAGGAATTAACTTAATACACTCGAAGTGTATCCATGCAAGGTTAGAAAAATGCAAGGCAGTTACCGCGAAAAAATACCGGTAAAAACCAATAGCTTCAATTCCAAACAAGTAATACGTCAGCATAATTACCACCACCGCGTGGTATGCAAGCTGCGTTGTGACACCCCCAACTGCGTTTCTGTGCATGTGGGTCAAACTGGAAGTGAAACTTACGCGAGGTCAGGGGAACACAGGAAACGTTGGCTAAGAGGCTACCTCAATTTCTGCGCAGAATTTGCTAGGCTATAAACACAAATGTGTTCTTAATTTAATTCCCAGGTTCTCCGCAGTGAATGAAAGAGAAAAAAGTTGAACTTATTGGAGCAATTTGAAATTTCTTCGACATTTCAAGGCGAAAATATATTTGCTGTAAACGGCGCCTTGCACCACTCCTACTCCTCACTCCACTGCCTTCTCTCCAGCTTTCTTCGACTTCCACAAACCGAACACGACAGCTATTTGCCTCTGAGGACAATCCCTCTAACAATATTCCTTTTACCCCTATACCCTCAACAACAAATATTAAAATTGGCTGGCTCTCCCCATGTCCTGTTTGTGCTGCGTTGAAAACAACATAATTTGTCGAAAGCTAGTTAGCAAAATAAAAATCTGCGGAATAAATGCTTAAAAGTTTTGCTGCCATTATATTTCTTGTTATTCGGTTCTACTAGATAATGGCATCTACTCTTCAGCTGGTCATGAAATGGGCTTTAATAGGGCGTAGTCTTTCCTCCAAGTTGGTCGAATTTTCCTTGTTTTGATGAAGGATGAAGACGATTATTCGAATGAGTTCTATTTTCCGTATATTAGCCGAGGGCCTCCTCCATAACTGATCATTAATTCGGAAAGGGATCGAAAACTTATCATATAAAAATGCAGTTTCTCTGCGTACCGAGCTACTTAGTGTTTTTTTTTAAGGAAAAGAAATAAATTTTCCAATATTGTTGTGTATTTTAGATCTTAGAAGTTGCGTCAGATATGCCCATAGCCATTCATCATGTATTCTCCTCTACTGGCCCGAATCTTTTGGAGGAGTTAGCCGGTAACATCATCATCATTAATCTAAAATATTTCAACTCAGGAACATATGAACTGGTTCACCTTCGGCACCGAAGATATATATAAAGTAACACATTCACATTGATTAAGGAGAATAGAGAAGGCTGGAACAAATACATTATCATCCAATATTTAATCAAAATGCATGCTGTGTGCTGGTGATCAGTCACCCCCAGCAAAGCACCCTTGATGTGGCTCCAGAGGAGTAGATTAAGTTGTAAGTGAAATTAGTCACTAAATACCGATAAGTAGTTAATTAAAAAAGCTTACAAGGAAATGAAACTGAAAATTTCGTACGCATCAAAATAGGAAAATAATCAACCAGGTAATTTCAGAAACATGATAACAAAATTCAAACCATTTGCAAAAGTTGGACCTGTTTGGAAACTTACTTGGTGCAATAACACTCACATAAAATTATGTATTTTACTATAGTACGTAAGTCTGCAAATACATGGCATTTCTAAAATATAATTTTTTTTAAACACTGTCGTGATGATGTGGTAAAAATATTTTGCCTCAAACGAAACGGGGTCCAACTGGGACAAGGTCTTTTAGGTTCAGTTGATAGGAGCAGCCGCGCTAGGAGGACCGATTTCTAAGCGGATGAATCCCTTTCTTATTAGTTCACGCGGGAGCTCCACAAAGGGATAGGAAGCGAAAGAGAGCGTCCTCCTGCTCGGGGGAACTTCATTCATTCTCGTCGCTCTGTGTGTGGTGGTGGCGGCAAGGGAGGCGTGGGAAAGTGGGCACGTGACGCCGATGGAGAGGAAGGGAGATTGATGGATGCACCCACACGAGGCGAGAAGATGAGGAGGGAGATAGTGTTATCGCCACACACTCTCCCACCGCCACGTCACACACTGGAATACTGATATCCATATGCATTGTGCGTACCCACTTTATAACGAAACGCAAACGTGAATTCCGCAATTCTTTTGAAGTTAATCCACCCAGATCACAACTAGACCAGGAAATGAATGCCTAGAAAAAGGCTCTGAACTGCCTCAACCTGGGTTTGTTAGCATTTAAAAATAAGTGTGGAAGTTAAAAAATGTTTTAACTATGTAGATAAAAAATACTCGTGATGTAGTGCTGTGTGCACGTCTCTAAAAATTATCGCCAGAGATGATTTCTTTTGTTCTTCGCGCTTCCCTTGCGCCAAAAAAAGTAAAATTGCGATGCCAGAAATCCGACACGCATGGACCAGTGACATGGCCGGGTTATAGGAAACGTCGGATAACTGTAGATGTACAACACGCCAGCGAGCTACTCTGTAGGGAACTCTACCCTCACCAATCTTCGCTTTCTATGAGTGAGTGAGAGAGTAACTCAGCTTTACGAATGCCTCCAATGGCGAGAGAGGGAGCGTGGGTTGGCTGAGTGTGTGGCTGCTCATTCAGGGGCCCTGGGTTCACTTCCCAGGCGAAGCTGCTTTCGGACACAGCCCAAACAAATCATCGAAATGCAAGGTGGCGCTTGGAGAGTAACTGACCCTCCGACCCTGAACGTGTAAACTTCACACGCCTGTGATGTGGTGTGGGGTGAGCTTTACCCTCACCTATCCGAGCCAATCTTCGGGGTGAATCACTGAGTGAAAGACGATGCGGGAATTCCATCTCCGACTTTTGCATGGCAAATACTTGGACGATAAAGGTGTGCTTCAATTTATGTCTTTGTAAATAGACGAGAGAAAAGAAACATGCCTTCAGAAAAGAGACTTTTTTCTCACCGACCGATAGTGGCGTGAAAAAAATTGTCGGGATACTTTTTCCCACATCATGGAGGAAACAAATGCAATTTTACAAATTAAATTCCATGATATTCGATGGTCTGCTTTGGAAATAAATTTCGATTTTATGGCAGGCCGTCAATAAAAATTTCACGTTTCCCGAGTGCCACGTATTTGGATGAGTAATATGTGAAAGATTCTGAGGCTGTCGACCAACTGTATTGCCCGCTTTCCTGAAATAACCCATCGGCATATTTGCGTAGCCAAATTCGGTCATTTTTATTAAATTGGTTACCCTTGCATGCTTTTGAACGAATCAAAATGCCACGACTTGGTTCTCCTTATTATCTATTCCAATCCTGCACCTCACTTGTCACTCACCAAAGAAACGTCAGGCTATTAAGTGCCAACTTTGTGCACTCCAACCATTTTGCTTTCAGTAATTCTTTCTTGGCAATAAGACGACCATTTTCTCTACTGCAATGTATGGTGTCGTCCTTGCGCTTAGGAGAAGGTAAAAATGCTATCAGGATGACAAAGGATAGATGATGCCATACTTCAGAAATAGTAGGATATTAGAGGGATGGGAAGAGGTTATGAGGAGTTGAAAGAAAATAATGAAATTATAGTAAAATTATGAAATTCTGAAAGTTTGATAGCTCAAGAAAGCCAGCTTGATGGAGCATGAAGTAAGATGGTTAAGTAGTAATGGTAATGTTGGACCAGGAATTTGGGATGTGCTAATGGAGGTGCAAATGGAGGGGATTGTTAGCAAACGGATCTCGAGTTGCAGTGGCCAATGTCGCAAAGATTGCTTGGAGAATGTTTTTCGAATAGGAAAAATAACGAGTGGAAACGGATACGTGATTTCTGGGAAACGGGGCTAAATCCAATACCACTGCAGTAATAAGGACAGGAGTGCAGTGACTACACAACTTGTAGATGAATACATCTCACTGTGGACAAATCCTTAGAGTATACTCTTTTTTTCTTTCCCCCATATTGCCGATCTTGTAACCAAAACTTCGCACAGCTTACATCAGAATAGAATAGAAAGACACCAAGTAACGAAAGAACTCTGTACTTATTTATTTAGAACAATCTGTCATTTGAAACAAAGGAAAATATTTTATTCGATGGGAGCTCACTATCCTGCGACGCCAGGCAACTGGACGTGTTGGATTACAATAAGGCCAAACTACGGATATTATAGCTTATAGTATTTCGGACAGCCCTATTAACAGTAGTTGGCGTACCTTAAACAAAAAATTGCGTGTAAACGGGGTGGACAGAAGCTTCTTAAGCATTATATGGCAGAGGTAGAGCTATCACCAAGGGATTTAAACCTAAAGTTCGAAGGAGAGAGTAGAGCTCATCCGAGAGTAACTGCTAGATGTCTAGTTTTTGTGGCAACGCGCGCACAGATGGGTTTCCATACAGCAATGAGGCTTGATTCACCTTCTCTTTCCACCTTGAATTTCTTGTTTTCATGGATCTTGACCTTTAGTGCATTCATTTAACCAGCCACGTATTCCTTTAAGTTGAGGTTTTCCGAGAGAACCTCAACCACTTCTCAATACAAAGCTTAGGGTTTTCCGATAAGGAGCAAATTTGGACTGCTATCTCTCCGTAGGCATGCCCAATCCCATCACCAACCCTTCCAATTTATAAAGAGACGAATTTTCTCCACCCTCATCATCGCCTGAAGATGATTGATGACGAGGCGCCACCCACGGCGCCACCTCCGATTGGAGAGAGGGCGCCGTGTGTTACCAAGGCCCCTTCGCCTTGACAACCGCCCGTGAATCCAACAATACGAATACGGCTACAGAATACATGCCGCAGAGGTTTTTGGCCACGGCGTTAACTACAACTCCCAACCAAAGCTCACTCTATGTCGCTCTCGGAATCACTCCGCAGGACTGACCCATCGCACAGGCTTCCGATATGGCCAATCCCATGCGATGGCTAATTCTATCGAAGGATATATTTTTCGCAATAAAACTTTCGTTTGTATTGTTGGTACAGTTTGATGCACAGTAGCAACCCACCTCGTGCTTTTTTGCGGAAAAAACATCGTAAAAATTGATTTGATTTGAGAAACCGCGCATGCAATAACACAGGGAATCTATCATACATATATATGGCAGACCTGGAATGGCGGATTACGAAGACCCTACCTAGTGCCTTAAAAATCGCAATGTGCTCATAACGTAGGCAGGTGGAGCTAGGGGCACGGCCGATTGCTTTATCCCGCGCGAAACAGAAGTAAACAGTCTGTCTTGATGAATATGGGTACAAAAAGGAAATATTTCAACTAATTACAGTACGAATATTCCTTTTCAACAATACGCGCCGATTATTTGAACACATGTTGTTGAGAGATTTTGGGCTGAGAGGTTTTCGGGGGTGGCCTTTTCATCTCGACCCCACTCACCCTCTGACCCCCTCTCAACCTCCCATACCTGAAAATCCAGTATTTTAGAAAATGACGTGAAAATATTATGTACCTCGAAAATAATTTAACAGGGTGGAAACGCTCAGCGTTCATAAATATTTATTGCGGAATGTTGAGCATGAGTTTATTTTCCTTATAATAAGAATCAAATTAAGATAATATTTTGTCCCTTAAGTGTATTAAAATGTTCCGGGCGTGTGACGGTTGCGTGGTCATGTGACGGATTAACGAGATCGCGCGCTCATTTAAAAGAATTTATCTCCGAGCCGTAAATCAACTACAGTGTCGCTCGGAGGCATACGGTTCTTTATTCACAATCGTAACCGATATGTCCATTCATTTTGATAATTCAACAGCTGGAAAAGAAAGTTGAGTTACGACAAAAATAAGCATGGGCATTCGGCTATTATCTCGAAAAAAGTAAAATTAGGCAACGCGAAAGTTGCCGCTCAATTTTCATGAGTTTCAGACGTCATTAGAGTCCTGGTTCCCATGCCCATTTGAGGAGGACTTTTAACTGAGGGAAGCAATCGCGCACCAAATTGTATATAACCTCAACGAACCACGCGAGGCCCATGCGAAAGGGCGAGGTGTAGCCGAATAGCGGGAATGCGCTCGGCATGAGCAGGTGACGTCATCTACGAATGTGTTGCGAGTGTCTCCGTCGAATCAATCGAGAAGGAGGCGACGAATCGAAAAATACGAAAAGACTTCATTCTTCAAACTGCATCACAATCGGCAATAAATGAAAATGAGTGAGAGTGTCTATTCTGCCAGGTTGAATACCGTGCTGTGTTTAAGGCCAGTGTAGAATACGTAAAAGACTGCAATAGCAGCGGCTCAGAACGACATCTCGCTCATATTATCTGCAGAAAAGTATCTGAGGAGAGCCGTTGCAATTCGTGATAGCATATGTTGACAAAAAAAGTTACAGTTGCGAAGGAGAAAAATTTCATCATTTTATCAGTATGCAAAAATTTAATTAATAATAACTAAAGTCATCTGTAACTGCATGTATTGTCAAATAAGCAGTTGACTTCGCTTGTGACACTGAGGTCAAAGTTGAACTCAAGAGGACTCACCTCATAGAGGAGGCACTTGTTCCATTGAAGTTTGCTGCCGCATTTTAATCGGATTTTTAAAATGTATGCGGTGTGGCAATGAGTGGACAGCGATCCATTTATTCTCAATGCTTCATAATTACAATCGCGAGCAATAATATAAAACATTTATGAATATGGTGGATCATATAATCGTGAACATAAATTTTGTTCCGCAACCCTAATTATAATTTACTTCTCGGTGAAATTCGTATAACACTGTCGGTCAGCGAGGCGTGCGGTGACGTTTGTAATCCAATTTAAATTCGCGACGGGTGGGAACAAAGCTAGTGGCCATCTGAATAGTCTTCTATTGATTGTAATATTTGTGGGGCTGATCGTGGAGCTTTTGGGGAATGGTTATGCAGTGTGGGGCCAGGGGGGGGGGTGTGCTCTTAAAGAGCTCTCTCGTGTAGCTTTGATATCAACAGTGTGTGGGAATGAGTAAACATACGTGTATATCCATTGGGGATGGGGCGCGAGTGCTGCGTTGGTGGGAAAGTACTTGCGTGGGTCGATATAATGCGGCCTCACCCCCTGCCACCATCTTTTTTTCCATTCTCCTTCCCTCCTCTCGCTTCGCACCGCAGACGAAAAAGCGACGCACGAAATGAGTCTCGCATCATCATCCGCGCGTGTGCGATCGATGGCTCAGAGCCGCGTCAGACTCAATGCAAAGCCAACAAAGCAAGAAGGGACACATTTACAACCACGAGCCGAGGCCTCCGGAGCGGAGAAAAAATGAGCGGAAACCGGCGCGTATCGACAGAGGGCAGCACAATCCGCCTCCCACCTTTGTTTGAATCACGAATGTGACAGTCATATCTCGTGCGAATCCTTCAGTCGAGCTCTCGAAGTGGTGTCACCCACTGCGCGTTTAAATGCGTTTGCAAAAGTCTGCACTTGCCTCGCTGATGGGTGACAACGGGAAATGGGCTTTGGTCAGTGCCACTATTCAATATTCTAATTTCTGATTGTGTGATTTATCAAATTTACAGCTTTTCAATGTTACTGCTCGCGATTGTATATTAATAATTGAGAATCAATGGATTTTTTGAAGCTAATAAAACTACACCTAAAGTAAAAACAAAATTCTAGACTCTTGGGACCTCCTCTGCTGTAGTGCCTTTCGTTAGAAAATAAGCAAGAGTGCAAAAACCCAAATTAAAGGAGAAGATTGAAACACAAACCTACATTGTTAATATATTCAACGTGTCAGACGAGATATTGTCGAACGTATTACGAGAATTAGTAAAGAAAAGACTTTGCAATGTCTACTTAGAATTTTAATTGAGTGCAATGCGTTTCGATGCTACTTCGTCATCATCACGTACACTGGTTTAAAAAAGTAGAATTCATTAGCTCAGAGAGAATGGGGAAAAATGACTGACATATTTAATGTCGTTCATTAGTTTCACTCTCCGTTTTCTTCTTTTTACAATCACTCATTTTTCTAGGGAGTCATCATTAATGTAAGATCAAATAAAGAGTACAAAGAGAATCAAGATAAAGAGAGACATTCAGCATTCAACATCATACATTCCTCGTCCCATGAGGAATAGCAACGGTTCCTTGATTAATAGCGAGCGGCACTCGCTACGGCGACTCATTGCGTTTTTTTTCTTTTTCTATTGTTATTTTTTGACCTTTATGCGTTTTATTTTTCATCATGTTATCATTTTCTAAACATTATTTGACCAGTGTTTCTTCTACGTAACTATTTGTTGCAGCGTCGTTCTAACCTCCCATGGAAATGCTCTAAGTATTTATTACTAACCGTGGGCAAATTTTGGCTTTCAATGCGAATGTATCGTAGTTGTGTTGTGGCCTAGGGTGGAATGCTGGCGGTTGGCCAACCCCTGACAAACATCCTAGAAGTTCTGATATGATGCTTGTGCCACTTCCGGTGAAACTGTCGTCGTCGGGCATGAAATAACGCGGTGGAAATACGGAAACGGAGAGAGCATACACTACTTATCGCAGGAGTAGTAGAGGTGGCTTTCAGTGTATTGTACTTGAGATGAAGAAATTACTTATAGATAGGTTACATTATTCCTCATCCCTATGGATGAAGACCACTCACTCAATCACTCCGTGATTTAGCCCTTGGGTTGGCTTTGATAGATGAGGATAAAGCTCACCCGAGGCTAAGCCACAGGCGTGAGTGAGTTCCACATATTTCAGGTGGGGCCAAGAGTTTCTTTCCCTTATTGGTCACCTCACACTTCGAGGAAATTATTTGGATGTGCTCGAAATTGATTTATGGAAATAAAATTGTCAAAGGAGAATAATGAAAAAAAAACATGCATACACGCGCCTTTGAAGAAATCAGCCAATCGGCGATCAGCGACCAGACACGGAATGGTGAGCTGGAATGGGATTGCGAACACGTGATCTCAAGTTTCTCAAATTTAATCTCGTTCCCATGCGCATAATTTATTTATTTGTTTATTTATTTATTTATTTCACACACCACCGAAAGCAGCACTATTCAGCCTTTACATCGGGGTTGATAACATTTACAATCATAAACATCCATGCCCTGGATAAGGGTAACTTACCCTGGCGGGATTCGAACCCGCGACCTTCGGTTTGGCAGGCGAGGACTTTACCCCGCCGCCACCGAGGCCGGCAGAAATCATGAATTGCTGTTGTTCACATTAGAAATGAGTCCCCAAGCAAACACGTGTATTGAATTCTACACTTTGGTGTATAATCACTCCCTGCCCTACACCCTTGAGGTGGACAGCAGGGTATATTGTAGATGTAGATAGGGGCCATTATCGGAGTTGGACCTCAAGCGATCCCAGAACTTGAAATGACGCGGAATTTCCGATTTTTCCTCTTCTGAATTCTTCCGCAAACCCTATTCCCATTCCACACCATCGCCACTTCATCGCTCACTAACACAGCGCCTCGTCTCAATTCCATCCCTCAGAAAAAAACTGATCCCTTTTCTCTATCCCCCCCGCATTTGCTACCTTGGCTCACCTTATCAACATCGTTCAGTTTCTTACCGATTGTTCCCTTTCTATTTATTATATTTCAATTATCTGCTACATATATTTGCTTGATGCCTGGGCACTGTAAATTGGCAATGTTACAGTGTGTGGGAATATTCATTTAAATAAAGGAAATAAAAAAATTAAATTACTAATTCGTTGCATGGTTAAGCTTTCAGACACATTTAATCAAATGAATTCGGAAGATATTGGGGTGAGACAAATCACGACGAAAAAATAATTTAGTCATTCTTTCACAAGTTTAAAAAGTGAAACTTGCTGCACAGTATTCATGAGTTGGTGACGCCAATAGAGTTCTGCTCATTTTAGAGATAGGTGCTCAAAGAAGGAAGGAATCACTCTCAAGAATCTAAACAACAACGTGAGAGGAATACGCGAGGTCGAGGAACATTGGTCGAATGATTACCAGCTCGGCATAAGCTCTTCATCAATTGATCAATTGAACTTCAGAAGCGCTGTCGATTTTTTCCGTGAATATATTGAGAAGTATTGGACGATTCGATAAACGGGAAAGTGTGGACGTTTTCATTAAAACAAACTGAATAAAAATCGGAAAATGAAACATATTGATGACCGAGCGCGTCGAACCGTGGACCGAAAATGAATAGGTAGATAGCTCCTTGCCAAGTAGCCGGTCAAACCTCACTTACGGATGAAGTAAAACAAGATGAAGAAGTAAGATGTTTGGAAGTGGAGATCAACGGCCTTCAACCCGCGGCCCGCCGGCTAATTTCACGCGGCCAGAGGTCTGCGGTTTGCAGCTACAAAAATAAAACCAAATATCGACACGCTCGTCAAAAATAAACAATGTCAAAAATCACATTGAATGACTTATATTTTTAAGCAATAAAGATAACAGCACTTTGGAATTTTATGTATTTTTTAAAATTTTACTGATGTGGTTGTAAAGTGAGGTGGAGCATTGTGGCCCTCCGGACGCTGTGAAATCAAATTTTGGCCCTTGCATAAAAAAGGCCGAAGACCCCTCCTCTACACCATTGGGTCACTTTCCAGAGCATAACTCAAGTCCTGATCCTGACTCAAACTCGACTCAGTTGTACGTTGTTGTCACGACACCCCACTCGAGTCTCAGCGGTCGTTCAGACGACACAGTTGATAAGTTGAGTCCAACTCAAAGTGAATCGATCAGTTCCAAGATGTCCGCCGCCTCACGCATTTCGCTAAAGTACTTCCAAGTTTGGAATTGCACTGCAGTAATGCTATTCTTTTTTATGAACGGGAAATAGTGAATCAAAAGGGTTGAGACAAATCTATTATATTGTAAATTTTACGACTCAACTATACTACAATCACTGTAGCTTAAGTGAGTTGATTTGAAATTAATTTCTAAATTAGGGCTCAAACTCAACTTAAATTTTTGACAACTTTCAAACAACATATGGTATTATAATTGTTTAGCATGCGTGACGTTTTTTGGCCTGTGTGGTATGCATGTGGGAGTCCAATTGCATGCTGCATGCTGGTGATTGATTGCCCCCTGCCAAACACCCTAGAGGTGGCTCGCAGGGTATTATGTATGTGTAGATGAAATCCGAAACACGGAGATGGAGTGAGGAGTTTTCAAATCCTAGCGAGCAAATGTTCATTTCCAGCAGCATACTGCCTTGCAAAAGCTGCCTCAACAGGCGGAGGCGTTTCGGACACAAGAGAATGCACATTGGTGTCATTTGATTTCCACCTAAAATCATGAAACTCATTTGTCGTTCGGGGAAATGCTATGAATAAACCGCTCAGCAAGTTATTTCCCTCTTGACGGCTCCCGCGGGTTGATGTAAAGGAAAATATAGAACATTTAGGCATTAGTTTGCATCGTTCCATATCTTCCGGACTATTTCTTTATTTTTCCGGAGGAAATATGAAAAAACGCGAAAACCAGAAAATCTACATTTTCAAAGTATTTCCCACACTTTATCGTTTCTTTCAGACGTAGTTAAATATTATTGTTCGTGGACTACGTTTACCATGTCTCTCAGTAAGGTATCTGCTGTTAATTTCTCAGGCAATCTACGCTTAAAACGCAGCTTTGGGGCAGCCTAATGCATGTAAAATATGTAAAGCATGTAAAACAAAGCCATCCTCATGCATGTAAGTTCTTTTGCGCTCACTGTTCGCTTGTAGCAAATTTAAAGAGATCGCACCTATTTCCTTCGTATTTAATTTAAAATTATTTCTTTTAATTTTTTAAGTATGGGTGGTTGGTTTCATCGAAATAGCAATGCCGATAGAATCATACGCGTGGTAAGTTTTCTTTTTTAAGAAGCGAATCTCTCCCAACATAGGAGTTGAATAGCGATAAGAGAAATATATATACGAACGGTTGAAATGCGCTCAAAATTGACGGCAAAAATCAATCTTTCAGTGAATGGTTACTGACTGGTGCCAACTCGATATAGTCCCCAAAAGCACGGCAAAGAATATTGAGGGAAAGTATCCCAAAATTCACTGTAAGTATTATGCCGTTTTCAGAAGAATATTTACTTCTCTTAAGTGCGAACGATTCCTTCCAAGACTTCTTTAGTGGGTGGGTGGTTTTCTCGGAACATCGTTGGTATAATCGCACGATTGGGAATGTTTTGAGTAAGTGGCGCGATGCTCTCCCGACCAAACAGGTGAATAGCGATGGGCGCGAGGAATTTGTTTCTTTGGAAGTGTGTGAGGGATTTTTGGAGGGATGATGAAATGGATTGAAGCAGTGAATCCGAGAGTGGGAGGAATATTAAGAGAAGCGTGGAAAACACGCAATTCCTTTGAGTGAGTGATGGAGTGCGTCTTGGGGGAGTTTGAAGACGACGAAGGCGAGGAAAATCCCCCACGCACACTTTTATGCGCTGCCTTCCAACCGCACAGCATTTTAAAGGCATTGAGCAATTTCACCCGTTGAATATTCGACGCGATCAACAATAATTTTTCCGTTGTCATTCAATGCTCTCAGTGCGCCACCTGTTATCTCAAAGCTTTCAATTCTAAATTCATTGATATTCGCGTATATGATCACTGAAAACGCCATGACATGACCATCAAAGCCCGTGGGTATCTCAAATGCTAGAAGGAATATATATAAAGGAGATGCATATATATAGAGGATATGCACTCAAACCCGTAGAAGCTTTATTTATCTTGCAATTTTGGGCGTATTTTAATCAGTTTTCAAAAACGTGTCTTAACGCGGCAATAGTACAGAGTATAAAATTTATTCTTAATATTTTCCATTGGGTATTTTGACTCTTGAGAAATAACACGGAAAATTTGTGAATGTGAAAGATCACATGATGGCGAAAATGAATTCGGTAAACCGTCATGCTTATAAATCATTTCCTCGTTAAATTTGGATCACTCGGCCGATAGTGATACACGTGGCGACTCTCCCAAACTCTTATAAATGCGCGGTGGGTGACAACGCTGTTAGTGGGTGACTGGAAAATCCTCTATGTTTCTATACCCTCTTTCTACTGTAGTTTTCGAGCTTTTTGTGAAAGTTGTCAGGAATGCGGGCATGACTAGCAGCTCGCCTTCTATACCAACCTATCGAGTGAGCTTTCCATCTGCCGTCTAATCTGAACGCTTCACCTCCAGCTGAAACAACTTCCCTTCCAGCTTAAATGTCTGACCAAGGATCTTATTTCCCGTTTTGTGAAATTTACCGGGTAAAAAAATTTTGGGGTCCACCGGACCCATGCGGGCATTTCCGTTTGAATGCATTGTATAAGGCTGCGAAAGCCTTAGAGTAGACCATGTCGTAAGACGGTGGTGTATTACTGCGAGTTAAATGTATAGTCTCTTTCTTTAATGGTGCGGGACAGTGCTCTAGGTACTAATAAATGGTAACGGTACAATTAATTCTTTTCCACTATAAATTTTACAGCGTATCAGTCTAGCGGCCTTTATACTAGTTGTTGCTGACGGATCAATATCCCGCTTATCAGCGTGGACAATATCCCATGCGAGCTTCTGAAAAATCTAGGGAGGGGTGTTAGGCGAAGGTTTTTCGAACTAGTACGCAGGATCTATTAGAGGGGATGTTGGCTGGAGGATTTTGTGAAAATGGTTCTAATTCCGCTACCGAAAAAGAAGGAAACTAGAGAATATGGAGATTATTAGACTATTAGCCTAATGTCGCATGCGGCGAAAGTGGTACGGAGGATATTGAACAGACAAATGGAGGCTAGGGCAAACAAGAGTATTGGCAAAGATCAGTTTGGTTTTAGGAATGGAAGGCCAATACGTAATGCAATAGTGGTGATGAGGTCCCTCGTGGAGAGAAACTTAGAATGTAATCAGGACGTATTTACCTGCATAGTGGACTTATAAAAAGCTTTTTATAGAGTAGACGGGGTAAAGTTAGAAGATATTCTAAAAAAAAGCAGCAGTAGATTTGAGGGATGGGCGACTGATTCGTAATTTGTGTATGGCCCATACTGCGCAAGTGAGGGTAGCGGACGGAGAGTGTGGGTGGGCAAGCATTGGCCGAGGAGCGAGGCAAGGCTGCCCTCTAACACCGCTGCTTTTTAACGTGTACGCTGAGGAGATGTTAAGTAGAAGGGTGGGTTTAATTGGAAGCTGGAATACAAGAGGGAGGAATGATGTTTAAATCAGTGAGGTTCGCGGATGATCAGGCGTTTATAAGCCAGTCAGCGAGGGGGCTGTGGTGGATGCGATAGACAAGCGCTGCGAGGATTGTGGCAGGAGAATTAATCATAGGAAAACAAACATTTTGCGGTTTTGTATGGCATCTTGATCTAGGAATTGAGACTCAAGGTAAAAGTTGCAGGGAGAATAATTGAGCAGGAAGGGCAATTCAAATGTTTGGGCATCACATTAGAGAAAAACGGATAGAGCAGTAATGAAATCAGTTGAGGAATTATGTTAGCATAGGAGGAGTTCATGAATGAGGACTTATGATAGGGCCGTTATGCAAGAGTTTTAAGAAAAAATTTAGTGAAGAGTCTGATCTGGAGTGTAGCACTTAAAGGTGTGGAAATATGTGCAATTAGGAAGGAGGATGAGAGGAGACTAGAGGCATTGGAGATGTGGGTGTGGAGAAGATTGGAGAAGGTGAAATGGACGGAGAGTAGGGGAAATGACGAAGTGCTCGACAAGGTGGGTAAGGAGAGGCAGCTTTTAGATGAGATACGGATGAGACAAAAGGTTTGGATGGAGGGAGTACTCAGTGGGGAAGGGATGTTGAAAACAGTGCTGGAGGGTAGAAACTAGAATGTTAGGTAAACGAGGGAGGAGGGAAAGAAAATGATTTACAGATAGGACGAAAGGCCTTATTGTGAATTGAAGAGGGAAGTACACGAAGGAAGGGGAGGCTGCCAGAATACCTCTTAAACACTCCATTCAAACCCTATCTTAATCCGTAGAATACCCCCGATGCCTTTTACTAATGATACTGACCGTTGATATGCAGTACGTAATCCCCACTTGAAAATGAATCAAATTTATGTACTATGCGATCCGTTCATCAACCCACCAGTATGAAAATGATTTGAAACCAGATTTCTTGAAGAAATTATCATTTATTGGTCACGTAAATATGGAACATACGTAATCGTCCTTAAAGCTCATGAAAAAGATAGGTTCAATTGTATTAGCTCATGTGTGGTGAACACATCATAATTAAAGAAATTAATAAAACTTTCCGTACTTATCACTTTTTCATCGAAAAAATCGACCACGCGTTTGACACATATCATCATCGTCAAATCGATTATATACATAGAATATTCGCTATTAACTCTGTTTTAGTAATAAAATATTTCAACGAATTAATTTTGGAAGCCATGCGCATGTTATTCAAGGAGTACTTGAAAAGTTTCTATAACTATTTGTTTTTGCAAACGAGTGTGGTATGATGCAAGTACCTACTACGGTCATAATCTGACGATGTGTTTATTTTCAACAACTAGATCCATTTATTTGAATATGTATGGCAAATTTGGCGTTAGACCCGCTTTCTGTTTTACAAATAGGTTTCAGTTTATAAATATAAAGGGTATTTTTTAAATAAATAAGAATAATGTGAATTAATGAGAGACCGTAGCCCTATTCACCAATTACTCTTGAGTATTGCATTAAATGAAAATTTCAGCACAGTCCGCTTTTTCACTTCGAAAATTAACTATGCGATTTGATTCATGATAGTAAGGTCGGCCCTAGACTGGAATTTGTATCTAATCGACAAGACGATGACGCTGTGCAAATATTCTATGTATAAGTACAAACTATTTATAAATACACAAAAAATGGTCACTCTGCTGAGCTCTGATAAAAGGAATCAGTTTAAAAATGTTTATACTTCGGATAACAAAACGGCTGAAATGCTGATAGCTTCTCCATTTTGAAGAATTTTCACATTTTTGTCAATAATATGTCAGAAATAGGTCATTTTTGAATAGAAAGAGTAATATAATCTTAAATATTGTTTAAGAATCTAAAAATTGAGTCAAATTCTTGCAATAACATTTACAACCATGAAAAGTAGAATAAAAATGAGCTTGATATGAAAATGTTAGATATGTTAATTGACATATTTGTACGCTACAATGTACGCATGCTAAAGGTAACGTATTTTTTAAAGCCTCCCATATTTAATATGTAACATATTTAAAAACATGTTATAACTATTGATGGATTTGCGAAAATATTGCACTCTACTCTCCATTTCAGTTCGATGATAATGCTTTTGACAGGAATAATTTCATTAAAAAGTAATAAAATTTATTACGTCATATGCATTCACCACTGAAAATTAGACTTTAGCAACAACACCACAATGTTCCATCGCGCAAATTGGGTTTAGAGCATTCGCTCGCGATATTTGCTCTCATGGCGTTCAACGCTTCCACTTCCTCGATGCAAAATACGTACCTATCTTATAAATTGTGTATTTCCCACGCAATAATTATCAGATTAAATGAAGTACCATTTTAAATGAATAATTTTTAATGATTTTGTCGCTACAATAGATTTATACCCACTTATCAGTTATGAATTCATGTGTTATGACTCGCAACGGGCTCAATAGTTTTAGCATGACAAATTTTACCTACAATTGCTATTAAAAGTTTATTCAACCATTTACTTGCTTGATTATAAATTGCCATTAGTTAATAATTTGAGTGTGCCCTAGTTCTTCTATATGATATATTCTATTAATATGCAAATTTATATTCCACGGTAATCACTTGTTTAACAGCACAAATCAATGGCATAATCTCTGTTACAGCTGAGGACGTCACCGTCGACTTCAAGCATTTATGATTGAGTTTCAACCTCTACAATGAATATCTCACATTTGAAAATTTCACATATTTAACTTTATTTCAAATATTCAATACTATTATTTTAATACTAAGTTTCACAAAATCGATTTAGACGCTGTGCGAAATCACATGGTGCGGTTACAGGAAATAACATCTCTCAAATACACGAGAACATTGACAGAAGGACAAGGGGGATGGGGAAGGTTGTGCAAAGGGAAGAGACATTCCGAGTGATTCTTTTGAGAAAAGCCCTTCACATTGACAAAGTATGGAATTGCGGTCGAGGCTGCAATTAGAGGGGGAGGAGAAATATAGAATGGAGGGGAAAGACGATCTACATCTACATAGAGCCACCTCTTGGGTGCTTGGCAGAGGGTGATCAATAACCAGCATGCAACATGCCAGAGGATTCCCACAGGTCTCTCCATTTTTCAAACGCTACCATAAACGACAGTTAAAATTGGGTGACGGAGCCCATTGCTGTATCTCAGAATTTTCTGATGGATGAACTTGTCTTTTTATATTTAACAAATATGTATTCACGTAATCTCTCATTAAAATCTGTATTGATCAAAAAGCAGACCATTTTGTGTGCGACAGAGCCTTTGTGTTTAGACAGACTGTGAAGGAGAGCTCATGAAAAGATTCATAATTGAGATTACGCTTTCATGCCGTTTATCTCTGAGAATGTGTACAAGAGCGTAGAGAGAAATATGAGCTAAAAACACTTTGAAAATGTGGTGAGACGTTTTCTCAGACGGTGAAAAAAATGTCCTTTGTTTACTGTCGCACTATGGGAGATGCGATCACGAGAAAAAAATGAAGGACGTAGACTGCAAAAACGTAAGATTTGAAATGTCATTATTTCCGCCTACTATTAAGGATAGCAATGATGTCTCGATCGTCAGGACGATCGCTTGGACAGTCGTAATGTGAACGGGGCATTACGCGTTCCTCGTCCATTGGGGATCGATTTCATTTGATCAGATTCTGCAAATGGTGCAACTTGACTACTTTAACCCTCGCTAAGAGCCCAAGCACAATTTCCGCGGGTGGAAGGCCCCGAAAACCCTCCCCCTTCCACCACAGCCAAACGATTATACCATCGAAGAAAGCGGAGAAGAATTCCAGGATTTTTCCGGCGAGTAACCCACCGCGAGAGAAAGAGAGAGGAATGTGCGAGACGTTCGGTAAACTTATACAGCACATACAGTGCAAATACAATCTTCGGACATAACGAGAAAAATAATTCCAAAGTTTTTCTCCACATCGTCTTATGAAAATATACATAAATGTATACGCCAATGTTAATATTGTCGTTTGCGTTAAGGTTTACATACATGCTCGCGTTCACCCGTGTCGGCGTTCAAGGACTTTCAGTAATTTTTCAATATTTACTGGTGAAATTTGTATTTGAAACGCCCAAAATGTAGCGAATGCATGAATCAGCTACGGCCAAAGGGCGATTTGCTCTCTCGAATGTACACCCACGCGGATAATGCATTGATGGATTTCCTGGCCCCATGCAGATCACGACTCTAACGAACACTCTCACAGTGGAATATCTTTAAAGTGGTTGTTTGGTATCCGAGGAAAAATCGGATCTGCGCACGCTAAACAGATTTATATCTTCCGCTCCAACCGTCGCCTTCGTGAAGATTCCGTATAGCCCAAGGCAGGATGAAAGGAGTCAACTTGCCTTCATTTCTCTCGATCACGGCCCCTCCACGTCTATTTGGCATTTGAAATGCATTGCGAAATTTAATGCCGACAAAATCTCGCTTACTGATGTTAAAGGGATGAACGCGCACTTGAAGTCTAGTGCTTCCCGAAGAAGAGAACGGGGAAGCGGTATATTCACATTTCATCAGTTGTTGGTCCCGTTGTTTAATTTCAATCAATACCTGTCATTTCTATGTAATATTGCCGGTTTACATAGCGGTAAAGATGCACGTAATTAGTGCAAAAACTTCTGACCCAAAACATTACATCAAATTACAAAATAGCTCCAACACAGCTTGGCTTGAGGTGACGCTAAAAGGCTATAAATCTGCAGCCGATTATGCAGAGAGCATTTGTTTAGAACGTTTGTTTTTCATTCGCTAAACATGGAACTGTTTTCTATCACACAGTGATGTCTGGAGGATCGTGGTGGCAGAATATAGAGCAATCGCCCATTCCACAAATAACAGATAGGTGTCGCTGAAAAACGAAACGGGCCTCTGTACTTGTAGGTCGCTATGCGTAGTACGGAGGGCCTTGAGGAGATATTTAGTTATAGAATTCGGTAGATGAACGGAAGGATACACATTGACGATAAAAAGGACCTCAATCACATTCAGCCACGTGCTTAGAGATCTTTGGGTTCTGCGAGCATTAAAAAAAATAATTATGTGATTCCATAAGGGAGGATATAAATGTAGAGGATGGCTATACGCTACCTTAAACGTGGGAACCACTTTTGGGATTCATCACTTTTTTCTACGACTGATGCATTTGTAGATTTAAAAAATGACGATCGTTGCTCATTGTAGGGCCTACAAAGACTGCGGAAGAGCAGGGCGAAACGATCGCAAATATTTCTTTAAAACAAAGGCACTATCAAAACCCATAGATTGCCCGATATCTCCACGAGCTGCGCAAAGGGACAACAAGACCCGTTCATCCAATCTCATTTTTAAACTAACAAATCACCTAAGTTGGCACCCGCTGTTTTTGAGCTCGTGACATCATTAGAGATCTGGCTCATTTACTCCATCATGAAGAACCGCTCATTGACGGAAGGAATTGCTCACAAAACACAAACAACAACGATCCACACGAGGCCCATCCAAAAGACCGAGAAGAGAACGCCAGACATTTGTACGTGACGTCATCAACTTATAAGCGAAATGGACCACCCACCTCATATGGCAGCAAAATGAGTTAGCGAGCAAGCCCATTCAATGTTTTTCAAATTCAAAATTCACAATTCAATTTCAAAAATTCAAATCCGAAGTGCTTCCTTTATATTACGCTCTTAATATAATGTCATGTGCTACCAAACCAGATCTTAACATCTAAGTAAGTGCAAACTTAAGAATTTTGAAGTGCTCTTTCTAGTGACGGCCATCCCTTGTTGATTAGGTGCTGGAGTGGTCTGGTGATTGTGAAGCCGCTCGCTGCGGCACAGCCCTGAGGAAATTAGGATTCGTCAAGTGTATTGTGGGGAGATTTTCGGATGAGAAAGTAAATGAAAGGTTGTCCTGACTTGTCCGACCACACCTTGAATATGCAACGATCGTATGGGATCCCGTGCAGATAGACCTGATGAATAAACTTAATTAATTACAAGGAAAGCTATTATATTTGTCAAAAACTACCACAGGCGTGCAGGAAGCGTTACATGGATCTTAAACGAATAGGCTGGGAGTCACTGGAGACTCGGAGGCTATAAGCTGGGCTTAGATAGCTTGAGCAAATGAGAATGGATGTCTTTAAGAGTGACTCGGAGAACATCAAATTATAACCCCATTACATTTCCAGGTCCGACAGAAATGATGAATTAAATATTTAGCCGAACGGAGAGGTGTGGGAATTCGAATTTCATCCGCGCGATAAAAGACTTTAATGAATGCTATGCTTGATTTCGTTGGAGGATTTCCTTTTCATATGCAAGCGGCTAGTGTTCCAATTCTCCTAGCCACTTGCATATTTAGGCGGCTTGCTGATTAGTATTGAAAGTTAGCATTAAAGATGCATTGAAATTATGAAGAAATACTGTTATTTTTTACTTTTATGACCGAAAAAAATGTCACCCATACCTCCAACCTTATTTCTGTAAACAGATTTGCTGTAAGTAATATTTTAAGGTGTAGTAAATAAGCCGTTCATTGTGTTTTTCTTAATTTGCCAGGGGTGAAAGTAAAAGGCGAGGCCAATAGATTTCCAGAAAGAGAAATCTCACTATGATGACTTCAAATTTATTCAAAAGTTGAATAAATAGATAATTTCTATTCGGTCACATTTTCCTAATTATTACTTGTCGTCAGATATTTAAGTGAAAGAGCATAAATAGGATTTTATTTCCATCTGTCCCTAATAACTAATTAGAGTAATTATTTTTCGTAGCCTTCGTCGTCTAAAAAGTCAGTATTAAATTAACTTGAGCACTGTGCACAAGTTATGTTTACTGTGAATAATGCTTATTTTTAAAAAGAAAAAAATTATGACTACGTCAGACTGGATTATATGAGAGATTTTTCCTCGAGAAAATCTTATCTTAAAAATGGGAAAATATAATGGGACTACGATAATTTTGTCAACATTTTTATGATTTAAGATGCGTTTCATTGAAAAAAGGAGAAAAATTAGCAAAGTAGCAAGGATTGCTCAGCAAGTTTCTCTATAACTGACTATTGAAGTGTTATGTATAAAATTTGGCCCTTTAATAATGTTAAAAGTGGAACGGAATTTTTGCATTGAGCATTGGATATATTAATTTCCCAGATTAGAAAAAAGACATTCCATTGTGGTTTGCCGAAGTAAGTCGAAGGAAAAGATAGTAACCATGACACGTAAATTAGACTGAATATGCTGTATGGTTTTAAATGTGACGAAAAACGACATAAAAACAAGCTTTAAAAAATTCCACGTCTATATGAACATCAAGTGAACGTTGTTTTCGTTAATTCCACAGATAGTTACGTATTTTACGAGACCAGAAGCGTTCCGTTTCTCCATACGTTAGTGTACCTGCGTCACGTCCTATCCCCTCACCCCCTCAACCCAGTGTGCCTATTTGAGCACTCCCCCGCAGGGGAGTGCAGAACAACGACCCAATTCTGCCCCAGCGTGTGAGAACCGGGGACTCGGTTAGCCAGGCCACGCCATTGTCTGTGTGGGACGGTGTTCTGAAGTCGAAGCCCTGACCTGCCTTAAGAGTGCAAAAGGCGTGCAATGGTCAGGGGTGTGTGCTTTTCGGGGCCCTCAGCCAGGCCGAACCACTGGTCGGTGGCGACTGAGGGGGTCTTTGTGTACCAGCCGAAGTCTTCTCGACTTCCGATCTCCAGATCGGAAAGCCATTCTCTCCGGGCCGGAACAGCGAGTCTTGATTCCCCGGGCGAGGAGACTCCTTCGGAAAGTGGGTGCGAATGATCGGCTGCCGTGGGTTAGACCCAGTCGGACCTCTCAATCGTTCCAAATCCCTGTCCCTATCACGTCGTCAGCCGTTGATTCTGCGAGAACTCGTCGGTGTCCTGTCTGGAACGTGATGAAACTGCGAAATTCGCGGCTTTATATAGATCGGTAGGGGGCGCCGCTGTGATTTGATTGGTTCTCCCATAAATCTCTGGTGTATCGTTTTACATCGTCCAATCACGGAGCTGCAATTACAAAAATCGATTTCCTGTTTTTTTCCCAACGGAAAGCTTCCAGAAAGATTGATGTTTTAGAATGTTCTCAAACTGCGTCAATTGAAAATTGTTTTCAAGTGACTGCTATTGTATTTTTTGAAGTAATTAATATTATAATGCAATAGCGTTATACTCGAATGCAAAAAGTCGTAAGCAAGATTAATTCAGCTTTTGCAATGGCGAGAGCAAAACAGGATCCAATTATAACGAAATTTATTGATTGTGACCATAAAAACACTCCACTCAACACAAACCTTAAAAAGGCATTAGTCTAGGCATTTAAGCCACATAGGTTTTTAAGAGTAATTCAATACTTTTACGTGAAACCAATCGATATGATATTAATCAACGGTGTAAGTTGCATTTCCAGTCAATCATCAAATTTCTGTAATCCGTGGCGGCTGAAGTATCCTGAATGCAAGATTGTGATCTGTTTGGTACTTTCGTATAACATAATAGCCTATGTGTTTTTGATGCAGCTGAGGTTGAGCAAAATGGTAGTGGCGCTGAAATTTCAAGCCCCCTCACTAAATAAGTTGCAGTTTCATATGGGCGTGCCCGCCGTTTATCTGAGAAGTAACCGCCTTCTCCTCTACACGTTCGTCACAGGGACTCGTCTCGCGATGTCCGCGTGTCGCTGGATGTCTGCTTCACCGCTCATCGAGGTATAGTTCACGCCCTTTCCCAAATGTCTGGAAAGATGCATACTAAGATGTGTCTCTTCAAAAGCATCATTATTGCAATTACACATAACTGCCCTTAACGCCGAAATTATTTTATGAGCGAAGCCTTAGGTCCAAAGTAAGTACGCACAGGCAGCCCCGTGAACCCATTTCCGTCCACCTTAGTGATGTATTAGTCAACCTTAGTCATATTCTACGGCAATGATATTAAAAATAACCTAATCCAATAATAAGCTTATTTTTGAAGCCGATAGGAGTAAGCCTATCAATGGAATGAGACGTGTGCAAAGGGGACTTCAATCAGGTCGCTTGCTTCTTGTAAATCACATGCTAGAATCATAAACGTAAACAGTTATTGGCATCACATACTTCATTTCAACTTTCCTCCATCCGAAAATATGAAGGCACTGAAGAGCCATCCTTTCCATCAGGGATATTCGTAGAAAGTGAATAGCATTAAATACTGACCTCGTAATTAGCAATTGAATAGGCATAGGTCATTATGAAGAAACGGGATGATGTATCACCGATATATTTCCCTGGATTACTAAAGAGGATTAGGAGTAAGAACGAAATATTACGGATGTAAATGTCGCGTGTGTCATGATGGTGCCGTGCGTGAAGTGAGATATGGTATTGTGACAATAGATGCAATCAGGGAACGTGTAGCTAGAGGAAGCCATATTGATAAACCTCCTCGAATATGTGAAAACATGGCGAAGAATCGAAAATAGCTCATAGGGAAGACCGGGAAGATGTTAAGAAGAGGAAACGACTGGATCTCGCCTCTGGACTACGCCTCAAGATTTAAACATTTTCGCCCAAAATTCGTTTGGATCTTAATTGTGATGATATTTTGCTTCGTTGCTCCTATTTATATCGATTAAATTTTGTTCTTAATTCAGATTCTCCCAAACTTTTGCTGCCGTAAAAGGTACTTGCCCCCCAAAACATGAAGTTCACACTCCTGTGGTAAAAACCGAGACTAACTCTACCCTAAAAAAATAACAAAAAACAAAACTGATGTTCGGGGTCAATGACTGAGAGAAAAGCCTCTTGGAAATAATTAACGTGACGAGTGAGGTAAAGACAAAATTACGGGGAAAAAGTGATGCAACTCGAGTATGTATATCAACATCTTGTACCATAATTTATATGTTTTTGCTCTAAAAAAATTAGTATTAATTTTGAAAGATAAAGCAATTATAAATCACTCTTCTCCACGATTTATAATGCAAAGAAGTTGATTTAATCTCCTTCATGAGCATTAAAATTCAAGATAACCTTCAACACATGGGTATTCGTAATGTGACACACTTCAAGACGTTGGATTTCCCTCCAAACAGTTGAAAGATTTCTTCTCCATATTTTTTCCAGACATGTAGGACATTCTAAATAGAAAAAAATGATATCTCTCTCTCCTGTCTAATAAATTTTTTATATAGTCTTTAAGCATGGATACATGTGCAACGAATGCATTAATATATTAAATACTTATCAAAAACACAATGGCATTCACTTGAAAACAATTTTCAAGTGACGCAGTTTGAGAACATTCTAGAACATCAATCTTTCTGGAAGCTTTCCGTTGGGAAAAAAACAGGAAATCGATTTTTGTAATTGCAGCTCCGTGATTGGACGATGTAAAACGATACACCAGAGATTTATGGGAGAACCAATCAAATCACAGCGGCGCCCCCTACCGATCTATATAAAGCCGCGAATTTCGCAGTTTCATCACGTTCCAGACAGGACACCGACGAGTTCTCGCAGAATCAACGGCTGACGACGTGATAGGGACAGGGATTTGGAACGATTGAGAGGTCCGACTGGGTCTAACCCACGGCAGCCGATCATTCGCACCCACTTTCCGAAGGAGCCTCCTCGCCCGGGGAATCAAGACTCGCTGTTCCGGCCCGGAGAGAATGGCTTTCCGATCTGGAGATCGGAAGTCGAGAAGACTTCGGCTGGTACACAAAGACCCCCTCAGTCGCCACCGACCAGTGGTTCGGCCTGGCTGAGGGCCCCGAAAAGCACACACCCCTGACCATTGCACGCCTTTTGCACTCTTAAGGCAGGTCAGGGCTTCGGCTTCAGAACACCGTCCCACACAGACAATGGCGTGGCCTGGCTAACCGAGTCCCCGGTTCTCACACGCTGGGGCAGAATTGGGTCGTTGTTCTGCACTCTCCTGCGGGGGAGTGCTCCAATAGGCACACTGGGTTTGGGGGGCAGAGGGGATAGGTCGTGACGCAGGTACACTAACGTCTGGAGAAACGGAACGCTTCTGGTCTCCTAAAAAACGTAGCTTTTTGTGAAATTGAGAAAAAGCAGCGCATACGTTAAGTTCATATAGACGTGGAAATATTTAAAGCTCGTAATCAAGTCGGTTACCCTCACCTTAAAAACCATACAGCATGTCCAGTCTAATTCACCTTACATGGATACTATCTTTTCCTAGCTCTAACTAAAACGTTTATAAATGTTGTTTGAAATGAGCAATACGCTTTGTTCGAATTAGCACGATATTTCTTTTAGTGATACTCTCTCGATAAAAACTATGTAGCAACCCTTGAAGAATTGACACTTAATATACGACCTCTGAATACCCTCTTTATCATTGCAAGCAGAAAGGGATTGCGATCGATCTAGTTATATTCAAAAGTTATCTATTTCTGAATTGTATGTGATTTACAAAAGTCTTCATGGAATGAGAGGATGGACTTCGACTCCAAATACGTGTAATGGTATACTATATATTCATTGACTGTCGGTAAATAAATGAATAATTTAGAATACGTGAAGGTTGTCCATGGATACCTAGGGACAAAGTCATAAGCGTAGACTCTATATCCTTTAACCCCAATTGTAAGAAAAGTGCTTTAAAGATAAGTCATAAATTGTTTGTGGAATCAGCGAAAAAACATTTAAAAGCCTCTTTTCAGAATTTAGTGTTACCGACTCTGAAAATATAGCTTTACATATCGATTTTTCTCACTCGTCAATGTTAATACGACAAAAAATGATATCTATCACTGGTGATTGGATCGATATTGTAAAATTTATTTATCACTCGAATAAATAATAAAAAACCATGCGTAAAGTGTATCATTTTCACACCACAAAACCGAGAAAAATTAAATGCAGGTATCTTAGCTCAGTAATGAAATCTACTGCGGTATCATCCAGGAAAATATCAGGAAGAATGTTTTCAATTTTACCATAGCTGCATAACGCAAAGGAATCAATATACAATATATGTAATGTATGACTAAAATATATCGGTTTTCTAATGCTCTACTGCTCATACGGATTAAAAACAACGTAATTAAATTAAAAAAGAAGAACTTTGTGCTTTCACATTAATATTTATTCACGACCTTCGAAACCATGGTCGTGAATAAATATTAATGTGAAAGCACAAAGTTCTTCTTTTTTAATTTAATTATGAATCGCTTTCACCAAGTTACGCCTCAAACAATCAATTTTAAAAACAACGTTTTAAAATTACATAACTACTAGTGTTACCTTAGACTTGGGGCTATTTTTCCAATTTCCAAGAGAATGAAGGCATATTCTAAAATAGTGGACCTTTTCGTCGGTTATTCCGCTTCTTTAACTATCACGTTACCAAGAAACACGTTATCACTCCATTCCCACAATATGACTCCACACGAACACCATTGAAAGCACTTTCAACACTGTGATCATGCACTGATCAAAGGATTTCACAATTGAGATTATTGCCAACTACTTGTAGAATAATACATTTTCTCACCGTGTGCAGCAAATAATTCCCGTGCATTAAATGCACAAATCACTGAAATCACCTGTTACAGAAGAATGGAGGTAGGAAATTACTTAGCATGGCGGAAAAAGAACACAATTCACAAGGAACAGATATCCACGGTTTCGTCGCATGGTCGTCGAGCAACTGAGCGAACTTCAGTTCCTCTGCGGTGATTCAAAATTTTACCCACCGCCTGCTCTGAATTGCGCCCCGCCGAAAGTCAAAGACACGACCTTTTCCGGTTATAGCATAACGTCTTTTAACAATTTTTCGGCTTTATTACAATGAAATCGCTTAGCCTTCTTTCGACGCTCTTTTATTTGGACGAAACTAGGTTTGAGAACATAATGCCATATACAAGGTACAGACACTTTGAAAAGTCGGTCCACATACCCGACGCAGCCTTCTCCGTTATTCTCCGAAGTCGACCTTCGCGTAATGCTCACGCGTTCCTTGTCCCATGGGGATCAATTTGACTTGATCATGTTGTACAAATGGTGCAACTTCACTACTTTTACCCTCGCCAAGAGCCCCACGCACAATTCCTGCGGTTGGAAGGCCCCGTGAAGTCTCCCCTCTCTCCACAGCCACACAATTCCACCATCGAAGAAAGCGGAGAAGAATTTAAGGAATTTTCCGGCGAGTAACCCACCGCGCGAGCAAGAGAGGGTAACATCCGATACTTTTGGTAAACATATACCTCACATATAGTACAAATACAATTTTCGGACATTTTGAGCATATAATACAATGTTTTTTTCTTCACGTCGTCTTGTGAAAAAACACATAAATATGTTCTCCAATGTTCATATTGTCTTTTACGTTAAGGTTAACAGAAATGTTCGCGTTCACCCGTGTCGGTGGCGAAGGACTTTCAGTAATTTTTAAATAATTACCAGTGAAATAGTAATTAGTACCCAAGTTTAAGTTTAATCGGAATAAAAGTGGTGTCTATATGTTGAATTCCGACTCTTCTGCCCATCCTGTAAACTCAAAATAAGAGTTATCTATTCACAGTATTTGATTTTTTTAGCGTGACATTTATAGTTATTGAATAAAAAGACAAGCGAACCGCAATGGGTTATTAGAAATTTTGTCCTTTACTTTTTGGGGAATACTCGTACATTAGTATTGTTCGGTGTTTTTTCTTAAGAAAAATGGTGCGACCATATTCTGCGTGGCATTATGATTGTGAGTCAACCATTTATTGTGGTCATGGAAAAACATAATTTACCAGCCCCTCTGAAATGAAAAAGGAGTAAATTTGATTATTATTAAATGTACAAGTCAGTTATGTTGAATCGCATGGAAGATTACACGAGTCGCCCCGCCTGCGTCTCTCCCAACGTGAACTTACCACTCTAATTAACAGTAACGACCGTTCGCATTTGGCCCTTCCATTCATTACTCTCTACTCAATCAACCTCACCTTTTCCGTTCTTTTTTATACTCACATCTGAGATCCCTTCATTCTTTTCTTGTCCCTCTTTCGTTTCGCTTAAGTTTCCACACCGCAAAGTGCTACATCCTAAATAGTAAGTATATTTAGTATATAATAAATATAGTTTGCATTAATTGCGCAGAAATAGTCATGAGGCACCCGACACGGTATATTTTTATCGGATGAAAATTATGAATGCGTCCTTTTCAGTTAGTAGGGATGTGATCAGCAATTGTTCACCCGTATGACAGACTCCAAGAATTCATTACGTGAGAGTAAGTTCTATTATTGATGTGAAACCACTTATATGTATGTAAGAATATGGAGGACATTGACATGCATGATATCACCAGGCGCTAATTACGACTGATTTTAGCGGAATAAAGAAACTAAGTGTGGGAAAGAGATTGACGTCTCAATGAAAGAGGCAGAGATAAAAGATATAATAAATGTGCCTTAAAATGGTAAGAAATAGGGAAAGAAGTCATGTAATTAATGCTTCCGATAATTTTTTAAATTATCTAAAGTATATTTATGATAATTATTTAAACATTCGAACTTCTGATGAACATGAAGATGTGGGTTAATAACTTATTAGTACATGGAGCACATTAAGCATTATTTAAATATTTACTCAGGGAAATACTAGTAACAACTAGAATAAATACCATAACGAAGTAAAAATAATAATAAAGCGCACATTAGTAGGGGAGAGTAAGCCTAATATCGGACGTTTGCCTAATATCAGATACCATCGTTTTTTACCCATGACGTGCTGTATTTTGTCGGTTGGTGGCTCAACTACATGTCACCAGTATAGTGATTTATCAGTTTAGTTGGTGTGGTCGACCTTCATCAGTGAACACGTGTCGCTTGGCAAACTGATTTTCCCAGTGACTCGAATATTTTGCAATCACAACTTCAAAATTGGATTTGGGCTATAAAGGTATAGCATTTTGGAAGTTTGGAGTTTTGGGCGAACCAAAAAGCGAAAATCCTGGATCATGACGCAATGACTCAAGCTGTTACCGCAGTACAAGAGAAGAAAATGGGCTTCTTGAAAGCATATAAGGTTTTTGGTGTGCCTATCCTGGAGAATTATGTTAAACATTTTTTTAAAGACGTTAGAAAGAAACCTTAATCAAAGAAAACAGTTTAGGAAAAACCATCATGTAGCAAACAATTATTTCCGTGAGTCAAGAATTAAAGACGAAAATCGAAAGTTTCACCTTATCAATGCTCATCGTCTGATTAGGTAGAAATAGCCGTAGTTATTTTTATTTTATTTTTTATTTTATTCTCAAACCACCGGATACAGCTCTTATTGGCCATTTTACACGGGGGTATTCAACAAATGTAACAAGTAAACGTACACAAACGACCATGCCCTGGACCGGGGAAACCTACCCAGGCGGCCTCTTATTTGGCAGGCGAGAACGTTACCCCTCCGCCACCGAGGCCGGCAATGACAGACGAAGAAGACAGTGCTCATGAGGAATGTATGATCTGCCTCGACCTATTCACGGAGGACACCAGAGGGGATCAATGGATTAGGTGCATCAGTTGTCTTTGCTGGGCCCATGAACTGTGCACCGGTGTTCAAGGATTTGAAAGAAATATGTGTGTGCTTCGCCTTGTGTTCTGGCACCGGGAGTCGGGGACGACGCGAAGAATCTAGGAATTGATAAGATTGCTTCGGTAATACTGGGTAAGACTTACGCGTTCGGTGACAGCGAGTCAAACTGGCCCATTCAAGGCACAGAAGCTATAGGCAATAGCCGAAGTTCGAGCTTATCGGAAAACGTTGTTGCTTGCGCAGGCCACCGGACTTTTGAAAGTCACTGTGCCTATGCAGATAAAAAAAATGAAGTAATTGGCTTTCTTTTTTTGGCTTAGTTGGTGAAATTTTGTATTTACGTCTTCGATAAATTAACTTTATAAATAACTCTACGCAACAGAATACAAGGTCATTTTCTTCAAACATGTCATAGTTCCTTAAATATTTCGACTTCATGAATACGAAAATGATACTAAGAATTCTATCACCCAAAAATTTGCAAAAATTCCACAGTTTCCCAATTATTGACGATGACATATATTCTTGCTATAAAATAAACCGCAAAACTCATGGTGTGTAACAGAGTGAAAGGTTCCATCGAAATATCAAGTAAATGGAACGACGAGGCTATGAAATATTGATGGAAGGATGATGAGCGACCAGTGGTGCACCGGAAGCACACAGACATTCGAACGGAAATACTCATTTGAAAGAGCACGGACCATCCTTAGACGACTGCTACGGGATGAAAGATGTTTGTGAATTAGTTTTGTCCCACATTCCCCGTGTAAATTTATTCGCTGAGTAGGTACTTATGTTCACATTTTGTCGGTGGAAACGAATATCCAACTACTATCCACGCTATTACTCTCTCAAGTAGATACTGTACAGTATGCATTTAATCAATAGTGGCAGAGTATACGATTTGTGCCAATGAGCGAAATGCGGTTGATATGATCTTTTGCGTATCATTTTCGCATTCAGGAGGCAGTAATACGTCAAGAACACTAGTCTCTAGTGAAATAATTCTTTTCACAGTTGCACTGTATGATAATAACCTATCTGTATTTTCAAACAATGCAATATCAATATAAATCATTGAATCTAAGGGTATTTCCATAAAGGCCGCGTAAATGATATTATGATGATAACTTAAGGAAATGCCAAATTTTATAAATATTCTATCTCGAATTATTTAATTGATATACGTGTATGATTTTTAAAAGTAAATATCAATTATTAGATTATAATCTGTAGGTAAGAATTTTACCAAGTGAAGCAAATACGCGTTGGCTGCAGCTGGGTAGGTTCCCTTCTTCCAACAGCTACCTACCTATTTGTAATTTTTCGCGTTAGCCACATGTTTGAATTGATTCTACAAAGTCATGACGCTAAACCACTGGGCTCCGGGAGCTGAGAGAGACATATTTCTTAAAGAATATATTTTGCCAATGCTTAATTATTTGGATATCCGGGAAGCTGTTGTAAACGAATCTTGAGAAGTTTTTGTGCCCAAATATTTGGAGTCGTCATCCCGCACGGTATGCAGCACACACGAAAATTCCTCACCTAAAAAAATTAATAAATACAACCAAATCTACCAATTTTATCAACAGCATTGACTAAAAAACTTAAAAAACGAAGAATTCTTATAATTTACTCAATATTTTTAGGTTTTACGATAAACGGTTTTCATTTTACGGATGAAAAAATTTTCATGCACACATTTTTTCCCAAATTCACCCTCAACGGGACAAGGGTTGACGTCATCATAATGAGTACAAAATTTGGCGAAATCACCTTTAGACCATTTGAAAAATTTTATTGGGACACTCCCTCAAGTAATATGAAGACAATACTTACCCACGCACTATGCGACCACTCTGGTCTGAACACACAAGGTTAAAATTGAGGGAGGTGTCCATTTGATGAAGATCAGCAAGTCGTAATTCATGTTTGGCTTTCATTCGCGGTGGTAAAAATCGATAGACTGCCTACGAGAGAGCGTTCCCCCGTGCTTATCTCCGCGCTCTTATCGCAGCTGTGATTGTCTGCCGTCGTTTCATAGACCTCGTCGCTGGGAGTTGCACCTTATTGAGGGCGAGAGGTAATATTGCCACGCTGAGAAGAGCAAACGGAATCAATGACTCATGAGGGCGCTTGAAATCAATATTAAGCGCTGGTTGTATTTGGAAAGAAAAAATGTAAATACCATTCATTACATTTATGAGTCGCAGATGCATTTGATTAGCTACATAAGCATAGAAACATTTCATGCTCTGGCATTGGGTGCCCCTCTCGTAAGAAATCACCCATCCAGGAATATGTATTATTATTATTATTATTTTTATCAGAGCATTTTACCGGTTAAGGTTTGCGTATTACTCCGCCCGTCTCCACTCCTATCTTGGCCCATCCTATAAAATTCAATAAAAGGACTCTCATCGCACCTATAAATGTCATTCATTCTCTTCCTTCCCCTCCCTCGCTCCCCTTGTGCACGGCTTCCTTAATATCTCCTCCCTGCTCAGTGCTCGAATTCATCCAAACCCTCATTCTCTCCTCACCCACCATTTTTAATACCTCGTCATTCCTCTTCCTTTCTGTCCGCTTTGCCTTCTCCGTTCTTCTCCGCGCCCGCATTAAGAACGCTTTGAGTCTTTTCTAGTCTTAAGTGTCAATGCTTTCGCACCGTAAAGCGCTGCAATCCAGATAAGACTCTAAGCGCCTTACGTAATTTACGGAAGACTGAACTTCACAGCAATTAAATTAACAGAGGTCTTATAATTTGGGGGTGGGGGGTTGAGAACGGGTTGTTTGTTTGATTGTTCTTACATAAAGATCCTTTCACCAGCTCCCTCCTATCCATGCACGCCGAATAGACACGATAAAAACATTCCCCAACATATAAATATTCTCTCAGAAATCGCAGTCGAAACTTTCGGGAATTCCATCGAGCAGAGATAGTCTCTCATCTTCGGAGGATCACCATAGGTGAAGCACCATTTTAATTTCGAATATTTCTTCCGCTGTTGTTGTTCTAGGAAACTGATTATAAAACACGTATTAGTTAAACTGTCAACCAAAGATGCATTGCACATGAATTTGGTTCGATTCGCGTTGGGCATGCAGTAGCATCAATGAATCATAGAACGCAACGAAACGATTACCGGGATAACGAGGAATAAAAAGGTATCAATACCCTTCTCATTTAGCAGAAATTTGCGAGTTTATTACTCTTTAATAGGAATATTCTTTCTTTTTAGTACGAAATGAGAAAAATTGCTTGCGTATGTAATTGTTGAAGTAAATGAAATAACTGAGCATAGAATCACTACGATTCTTCTTTTTCTGTCTCATGACAAATTGACAAACGATCGTATAATTGAAATACAATTATATAAATATATTGGTAATTAGAAAATTTCAGTTTCACCTTGAAATGCCGGTTAAGCACAACCTCAGTGGTAGCAACTCTCATTAAGTGGTATAATATACGATTTTTTCGGGTATTTGAGACGTAGAAATCTCTTACTTTGGCTACAAAATATTCATTTGTGACTTCCTGTAAGTCTAATACTTGCCGGTTTTATTGTATACTTTAGCGCAATATAGGATTTTATAAAAAGTACTAGCTGACCCGACGAACTTCGTCCCGCCTTATAATCAATAAACAGTTTAGTTACACTGTTTAAAAATCAAGAGCGGCTGTACTGATTTTAGTAATTTTTGAATTTTTTAACAAATTAAGAAAGAATTTAATAAAACAACAAAAATTAGAATTAAAATGGCTTGTAAAAAATAAATATTCTTTATTTAATTTACATAGGGCAGACTGGAGGACGTATGCGTGAATTTTTTCAATGAATTTTCAAATTTTTATGCTTTTGCTTTGGAAATTTTAGACATTTTGGCAAACCAGTTCATAAATCAAAAATTTTACACTCTCAGTTGTTGACCTATTTGTGTTTTTAACCGTAAAAAAATGTTTTTAGGTCCAAGTCTGCATGCTAATATCTTGGCTTTCCACATCTCACACAGCTTCACGGCTCGCATATTTCGAAAGAGCAACTATGTTAACAAAGTGCCTTCAAAACGTCACTGCAGAGTAATAACCAGCTCGTAAATCGGGCGATACAGTCAAAAAGCAGTTCGAAGCGGCGATCGCACGAACTAGAAATCTCATCCCATGATAAGGCACTGGTTTCTTATATCATACCACTGCAGCTCCCCTAGCGGCGATTTCCCCAATTTCCGCGGCGTTGACAAGCGTTTATTTCGAGAAAGTATTTGAAGCTCATGGGTTTGTAGGGTTCCTTGTCAAGGAGATTCCCAAGTATACTAGAAAAGAGGATCAGTCCGAAGTCGCCCTCCTAATGTGTTGTCGCCCACTGCGCATTTCAATGCGTTTGCAAAAGTCACCACTCGTTTCACTCACGGATAAATTTATCTGAGTTTCACGGGGAAATAAGGTATAATTAGGGGTGTTAACAGAAATATATACACATGTGATGATGTGATCTATCAAATTCACAAGTTGTCAATGATATGGCTGGTAATTACAAACATTATAATGCAAAATACTGGAAAAATTGGATCAAATTGCACTTATTACTGCGCTGCGGACGTTTTTGAAAACCGATTAAAATGGGATCGCAGCGGCGTTAGCAGAAATATATAATTTCGATGAGATGGAATAGGGCCTCCTATAAGCAGCCCATTTTAGGAGGCCTAACAATATGACGCTAAAGCTTTTTATCTGTTGCCGTGTTGCGCGCATTTTTTTGGCTGAGTCATTAGGCAACGGTATCCCGTTCAGTGTGACTCTCGCCATCAATCGAAGTGGTTCTTTTTATCTGACAGTCGGACGGACGGTCGTTAAATGTGTGGTTTATACGATTTATTGGCTCAGTCAAATATTAGTGACGAATATCTCCTCGTGATAAGTGGATATAGATGACTGGTAGGGCCGCGAGTGGCGATTTTGAACTCTGATTTTAATGCGCGCGGAGTCATTAATGTGTTATTCGTGTTTGAAGGGAACAAATCATTGTGGCCGCCCAAGGCACAGAAGCGCCTTCCGTCGCAAACAGCATTTCTGCGCGATTTTTGCTGAGGTATACAACGATAATTTGGTGAACTTGTGATAAGCGTGTCTCCGCGTCTCTGCTGCTCCTTGGCTTTGTGAATGGGACTCTCGTGGTTCACTCCTGCATACACTTGCTTATGAGCGATTCCTCCTCTTAATGGAAGGATCTCTCCATGAACGAATAAATGAACTGAAAAAGCCCAAATAGCTTTAAAATACGGTTCTAAAATGTATCATAATTTCACTTCCCTGTAAGGAAAGCTTTTATGCAGTGGTTACAGTGTGAACGTCTGATCTTAAAATATATTTTTAAACACCTAATTGATCCGGGAAAAGCGACTGACACGATACCGTTTGAGAAAACCTGACCTATCCATCAAATGTCGGGGCTTAAAGACAATAACGATGTTATAATCTAAATTTTAAACCGGCCTAATTAATTTCATACATGGAAGGTAGATATCGGCAACATGACTTTCGATTTCCTTCTGTTTTCGAAGGGGAAAAATATGATATTCATGCGAAGACGCTGGTGTTCAAATCTCCGTAGGCATTGCTCGAATATTGTCTGACAAATGGCAAACATGAATTAGGTTCACGTCGAATCAATCGTATTCTCCATGGGCAAGTAAGACATTGAATAAACACATTGAAAGCATCGAATTTTGGCCAAAAATTTGCCTTCTCTTTGTGGGGCGTCCACGAATTCCCTATAAATTGGAACTCTTATTATTCGAAATGACCAAAATCATTCTCTTCGAGGTTAATTGATCATAATATAGAAAGCATGGAACATTTTAAGGTATAATCTCCAAAAATGATGGCCACTGACAAACGGAGATTCAATGGGCAATTTTAATGGGAACTCATATGCAGTGACTGATAATAGCAACAAACATGGGGAATGAGATGATTTAATATCTCCATCCCTGCAATAAGAATCACGAAGACAGCATTTCAAGTGCGTGGGAAGAAATATGGAACGGTATCTCTGGACTTATATAAAAGCGATAACGAGGGTGCAACAACCGAGTCGATAAATGAGAAAAAAATTCTAAGTTTATCGAAATATTTCGGTTTATAGAAAGTAAAGAGAAGTAATCGCAATAAAAGGATTCCCAATTCAGCCAATCCCTCGTGAGTTAGAAATGAGCGGAGGCGAATTTTGTGCCCTTTTTTCTTGACTTGGTGTCGTCATTAGAGATGTGATTAATTCCGGGGCGAAGTGGTCAAGAGCCTGCAAAGGGATGAATAGGCCAACAAAGACAAAAATACCTTAAAAGAAGTGGAAGGAAGCAGTGCGTTTATCTCTGATTCTAACGAAACAGCTCAATACAGCACACAAAACAGCTCATTTGACCACGTTCACATTTTGAAAGTATAAGTGTTTTCATTCCTTACGATACCGAAGTTCGCATGCCCTTAGAAGTAAACATATTTCCTGGCTACTTTGAGAGCTCCTCCCATTCAACACAGAGATATTTTTCTTCAGCGAAATATCAATACAACCATATTCACCAGGGGCATGATTCTAGTGCTCTCTGGCTGTAGCCAGCGCGATTTGTCGAAAAGATTGCGAACTGTGTATGCATTCATATTCTCATTTCCATTCACTGGCTTTTCGTCAGATATGATTCGCTTCGTCCCTCTGGCGACGAAAAAGTTATTCTCGTTCTCAATGACGAGCATTAAGCAAACGTAAAAATTCACCAAGAGCGAATTTCGCTAGCGACAACAGTGAAAAAGCTCAAGCGGTTTAGCGAGATAATTGATGAGAAACAGACACGTGATTTTGAAACTTTTACGTCACGTGATTTTACTACCGCTTTACATCATTATTATATTTCACTTTTGATCCCGATGAGTTGAATTGTTATTAAAATGCTTGGCATACAACCTGTGAGCTGTTTTACTCGTCTTATCGTTTACACCTACGAATAAGATGAAAAACAAAGGGAATGGTTTATGCTCAACTACGGGATACGACCTATAAGTTAGCAATATTGTACAACAACATCAAATTTAGCTATTAGGTAGTTTCACGCAATAAACAAAACATAGCATAATACATTTTACAAATGTGATTTGAACTTACCAACGTGCTTTGCGCTGCTCAATTGTTTCGGACGGCGGAGGCAAAGTTTGTTGATCGCTGAAATTATGTTATGCCCATTGGATTATGGGTAATTCGTCATTGCTTACGTCGCAATATTTCGCCAAGAGAACGAAATTACCGGAACCGAAGCGATAGGTGGGGCGAAAAGAACGAGAATAATGGCGGAGAAAATTTTCGCTTCGCTTCGAGTTAGCGTGGCGGAGCGAAGACTCAGGCGAAAGGAGAACGAGAATCAACGTCCTGGTCTGCAGTTCGCCACGAAAACATCGTTTGGCTTTGCCGGACTCTGAACGCGGAACTCACGCTGGCTTTCAGGTAAACCACCAAGCCATATCCTTCCATGGTCACAGTCAGATTATTTCCCCGACAGTGTCTTAGTAAGCACCACCTCCACCTCTTGTGACACAGTGTGGTCTTAAGACGTCACCTCCTTGAGCGGTAAAACTAAGCCTGAGATTCGCCGAAAAAGCAGATGGTAAATATCTGAGTGGCAATGGAGAGATCTTGGTTCGTATCACGGCTAAGACAAATGACTTTTCCATGACGACGTACTATGGGGGAAAAAAGTATCCCAACAAAGTTTGTGCCGCCACTATCGCTCCGCGGGATAGTGGGTTTCCTTTCCAGTGGGTTGTTATACTTTGGTCAGTGAGGGAAATTCAAACAAGGCAAACCATTTCCTATTTTCGTCGTCCAAATACGCGACCGAATACGGAGTCTCCCGTAACCCAAAGCATGGCTGGCGATGAACTCCGCAGAATCGAGGCGCATTCGACGGCATCATGTGCGCACATTGGGAACGCTCCTCTGAATTTTCCTTCGCCTATCTCAACGAAACGACAAAAATCACTACGGGCCATAGCAAGCTTTATCTCAAGGTAAACAAGACAGTCAACGAGAATATTCGATGGGCCACGTATTTGAATGCAGTTGATTTGAAGAAGTTTTAGCTTTTCCGGAAGGACTGTCGTGCACATTGCCAGAACGCGTTTTTCTGTCGTTCGAAAAGGGTATTTTTCTGTCTTGATTTAAGATACCTTTGTCAGCAGGCGAAATAGGGAAAAGTAGTCAGCATGTTGGAGGCAGGCTTAACATTAGCAAATATTCAGAAAGTAATCAAGAGCATGATAATGAAGGATTCGGAAACTCGAATGACCCAAATTTTGGACCGAGCAAATCTGCTGGACCTCATTTTATAACGCAAGAGGATTTAAATGATCTACTGCACGAATTATATCCAGAAAGCAGGGTAAAATCTTAGTATCACGATTAAAGGATTGAAAATTGTTGGATCCAAATTCGAAACTTTTGATATCCCGCTCTCGCTATGACGAATTTCATTTGGTTTCTTCTCCAAAAAACGATTTGCTTTTTGCAATGATGTTCTCTCTGTTATGGATGCTCTTAATTTTGAAATAAACACAGATGATTTGCGTTTTTTCATTTATTCCTCCTAGGTTATTTTAAAGGGTAACCTCTTACATAATGGCAATGAGCTCCCATCAATACTGTTAACTCATGAAACTGAAATGAAAGAATCTTACGAGAATATGCAGTTATTTTTAGAAAAAAATCACTACCAATGGAAACCAACTATACATGGACCATAAAAAACCACTACCAACTATAAATGGAAAATTTGTGGCCACTTAAAGTAATTGCAATGCTACTAGGATTACAGCTTGGCTATGAGAAATGTTGTTTCATCTGCGAATGGGATATCAGAGGTAGAAAAAATTATTACTAGATAAAATTTGACCGGAACGTAAAGAACTCGTCCCTGGATCCAAAAATGTCCTTTGTCAGCCTTTGGTCGGTCCAAAAAATATTCATTTATTTTTTTTAAAGCCATGGACAAAAATGGTGCTGGTTTTACTTATTTGTAACTAAAAGTCCTTCAATTAAGTGAGGCAAAGATCAAATAAGGAACATGTATTGGCCACAGATTAGGTATTGAGGGATTTGGAATTTCAACTGCAAGTGAGGTCAACGGAGAAAAGCTCGTGGAACGCATTTAGCAATGTATCTAAACTTTTTGTTAGGAAATGTCATGGCTGAAAATTATCATGATCTTGCGGCTATATTAATATAATCAAATCGTACCAAAATATGGGCTTCAATATGAATTTAAAATTCTATTTTCTCGACTCAAACCTTGCCTTTTTCCACCAAACCTCAGCGCTGTTAGAGATGAACATTGAACACAGTGAGCGTTTCGACCAAGATATTTTACATTTGGAAAAATAGAACCAAGGCAATTTCAGCAAAATGTTAGTAGATTACTGATTGACACTGAATTGGGATTTACCAGATGCTAAATATACGAGAAAATCCTATGAAAGCACCTATTTTTCTCATTTTTAAAATCACGATTTATTTGCTTAAATATCCTTGAACCCTTATTTAGTTCGGTCGTCCTAAAGAAAGTAGACGTGATAGATAATATCCGAGCCTAGATTTGGAATCAGGACGAAAAGCACCTCAAGGTTCACCCAACCACATCTCTTGGATAGAAAAATGTTTTTTGTTGACCAGTATATTTAGAGTAATTCCTGATGCTCAAAATAGCTCCTCGTCATTATTGCCTTGCAGATTACGTTCTAGCGAATATTTATCCTGTGAATTTTCAGAGACGAGAAAATGAGGAAATGGAGATGGGCTTTCAGTATTACGAGTGCCGGAGTAGGTGCGAAGAAGGAACGGAAAGGAGGGTTAGAGGGAGATAGCGGGTAAAAGGAGGGCAGAATTCCTAAGGATATCGAATGCGCCGACATTCTAAAGAGGAGTACGAAATACGTTCGAGCCTCGGTTCGAGGCAGGCAAATTCACAGTCACGACCTTAGTGGCTGAAAAAGACCGTATTTGAATGTCCATCGTCTCATTCCAAGGATTATATACTGTTAGAAAGGGAATCCATTCTCCTGCGAAGCGATGGTGGCGGCACAAACTCTGTTGGGATACTTTTTTCCCCCATAGTACATCGTTGGTGTGTATAACATTGCATTCGTGCGCGTGACTGTGAACAAAATCACTTTTTGCGTGCCTGTTTTGGCTATACCTATAACCAGGAAGCTAGTGTCTTGGCTTCAATGAGCGCTCGCTGGCAAGATACTCAAGTGAACGAGACGAGCTACCACGAATTTATTTCACAGGTCATTTGGGACAGGCCCTCGGGGACTTGAAAGAGGACGCCAGAGAGATTCCCACACCTTGGGTGTTTGGCAGGGGGTGACAATTTACCATCATGCAAGGCACCAAGGCAACAATGAGATAAAACTTCTGTTCGCATGGGAGATTGGATCGGGAGAAAAAAATGCTAGATCTGATCCTGTCGTCTGGGGAATCCGTTTTTTCAATCCGAACGTATGATCACCGCATCGTGTTCAGAGTGGAATTGACTCGCTCGCTTTGTGGGCTTCAAAAAAAAAATCAAATCAAAAATAGTATCTCTCGAAAACTCATCTGCGTCTAAATTTCTGATTTTATAAAATAATTGTGCATTCTAGATACTGGACGGATGCAATGGACGGATGGCGCAAAGACATATATAATGAATATTACAAATTAACGCTTTTCATTCACAGCCCCTCAAGATCTTTACAAAAAATGCGATGCGAGAAATTCTATTCTCCGAAGTTCCCTGTGGAAAAAAGATGTTTTCGGAGATGACATCGGCAGCGAAAGTTGGATGGAGTGAAGAGAGGTCGATCGAAAGCACGCGGATACTGTGGGATGTGTTCATGAAGGCTGAATTAATATTAAAGAATATCACATTTTAAGAAAAAGAAGAAAATGGCGGCCTACGGCCCTTTATTGAAAATTTCAAATATGATTAATGAGAAGGTAAAATAAGTTTTGAAGAATATTTCAAATATCAAAACCGAAAAACGTGGTGCGCATGTGAGATTATAAAATTAATAACTGCTTTTCAATACATATCATATTTATTTCCTAGCGAAAGAGAATGTAATCTTCCATGCGCACCGCGTTTTTCATTTCGGATATCTGAAATCTTCTTTTAAAACTTATTTTACCCTCTCATCTATCATAGCTGTAATTTTCAACTATTTAAGGGGCCCTAGGCAATCATTTCCTTCCTTTTCAAAAAACGTAATTTTTTATAAAAATTACATTTTTATTCTTTAAAATTATTTTAAACTTTTTAGTTTTGTTAGAGAAGAAATTTGCTATCGATTTAAATTTTAAGTACAAACACAAAGTGGTTGTCTCAAATATTATCTTTTATACCGGATAGCGATAATGACTATTATAATTTCAAGCAGCAAGAAAAGTTTTCTAATCTATTTAAGTAAGTACTAAAAAATGCTAGAGCCTATTTCGTTGGTAGGAAAGGATGACCTTTAAATGTTACAAGCACATTAAATCATATAGGATAATTATGAATGCCATAATTTCTCTATTTACCTACGTTCACTTCATTTTCAATCATGTAAAAGAAAATTTATTTCAACTAACCAATAAAAATGGATAGATTTCCATTCACTTTCATTCATAATTTTTCTTGCTGTAGAATGAGAATTATTTTTTATAATTTATTTTTTTTTAATCAACAAGAGAAATAAAGAGCTAATGCAACAGTTTCATAAAGAGCTATTAAGAGTTTCGTAAAGGATATTTCGTGATAAAATCATCATTCACTATATTTTTTATGTTAACATTAATTAAAACGTATTTGCTTGAGAGGGCTAATTTGATAAAATGTTCTAATTAAACTGTTCATATTGCCAACTTGTCTTCCCCTGACGTCCTGAATTTGATGTCTTAACACACTATGTTATTATGCTGTTCCTCACTTTCTCTTTACATTCTTTAACCTCACCGTAGTTTTTGCACTTCAACTAATTTACCTCTTTATTTCTGGACTAATTTAATTCCCAATGTTTGAAATTCACAAGAGATCTCAAGAACTAATGCAACAATTTCATCAAGAGCCGCCAAGAGTTTCGTAATGGATTCTTATTAAACTGTTCATCCTGCCAACGTACCTTGTCAGATGTCTTGAAATTGATGTTATTATGCAGTTCCTCATTTTCTCTGGTGTTTAAAATCTTTTCACCTCTAAATTCAATTTCTTTACTCCTTCCTTCAATTTGAGATGTTTTTGTTGCTTCTATTGTTGATTGGAACATAGATACTGCAGGAGTTATGCTCGAAGTCAATAATTCCACGTAGCAATTTACAATTCTCAAAGCAAGTTTTAAAAGAATTGATACATCGCAGGTTGAAGATAAACAACAGAAAAAATATACAGGAACTTCGCGCTTTACAAGTAGATGGCTTATTGCGCATGCTGTGATTGCGCCTCCATTGGATTGAAGTGCTCTTTATATATATATATACGTAATTGCATTGTCATCCAGTTCTGAGCTACCCAGGAAATTTCAAGAAGTGATCGAAATTTGAGTTGCAAGATTTTACCCGGAAGGACAAACAAGAAAGCGAGTATAATAAAACGTGGTATTGAAAATAGTCTCAAAGCTTGCTGTTGATCGTTAATCTTCTGAAGGATTTTCTTAGCGCATCATTTAGAAAGTTAGCAGCACTAAAACTCTTATATACTTATAGGAGCAGTTATTCGCATAAAGCCAAACAAACGCACATCCTCAAAGGTAAGGAAGAAAACCTCCGCTAATCCCTCGAGTCCAGAGCATATGCAAAGGAGGACTAAACAACGAAAGATATTCACGCGAGGGATGAGGAATGAAAGGCGCAAATGTGCAACTCTTAACTGCGCGCAAACTATAAAAAGATGAACCACGCGCTGCGCCAAGTACGGATTTTTCTCAGTCATGAAAAGTTAAAAAAAAACAAGCTAACGTATTACTGCTTAAATGCAAAGGTCAAAATACATTTGCTAGGATATTCCTCGCCTGCTTCCCATTCGATACTCAGGTAAACAGGATGGACCACTCCACCTTTTCCTATCAGTAAAATAACTCAAGCTTATTGGACTTGCATCTGATGGGCGCATTTATATTATTAAAATATTTTGCATTTTTCGATTCATTAGCTCCATTTAATATAATGAGGAAATTATAAAAAAATTAAAAACTCGTTGATTCGTTGGAGGGGGGTAAGCCATTAGACACATACCTAACCAACCAATGAGAGAAATATATGGTAGCCAACTGCATCAGGAAATCCGGCGCTCAATTGGGTTAAAAAGGAGGATACTGCAGAGTTTCCTTTGAACGTGAAACTTGTCAATTCTAAGTGGTATTTTTTGCATCTAGTGCGGGGAGTATATATATAATGCATCTATTGCATCATAAAACAATATGGGATAGGAAAGTTTTTCAATTTACATTCGCGTCTACGTTATTTTGGCCACTTTGTTCACTAATAACCCGATAAACGGCTGTTATAACTGAATTCTGAAGAGAGCTCGTCATGTTCAAGCATAAGGGGAAAAAGATTAACTATCTAATTAATCATTCCAATATGGTAAATACATAACTGATGAGCAAGAGTCGAGTAAACTTCAAAGGATTAATATTTCCTAGGCAGTGACGAAGAAGGCTAAATGAGTGTACTTGAATGACGAAAAACACGTGGAATAGAGCCACTCACGGCGCTGTGGCGATGCCTTCTCTCCCAAGGGACGCCAGCCGTTCACGCGGAACAGAAACGTTACGGCGGCGAACTAATGGCGGGCGACTTTTTCCTCGAAATGCCGCCCCCGCCAAGGGTCCGAGAAATGCGATATCCAATTTAATTCATTGGAGTGGAAAGGAGAGAGAATAGCGACGGTGCTGCGTTGCCTCTTTCCTTTTGTGGCGTCGCTAGGAAACGGGGGTGGACGGTAGTGTCATTATTGCTCACCGAGAGTCGCTGATGCGCGTGGGTCCCTTTTCGCTTTGATTGTCGCCGAATGCCGTTCGACAATAATAAGTCTCAAAAGGGATTGGCGGAGATTGTTGCGGAAGGGCGAATGGGCGTCGCTCACGGCGAGGGCGCTCAATGCGTGTCGTCCATTCGGAGGGAAAATGGCTGCAATTAGAGAGTGCACGAGTCGAAAAGGCGCGGGTGGGTGGGGGAATCAAATTTCGACGGATCACTGGAATATCGTCCAAAGGCGGTGCTCCAGAAATAATGCGGTGGCAGACATGGCAAATGAATGGAGACAGGCGCTGATGGTAACTGAATTCCTACGTGGAGAGGGGGCTGGATCCTCCTTTGTTCTAGAATATTGATTGCCCAGACGAGTGATTTTGAAAAAAGTGGCTGTTCACATAGAAGGTCGTGCACTAAAATAAATTTAGGATTTTACCGTGACCAGCTATAGCATCATTTCATTTAACTCTTGGGTGAATAATGCCAGGGTACATCCTTTCATATTTCTTTCTTCTTCCTTCCTATCTTCTTCAATGTCACAGGAGCACTGCGTCATAATAGATTAATTTCACTGTGTCGTGCTCGCTGTTGTACGAATTCACTGCATTGTAAGCCTATTCGCTTCATTTTCAGTCACTCTATAACGCAATTCTGCCATACAAATATGACTATTATTATTATTATTACTATTATTATCATCTGTGTCTCACTAGTCATCAGTGTGATTAGCGCGTAAGGTAGCTCGTCGCACAATAGATTGAACTCAACAACCTAAGTTTGGTCGTCATCTTCTTAGAATCATTAATAATCCAAGAAAAAAAAGTTCTCCTGTACGGTTAGTTACGATTTTAGTTTAAAATAAGTGAAAATTATTTTCGCACACTAAATTTGTGAATAAATAATAACAAATGAACTTCTAAATGACTAAATCAAAGGATTTATTTTGTGAATAAACTTGGAAATAGATCGTGCCAATTGAATTCAAACCGGTTCAATGACCGTCAATAAGTCTCAAGGCCAAACAATGCCTGTTTGCGGCTTAGATTTGGGTTCTCAAGTTGGCCGGATGCGCAATTACTTGATTTCATTTGGGGTATTAGCTTTCCATTATTAGGATTTCATTGTGAACGGTTAGTTTTTATTCACACATCTTCAATGCCTCGTGAGCAACGAGTAGTTTTAACTTTCACAATTAAAAATAGGCAAAATGAAAGAGCTATCATTATAGCTGTGAAATAAATGAGCGTTTTGTCAGAGGGAATAGAATTTGAGTCGGCCCAATTTAGAGGGATTGGCTATTGGAGCAGTGATTCGGGGGTGTCCCGGAAATGGGGTTGAAACGGGATTGGGAGGGGTTTGGGTAGGGGTGGCTTCAGTTAAAGGCACACGAAAGCAATTGAAGCCACGCTGAAGCTAGTCTCTGGCCTCTTCAAACGCAGCCGACTCACTCTCTTACTCCGGGATAATCGGAAAATGTCTAAATCTGGTTTTTAGGAGCCGCATTTACATAATATCCTTGTAGCCACTTGAAGGGTGTTCGGCAAAGTATGCACTAACATGCAGTATGCAATGCACTACGTCTTCGCAATCATCGAAAAAGGGCCTTGACGAAAGGCGGCATGACCTCTTACCGATTGCTCCATGCAAGTTGACACCAATTGTGCATTTAGGGGTGCAAAATCTGTGGCATTATATCAAAGTAAGTCATCTTCCAAGTTGAAATCTCAACCAAATTATAAGAGCTCGAATCTTGAGTTCCCTTTGAGAATGCCCAACATCTCGGATTCACTTTGGGAGTGAATATTATAGCATTCCACTGCTTGGAGTTCAGTGAAAAGCCATAGCACTCGTTTTGTCACGCGCTTTTTCTATGCAATGGGAATGTCAAACGGTTTTACAATTCAAAAGAGACGTGGAGGAATTATTGTAGTCGAGGAAATAAACGCACGTGCCGTAGGTGCAGTGCTGTCAAAGGGAGTGGAATCGGTCAAGTGTGAAGGGGGTTGGAGCGATAATTTGCGGGGGAGCGCCATCCATGCACGGGGTTGAGCGGGGTCGGGGGTGGAGAGGCAGTCAAAGACGTTCAATTCAACAATTCGGAGGCGGAGTTGGCGAACAACCGCTCGCCTCTCTCAAAGCTCCACTCATCGCTTCCTACCCGACAGACGCAACTCAAAACTCAACCACCCACTCCTATCGCAATCTTTGAAGCTCGCCTTCCGAAATACCCCCCACCTCACCTAAACTATTACCTCTCCGTGTCTATCTCACGTTGCCTCTCCAATGGAAATATTCCGCCCGAGCGGCCAGAGTCAGGAATCGTTCCAGCATTACGAGAACTTATTTTTGTTCTTTACTGACCCCTCCTTCCGCGCCATGCGAGCAAAACTAAGTATTTGCCAAAGCACTCCCACCAATCCGCTGACTGAGGCAAGATTTTCCGATTTTTATATTTGCTCATTAACATAAAACCGAAATAGTTCATGCCATTTTTGAAGTGTTTGCTGAGCAGTATCACATGAATGCTGTAAAACGAGGATTATCAAAGAACGGATTGTGGATTAAAATATTTATGAAAAATCAAGTTTAATCATGATGATTAAAATAAATTTAAAATTCTGCGGTTCCGATCCTTGGAAAGCCCAAGCACAAGAAACGCCTTCTAGTGCTTCGGGAGTAATGGACAGAATGAAGAAAAGGATTGCTAAAGTATTTAGTATTTTTCTTTAGGGTATTTTATCGCAATCAACATTAGGAGATAATTAATTAGATTCCGCTCCATTTTCACATTGATAATAACATTCAATTCACCCCGAATATGCTCTTTTTGGGTGTCCCCCGGGTTTGGCTACGCAAGGCGGATCCCGACGTTCTGTTGGGAGACTTGAATCGGCATAATAACCCCTTAGGATGCTGGATACGTTTCCCAACAACCCGTCAGCATCCGTAGTGTAGACCCTAACTCAGCGTGACACCCAAAAAATTCAAACTATTGCTATAATTATTTGAAAAAATAATTAGAAGAGGCTGAGGAAAAGGATGGTAAAAATTCACAGACCAAGAGGAGTGACGATTGAAAGTAAGGCAAAGAGTAAGCGCAGAAGAAAAGAGGATTTCAGTCATTGGAGATATTCATTTTGATGCTTCCAACCTCTCCTCCGGAACGACTGCACTTCATCTCGACTGAGAGGGTTAAAGAAAGACTCCTTCGTCACTGAAATGCTTTATCATCCCTCGATGAATTGCCCTCGTCGGCACACAATGGCAAATTTAATTATTTTGTGGAGCAGTCGTACGAAAGCAGGGATTTTCGCAAGCGCTGCCTATCTTACTTAAGACTTGAATGATTCTACTTGAACTAGACTTGAATTTTTTTCTACCTATTTTTAACAAAATAAAGAGAATAAAACAGGGAATTAACAGTCAGATGTATTACCTATGCCATCAATTAGGTACATTGCTTCCTGCAATACTCGGCTTTTCCTTTAATTACGTGAAAAAGGACTCACTCAAGTGATTCAACCCGAGGGTTGGTTGGGATAGTGGAGGGTAGAGCTCACCCCGCCACAGAATTATGAACATCACACAATTTACGGCAAGGGCGCCAATGCTTCACTTCCCCAGAGCCACTTAGAGAATTTTATTTGAGAGTTTGCTGAGGCTTCGAACAAGATTTGAAGCCATGAGCAGTCAAATGCTACAATCACTCGACTACCGCGCAATGGGAGCACATTTTCCTGTCAATATAAAACGCAGGCACACGGAGGGAATGGTCGGCACGAGGGAGACACGATGTTTCACACGATGCAGCCTTCCAGGTGTTTTGGGAGTTTTTTTGTATTTCAGGATTACTTACGGCTAACTCAGTGACGTACTCATCTCATTCATTCGCCTCGGCAATCCCACTCACGATACTCTACGATATCCACCCTAAATTACCGAAGGCAAAAAAATCCCTGGACAGTTCTGCTGCCTTCTCCATTACAACAAAACACGTGCAAAAGTTTGGAATTTAGCGGTTTTGAAAACCAATCTACTGAATCTGATATTTGCACGCCTATGTATATTCGCAAAAGTGAAAAAGTTATAAAAAATATAATAATAGGAAAAATATTCTGACGTCGGCTAAAAACCGATGGAGAAAAAAATTGCGTGAATGTTTGGATTTGAAGTCCCAGTTCTCTGAGAGAATCAACCAGATGTTTGCGGAAAATAAGTGAAGACGGAAAAGTTGCTTCATTCTGTGGTTTTGTTGCAGGTAGGAGGTAAAAAAAAGCCACGGGAGTTGCCGTCCACTTTCAATGAGTGCGTGACGTCATCACTATTCAGAATCATAATTTCTTTCGGGAAATATAGCTCATTGAGGTGTAGAATCTCTTGAAAAAGTGTAAAGAACAACAAAAAACTTGAGGCCGAGGAGAAGCGGATGTTCGGTGACCCGCTCAACAAAAGTGCGTGACGTCATAAAATTTTATGGGAAAGGGTTAAGGCCCATTCACAACTACTTAACTTGGTGTAGCTTGTCTTCACACCATTCCTAAATATGAGCGAAGTATCCACCAATCAAGGCTGAAACCGTGTATCAATTGTGGAATAGGCTGAAGTGAACTTTGAAGACTTCATACCGCTTTCGATAGCTATAGTTTTTTCCCTAACCACTGGCTCAATCCGAGAGATACTTATTTTTTCCGGCAATGACTACTCCAAGTAAAGTTACGCGCATATTATTGCTGTGAATCAGCATCCGATATTCTCAAATTTTCAACTCCATAGTTACAATTAGTAAGGTTGATGTGAATGGGATTCAGAGGCCATCAATTTTTCATTCGCCTACAGATCTTGCAGAAAGATGTCAGATCAAAAAATGAAAAAAAGTTCTTTATTTTTAAAACTCATCACTATAGACCATTTAAAATAATTGGCGTTACATAATCCATTGGCGATATGTCGACAACGTAGGGCAAAAATTCTGGAAATAGGAAAAAAATAACAATTAAGTAACGCGTCCCAGATGTTGATACTATTGGGTAACTTTTTGCGGAATATTACAAATCTCTCGGAGGAATAAAGGTCAGATTCCAACTGGGAGTTCCCTGTTGAAACTGAAGCATCCCTGGCCTCTTTCGCTATCTCAACCAGATCAACGAAAAAAAAGTCGCACTGTCGGATCTTTTTTTGCAGCCGGAAAAGATGGCATTCCTTTTTTTCTGACAATGAGAGATGACTTTTTTCTTTTGTGCTGCGATTAGAGTTCTCATAATTGCACTTCATAGCTTTGCAATTTCCAGGATAACGGGAGAAGTATCTAGTTGAAATGGGGAGTTGAAGCGAAGCCACTGTAAGAGGGGGAAAAATCGAAGCAATGGTTAGGGTGAAGCGGGAGGTGGAAGGGGAGGCAATGACGTAAGTGACCCGGATAACAAGCAGCCACGGCGACACGTGACGAATTCTGCTATTACTGTGGACGAGGCGGCGCTCAACTGCACAAATAACTCGCCCTATCTCAAGACCGCACAGCAAAGGTTCAGTAAGCAATGAGAGACGGCCGCGCGACTGACATATTATCTTGGCTACAGTATTAATCATTATTAACTTACACTAACACCAAAAATGTGGGTCCCCTACACAGTCCAGAAATTAAAATTAACTAAAATCAACGGTTATTCGAAGGGGAAAATTAATATGTGAAAGTCCAGTCACCTCGGTTACTTCATTATAAATTTCAATTACATAATGAAAATGGTGTGCCCGTGTACTCCTTTGCTTTGAAAAGTAAAAAAAAACCTTAAATGTAACATAAAAATAATTTCCACATTATTTGCATACCCTCAGTAATGGTTCTCGATGTTCTATTTTGGCCGATTTCGGTAAATTTTGACGATTTTTGAAAAACTCTTTTCTTTATGCATATTTTTTTTAATACTTCAAGGTCATAAATAAAATGCAGCAATATTGGATATATTAAAAATACTTCACATCTAAAAATTACTACATATTAACTTCATTTCTGTAATTGCAGTTAATATCCATGAAAATCGATTTTACTTTTTTAAACTATACACTTAAGAAAACACTTTTTAGACTTTGGAAAACATAATGTCCCCATACCTTAAAATTTGGCGGCAGTAAGTGAATGGAATGCGATTTAAAACGAATAGAAAATTACATGAATAGGCAGACCCCGATAGAGACAAACAAAAATTACAACTATTTATCACAGGGAATTCAGAAGCGCGTTTAAAATTCGCCAGTGAAGTCAATTCGGCAGAGTGATTAAAAAATGTTTAGTAATCTTTTCTGAGAGTGTATGTTGCATTTTGAAAGCAAAAATTCTAAGAAATGACGTCGGTATTGAAAATTTGAAATATTTGGGGAAGAATAACGAACTCAAAAGATAATAATAATGAGTATCGCGGTATTAAATTATAAATGGAGGCATGTAAAAGTGGGTTCAATGTGTTTATATACTTAATACTGTAATACTTATGAATGTCCTCCATTTATCCCATTTTCGAAGTACATAAAAGTGCCTCACGAGAATTTTCTGTTCCTTTCGAAATTTCCGAAAATTTGAAGTCATCGCCGAATTTATTACTATATTTAAATAGTTTTTAAAAGTTGCAATTTTTACACGCATCACACTTGAAAGATGAATTCTTTAAATATTATGTGATTCGATTAAATTTTAAAGTTATTATTCCGTCCACGAGAGAAAATTTTCATTGAAGGAAAAAATACGTTTAAAGGCAGTATTATTAAAAAAATTCATAAATTTCACGATAAATGATCTTTTAATATGTGACACAAAATGATCTTTTTCCATGTTTTGTAGTTTTTTAGAGGCCGTTTTGATAAAAAACGATAAACCATTGTCGCGACACGCTCTATTGTATACAAGCAATGGGAAAATTATCAATTTCACATTTGGTGAACTCAGTATGCATGACGCAGGTACAATAAATAGATAATATAATCTATAAGTGCTGTGGGTAGTTTTATTAGGAAAATAAATATTTAAGTATTCTACCGATTAATGCATGTTTTCGTGGAGTACTAAAGAAGCGTTCTGAGGGCCTCCACTTTCTTGATTAAACTTTGAATAAGTAGTAAAATTATATCACAGAAAAAAAAATGAAGATGCTCCATTTGTTGCCTTGAAAATTTGGTATTTACATTGGGCTTGAAGTCTTAATGAATACCAAGGATACACTCATGGATTACGGCTGAAAGGTACGGTGTAATTATTTTAATACAGCCAGCTGACTTCCTTCATTATCAGTCTTAATTACTTCAGACGACGTGGCCTTCCTCTAGTTTATTTGCTTTGCCTTGTCCCTCAATTAACAGCTTCAGGAGATCGTCATGTCTCGGTACATGTCCCATATTATTTGCATTACATAAATTATTTTCTCTGGAATAGAGTGTTTGAGATCCCGCTTTCTTCGTTTACTCTTCCTAGAACATCTTTCGTCGTCATTGAGCACTTATTCTGATGGAAAATTCATGAAAGCGCTTAAAGCCAATGTGCACTTGAGTAGGGACATTGTAGATGTTTTGGCTGAAGGTTTGCGCGGATGATTAGCATTTTGCGACGTGAATTTACGCCCTCGCTACTTGCTATGAAAGGCGAGAGGACTTGGAAAACATTCGCTTTGGCATGGGCCAAGATGAAAAATATGCATCATGATATATTCGAAAAAGATGCTCCGGAGAACCTCTAAATACCGACATAACCGACTTAATTTAGTGTTGTGTCTAATCTAATACCTAATGCATATTTTAAAAGGTTGAAACCGAAAAACCGATTCATATTGAAAAATGGGTAACACCCTAACTCATGATAATATAAATGACTTGAATATGTTATTAGAGATAAATATTTACTTTGTATAGAAGGTGAGAACTCAAAGACTCTCCTGTGTATTTTGATAATTTTTAATTGATAATCCATGTCAGTAAGGCATGAATGTACTTGGAAACTTAAGTGACAATTTCATCCTTAAAATGCCACGGGAGAAAAACTTTTTCCATTAAACTTGCTCTCGTGGTTTCCGGATTTTCATCGCGTTGCACGCTGTCTGAGTCATCACCTATCCATGATGAAGTGTCGTCAACTAACATGCAACACCGTGGTAACCAAGCAACCTTGACATCTTTTACCGCTCAACGTAGCAGCCTTCGTTAGATCCTTTTAAGCATACAACCTTTGCCTTCTGATCAAATTGAGGAACGTTATTTCTCCCTATTTCACTCGCCAATATTCTGGACCGCATCAACATTTTCGCCGAAAACATTACGGACGAGGATCAGGCACTTCCGATTTTCAGCGTGGCAATGCGACCCCTCCGAAATTCAACCCCCACCGCTCCACTATTATTGTTAGTATTTCACCTTTTTTCGACCGTCGATGGAGCGGGAGGCGATGGCCGTCCCTTCTGAGAATTGTAATATTCGCATTCGAATCCAAACCTCCTCTGGCCGCGTGGTGGTGGCGCCTATCTGTGGGTGCGCCTCGTACGGGCGCCCCCCTCCCACCACGCACAAAGACAGGCGCCACACACGACGCGCATTGCCCACACCCGTTTGCGTTATATTATTATTTAAATATTTCACCAATCGAGACACATTAAAATGGAGTACTTGCGAATAATTCTGGCCCTCTCGACACAGAATTTGAATGTACGACTTCAATTCACAAAAGAGGACTTTCATTTAATCCAACATTCCCATTCTCTCCCTCCCCCTTTCGCTTATTGTCTATAATTCCTCTAACACTGTTTTCAACATCCCCTCCCCGCTTATTAATCGCTTCATACCATCTGTCTCCTTCCTATCTTGTCTAAAAGCTCACCCACCACGTCCAACACTTCCTCGTTCCTCTTCCTTGCCCTCCTCTTTGCCTTCTCTATTCTCCTACTCACCCACTTGTCCAATGCTTCTAGTTTTTTCTCGTCCTCATTCCTGAGAGTCCATATTCCCGCACCACAAAGCGATTTACTCCCGAGCACACTTAATACTATCCTTTACTTTATATCACATATTGATCCTCTCAACAGGTCTTTTCTACTAATGAAAGTCTCCTTTGCAAATGCAATTATCTTCCTGACGTCTGTACCATTTCATTGCCTTTTCTTTAAACAATTACAGCTGGTTCAATATCGCGCTTTTTTATTCCACTCTTCGGATGAGGAGATATCGAGCGTTGGGAAAGAATTGGAAGGAGATATTCGGAGGTGGATGTGGCTCCATCTCTTTCTCGCTCTGACCATTTCCCGACCGCGCGGCAATCCGAGACAGATGTTGGGGTTGGAAATATGCTCCACCCCTCGAAATAATCCCCCCCTCCCTCAGACAAGCTGTGCTGTTTCCTTTTATTGAATGTTTCAGCGCCAGGTGGAACAAGAGAACGATTTTCTGGCCGAGCGAATTATTCCGTCTCTTAATTGAATACGAGGAGGAAAAGGGAGTCTGTCTGCTCTTGGGTAGCAACGGCAGGTGACGCGGCCTTGTTTTGAATGTCTCATGACGACTGAGTCAACAAAAGGAAACTGTTTGCATCAAATGCACGCATCGCTGGAAACGGATTTATTTTGGAGCATTTTCTGGAGAAGCGATCCGTAACGTTGAATAAAACCAGTTGTATTTGCGGAGGAATATCACACTTCCTAAACACATTCAGAGATATAGAGAAAGGAATCAATAATGATAATATATCAGTGGAAGTAATATGGGATAAAGGAAATTATTTATGTTACAATGGATTTGTACTCGAATTTTGTGCTTTATAGTTTACAGCATTCGTTCACGAACTTGTTTCAACCAAACGATAACACCATTGTAAAGAGCGTCTCCACAATATTGAACCTTGGAAATAATACACATCCTTTGACCTTAAATGTAGAAAAAAACGTTTAAGTAACGAAAGATATAATTTTAGCGGTAAATCTCATCTCTTTCTCTCTCCACATAAGTATAACGAGCAGAGTGCCTATCACTGAAAGTCGAGCAGAACGAAATGAAGGAAAGGGCGCTTTGGAATCCACGCATCGGGGCAAGAGAATTTTGGAGCATTTTCTGGAGATTGAACCCGTACGATCCCTTGAATGAAATCGCTGGTATTTGGGGGGGGGGGGTTATAATACATTTTTTAAACATATTAAGCGCCTTAAAGAAAATAAGAAATGATATTACATCTACACCCTATTAGAATGCTTAGTTCCATCTGGAATATCTTATCATGCAACTGGTTCCAATAGAATACTAAGTTAACGTGGACTATCGAATAAATTCACAAAGCATAAATAATTTCAAGCCAGACGCATTATATAACTTTTTCAACCGTGATTCAGTGCTTGGAGGCATGATCAATGGCTATTCTAGCAAGCTTTTTTTTCTAAAGATATAAATAATGATGCATTAAAGATTTTTTACCTGTGGATGAGTATCAACCAATGGCTTAGAAATAACAAGAAGCGCTTGCACAATATTGGATCATAATCATCATTTAAACTAAAAATTAACTGTGTTTCTATAACCTTCAATCACATTTTGAATAAAAATTGATGAAGAAGGAGGCATAATTTCCTATTTCTTTCTCAACCTCTAAAGTGGTGACGGCATGGTATCCTGTTCAGTGAATAGTTTCTCATGAGCAAAAGGAATGAATTTGCTTACTGGGATCCTCGCATCGCTCGGCAGATTTGTTTTCGAGTATTTTCTGGATATGGGATCCGTAACCTTGAACGAGGTATCTTGTATTTTATGAGGGAATTTTACTCGCATTTACCTATGTCTCGTAAAGAGGGTAGGAGCAAGAAAGAATAATTAATGATGCTCAATCTGTATTCGATGAAAACACTCGGCTCCATATTGGTTGATTAAAATATTAATATTGCATAAAACGCCACTTAAAGTTTCAGATGAAGTTTTTTCTTTAATCTTCAAATGAATTTGTGACAGAAAAATAACTCATATTCCTTTTAAGAAGTTCTTGAGTCTGGGGGGCATGAGTTCGGGGCATCGGACCCTCCCGAAATTCATTTCCTTGTGGTAACTTTGAAGCGACATATCCTCTGAGGGGACCAAAAACCCAGGGACGCTCGATTTTCATTTTCCTCTATTATTAGATGTCATGATGCATATTAACAATCAACGATGAATTTTCTTAAACTGCAACGAAACATTAATGACTTACATTTAGCGAAATTAATATCTCATTTTATGCAATGTATAGTTTTTTAATGCGTGCGAATTTACATAATAATTTGAGTAGAGGCAACTCGATAACGCCCAATTATTTAAAAGCTTCCATGGCCAAAATTAAGCCTAATTTATAAATATTATTCAAGCTTTACGATCAACATCAACACATTAGCAGTATGAAATTAAAAAAAAATCCTCAAATATTTTTATAAAAAATTTTAATCAAATACCTTGAACTTTGAAAAAATAAATACCTACGAATAAAGGGATGGTTTATTAAGCTAAAAAAACTGAATCATGCATGCACCACGCATTATCAAAGTTATTATGACCGATGGATTACTGCACGGAAAGAAGTGTTGGACCCTTGCAATAAAATACAATAGATATTGACTGGAAGAGCCACGCCCTGTTCAAACCTCAGCTCGCAGAAATCATGGAAATTATTTATTAATTGTAAAAGGGAAAATTGAAACTGAAGACACCACATCATACTTATGGTTAAGTTGTTAAAATGGGTTAAAAAACACTTTTGTGACTTAAATTACCGACAACTAGAGAAATAATTTTCTTGGGAAAAACTACTCTCACCCATTAGCGTTTAAGAAAAAACCATTGTTTTCTTTGATGCGACTATGACCGATCTCCGGAAGAAATCCACGAGTTTTACTATATTTCATGAATTCTTATTATTGTACAATTGGGAGTTAATTTCCCGCAGTTTATCGACTGATGCTTCGGTTAAAGATTCCGACGGTGAGTCCTACATGACCCACAGCCCCATTACTGGCGATTGTTAGAAAGATATTTATAAATAAATTGCATTTAAATAATGGAAAAATTAATTAAAAAAAACTCATGACCATCATAAAAAACATATGCTATGTTTTTTTCACAAGAAATAAAATTAAAGGTTGTTGAAAAAACTTCTCATCCGTAAATTGTAACTTGTCATTGAAATCACAGAGCAGGTGGAATGATTTAATTATTTCCGTTTCAACGCGTCATGTGCTTATTAAGTTCGTACATCGAAAGATGAACTCTTCTCCCTGCCCTTAACGAGAGAAGGGGTGAAAAAATATACTTCTGAAAAGCTAATTTAAAATTACACGGAAGGACATCTTTTGAATAAAGAGATCCTGGAAATGTTACCAAAGCACCACAAGTCCTCTATTATATCTATCATGGCTGGCATGGCTTTGAAAGTAACGAGACTCCTATTTTGATATGTGCGACGACATGAACGAAAATATTTCGCAAACGGGTAATGAAATACTCAATTTTTAGACCTAATATTTAATTTATTGCTAACATTTCGATTACCTGCAATGGAAACATTTTGCAATTCGCATTGCAAACAATTCGCTTTTGAAACGCAATGTGGAAGGATGTCATCGGTAGCATTAAAAAATAGCAACTCATACAAATCTATTATTGGCACCAGTTTAATAAACTAAGAAAATACACTGCCTGACAGAATTGGGCGTTAGAGACAAATGTGGGGCACAAGGAGAGAAAGAGAGACGTGGACGGTACCTCGTGAGGGCGCTGTGCTCTCCCGGAAGCAACTCCGTTCCCTCTCCAACGGACTCCGGGTCGTCCTCGCACCGGGAGTGCGTCTCTAAAAATCGCCAAATTGGGGTCTCACCCTCCTTCTATATCTCACCTTTCTAGGGCCGACAGTGGGGTACCTCCGTTTGACCGGCAGGGTACATTTTCATAGAGGTAGCTGTGGGCCTCGCATATTCACCTCCGTTTGACTGGCAAAGCTAAGATATTCGGAGAGTTATCGGTGGGCCTACCCCGCACACAGCACTCCCATCTCCCTTCGACGAGTGAGAGAGCACGGCTCACTTTATTTTACTAACAATTTACATTGACTCTTTTTAATTTATACCAATAATTTACGTGAAAATTACTTAGTGCATGCCACGAATTTATTTTTTTTTGTTATGCTGTCCTATTTTTATGCAATAGAATATTCCAGAAAAGTATTTCCATTAATTTACGGTGTATTGAAGTACATTATGTTTGTGAGAACAAACCTTTAATTCGATTCTATTATAGTTATGTGCTTTGATTCAATGATAGCTACATGCTTTGAAAATTTTTAATTTTTGCTACATCGAGCAATTATTTCATTAATATTTTTAGCGCTAAATAGGTACACCACGTCTATTTTTGCGTGAATGATTTTCTCTCGTTACCGGAGCCGTCACTTTCGCTTGAGGGACACTTTGAGAATGGACTCGGGGGGCACTGAGCGGAAAGGGCAAATATTATAGTCAAGATGCAGTGTCCACTTTCCTGGTTCAGTGAGAGTTTCAGATGTGGGGATGGAGTAACTAAGCATAAGGGGTGGGCATGAATAGGCGGCCCTTATTCACTGGCCGAAACAGGGCTTTGTAAGTGGATGGAATGACCGGGGCTGGCTGGTCCCCATGGGAACGAGGGGAGAGAGGACATTGGGTGACTTTCGAAATTCTATTCTGTCCCGCAGAGGCACTAATGTTTACCAATGAATTATTGAATCTCCCTGGGGTAGCGTGTGATATGGGAAATGGAACAATGCTCCAACCATCTGCAGCATCACAAAATCTGAATAAACTTCGGCACATGAAATTCTCAGAAATACATATGAGCGCGAATTATTATTGGAACGATTTCAGGGAGTCAAAAACCATCATTGCATAGAACTCGATAACCCCATTAGCGAATGGTAATATTAAATAGTTGAATTAATGAATTGCTTGTTGTGCACTCTAAGACTAGTATGAAATGTCTCGAAGTTATTGGAGATTGGTCAACATCAATATATTTAAAAGTCAACCAATCCTCATTCTAGTGATTTAAAATTCTTATTTTGACGTCATCAAAGCATTAGAATTTTTATGAACTAGAAAATAACTCTTTCATAATTTAAAGTTTCAACCAATTCCGACCAAACCGATGCTCCTAATTTTTGTAATTGTCGAAGAGTGATTTTATTGCAATAGCTTCACATATATTTTGCCTCATTTTCCAATAATTTATCCACAAGTGAAGGATTGTCTTTGAGTAATTTATCGCGTGCAGTTTTTTTCTTGAAATGACGCCTTGATTTATAGTATTCTGAGCGTTACGGCGCCTAACCTCTTCTGTAGCAAGCTTCTTCTGCATGTAATCTAGACATTTTGCAGTGTTGCACAGTTTCCTCTGTTTCCTAGGTTCCCTCACATCAACGTAGCAATACCAGGGAGGTTCTTTACATTCACACATTATTTTTTACGGAATTTTTACATTGATTGCTAGGTGACTCGTAGATTCGGTGTAAGATTTATAAGAAGTAATTCCATCAAACTTTGATGTTTTAAGCTGTAAAATTCTTGCATTATTCGTTAACATGCGGCTAAATTCAATCAGGTTACAAATATAAAATAAAAAAATCTTGCGTATTGATTTACTGAATACTACTCCTGCTCATAAGATTACAAAAATTACTTCGCGATCACATTCGCCGTTGAAAACATCGTGGACTACAATCAATTTAGAATGACTCGCTGATAGTTCGAATTTGAATGTGCGTTAAGTAATGCCTCCTTGATTTCCTCTTTTACTCGAATTTGGTTTTAGAGAGTATGCATCTCAATTTAGAGACGGTATATTGAAATCCACCACAAACTTTTGCTCTATTTCGCATATAACGACGAACGCAACTAGAACGCATTTTACAGTAGGTTTTCACCGATTTTTCGCGATTTCCTCTTAGTGTAGATGGCTTCAACAGTTTTTTTTTCTAAAAACGATACGTCAATGAAAATCCTTACGACTACCGAAAAATATAAGATTTTTTTTACACATTATATAACTCATTTGTGCTTTATCTGTAGATTGTCATATTTCGAAAGTTTTCAAAACTCTTCCTCATATGTTCTTCCACGAAATTAATCTTTTGTATCCATCACTGTTTAAAATTAGCTATTTGTATATTATATAGCGCCGCAAAAATTAAGACTTACTAAATGACAAACTAAATGACGAGCAGTGTGATTGAGCAAGGGACTTCATTGTCTCAATCTTGTCTCAATATGTTCAAGGTGTTTTTTACGAAGGTAGTTCAATAAGACCGTAGAATCTCCAAGAAATTGCTCCATAAGTATCAAAAAGTAATGTTGACTATCAAATAGTACCGTGCCTAGTCAGCTGTTTAAGTTTCAGCTGCATCCATCTCATAGTTTCATTGTTGTTGGCGATTGTAGTGAATGACTTTCATTTGTTTATAAACATGGATAAAATTGAGTTTTGTGCTTTGTTGAAACACTTGTTATCGAAAGGGTTAACGCCGAAAGATATCAAAGCTAACTTGAATGAATCTTATGGAAGATCACCTTTCGTGCTTGAAACTACTGACATTTGGGTAATAAGTTAAAACGTGGCCGTACATCCAAACAATTGAACATCGTTCCGGACGCTCTGTGGAAGTGTCTACCCTCCGAAACGATTGACAAAATCCACGACGTGGTCGAAAGAGATAGACGAATCAAAGTGCGCGATATAGGCTAGGCCACAGGAATATCGTAATGCACAATTTCTATAACTGCGCACGAAAATTTGGTCAGGGAAAATTTCCGGAAAGATTGCTGCCGCGTTTTTTCACAGTGGAGAATAAACGCAATCGAGTGGTCAACTCAGAGACTGCTTTGGCGCTTTTCCTCCGATATTCCTGAGGATGTTTCGCATCAATTCATAATGTTTGATGAAATATAGATTCATCGCTGTATTACAGAGACAAAATAACACGAAAAAAACGGAATTTTAATGATGAACGGGTTCCGAAGCAGATGAAGATTTTGAAATGGGCCGGTCAGGTCATGGCAACGATATTTTGGAATGTATGCGGAATTATCTGCATCGATTAATTGGAAAAGGGATAAACGATAACAGGAGAGATAATTATTCATCGTTGTTGGAATGTTTGATGATAGAATTCAATAAAAGTTCCCTTATTTGAAGCAGAAAAAATTTCTACCTTCATCACTACAATGCATGTTTGCACATCTGTTCAAAGTCAATAGCCACAATTGCAGAATAAAAGTTTCAGTTATCATAAAATTCACCGTATACCTCAGATTTAGTCTCCGGTGAATTTTCCTAATTTCACAATTTGAAGAAATGCTTTTGCGGACAAAGGAGGTTTACGTCTAAGGAGGAGGTCATCGCCCAAACCAATGCCTATTTTGAGGAGATCACGAACTTCTACTTTTTAAAATGCTTGGAAAAATGCTTCCAAAATGTTATATGTCTGAAAGAAGACTAAAATGAGAAATATTTAAAAAATTGACCCAATATAATTTGTTTTCCAACATTGTGCTGCATAGGTAGATTAGAGGTGTATACAAATGAGATTGTAGAAGAAAACCAAGCAGAATTCATAAAAGGCATATCTACTAATGACCAGATATTTATACTTAAACAGGCTGTTTCAAAAACTGGGAATTTAATGAATACTACTATGGCTTATTTATCAATTTTAGCAAAGCTTATGTTAGTTTAAACCGGGGAAAATTGTGGGAAAAATGGAAAGCTTATAGGGATTCCTAGGAAATTAATTGAGATAGCAAGGTTCAGTGTCAAAAATAGCAAATGTAAGGTAAAAATTGAAAATGAATACTCCACAAGCTTTGAAGTAAAGACTGATGTGGGACAAGGTGATGGCCAATCACCAATATGTTTTAACTACTAAGTACTTAAGTACTAAAACAAAACATTGGAACAGCACTAAAAGAAATCAGGTAAACGGACTTAGGAATAAGAATAAGGAAAAAGATACCAGTGCTAGCCTTCGCAGATGACTTAGTTTTGCTATCGGAAAATAGGGAAGACATCATGACAGAAATTCTGATAAAAGAAACCCATGAAGTTGGACTGATAATCAATGACGATAAGACCAAATTTATGTCCTTCGGTCAAAACCCTGACAGCTAAAAAAAAATTACAATCGAGGATCACATTTTTGAAAGAGTGGATGAATCTAAATACCTTGGTGCCATCATCAGCTCAAACAATAGTGAATCGTGTGAGATACAAAACAAAATCAATTCAGCCAATAGAAGTATGTATTCCCTGGAAAAACTGCTAACATAAAAAATGTTATCAATCAGAACCTAACTTAGAATTTATAAGACCATCATAAGACCTATCCTTCTCCATGTAGCTAAATCATGGGTTATCGACAAAAGAACGGAAAAGAAGTCAATGGTCTTTGAAAATAAGTGTTAAGGAAAGTTTTTACCGAGAAGAGAGAATGAAACCTGGAGAATAAAACTTAACAGGGACTTTTTCAACTTGCCAGACGTAGGTAGTAGCTGAAGCTAAGAGCCGCGGATTGCGATGGGCAGGGCACATAATCCAAAGAGAGCAAGAGGCCCTATTAAAAAAAGTCTGGGCAAAAACCCTGATGGGAGACGACCTCCAGGAAGACCGAGAAAAAGATGGAAGGATGAGGTGATGATTGATATGGGGAATATGGAAGTCAGCGAGACGGATGTAGAAGTTAGAAAGAGTCGGAGGCAGACAGTTGGCGAGATTAAATACCATTTAGGGTATAAATGGCCATGGGTGTGGGTGAGTATAATTTGTATTAATACCTTTTCCTACTACTTATTGAGCGTCCCCTGCACTAAGTATTATCAGTATGATAAAAATCACTACACAAAATACATTTGGACATTAATAAATACATTTGATTTTCCTTAAGGGTGAATGATTTAGATTTCATGGTTGGGACGTCTTTAGAAAGAGGAAATTTTTATTTATCTTCACCGCCATGAAAACAGCGCACTTAAGGCCTTTACACAGCGGGAATCTAACGAACCACAACACACACAGCCATACCCTCGGTAAGAACAATCTATCCAGGCGGGGCTCGATCCTCGGTATGGCAGGCGAGGAGTTTACCCCGCCGCCACCGACGCTGGCTTCGCATATGCTTTTTGTTTTGTTGATAAATTTCGGTCCGAACGCTCTCTCTTTCATTTTTTCGTGATTGAAAAGCAGGAGAGAGAACTCCGCCACCTGTCCTATCGCGTCGATCCCATCTGCAAATTTCCATGCGGGCGGTTGCAAAGGGGAGGGAGGGGGTGGAGAGCAAGGCCAACGATCGATTTCACACGAAAGTTTGGCCACAGTAATTACTAGAGTCGGGAGGAAGCCGCTATCAAGTCGGTTTGGTCGCTCGTTCCCCATGATTGGATTTCGAACACTGCCGATAAGGGAAACTGATCTCGTTCGTGTGGTGCGGTTAAATGTGGAAGGAAACGAAAAATATGCACACATATGCGCTAGTACTTTGAGCAATTGTTTTCATCAAAATTTTTACGCATTAAAAATTGAGAGTAATTTCCTCCAATTCTAAGAATTTTATGTCAAACCATAGGTACTAAATTATTCGCAATATCCGAAAATTTAACAAAAACTTTTCTTGTCATTAAATAAAAATATAAATATTTTAATGATTAAAATATGTAATATTTAATATTTTTTTTATTATTAAAACAGCTTTGTTCATTTAAAAATTTTCTTCCATTGAAAAGAGAAGAATATTTTTGAATAATCCGTTTCAACGTCCATTTTAAGTCCATTTGGAAACGAATGACCGTTTGAAGCCGAAGAGACTCCTCACCTCTCTCTTACCTCGCATCTCTCTCTCTCAGCTTTTGAGTTTCTACAACCGCAAGACATTTCAACCGACTCCGAGCATGTGTTCAAATAGACTCTTCTAATAATAAATGGGATTGATTCGTGCTATCAAATCATAACGTCGAAAATTTGACAAAGTGAGAGAAATTAGCTACTTTTCCCTCGTTAGACCACATTTAGAATACGCTGCCAGTGTTTGGGACCCTGATGAAAAAGGCTTAATAATAGAATTAGAACGCGTGCAAAGAAGAGCTGCCAGGTATGTGAAAGGTCGTTACGATAGTGTGTAACTGACCTCTTAGATAGACTCGGATGGGAATATCTGTCGGACCGTAGATTGAAAAATAGACTAAACCTTTTAGATAAATTCAAGAGCAGTGTCTTTTCTAACGAAGTTAACCATATCTCACGGACGCCAACATACAACGGAAGATCAGATCATATAAATAAAATAAGAGGGATAGATTGTATAACAGACAGGTTCAGTCTTTTTTTCCACGATCAATAAGAGGTTATAATGGCGATTAGATAGAACTCATAAATAGATTGCATGACTTGTAGTGTAGCCTAATAACCTATGTAAAACTTAATGCGTGTTTCTTTATTTTATTATTATTTCTAACAGCATATGGTAGTATAATTTGTTAATATGCGTGACGTTTTTTGGACCGTGTGGTGTGCATGTGGGAGTCCAAATGCATGCTGCATGCTGGTGATTGATCACCCCCTGCCAAACACCCTAGAGGTGGCTCGCAGGGTATTATGTAGATGTAGATGAAGAGTTAATTTTCGCGAAAAAGAGCCATTTTTAGAAGTAGGATAATCTGTATTATTCATGCGCATTTATTTTTGCATGACCTCGCGCAAGTATCATGGGAGCAATCCATACATGATCTTCGACCTTTAATGGGTGGCTTTCCTCGGAATTCCATAGTCCTAAGAGATAAGAGGCATTTGCCCTCGACAGTTTCGTTCTGGGTAAACTGGGAAGCTGAAGCAATGGATTCCCTCGGGAGAGGGGCGTAATAGGCCGTGAAATGAAAAAAATACGAGCATAATGAGAAAAGGCGAGAGAGACAGCAAGGAATTCTGTGAGGAGCGATTGCTTCTCACTCCCTCTCTTGGGAAGAGAAAACTCGCGAGCGTCCCGTGAAATTCGCGCAGTGGAGGAAAAAAAATTGAAAACCACGCGTCACCGTATGAAAGATAATTATACGCGATAAATGGGAAATTACGGAGGGAGAAGGGTGGAAAAGAGAGAAATGATCATAAGAGGCGGAATGAAAGTTCACTCAGAGACCCGAAATCGCAATTCAGTGGAAGGAATCGGTCGATGGAAAGGAAAGAATAAGATAAGGCGAAGCAAATAAGAACTCTCTCATTCAGCCATTCTTTCGTATGATTTTCTGAAAAACGCCATAAATGGCGTCCACTTTTCATTGAGTTGCTGACATCATTATAGTTGTGTCTCGTTGGATCTTTCATGGGTAACTTTCCATTGAGAGAAAGGATCGCTCAAAGAGCGTAAGCCGATGCGCGAGGTGTAAGTACTAGCTGAGACGCAATGACCAGCTCGGCATGAGTCGGTGACGTCATCAAACTATCTGCAAAAGAGTTATGGCAAATGGTTATGAGTAAAAACTTCAATATTTCGCGGCAAATAGGCCGACAAGAAGGCGACGATCTGAAAAATATGGCTGCCTTAAAATTGGATTAATCAGAATTATACGCCGTACATAGCAGTGTTTGAAGTAAGCGTGGCTGATTCTTAGAGCTATCGTTTAGGTCACACTGATTAGAGTTAAATTATAATTATTATTCTAGTTTTCACACCAGTTATGCTTTTATGAAAAATGTTCACTGAATTGAAACTGAAAAAAGTCCATTTTGCAACGTAATTATTCTCACACAAAGTCAGCGAGGGCCAATTGGGGGATTTGACCTGTAGTTTAAGTCACTATTACATTCAGTAAAGAAATAGTAAACTATCCCATTTCAAAGTCTAAGATTGGAAACTTCAACACAGGAGTCAGGAGTATCTTATTCCCGAGGAAGAGGTATGAGGCATGACATAAAGCAGTCAACACTTATTTTCTTCGATATAAAACTAATTTCCTGCAAACGAGAACTTTTATCGCACCCTGACCCTAAAAAAAGTTGATGACGTCACGAGTTCATGCTTCTCGTGCCTTCACATCTCACAGTCAGCCATTCGTCGGCCCCTTGCAAGTGCCTCGCGTCTCTTGCGAGCAATTTCTTCGCCATAGTAACGAGTGCCGTATTGCACGCAGCGGGAACGGTTGGATGGAAAGATGATGATTTAGGATTGGAGAGGGAAGAGGTGTGGCCTGACCTCGTTTCAACAACTCTCTCTTTTACGTTTATTCGACTCCGCCTGACACCTTCAGAAATCTCCATTCCAGCATTTACGTCAGAAAGAGAGAGAAACGAACAGATGTGGGATCTTTAATGAGATTTTATATCGAGGAATTCTCGTTCCAAATAAAATGAAAAGGCTTTTTTTTCTCTTTCTCGTGTGAAAATCGGTGGAAGGGAGATTGAAAGTCCCTTGCAGAGAGAGAGGAAAACTCCCATTTCATCATTTTCATCCATTTGAAGATACTCGTGCACCAAAGCAAACATTCAATCCTCAAATGATCGAAACTTCCTCCAATTTATGTTTCTCCGGACGAGTGCTCTTTTCCAACTGCCATCATTTCTCAGAATTGAAGCTTCGGCATCGAGTTTTATTTCCGTTCCTTAGGATTATCTGATCTACATTGAAATTTAAATTTTAATATTCCACTATGGAAAAATTCCCCTTCATCGTGCTTGAATTTCGGATTTCATCTGATCTAGCATTTGATGGTAGAAAGAATTAAGTGTCCCCATGTTCATCTACATCTATAGCCGCCTAAAAGGCATGTGGCAGGGGGTACTAGGACACCAGCCGTCTACATCTATAGCCGCCTAAAAGGCATGTGGCAGGGGGTACTAGGACACCAGCCGTTTACACATAAAAATGAAGCGCTCCAACGAAGATGGGACTAGCGTTTATTAAGTCCTTTACAGTTCGGGAGAAAAAGGAATTCCCATGTCTTTCCGTTCGGCAAAACATCTCTCTTAATTTATCGCTTCTATCGGACCTGGAAATATAGTGTGGCTCTAATATTATGTTCTCCGTGTCACTTTTAAAGATATTCATCCTCTATTGTTCAAGCAATCTAGGCCTACCACGCAGCCTCCGAATCTCCAGCGGCTCCCAGCCTAATTCGCTTAACATCTGGGTAACGCTGTCTGTACGCCCGCAGCCGTTTTTGACGAAACGCGCAGCCTTCCTTTGTACTTTATTCAGTTGGCGGATTCTGCACCGGATCCCATACGATCGCTGCATATTCAAGGTGCGGTCGGACGAGTGCGAAATAGCACCTTTCTTTTACTTTCTCATCCGAAAATATTCCCACATTTCCCAGTTCTTGACGAATATTAATTTCTTCAGGACTATGCCGCAAATATTCCTTATGTGTGTTCCCCACGAGAGGTTCGAGGCTATTGTAACTCCCAGGTACTTCACTTCGTCTGTTGCATTTGTGTTAACACCATCCACTGCATAAACATGTTTAGAGTTGGACGAATTCCGCAAAGAAATGTACCAACATGCATTTGCTCGGATTAAGTTCAAGTCTCCACTCTTGGCTCCAGAAATGAACGTTGTTTAAGCCCGATGATAGAATTTCATAGCTAGAGTGATCAGTAATTTCGCGATAGATGACAGCGTCGTCAGCAAATAAACGTATTTTACTGCTAATGCGGGAGCAGAGGTCATTAATGTATACAATGAACAAATTATTATTACAATGGGCCAATTATGCTTCCTTGTGGAACACCTGATGTAACTTATAGTACATCAGAGCTAATTCCGTATAAATAAAGGCATTTTAGTGCTAATGCGGGAGCAGAAATTAATGTTTATAATGAAAAAAAGGGGGCCGATTATGCTTCCTGGTGGAACACTTGATGTAAATTTTACTTCATCAGAGCTAATTCCGTCAAGAACTACTTTTTGTTTACGATCACTGAGAAAGTCGCGTATCCAGTTTACCACTGTTTCGTTCAACCCGCATGACAGTAATTTTTATAAAAGTTTGTTGTGAGGTACGGTGTCGAAAGCTTTCTTAAAATCTAGAAATTATGCGTCTCCTTGTCTTTTCCATTCACCAGATTTTATAACGTCGTGAAGAAAGAGCGCGAGCTGTGTTTCGCATGATCTACCTTTTCGGAATCTGTGCTGACAGTCATGGAGAAAGTTACGTCTGTCCAAGAAAGTCATGGTATTGCTGATGACGATATGCTCAAGTATCTTGCCTATAATCGATGTTAATGAAATTGGACGAGAGCAGCCTGGGTCATGGCTGTGTCCTTTTTGGAATATCGGTGTAACGCTTGCATTTTTTCAGTCTAGTGGTAACTTTCCTTCGGATAGTGACTTCTTGAATATTATCTCTAAGAAAGGTGCCATCTGTAGACCTTACTCCTTAAAGATACGCGCGGGTATTTCCTCCGGACCCGGAGTTTTACTGTTCTTAGTCGATTGTTGTTGTTTAGTTATACCATCACGTTGCATAGATATTTCTTCCATCGATTCCTAAGTATTTGGGATGCTTAGATTAAACTGAGTATCGTCAGTAGTATATACACTTTTGAAGAGGGAATTTAACGTTTCAGCTTTATCAGTATTTTTGGTGACAAGTTCACCATCTTTATTATTAACGAATCTACGGTTGAATGTTTTCCCTGAAGCTCTCTCGCGTACGACCAAAAGGATTTCGGATTTTCTTCGAGGAATTCACCAAGTACTTTTTTCTCGAACTTTTGCATTTTAGTTCGCATTGATTTCTTGGTTATTGAGCGATGCTAATATTACATTCTATTAATTTAATGTGTGGAATATATATAATAAGCTGTATTTAGTAAGATCAATATGTGAAGATGCTATAGCAAAGATATGATTTTCGGCCGCGCATCCTCATAACCTTTACAATTACTAAGAACCAATTTCCCTGTCGCTCAACAACCTCCAAAAATAATAAAATGTTATGAGAATAAAAATGCCACACCTGGTGTTATCTCGGTAGCCTTATTGATAGGTTGAAGCTTAATAGATGGAGATATGTCGGTTTCCATGGCGATGGGATGTGTCATTTGTGTTGAAGCAAGAAAAACCGTAGTTAAACCAATCAATCTTTGAGCTTAGTTAAACGAGAGCTTTGAGAGAGTGTCAACAATACGGTTGCGCAATATAAATTATTTTGAGAGAAACTGTTTCAGACAATTTTAATGGCATACTTTCGTTCAACCGTAATTATTTAATGCCCCGAATAGGCTGGGCATCCATGCGTTTTCATGGTAACTGAAACGTGCATCCAAGAAAAATTTTTGCGCTGCCATAGCTCTAAGTATCTAAGGAGTTGCGACACAATCTTTATTTGACAAAAAATGCTTAAAATTGTCTCACCAACCACCTCTTAGAGAATTGCAGATTCCGCCTGAAACTCTGTACATTGCACAGTGCATTGTAGCAAAAGCCCTGTACATTGAAACAAAAATATTGATCGTCCACGCCTTTTTAGCGAAAAAACGAATTGGGAGAATTTTGACCGCTAAAAACACCGCTAAGTTTTTTTTTAAGGAGTGGAGTGATGCGAAGCCTTCTCATCACATTTTGTTGTGACCTTTTGGGAGAGGTTCCGCGTGAGACCCCCAATCTGACGAACTCCTCCCCAACCCTCTCCGCTGTTTTATCTTTCATAATCTGTTTTGAGGAGAAACTTTAATTTGAGCATGCGTGCAAAGTTTTTAATTGAAATAGAAAAAAAAAGAATTTTCGTTATTTTTTATTTCCTGATTATTAACTGCTTTAGGGAAGGAGAGTATAACTTTTTCCCCAGTCGTTAATATCGCTGAATCTAGGCAGAAAGGATCCAAGCGTTATTCTTTACAGAACTTAGCGTGCTATAAATTTTTCCATTTTCATTCTTGATTACTAAAAGAGAAGAAATGACGTCAAAGTAATGAAGATATTGCCGAATATTAAAATACGCAACTATAAAAATAATCTACTTGTGAAGGCCCATGGGCGAAAATCTATACGGTAACTGAAATGCTTTTCGGGAAATGCTTCGCGAGTTAGGCCGGCCTGTCTTGACTCCCAGCTTGGAGCTCCCCTTACAAGTCACAGAAAAACCCCTCATTCCACCCATAAATGCTATTCTCTTCCTTTATCGCACATTGACGTTCCTACTTCAATATTCTTCTAAATCCAATAAAAACTGAAAATATGTTTAAGATAGGGACAGTTTTCCTTTCATAGCATCTGAACTCGAAATAACTGACGTGGTATTAATGTGAGTGGTCAATGAGCATAAAAGTATGACTTTATGACATCAATTTACTCGATGGGACTAGACTGAATAACTGCATGAATATCACAATCACAGAATTAGTATTGCCATGTAATGGTGTGGAACAAATGAAGTTCCGATAGGTGCAAATGGATCCATGGCTTTGTGTCCTCATGCTGCATTCCTTTTCGGAAGTAGCAGGTACTTTCTGAAAAAGCATTTGCTTTATTTGAGGAAGGAATCCGTTGCTGGAGCAATAAATGTCGTTTATAGTGTTGACATTCCTCTCTGTTTTCAGCATGCGGAGCGCGAGCCACGAACGGGTGTTTTCACAGTTCGCCGGAAGAGGCGTAGTTGTGGCAGAGGGCGCACAATGGCTGTTCGCGTCTTCGCTCTGAGCGCCACCTGGATTCTCGCATTCGGTTGTAAATCAAGAGATTCGAAAAGCCCGACACCACGACCGCGCATTAATACCGAGGCCTGTCGTGAATATTTCAGGCGAGAGAGACGCAGATATTTCCGAGATTTTTTTTACGACCCCTCGCCTGTCGCCATCACGCGTGATTTAAAATGCATCATCATCGACTGCAAATTTGCTCTGCTCCGGCATTTTATTTCTTTCCCCTTACATCCACTCTGCGATCCCTTTCTTCCGCTGTCACTGTGAGCTGCGATTGCCTCGCCACCTGCGGGGAAAATACGTCAACATAAAACACCGCGAGCCACCTCAAGGGCGTTTGGCAGGGGGTGGGTGTACACAATCACTCGCTGACAAGCACACGACACGCGACGCATGAAATACGCTACGTCTTCGTAGTCATTGGGAAAAAAGCCATTGACCATGCGCATGGCGGCAGGCTGTGTGAACTACATCGCATATTTTCCGCGCTTTCGACTGTGCAGCCATATGACCGTTGCATAGGAGTCAGACTACTATGATTGCACAGAGGGTACTACGCAGTTATATCTTTCAATTCAATTGCATATGTATCCGACTACTTTTAAACTCGGGAACTACACAAAAATTCAACTTTTGCTCGGAATTATGGATCAAAACTTTTTCCCAACAAATCAAATGCATATGCAACTTATGCTCTTGGACGAAATTTGGCTTCTTTTTTGCTATTGTACGTCATTTGAAGGCCTTGTCCATGAATATCGAAATCGTAACACCATAATGCCATATGCTCCAAACTGTGGTCAATGACACCCCCTCCTTTGAAAAAGAAAGTAAAGGATACGATTGAAATGCTCTTTCAGAACCATAAAAATAAAGCGAAAGGTAAGCAAATACACTGGTTACTCTGCAACCATTTCACGTAAAGAAAAAAATCGAACGTCCCTGGTGGAATTTAGGATAGGTGATATTTTGGTGTATGTGAATGTGAATGGCGGTGCATAGCTGACGGATTTCCATTGTTTTTAGTTGAGTGTCTCACAAGTCACCGCGATAGGACTGTGGAGAGGGTCGCTAGGACACCAGTCGTAAACATGGAGAAAAGAAAGAGCACGCTTCAGTGAAAAAAGTGATAAATTTCTCCCGTCACTTTTTTAATTCCTTCACTCTCATATAATACGTTTTCTTTCAAGCTCCAATGGACCATGAACAGAAGACGAAATGATTATTTAAAAATTATTTCATTTTTAAATCTTGAGTACAGTTGTGGTGTCCTTTCGACATAATCGCCTCAGCGATTGAGGAATTGGTCGAGCCTGTGAACAAGCCTTACTACACCATCTTCATAGGATGTTGCCGCCAATGACTTCCAGTAAATGTGGCCTTTGTCCTGAAGTTCATCGTCCCTTTGAAAACGCTTCTCTCCTCGCTTTATCTTTATTTCATCTCACATCTAACATGGAAATCACACGGCACTAGGTCGGCATTGTTCGGCGGGTAATCGAAAATATACCATTAAAATTGCTCAAGGAGCAGTTGGGCTGCATCAGCGCTGAGTTGACGGATATTGTCATGGATAGGGACACTTTCAGAAGTCAGCATGCCTCTGACTGTTGCTCCGAAGTGCACATCTATCTACATAATACCCTGCGAGCCACCTCTAGGGTGTTTGACAGGGCAGGTTTGGTGTGATCAATCACCAGCATGCAGCATGCATTTGGACTCCCACATGCACACCACACCGTCCAAAAAACGTCCCGTATAATAACAAACTATACTACTATATGCTGTTAGAAATAGAATATAGAATAGAAATTCAGAAACATGCTTTAAGTTTTACATAGGTTAGTAGGCTACACTACAAGTCATGCAATCTATTTACGAGGTCTAATTGCTGCCGTTATAATCTCTTATTGATCGAGGAAAAAATGATATTCGGAATCTGTCTGTTCTGCAATCTATCTCTCTTATTTTATTTATATGATCTGATCTTCCGTAGTACGTTGGCGTCCGCAAGATATGGTTAACTTCGTCAGAAAAGACACTGCTCTTGAATTTATCTAAAAGGTTTAGTCTATTTTTCATTCTACGGTCCGACAGAGATTCCCATCCGAGTTTATCTAAGAGGTCAGTTACACTAACAAGACTATCGTAACGACCTTTCACATACCTGGCAGCTCTTCTTTGCACGCGTTCTAACTCTGTTATTAAGCCTTTTTCATGAGGGTCCCAAACACTGGCAGCGTATTCCAAATGAAACTTGGCGTGAGAATCAGTTGAGGCAGTGTAGTTAATGAGATTGCTACTAGCCTCAAGCTAACAACTTACGGTCAGAAATAACTTAAGCGTGTGGTACAGAGGACCTGTAGTTGCCCTGTTCGCGCAATACCCGCCTGTCGCTTGTATATTGTTTTTGCTGAGCCATCGGAGTATGAAAAAAACCGGCCCTCGTACCACTAAATCAAAGGGGTTTTACGAGATCATAGATACGAGTTTTTTCACGCCACTTACACTTAGCATTTTCAGGTGTGTAACCCAGATTTTCATATGAAAGTAACCTATGTTTTGGGATCCCTTTAACTAAGAACTACGTTGCAATGTAAGTCAATTTTCTTTCGCGATTTTTTCTGTTAACCAAAATTACGCTTTTTGGGATTCAAATTCTTGATTTAATCTCAACTGTTTTGGCAGATAAAATTTTATTAGCAACGAGGCAAGAATACGCATGCAGTTTAGGTGGGATTTTAGCAGACGTAGAGATATTACAACGCAAACTATCGATCCCGGTGCTTTTATAAGAGCAGGTAAAAATAATTGGTGAAGGGTTTGTAAAAACCTCGTCAAGAATTACCAACCAGTCAAATCAGGTAATATCTTAGGACTGGCATCTTCTTTTTAAGGTCCTAAAAATATTCACTTACATGTTACAATCATTTATCGAATGAGGTAAAGCAATGTAGTATATTTTCCTAATAAAACCACAGTCCAAAGAATGGTCCAACCCATTCGTGAAAAAATTGCGAGTTTGAAATGCTTGATGAGAATGAATCCATAAATGACCTCTTGTGTTTCGATTCGGTCAGTAAGTTAACAGTAATAAATTGAACTCCTGATTATAAATTATTTTTGTACTCTGAATATTCTGCTCAATCTGAACTTATCAATCTCAATGCTTTAATTAAGCTTTGCAGTATTTATCGATTTATTCACATTTGAAGTTCTATTTTCTGTTCTCCTCGAATATTTTATGTATTGTTACCGAAATAATTTCACTAATTAATGTAAAAATATGATAATTACCTCCTCTTTCCACCTGTTCCTCTATAATATCCGTTCGTCATTCGTTTTAATTGAAAACGGAATTTTCGAGGAATATGCCCACTAACATTTTTCGCAGTTAACTGTAGGCGTAAGTCTTTTGACTCATCTTCCTCAAGTGCATCCAAAATCGGCATTTCAGTCTCTTAATTGACTCGAGATTTCAGCAAACTTCCTTTCTTTCCGACATAATGCTGAGACTGAAGAGGCTATTAAGTGCAGAATCTACAACAGGCCATCTCAATTTGAGCTCAATTCTTTCGCAGCGAAGGTATTCCGAGAGATGGAGTTGCTTTGCTTTCCTGTTCCACCGTATACATGTGGGTTTGGGGTAAATATTTCCCATTTGACAGTAATTACTGACCAAGGGAATAATTGCTAAGTCATTTCAATGTTGCGTGCATCTCATTGAGATGGCTGTAACTTATTTACCCAAGCTAGGATTTTTACAAGTACACATTTTTTAGAAGTACTAGAATAAGAAGATCCCTACCTCGAATGTACTTGCTGAAAATTTCGCGGATAAATAATGTTCTTTGGCTGAGATATGAATGAGTCTTTAAAAGTAACTCTTCATCGGCAACTTGAAAACACGACGTCATCGGAGCGCCCGCACTAGACGTCACGGCACGGTAACCTCTGTTGACAAAGCGAGCAAGCGGACAGAAAATTGTTCGACGTATCTATCTCAAACTCATATTTGACAAAAATAATTGCTGCTGCAACTTTAGACTCCAGATAGTGTACACTCTGGATTCCCAAGGCGTAGCAGAAAAAAAGAATGGGGATTATTTGGAGAGATTTGGTGAAACTTATATGAAAATATTATGTAAAAAAACTTATATGATTGCATTGACTAACATGCATGAATCGGTTTCATAGAGGGATTCTTATGATCTATGTAACGCAGTTACGTAATTTGTTTAATGCGATAAATTTATTAGAACTCATCAAAGGAGCATGAATCTCCTGAAGATAATGAGCGAAAACCATGTAAATCATGCACTGTGCCCCGTCGCTCAAGTACCTCTAATCCCACGCCGGGGAAGGTTTTTGCTTGTGTCCCAAAGGGCACAAATAGGATAAGAAAGTAGTTGATGACATATAGAATGGAGATTAGTACCTACTTAATCAACATTGCCAACGAGATTTTTCTGTTAGGATAATTTTAAGTGCAAAATCTATTCAAAAACCGTATACATGTGCAGAGAGAGCGCGATTTCTTTAGGCTAGGCTTACTGTAGGGTTAAAGTAGGATTTTACTGGATCGACAGTTTTTGCTGGATGGCCATCAAATTTAGGATGTGTCACATAGGAAACATAATGAAGACACACTTATTTATTTTCCACAAGAGTTTTAATACCGACTCAAGTTTCGACAGTACACTATGTCATTATCAAGTACATAGTGTACTGTCGAAACCTGGGTCGGTATTAAAACTCCTGTGGTACATACAAAAGTGTGTCTTCATTATGTTTCCTGTCACCAAGTTCCACCAAGTATCGCCTTCCAGCCTTAAGTTGATGTGCCACATATTTCACTTTCTAAACAATCCTATAAATGTATACCAGCACAATGCGATTCAGTGTCTCCTAGAATCACTCGAGGTCTTCAATCAACCGTGTCTTGGGTATACTTCCGCGAAGGATAGCATTTCTTTACAAAATTGTGCTTTAGTCAGAAAGAAATCGGGTGTACCTCACAATAGTAATACTTCCTTTAGCCATTAGGAATCGAACACCTGTTGTTAAAAAAACAAGCACAGTGCATATATAACCCTGAACTATTTCGTTTTTACGCTGACGTGACATTCATACTCTAGTTAAAACCTCGTTTAACCAGCGGCAATCCTACCTACCTACCTATCGAAGCGCAAGGATTCTCCCCTTCTCACCCTCCTCCCCTCCTTCCACTCCAGTCGCCTTCACCCATAGGTCTACGGCCAGCCGTTCCATGACCTCAACTCCGTTTCTTCCGCACCATCAGCTTCGCCTGGTGTGGATTCATGTCCTAAAGACTTTTTTCGATTAATGTGTTCAGTAAAATAAACTTTTTTACAAATATAAAAAAATTAAAAACATAAAACGTAGCTTATATAATTGCGATTATATTTTAAAAAATGACTTTGCACTCAGAATTTCCGTGAAATAAGTAATAAAGGCATTATTATTCATGCAAACGTCACTTTTATGTTAAGTAGACATTTGTATGGAGAATATGAAGTAATCTTCGAGCTTCAGGTGAATTGGGAAGTGTTTTACGCGCTGTACTGGCATTTTGGATCGTGCAACCCGCGGACATCAGTCAAATAATGTGTTAAATCAACTATCTTTGCCGTAGTTCCAGTTCAGAGCATATGCTTAGAGTAGAGCACACATACTCATAGCTAGTGCAGTGAGGAACGACCCCTGCACGTTACATGAACGTTCTAAGCACATTCAATCTGAATTAATGCAGCTCTGCACATGCCCTGAAGTACTTTAAACTTATTTTTGCACGAAATTTCCCCACTGGGTACTGGTATCACAAAAGCATTTTTAAAGGAACTAGGAAATATACCAGTGTCCAAAGACTTACTGTAGATGATGAAGAGAGGATATAACAAATCACCGTTACAATTTCTGATAAGAAGCCACGACAATTGGTCAAGTCTGAGGTTTTATTTCTAGTACCGAGATTCATGATGTTTTTGCGAATTTATTCCACAGAAATGTTTTATCTCGAAATGCCAATTGTTTGATCAAAACAGTAACAAGGTTGATAATTCGTAGGATTAAGCTCATTAAAAGAAAAGAAATAGGTAGCAAAGCAATCATTAATGCCAGATAGGTACATTATCATAACTCTTACCATTTAAGTACATTGTGGACGGAACATGATTACTTTTTCTAACGTTAGATACATGTCGCCAAAAGAATTTTGTATTAATGTGAATATTACTTCGTACCATATTTATATAGCTCTAAAGCAGATTTTGTCACGTGATTTTCATTCTTTACGCGCAACAACATATTTCTGAAAATCGGTGCAATAACATGCTTTCTTGTGTTTTTGATGACAAATTTTCTTTTCAGTGATAATAAATTTGAGAACTGGAGAGAAACATTTTGGATACTTACTCTTTCTATAGCGGTGGACAGGAGTGTAAATACTAACCGCATGTTGCAGAACAGCATAAAATCTAGCCACACCATCACCACTATCGGGATTGTATAATATCTAAGACTAGTTAATATCACTTAAATAATCATTTAGATCACTAAAATAATAGTTTTGAAAGTCACACAGCAAAACATCAGTGGAAGAAATAATTTCATTGTGAGTGCCCAGGACTAAGTCAAAGTTTAAAGGAGGGAGATTGGGATCACAGCATAAAATGTTGCCAATATCAATACTGCTATATGCATTACCAGAATTGGAAAACGTTAAGTCTAAAAATACTCCAAGATTGTTGGGGACATTGCTAATTTGCAGAAGACCCAAAAAAAACAAGTTATCATTAAGTGCCTTCGCAAATAAAGATACTTTATCGATAGCAGAATTGCAGGCTGAGATGTCGGCGGAGGCTTGTACCAATCGCAAATGGGTAAATTAAAATCCCCTAATAATGAAACTTCGCGATAATCAGTGGTCAACACAATATTTTCAATGCAGGCACAACAAGATTAAAAAAATTTAAGAATTGGTACGAGGAGGAATATCAATCGACTCAATTAAAATTTTTGTATTTCCCATGTAAACACAAACCAAGATCAGTACAACAGAAGGATTTCACAGCCAATAATACTCCGCCACTCCGACATTTAAATGAGGTAAAGCTACTGTGGTCTCTCCGACGTACATATGGTTCGGCCAGTTAAATTCAGAAGGCATAACACCATTTTTTAGGTTTCAGTCAAGATGATGACGTAAAAATTCGATAAAATAACTCATAAATATATTTTGTTAACTCTGGTCTTAAGTCTCAGAACGTGCTAGTAATATATAGATAAAGATATGATACCAGCCCCTGGGTTTGTTTTAGGTGGTTAGTGTGTTAGGAGGGAGAGGGGGTTGATCCGTGGAACGCCGAGAGAGATGCGTGCACCCGTCAAAGTACACCCTTTAATGTTAGAGGCGCCAGCAGGAGATCTTTGAGACGGACTAGCGAATTTGGAAAAGACTCAGAACCATGCATCCAAGACTAGACCCAACGTACGAGAATACCCTCCGAATCCAATAGGGAAATCATTGTTTAACGGAAAGAGTAATTTAAAAAATAAAGTTAATCCACGGATTGAGAGAGGCACAAAAATCTTCCATGAAGAATAACATAGAAATCACTTTGCATAGTAAATCCAACCAAATCGCTAACTTCATGTAGCTAAGATCCTTGAGTGAAGCTATCGTCTTAGGGCTTTCGGTAAACAAAAGTCGCGAGGATATAAATATAATGACAGAAATAAAAGCTGGGAGCTCATGACCACAGCGACACGAGTCCTCTTATTACAGAATACCGTAACTGATACAGCATTCCAGATATTCTCGTTTTTTTCCACGGTAGTGGGCATCCTGCATTATTAATCTTTGCATATGACCACCAAGCAAATCACTCAATATCTATTTACCAATGAAATTTGCCAAAGATTTTTTGATAATTCTTGATAAAAAAAGATTCCCTGATAGCGCGCTCAAGCTATTTTTATAAAATGCTGTAATAAATCTCTTAAACAAACCGTACAACCAAAGTTTATCCCGTAAAAACTTCACTCCATAATGCCTCATTGTATAAATTAATAGACCTAATTTTTGCACCTTGTTTAAATTGTTCTCATGATGCCTACGATTGTGAACGATCCCCTGTGCGTGCACAATTAATTTCATAATTGTGCACTCATTAGACTGTTTCGTCAATCTTTTCGACCTATCATGGAGTAGCATATTTTTGAAGTGCGGAAGGTAGATCACGAATGAAAGTCTTAGCGTTCCACCTTTCCGACTGTAGCCGTGCATTTTTGTGGCATCTAAATAGTTGTTTGCGTCACAAACTCATCAACAGTGGGCGGTGACTTTCGTGCAAATAAATATATGGTAAATTGTTGGTATTCCACACAGATTTTAAAATTAAAATCTCGCCCGCCTTCAACACTCGCTCGTCACTATCAAGAGGAAATACTTATGGAACGGTACGAATAGGAGCAGTCGATAGGTGAGGTCATTTCCGCTAAAGGGAAGGGCGGAGAAGGAAGAGTGGAGAGAAACCCGGCGTCAGCATTAGCATACTCTCACCGAAAGGCGCCAAGAGGACCGCAGCTGAACGTCCCATGCGACGGACGGACTGTCGTACTTAAAACGCCTTAAAATAAATCACTCAAGCAAGGAACGGCAAACCTCCGCCACTCTCTCTCCCACTGCCGGGATATGAACCCGAATCGACGAGTTGTGGTTCTAACGATCTATCTGCCAAACAAACCCCAGAGGAAATGCTTACCAAATACCTAGAATTTGTCATGGAAGCATATGGATAATAGCATGAAAGTGCTGAATTAGGCTCAAATTTTACCGGAATAATGGAAGAGGAATGAACAAAACTATTAATTAAAATATTCAACCATCAGCTAGTTCAACAAATTTAGCTCGCAAAGATTAGAAGATATTGGCAACCTTCACGATTTTTTTATGTTAAGCTGATGCGAAGTAATGGCTGAATGGGATATTTTTTCGTCACAGCTTATCTTCCCTTCTCTGGCTAAAAGTTTTTTTTTGCGTATTTTGTAATTTTCCTTACATCGACCGAACCTTTTTATTGAAATGAGATTTCATTTGGGAATGAACGACCTCATTGCTGCAGATCTATTTCCCATCATTTCGACACATTGGTGAGAATAGTTGGACGGTGTTTCTCCTCACCTCCAACAGATGGCATGCCTCACGACAGATGACTCTCATATTCATTCTCAGTTTTATAAAACGACGAGAGCCACAAAGTCCAAAGGGGACATTGATGTGCATAATATGAATGAGAGGCGGCTCTTCTTTTTTCCCGCCCCCGAGGATTGTGGGCTGCCTACTCCCCTCCATTAGAATTTCATCGCTGTGTGTGCACGTGAGGCTCCCTTGGGCCGAATTATTAAATCGAGGCGGAAAATTTGATAAATTATGAACGCGATATTAATTTGCGAATAATTTATATGGATTTTTGTGAAGACGCACGCATTGTTTTTGAAGAATGGTTTAATCAAAATTCTCGCTAGATTTATTCGTACCGGTTCATGTTTAAATCACTAAAATCTCTCAAACGTCGAAACAAATACACGCAGTACCAGCTACAAAATAAATACACGCAACACAGTTACTCATGTAATAATGACCTTTTTTACGCAGTCAGCATTGAAAATTGGAAACAAAGATCCGGCAACGGTGATATAAAATAAAGCAAATATACGCAATCAGGACATATTAATTATTATAAGGAATGGGATGATTTAATAATGGAAAAGCAATAATAAATACTTCTTTAAAAAAAACTTTTTAAAAAGCACGCTTTTATTTCGCATGGAACAAGTAATAAAAAAATATTTCAAAAAATGGACTAAAAAGTAAAAAATAAATTTTTATATGAATAGTTCAAAGAACCTGGGTAATCCATAATATTTTCACTAACAAATTTTTGAAATGATAATTCAAAGAACCTGGGTAATCTATAATGTTTTCACTAAAAATAAACTTTCTACTTTTTAGTCTTCACATCTTGCAATCGTATACTTGACCACTTTCATAAGTTTTGTTTAACTGTAAGAGCCCACCTCCTTAGTTACTGATTTATCAGTTCACAGGTCCACCAGCGAGAAGGTGAGGTTTGGCACGTGATGTGAGAGGCTTTGAGCAGCAAAGCTTCGAAATTGAAAAAATGCTTCAATTTTTTCGAAAAAATCCGCCATGATGAAAATTCCATATTTAAAATTAATATGTTTATAATGATCAAAATACGCACTTATGATGTTCGAAAGTGGTAAAATATAGTATTGTCACCGGGAATACGACTTCCTGTAAAGTTTCAGATCGATTGGAAGTCGGAAAGTGGTCGAATTTTCGATTGCAAGATTGAAACTAAACATACAAACAGACAGAGTGAGTTAAATGAAAGCGTGTAAAAATTCTAAAAAGATCTGTCTTTGCTGATTAGCAAAACATGATATTTAAAGATTCTCATGAGAAATATTTACATTTGTGGTCTTATTATAACATGATTAATGATGAATCTCTTTAAGATCTATCCAAATTCTCACGTAACATTCGTAGCCAACATCTTATCAATGGAAAACGTTAACTAGTTTACGCAGAAAATCGATACTTAATGGTATTATTAGTCATAATAACGCCCGACCATTTTTTTCGTGAAGTTGTTTCACACATTTCCCGAAGACGTTCACAGAGATGCGTGAGAAAATGTTTGTCATTGAAATAAACCAATTCGGGCAATATGATCGAAGAGCAACGAGTTGGATCCTGTTCCATCGCCTACATTGGAGAATATGAATGGATAGTACGGACGAAGGGGGTGAAATGGAGCGTTTACTGAACGCTTCTCTTATTCATCAATTTAGCCAACATTAGAGGTGATAATCAGTTTGTATCTTGTCAGAAACAAGCACAAATATTAGTCCTTACATTGATTCGCATTTACGAAGGGTAAAGCCGTGAGTAGCACGATTGTCTGTGTCTGTGATCTAATTTCTATGGCTGCTGTTATTAATGCGTAAGGTAAAGGCGGTCCTTTGAGGAGCAGACAGCAGCGCCTCTACATGTAGAAGTGCAGAGAGGAAACAAGAGACGGACGTCACGCCTCCGATGTGAAATTAATTGGGTCGCACAAACAAAGACCGTCTCCGCGTAGCGAAGAGAGGAATGGAGAGACCGCTCATTTTCGACTTGAGGCTGATTGAAAAATACTAAATTTATTTCTCGTCTGGAGAGAAAATGGAAAGAGTAGACAGTTAAATTCATCGCTTCCTCCTCAAGTCCAATAAGCAGTAATTAGATAGAAATAAAAGTAGAAAAATGAATTGAGAATAATAAAAAATAGGATTAATTTTAAAATATTTTTAAAGAATTTAGATTTTCTGAAACCATGAAAGCATTACAAATAGCAACAGCAAGATGAATGTGGCAAATACTGTCATAACTTCGATGAATGCTAATTTTTCATATTGCGATGCGTTACAAATATTAGAAGGATATAAAATATTATGATACCAATATTTCATCCCATAGAACCTGTTCAATGTTTTTTAATGCAGAGTCAGCATAGGGAAAACCATCAGAGAGCTGCGACGGTTTCAATTAATACACTCGCCATCTAATGACAACATACCAAGCGTATCTTGTCGCGTGACTGTCATCAATTAATATAATTTTATTGATATATTTTGCACATGAAAAAACTCAAATGTTTTCGCTTATTCCACACCAAATAGCAAGAAAACATGTCAGATACATATATTAGCAAATTAACCGGGATACCAAGAGGAAAACTTTGCTTTGTGCAATAAAATATATATATTCCTGCGCTTTACGAGTTTCACCTATTGAATCACTGTTTAAGGGAAGTGAATACAAATTACACCAGCCATCGAAACTGTTAGTGCACAAGAATGCTTTACATCAGGCGATTCCTTTTCTATGTATTCTTGTGATTATTTTTATAATAATTGAGTATTTGTACACAAAAGTTTGGGGAAAAAATAAAAAAAAACATAATTGAGGAATAATTACCTCCTCCTTGTAATTTTTGATACGCACTTATTTCACACTCATCAGCATTAACAGTCAAAAAGTCGTCGTTTAGAAATTGCATGAAATGAAGATTAGTGCATGAATTTTTTCATGTGAATTAATCATTTAAGTGGAAAAATTGTATATCATTTTGTAGTGATGTAAAAATAACGTAGACGAATATTTTATGTAAATATACACCTTTGCATTTGTACTTGGTCGAATGGCGACGACAAAAGATTTCATATTTCCTTTTTGGGGAAACTTCATTTCGAAATCAGAATGTTTCCACAGACTCTGATGACGACGCTCGCCTTATAAAAGTAAAAATGTTGATGTCAACTAGAAAACCAAAATAAATACTGATAAAAGTTTGTTCGCTCATGATAAATATTTTAAATATCAAAGGTAGGCTTGTAAATATATTGATTTTTAGAATAATAGCTAATAAGATAGATCTGAGTCCTAAAAAGAGTAAGAGACAAGATGAGAAGCCTCATGAAAAAACTTAACTATGAGACAGAACAATCTAATCGGCCATATCTTGGAACATGATGGTCTAATGAAGACAACCGTTGAGGGAAAAATTGATGGAAAGAACGGAAAAGGAAGTTCTAGAATAAAATACATGGAAATGTTACAGTACGAAGTGAAAGAGAAGAAATATTTGAATGTGAAAAGTTTAACTGACAAACAAAAATGAGTGGAGAGCTGCGTTAAACCAATCCTAAGATTGATGACCAGCGCTGATGATGAGTAAACAAATGCTGAAATTGAAGTGAAATCACGTTAGTTAAAGGATTAATTAAGGACCCATTAAGGTTGGAAGAATATTTGTTTAAAACTGTGAAGAACTTTTTAAAGTCTCTACAAATCTGTTCGACCCACCTGCGGAAGAGGTTGTCCATTAAAATAACATACATGAAAAACTCAAATGAGGGGAAAAACTCAGATATTTCACCTCTCAACAAAAGAGCCCACGCACAAATACAGCTGACGTCTCCAAAACAACCACCTATCACAGATCGCTCTTTGCAGAGATTCTCTACAAATGCATGGATAAAATTGCCTCGAAAACTTCGAAGAGATGGACTGCCGATGAAAGATATAATGGATGAAAATATAAAGAAAATCCTGTCCTGATGGTACATTCAAACTTTTACGTAGCAGTTGTACTATTTCCCAAACTATGTAAGCAAATCACCTTGACTCTCTCGAAACTATATGTTTTCCATCATAGAGTGAACAGAATGAAGTAAGCTTGAATACGTTTCAATTCAAGAAAGTCACAATTTTATTATACACGAGCTAATGAAACAACCACCCTCCATAGGTAGATTAGGTAGGTTAAAAAAGGTAGATTAAAATTCTTGATGGATCTTAATTTAACGATATGGCACTAAAAAATATACAAGTATTGTTAAGCTGCAAAGCATTTTTTCAAAAATGAATACATCTCGGAGCCGGTTTTTTTTGCTTCCCCAGTGGTTGTAAAATAATTTTTAAGACTTCAGATTTAGAAAAAATCATATATTTTGTCTAAAAAACGCCCATCTTTTTGGAGAGAAACTATGCCGGAGGCAAGCAGGCAATGCCATGTGATTTTATAGTTTTAGCCCTTCATCTCCACCTATACTCCAGGTAAAATAAAAATCTTTCCCGACAGATTCTGTGGCTGATTTGATCTCTTCCTCCATTTACGTTTTGTTGGGGAATCGATCAAATGGAAAAAGTTCAAAAGGTATGTAAACAGAATTTCGCGACATAAGATTGCGTCGAAGGAGGAAAAAGGGGGAGATCAAATCCACCCGAAATATTCCCAGTGATTCAATTTTTGAGCGCAAAACTGGACTACGATATGTAATACACAACGAGCAGCAATTAATAATGTATGATAATAATATTTATTTACTCCGTGCCTGTTTTAAGAACAAATAACTCGAAACTTTAGGCAGACACAAATGTACAAGTACCAATGTGGAGACTGCCGTCCGCAAATAATTATATGCCATTGTTCCTGTCATTGTACAATGATTGATTTTTTCATGTATATTTACAAATAAGAACCAGTTAATTTATACCATTTTTTAACAAAAAACAATGCAACAAAAACAACTTTCAACAACACGCACACAAAAAACAATACTACAAAAACAAAAACAACTTTCAAACAGCCATAGACGTGGTAAATTAAATAGGGATTATTATTAGGGATTATCACAATTTCTTGGATCAAAAAGCAAAAGTTTGGTTTTTTCACTTATTTCCAGATCACTGAGGTCAAACAATGTTCGTTATACGTTCAGGTCTTATTGTGCATCAATTACTCCATATTACTTCTACTACAACACAGTGTAGCATCATCTGCAAAAGCTGTGAGTAATCCGTTAAAATCAAAATTACAGACATTATTGATATAAATAATAAATGGGATAGGCCCGAGAACAGAACCTTGGGGTACCCTTGTTTTTGCCAACTTGGAATCACTGAAAGCTTTACCTACACGTACACACTGTGTTCGATATACTAAACAACTTTGAAATGCCTTTAGGTACAATTAAGGCACACAAACCAATTTGAGGCAACGATGAGTTCCCGAGCGATTCTTAAGCGTGATTAATGGGCTTGCTCACTATTTTACTTCACAGTCGATTGTGAGAGATTTATTTTTCAATAGTGAGACACGTATTTTTACGCGCTTCGATCCTTGGCCTTCTTATCCACCTTCTTTGAGACGATGACCTTGACCTTTTTTCAGATGAATTAATGGCGCCACTACCTCTTGTCGAGCATTAAAACGAGCAATACACACACTACTCGGCCTCGTGCATGGGTCTCACGGTTTGCTTTTGTTTTCACTCTAGAGGGCATTCCTTCCTTATGCAAGGGGTTCTTCCTGAATGAGTACAATCCGAAGGTCTGATGACGCCATTAACTCATGAAAATTTCCTTCGGAAACTGTTTATTACTCTTAAATGTAACTTCTACAACTTGGACTTTTTCTCATTTTAAGAATACAATTGAACCACTGAGTGGGAAGAAAATCGTTGGATTCCATCGCTAACTATCCTTCTCTCCCACATGCCGAATTATACCAATGAATTGCAATTTTGTGGTCTAAGTTAGTGACTCTATATCGATGGCAAGTCACGAATCACTATTAGCTTTCGTACCAATCCGAGAGCCACACGGATCCATCTACAATCGCTTTCTGCTGTCACACCGCTTCCACTTTCGATCCTAATTGATGCCTTCGCGTCGGTGGCAGACCATTTGCGCCGATGGGATGCTATTCCACGCGGGCGGTGTTCTCATATGAACCCGTCGAGAAAACGATCGCTGGATTAGGAAGGCAAAGCGCGATGAACAACACTTGAGCATTCATTTATAAATGGATATCATTCGGATAGGAGAAAGCCCACTTTCGATACTGTTCGTGCTAGGTAGCCACCCTAAGTGTAGTGCCATAGGTGGAATCCCATTAGTCGATGTGTACCCACTGTTTCCATCAAAACGATTTGGAGCTCTACTTTAAACATTTGAAGAGGCAAGAAAATGAATGAAATTCAAAGTTATGGGAAAATTTTAAAGTTAATTTTTAATATGCCAATGATTTTAAAATGGATTACTACTCCTTGCATTAAGCCATATGCGTAAATAATGCGATTAGGAGAATTTAATGCATTATCCATGTAAATTACCAATAAAAATTATATTGCTATATAAAATGCTAGATGCAATATTTAGGTAGGAATAAATTCTTGTCTTATTGGCTTATAATGTTTATTGCTAATTCAAATGTAAGACTACGGAATCCTTTAACATTTTTGATAATTTACGACTACGTTCCCAACTTGTTTATCTAATTTTACCTTTACCTAAATTATTGTTCATTTTTGAAGCTATGGATCCAACGTGAATGGTCTGGGTTTTTCACTTCTTGCTTAAACTGATTTTTAAATTTAATGGAGTTGATATGACGGCCATTCGCTACTCGAATCATACAGCAGTATATATCAATACGCATACAACCACTGAGCTCCATTTTTTATTTAGTGTTATGCGATATTAGTGATAACTCGTCTGCATCAGGGTGTGTTTTGCACACAAGGAAATTGATAATGTTAACTTTTCGTTCTTAAAGCTTCAATGCTTTATCTATCTAATGCAACTTAACGTTCAATTCTGGTTCGGGAAGGCGTTAACAAGTTGTTGATATCCGTGGACGGTCCCCGAGAGCGTACGCGTAATGCTATTTTGGCGTAACTTAAGTCAATAAAAATTTATTTCAGCCGAAATTATTTTATGAGAATAGATTCATTGGAAACAATTTATCAAATATTTTTTAAATTAATTGCAATATTCAAGGAAACAGCAAAAAATTCTCACAAACCACCTGCGCTCTAACATTTATTCACGCAATTATGGTTTCTGAGTTTCAATTTTTGTGTGCCAGGTGGTCAGACACTTTCTTTGGACTTGCGATAGCCATCGGAGGTAAATTAATACCTTGGGTTCAAAGCTCTAAGGTTCCGGTTACGGGTGTATCAAGACCGATTTTTTCGAGTCTCTCTAATCGTAGTCGTCTAGTAATCGCTCGCTAGACGGAACGCAAGCTATTTCGCGAACCCTTTTTTGGTCGTGGCAGGCAATTTAAGTCCACGCAGCGCGAGTTGGAACAACCTCCGATCAAAGAGCAATCAAGCGGCAATTGCTTTGACGAACGAACGAACGCGGCCTTTCTTCTTGTAATTGCTCGCAGGAAGGGAAAACAAAAGAGCATCGAAATGGGAACTCACGGCTTGGCTGCTGATCGTATCACCTGTTCCTGAGGAGGGCGAAATGCCAAGGGACTTTAAGGCCGCGATTAAGTCTTCCAAAACTCATTCACTCAACTCATGTGCCACTTAAATCGCCCACGAGGAGAACACGGTAGTGCGTGATGTTCCTCGAGATTTTTTTCACATGCAGTGAATACATGATTTCTTACGGTGAAAGAAGAGAAGACATTCTGCTCCATTATTCGGAGGATTGAGCCAGCGTATATTAGTATATCGGGTAGAGTTCGTGGCTGCTGATCGAGGTGTCCGGGGTTAAAATCCCAGGTGTAGTCGTCGGACTGCCTCGTGTATTAATCCTCGAAATGCGAGGCGACTCAGGGAAAGGAACTTCCCTGATTGCATAATAATCACATTGCCTCTAGTTAAAGGTAACAAATCCAATGCCCACAACTTTAGTTTACGACCTACAGATTTATAGATATATATCACCGGTTTCACACTAAATCCTCACATTCGGTTTTAAGCTGCTTTGGCGATCATTGAAGTCTCCTCAAAACATAATTGCGCAGTTTGGAAAGAGAGAAATCTAGTTAGTGGAGAATGACATTTCATGATTTCTATCTTAATTAAAGTGGGAATATCTCAGGAAGCACTCACCAGGACCACTTGCGATTCGGAGTTGTCATCCACTAAAGCCCACCCATTGCTGACGTCAGCTTCCACTATCTATTGCGAGGGAGAGAAAAACATATCAGTGATGCAACTGAAGGAAATATTATGGTGAAAAAATCAGCTTCACTTTAGAGAAAGGAAATCAACTACAAGGAAAATAAGTGCCAAAAATGAATTTGAAACGACAAAAAACAGGTGAATCGAATTCAGGTCGTCACTGTGTAAAAATTGTCTTTTGCTTCCAGGCTTCCCTGGAAAATAATTTTGATTTATAAGGCGTTATCCAGCCCAAAACATAAGCATTAATGCTGAAAAATGGTGAGGAAAAAACTTTGATTGGTGAGGAAAGAATTTGATCATCATGCGTCGAATACAAAATTTACCGTATCGTCTCCCAGATTCCATGAGTTCTCCATGTTAGAGGAGTTTCAGAATTTCTATTAGGATTCTTCTTCGAGGTGACTTCTTCGAGGCCGGGTCTACAAGTTCCGGAGTTTTCCACGGTGCACCACCGCATGGAGATGGGAAGGAAGAAAAAGAAGAGGAGAGGCCACACAAGGTACACTTTTCCCCCCTCTTCCACATCTGGTGCACTCCCGAGCTGTGATTTGTGAGTGAATTTTCCGGGTGAAAGAAATTTGGAGGAGAGGATTGTGCGAGAAAAGCAAGTGAAATTGGAGGGGAAAAAACCGTGAGCGGCGGTCAGAACTTCCCCGACGCGAACGATGACGAAAAACCTTTAAAATTTAAAAATAAAGACTGCTCATATGATGATCAGAGTATTAACATTGGATTACTATTACTCTATACCATGAAAACGTCCCTCTCAGGAATCTAAAGCGGCTATGGAAGATATATTTATTTCAACAATATTTCCTTGAACGCAATACGAATTGTCAATCAGAGGATTTTTAAATTTATTCGGCGCCTATTTTCTAAGAATATGAATATGTTTTCCGACCTTCAGCAAAGTCTCATCACTAGGATAAGGAAAAAGTGTAAAAAACGACAGTGCCCAAAATGAGTTTCGGGAACGAGGTCGAGTCTAAATTCTTAGGATGGTTATTTTAATTCCAAATTTTATTCACAGGGATTTCACAGAGAATTCAGTCGTATCCATATGGAACTCACTCAACACAATACTTTCTATCTTTTCTCTCTTTGGGGGCCGATAATTTCACACGCTTCTCACTCAGAAAATTCTTAAAGACGCGTTTAAACTAGGGAGGCTCTTAGTCTCATTTCTGTCACAACTATCTTACAATTTCCCTGAGATTTCACAAGAAATTCACGGAAGTCTATGATTCTTCCAAATCTTTCGTGCAGGTCGCGTCAAAATTTCACACACTTTGCGCAATTTTTTTCCCATTATTTAAACCAAATTTTCTCTAGATCTCGAGACCTCAAGCGCTGGCCCCATTCATTCCTTTACATGGATATCTCTCTCTTTGTTCATGGTTCCTTCGAATCCTCAATAGACTGAATAGCAAAGCTCTTTGGTCTCAAAGAGCCGGACACATGAAAGGCTCACCCGCTGCCGGCAATGCACCAGGCCGTGATCTTAACATGTTATATGCATGAGACATCCACTTGCTTGCCAACGATTACGAATATTATTCAGTTGATCTCCGGCATGGAGTGTGGAGAGGGGTATGAAGTTTTTTCAAGGTGACTACCGTATAGCAGCGCACTCTGCAGGGATACGGACACTGACCTAGTCTCACGAATAATCCTGCTTTCCGAATTTTAGCTTTACACGTTTTTCTTTTGTTCCTATTCAATCAACTCTACGAGCAAAAAGGAAATTTAGTGAACGCTGCCAATCAAATATATTACGATAAATTCATTACTTATAGCAAAATATATACGGTGGAATATGCGCAGGAAAGGCGAAAATATTTCAAAAAAATATTTCCGGATGCGATATTATGGACGATTTTTCCAAAATTCACGAACTTGAACGATACTTGGAACTTTCGGAAAAACTTTCTTTTCGACCAACTACGCACATGAAAAAGTCGCTCACAAGAACCTGAGTGATAACGAAGTATATTTGAATATTAACAGCATTTTAACTTTTCTATTCTACGGGAAGCTAACGCATAAATAAATATTAATTGATATAATAATAATAATATATACATGTTTTATTAAATATTTTAAATCATACATTATGATAATTTTAAGTAATGAAACCACACTGAGCAATTCATTCGCACTTGCATTTTTCAAGTAATTTTCAAGTAAGCAAGTTCGTTTTTTTACGGACCACAGCATACGTTCTCTCAGTCATAATGAGCCGCGCCCTCTGCATCCTCCCCCACTCCCACCCCTATTACCCACCCCCCTCCACATTAGCCCGGGCGGGTGCTCTCACCGCAAGAGAATGAATAGTAATAAGGGTAAAAACAACAACAGCAGCAGAGGGAGAAGCAGCAAGCGCTCCTTATTAAAATTCAAACTCGCTTTTTCCCGTCGAGCGAGCGGGGTGCGGGGTGCGGTGGGGTGCGGTTGGGTGCGGGGGTGGTGCCGGCGGTGATGTGAATTGAGGAAGCGATTTATGAACTCAGCCGCGAGAGAGACCGAGAAGAAAGGAGGATGGAGATGATGGGGGATCCGATGCTGGGGTCACGAGAGAAGGAGTTGCTCCTTCTACTGTTGGGTGTAATATAGGTATGATAGATTAATACCTGAAACGGGAAGCAAATACGCTAAATGTCAATGGAAAAAATAGTGAAATATCTAACTAAAAATGCGAGCGGAACTTCGCCGAACTCCCGCGTAGAATAAAGGACGAAAAAAATAATTTTTCTTCAGCTAACAGGTTTTCCGATCACTAGCGTTCCCTAGCGAACACTATTAATATTAATATAGACGAAAAATATTTGAAATCACGCATCGGTCCCAGGGTGAACAGGCTGAAACCAAACTCTCGAATTCTGCATGGAGAGTGGGAAGTCAACCACGCCGCCACCGAGGCCAAATGACCCAACTCAGGCACTCTCAACGCAACCATTCAACGCGCGCTTTCTTTTGTTATGTGAACGGCTGTTCTCCCAACTTAAACCTCCTGATACTCGTACTGAGGCGGTTTTTGGGGTAGCATGTCCTTGCAGTGCAGCGTTGGTATCCTGGTAAGATTTGATCATCGTCTTGTCTCAAACATTTGAAGACTCTGATGACGAATCTCTCCATTCCGCTCTCCTATCTTCCATTTGTTCAGATAATTTACCAATATAGATGATTCCACGGTATGGGGATGTTGTACTTGCTGAATCATTTTTGTTTAGTTAATTTTGAGTACGTGAAAGTCTAGTGTTGTTTTTGTAAAGTATAGAATGAACAAGTTTTTTTGGAAAATGGTTTTTTTTTAGAATATCCTCAATTATTTTAATGTTTTTTTCGTGAAATATATTATCGCTCAAATTCAGAGCTCTAAATTTTAGTGCAAGCGCTACATTTACTTTATGTTTAAGAGGGTGATGTGATTCGAAATTCAGAAATCTATCCGATTTGTGTGGTTTCTTCCACCAATCCACATGAATCGAACCATAATGATTTCTAATGGTCAGCATATCAAGAAATGGTAGAGTATTGTTTTTTTCATATTCTATTGTAAATTGCAATTTAGGGTGGAAACTATTAAAATAATTTAAAATGGTGTCTTCCTTGATGTCATTGGGAAGTGCTAAATATAAGTCATCAACAAACTTGTAAATGAAAGGAATTTTGAAAGGTAAACTAGTAATTACATTGTATATTTTTTTTTCAAAAGTTTGGGGGCACTTTTCACCATCTTAACCTGCTAGACCCTTTGAAGTATTTACACACTTATTTCTTTTGATTCCAGACTCCAGTTGCAGAACTCAAATAGGAGTAACAGCAGTGATGATATAAGTACCCTAAATGGAGACTAATTTCGCTGCACACCATGAATACACCGGCGGTCTCGAGTGCGCTCAATTTCAGACTGACCAGCGTATTCCCAAGTACCTACCTGTCACTAACAGAAGAAGGAAGGATTTCCCTTGTGACCTGTGACCCGTCAATTGTTCATAAAGAAAATTAACATTTGGTTCTTGGCCAGATTTTCGGGGTCCTGGTGTGCACTGTGTATCGGTGCCAAACAATCTCTTAAACTCAGAAGGGAAACTATTATTTCTAGTTGAAATAAATGGTAGTTGCACTTCTCTACAATAATTTAATGAAAGCTACTCGTTTCTGCTCACAGAGCCATCATCAGTTACAAGACCAGTGAGTCTCGTACAAGGTAACGACTCTGTGATCCGAACCGCATCGTGCAAGCGTCGCTATTTGAACGCGATTATTAATAAGAGGCTAAGTTAGAATAATACTTCTGGCATTGTGGTAGTGACAGCATTCGGCAAAATTGCAGCTGGGCTTCAGAGTATGAGCTTAATAACAGTGCGTTAGAATGCGAACGAAAAGTGTTACCCATGCTCAAAATTAGTCACCATGCCGATAGGAATTATAAATTGGCGCGATAAGAGTGAAAATTAAAATTAACTATGTAGCAAGCACCACTAAAAAATTTTATAAACTGCACTACACAACGCGTTTCATTGTTGTCAATTCACCAAAAATTTCCCGATTGTTTCAAAGCTAATGCACAAAAATTTTCCATGGAAAATTTCTCCAGTCGTAGAAAATACCCTAGTGGGTGATTACTTACGAAATCACTCTCTCCATGCAATACAATGGAATATTTACCGAGTATTTACATGTTATACATTTGCGTGAAGTCCTCCCATTGGTCCCACCACTTTGAAAGGCTTCCCATTAAAAACCGCAAAAATCTCCACGTTTTCCCGAGGACTTGACAGTCGTATATTATTAGTGATGGAGCACCGCTGCTTAATCCAGGTCTCTTGGCACATTTGCAGCGGTGCGCGCGGCGGAGCTTGATGAGGAAGAAGAGAGTGGGACGTGATGCCTTCCTCTTAATTTATTCCTCAACTTCTCCCGCTACCTCCCATATCTCACACTTGACGCCGGCGCCAGAAAAATTGCGTGCCACCTGAAACGCCGAGGAAGAGGAGAGGAGTTTGGGGAACGCACAGATTCATGGCGTCTTTTGGAGCGGATGTATGAAGCGATGACTTTCTCTACGCGTTTGCTTGTCTAAATACCGGCTTATAAAAGATAATTAGTCATAAATTACCCGTAAAAAGCGCTTAGCGTGAGATTCCGGTACCCACATGTTGACGTCATCGTTCATAGAAAATATTACATATACATACTAAGGCTCCAGGCGCCTCGAATGGCGCATGGCGGGGGGTGTTAGGAAACATGCTATTTTCACAAAAAAAAAGAAATAGTCCAATGAAACAACTACTCTTATCTTACGATCACTCAGGAAGTCGCGTATCCAGTTTCATACAGTTTCGCTAAGCCCCTTAATGAATGTAATTTGTATAAATGTTTGTAGTGATGCACAGTTGGCTTTCTTAAAAATTAGAATTAATGCGTTCACCTGTTTTTTCGATTCACCAGATTTGAGAACGTCGTTTTTCTTTGATTTTTCGCCTATTTTCTTTCTTTTCAGAAGCTTCTTTCATTTTCTCTGTTTCCTAAAGTCCATCCTAAAGGTTTTCGCAACGGATCCCGGGTGCTATTTCGTCAAATTCAATGTAATGCATTTATCAAATAAATAAATATTCGATTTTGGTTTTATGAGTGACTCAAATCAAATTTTCATGGTTACAAATATTACTTTTTGACCATTCCTACTGTCAATACTTTCAATTTGTTTCATCCACGTAGGATGGCTTACTGCTTACAGATCTAATATTTAATTTCTTTTTGCAGGATTGTCAACTAATTATGTGCATGATTTACTGACGCGTTAACAAGATTTCGCTGATTTTTCTATTCCTTGAATTCGGTTGCTCAGTCTAGGAATACCAATGTATAAATGGGAGATCTCCTCCAAAAATTATTACACTTACGCTGTCTCTCAAAGTAAATGCAGATATTTTATTTGCTAATTGTTAAATAATATCAAATTCAGAGTTGGGATGTTTATAAAAAGAGCGATCATATATACTCCTTTTTTTCGTTAATAGATTGTACACCACTAGCTTTCTATTGCATTATCAGTTGTTTTGTGGGCAGTAGTAAATGAATGTTCTTTCACTGCTAGAAAACTCCGCTGCCTTTCCAATCGCACCCACAGAATAGCCCCTAGATTAGAAAAACAGAAATAACTATCAAGCTTAATACTTGATATAAAATGCATAATAGACACTTGGGGAAATATGATAAATAAATGAATGACTTATTTATTTAACTTGCGAAAATAGGATTGAAGAGTCCATTATTGCATTTCAGAAGCTGAAAAATCGCCCAAATCTTCTTCCTACGTTGTGAAACTTACCCAGACTATATTTTCGCCGTGTCAGTACTGTTGCCTCAAGAAATAAATAACTCATTGAACGGCGCATTTGACGGCCCTGCAGTTCTCTTTAATCTTAATTTATTTCGGAAATACCTGAATAATTCGCTTTTACTGCTGATTATTCCCATGGCCAAAAATATGTTCTCAAATTTTGAGTTCTGGACGGCCACGTCGATGGCGCGGTTTTCATTTACAGCAATTTCACATCCACTGTTATAGGAATGTTAGTTAGTTTAGACGATGGTTTTGCATTATAATAAGCCACTATTTAAGTGATTAACCTCTGAATACTCAGCGGCGTTTCTTTGATTCGTCATCCCCAAGTGCACTCAAAGAAGGAAAACTCCACCGAAGAATAATCTCCGAAGCTTTAATACTTCCGAATCATCCGAACTTCGCGTTTGGTGCTTGATAATTGAACAACCAAGATACTCCCGAGGATTTTTTCAATTTTATCTTTTCTGTGATCGACTCAGCGATTGACGAGGAAGTTTGGAGTTAGGAGGTTCATAAAAAATTAGAGTTGGAGAAGAAAGAAGATTCCTAATAACCCTTAAAATTAGACGGGGACTTGGTAGGCCACAGAATGAGGTATGACAACTTGATGAAGACAATCGTTGAAAGACAAGTAGGTGGGAAGAAAGGCAAAAGAAGGCTTTGAACAAGATGCATAGCACAGGTAATTAATGATGTAGAAGGGAAAAAATGTGTGAGCATGCAAAGGCAAGGAGCAAGGAGAGCTTCGTCAAATCCACCTTCGGATCCCTGACTGGGGATGGTTATTCGTCTTTCATTTCTTCCCCTGTGGAGTACTGCATGACCAGTAAGTTACGCCATGTTAAGTTTTCATAAACAGGACTCGCGTCACGCACTATTTACCCTTCACATGGGATTTCGGAGACGGCGTCACGCTTAACTTTTTCCTTTCGCAGTCTCCATTTCTACCGCGGAAGGCACTTTGGTGAGTGCGTATTTAACACCGGGCCCGTTTGCGGCGCTAATGTCGCTCGGAAGGCGCGCGGCGTTCGTCTTCAGCCGTGATTGACGGGCTGCTGTCGGGGGCGCTATGGCATCCGCGGTTTACCTCCCCCCTCTCCCCAGATTTTAACCCCCCTTCAACCATATATTCGTCACTCTCGCGCCGCGAAAGTAGATTACGGCGCATTTTTCATTCCCTTTCTGCTGAAATTTATTGCCTTCCATACATCATCCTCCACTTTCGCGTGACTCAACTTCCCTCTGTACGTCCAAAGCATCCTTTCTTCAAAATCCTCACCTCCCTTCTCTCACTCACGCCGTGTTTCCCTTCATTCTCTCCTACGGCCCCCGCTCCCAACTCCAAACTGTGAAGCACACCCTCGCGTTATTGAAACAAAACAGATTTTTGGCTTCTGCGATCACAACAACGTTTAAAATATTGATACCCGGGATCAAGTGATGGGCGTGATCGCCTCATAATGACGGTTGCTTTTGCTTTCAGCGTCAAATCAAGTATTTAGAAATTTCACAGGGCCTCAAAAACGAGCAGCGAATTAATTTCAAGTCAAATGTTTCAAACGATCATAAAAATTTATTTGATGCTATGCATTTATTTATTCAGTGATGATAAATGTGCAATCATCATGTTATATAAATAAAATATAAGTTAATCGCCCATTTTTTCAACTTTCCCACCACTGAATAAATCAAACGAAAACAGAAGTTCTTAATTTATCATCGGTAATGGAGGAATGAAACATTAAAAAAAATCTATTCTTTCCACAACAACATCTATTTTTTAAAATATTTTAGTAATCAACAACTCTAAAAAATTATGCAGAAACAGATAGATTTACTTCATGGTTCTCTTTCAATAAAAAGTTGTGAAAATTCTTCGCTGTCTCGCAGATACGTTTACTGAGCGCAATAACAGCGGAGCTTTATGCAACTACTACTTTTGTGACGACGATAAGGGTTATCGAAAAACTTTGCTCACACCCAGAGATTGAAAGGTGAAATTTACCGGGGAGGTAATATCACCTCCCAAGTGGCTGCTTGCGCCTCATTTGAATTTTTTTCATTTCGTCGCTTAAAGGGAGGAAGGACAATTTGAAGGGATGGGAGAAACTGCGGGACCCTTGGGAGGCATTCCTAAGGCCCAGGGGGGAGGGGGTCATAATTCAGACCTCCGGGCTATTATTGAGGCCGTGATAAAACGCCAAAGTTTCCAACCGCCGAAATAGAAGCGAGGACTCTCCGGCATTTTGCGCGCCAAAAGAGAAAGCGGGTATTTCGGGAGCTTTCAATCATATCTCTTTTCCTTTCTGACAAAAACTTTGGAATGGATATCTCTCTCTTCGTTCGCTTGATTATTACTCAAGGTGCCCACTCTTTCTTTATTCTCGCCTGAATATGCAAATGCCTACATGGAAGAAAACTGGCAATTTACTGACGAAACATGCAGATAGTAATGAATGGGTTGTTTATGCACGACAAATTAATGTAGACAGTGTTAATTTTCCTATTTATGAATCAAGTAAATTTTTTAATCACTTACTCTTTCTAATTGGCTTCGTTGGCATTTTAATAAGCGTTCGCCAAGGATGCAGAGTGCCTTCATTTTTATTTAACTTATGAATTGGAATTTCCCTAAAATATATTTTGATAATGTTACAGTGTTTTCTTCATGACCTTCTATATCCCAATTGCACACCACCTTCAGGCCTTACACAAAGTGGCACATAAAAACCCTCCTTGACCAATTTACGAAAAATTGTGGGCATAAATATTTGACTGCGACCAAGGAAACCACAGTGAATCCCGCTGCACCTGACTACGACGAAGAGAGCAAAATAGCGGCAGATGATTTATAACTTAATTAGCGACCGTAACTTTATCTTGGTATTCGTGGTAGCGCTAATAATTATTAGCACTACCACGAATTATAATTAGATTCAACTGTACTCTCGACACTTATTTCCTTGAAAAGAAGGTCCGAGGTGGGAACCATAACGTTGGGGTCATTGACCCGGATGAAATCCCGAGAGCTCTTGAATATTATTCAACGGAGAAGAATATGTCACATTTCACCTAGGATGTTTTTAAGCAGTTTTAGTTTTGACAAAAAAAGTCAAAAATCAGTGCTCTAATCCTGAGGATGATGTGGACCTTGTGGAATAAAGCGAGAAAATTTTATCGGTACCTATGCCGAGAATATTGGACTCGGACCCGGACTTCTGAAAGATGTTATATATTTTTTCCTGTTAACTACTCGAAGTTTTTTGCGTGGAACATTGTATGGCTTCTATTATCTGCAAGAAATTTTCGTTCGGCCGCATAAGCTTTAGAAGATTGTGAATACATCTTAATTAGTACTACTTAAAAAATTCAGTGCCACTAACAGTCTCTTCGAATTTTCACTCATGTAATCGTTAGATAGAAGGGAGCTGTACCTAACTGTGCAATTTCTTAGTTTTCCCTGATCAGATATTACTTCAGACCTAAATTTTTATCGTCCAATATCAATCCCATCTATCTTTTTTATAATATTTGAAAGCGCCTTTTTCCAATAGAGTCATATCATTTTTATCACGAAGCATCCTCTTGTCTCCTGATCAAGATGGTTTCCGTCGAGGGAATCCCATGATCTCTACTGCTTGTGATTTTATTAATCATATTTGTTTTTGCCATGGGTTGAACATTAGAAATTGCTGCTATGATCATTGACCTCATAGTGTGACTCACCCACTACTCTTAAAGAAACTTTATTTTGGTATTCGTGGTAGCGCTAATAAAAATTGGATTCAAGTGTACCTGAGCAATAAATTCCGACTAGCAGTTAAATGGTAGTTGTTAAACCTCACATGAGAAACAGGAAACTCAGGGTATCTTACAGAGTTCTATTTTGTGCCCCGTTTTGTTCCTAATCTGTATTAATGACTTATCTTCTTTCTCGTAAATATTTTGGATGCCCATCCTGTTCTATATGCAGATAATACTAATGTTCTTGTTTCATTAGTTGACTCAGATACGGTGTCCAATTATGATAATTTAGTAGCTGATAATGTAAGTAACTAGTGCTCCAAAACCCTTCTTAATCTTAATTCTGTGAAGTCTCACGTTGGCTTTTTTAAAAATAAGAAGAAAACAATCAATGTTATTAGCGTTCAGTTTACCAAAAGCCAATTCCCCAGGTCGATAGTGTGAAATTTCTGCGGTTAACGCTCGATGCTGCCCTGACTTGGGAATCTCGTATTACCTAATAATCTGACCAGCAAGTTTGGTGCAAATATTATCTAATACGACCTTTAAGATCCTCTGCATCACAAGATGTGCTGATCGCATTGTGCCATTGGACATAATTACTCCCATTTAACATATGGCATCTTGTTCAGGGGTTCCTCGTTCATTGCATCCAGAATTTTTTAAATTCAAAAAAGAGCTGCGACACTGATAGCTTATTCTCATTACATTGCCCCTTGTAAGACTGCTTTAAGAAAGTTGGGTATAAAAGGACCTTCGGACCTTTTCCTTGCATCGATATTGTACGTGAGTTATTGTATACTAATAATAGCATCAACCACTTTAATAAAAACATCGTTCTACACAATCATTTCACAAGAAGGTCCAATGGCCTACATGCCCCAAATGTACGCACTGCATCTGCATTGTGTGGTCCAAATTCAATAGGTCTAAACGTGTTTAATGCTCTACCCAACGGACTGAAGAGTATACAAATTTCCCTGTTTTTACGTCCAAAATCAAGGAAATTTTGCTTCATAAAATATATAATCAAGTTTTTGATTTCATCTATGACAGAATTTTATATTTTTGTTTTATATTTTAGATAGTAATTTAAAAACCATACTTTTTTAACCAACCATATTTTGCTGACTTGTCACATATATTGTGCTCGAGCACTGGATCAATATAATAATCGTTATTATTCAGTGAGAATAATACAACTGGAGCTGAGGTTTTAACGGAAGTTAATATAAAGGACGAAGAAATAAACAACTTCCAAATACCGGACTATAAAACGATATTTAAACTTCGAAGTTTTGGCGGAGAAATGGGTTTGCTTATTTACGTCTCTAATGATAAAAATTGTCATTGCGATACGGTTAATATTACTTTAATGAAGCGCTAACTTCTGCGGGTAAATATATTAAGGAACATATGTAACGGATATGGGAGTGTACAGTCCACCAAACCTCAAAGTTAAAGTTTTTCGGAGGAATTTTCTAATGAAATTTTTAAAGCGAAAACTAAAGATGTAGTTTTAAGTGGAGGTTGCAATATTAATTTCATGTCTAATTACGACAAGGTTACTAATAATAACAAAAATGCACCGGCTCAATCAGGATATATAAAAGTAATGGAAGGAAATACCACAGAGGTGGTAGTTGACAAAACTTTAGTTTACTCCTGCATTGACCACATACTCTACCGAGGGATAGCCTATCTTTGTGATGAGATGCCAATTAAATTACATTGGACCATTTTGCCGTAGCAGTTAGTATTGTCTTTAAACATAATTTCCCATAATTGATATTGCCCACATCGAGCAATACGAATTCTGAATACTTTGTTCGCAAGAGAGCTTTGAAAAAGCTGTCTGACCTAAATTTAAACGATCTTCAACTGCTATGTCAGATTTTGCTGTCAGCAGATGGCAGATATCAAGAATCATCATGTATATTTCAAGGATATACAGAAAAGCCACAGAAAATGGTTCTCAGAAGGAGAATAAACGTGATAAATATAAAGAAATAATCGAAAAAATAAAAAGTTGAGACCGCCTCTATAACAGATGGAAAAATAGTCCCTCGAATTCGAACTATAGAAGGAAAATGCTAGAAATCAACTGAACAAATATATTCACCGAGAAAAATTTATTATTACCGTTAAAATTGAATTCGTGCAGGAAATTGTGAAAAAAAAGATTTAAGAACAAAGAAACTGATGACTGGAGTAGGTAAAAACAGGGGGCCTAATCATAGCATTTTGTTTTTGGTAAGATGGACTTAAGACGTGGTCAATCCATTTGTAAAACGGTATTCGAAAGATAAGGAAGCTCTAAGAATTAATTGATCGGCGGATTTATACGAGTGCAGTCCAGTTACAACAAGTAATAGGGTGGTTTCCTATTATTTTTTTATTGCCTAAATCGAAAGATTATTACTCCTGGAGTACGTATTTCGCGCTTTTAGATTTTTAAATGACGATATCTATTTTTCGCGATTAAATGAAAAGTGAAAAATTTCAAGCGCGCAAAAACGCGACGCGTAAGTAGGAAAGTCCGTGCGACGCATTTCTGGTTCCCCCTCTCTCCTTGTGAAGGGACCTTGATCGAGGCTCTGAGCGCTGATAGGACGCAGGATGCTAGCGGATAGCTGAGTACCTTGCTGAATGGTAGCGCTTGGCTTAAAAAAGGTTTATTAATACCTTATCAAACGAAGAAAACTTTCCGACCTTAGCCAGTTTTAATAGGTGATTATTAAGACATGTTTCCCTGAGCTCTGTGCCTCATGCATGCATTGGTAACCTCAGACGATGTATAACTCCTATCCTCTCGTGTAGAAACTAGGTCCCTGTGACGTCACGCGGAGTGGAATCGCATGGGCGCCAATCTGGCCTTTTTCAAATGAGGATAAAATTTGACCCTTGCCATTCGTCTAAACCGGTATTTCAAAAACCAAATAATTTGTGTATTATGAATACACTAATGGTGGGTAACGAATCGCAATCAATGCCTATCGTTTTCTTTGATGAAGGAAACTACCCTATTGTAAAGTGTTGCATAATGCGACTGGAAATGATGCTATAATATTCCTAAGAATATTGAAAACAAAGGAACTGGTATTGATGGGGTTAAAATTAAAGAATTATAATTTAACAGCATCTTTATACCGATTTAAAAGAATTTATCAACTCTAGTTTTAAAAACGCCGTTGTCCCTGATGCATTGAAAATAGCTATTGTTCGTCAGATTAACAAAAGTGGAAATAATACTGAAACACTGAACTATAGATCCATATCTATTTTACTCTGTGTGTTTTCAAAAGAGGAACGGTGCCCAGGATGCCTTGGAATATTTTTCGGAGATTTTTATAAATAATTTAGACAGAGGAAAGAATGGTGTGGTAACTTACATCGACTATGAAAATACATTTGATATGGTAGCTCATACTGTGGTGCTTGCACAGTTATTTAATATTGGAGTGTTGTTGATGCTTGATTGGTTTAAGGACTATTCATTTAATAGACCTTAATAATTTATTTAATAATTTTTAGTGACAAAATCAGCAGAGTGCCTCAAGAATCGATTCTGGGGCCAATTTTGTATTTATTTTATGTAAATAATATGCATGGATGTAAAAAAATTGTAATTTCTTTTTTTATAACACAGTCTTGATATCCACTCATGTCTCAATACTCAGTTTCATGAATGGGCAACAAATATATCCATAATAATGATGGAGATCATTGTATTAATCAAAGACTGAATACTACTTATTTTGACGCTTTCCACAGTTTTTCTTCCATAGAATTTATATCAAACTGTTCACAATAAAAAAAATTCGCAGCAATAAGACGCATGTCCAAAATTTAATGGTTTAATGCTCGTTAGTTTAAATTATAAATCCATTTAAAAACTTTTCGATGAATATCACGAATCTATTAGCATGCAATGTATTGTAAGTCAAGTTGTCGCGTGGCGTCCACCAGAATCCACATACAACAAAGTATCAAACTTTATTCCAAAACTGTGAAAAAGCAAATAATCATATTGGTGACTATTCTAGAGTCGTAAAACAATAAGACCCAAGGAATATGAGTGTCCTAACTATGAAAATGCGATGTGAGCAAAGAAAAGGAACAGTCTTTCGTCTGGCAGACGCCACGGTACCAATTCTCATGCACCAAAATTGAACGAAAATATCAGATGCATTTTACACAAATTTTATTACCTGAAGGGCATCATCAGGAAAAATGTGCCGTAAAGCGGGGTAAAGTGGACCAGGGGTAGTAAAGCGGGCCACTCTAGCAGTTCCGTGCCTACCCTCTCCTAATACATAGCGGATTTCCATGGAACTACTAAAACAAGTATTTGAGGAGGCACTGGAGTGTGGTGTGTGCAGCTTAAAGCGTTGTATCGTGATCTGTGGTACGTTTAAGTTAGAATATATGTTATTATGAAACACCTTAGTTCACCTAATTGAAAAATATATGAAAAAAATTTATTTTATCTTACTATCTGAGAGATCTCATCACCTGCCAATTGCATGAAACGAATTAGTGCACTTTTTAGGCTATGTTCATGCTGTATCAATTTAAGTTGCTTTTTTAATCCACCTGCGAATGTCTGTTTTTGTTGGGTAAGGTACACCGCCATGGTTCGTACTGGAAGTGAAGAAGACCTGACCATCGATGTATCACAGCTAGGCTAGAGGAAATTAGGATGTACTGTTGAAGGGGTCAAAAGTGGCAGAATGTCAATTAGGGAAGATACTAAGATTTTTGATGTTCTCCGAACAACAATTTGTCGAGGGGTGAAAATCTTAAATCCTCTGAAACATGTCAGACAAAGCGCCCCCTCAGAAAGTGAAGAGAATGAAATGGTTGAGGGTTTCATTTAGGTGGAGAGCATTTGAATATCTTTCCCTAGTACAGCAAGCGATATTTGTGATTGTGTCTACACAAGCATACCAAGAAAAATAAGTTGTGTAGGAAAAAATATTTAAAAATAGTAGGCCGGGTCGAGGACGAATACGAGGCTTCCTGCTCGTCACCAAGTAATCACAGCGAAATTTCGTGGGAATATAAAAAGATGCAGAGTCTCAGGTTGTTGTTGACACCATAAAAAATTACTTTAAAATCACGCAGTATCTCTGACAGATATTCCGCATCAAAATAATGTTAGTTATAAAGAGGAAAATTGAACTTTTTAGTGTTACATGCATAAATTCTTATAAAAACTAATATTGTTGGCTCACTGTACCTTACAACAACTAGAAACAGATCCTAGGCACCAAATAGGACAGTAGTCCACTTTACCTCAATTTTTGGGGTAAGACGGAGCACTTTTTCAATTTTTATAAAGTTCAAGATATTGGAAAGTTGGCACAATCTCATACAAATTACACTGGGAATATCTCAAGGGTATTGTATTTGTGATACAAAAGGGGAAGATACTTAAATATTAACCAGTAATTTCATTTAAAATTTGATAAAATCGTCTACTGCACCCCACTCTACGGTACTAAAAATGATCTATTTAGAGCCTTTTTAGAGAGCCTTACTGTGTGGGCATCTTTTGGGGTATCCAATATGAAAAGATGTATGTCGAGCCATAAAAATAACTTAAAATTGATTAAACAAAATGGCTGTGAGAAAAATGGTGTACATTCAGATGACGTGTATTTTAAAGACATTGGCACCCTACCACTTGATTATCTGTACCAATACCATTGATAGTTATTTCAATAAAACACAAAGAGGATATAAATAATAATGCTAATGCCATTTTAAGAGTTTTAAACAAGTATGAGATCCAACGATGCTGTGCGTATAAGGATTGCAGGCAGCTTAAAGTTAAACTGTTCATAAACGGTTGAACAATCTAAAGGGACAATTAAAAGATTTGAAAACGTTGGGTGAAGCTAAAAGAAAAATTTAGGCATGTTTATTGATTGTTTATAATTAACAGTAAAAGTATAATAATGAATTGTAAGCTTATTTATATTAACAATGTTAATGAAAATAGTTTATTTTGTTATTTCACAAGATACGAAAAATAATGCTTATGCTATGGCACTTGCTAATAAGCCAATTTCGGATTAGTGGCACCAGAATGAACACTATTTAAAACTTAAACGTTTGAATTAAAACGTTTGTGAGAAACGACATTTCTTGTTGGGGAACCCGGGGCAAGCAACACCAATCTGGACTAAATATAGTTATTGCCGCTTGCCTTTTTTCGCACCTAAAAAAATCGCTTACCCCGTTCCCACCCGGGGTAACCTATGTGTGCAAAAACATTAAATAAAATAAGGATTTAAAATTACTACTATCACTATGATTATTATTATTTTTATAATTTTAGCGCAAATAGTTACAGAGGGGCTTCAGGGGCCGCACAAAAAATAAATTTTTCACAGAAAAGAATCTTTCCCAGTTTGATTGGGCGAATTGTTTTCCTCCCGAGGTATTTCTGCACCCTTTAGTCCCTCATTTGAATCCCTTTACTCCCTCTCTAAATCAGACAAAAATAATATAAAATATCAAGCGGTGCGACGAGGACACTCATAAATTTTTTAACGTCCACTGTCACCCCTCGTAGACTCGCGTTCTTAGAATAAGTGGGTACAAAGCTTCAAAGGATCAAAGTCCACCGCTTATTGACGTGCCACACACATATCTCTCTGGCAAATGGTAAGGATTCGGATGGGGTGGACTTGCCAACCATTCAGAGACCGCTATAAAGGACACGCTGGACCCTTTTCCTACCTCAAGAACCCTACTCAACAGAGGCCTGGACACGAGGGCAATTGTGGAAAGGGTCGCGCGCATACAAATGAAGCCAATGTAGAGGGAAACATTTTGAGACGTGGTTTAATAAGTGGCGAAGAATTTCCTGCCTAAAAAGGGTAAAAAATTAGAATTCCGTGGGTAGAAAAATCTTGTTTAAAAGAGAAAATTTCTTATATTAAATGAATGCAAAAAATGAGAGCGAAAAAGTTTGATTACAAATTACAAAGTTGGATTATTCCAAGATGAAGTGTCAGTATTTATTCCAAGTTGCTCTAGAAGCAATCAATTTCACACCGTTTTTCAATCAATTCATCGACCGTTGTATCGCTTCATCAGCTCTAAAACTCATGAAATTAAGTATTTGAAAAGAATGCTTCAAAAGCTAAGGCTTTGGAAATACCTAGATTTAAGCAAGAAATTTGGATGAACTTTTCCTTAGGAGTTTGAAGTTAGAGTAATAAAATGAAAACATAACTATAAACAGTATATCACAACTTTACGCTTAAATATAAAAACGGCCTATAATTTTCCGATTCTACAATGATAAAATCATAAGCCTGTAATATTTTATATCTAGCAGAAACTGTCTCTGAAAACTTGTCCGGCCATATTTTCCGAACTTCCACCACGTTGTATGTTGTGTGCCCATTTCGCCGTCGATTCCGCCAGCATCTTCAACATGCAGGGTGCATTTTGCACCAACTGCAATTTGACCGGAAGATGCTTGCAGGTTTGACGGCGAAATAGTCGGCCTCAGACAAAAAAAAAGCAGTAGATGATGAAAAACATCAATAATTTACCGCGGAAGTCTTTGACACAAAAAACTTCTCTTAATTTATTCAGCAAGAAAACCAACATGCTCTACGATTTATATTAACGATACTGCATACAGATCGAGAAATAATGAAGAAAAATGAAAACATTACTGACAAGATTATAGCATATAGAAACTGTCACAGGTGCATAAACTGCCAATCAAGAGAAAAAACAGGATTATATAAAAAAGTAGGTCCCGCTGAACCTTAATTTATGCTGCGAAATAAGACATATTTTAATATTTTTCCAAAATTATCAGCAGAGCGGCTATGAGTAAGAGTGATTAATTTTTTCCCAATAGTTGCAATAGAGTATTTTTCTATCGCGAGGGAAAACTCCGTTATGTTTATAAAAGGAGGAGGGTTAGAGGAAGGAAACGAGAATTATTAGAATTGGACGGCTTTTGGGTCAATGTTTCCCCAAACCGGAGATAAAGCACACAAAAATTACGCCAAACGGATACGAAAGGAGGTTGACGTCTTATTTGCCCGAAAGTGTGCAAATACCTCGGTCGGAAACCGAAGAAATATAACTGCATAATTAAGGAGGTGACCGAAAGACTAATCAAACATCCTGTTCACCACATGAAGGCCTCTTCATGTGGTGAACGGGAATTCCCAAGTAAGAAAATGTTAAACTCTCACTGAATGATTTTCCAAATAGTAAGCAACGAACCAAATTAAATGAAGCGAAGAGAATATTTGAACATGGTGCATGAATGATGGGAGGAAGGCCAGAAAAATGGTTACGCTGTTTGTCCGCAAGATGGGATTATCCGCCGATAAATGAAGATGGTAGATTTTCTAAGCAGGGTATATTTCCAAGGAAAGATTTCTGAGAGGGGTACTTTAAAAATACCACATCTCCGTATCTACAATGATATATTTATACCTTTATTAAAGGATTAAGGCAAATGCTTGTGCCTTTTAGGTGGTTGAAAAGTTTTTTCGAATCGCTAGATTTTCCTCGAATATCCTCTAAATTGATAACGGACATAATTTTATGCACACTGTAAATTATACTAAAATGAAATAAAGCACTCCAATAACATATGCGACGTGATATTAATCGTAGGCACTAATCCTGTTTAGGGATAGGTAAATTGTTTCGGCAGCCATAACAGACGAAAATGCAAGATCAAATCGACAGGCAGATAGGCAACGTGGCATTTAAAAAAATGTAAGCGTGGACCCGATTTTCCGAGACCAGACTTTGGTAAAACGAGGAAACAGTCTCCTTTTCATAAAAATGATGCCCCAATTACTCCCAAAACCTCGTATAATCCCAAATTATCCGACACGCTGACACATATTAATATAAAAAGCAAACGAAGTACCAATAATACCCAATTAAGGTAAGTACCGTATTTCTATGCTTTAAAGGTGGCCACAGCACTTGCCTCCAGTTCCAATTTGGCTTAAAATGGAGAATAAGTAATCAATCCTAAATTTGTTGAACACCCTACAAAAATTGGCGATTCGATAAAGCCCTAATGTAGCCTATCTTTGGAACATTAAATTAAAAATATTTGCAATTGTAAAAAGGAGAATGAAGGACATAGAATAATTAAGAAAGGCGTTTCATTTGTTCTTTTAGTTTAAACGAGTGCTTCATAAATAACTTAGACATTTATATCATATTCTCGTCCCTATTCATTCGTCGGAGTTTTTTATTTCACTTTTCTTTCTTTTTTTTAAACTTTTCTCTTTTACTTTCTACTCTTTACGTTCTAAAACTTTTCTCAAATACGACTTAGACGGCTGGAGGGCGCTGGAGGTTAATTGCAGAAGCGCAGCCAATGACTCACCAACTTATGAGTGCACGGCATTTTAAGGAATCGAGATTGCGCGTGTAGTATTCGTGCCCTGTTTCGAAGTGCAGGATTATATTCAGAATTGGGAATTGAGATGGATAAAGGCAGATTGTGGAAAAAAACCAACGCTCCAATCAAATTATAGGTATATTCCCCTCATATAACTCTTCCATCTGATGACCCACGCGGCAAGTAGCGGAAAGCAATGCAATCAATGAATAATTAAGCGATAACTGAAATACTAGAGGAAAACGTGGATGTGGGGTCAGTCATTCCTTGCGTTTGCATTCATTGCTAGTCATCCAATTAATATATTATAGCGCCATAATTGTTCATTCCTAAGCCAGCTCTTTCTTACGCCCTGATGTTTTTCTTCCTTGTGTCTTTTTACATTTTTCCAAAGACCTTACCTCGATATACTCCTAGAGTGAATTCTACTTTCCCTCAATGATGTCCCTCACCTGTGTCACCACTATCGCCTCTGCTGATCAACGTGCATGCAGAAAAAAAGAATGCGGCAGTCGTTGAAGGATGAGTGAGAGGCGGGAGATGATTGCTAAAGATTGATGTTTAAATCATTGATAAGGCAGTCTTCGAAAGGGTTACACTGCACCACTAACGCACTAGTGGATGACTTAGGAAAACGGCGAGAAAACTTTAGCATGAAGAGTGATCGTAAGAGGAAAAAAGTTATGTGGGTCCCAATCCTCTCACCCCACAGAATCTAAAAGGAAGTGGAGTCGAACCTCAGTTGAAACACCTTTAGTTGCAAGATGAAAGTGCGTCTCCCCGGTCTAAATACATACACGCCTTTCTATGGTAAGTCCGGCCAGTTTATGATAAGAATGTGAGGCTCATGATAAAAGGGGATAGTGACAAACTGGGATCAAAATAAGCTCAACTATCTGGGCAGCACATTAGAAGAAAATGAACACAGCAGAGAAGACACCAGCAAGAGAATTGCGTTAAGTAAAAGAGGAACTCATGAAATTATCATTATTTAATATTTTGAAGAAAAGAAAAAAAAGGAACTTATTTGAAGACCAGCGCTTTTCGGCGCAGAAACATGGACGCTGAGGAAGGAGGAGAAGAGATTAGAAGCCTTCGAAATGATGATGTGGAAGAGTATGTAGAAGGCGAAGTGGAGGGATAGGAGGAGGAATGTCTAAGAGCTAGACATAGTGGGCGAGGAGAGAAATTCTGAAATTAGACGACGTACAGAAAATGCAAAAGTTTAGGACTCTGCTAGAGGGGAGAATTCTCGGTAGGAAGGGAAAGGGGAGAGAGAGGGTAGAATTTATAGATATAGAATACTTATAGAATGAAGGCCGTGCTGTGATTTGAAGAGTTGGAGTGGCGACAGCCGGAGTAATTCTCGAATACTCCATGCAAAACTGCTCATGTTCGGTTCGTTCTTCCTTTATCGATGCGACGGTTGAGTTTATTGAACGCGTTTAAATGCGGGGCTGTTGTCAACGCTTGTGAAGGCCGACTGGAGGATTCTCTATGGATATATTCGTAAGTATGAGATATCCATTGATTCCCGGGCCAATCCTCTCACCCCACAGAATCTAAAAGGAAGTGGAGCCGTACCTCAGTTGAAACACCTTTAGTTGCAAGACGATAGAGGGTTTGCCTGTTCTAAATACACGCATTTCTATGGCAGGTCCGGCCAGTTAAAGTATTCTCAGTTCAACAATTTTTCCAGTGATATGACGCAAAAACGCAAACTCAGCTAATCCACATGCACATGAAAATTTTAGTCGATGGGCGCCGCTAATCTGCTGACAGAAAAGTCACACGATGCATGGAATAGGCCTACGGTTATTCATCTCAAGGCAAACCGTGCCAACAGTCTTCAATCAAGGATTACATGAAGCTACCTAGATTTACCTTTACGTTTAACTTATATCCAATCTTAATAAAGGTGTCTGAACTACACACACCGATTTTATGACATGTGTTAAATCTCATACGTTCCTGAAAGAGATATTGTCACAGGCGTAGATAAATGGAGGTGTGATTTTCGAGGCAGCTATATCCTCCGTATAACATCAATGCTAGTATTCGATGCCATAACGTTCTGTCGAAAGGCAGGCAACGATCATTGATGTTGTAATGGATATTCAAAAGTGTTGAACTCAAACAAATCCTAGAGTATGACTCTCTAATATGATACTCCTAAGGGGATTTTAAACTACAAATACCCTCTCAGCATTTTTTTATCGTCATAGAAGCTTTTAACTCTATTGAGAGACAACCTTTATCACAGCGTTGGAAAAAATGAATGGGGTATAAATTAGGGCAGGAATAGAATCACATCACGAAGTTTGCGGTGCATGTACGAATGAGATTCATTTTCCAGCATTGCCTTGAAAAGGCGAAACAGAAGCTGCGGCCACGCTCAAATGCGACTTCGAGAGGAGAGGGAGTGAAATAAGCGACCTTGATTGAAATCTAGGGCTAGCTTCGTTCTGCTTAATGACGCCCCTAAACTATCCCTTTAGTTTCAGCGCGTCAATATCTAGAGAGAGGTGGCTCCCGGAATAAAACAGTGCCTTTGACGCGAGCGCTAATTCCTGTCTCAAACCACGAGGGCCTTATTTGATCGTGGAGTGCGAAACTTGGGTTCGCAGTGCGCGTTGCATAAGGAGAGGAAGCCAATTTTGAATGGCATTTTTCACGTCCTTTATCGTGCGCGAGGTTCAATTCCATTTGGCAGCAGAGTGGAGAGAATAATTCATTTAAATACCACCCCAGGACTTCAAGGACTCGTAAAATCCCACATTTTCTCTCGATGCAAGCGCCACGCAGTCATATGCAGTGAAAAAAATGTCCTCAAGAAAAAGCAAAAACTCGAACAACTCGCTCTCCTGACGTAAAATAAATTATTTGAAATAGTAAATTTGTGCAAAGCCACAAAAACTCATGAACAATCGCCGCTATAAAGTTGCTAAAATATTTTATATTAAAAATTTAATGAAAATGAAGGTTCCCTTTTAAAAATCAATGTCATTAGCCTAGATAAAATATTAATTAATTAAATATATCTATTTACGATAATATTGTTATGAAAACCATGCCTCTTTGGCAATTAAAAAATCCACTAGTTCACATCACATGGTAATTTCGGAAAAGAACCAAAAATGCACGGATTGAGGATAGATGTTAGTTTTTAAGCATCAATGTCTACCTGCTGTCTTAAATCAATGGCAATAAGTAGAAAATTTATCATAGAACTTACAGAGTTTACAAATTGGAAATTTTATCAGTTAAATAAAGGATATCTCACAACGTTGGATCAAAATGTAATGGTGTTTTGTCAGTGGCTGAAATATCTTTATGGTTGCTGAGATGTCTACATACTACGGCGCTTCAATAGACGTGTGACGGGGGCCGTCAGGCGCAAGCCTGGAATTTATTTAAGCCCTTTAATACTCGCGGGAAAAACCATCCATTCGGAAAAATATCTCTCTTAATTTATCGTTTCTTTCGGACCTGGAAATATAATGGGGTTCTTATATGATGTCCTTCGTGTCCCTCTGATACATATCTGTTCTCGATTGCTCAAGTAATCTAAGCATTACGCGCAGCCTCCGAGACTGTAGTGGTTCCCAGTCAACTTTGTTTAAGATCTGTGTACCGCTGTCAGTACACCCTTAGTTGTTTTTGATGAGTCTAATAGCTTGTTATCAACGGCTTTCGGGAGCAGCTGCGTGCTGTGCTTTGTCACGCGAGCTTTCGAGGCCATTGCAGGTCGCATCATCAGGCGATGAATGAAAAATCGGGAAAAGGTTGTCAATTAATATACTCGACAACCCTCCTCACTCCACCGGTATAGTGGGGAGGTGGGCAACGCTGATGTCAGCAGAACTCTCCAGCCCGGTCCTGAGCGGCGAGCGGACTCTTCCCCGTTGTGGTGCGGTGTGCAGGTGATTCATAGCTGAAACCATCCTGGAAACATTGTCGCCGTTGTTTCTTCCGGAAGAGACTCTCTTTCAAGGATTGGTTTTCACATTCATCGAGCCGGAAGTGGAACCGCATTGTTTCCCCTATCAACATGACATCACACTGATTACGAAAAAATTTTTAGCATCACTGAAGACTATTCTGGGATTTTTTTTTAAATTAGGAGCGCGGGAGTGCAGATAATTAGGAAAAAAAGTGAATGCCGTTGCCAAGATTTCGATATTTGTTTTTTTTTAATCCAACCGACAAGGTTATTTGGTGGATGCGGAGAAAGTTAGCCCTGAGTTGTGAGTTATCCTGCACCACGGAATATTCTCTTAAGTCAGAAAAAGAGCATTCCGAAGGTAACCAAAGCATTGCCCAATATTTTTGGCAATAGACCTCAATAGACTTCGAACGCCTCGCCTCAGTTTATAGTTTCGATCTAGCGGCATATTTGTCGAACTGTAGAAGATACTCCACTCTGAGAAGAAATGAACAAACGAAGAACAATTTAATTTCGTTGGCAGTGTTTTTTTTTCGTTTTCCAAGAAAAATAATTACGGTTCCGATTAAAAATAAGGCGTTAACTTTCGAGAAAATGGCAGCTTCGTTCATAGTGTACACGCCGCTATTCATTTTGAGGAACATCGTTAGATAGGTCGAAAAGACGGAAGAGCGAATGCTTCCTGACGAAAAAAATCTCTCCCCAGCACAGACCTTCTCACTTCCCCCTGAAATATGACGCTACTCGCTACTTATCGCCATGTTTACTATTCTCGAAGGACCCGCCTACCCTCCGTCGTGTCGCGTCCGTCACAGCTGAGTACCCCTTCCAACAATTTAGGCTTCCCACTTGCTGCAGTGGCCACTTTCGTAAATAAATCATGTTTATCATAATGACCGTTGCGTTGAAAAATCTGAACGAGGATAGAACCCCTCAAATGAATTTTTCTACACGATAAATTCAGCTGGTCATCCATTCACGGAATTCCCGCCGCGTTGGGCTATAGATGAATGCTTGCTAGTCCGAAAGAAAGACGAGAGGGATAACGGACGGGATACAGTGAACGATTGAGTCACTCGCCTAACTATATTCAAGAAATTGCACGATTTGGTACAAAAACCCTTATGGAGGCATACTCCCGGCAGAGTAAATATTTAAATTTACGCCGAAAGGATAGCGCCCTGCGAATTGGTACTACAGCAGAACTAAGTTTCGTCCTCGGAGGCTGAGAATATTTCACCCAAATCACCGCAAAACTTGCAGGACCGTATCGCACGACACGATCTATTTCGCACAATATTTATGAATGGGAGAGAGGAACATAGGGATATTGATAAATGGCATTTTAACGATTTAAAGCCGTACCTAAGCCTAACCTCAGAATTAAAAAAAAATAAGTAAAGGGGGATTTGTAACCCGGGAACAATATGGAGAATGAATTGCGAAAGTTCGGAGGCAAGAGCAGGAGGAAGGTAAAAGGAATATATAATGTGTTTATAGTTTTATTTGAGTATATATATGCACAAGATCATTGCCAGTACTTGGGGTACATCGTTAGTAATGGGAGGGGAATGGCATAGGTGTGTTGCCCTGTAATGCCATTGAGAGTGTTATTATGTTTTAGGCTCTTCCTTGAACATTATTTTAAATATTTTTAATGTGTAATTACTGAAAATAGCTAATTTCTAATCCACAAATGATTCTAAATTTCCGTATCCTTTTATTTTTGCTCTACAATTGGGGCGATAAGCGGAAAAAATGTTATCAGGCGTGTCTGTAATTATTTTTGAGTGTATATGTGAGAGTGACTGTCGATCACGCAGGACCGATTGGTGAGCCATGGGTCCGCGGTGGAAGGGCTGTCCACTCGTGGCCGTGGGCTGCAAGGAACCCGCCTTCGCACTTTGCGTGGCTGATCACCGAACGTGTGAAACGCAGTCCACTCACGGCTACCTCTGCTCATCCAGTATGCCGGTGGTCGTGAGCGTCCCAGCGCGGCTGATTTTGATTGCCGCCCTAAAGCAGAGCGTTCGCTCTCATGTTGCCGGCGGAAAGTTGTTGTCTGCTGCTTACGCTAGTATGTACTACTACTGCTACCCTCTAGAAGGAAAGCGCAGGAGAGAAAACATCAGCTCTGGCTCGCTCTCTCCGACTTCGAACTTCCTGGGAACAACGTCTCTGTGTAATATTTCCATCCTGTCACGAAATTCACATTAATTGCCGGAAGTAAAAAATTCCCCTGTGCCGAGAATCGAATCAGTGAATTTTTCTTTCCTTGTCCCTGCGTAGGCCACTACAATACCCAGGTTCGTGTTTCGATTTCCAGTGCAGGGGAATTTCTTCTCGTGGCAATTTATGTAAATGAGTTCCTGGTTTACGGCTCAAGTCACACTCATTGCAGCATTTTTGAAAGACTCCACTTGTAGCGAAGATGATCAATGCGAAATATATTTCTTCTAAAATATCCACTAAAATCTGATGAGACGAGTAAAGGCACTATCACTCACACACTCTTGAATTAGTCATTCTTGAAAAGTTATTAATTAAAAATTTCAAAACTATTTATACATATTATGTTAAACTGTGACTTTTTTATGACCCCTTAAAAATATTTGGACAAAATACATCACATTCTTGTACCTCTATAGTTAATACCTTAAAATTAAGATAGAAAAGCACAGAAGAGTTTAATATAGGCATCAAAGAGCGAAATTAATATATTTTATAAACCGAGATCACATTTCGAATTTAGTGGATACTTGAAAGCTTTAGTAAATAAAATCGGTTTTATAAATATTACAAATATTTGTCCATGTGGAATTGAATAATATTATGCTACACTGGTGAATTGATAATTCAATAGATAAGCTCTAATTGAATGGATGGGGTACCGAGGTGATTTTGCCGGAACGAATCAATGGGAATAGATTATATATCAGGCAATGCAATGCCACGGAAACTATGAGTCGTGTGAATTTAAACTATGAAATGCGGAGCGACTGTTGAGCTTAATTGAAAAACCCACGTGTCTGGATGGCGGTGCAGCGAGCATAGAATTAGGAATGGGATAGCAATCAGAGCAACCGGACCGTGGAAACGGGTGATACGCATTTTGGGTCGGTGCAATAGCACAGTGCGGCTTTATCCGTAATTGGGTGATAAATTAGTTGCCGGGGAAAAATCCAAACAGCCTCGGAATCGTAACTGCTGATTACATTTCCAGTTTTCCGTTGATAATTCACTTAACTCTGAGCTTCAAGAGCCCTTATAACATAAAACAGGAGTATCTATGTTACCTTTGGGATGATCTGTCTACCCCAATGAAATCTGCCATGACGTGTCTCGTAAATTTCAATGAAATGCTTTGGCTGAAAAGATGTGCATTGTGTATGTACCATCACGGTATTATCGCTACTAGGTGATGCATACCTTTGCTATCAAAGGTGTGCATCACCTAGTGCATGATATTAAACGGGATACATTGATATTTCAAGCCTTAATAATAAGGAAAAAGTATTCATATATTTGCCAGCATACAGCGGAGCTGCCATTTCACTACCAAGATACAATAAATATAGAAATTAAAAAAGGCACGCAAAAACAAAATTACACAGAATAATATCAAAATACACGATCAATGTACCCGTTGTGGAAGCCATGGAAACCTCAGATTCAATTGCAGATGTTTAAGAAAACTTTAGTTACTTTATGGGAAGGGCATTTCGAGTTTGATGAAGCAGAAAAGTAATAATTTTTATCTTGAGGTTGTGTAAGCATCAATTGTTTGCGTTCCTTTCGGAAAATACGCTGCGTTAGAGTCATTTTCTCTCGACGTTTTGTCTTGCCTATCGGGAGCTTTATTTAAAGAATGAGGAATATCTGCTCTGTCTCTCTCTTTTAAGTACATGGAATATTTTCGCTGTCCTATTATTACGCCGATTTGAATTTTGGCAGGACTGTTGTGAATTATAAGGTTTCAGGAACCCTCATTAAAACTGGATCAAGTTGTAATCACCCTCCATACTGATATTTTTCGGCCATTTCGTTATTTCAATGGCTTCGCGTATTTGGTTTGGTTGGTAATCCTCCATCTTCAAAGTATCCGGGAGTTAAAATATTTTCCGACCTTCTCTCGCGTTTCCAATGCAGCGCCGCTCTCATTCTGATATTACGCTCGATTACAATCCCGCACCCATAATGGCGAAATTATTGGGATAAAAACGGATCTCAATGACCTATTTACATATGCGCTACCAAAAATACTTAATTTTTTACATTCACTTCACCTGGACAGTCTATAATAATTAAAAATAGCTTTAAAGGAAGGAGCATATAGATATTAGCTTACTTTTAATTCACTTAAGGAATTTTACCTGTTTGAGAATTTAAAATATGGCTTATTTTTTTAGATTAAATATGAATGAATGTTTTAGGAGTGGTCACATTTTTCATCCTTGAAATTCAATAAAAAATATGTTCTGCCTGCTCGGGGAAACCGCAAGAAGCACGCAGTAGTTTCTGACAGATCACAGCGGTCCATCGATACTTCTAGATAATTTCCCGCACTACACGACAGCTTCCGCATGGATGCCAATCTCTGTTCCGTCCGATGAATGTAATTTCTCCATGGCAAGTGAGCGTAAGCACCAAAAGCTGCTGTCCTCCGCTCGGGATGATTATTTCGAGAGGCTTATTAGGATATCGGTGATTTTTCCAACCAGTTTCTGCCCAACGCGTTTTTTCCCGTTGATTGGAATGCCTGATATATTATGCGGCACCAAAATGTCGATATATTTCACATATTGATCCCCTTCGACTCGACGTATACATGAAACAACTCGTTTATCGAGATCCGATAATAATATCCGTTGACGTGACGTTGATGAAAAATTTGAGCCGCTATGAGATGGAATATATCTTATCGCATCCAATAAAAAGAACAGTAGACAATGCCATATGTCGCAGGAATTCATAAAATTTAAAAATTGCAATACTTCGAAAACCATGACATTTTAAAAATTTATCTCCGAAAAACAGCAGTGAAGGGGAAGAGAAAGAGTACCGGAAACGGATACATCGGACACTAATAAACACTTAATGGCGAAGGAAATTCAAAGTAGGAATGGCCAAAAAATACACCAAAAACGGAAATTCAGGCCTTATTTATGTATGTTGACCATTTTATTCCGTGTAATATAAAAACATAGGATCATCCACCGCTTTCGTCACATGCTTTGGGCATACGGAAATTCTGTTAAAAAAATACCACTTGAGGGGACTGACGGAATTAGTGATTCAAAAGTTGATGGAAATTCACTACTGTGTTATCCCTACACTGCATATATGGCACAGCTTATTTGATGGCTTGCACTGCGGGTATTATTCTAGATACCGGCTTGAAATTTTCAAGCCCTATTGCCTGTAGTCTGCTGAAAACCATGAAGTCCAATGGCTACCGCTACTTTGCAGCACCATTGTTTCATGTACTCATATCCATGTGAATTCGTCAACATTTTTTTTTCCAATTTTTTAATATTTTTACATCCTTATAAATTGTAGTTCTAGCAAACACAGGCAGCCAAAATAATTTAATTATTGATAAGATATGTGTATACTATATTTCTAGTAGTTTGAATAGCACAAAAGTATTTGTTTGATGCGTAAAAGTTGTTATAAGTATCTGTGCCTGATATGGCACACCATGCAGTGGTGGTCCTTTTTGTTTTCGAGTGATTTCTTCGTCACTGGCCTAATGATATGTATGCTACCTTTTTGTTCGATAGTGACGGTCTGATACCAGCACCGTGATTTAGTGCACTTCGTTGCATAGCTGTGAAATATTTGTTCCGCATAGTTTTTGCTTTATTTTCCCATTGAAGAGTACTTCCCGTGGGTACAAGTAGCCGAAGCATATAAGTGAGGTACCTCAGTGAATACTGAAATAATGTTGATTTGAATTATTCAAAAGTAATTTTTTTATGCATGGGCAATTATTATAGTATATGAGTTATTTATTATATATATAGTTTATATATTTTTTATAGTTTATTTATTTATATATATATAGAGTATATTATTATAGTATATTATTATGAGTGCACATATTTGTTGCCATTTAATGTTGACAATTTTTCGGACGGGCGAGGACTACATGGACCTGCCAAAGTTGGTTTTTTTCATGGTACCTGTGGGCTATACCTATATTATGTTACTCTTCAAACTCCATTATGGATAACAGTACTAATTTTTCCTATCCTACCCCTCCAATGTGTAACGCTGCCTCTACAAATTAAATCAGTTCAAATATCTTTGAACGACATTCCCATTACATCGATGACCCCTGCGACGTCACTAGATAGCTATTTCATCTGCGAGATGGATAAAAAGAAGTAAATTTTTTGGCATAAATAATCGTAACATTGTAGATGCAGTGGTTCAGTTACATTGAATTAAAATAGAAGATTGGCCAACATGAAACACTCCTTGCACCTTTTTGTGTTCAATTTTACAGTATTTATTACGCTTGGCGAGCAAAAAACGTAAACAGGTGCATTGTAAATGCTATGTAACTTTTAGTTGATCCCATCTCTCCATAGGTTTTTAGATGACGTCCTCCCCCAAGTTTGTATCCAATGCCTTCAAGGTTATTTGATAATACTGCTGATGCAAATATTTTTTACAGAATCAATTACAAATTGATACAGCAGCTATTGTTGATGATTTAGCAATCCCTAAAGATAGCGAGGATGGTTTATATTTCTCTAATGATGAGAAAACGTTTTGCTCTGAATCTGAACCAGATGTGACAGATGAACCGGATGTGAGGCATGAAGAGGTGCTGATAAATATGCCATCAACATCATCAAGTCCTTTGACTAAAAGAAGCGGTCTTTCCAAATACCGTAATATACTGTAAAAAAAAGGGACGAAACCAATCGGCGTGCTGAAGAGCTTTATTTGGGTGCAAGTGCGAATGTAGTAGTGCGTCTCTGGAGTTATGTTCCACAACATAAATACCATAAGGTGTTCTTTGACAACCAGCACATATCATTGACCTTGGTGGTTTACGTAAACAAATGAGGAATTGAATCACTGGGGACATTACGAAGAAACAGAGTACAATGTCGGAAGCTCTCTTTGGAAATAGATTTGAGAAAAAAGGGACGTGGAACTTTAGAAAAATGTACCACGACAGAAGAGGGTGTAGATGTGTCAGCTGTGCAATAGATTTCACTGTGCCCTCAAATTCATTGGCCAGCTGTCACTCAATCAAGTCAAAACAAAAGAAAACAACCAAAAAAAAAAAACAAAAAGACACGAGAAAAAGAAAACATACTGCCCACAAATGATTATGATATATAACCATTACATGGGAGGAGTAGATCTCCTAGACAGCATAATAGGGAGATTAAAATGTAATAAAAAAGTGGTACTTTCGCCTATTCTACCACCTTCTTGATGTCATTGTGATCAACTCACGGCTATTATATGGATGAATGTTCATTCATAAGCATATCGCAAAATACACATCTCTAGCAGACTTCAGAACTGAGCTGAGGATTACTCTGTGCAAAGGGGAAAGAAAATAACTTTTGCCGGGGTCCTCCCTAGGTCACCATTCCTGACATTGCTTGCACAGAAAAGCAAGAGGGAAAAGGCAGTAATCCTCCATCCAAAGAGGAAAAAAAAATGCTGAAGTTATGCAATCCGCAGCACAACAATACGCCATCAGTGCTCTTCATCATAGCGAGGGTGTAGAAGGGCCCATTATTTGGATTGCGGGGTGCATAATATGCAGGAGTTTTCTGGTACTTCCCATTACTAATATCTCGAAAATTATTGAGCGTTGGTGGCGGAACAAAAACTGCATCTCATGGGTAACGATTTCCTATCACCTACCCAAATTTGAACGAGATTTGGTGGTGACACTTGAATGACTTCCTTTGCAAGTCAAGTCGTACACTATTTGTATAATTTCTCTCCTTTACTTACAATTACTGAGTGATCAGGGCCGGCGGCAATGAGAGACAGGTGGGGGTATTCGCCTGGTGGCCTGGATCAAAAATCGATTTAATTATAAATTTGACTGAAAGCAAGTATTAAAAAACTTATATAAGGTACGTATGAAATAACCTGAAAGTGCCTATATCTCGTCTAAAGTGAGTAGGGGGTGGGGGGATTTAGGATAGGATTTAGTGGCCCGCATGCATCAGTAACCCAGGGGCCCATGAAAGCCATCACATATGATATCAGGGCATATATGATATCATTTAGTCTTTTAAAGAGGTAATCTGTACTTTACATAGGTTTTTGAAAGCACTAATAAAATAGGGTGACCACTGCATGGTGTGCCATATATGGAACGGCTACTATTTTGCAACTTTAGTACTCAAAATTTTGGAAAAAAATTTTTTCATTATTTTTTCCATGAACATAAGCATAATGTACGTACCTATGATTTATTTCATCAATTTTGAAAAAATCATGCAGTGTAGGGTTATTATTTCAAGAAATAGGGACAGAAACTACTCTGAAGGAAGCAATTGCAGAATAAATGGCGTAACAGCATGCATTTAACGAATTCCCTGAGTACAGAAAATTGATAAATTCACAGAGTCAAATATTTTTCTGAAACACATATATAGCACACATTTTGTTAAATTTTACCCTCAGATTTATTTGTATGCCATTCTATTCCAAATCTACCAAAAAGTTAACTCACTCAGCGTTTCAATCCGAAGGTTGGTTTGGATATGTGAGGGTAGAAGTCACCTCGAACTAAATCATAGGGTGAAGAGTCCCCTTGCCTGAGCCACTAGACACACTTGGCTGATTTTTTGAGGGTGTCCGCTGGAATTTGAGCCCATGACCCCTGGATCAGCAGATATGCGTTCTACCCGCTGGGCTCCCTCGCACCCCCCTTAATTTCGGCGTTTTCCGATAGACTGCGGGAAAATACGCAATGCAGGGACGGAGTAGATGCCAGAGAATAAGTGAGGATTTCCCGTTTGTTTTTCATTGGTTTTAGGGATTTTAGGGAAAGCGCACATGTGAGATAAGTCTGATATTTTACCTTCGAAATTTTTCTCACCTCGCACTAAATTTGTATCGGACGTTGAACTACTGCTATATTACGATTTTTTGAGACCAACGGAAGGTTTTACTTGGAATGTTTTCAGTCTAGTTACGACATATTGGTCCAAATGAGCCACGAGGTGCTGCGTCTCATCCGTGGAGAGAGGGAGAGACGCCGCACTAAACTTCGATACACATGCCGCATTTCTCTCATTCGCCATATACGCCGCAGGAAAAGAAAAATGATTTCAAATTAATTATAACACTCTTCCAGTCATTAGTTGGCGCGCCGAAGGCGCGTGTAAAGCCGTTCCGGTAAAGCCATGTTTACCCCTACCAGCCAGTGTACAATACAATAATTTTTTGGCGCAGTTGTATATGTTGTCAGGGTAGTGTGTTGTTTGTGTTAGCAGAAACTTACATATTAGACATCAAAATACATAGAGCTACATACACCTTACAATTTCGTTTACGGAGTTGAAAAGCACGTCCACATTTGTAATGGGCTCTTTTGATTTCTTTCTCTTTTGTATACATTTTATTTTTTCCATTATTTTTAATTTTTTTAATTATATACATCTATATATATATTTTTTTTTGATTGGCCCCTTTTTCTTTGTTTTTTTTTTTAATTGGTTTTGTTTCTTTATTATTATTATTTACTTTCTTTTAATTCATTTTTTTATGTATATATATTTTTTTCCCTCCTTTCTTTTTTTTTCTGTGGACACACAAAACAATATTAACCTAGCAATACTAATATCTAGAAGAAGGAAATATATAGGATAGACTCATAGAAGAGTAGCTTGTTGAGGCAGTCTGTATGTTGTTGGAATTGTAGGATCGTAATTCCAGATGTCTGTAAGTAAAGTGTTGTTTGTTCCCCTGAGCGTGGACTTAAAGTTTTTCGTTTTTAGCAACATTATAACTGTTTTTGTGCGTATGCTTTAACTAAAAATTGTTTCTGCGTTGTGTAGAACTTAATTATTTGAACGCATATTTTGAACATTACTTTGCTAAGCGTGAAGGCAACAGCAGTTTTGTCTTGTGCAATGTATAGCCTAAATTGATTGCCTTAATTTATTTTTCCATTGTATTTTGGTTTTCTAAAAAAGATATCCTAAATTAAGTCTCGGTTAATTGAATTTCTTCGGCTCAACTTGTATTTTTCCATAAAAATTGGATAAATGTAGCCCATAATAGTTTAATTTATTGGTTTTACATGTGTCCGTTTATAATGTAATGGAATAACCATAGCTCTAGTTTTACCATCTGCATTTCATTTGGATTAAAATTGTGGATATGCACTATTAATTAGAATGATAGTACAATATATGTATAAAGTATTAGCATATTTTATTTTCCTCAAAAATTCAACAATGAAAAAATTTTTCTTTTTCAATGCAGCTGCAGAATAGAGAAATCAATCAATGTAAATAGAGAATGTTTACATTGTTCCTCTTACGTAAAATAAAAAATAGACGGCAATCTTCGTATTAGTGGAGTGCATTGCCGCGAAGATATTTTCGTCTTTTTGATTAATTTTACGACAGAGGAACAAATTAAACATTTCCTCACTTGAAAAGCTTAGAAATATTTTTCGTCTCCTGTTGAATTTCCCAAAGCACGTTTTATACCATTTTTCACCGCCCACCTTTCCTCAATGTAAGAAAAAAATTAAGTAAAATGTGTTATCCCAGCCCTTAACTTATCCCCTTATGCATTTTAACTTATATGCGTTATCCCCTCACTTGCTTAATTGATTTTTTAAATGCACGCTGCATGTTATAATATTATGCGGTGTTGAGGAGATTGTGGGTATATCTTTCTGCCATTCATTCATACTGCGTGTTCATCAACATTGTAGAGTCTTGAATTACTGAAATATGTATTTGGGAATGATATATTGATATAGTTTTGAAAAGTAAGAGACATATGCCGAGTCCTTAAATCATTAAAACATTTATGTTTCCAAGAAAACGACGCTAATTCCATTGAATAATTCGACATCCACATTTTTAACCGTGAATTTTAGTAAATTTGGTTCATAGACTCCTCCCTTTAAATTCGTGCATCAAATTTAATGCAATAGTACGGGTATAGTGCAATACTTGCCAGGAGGGAAGGAAAGAGTCTATGTGGAACGGCAAACGCACGCTGTTAAGGTAAGCGTAGTGATGGCGATTAATCGAGTAAATGTAATCAGATTACTTATGGTGATTACTTTGGCATTAATTCGTAGGTTTAACGAACACTTTTTACGATATTAAATTTTTACTTGTAATTCAATCCTTTCGTTGAAAAAGGAACGGTTACTTTCGTACAAATCGTTATTTTATCCGTAATCGACGATTACTTTACTGATCTAACAGATTTACCTAAGCCAACAGATAACTTTCAATTCCTGAGTATCTTAATTTAGGTTCGACAACTCTTACAGTATGCTGTAGCCTACTTATGATGGTTACACATTATGGCAGCCCTTGTGCTGTTTCAGCAGTTAAATAATTGTATTTGTCGCGAGTGAAACTGCACCTTGAGCAATTCAAGACTGAACTCGTCCATATTTATGCTCCGATATTCGACAACTGTAAGATGGTATCTATGTAGACTTTCTGATATTTTTTCTACTTCTCAGATATGCATTTTGAGTGTTTTTCGAATTTAAAGCAAAATTGTTTTTGTACAGACTGAATAAAAAAAAGAACCGCGTGTTTGTTCCAGTAATCGATTTATCAGTTCAAATTTCGATTTTTGTTGATAAACCGAGCTTTTTCGATTAAAAATCGATTTATCCGAAAATCAAGCACATACACATTTACACGATACATTTTTCCATCAATATGTATATATGCTATTGCTTGTGTCATAGGTTTCACTCCTTAAAATGCTCGACTCTAGGATTAGATAATGCTGCTACATTTATTGTACTGATGACTTAAATGCACATATTAAAATTTTTACTTGATGACTTAAACAATCATGTTTCGTTACACCTAACATAGTATAAGTGGCCCATGGGTTCTTGGCGTGCAACATAGAAAACACTTCACTAACAAACTCACTATACAAAAGATCTGAAAGTACGGTACCATAACAAAGATGTTAATCCGCATGCTGGTGCATGATGTATGATCTATGAATTGAAGTAAGCAATCAAGAAATACTATTCTTTTGCGTAATTTTAGCCACTGTAATTTCCATAGGGTAGTAGGTCTAAGGCTATGCTTCAGCATAATAAAGGTCGGATTTTTAATATTGAATTATGTAACGTTGAAATCTTTAACGAAGGAGAATTCAACGGTGAAAGAAAATTATATCTCACCAAATTGACTGAGGCACGGAATGAAATTTAGTATTGATTTCTATGCATGCTAATCAGGGTAATTTGTAATTGTAATTTTTGTCCCTTTTAAGAGTAAACTGGCGTTTCTGATAGTCAATGTACAAACAAAATCACCACGCGTAAACTGCGGAAAATGTAGCGTAACTACTGCTTGGCTTCTAAATATCACTATTTCATGAATTCCAAACGAAATTTTCACGGGAAAAGATTATCACGATATGGCAGTATTCTAGCAATGAAGTCATGTTCTGTTTTAAATTGAGTTGCAGTTTGCGCGTCTTGCGTTAATCGGTTCTCGCCTATGAGCGTGTGGTTGAAGAAGACCATCACTTGTCGGAAGCAAACGCCAAACGAGGCAATAGTGGCAGATGCACCACATTCTGTGGCGACGGGCGGCGCGGCGGGTGCAGCACGCCAACTGATGCCACACACTCTGCCCTCCTCCCACTCGCTGCGTGCGCTGAGATTCGCTCTGCGGCACAATGCAAACGGGAGAATATCGCCCCTACGGAGCACGCGAAAATAGCGTGTCGCCATTTTGTTCTTCTTTTGATACTTTATTTTGAACTTCTTCATGGGTATGAGCTCATATTTTCAAATATTGTTGTCATTAAATAGAAAATAATTTTCGCATTATAATTGTACTCAATTAAATCGTAAAATCTTTTTATTTTTAAACATTACTCCGAAAAATATTTCAACTGTTCACGTTTACACTATGTCTAGGTCTATGCTATTGGGTTTGATTTCTTTATACTAAGGTATTTAATGATAATTTTCATTACTATCATTTTCATTACTTCACTGAAATGGAATGCCACTGGTGTGGAAATATTTCGCATGAAATTTATTGAATAACGAAGGGATTCCCTCGATTACGGCGCATTTTTCCACTTAAAAATGATAGATGGGAGTTTTCCATGCTTGGAGGGGACCCCTCAGAGGATTCAGCCCTTGCTGCTACCATAGCTTGGTGTTTGTTTACGAGGCTGATTTTCCATTGTGGCGGGTTAAGAGGGAGGGTACGCCTCCTCCAAAATTCTGAAAAAATTGAAGGGATAAACATAATTTTCAAGATTTTTATTTCGCCACCTTAAACAATGAAATTTAGAAATAAATTGACAAACATGTAAAAGCTACTTTTTTTTACTTCAGGCACATTATTGCTGAGGGACGTTGCACATCACAAAGGGAATATCACGAAATGTAATGATCCAACCCCAGAGACGAAGACCTCAATCCGCCCATGCTTTTGCAAACATGAAAAAGTCCTCTGATTACAGGATTAAAAGCATTTTTCTCTTCGACGCGGGCGTCTCATGGTGGGGAGGTAAGCCCATCGCTGATACTCTTGAAGACCCATTCTGATCGATACTGGAAAGTGAGCGCCCCCCGGTGGAGAGGAGAGGAGCGGCCCTCGATCGGTGGCTAAGCAACGCTAATTGCGGATCGCCCGCACACCACAACCAACACAACAACAGCGACGACAACACGGCACCACGCAGGGGGTGTGCCGATGGGGGTGGAAGGGAGTCGTAATTGGAGCATTCTTCGAGCTCACGTAGAATGGAACAGCCTAAGGCGAACACAATGCTTACACGGTTTTCCACGTACTACTCTATCAAATGCTTCTTCTTTTATATCTGAAAAAAGCCTTCCTATACCTTTTGAGCATTTTTAGGTTACACTGGGTTACTCGCAAGAGGGCCAGAATGAGGCGATGAATGATAAATCAGGAAAAGTTCACAACCTCCAAGAGAGTCAATTCTGGCGTGAAAACTTGCTAGCTGTATATTATTTAACAGGGTATAAAAATATATTTTGTATTGAAGATATTGAATAACGTAATCAATAAACAAAGACAATGTAAATAAAATACATATAGTTACAAACAGGGAGTTTTTGTTTTGACTACAGCTACTTTTTTCTGGCATCACGAACACTGGCGAAAATATAGCATAAGGAGGGCCTGAGCGAGGAGTCCATAGGAGAGTGATAGAAGAGTGCTCAAGTGGGGAAGGAGGGCGATCGAAGCAGCGTGCGTGCAGTGGAACATTGGAGGGAGAATGAATCGTCCACTTGGATAGTTGATGGGACATAGAGAGGGTAAAAGTTATGTATGGAAGCGAAAGTTCCACGCTGCAAATTACAATTTTCAGGCAAATCGTAAAATGAATGGTGAATCAAAAACATAAACAAAAAAAATATGATGGAGAAAACGGCTGCTCGAGGCCTCGATCCGGGATCATCCGCTAAGGAGTCACCCACCGTAACAAATAGGTGACGGAAATTAGAGAGACAGAGCTCTGAAGAGACTTCATTACACCTGTCACAAATTATATAAACTCTGCGACATCTGTAGTGATTGCAGCGCCTCCAATGAATTTCAGTGGCCATTTTTGGGATTATTCTCTATGCACAATCTTTATTTCTCAAAATCACAAGAAATACTGATCCGATCATAGTAAAAGTGTTAAAAATTTCATTACCATCAATTTATTAGCTATCTTGAAATTTACAGCACTCTAACTAATCAGGAAATGCTCAAAATTTTAGTTGCAAAAATTAAAAAAAGCGAGTTAAATAAAATGCTGTAAAACCAATCTCTTTTTAAAAAATGTCTTGTAAAAATCATATCTTTTTGCTTTGTGCTAGTATTTACTTTGCAGGCTGACGAGAGGTATTAAATACATAAATAACCGTCCTTTCGGCGTCACTTACAAGTGTATAAAGATTTCGCCGCACATAAAATGAAAATAGTTGGTTTCCTATTACTTGGATGCTCCATAAATCAGACACTGTCGTGTCCACAACAAAAAGTGCCGAGTATTAGCCGCACTTCGTAATATTTAGTCATTATGATCTAGCAGATTTTCCCGACATTGAGGGATGCTGAAGATGCCGAGGGGAATTCGTTCACAAATCAGAAATAAAAATGCTACTTAGGCACGATCTTGCCATTTTCCTTCTATGATAATGATTTTAATCCTATTATTTGTGTTGAGAGTGGAATATTTTGATGCTTGGGGAAGTGCGCGAAGACTTTGGCTTACGATTGCCTTCTAAAAAAAACGAGAAATTGGAAAAATTGCGTCTGGGTAGCCAGGGGTACAGCTTTTACTCCGAGTCAAAATAATTCAACGAGTTCAAAACCGTTGTTGACCTTTGCAAACATGAATCCGTGGCCACATCAACGTTTACAGCCACAGCAGTGTCTTAAGACAACAACCAACAACCCGTGGTTAGCAAGTAAATACAATATTATTAATGCTCGAGGTCATTGAGTTATTAGGCCATTCCATGAATTAAGGAACATTTTATAGAAGACATGAAATAGGTAGAGAAAAATTTACTTATATAATAACTCATGCTTGAATATTACAACCGAGCTTGAAAATAATAATGTTAAAGAAATGGAAAAGATAACTCATACCTACTTACTTAGGTAATGCAATGCGTTCAGTATATAGATAGGCTTCAGAAAAAATATGGTCGAAGAATCCCATTAAAGGGCATTTATGATGACGCACGAGGGAGTCCCTCCGAATTTTCCCAATTCGAAAAAAATTAATTGGATGCGTTGGTCTCCTTTTAAGAGTGTATATAATCGACATAAAAAGATGGACGTAATCACGAGAAAGATGGTCATCAGGAAAATGGCCTGAAGGTATTCAACCGGCCACTAGAGCCCTCTACACGGGAAAGAGGGAAAGCTCGCTCCCTCCTACCTTTTCATTCTGGGATCTGCATAAATATAATGGAGAGAGAGAAAAAGGGAGGATTGAAGATGGCTATGCACAGAAGCAAAAGGCAACTTAAATTGTATTAATTCAAGGAAATATTGTGTAAAACTTGTCATAATATTATGAAACAATTTTGTTAATTCAGCTCTTACTTTGTATCTGTTTCTAAACTTTGTATTAGATAGGTACATTTGTGATTCATGTGTACACATCTAATGCTGCCACCAGGCAATAAGTCTACTTTCAGCAATGTGTAATAATAATATGGTACGGCATGGTATCGCTTAGGCTTACAACATAATAAATTTGGTATATACCGGTAATTTTGTGTGAATGTTTGAATATATATCCATGTTAAGTTCTGCAAGTGAAGGCAAGACGACGCACCTCATGACGGTCTTCTTAAAAGAGGTCCGTTTTCTTCGCTTGGTACCTAACGTTACTAATTATGAAAATGTTTATGTAAAATTAGTTCTGTTTTCGAGCAAAGCAAATTCTGTTATCATGCATATTTTATTACAGGCTGGCCAAGTTCCACATGCATTCTTCTTCTTCAGAGCTTAATACCACATGCTTCATAATCAAGCAAATTGCTACTACAGCCTCTTGTGTCTTGTCTCGATTCCTGATGCAATGACTTCTCCGATAGGACTCCGACGGGTTATTCAGCAGGAGTGGATAAAGTGGTTATCATGGTTATTTACTGCCTTCAATGAGGAGTTTGTGTCGTTAAGATTACCCGATCGATGAAAGTGGATATATATGAGACTTACTGAGTTGTTACTACATATTTTGATAAAAAAAGGAATTTCAATAAACACATTAAAAATAATTAATACCTATAAAAATATAATTAAACTTTACCTAAATGGACGGTCTTCCCAACCAAAAAACGGCATTCAACAAGCCGAGAGAGCCCTCCACAAGTCAAGGGAAGGCAAAGCTCACCTCTTAAATTTTCGGCTCCGGGACGGTAGGTTTTCATGGGAAGAGGGTCTGGAGAGCTAATGGGAGGATTCAGGAGGATCTGCACTCGGAGCGGGAAAGGCAATTGGATGCCCGGTGGCCAGAAATGAGGGCTTAGAAGCTCCACCTTATTCCACGAAAGGACTACGTACAGCAAAGGGCATCCAAAATTACTCTTGTAGTCGAAATATAGCGAAGAATTAATGGCATAATTGTCGCTTTTGAAATGGTAAGCCACGATGCTTCAACACTTGCACATTGGACTGTTTGTACGATATAAACATTCAAAAAGATACAGTTAAAATTGATATGAGAATAATGTGTTCAGTTCTTTGACGTAAATAGTGAACATGTGAAAACATCACCTCGTCTCTCGCAGTGTTGGTAAAAATAAAGAATTGAAAATTATGGGAACACAGTCTTATTTCTTCCCATTGTTCTATGATCAAAATTGATATAAACACATAGCATAAATATATCAACTTTGCAAAAAACACTCCCACTAGAGCTATTTTGGCATGACTTCTTGCTATTTATGCTATGGAGTAATAATGATGATATTTTACATCATACATGAAGTGCAGGTTAATTGGTTTTTTTAAATTGATTTGAATTGTTCGAGTGTTACGAGGATTTTAGATTTGATAAACTTGGAATATATCCGAAGTATTGAGTTTTTAATTCATATCAACAAAAACATGAAGATTTATAAAAAAAGAATATTCAGAACTGGTCCCTTATACCAAAAAAAGACGTTAAAATTACAAAAAGGCTACTCTGGGAGGAGGTAAAGCAAAGACCATCTCCTCACAAATTTTCTATCAAGAAATTGATGCCTCGATACTCTTAATTATTGAAGGGGAAAAAACTAAACGCGTTGTTCCGGTTTTACATACTCCTCCATTTGTTTTTTTTATTTTCGTGTCAGTTTGGCGCTAATTCACTGTAATTATTAATGAGTATGCAGCTGAGCCATCAATATCTCGATGGCTAATAATTAGCCATGCTGCACGATCACTCTCTGCGGAAATCGCACGACGCGAGCCGATGGAAAGAGAGGCGGAGGGTGGGAAGGAAGGGGTGAAAGGGAGGATGGTGAGAGGGTGGTGAGTGGCGCAGCGCAGCAGGGGTGGCCTCTCCCCTAGTGTGAGTGGTGCAGGGGTGGCGCCTTCAATTTTGGATTTGAACTGGAGTATATCTAGAGAGTGACCATGATCTGATGTGAGATCTAGACTATAGGTGGCACTACTGAAGGAATCATGGAGACCACGTGGAAAGTATCTTCAATTAATTGCGAAATAACACTGCGGAATTTGTAAATGGTTAAATTATTAGAATGATTACTCTTCTATATTCCGCACAGATTTATTCTGTACAAACTCGGCCGGTTTCAACATTACCGTGTCATTATCAAAGGAAAAAGGCTACTGGCCGTTACGTGGAGGTGTGGAGACTACTAATTCAGTCGATTTTTAATCGATTTTCAAAAATAATCGCAGTGCCACCATAAGTGCAGAGCTATAACATTATTCTAAATTCTTTATATTGAGTATTAAAATTCATTTGTACAGTTTTACAACACACCTCCGAATAATTCTGATTAGCTTTTAAGTAGAACTTTGTAGAGAGCAAGAGAAAACTAATGTGCTAATGTGCAGTCCCTTCCATTGCAATTCTGGTTAAGTGGATATCGCAGAAAACTCTTACCGAGTGTGCGTTGCAAATAAATTCCTGCCAATTGGCTGAAAGCAAACCAGACTGCAGGCTCGAACCCTCATTTCAGCAGAGCAAATGCTACATTCCCATGGAGATATTTTGGAGATTATAATTCGACCGGAATGAATATATAAGGGAGAGATAAATACATACCTCTCGACTTTAAAGCATTCAAGTTCCCCGCGTCTAGATCCCTTAGATATATACTTTTCCTGGCAGAGTCTCCGCAAAGACGAATTGTTGTAATGTGAGCACGAATATGAATGGGAGGGAGGGTAGAGGGATGTGTTGAAAGTAGTTCCTCACCACTCGAGAGATGCAAGTGATCAAGGAAGTGATGGGAGGTCTAAAGCACGAATATAAAAATGGATGATATCTCAGGTGAAACATAGTTGTGATAAATGGTGGAAAGCAGAAAATCTAAATTTAGATTAAAATTGGAGAGAAAACTATCCCCGAAAATGGATTTTCGATTGCAATTGGCAAGAGAGAGAAGAAGTGTTCAGCGACGCGCCGACGGAGCTTAGAGGGCAAGCGGAGTCAAGTCTAGACCTTGATGACTGTTTAAGACAATCGAAAATCGTCCATTTTCACACGCACGCATTTTGTTCTTTCTTTCAGACGTGCGTGTTCGCATTTTGACTCTGTTCGATTATTTTTGTCGCCAGAGGGTCTCTCCGCGTTGCCATGGTGATATCGCTATGGAAAGTGGCTTTTCCAGTTGCCAAGCACGTTTCGCAAGCTCTCCGCTCGCCCTTCATTTCATGCCCCGAGGGAGAGAAAGACGGGAGAACGAAGTAGCAAAAGTAGTTTTACACGTCAAATTAATCGAAGAGTCAGGGAATTGGCGTGATATTACCATCTTTGTTGAAGTATTCTACCTGTTGAGGCAATTCAACATGAGGCGTTTTGCGAATTTATTCGGCCTGTGTCTGGCTAGAATTATGAAAAACGGCTTCCGTAGACGGCCTAATTCGGTCGATTGCCAGTAAATCATTTCCCATTTCCCGTTTTTTACGGAGAAGTGGTCGAAAATCCTGCATTCTGGCGGAGACATCGAAAACAGCCGAGCGCGGCTACGATCCACGAGGAATCATAGAGTACGGTGACACTCGCCCGGTCGCCCGATCAAACGTGTCACTCCAACTAGTCACAGATTCGAGCGAAACAAATTGGGGAATGGACGGCCAAGACGCAGCTGCCGGGTGGCCCGATTCCGTTCATGATGGGCTCTCGACTCGAGGTGAGTGGTCGGGCGAGTACAGCCACACTCGGCTGACTCGAGGCTCGGATGTATGAATGTGATTCCACCGGGAGGCGAGTGAAAGTGGCGCCTAAAGGATGCTCAACCTGTGACCCCTCTCAACTCGGACTTCTCTCCTCAACCCACATTTCAATCCATACATAGATCCAATTCATCCCCTTCCCCTCCCTCGCTCACCTCACAACAACATTCCCTCTAGAACAGGTCTTCAAAATCCCTTCCCCGCACAGTGGTCTCTACATCTAAACCTTCTTTCTCCCCCGCATCTCACATACAAGCAATCCCTTAAAGGTTTCCGAAGCCTATTTGATCCTCTCCAGAGGAGAGAAAGTTGGCAGGGCTTCCCATGCCGACACTTATTTTTTGCGTGAGATCGTCTTGTGACTTTGGCACACGTGGCCGGGAGTGAAGGGAAGGCTTTGGGAGCATCAGTTCCTCCTCCTCGGCCGACCGCGATGCATCTGCTCAAGAGACCCAGGGCCATCTGACCATCCACTTTCCTGCATAGTCTCATTTCATATCGTCTGCCAATAACTAACGATAAATTCAACTTTTAGCACTCTACGAACGAAACTTGTAGCTAATTCAAAGGAATTCATGGCTTCCTAATGATTGTGAATTGGCAAAGAAACATCAGTGATTGAGAATCTCTCCCGTCAGTGCAGCTCTGGGGGCCATTTTAACGAGCAACCCTTTCCACTGTGCGGGTTGTAGCCCGAAATAAAAACCTGCGTGCTATAGATAGATCTAATATCGAACACGGATAATCTCGTATTGTGTGACCTTTACTAAAAGATCGAAGGCTATTATTCAAGTTTTTGTTAAGTATTAAGCAGAGGTTTAAAAATAAGTTAAGCTATAAACTCCGCGACAGCCTTTAAAGACCGACCACGATTTCAATAAATGATTCTCTCATCAGAGTCAAAATATTAGCAATTGAATAGCTAAGTGACAGCTAAGCAATGACTTTTTCGCCACGATGAAGATGATTGAGCAGTTTTACTGAGGTGTTGCCTATGGAAAACCTGTGCAGCCCACAAAGTGCCTCTAAGTTTTTGCTGATTCTATCCACCAAGTGGGCCTGTAGTGTTTTCTCGCGGGATTTTTGCTTGCGAGATAGTAGTGATATTATTATTATGATTCCCCATCGGAGTTAAGCAGGATAAAGTAAACCTTGACGTTCGTACAGCGTCATGAAAATCGAACGGCTACTACGGCTCTAGCGAGAGGCAGCTGCTTACAAATAAGCAAAGAGCGTTTTACAGCTATTACAAGAATTAGCGAGCGAGTCGGTATGTATTTGGGTAAGTAATAACGGATATGTTTCGAAGAGATACAAAGAAATCATACGAGAAATTTCCATTCATGTTTTAGGTCTAACGCAAATTAATAGCGAGAGAAAAATGTTGCTTTGCGGATGTATACCTACAGGGATTCGTATTCTCCTCAGAATATATGAAGTACCTTTAATCAATATAAAGTAGGACTCATTGTTAAAATCACTCCAATTCACAATAAATTTTATTTTCTTTTTGTGTACGGCCGGATTCCTAACGGCTTTTGCTGCACTTTTATTGATATAGCTTGCGGGAGAGTTGGTAGATATAGATACTAGTACCGCATCTGTAAGAAAATTCAGTTATATGTCAGCTAGATAGTAAAACTAAGTTCCAACTAGCAGGTGTTTTGATACTATACTGCATGGCTCCATTTCTAGTGAGAATGCAATTGTTTTTACTCCATGCGTTACATGAAACGGACATCACATTGGAGTTTCCCTCCCAGCGTGACCACACCACACCACAGCAAACAGGATGCTGCACTGAACGATTGATAGAAATACAGGCGTCCGTAAATTCTGGGAACACATTGAAGTATTTGCATGACAGTTATGAATCTAAATACTGTATCTTCTTTAATTATCTCTCCCAGTGATTTAATCATCAAACGAATTTAAAAAATTGGTTTGAATAATCGCATACAAGCATGAAGATTAATTTCAAAATTCACTCGTGTTTTATTGCACGAATTTCTAATCAGTGAATACATTTCACCGAGTAATAAATAAGCACGATATGCATATGGATAAATTTAAAATTATAGCTGTTAGTCTGCCCATTATTGAGTGAAACCATCGATTAAATCAAATACGACCACAAATCCTCATTAATATGTTGCTATTCATGCGGGTGGATTGTAACGGATCTGCTATCGAAGCTGGTACGCCATTAATTGGAAATTAAGAAGGATCCAACAAAATTCAATAGGATATAACCAGAGCAATATTTTATTCTAAGAGATTTGCATTCAAAACATGTCGCTATGAGTTTATTTGACAGTCATCGGTAGCGGTTTGAATTGGACCGCGGCCTGCCTGACAGTCCGGCAGCTCAAGTGCAGCGATCCAACTGCTGAAACTCATGCCGGCACCCGGATGTTTCTGAGCTCGGAATAACTTTTTTCGCTATGTTCGCTCTTAATTTCACGTATATACGTTAAAAATCCGGTATAACTTGAGTAGCAAGCGGAAAATTAAGTATTCCTTAATCCAGCAATGCAGTTGCAATAAGGGGAAATTGAGTAAATAATAATGAAAACACAGAAATAAAATCTCTGATGAAAATTAACACCCGCATGTTTTAATTTTTTCAAGATTTATTTTGGCATAAAGTTGCGCATTCAAAATCTTTTAAAGGCACTAATTTTCAATTATAATTTTCAATGTCGATTGATAAGTAGTTTAAGGTTGTGGATCACTTTTTTCTTCCTTGCCTACAGAAATATCTTCATTCTTCCTCAGATTTCCTATTCTTCACATTTCCACCTTTACAAACCCGAGATTACAAATATATTTCAACTCCAATGGCATTGCCTTAGGTAGCCTTTATTTCCATAGTTCTTAGACGTCAATCTCATTGCTTGAAAATCACGAAAGATGCGAGAATGAAAGCAGTAGCTTGGATATTGCTATGCTATACATATAAATTCATTTCATTAAGCACGTTCTGTGGAACTGTAGCCATCTACATCCGATAAACATTACATTAACGACTGAACAAAGGACCAAAGAGGAAAAGGCGAACCGCTGGCTTAACTGGATCGATCCGTATCTTAGTAGTGACCCTAGAATGAAGTTTTCTTTATTCATTCATTTTATTTTTCTCCCTTCCGGAGTTGGTAATCGGTCAGAATCTGTCAATATGTTTTTGATTTAAAATAATCAATCGACTTCCATTGGTTCCAATTGAAAGTCAACCGAAATTCCAAACTATATTTCCAAGGATATCTTCTGAGCGATTGTTTCGCATGCCACTGTCGAAGGGTGATCAAGAGCACCAACTCAGGAATCAACCTCCAACCCTCTTCCAATCGATGTCGTCTCTTTGGTCATCGTATGGCCCCTTTCACGCAATCATTATAGTTACAAGCTCTATTACTGATAATTTTTCGAGTTAGCTAGAAATGATTCCATCCCAAAGAAAAAGGCGGAGACGTTTGAATCGGCATTCTTTAAGAGGTGTAACACTTAACTTTGGGGAACTCGATGAGATTTTCATGGCGGCAATTAAATGTCGGACTTCTCTTAAAAAGAATGAGCGAACAAATGAGAATTCACAGACTCTGCATTTCCTCTTGCCATTCAAACGGGTACACGGTACTATCGCTGGTATACTTAGGCACTACATTAACAACAAAAATACGGACTAGAAGACGTGGTTACCCAACGCTGTCGCGGCTAATAACACACGTGGTCACCGCATAACGGGCTTCTTCATCATGAAAAAATTTCTGGGCATGCTGTGCGATCCTCCTCCGAATGTTAAGATGTGAAATTGCGACAGTTTTCATTCATTCCACAGTAAAAGCCACAAGCCTTTATTAGTGAGAGGTATGCCGGATTTCTTACTAGTTCTTCTCATTTTAAGGTGAATCTCATAAAATCCCACTTGTTCACATTAAAAGTTAATTCACTACAATATAGATATATTACATTTTAGTGGTTTACAGAAATAGATATTCAGAGACAAAGATTAATGGAACAATTTGATTCATCAACAAAAAGATGCAAGAGGCGCTCACATATTTCCATCGCGACGCTTATGCATAAACAAACTTATTTGCATTCGACGAGATATTTTCAGTATTACTAATGATTTATGCTTCAAAGGGTCTATTCACGACTTATTTGGATGGCAAATTCACAGCACAATTCAAAATGCAAAATTTTATGAATTATGCCTCCTAGATTATAGAAAGTTTTTGAATTCTAGAGATTAAATGTTTCACATAGATAAAGATCATTGATTCATTTATAAATATTGTGGCCATGATGGAAGCATACTCAATGTATTTACCTATTTTATTTGCCGCATTTTACAACTTCATTCTCATTTTTTGGACTGCTGTCGTATTATATAAAATATTGGCCCTATTATCTCGATGTTTATAACTCACGTTAAATGTAAATAAAAATTTACGGGTTGCAATTAAAACTACGAAAATGAATTTCTGAAATTGAAATTCATATGTTCTACATTTACTAATAGCCACACCCTCGAAAATCGTTTTCACGGTGTACATGTGACTTTAATTTTTGAAATTTTTAATTTTTACATTCGTAATTTGATGAGTAAAAAGAAATAAATACATAAAAATTGAAGCTATTTGGCGGAAAATTAAGAAACTTTGAGGCGAATATTGAAAATTAAGGCTAATATAAAAATCGACTTTCTGGTATGATCTTTGGAGGTGACGACTGACAGTTGAGCTCATATGCACCGTAATGGAGGAGTAGTGGAGTGAAACCCGGCGTCGGGTCATTAAAAAAAGACGATAAGCCTTAACCAAGACTTAACTTTCCATCCAACAAACGGAAGTCGACTTGCTTCAAGACCTTTCCTGAAGAGGGATGCAACATAGTATACGGTATGTTTCAATAATTACCGTAGAAAGTACCCAGAAGAGACATTCCAAAAGTACTTGGCAATCAACTTGCGTGACAAGCATTTAATTAATCAAAATCAATTTTGGAGTTTAGGATGCATATCCTGCAGGTTTTACTCCACGTCAGCTCATCATCTGTTGGATGACAGTTCCGCCGGCGTTGCAGGCGATTTCGTCTTCAGTCTTTGAAATGCTTTGCATCCCTTTTGCCTTCTACTGTGCTTAATCACATGGTTCAAGTCAATCGTAAATTAGCTGTTAGTATTGCCTTTTTTCCTCAAAACACGCTTCCATATCCTGAGAATTCCCAGCCTCCCGATTTAAATTGTTTTCCTTAATGGAGCGATACATATTGTCTCACGTATTAAAATAACAATTTGATTTCATTAAGCTTTCAAATTACATCAGCATTCAGCTGCTTTTAGCTATTATATTCAAGTGATCTTAAGGAGGTATTTACGCTTCAAGGTTGGCAATGGGCACTTATTTTTAGGTGCTGCCAATTTTCACAGAGTCCGGAAAAAAATAAGAAGATCCGTTTCTACTTTCGTTTCCTGATCCGTCAAATCACGGCTATGGATCGACAGCCCTATCTGCAGATAAGTAGATGACGTCAGAACTGTGAACTGTGCATGTCGTCCATTTCTTCACGACTCCCGGCCCTTTACTTGGTCTTTCAATGTTTCGATCTTGTCTACGCTCTACTCAGCGATTATTTTCCTCAGTAAGTTTTGCCGGAACGCGTTAACGTGGAAAACTCAAATGAATTCCCCAACTGAATAAAAGTGTGTGGAAACTTTCGCGTTTTCTGTATTGTACTCTTAAAAGCTAATGAATGACTGAGAAAAATTTGTTTTTCGCCTCAAATTATCATTACCTTCCATCTATTTCAATGAATAAACATTTCAGGTCCGTCTAAATGACTGTATTAAGCCGTAAATGTTCAAGTATATATGACTTAAATAGCCCTCATCTTTTTGTATTTCGGTGGTCTTCAAAATCCAAGGTTGAATATAACTCTCTCAGCTTTCATTTTGTGTCTTTGCGACCGATGGTTGGGGTTATCGAGAGCGGGGGAAGAGGGGGGGAGGGGGAGGGAGGGAGTTAGGAGGGGCTCAGAAGACACCAGACCGGAAAGAAGAGGAGAAGAGAGATGGTGAAACCAAATGCAAATACTTGTCGGTTCTTCGCGGTGGAGCGACTCAGGGTTGGATTGGAGGAGAGGTTGCTGGAGAACAAAAGAGGAAGCAAGGGCGCAGAAGGCGAGGGGGGTAGGGTTGGGCGAGGGAACGCATTGTTGATTCGCAGCTGTTTCGGAAGTAGCAGGGACACGGACTCCCGTGAGGAAATGTTCCCGTGAGAATAAGATATCAGGGAAGAGAGAGACAGAAAGAAGTACACAGGGATGGGACAGCATGTTCATACCATTTCAGTGAATGAAAGTGACTTTTGTATTTATATTCAATTCCTGCACGCCCCAAAGAGTTTGCCACCTGTGACGACGGAAGATCAATGCATTTTTGAACTAATCTCATTCTGGAAAGATCATAGTTATCGATAAATTTAGGAAACATTAAATTGATATGCTGATTTAGATTTTGATCTCTTGCTTGTATTATACTGGACGCTGTTCCAAGCCGCGGATAAACATATTGGGTGATCATGTAGTATTATATGAATGGCAATTTTCGACTTATTTAAGACGACTTTATGAGGAGGCAAGCTTCAATACTCTGTATAATATTCGAGAGTCTGAAAATTCAATACGATTTACAGAGGCTAAATCATTATACATAAGTACTCAGTAATGTGTTTTGAGAATGTGCAGGGAATGCGATTCAATGAACGATGAAAGCCATGACGCAACAATCATTATTCATTCGGAATTCACCGAATGCATTTTCACTCACCGAGCATTTGAATGGATTTACAAACACCCTAGAGGTGGCCCGCAGGGTATTATGTAAATGTATGTAGATGTAGACAATAGTCACCACTCGCGTCACTGAAAGCTACAGCGATCCGAATTTTGCGGAGAAATAAGTCACCATTAAATATATTAACTGTCATTTAAACCTGTTATTGATTGATCTCTAAACTTAATATCTATTCAAGGAATAAGGAAAGGGTACAAGATGGAACCATTCCATCGCATTTGACTTGATATATATTGATAGTGATCGATTATGAAATGCAGTCAAAGGGAGCGTGAGGAATGTGTTGTGAGGGGAAGCATAATGTTGGGAGGAAATGATCGGGGAGAGGGGAGGGGGTTGGGGCCGTGGTGGGAGGGAAGGGAGAGTGGGGGAGGGAGGGTGTATAAGCGGCAGGCAGTTGGAAATTAATTAGGAGCAGTAAAGCGACGCGGTCGCGAAAGCGTTGAAGCAAACGGAGTGTCAGGCAGCCACTAGAAGGATGACGAGGCGCAGAGCGGAGGAGCAGTCTTTTGTTTTGGAGTATCGAGGCGCTTGCGAGAGCGAGCGAGGTGAGAATTTTCGAGAGTAAAGCCGAGGAAACGCATGAACCAATGGACGTGGAGTATTAAATTCGTCTGCTACAGTTAACCTCCATTACGCCAGTGCTTGATGAGACGATTGGCTGGAGCTGATGATGATGGAATTATGTTTACACGAGTTTAATCTCAGTCGCCTAATATTTTTGATGAAAATTTGAATCACACTTCATTACCCAAGCCTTTACTGACGTGCTGCAATCATAAGATAAGCACAACGCATTAACGGGTTAATTTTACAACGTTTTTGAAAAGTAGTGCTGTAAAAAAGAAAAAAAATACAGCACAAAATTTCCACTTAGTAGCTTCATATGAGAAATTAATACAGGTTTGATCTAGTGGAATATCAACAGATTAATTATCAAATGAAAGGGCACTGGTAATATTTTCCGAATACTTAATAATTATTAATGGAAAACTACCAGCAACTTTTCATTCACTATAATTAACTTTAGAGTGGAAATAAAACATTTCTCTCGCTGACTAATCGGTAATGAGCTCACGAACAAAGGACTCAAAATTAACTTAATCTGTAATTATATACGACTGAATAACGCAATTTGTAGAACCATCAATCTGTGGCGAGTAGAAATGAACTTCCTCGTGTCTCTAGATTTTGACACCGGAAAATCATCAACCCATTTTCACCTAGAAAACTTTCTGCGTGTGATTTGATGTGATGATATTTAGATAAGTTACTCCCAGAACGTCCTTAGCAATCCAGTAAAATATTATGGTGATACATTAACTTCCTATTATCCATGGCCCGAAGCTGCACTGGATGGTAACGAGGTCAGAATTTAATGATGCTCTATTTCAAAGGATGACCTTGATAGAAAGGATGACTCTTTTGGGCAAAAATATTTTTGGACACAGGAAAGTTAAAATAACCTATAAAATACCATATGATATGATATTTTTTTATGATACTTTACATAAGGGCAGCAGGCGTCCATAATATATTTTCGTTTCGCACCCTCTTCTTCCCGTAAGTATTTCGACTGGCTTCGAAAATAAACTGGAAAGTGGATTAAGTTATTGCAAGCTGCACTAACAACACATGTGTGACAAATCGCGGGTTTTCTTCAATAGCCTGATGTGCTCAGAATGGTGGGATGAAACCAAATGACTAGGTACTCTGGGTGCAAATGGGCTAATGCAAAATGTGCAATCGCTGCAATATTTTCAATCTGGATTTATGCAGTCTCAATATTACATCTGGTGCCGTTAAATAGCAGTCAGTGCAAAGACAAAGACGTATTTGAAGACGATTCTGGTTAATACGGTTTGATAAATTCATAGTCATCGAAAGAAAATCAATGAAAAGAGAATAAAGACACCGGCGTGTTTTGCAGAGGAGTGCAAAAATAGCGAAAAAAAGTTGATCAGTTCAGCGAACTCTGTCATCGCAGAGGCCGAATAACACGCGATATAAGAAGCAAGAAAGAAATAATCAGTAGAGTTGCCTTGGTGATGAGTGCATCTCAAAAAACAAGGATTTACATACTGTGAGAAAATTTAGCCATAGAAGAAGTTAAAGGTTAATCAGAACTTACATCTGGTGTATACTTATCTAAGGAACTATCAACGATGGCTGCAGAAGAACAGTCAAGGGTTTCGAAACGTCATGAAATAAAATAATGATGATAATCAAATAAATGGACAGAGGAGGATGTTTAAGGTACGATTGGAGATAAGAGATGCCTTTCTTAAAATTAAATAAACAATTCGGAATAATGTAATTAGCCTTATAAAGTGGTATGACTGTCTTTTGAGTTAATAGACAAGATGGCCAATGCGGGGAGAGGAGGATGGAGACAAGAAATGAAGGAATTAGTTTAATGAATAACGGAAATGCTGAAAGACTCTGCAATGGAAGGAGTGTGTCAAACAAATCGTATGATTGCTGCCGCTGATGATGAACACAGCTTAAGTTTGCTCAGCTCATAGGGCCGAGAACTTCATGTGCTCCTTTTGCATAAGACTAAATCTTTTTTGATTTTCTCTTCCAATCTAAGTTAATCACTTTTAACAGGCTTCCACTACCACATTTCCTTAAATCCATAAATTAAATATCCAGAGCATGTTTTTTCAGGATAAGCGATTTTTAAATAAAATTCATCTACATGCACATACTATCAAAAAAGCGCCACCTCAAGCGGCGTGTGGCGGGCGATGTTAAGATAACAATCGTTCCAAAAAGAAGGATAACAAAAAAAGGTGTATTCTGTAGATATATGACTCCTGAGACCCAACTAATATTGATTTAAGTCCTTTATTGTTATTGGGGGAAAACAACTTTCTATATCTTTTATTCCGTTTCGGCATAGTATCTCTCTCACTTTATCGTTTTTGTCTGATCTAGAAGCATGGTGAGGTTCTAAAATGATATTCTCCGTGTCTATCTATTTTTTATTGCTCCAGAAACTCGAGTACCTAGTGGCTCCCAGCCAGTTAAATAAATGCCTATTGCTTGTACAGCTTTCTTTGTGCACTATGTCAAGGGTAAAGGCAAAGTTTGCTAAAAAAAGGTTGATGGATATAAGGATGCACACTTTCCTCTCCACCGGTCTTTATCGGAGTCATAATAACTTACTCAACAATTGTACGAACTTTATGATTATCATCATCACTAGGCAGTAATCATGAAATTCTTTTGACACATAACCCCATTCCGCTCTCTTCTATGATACACCGATATATTTTGACGTATTTATTCTCAATTAAATCCATTATAACTTGTCCTACGTAACCCATTCGGGGACATTCATTACCAATCTTCCCGTCTACTTCTCTTCGTCGACGATTGACTTCACCAGGCTATCATGTCTCATGATCTGCCTTAGTACGTTGTCATGTTTCTTCTCAGGGTTTTTAGGAGACTTCGCTTTTCTCCAACTCTTCTTGGCACTTCCTCATTGCTTACTCGGTCAATCCATTTTATCTCCCTTATTCTTCGGTAGCACCACATTTCAAATGCTTTCACTGTTGACTTCTCTGCAGCTGTCAATGTCCAAGCCTCAATCCCAGCGGCGAAAAAAATCGTCGGTAGAATAGCAAAAGTCAAGAAACTTCTAATATCATCTTGAAATTTTCAGGTTATACATACTTATTTCTCCCTTGAAATAATTGATACTGCTCAATTGGTATTATCTTAAGTATTAAAATTTTATCCCTTTATTTTTTAATATATACTGATTTTTGTAAGCGGAACAGAAAAATGTTGAGTATGTTCCACTGAGCGCATTTTGAAAATTTCAATTTGTTAGCGTATGTTTAAAACGAGTAATACGCCATAGACGTAGACAAGATACGACGGGCAGAGGAGGGATGCTCCCTGGATTGCATTTCCAAGTTTTCCCCAATATCCATTTCAAGTTTTTTTTTACTGTGAGATGCGATCCTAAAATTAAATTCTATTGGCTCAGGTTCAGAGCTATGCAGCTTCTTGCACTTCTTTAAAGCCGAGAGAAAAAATATAGCCGTGAGATTATGTGCTTAGTGCCGCCGGAAGCATTTTAACACGGAAAAATAAGAGATTGGAACGAGGCCTTGACATTTCATCGCGGAGCAAGACGAGGAGGAAGGCGCTCCGGAAATCTCCCGAGGATGGATCGATCGATAGTATCGAGGATTTCCTCGAGCGATCGATCGCAGAGCCTCTTTCGCTCGGAGGCGGCGTGGAAGTTCACACGACTCCTCCACGACGTGTTATTCAAAGTGCTTTCAGGCGTTGCCGCTGCTGTGGCTTCTCACTTCTTCTTCTTCCGAAGTGTCCGTCCCATCTCCTTCCACAACCCTCTCCCTCGACCCCCATTTTCCCGTGGCTTGGAGAAGAGCACAAGTATAAAGGTTTTCGGACGCAGAGAGTGGATCCACTGTCGAGACGGAGAGGGCGCTCTTCGGGCGGCAATTCTTCGCACTCTTATTTAAGGTGCACTATGGGTCAAAAACGTTTCCCAAAAACCGATGTGGCGCCACATGTGCCTTTTCGCGATTATTATTTGACTCGTAATACAAAGTATTTGAGTGCGCGAGGCACGTCCACAAAATTGTTTGTAGTTCCTGGTTTAAAAAGATCTCCAAAAATATCAAGATCATTTTCCGCCTGCTTCATTTGCATTTTAACTAACGATCTTCACAGCAGCGAAAATGCGTTGGCAGCATATTAAAATCCCTTCGAGTGGCAGTCATGCATGATCTTTTCAATGACCGATTGATTGGCACGAAAGCCTTTCACGGGTGGTTATACTCGTATCAGAATAAAAAAGTTCCGTCTTTAGGTCTTCTTGCGTCGGATTTCCTTAGACGAATTAATCTCCTCTATAAGGAATTTTTGAACACATTTTTATTTTTCAAGAAGAAGCTTTAATTCAATAGTCTAAATTTAATATTTTGAGAGAATTCAAAATGGAACTTGAAATTGCTAGTTACAATACAGCAAAAAGAGCGGGCCGAAGAGCAAATTCCACCTAGCGTGTGCTCATTGTCAGTGAAAGATGATGTTACATATCGCAAAACGTGTACGTCTTGCATTTTCTTGGATAGACGCAATATTTGAAATTCAGAATTTATATTTGATGAAGCAGTTTCCCGAAAGTGAGCAAATACTCCATCAGTGTACGTTATTCTTTGGCAGCACTAATAATTAACAACATTCGAACACTGTGTATTCGAACGTAATGAGTTAGAAAAATTTCCTATTCAATTACATCTATGATGTCTTGGTCTTAAAGACAAAGAAATGAAATATAAAAGTTCCATATAATATATTTTAAACGGTGCAGTTAATCACGGTTGGCATTGTTGACACGGTTGTCAACAATGTTGGCTTACCCTCAAATGGACTTACCTACCTTTGAATCACGATAGCGATAGATATTTTCAGAGATATCTCAATCTGTGGATGTTTAAGTGTAGACCTTTGTGGAGAGCACTAGGAAGTTGAAAACTCCGTTCGTCCAACGTGACCAAAAGCTTTGTCCTTTGATATCCCTTTGCCGCAGTTCATGTATAGTAGGATAATTTCGACGCTGGGTGCCTCCATGATTGCGAGGTATGCCTGAACGACTCTTGACATTTTATCAAAGAGATAACAACTCCCAAACCTATTTTGTCACATCAAAAAACCGATAACAAATGAACAGAAGCCTTACAAATAGACGGGGAGAGGAATAAAATGAATGCAATACACGCTTGTTAAATTAGAAAACTGCTCACAGAACTTAAAAAGATATTTGATTTACTCTACATTTTAGCTATTTATTTTGCCTGAGAAAGCTTGGGATTAACTTTTAAGCAGATCTATCATCACAAAATGAACTGCCATACCTTAAACGTTAGGTTAGTTTAACCCGCTAACGTCTAGCGGTACCAAATGGTACCAGCTGGTAGTGCAGTGCTAAACGTAAATTTATCCTCATTCATTGTAATTTATTAGGGTTTTTGAAAGTTTTAAATTGATAAGAATATTTTTAATAACATTCATCCGATAAATTTGCTATTTTTAATCCGTAATTAACGCATTTAGAGCCGCTTGAAATTTGTGAATTATCAAAAATAGCCCAGAAAAAAAAACGGAATTTTTAGACCAAGCATTTCGTTCTTTGTTTACGCCTTATGTACTGTTAATACAAAGGTTTTATTATGAAACTATGATTTTTATTACATGTATATCTCATACAAAATGTGGTATTTGCCTAATATTTGGGATGTAATGATGCAAAAAATTTTGGTGATACTAGATACATATTACCGCTAGCCGTAACTATTCGTGGTAAAAGAATAACATTTCCACCTTATGACTCGGAATTTCATCGACATTTAAGTACATGATCAGCACAAAAATCCGAAAAACTTTTTAATTCAGGCATTACCGGGTTAATAAACTATTGAGCATATTTGTTTGCGAAGGTGTCTTTCGCGATAATTATTTTCTGTGAAAGTGGCAGCGGAAGTGAATTTTCTCCGAAATCGAAAAATGAAAAGCTCTTTTTCTCTTTTAGTTTTGATTTTTCTGGCTTTCAGGCTTTTGAAAGAAGATGAAAAGATGATTTAATTGCTTCAAATTAATCATTTCCTCTGTTATAGATTCCCCGAATGAGTTCAACAATTTCTTAAAATTTTGGAGTTTATAATTAATAAAAAAATGGAATATATATCTTAATTCACAATTCTTTTCTCACATATTAAAGCGTTTTTTACAATTATTCGCAGGGAACCCAATGGAAACTGAATAAAAGACGTTTTTTGAACCATAAACTTTTTCCGTACTACGGCTGCTTCCCAGCGATGAAAATCATTTCCCTTCCAGCATACACAAACGCTCTTTCTAGGAAGAGGATAAATTCGGCTTGGATGAGAAAAATATCCAAAGATTTATTAAATGTCTCACTCATATTTCGTAGAGACATTTGCGCGGTTTTATATTCTATTTAATTTTAACTCCCTCGGTGAAAAACACCCGAAAGGTGAAATGCGAAGCGACGTCTGGCAGAATTCAAAATCAAGGGAAAACTCGTGTTTCGATGCAATTTTATTCGCACGGAATGCGTCACTTTCCGTTCTCCAAATATTTAATGCCTGTGCTGACGAGTGAGATGTTTTAAGGTGCCTACCTGTCATATAATCTGGATTTCTCTCACAATGCATCGCTAAATATTTTATGAGGCCTGAAAAACAAGAAAATGATATCCCTTCATTTATTTTCAACGAATATATCGTAATGAACGTGTCTTACGAAATACAAACACTTGACTGTCAAAATTTAGAAAATAAACCTACTATTCCAAATAAATCTTGAGGAAAAATATTTTTTGCAAATGGGCTGTCTCAAACAGAAAAGCGAAACTGGAATATCTCCAATGCATGTGAGAGTGAGTCGAATGTAATTGAAATTAATACCTCACAGCCTTTGAATGTGAGGTTACAAGATGAGGATCACATCAGGAAATTTTCTAGCACTAAATTCTAGCTAAGGCGATACTGCTGGTAAAAGAATTTTCTGGGACTTGACTTTGTACTTTTTCAGTTCTTACTATGCTTGAGAAGACGTGTTAATCCCTCTCAGTCAATGTTATTTTGTTTTCATTGGTGACGGGTATTCCTCATTTAAAAATTAAGCAATCCATCTTCAATTTATCCAACTGTATGGAGAAGGAGACGTTCTCCAAAAATATTCTGATTTCTAACTTCTGGATCATAACGTTAATTTCGTATGTACTAATTCTGAGATTTAAAAAAATCAAATTTAAAATACAGGCAAATTTATTTTTCCCATATGCTTAGAGGGCATCACAACTTTTAAGCAAGTAATCCGTCACCGGATCCATTTGGTCTACATCTACATCTACATAATACCTCGCGAGCCGCCTAAAAGGCGTGTGGCAGGGGGTGTTAGGACACCAGCCGTTTACAGCAAACAAAAAATGAAGTGCTCTAACGAGGTTGGGACTAGCGTTTATTAAAGTCCTTTATGGTTCGGGGGAAAAACGAATTCCCATATCTATCCGTTCGGCAAAACATCTCTCTTAATTTATTGCTTCTATCGGACCTGGAAATATAGTGTGGCTCCAATATTATGTTCTCTCTGTCGCTCTTAAAGATATCCATTCTCAATTGTTCAAGCAATCTAAGCCTAGCGCGCAGCCTCCGAGTCTCCAATGGCTCCCAGCCTAATTCGCTTAACATCTGGGTAACGCTGTCTGTACGCCCGTAGCAGTTTTTGACGAAACGCGCAGCCTTCCTTTGTATTTTATTCAGTTCGCAGATTAAGTATTTCTGCACCGGATCCCATACGCTCGCTGCATATTCAAGGTGCGGTCGGACGAGAGCGAAATAGCACCTTTCTTTCACTTTCTCATCCGAAAATCTTCCCACAATACGCTTGACTAATCCTAATTTCTTCAGGGCTATGCCGCAAATATTCTTTATATGTGTTCCCCACGTGAGATTCGAGGTTATCTTAAGTCCCAGGTATTTCACTTCGTCTGTTGCCTTTATGTTAATACCATCCACTGCATAAACAGGGTAAGAGTTGGACGAATTCCGCAAGAAATGTACCGCCATGCATTTGCTCAGATTAAGTTCGAGTCCCCACTCTTGGCTCCACAAATGAACGTTGTTTAAGTCAGATGATAGAATTTCATAGTCAGAGTGATTACTAATTTCGCGGTAGATGACAGCGTCGCACAGTGGTCTGGGGAGCGCTTTTTTCCGGACAGAAGTCGACTGTCCCATTTGTAGAGGTTTATAATGGTGTTACACAGCTTAAATATATCTTCTAATGCATGCATAATGACTTTCTCAAAAAATAAATTCGCATTCACTATTTTTTCTGAATAATTATAGTACAACGACGTGTGATGCAATGGTGGTCTGAAAAACACTTACGCATTTATAAGTCGCCAAATCCAGTTTTACACGAATGAATGGATATTTTCTCACTTAGAGATAATTACATGACCATTATGCTTTGGGGGGAGATATATTTAATGAAAGTATTTCGTAGAATAATTAATTAATGACTCAATAATTAAGGGAAGCAAATGGATATGAGGAAGTAAAACAGTTACTCCTCATCCGTAGTTTCTTCACTGTCTTTGTACACGGGTGCCGAGTCTACGTTTGGGGATGAAAGAAGTCGTAGCACCAAAAGGATAGCACAGGTTTTTTTACAGAAAGAATTTCTTCTTAGGGAGGATAAAGACTTGCTGCCATTAGAGATCTGGCCCCTTTCCTGATGGACATAGTATACTGATGTTTAGTCAACTTTGCCTCAATCATTAAGCCTAATGCCTCGTCTGCATTGTAGGGAAGAACTACCTTGGTGTCAGATCTATGGATATTACAAGCTTGCCTTATATTTCTGGCTCTACTGGGGCTTATATGAATTGCCTCATCTACCATATGAGCTGCATCGCTTTGTTTGTTTGCCCGAAGACTTGCGTTTGTCGCATAAACCAGCTCTTCAGTTGTTATTGTGTCGAGCAATTCCGTGGTTCTCCCCCGCTTGGATCGCTCGCACAACTTTTCAAAATTCTTACACGGACGACCAATAATAATATAAAATCAATCTTTTGATAGGTAATATTCTCATGTACATAAATGCAATTATATATTCCATTGATAACATTGAACTTACCCGAGGTAGAGGGTTGAGAAGTTTCCGAGCTCGTTATCTGGGGATCGATTTTTTCCCGCCAAAAAAATCAATATCTGAATTAAGCCACAGACTTTTGTTCTGCAAAAACACGTTTATTGTTCTACGGCTCTTTTCCCATCTCAGTGTCGCCCGAGTAATGAAAGAAAACAGCCAGTTTTGAATTCTTAGCTTCCTGTCATCTTTTACGTCCAACCTTCCTTGTGACCTTAGAATAAGACACAAAAATGATATGATACGCAAGCTATGGGTTAATGAATCCACTTAGTACGTTGCACCTCGGAATTAAATCACTTCCACCTACCTCAAAATGTACTCATATAGATGCTTGTAACGAACGCTGTCCTTCTCGGCCCACTTCTCTCATAAATTGAAAAAATATTCCTTCACGAGTGCCATATCCGAAGACTGGTTCACAGAAAATAAGTATTCAATTTTCACTGAACAATTAGAGGAATCTTAACAATAGCTGGAGTTGTCGCACGCTGGGAGAAGCCTAGTGGCAGCCGAATTGTTAGTTTAAGCCGTGTCAAATAGGCTATATTGTTGCTGATATGGTCACTGAATCATGTAGTGTTTAGGCATGGATAAAATTGTTGCTGATAATGCTAATAAATGAACCAATTGCGTCTGATAGAGAGACTCAAAACGGAGAATTTTATCAGCGAAAGCGACTTGCCGAGAGATAGCGCGCCATGGCGTTAGGATAGCCAGGCGTCTCTGTAACACATTTCGGCTTATAAATTTAAAAAAGGCAACTAAAGGCAGATAATTCTTTCTAAATTGCTTCAAGGATAGTATTTTCTCTGCATCCTATTACATGAGAACACAGTGGTAGAGCGTGGTTTTTTTATATCTCTAACTGTGCATAATTAAAAAAAAATATTTACATATGATATTATAGCGCGCTATCCTGACACCCCGGACGCTTTCATAACATTAATAATTAGGTTTATGGATCATAAAAAAGATGAGTTTGCTGAAATAAACTCAAAAGAAAACAAAAAATGGCAATTGATTATGGTATTTATATATATATGGTAAGTTAATGGTATATGGTATTTATATATATTTGGTAAGTTAAAAAGCCGTCAAAAATTTGAGAAATTACACTCAAACAACTTTCGCTAAAAACCACTCCTGTTATTCGAAAAATGGGCAGTAAAGGAAGATATAAAGATCTATTTTCAATGGAATGATGTTTTAGCTTCACATATTTAGCATTTTTGGATAGTTTGAACACAATCGAAAAATTGACTTTTGTCCGCCGAAAAGGGCATCTCAGACCACTGTGCGTCGTCAGCAAATTTGTATTTTACTGCTAATGCGGGAGTATAGATCATCAATGTATACAGTGAACAAAAGGGGGGCGATTACGCTTCCTAGTGGAACACCTGATGTAACTTTTACAACATCAGAGCTAATTCCGTCAAGAACTACTTTTTGTTTACGATCTCTGAGAAAGCCGCGTATCCAGTTTACAACTGTTTCGTTTAATCCGCATGACTATAATTTGTATAAAAGTTTGTTGTGAGGTACAGTGTCGAAAATCTTTGCTTTGTGGCAAAGTGGCTTTCTTAAAATCTAGAAATAGTTCGTCGACTTGTCATTTCGATTCACCAGATTTTATAACGTCGTGAAGAAAGAGCGCGAGCTGTGTTTCGCATGGTCTACCTTTTCGGAATCCGTGCTGAAAGTCATGGAGGAAGTTACGTCTGTCCAAGAAAGTCATGGTATTGCTGATGACGATATGCTCAAGTATCTTGCCTATAATCGATGTTAATGAAATTGGACGAGAGTAGCCTCGGTCATGGCTGTGTCCTTTTTGGAATATCGGTGTAACGCTTGCATTTTTTCAGTCTAGTGGTAACTTTCCTTCGGATAGTGACTTCTTGAATATTAATTCTAAGTAAGGTGCCATCTGTAGACCTTACTCCTCAAAGATACGCGCGGGTATTTCCTCCGGACCCGGAGTTTTACTGTTCTTAGTCGATTGTTGTTTTTTAGTTATACCATCACGTTGTATAGATATTTCTTCCATCGATTCCTAAGTATTTGGGATGCTTAGATTAAACTGAGTATCGTCAGTAGTATATACACTTTTGAAGAGGGAATTTAACGTTTCAGCTTTATCAGTATTTTTGGTGACAAGTTTACCATCTTTATCATTAACGAATCTACGGTTGAATGTTTTCCCTGAAGCTCTCTCGCGTACGACCAAAAGGATTTCGGATTTTCTTCGAGGAATTCACCGAGTACTTTTTTCTCGAACTTTTGCATTTTAGTTCGCATTGATTTCTTGGTTATTGAGCGATGCTAATATTACAGTTCGCATTGATTTCTTGGTTATTGAGTGTTGTGCTGCGTAACTTCTTTAGCTTCAAGTTCCTTCGATTTATTACGTGACGTAATGGACTATCTGTACAAATTGTATAGTTTTCTCTGTTTCCTAAGTTCCCTTCTGACATCACTGTTGTACCAGTGAGGTTCCTCGTTATCACATTTCAGTTTTTACGGAATATGTTTGTTGATTCCTTGGCGCAGAATTTCTAAGAAATGTGTCCATGTTACATCTGTGCTTTGGTCCTTTGATGTACCTTCGAATTTTTTGTAGGAGTCATTAAGCGTCTCGCCAAATTTAGTGAAGTTACATTTATCAAATAAGTAAATATTGCGTTTTGGTTTTACGGCTGACACTACATCAATTTTTAACGTTGCAAGGATTACTCTGTGATCGCTTATACCGTCAATAATATCGACTTGTTTTATCAACTTAGGATGGCTTACTGCTAAAAGGTCAAATATCTTATTTCCTCTCGTAGGCTTGTCAGCTACTTGGGCGAGAGAGTGATTTGCAGGCGTGAGGTATGCGTTTCCTCATTGTAAAATGTATGGAGTTTTTATAAAATGAACACTTTTTATAATGTACTAGAGAATCGAATTATTTGTGAAGACTAGAAGTGTGGATTCTCGAATCTCGGCGGTGCGGAAATGTTTCCAACTGAGGTCAACTGATTTTTCGGTTCTTAGAAGACAGCAGTTAAAGTGCAGTCCGTCGAACAGGACGTCAAGCCGTGTTCACTAGGCACCTTTCCTCACCGGGTTTCTCTCCCCTCTAATTTCCCCAATCATCCCTCAAAGTGCAACTGGCATGAGCTGAAGGTCGCATCCCCTAAATATCATACGATAGTATAATTTAGAACCAGAATATAAAAATATGGATAAAAATGTTTCCTTGGGTAGACAGAGTCTATTTTAATAATTTCAGGATCATAATGCTGAAGATCAGTTACTAGCATTTTTAGAACTAATTAAGGGTAAAATTTGCTAAAAGCTGTGCAATGAGATAAAACTATTAAAATATACCTTAAACACCTTAACCAATAGAGTCATAAAATGAAGTCTTATAAAAGTGCGAATAGCCAAACACGTCTGGGCTTTCTGATTTCCCTCTGGTCCACTCTGATCACTCTAGTTTTAATCGCTACCGCTAACTTTAATTTCAAGTATCTAATTTTGATGCAGAGGAGAAAATAATAAACCAGACCACATTGTAGCATTTAAATAATTTAATCATCAGTTCTATTTATTTTAAAATATCAGCTATGCAAAATGTGTCAGTCTAATTAGAATAATCACCTTGAATGTTAAGCAACAATTTTCAATCGCTTGTTAAGACGGCATTTGACTTCCTTCCATTTTTTACACTAACCTTTACCTACATGTTGTCCAACTGTTTGGTGAATAAAATATGATATTATAAAGATCAAACGGTGCAGGGTAGGACGCTCTGAACCTATTTTTGAGCGATGAGAATAACACCGAAATCGAAATATCCCCGCTGGACATATTCTGATACATTAATTTATAAGCCAGAAGCAGCAACCAGTCGACCCATAAAATGTCCACATTTTCTACCAGTGCGCTGTTGAGCCTTCAATTATTTATGAGAAATAAATATGCTTTAAAGTAAGAATGTCAAACCTCATATCAGAAGAGAAGAGAGACGAAAGAGTAGAAAAGTGCCTAAAAATTGGTTTGAGCACTTTCTCTGAGGATTGAACCACAGTAATTCTCGCTCATAGGCTCTGTAAAATTCGTCTTGCGCTAAATGAGCCATCACTCTCACGACATTTACTCGTGCGGGTAAATGGGTAAACGCATTCACCATCAAGAATGCACCGTGTAATCACCCAAAATTGCGCAAGTGCTCTCAGGTATGCCTAGGAAATAGCCCGTGCTCTAATTTTCTGCGGTTGTCCCAGCATTTTTCTTGCCACGTAATTACTTGCACGGGGAAATATATCGCGTAAAAGCGCCTTCACTGCGGCAATTGCATCGTAACTATGGATTATTGCTATCGGCGTATTATTTAACTTTTTAGAAACTAACCCGGAACCCCCAGTTGTTTTTAATTGCATGGTTATTGGGAAGGCAACCCTCCTTAACACTGAGGAGTGATTCGGACTGGTAGGCGAGAGTATTTTGCACAAGGATGTAAGTTGCTGGATTTATTGGAGAGATTAGCAGAAGTTTCCCAAAGGGGTTAAAATAGATGGGATGAGGAGGAAGAGGGTGGATGCGAGTTCGCAATCTTACGGGTTGATGCCACACTAATTGGCGAGGGGCTGAGAATGATGGAGGGGAAGTGCAATGAAGCGCAATTTGTTTGCTCCTATTGCAATTCTTGCCTAAGCGTAAAAGGTATGTAGATTACAGACAGATTTTGACTGACGGCAGACGCAAAATAGCATTAGCACCGCAAATGAAATAAAATGTGGTAACCCCAAACCTGTACTTTGAACTGCATAAATAAATTTTTGCTCCAATTCTATGAAAAAAAAATTGCCCAGTTTATGGGAAATGATAATAAACTCTCGCATAAAAATTATATTCATCGATAACAATGAATTATAAATATAATAATCATTGGAGTTTTCATATCGCAAACACTTAATGCTTTTTTATCATCATAATTATTCATTTATATAAAAATATGTTCTAAAACTCTTCAAAGAATTTACAAATAACATTTTTCTTTAGGAAAATTTCAATAATTTTTATCATTTTCTCTATCGCCCTTTTTAAACGTCCCTTTCCTGCTGGAGACTTTTTTGAGATAAGTTAAAGTGATAATAATAGGAGGAATATACCCAAAAGAGAAATCAATTGGCATGCAGTTAAGGAAGTTAAGAAAGGAAGGAAGTCCGAGAAAACTTCAGTAATTTAAAAAGTTTAACATTATTTTGAATATCAAGGTCGTTGGGAAACCAACCTTTCCTGGGACGGCACTGAATGAGTCTCGTTCAAGTGTAGAGCGCTCTCAATGATGCTAAGTTGTGTGGGGGTTGATGCAGAGGCCACAAAATGGTTCGAGGGGTCAAAAGAGGATAGATTAATGGGAGTGATGCGGGTTCACCATCTTGCGGGGGAAAATGCCACACTTGGAGCTCTGCGGTCCAAGAATTTTCTTTGCTTTGTTTGTTTAAGGACCACTGAGCATGTATATATGATAATACTGGATGAATTTACTTAGCTTCTTGCTTCCTTCTTCTTTTTCTCGATGTTAAGTGGGATCAAGTCCTGTTTTACGTATTCTTGGCATTACTTGTCCTTAGCCATTTAAATCAGTGCATTAAAAATTCAGTAAAGACATTGATTAAATAAATCCAATTATCTTGTTTTCACAATATTCATCATCAAAAATCACGCGAATTTTCAAGGATAACCTTGAATTTACAATTTTTTGCCCACATTTTTTAACATTCTCAAGCACTGGCCAACTAAATATCAGTTTCTCTGACGAAATTTCAGAGACTCAAGAGTTTTTTTTAAATTTGTATTCAATGACCTGTGGAGTGTGGACTTCAGTGCCCTTTAATAAATCCAATGCCTTGGTCACCAGTGAAATAATTCATATTAAAGACAAAGGTGTATTTCATCATTGAAATCACTATTATCAAAAGGGAAATGTTATCGTTGTCGATAATGGAATGAAAAAATAGTAAATTTACTTGTTCGTCCTTCTAGCGGTCAGATGAATGATCTAATATCACAGTTGCTAGTTTTTAAAATTAGCAAATGAAGAAACTTTTTCGATACCCAGCCAAATGAATCACATCAACGCCACTGGCACGCATAAAATGTGGCTAAGGGAAATGGGCCTCAGGGAAAAATAGAAATGAGATGGGGGAGTAATCATAATGGGAGGGGATTTCGGAGCGGCAGTCGAAAGACGAAGGACCCCCCCCTACACAATAAGGACGAAGATGAACTGGGACCTGTCACTTTCGGTCGAATCATCTTGCATTCCTTTAGTAGTCAACAAAAGAGTTTCAATTTACTTTCGCTGTTGAAAGAGAAGAAGAGTGAATACTCTCGGGGTTACCCCTGGAGACTGCGAGATTAGTTTCGTGCAGTCGTGGAAAGTTTCACTGAGTGTGGCAAAAAATTCACGTCGATCAAAACGAACTGTCTGAGCAAACACATTCGCAATTCACCCGGTTACATGAAAAATTCTATCATCGACGACTAATTCGGGAGGCTATTGAAATTGAAAAATGCCCCCAAAATTTCAACAGAGTGGACGGCGTGAAAATCAGTCAGACGTGGAAAACGATTTTCCGAAAGAGAAGACGGCGAATATGTTACCGACAAGGTTATTCGCTAGATAAGAAGAGTCCGCTCGCCGCTCAAGGACAGGGGTGAGAGTTCTGCTGACGTCAACTCCGCCCTCCTCCCCCACTCCTCCGGTGGATGGGGGAGGTTGGACGAGTATATTAATTGACCACCAATTCCGTAATTTCATTCATCGCCTGATGATGCGTCCTGCAACGGTCGCGAAAGCTCGCACGACAATGCGCAACACGCAGCTGCACCCGGAAGCCGTTAGCAACGATCAACTGGCTACAGTCACCTCTGAGGGCCCCCGTAGGAAAATAAACCAAGGATAGGTACTACATAATTTTTTAAATGCAAATCCACACTCATGGGATTGTCCGCAGCTCCATATTTTTAAAGGATGAACATTATAAATGTGCTCATAATTATTTATGAAGTTTTCACAGACTTCGCACGAGGTTAATTAATTCGTCTTAAAATTCCAGGGCCTCTGTGGCTAAATCCTCCACTATACTCAGCACACAAAACGCTTTGGCATGGTAATAAGGGGAAGCACCGAGAATAAAAGTCATTTCGGCCAAAGGTTAGGGTAGGAATGGTTAAACCCTGATCCGACCAAAGGCGCCAAAATAAGCTCAGCTTGACGTCCCATCCGAGGAGTGGAGCGATTCACTTAGAAGACATCTCCACGAACCACTCAACCAGGGAACTCTCTTAGAACTCACTGCCATCGCTGGGGTTTGGACTCGAACCCACGAGAAACAGAGTGACAATTCTCAACTCCCAAGTTCCGTGGGGTCGAATCTTCAATTGAATTTAAGTAAAGAGGTATCAATCAACAGCCTACATTAATATAAACGACGATTAAATACCTGAAATTGCGCATTAAATAATGCCATTTTGTGCCCGGAAGACGGAAGAAGGCAGGTTAAAAAGTTACGGTAAGTAATCTTAAATCCATTTCTCAGTTTGGAAGCCCGAAAAACCTAAAAAAAATCACGTGAAATGGAAAAGTTTAAACGCATTGTAGAATAAGTATGATGGATAAAATACTTCTTATCCCTGCAATTGAATGAAAGCATACTTTCCCGTTAACCAATTGCTAAATTACTTTTTGGTTACGCATACCTCCGTTAAAACTCTCGCTATCATCTCGAAATTTCTATGCTTTCTCCAGTAGATCTTTTGAGCATTAAAGTCTCTTTAGATATTTGCTCCAGAGAAAATACCTGAGTAAAATATTCAAATGTTGATCTTGGTAGACATTACGTGTCCTTAAAGTTTGAAGTTGATAGCATTAGCTGTTAGCGCGTGAGATTCGTTGTAAAAAAAAATCAGGGGTAAGCGATTTTTCCTTTTAATATATCGTCATAGATTTTACTCATACAAAGTTTATTCATTGATCTGGGTTTTTACAATGAGAAATGAATTTGGAATAATCCTGAAATTAGCAACTCGCTCCAGTTAATTCTTAAGAAACACAAGAGATGTTGTTGGAACCGATTGTCAGCCTTCGCACCGAGGCGCAGGAGCAAGAGCAGGTGAGACAATGCGAACATGATATGTTGGGAGAAGCCTCACAAATGTTTATGCAATGGAGAGGAGAGGAAAGTTTAAAGGGAAACAACGCCACGGGAGTCTCGCGGCGGACAAGAAGACCTGTGAGTGAACGGGGAAATAAATCACACTCCCCTTAGCGCTGTCTTTTTCCCCTTTGTCCACTCTTAACTACCCTTTCATTCATTAAACCCGCATTAACACCACTGAGCTTATCTCCTGTGCTCTCGTCCACTAAATTAGCGTGGTTCTCCTTTAAGAACTCTCTTCCATTAACTCCGCTCTTTACAGAATCAAAGAATGCAGAAGAAGGAAACGAACGCATGCCTAAAATACTTTGACTGACAAAATGCCTTGCATTCCAAGATTGCAATTTTCAGGGTCTATCTAGTTATCAAGTTAATATAGGGCGGAAAATATTTGAATTTCCAGAATAAAGGGAAGTGCAATTAATAAACACTCTCATTTTTTCACCTATACTAGCATATGCAATTGTATTAGAATGAGAAATATTGAGTGCTATAGTTGTTATTAATAAATTGTCATATAATATTTTAAAAAGCAGACTTCCCGCAAAACAAAATTACCTAATCAATTATTCACTGGTTGTTACATATCATGTTATGAAAATTTATCTCAAAGGACGGTTTTAGCGAAATGTACTTTGTATTTTATTATTCTCTATAATGGTGTCCTTGGGTTCGGGTAAAAAAACTCCTGCGGTCATATTCCTATATATATATATTCCTATTGGTAAAAACTTCCCACAAGTAAACTAGGGATTGCACGAGTTGTCTGGCTCCTGCGGAATATCCTGCATTGGAGAAACCTGCCGTTCGATGAATGCGACGATAAGAGAACAGCAGAGGGCGACGAAAAATACGGAATTTCGACTTTCCGCTATCCCCGAATACCTACGTGTGGTCAGATCTAACCACGACCACGACATTAAATTCGAAGACACGATACTTCTGAAGAGAAAAGTAGAGATATTCCCTCGGCAAATCAGGGAAGTCATAGAAAGTAAAAAAAGACGGCATTAAATTTCAAACGAGAGAACGGATATCTCACACACTACGCCGGGAAATGACTCATCCAAGAGACATCCAATCAGAGAGCAGCACGCAGCCAGCCAGCCTTCGGAACGCAAGCTAGGCAGAAACCACACCCCAGCACCTTTGACCTTAAGACACCAGCGAAGCCACTGTCTATATGCCGACGAATGAGGAAGATAACCCGAGAAAATGCTGAGATCATCACCGCCGAAACCTTCCTTCATGACAACACTATGCATAAGTTCTTGTAACGCCGTGCCTACTTTTGGTACTAACATAAAAAAAAGAAACTGACTAAATTCGGGGTAATAAATTCACACTCATATGACAAGGGCTGTCTCACAATAATTTAAGAAAACATGTTCTCTACTTCTGATTTTTCTCGGTAACTGTCTAGGTTTTAGCGCAAGGAGGAATTATTCAAGAGGAAGTTGGCAATTCGTCGGCGATGCCTATTTTCAGGGATATTTGCGGAGTAAAATCGACGGTCTTAACCCTTTTGAAGGTAAGTTGATGACGTCGCTAACTCACACCAAGCGATTCACCACTTTTCGGCTATTCCTCGGCCTCATGCATGTAGTACCTCGCATGGTTAGCTATCGTTCGCAATTTTGCGAGAGAGTCATTGCATCGGTAAAATCGTCCCCCTAATCGAATTAATGACCGGAATCTCTAACGACGTCACCAAATTATAAAAAGTGAGAGAAAACTTTCGCGTTTTCTTATTTTCAGCTTATTAGAGAATGTCCGAATGGGGAAGATTTATTTCCCATCATAATTCATATTTTCCCTCCATTTAATGAAATACTGAATTGCAATTTTGCTTTTTAGTGAAGGGCCCTATTACTAGTCGTCGATTTGGAATTAAAAAAAGTATAGAATAGCAAATCGGGCCAATAAATCAAATGCGATACCTAGTGTCTTTTTTGCATGCAAAAGCTAAAACACATTTAAATGATAATTATGTTTGTAATTTTTTCTCATAGTTGCCAGATGAATAGATCATATTCGCAACAAACCGTCAGTCTTTAAGATTTTAGTGATGTAGGTCCCATTAGGGTAGTTTCCTTCATCAAAGAAAACGAAAAGCATTGATTGCGATTCGTTACCCACCATTAGTGTATTCAAAATATACAAATTATTTCGTTTTAGAAATAGCGGTTTAGACGAATGGCATTGGTCCATTTTTATCCTCATCCAAATTGGCGCCCATGCGATGCCACTCCACGTGACGTCACAGGGACCTAGTTTCTATACGAGAAGATAGGAGTTACACCTCGTCTGAGGTTACCAATGCATGCATGTGGCGTAGAGCTCAGGGAAACATGTCTTAATAATCACTTATTAAAACTGGCTAAGGTCGGAAAGTTTTCTTCATTTGATAAGGTATTAATAATCCTTATTTAAGACAAGCGCTACCAGCCAGCAGGGTACTCAGCTACCCGCTAGCAGCCTGCGTCGTATCAGCGCTAAGCCTCGCCTCAAGGTCACCTCACAGGGGGGCAGCGGGTACCAGAAATAAGTCTCGCGGAGAGATTTCCCGGCATTCATACTTACGCGTCGCGTTTTCGCGCGCTTGAAAATTTTCACTTTTCATTTAATCGCGAAAAATAGATATCGTCATTTAAAAATCTAAATGCGTGAAATACGTACTCCAGGTGTATTTATCTTTCGATTTAGGCAATAAAAAAATAATAGGAAACCACCCTTTTATCTGTAAAACTACTAATCAGAAATATTTTTGCCACATGCATACATATATTGTGTATTTTTTCAACGCTCGGTTCAATCTCATATTTTATACCGTGAAGTTACAAAAGAAAGAGTATTTAGACACGAGTTAATATTAATGTTGTTTCCAGGCGCAAAAAATATTACCGTCTTTGAGTAAGCAGAATTATCACATTGAAACACATATGCAAACTCAGTGCGTAGTTTGCTTAGTTGCTAGGCGTAATTACTGACGTGACTTTGAATTGAAACAAATTATGTATCTTCGGGACGGATTTATAATGTGTAGTTGTACTGGATATTAACGATAGGTGTCGGTGAAGTTCCGGTAGTCGTTTTTATAATCAGTAGTTAAATAAAGCCTGCAAGTTTAAGAGGTAGTTAAGCTTAACCCTGGATTTGAGCAAGAACAAATGTTAACGTGAATGTTATAAAATTTGATTGAGGGTACTGTATAAACGATATAACTATAAACTATATAATGTATAAACGATGTACTATATAAACAATTGAAAACGATAAAATATTTCCACAAATCTCAGCTTAAGTTTAAATTCATAATTAGGAAAAAAACATTTCAATACTTCTCAGTATAATTTCTTAATTTGTTCCCAAAAATTTCCCCAGTTATTCATATGAAACGGCATTACAACAATCCTCAAGAGCTATAGAACCAAGTATCCAAGGCACGCTAAGTCTTCAATGGAAAATTGAAATTTTTACTACGCGCATCAAAAAATCATGAAAATGGCGGACTCTTTGATTAAATAATAAGTAGGCAATAAAATTAGAGAAGAACTTACCGTCAAAGTACCTCGTCTTCTGATATTTTCCCGTTCTAAATATATTTGCAATCTATATTTAGAATTATTTTCATCATAACAGCATTTAATTAGCAAGATATTTGCTTTACGACTGTTGACATCTCTGAGTAGTGTTCAAAGAAATAATGGCGGGCTATCCAGCGGCTCACTTTCATCGGAATCATCAGCAAGGGCAAATTAAGATGGGGCAATTTCAAAAAGGAAAAATAAATTGCCTTGATAGGGATTCGAACCCTGATCTTCCGGATTCGCACCACTAGCATTGCCGAGACATCTTCCTCTACACAACAACAATTGTTCTTTGTATTTCGGTTTATTCCGGAGATATAGCAAGCTAGATATTTCCAAGTCTATCGAGTTTGATAATAGACATTTTCCATTGCAATGGGAATTGGAATTCTAAATGAGAACTTAATGAGAATTGAAAATGATATTCAAGTGATCAGATATCGTGTACTCAACCCCTGATAATTGCGAAGTTGTCAAAGTTGCCAATTTCCGAGAGAGTAAAAAACAAAAAATGTGCCTGATGCTCCGTAATGCATAGGAGAATCCCTTCCAAAGGCGCTGGTGAAACGGTAACGTAAATCAGAGGGTCAAAAAAAGAAACCACTAAAATGATAGACGTGGTCGTCCATAATCAGAGACCATTGTGACAGAAATGGTAAGACTTCAAAAGGCATCTTCAAGGAGAGTAAGTTTCACCCTCGTAATACGATTTAGGAAGCATGTCAACTTCGAATTCTAAAGAAACGTAATTCTAATTATATCATGAGTGTTTTAATAATTAAATATGGAAAAAATATCGTAAACTTCAGTTAAAGTACGGATAGAGTGAAAATAATTCAAATGCTTAAGGTAAATGTACGAGATACAAATTTTGAGGGAAAATGAAATTGTTACAAAATTTAGAGCTCAAGTAAATGAAAAAAAACTTTTACCGTCAAAGTGATCTATCTGCACATAAAATGTTATATTGCACTCATCAAAAATGGAGATATAAGGAAATACTTTGATGAGGAAGATAAATACTTTATCTGGTTCTTACGTTCAATGAAAATATTTTGCTCTTTTTGGTCCATTCAGCAACAAAGTAGTCATCAGAAAAGGCAAGCGAAGAGGGTATTCTTCGAAGAGATGGGTCCTATAACTGCTGCGGGAATAAATGCGTTGAAATTAGGAAGCAATTCGTAATGAACCGCACTTGGAGCAAGCGTCTTCGTAAAAGTTAGGCATGGAAGATGACAGGATCGGAGAAATCAAGTGTGGAAGGTAGCGAAACGTATTTTTTCCGAAGAATGATGAATATGCTATGAATAGATCGAGTTAGTAATTTGGAAGCCCAAAGAAGTGTAGGAGAGAAGTCAATTGAAAACGGACAATTTAATCGGCTACATCCCAAGGCGCGATTGTATGATGAAAATACCGAATAGTTGAAGGGAAAGTGGAGGGGATGAAGGACAGAGGTTGGCTTCGGATGAGATAGCACAGTGAGCAGGCGAAGAAGGATGCGAAAGAATGATCTAGAGAGTGTAGAGAGCTGATTGGAGGTTTGATTGAAAAGTCACGTCAAACCAATCTTCGGATTGAGGACTACTGTTGAGATTGATTATGTCGTGACGTGCAAAAGGATTTGTATGGAGTGAGGTTTATCGCTTCCAACTTTAAAAAAAAATGACTATAGGTATTTATAAAATCGAAAAAGGCAGAATCATAACAACCAGTTGAAAAATGCTCGAAGACGAGACTTCATTTTATATTTGAGGACACACTAAAAATTCAATTCAGTGTGTTTTCCCTTCGATCCATAGCAGAAAATATAGAGGATATAGAAATATATTCAAATAGTAAAAAATAATGTGTCAAATTATAGCTTCATTGAAGGGAATAAATATCTTGTTGCATGAAATAAGCCATCATTGATAATGAAAAATTTTAATACGATTAAGTTCCGGTGTTATATAATTTGGGGATTTCAAAGAATTCATTTTCTTAGCATTATGAACGAACTGTAAATCAGCCTAGAAAAATTTGCAAGAAAATATTTGAAAATTTATGTAAGAAGTGGATTCTTTGAGTGAAAAGTATTTTCTTAGAGAGTATCTATGAAAAATTGTGAAAAATTATGAAACTAGCTTAGACTGAGGAAAATGATCGCCTGCATTAATAAGTCAGACATAATCTCAAAATACGAGCAAAAAAATGCGACCCCACATAAATCTGGAATAAACAAGAAAGGGCCCATGGGAAATTTTCCATGCGCACGCGCGAAGTGACGCACAGATTACCGTCAAACTAACTAATAACTTCTCGGGCGTTCAACTGGGTTAGGGTCTCCATTACTCACAACGTTTCCGTGAAAATTTACTTCCCCGTTGTTCTTTGCTGTGTGCCCTCCTTGACTGAGAATTTATTCCTTGAATAAATTCTCGAGTCAACGATTAAAACGAACTGCTACGAGTGGCCAGACCTTGTAAATGACAACTAAAATTGACTTAAATTAGCGTAACTAAGGAGTCGAAAACGTGAAATGAGCTCCTACTGGTTCAAAACAAATTGCATCTGCTTAACTGGACTTAGAATGGTCATTAGTTGAGATATGGACGTATTTATTTTGATAATGGCCAGTATCAAGGAAGTTAATAATCCCTATTGACGGTCTGATAAAATATCCAAGTATTAGATTTCATTCTTGAAACATTTATCTGAGCTGTGATTTTGACAAAGGACATGACAACATTCCCATTTCTTGCATTAAGAAGGCTCTGCCTGTCACTTTGCCCTCGCTCCTAAATATAACAGACGCCTCACTTCAACCGGCACACTATCCTGCGACCTGGAAGCACTCCCTTATACACCCAATTGCTAAATGCCTCCAGCCCTCCACACCTGACGACTTCAGACAGGTAGGAATTTTATGTGCTTTTGCCAAGATATTTGAGCGGATTGTATTTCAGCAATTAAGCTCATATATCTCCACTATTAATTTACTAAACCCCTTGCAGTCTGACTTCCGTGGTCGATATTGCACCCAAACTGCACTCTTAAAAATTACCGAGGACATTCGTGATGCAATGGACAAACGCCAGGTGACGATCTTAGTATTATTCGTTTTCACCAAGGCTTTCGACTCCGTTTTCCAGGAATCGCTCCTCCGCAAGCTGAGTACCCTAAATTTTTCAAATAGTGCTGTTGACTGGTTTCGATTTTACCTCAGCGGTCGCACTCAAGCAGTGGTGGTCAGTAACAACCTAAAGTCAAACTGGATCACTAATACCGTAGGGATGGTATAAGGCTCAGTTCTTAGCCCACTTCTTTTTTTCTCTTTATAAACGACCTCCCTGATGTCCTCATGCATTGCGACTACCATCTATACGCTGTTGATTTCCAAATTTATGGTCATTCATCGCCATCCGATATTATAACGTCAATCGCACTTATCGATGAGGATATCGAGAGAATTAACAGTTGGTCGCAGGCCAATAATTTGGTTCTTAATGACAAGAAAACAGAAGCAATAATTATGGGGAGCAACTACTTCTTTTCCCAAATAGACTCTGAAAATCTACCAAAAATTAGAATCGGTAGCCACAATATACCTTATGAGGAAACGGTAAAAAACTTCGGAGTTTTATTCGATCGGACCCTTAGCTGGAAGCCTAAAACCCATTATGCGAGGTGTAAATTCTTGGGATCCCTACATCAACTTTTCAGAGCCAGAGAAATACTTGCACCCGACATACGAATTTCTTTAGTAAAGACATTAGTCTTCCTCGCCTGGATTATTGTGCAGCCTTATTCACAAACCTAGACGACGAAAACAATAGACTCCAAGTGACTATGAATTCAGCTGTAAGATTTATTTACGACAAAAAAAAAAATGGGAACATATTAGTAACTCTTACAACCGCCTACTAGCTTAAGTATTGAGAGCGTCGCACCCTTCTGATAATAACTCTACCCTTTAGTGTCCTCACGACCGGTTACCCGTCAAGCCTGTACGAGAAATTCGTTAGAAAATCTGAAGTACATGATATACCTACCCGTAATCATACCATTGACCTCCATACTCCAAAACATCACTCGCCTCATATGAAAAAATCATTCATAGTAACCGCCTCACGAATATGGAACTCTCTCCCATCCCAAGTAAGAAGAATTACAAATATCAATAGATTAAAACATAGCACAAATGGGTCTCTGAAAAATGCCTCCTTAACCTCGAGTTGAATTTCTTTTGTTTATATTCATGTTTATCCTAATTCTTATTATTGTTATTTTTGTTGATACACATGTGAATAAATGGTCAACTAAATTTAAAATTGTGCTAAATCACATTGTTATCCCAATGTTATGGTCTCATTATAAAAATTATTTGTTTGACATAATTGTCATAACAAACTATCACCTTAAATTCTTTTAATTAGCCTGTTATATTTAAGTGCGATTATTCATTTTTTTGTAGAAAATATTGTTTTGCTGAATTTTTTTTCATGCTCTTGGTGATCTGACTTGGTTGCATTTGTCTGTAATTCTATTTATTTACTTCTTTTCTTATATTTATCTACCAATGCTGGAAATCTAGAAAGCTGTACATTTATTATCTCATCGGCCCCAGTGCCTGCGAAAATAAACGACATTAATATTTCACTATTAGGTGTAGGAGGTACGAAGTTAAGTGATGGCAAATTAAGTCGTGGTAAACGGGGCTCAATACATATTTCAAGCGAATTAGTCTGATGGCCGCTAAAGGCTACACGCGAGGGGTAAGTTGCTTGAGAATGTAACATGGATATCTTTTAGAGCGACACGGAAAACATCATTTTAGAATCTCACCATATTTATATGTTCGACTTAATTGATAACATAATGGCGAACGGATAGGTTCAGAAATTAATTTTTCGACCAATAAAAATAATGGACTATGATAGATGCTATGAGGAACTGAAGGCACGCAATTAATTGTTTTTCAACTGCTGGTGTCCACGCCTACTGATGTGGATTGCAAGGTTTTATGTATATTTATTTGTAGAAACGTCGGCAGAAACGGATAGAGAAACCCGGTCGGAATCCCGAAACTATTCGCTGCAAATCATAAAAGGAGGATATGGTTGGAATCCATTCGAGGACAGTCGAGGCAAGAATGCCGAGAGAGGTGATCGGGTCCCATAAGATGCTCTCCACCCAGAAAGTAAGTCCATCTTGGCCTTTTCCTCGTATCGCACCACAGAGCGCCTTTGTCCGTCGATTAGGGAGAGCATCGAGGCAACAGAAGATAATCCCAGTGGGATAAAAGAGCATAAGCAGATAGAGGGAGAAGAGAGGAAGGATTGAGGAGCAGCGAAGGGGAATGCGCAATACGATACAATCCCATTTGGGGCGAAAGCCTTCCCACGAGTGAATTGCTGCGGATTCGCGAGGCGACGTCAAAGGCGGTGCGAGAAGGGAATGGGAGGTGAGGGGAACGGATTGATTCCTGCGAGATTCGAAAGGGCTCTGCGGTCGGCCGAATGATGCCCCATGTACTCGAGTACAGATGGTAAGTACTGTAAAATCGCGGCAGGTGCGTGATTAACCATGTACCTGCCGTGGTTTGCATGTGTTCGTCTGGTTGCACTTGGTAATTCTCTCTTGGAGGGAGGAGAGTCCAGAGGGAGGACACGCTCTTTTAGTTCCATTCGCTCGCGGTGAGGTACTCGATCGCACGAGAGGAAAACGATAAATAAATAGTCGAATGGTATATTCGTATATTTGGGGATTTTCCGCCAGAGCAGGGTTCTCCGGTGCCCCGTGTGTCAAAAATCTACATGACGCTAATGCCACAGGATGCTTATGCTACAAGATGATATATAAATGCTACAGAATGCTATGCAACTCCGTGTCAAACAATCGACTCACACAAGTAATAAAAACAATCATTGCCGTCAATCATTTAACAGACATTAACCGCAGTCATACTATGAATTGCACTTTGAGGCAGCAATCCTTTGTTTTTTATCATTTTGAAAACGCATTTTTGACCTAGTAACGTGGTTCACTCCTTGCATCCAATTTTCATTTTCCCCCTTATATACGCATCATCATTTCCAGATTTTGGGTGAATTGGTGATTTGGGTGAGCTGTTAGTTGGGTTGTATTTCTTAAAAACATTTTGGAAATAACTTGACAGCACGGAAATTGCTTCTATGTGGAAGCATTGCTCTTCGCGCCAAATGTCGAAAGATAAAATTTTTGTCGAGGTCTCCATGCCCCGCCTATCTTTCCAGCTAGTCGTGACGAAATATCGATGATTTTAATCCTCTCGCTAGAAGTTGTTGACGTCAAGAACACATGCCGAGCATATAGCCGCTTCCCCTCTACTCCTCAACCTTGTGTACGGACTTCGCAAACTTCGTTACTGATGGACGATTCCTCGTCAAAATGGAATACCACTCTAATGACGGCAATGGCTCGTGAGAAGCAGGCGGAGACTTAACCGTTTTTACAACTGGCGAGAGAATGGCTGAATACGGAGGTATTTTATTCGTCATAACTCATTATTTCATTCAATCTTCCGAATTTGTTTAACCAATTGCCATATCGAGTCTGAGTGAACGACTCTTTCTCCTGAGCCTATTCATCGGAAACAGAAAAAAAATGACCAAAAAAGAAAAAAAGTCATCGACACCTTGCCCTGGAAGAGGGCCTTGCACCTCTTTGTCGCAATGAACACATGAATATTTCATACTGCCATAAAAATTAAAGAAAACGATATATTTAATTTGATTTTCTCCGTAACACATCTTACTTCTGCATCTGATGAATTATTTTGCTGCAACAGCGGGTCTAAGTGACTGACACCATTGAAGCCTTTCACAGCCTCGATGGCGGGGAGTGAGATACAGAGAAAGGAAACCGTCACCAAGGAGACAGGCTCGAATAGTTCGATCGCTCGCGTTAGGGAATCCGGTCGAGCAATGACGAGGAGAGAGAGAAATATAAATTGCCGGATCCGAGCTGGGAAATATTTCCTTAGTCGATGTTTAAGACTTATATGTAGGTATGTCTGCCATATCCCTTAATTAAGAATAGATTGGGTAGGGATATATTGAAAAATTAAAGATAATCGCTTCTTGCGTGGCATTTATTTTATTCGCCACTGATTAAAAGGGGTTTTATACCTAGAGTTATTTTAAAAAACTTTAAAATGAAGTATAGAATTAGGAATATCGTTTCTGTACAGATACTTTGATAAAATTGTATTGTAGGTGCCTGTTCCTACGTAAGAAAGGTCAATATAAACGCTATAAAATAGAAATAAAATGATAGGGAAGGTGTCTACTGAGGTATATACACTACTTTTACTGAATATAAATAACTTTTATTAGGTCATTCAAAGACGGGATCATGCTTCCTGCGAGCTATGGGGTTTCCAGATATTCTCTTCCTGAAAATAAAATGTAATCCCGCTGAATTTTATGATCTCCCACCAAATCTCTGAGGATTGCCTAAAAAATCCTTCAGCCTCCCACTTTGGTCCTGAATCGATCAAAAAGAACGCCAGCAAGAAAAGCTCAAGGCTTACCAAAATCCCAAAAGGAAATTGAAAGGATTATTCGGTTGGATTTTCACCCTAAAAGATGTCATTTTGGTGGATACGACTGACGATGACATCTGATACGACGATACCCCTCCCCATATGTTACGGTGGAAAATTTAGCATTGAACGCAAATCATACAGTTCCGTAAACTGAAATAGAATTACGGCTTGAATTGTTCAAATATTTCGTCATTGAATAAAATAATTCATATTAAAAATCTTCGTCGAGATGTATATTTATCAGGCACCACCTTGAATATTGGGGGAGAAAATTAGAAAAAGCGCACAAATATTTAGTCCCTGAGCTATATAAAATATAGATTACAGCTTTGCGATTCGTCAAGTAATGGCATAAGTGTACAGAGAGCGTTACACATAGTTTACGCGGATTGAAATGGGAGCCGCCTAACGCTCGGAGGCTAAATTTTAAGTTTAATTTGTCCGAGATTTCAATAACAGCCTTTAGTTAACTTTAACTATTCAAATTGGGCCTACCAGCGTACATTTGCACGTGCTGCGGAATGTGACGTTTGTCAATATCCATGAAGATCACATGCGCATTTTTCATGCTGCGGTACAGATTAAAAAGCTCAGTTTCCTCTCCCTACACATATATCAAGAGTCTAGATTGTTAATAAACATGTGGACACTCTCCCAGAAGACGAATTAAATATTTCTCTCTTTGGTTATTTTTTCGTTATTTCTATATTTGAACGTTTTTTTAATCTCACTATGCTCGAGTCCTTTTTTTATATATAGAAAACTAAATAACAGTAAACTTTTTATCGGATTCTAACCTTGATTTGATGTATTTATATCAGTTACAAATCATTAGCAAAATTTGGTCTTGTAAGTATGCAAGTATATTTGTGATTCGCGTTGCTTGAAGCGATGAACGATTTCTGATAGCTCAAACCAACTGCAAGCAGGTAGCGTGAATGTGGAGATCCATGTTGCATGCTGGTGATTGTTCATCTCCTGCCAAACACCCTGGAGATAGTATTATGGAGATGTAGATTATGCATGCTGGTGCTAATTCATGCCCTGGAAAACACGGAAATCGACCGTCCCAAAATAAATTGGAAAATACGGTTGCCCAAAATTAATAAAATAAAAGGTCTTAGGAAACGAGGTTGAGTTGGTTGGATGATTGGTTATGCTAACGTTCGATAGCTTGTGAATAGTGAAAGTATGCCGAAACTGAAGAGAATATCTTAGGACGAACGTCGATGTCTTTAAAAACATGCAAGAAATGCTCATAGTTCTTAAGCAATGGCTTTGACTTTTCTAGTTTTGGTATTAAATAGCTTGACAAATGTTTAGCAAACTTGTATGTTGGAGAATCTATTCCACTTACAATGGGGCTTAGTGGTAGGTATATCTATTTTGTGAATTTTCGATAATCCGTACATAGAGGAAGTTTTTTGGTCTTGCAGTTTGGAGTGTTTCCTTTCTTCCTGGTGGGTGATGTGCTTTTTAAGGGTTGCAATGATTCTCCTTTAGTTTGAAGCGGTTGGATTGGGTTGTAGCTTCTAGTAGGGACCCTCACTTATAACTTGTTCTATCTTCTTCTCGTATGCATCAGGGTCTATAACAGCAGTTACATCGCCTTTATCAGCTTGTAAGGTTCTTCTAAATTTCTTCACTGTTTCTAAGTGGACAAAGTGAAACCCTATCCTGTTCAGATACATTATGCCGCTTTTTTTGCACGCTAGCCTAGCGTAAGATTCGGGAAATGTCTTGCCGTATTACATCTACTTCGTCTCGAGAGAAATTCCTGATGAACTCTCTACACCGTGAACGATTTCTTCCATCGGAATATGCGTCAATGCAAAATGAAGTCTTTTCTGAAGACAGACTCACAGGTGGTGTTGAGCAGAATTTTCGAGAGGTTAGCCTCGGCTTTTGGGATGCCTATGGGTTCGGGTGACGCCTATGATTCTTTGAGGTTGTTAAATTTCTTCAGCTGTTGGTTATTTCTTGAATCTTAATCGGCTTCCATGAGCCTGACGGTTATTCTGTCAAGTTTATCGAAATCCTCTTATTTCATGGTATTGGCCACATAGATATGAATGAAGGAGTTGCTTCTCTACCTGGTCTCCGTTCTGCAATAATGACATTTATTAATCTTTACTAAGTATCATGACCCCCACAATTATAAGGTCATTACGGATTAGTGACACGGCGAGTTATGTCGACGAAATACAAAAACTAGAAGTCATTTTACGCCAGAATGGCTACAAAGACGGAGCTTTTAGAATTTTTTATGACAAGGTCCGTGGGAACCCACGGGAAATAATGGCCACACAACCAGGTAATTTCGCGACCACGAAAAAAGCCTCACATAAAAGGCACCTCAGGCAAGATGGGGAATATTCTTAAAAAATACAAAGTGAAGACCAACTTCAAGCCTCAACTACTAATGAAAGCCTTGCTGTGAAACGCCCTTACACACTGAAGATGTGCAGTGCAGAACATGCGGGAAAAAGTGTGTTGGTGGAACGGGACGGGGCGTAAAAGCAAGGTTAATGGAGCTTCAGTGGGCCACCCGAACTCAGCAACCTTCAACATCGGCGGTGGCAGAACACGGTGCCCTAGGACACCATATTGATTTTGAGAAAACTAGAGCTCCCGCTGGGGTCGACAGATTAACAGCTTGGCTTTTTAGAGAGGAGATAGAAATTCGCAAACAGTGAAACAATGTCAACAGGGATGGCGGCCTCCAAAGTCTCATTTCTTTAAGGGCATGAAGTTCTTTTTTTATTGGTTTATGGCGAATAATAAATTCAAAAAAACTTCACTAGATACCATGTTGTGATAAATTACCAGTCATAACAAGGAAAAATGGCTTTTTTTTTATTCATGGGTCTCAATCTACATGACTTAACTACCTAGAAAGTATTCGTTCCACTTTATCATCGAAAACAGGCCGCAAATGTTTCAAACGAGAATCGACCGCTAAATGCCGCATCGCGCGCATTGAAATGGATTACAACATCTCCACACGCATTGATGGTGGCGATAGAGCGATCCGAAATACACAGGAATACGTGCTATCAGGGCTGCCAACCTAAATTCACATTTGATATTATATCATGCGTATAATTCATAGCTATTCAATGCTATCCCTCGGCATTACCAACCATTCATTGCAGATACTGTCAATACGTATAAGGATCGCTCTGGACTAATCGCCGCGCTGCGGTCATTTTCATAAACCAATCCAAAAGCAAGCGAAATGGCAGCATGAGTAGGGAACGGACTGGAATTTACAAAAGACTACTCTTTAAATAAGCTGAATACCATGTTGTATTATGTTGACATTTAAATTCCCAGCCGTTTACTCTTTCTAGAACATGAATAATTGATATTCGTTACATAATTTACTGAAGAGGTAAGGTTTACTACACAATCATTTTTAACAACATTAGAAACCTTTCTTTTTTAAATCATTTAGGATACGGGCTTATAATTGAAAATTTACTGGCTAACGTCCTCTTTATCAAAAAGTACTTCAAAATTTTTGTTTCCTTAGTAGTAGTCATAAATTTAGCAATGAAATTTATAATCCGTTAATAATGGCATTAATGTTGATTCTGTGATCTGATGAAGCTATATAATGTAGCGGAACTATGGTCAGGAAATTTCTGGATCAATTGACAAAAAATTTCAAGAAGTTTACAAAAGGAATATGGAAAAAGAAGTGATCATTTAGATAAAAATGATAGGGATCAGAAAATTCAAGTTTTTTTCTTATCTGAATCAACTGACCGCTACAATTCTATCTCACGTTCAAAATCACAACCGCCCGCTATCGCTTTAATGTCCCATCGACTCAGCCAAATTGACTCTCTAGCTCAAGATGAAATAGATAAGAGTGGACAGGTGTAATTTAGAAGAGCGATAAGGTTGGACGTAGCTGCAGGTCATATCGGCATCGTAAAAAAATTAGCAAGTGAAACTCCATGCCGCAAGATGCATTGCTATTTTTTTAGGAGCGATAAAAGTTAGAACTGATAAGCTGGTTTTTGCTTCCAGCACTTTTCCGCCATCAATGGCAAAAGTAGTTTTGTGCTCGAAAAACAGCGATGCATTTAATGAAAGACTAAGCTGAGAACGAAGTTGGGCGAAGTGAGAGAGGCGCTTGATTCCTATCCTTCCCGTCGTATTTAAAACTGTCTTCCAATCCATCCATAGTAAGTTGAAATCACCACCTGTATTCATATTTTAACCATTATAAAAATGCACTCTCATACTGTAAACCTGTATCTATGTTTGAGTCAGGTGGCCTGAAATATGCGCAGCCTTTTTCACGAGCGTTGCATTGAACACCACACACTTTCCATGTCGTTATCTCGAACAATCTCAGCTCTATTAACAATCTCTTCTTTTACAGCTATAACCACTCCTCATCCCACCCTCTCCTTTCGGCCTTTCTATGCACTCACTAATACAAATGAAACATCTCGGCATCGCCTATTTCACTCGACAGCCAACACTCAATCCCTATCACTACATCATCCTCGGTGCTCATTAATAAACGGTGAAAATGAGCGAATTTGTTTTTGATGCTACGGAAATTGACTTCTACGGCAGATATTGGTTAATCATGACACAACTCACGTTTATTTGCTTAAGGTTAAAAGAGGTTATATTGAAAATTGGTGATACTTAGTCTGAGACGCTGCTTTTTCTTTCTATTACTCTTTTCTGATTTCTGGATTAACTTTTGTAACTGAAAACTTTTGAATTTACCCCTTCATTTATTAACCCACAATAAGCTCTAAAATAACTTAAAGGTCAAAAAAATGAGCTACTTGCTATGCATCTAGCTGACTTGGAATCCAAGATCTAAGAAGACGATGAGCGACCCGCCTGACGAACTCCTTGTTGAGTAGATTGATAAGGAATCCAACCCGGTGTGAAATCTTAACCAAATGGCTCGCCTGGAAAATACCATACATAAGATGGATGAAGCACTTTCGGGTTACTATCCGCGCTAGATAGAGCTCTATAGTTTCGACGGCAGACTCTGCTGTGGTCAGGCACTGAGTGCCCCGGCTTATTTTGATCGGTCCCATATAGCTCTGTTCGGCGAAGGAGGTGCCACCTTATTGGTTGATATCTGTTGAACGTTTATCTCATGTGTTTCGTGATTCGTGTCCACGTCAAGCTCATTAGAAAATCATTTTCGCGCCCCACCCTGTTCCCCCTTCTATTATATCCTCCAGGATCCACGCGGAGCCTCTTCTCTTGTTCATAAGTACGTTTAAAAAATTCGTTATTTCGATCGAGTTGCGAAGGATACCATTATATTATCACTCGAAATATAAGCGTCTGAAGTCGAAATTGGATATCACAACTAGTAAATATGATGTGCTCTTAATGTGTTTCTCCTTTCACTTGTAGTAAACGACCAATGTCCAATGGCGAATCATGTCAGCAGAGAGCTTTCAACCGCCCGAGAGAGAGTCAAGTGTGTAAGTGTTTGGCTCGGTGCGTTGGTCGTCATTAGCGCCCTCTCGCGTTGGCGAAGGAGAGAGAGGGTGAAAAGTGAGAGGAGAGCATTCGTGAAAGGATTACATTTCGGACGTTTGGGGCGAGCGTTGGCGGGAATGAATGAATGAGTGAATGAGAGAGTGTGTGGGAGTGCTTTGTTTTTTGCGTGGGCTTTGAGCATGCGCACGTCCAGTCACGCGTGACGACGCAACCGACCCGCTTAAACGCTGCCCGGCGTGAGCGAGTGCCTTGTTTTGTCTCAAGTGCATTCCGGGAGAGAGTTTGTTTGCTCACGTGCGTGTGTTATGCTAAGCGAGGGAAATCGGCGTGGGAAAATTTGAAGGAGACATACCACACACACACACCCACATTAAAACACCTTGCCCAGGGACACCTCGAGGCTGATGCGGCTTCCAGAATTCCTCTACAGATAAAGATGCTCTTGCCTTTTAGATGGAGTTCCCTATATCACCTCATATTATCTATTAAATGGAGTTGTCGTACGCCACCATTGATTGGTAAAACACTTTTGGCGGACTGTGTTCAAGCGTAAGCCTCCAAGCGTGTGGAAATCTTTTTTTTTATATTTCCAATCAAAATTAAGGGCAATGGATATTTACTCAACTATAAAAATATCCAAAAACTCCTTAAATGAATTTCAAAGTCTGCAATTTGTTTCCGACCTCCTCGTATCATCTAATTCAACTTCAAATGATATTTATTTGGTAGTTACAAGCTCCTGATATAATCTTTACTCTTCTTGGATGACTGCCGATTTTCATTTCTTCATTAAGCTCTTAAAATGGCAATAGATTTGCCAATTTCCCCAAAATATTGGAACGGGCGTTTAGCCACATAATGTCGGACATCGAATTTCCTGTTGTGGAATACTATGCGGCGATTCACTGTGATCAATCACTCGGTGACGTCGTCGTAACCCACCGTTCCAGGTCCTATAATTAAATGGCTGACTGCGTTATTGCATAGCAGCCTAGCCTATGCAGTTTTGTACGAAAAAGGAACAAGATGGATGCTGAACTATTTCAGCATGTCCAGCAAAAGTTTTCCGTCGAAAATGGAAAACTTCTTAGGTAAACTTTTTATTTTTAAGCTAAGATTACACTCTGCCACTGTCTTCTCCCCGACCAATCACCCAAAATGCAACTAATATTCCATTATGCTTCGAAAACAAATATTTTGGTCCGTTTCCCAGAAAGAGCCAATGGGTACCATGAAATAAATATCGCCGATATCGCTATCTCCACTGCAGAAGCCCATACTATGACTCACTCAGTCCTGTGAAAGCCTTATTGATAAGAAATGGAAAAAGACCCCCTTTTGTTCATTATATATATAAATGACCTCTGCTGTTGTATTAGTAGTAAAATATGTTTACTTGCTGACAACGCTCTCATATATCACGAAATTAACGATCAATCTGACTATGAAATTCTATTATCGAATTTAAACAGCGTTCATGTGTGGCGCCAAAAAAGAGGACCCGAACTTAATCCGAGCAAATGCACGGCGGTACATTTCTTGCAGAGTTTGTCCAACTATAACGATGTATATGTTGTGGATGATATTCAAATAAAGGCAACAGATGAAGTGAAATATCTACAAGTCACGATAACTTCGAGCCTATCGTGGGGAACATACACAAGGAGTATGTGTTACTGAGCCCTGAAGAAGTTAGGATTCGTCTAGCGTAATGTGGGAATATTTTCGGATGAGAAAGTAAAAGAAAGGTGTTATTTCGCAGTCGTCCCGCCACATCTTGAATATGCAGCGAGCACATGGGATCCGGCGCAGCATCCGCGAGCTAATAAAATACTAATGTAAGGTGCGCGGTTCCTCAAAAACTGCCCCGGGCGTACACGAGGCGTTACACAGATCTTAAACGAATTGGGTTGGAAGACGCTGGAGACTCGGAGGCTGCGCGCTAGGCTTCGATTGCTTGAACAATTGAGAATGGATGTCTTTCATGGCGATACGGAAAACTGAATATTAGAACACCACTATATTTCCAGGTCCAACTGGAACGATAAACTATTACAAATATTTTTCCGAACGGATAAATATGAGAATTTGTTTTTATCCCGACACCGAATTACACTAATATATGCTAGGCGTTTGAGAATATCCTTGTTGTTAGCAAACGGCTGACGTCCACACACCCCTCGCCAAACGTCTATTTAGGCGGCTTGTGAGAGATTGTGTAGATGCAGATGACGATAGTTTTTCTGCGTAAAAACTGCCATGACTCAAGCATCCGCCAATGTACTTACACATTCTGCCGTATACAAGGCGGAGCTGGAATAGTCGATTGCGACGACTACACATGGTGGTTATAGAAATCGCCCTGTAGAGGACTCTGGCGGGTGAGAGCCCATGTGATGACAACATTTTCGAATGGCTGGCTGGTTCGATGCTGATGGTCCTCCATTGAAATATTTGTGGGTCGCACTCTCGACGATATCCAAGCGATCTCTTCACCGTTGGTGCGATTGGCTCATCTCGCTTCGAACCGCATTGTTTGCCACGCAGGCCGGTACTTGACGCCAGGCGTTCTATTCAGAGGAACGGGTGCGGATGGAGAGTGGCGCGTGAAGTATTTAGATGTCTGCTCCCGCGATACCCTCCCATAGAATCGAAAAATTCGAAGCACATCCACTGCATTTGAATCGCCAAAAATTGGTTCACATTCCAACTCAACGTGCACCTAAAAACGAGTCCAGTTGCTTGATACCACAGTAGATAAATGAACTGAAATTCGTCTCATTTATATTTTTGTGGGAAAGCATGGTTTGAAGAAGCCTTTTAAAATTACCTTTTAACTTCTTAGGAAACATGATAATCAAGAATTTGAATGCAGATAAACACGTTCACAGATTCCAAAAAATATTAGAGGACATAACATGCAACGATTATTCCCCAAAGTGAGTGGGATAATTGAGAGTAAAATTGGCCTGTGTGAAAATTTTAACTTGAAGGCAAAAAAAAAACATTTTAACCGACTAGATGTAATATTTCAAAGTCCAGAATCAGGAAGAGAATAAAATTCCTCATTAGCATATCAATCTTCGATGTAAAATATATCCAGCTGGTACATTTATCAATGAGAAGACCGATAAAACTACTGAATAAGGAAAAAACACGTGCATTCTACCATAAGTCATGCCAGTCATCAGAATAAGTAATGCCCACTAGCCTACTTCTCTCAAAAATCCAGTAATTAATCTATAAAAATTCTAGGACTAACCAGAATTTTTATCAGTGCACAGCATTAACTGCATCGCAACTGCAATGAAAAGGCACTTGAATTCCACCTGCAACAGTTGATTGCCTTTTAAAATTTGTATATGAAGTGGAGATATGATATTAAGATTGAAAAATATTATATATTAAGGCTTTGAAAATTTCTTGATCGATAGTAGACTCCTCCATTTCACTCTCAAGATTGTTTTCTCGTATTGCTGTTCTCCAGTCAACGTTTCTTCAACTGTCCCGGAGGCGTCTTTCGGTCGATGATGAATCTGCTATATGGCACATTATTCAGGAGACATTCCGGTGCATTCACGCCGATATTTATACTTGATACGGCTGAATGTGATTGATTCGCATACTTTCTCTTCCCGCCAATCATCGATAAGGCCTAAAGAGAGCCTCGCGAAGGACATGTAGCCAGATATTTGCTTCTGCGCAGCGGAGGATATTGGATGGATTGCTGGCTGACTTTTTCACAATTGACCTTGACAAATCACACCCACCGGAAAAACATTAAGTGATGAATCTTTTAATTTTCCTCGCATAACACTGAAATTTATTGTAATTTTTAATTCGCGTCGAAGGAATGGGCTGAGCTTACCCCTCCTGCCCGGAGGCCCACCAATCGCTCTGATCATGCACCTGTGTGTCTTTTCTTCGCAACAATTACTATGCTGAAATTGGTCTCTGTGATTTTCATTCCCCAGCTTCACGCTTTAAATATTTATTACATGGCGGGCAAGGAGAGATAGATTTGACATGAGATACGGAGAAGGCGCATGGATTGTAGTCTGAGGTTTCAGGTGAGATGCAGTGGAAACGTGGCATAATGAAAAATGAGAAAGCAGGAGCAATTTCCACAATTTTACAGTTATTAATACTAGTAGTAGTATTAATTTATGTAAAATTGCGGAAATTGTTCCTGCTTTTTCATTTTTCATTACGCAGGGATTGTGCTTGTATTAAGCGGGGAGGGGATGTTACCAAGAATTCTGGGTAGGGGGGAAGGAAAGGATTTATTGACAGAATGAAAGGGAGTAGCACTGTAATATGCTTTGAAGTTCGAGGTGGGGAGGAAGTGGCTGGACTGATTCTGCCCCAATGCTCAACCACTATAGCGTGCTTAAATAAGAGCTTTCCTCACGCGGTCCGTTCCATCATATTGCTTGAGACTGGGCACCACGAGCGAGAAAAGCGAAAGTTTCTGGGGGGTCGGGGTGCTAATTATTCGAGGAGCAGCAGGTTGAGTCTCCAGAGTGCGAGAGTGGCGACAACGTGCGGAGAGTGAGTGCACCGTCGACATAATTCGGAGAGTCGTCGGAAAGAGAAGTTCCGCAGAGGGAGTGGCTACTGATGAGGCCATGCTTCACAACCCCACCGCGCATTAATATGCGTCGCGGCAAACGCTCTCGTTGGCTACACTTTGGAGCACGAAATCCCGTGGTCCGGGAGACGCAAAAATGTTTCCGGAAAAAGCGTTAGTCATTCCTGATGCCGTTGTAAGGTGAATTCACTATATTGTTATACCTCAGGTGAACCAGAAATACACGAGCTCTCAATGTAATTATGGCTACGAAAATAATTTCTCTAACGACTACCACGAAGCCTTTTCAACATATACACGAAACAATTAATTCTGATTCGCTGCCGAATATCATATGTATTTTTAATCGGTCGTCAATGTTAATAATTACGCATTATTTTCACGATACATATTATATACGCGAAATTTATAGTGAAATATTCTTTATTATTAATTCTACAGCCTCGTACTGCTGCAAAATTGATGATGTACTTTACACACACATCATCTTCATAGTTCAGCAACGGCTGGTTTGACGAAGATCTCAAATTATTCTGCTCTCCTATTCGAGAGCCTTATAATAGTGACGTATTTTATTCATTTTATTGCCCTTAATAATGTGCCCAATTCAATGTCCTTATTCGAGGCCGCTGCTTCCCTATGACCCACGCTTTCGAGAAACATAACGAATTCTCCAATGGGCGCGCATGCTCTAAGCACTGACGGTCACTCCGAAAATCTCTATGTTGCAATTGCTCTCTAAGCGCTGGACGCAATCTCCGAGTTAGCGGAGAGTCCCAAGCCCAATTATCCTATAAAGATATCTGATGAACACCACTATGTAGAACTTAATGGAAAACGAGCAACTAACTGTGCTGTGCCACGGAATTTGTGATAAAGATTAAATTTACGAGGTAAGTACCAAGGCAGCATTTTGTGCAATTAGAAATTTTATACAATAGTTGAAATGAAAATATTTTGCTTGGATTAAAGCAGATGCACGGTTGATACCAACAGCTTACTTGAAAAATTCATTGACTGATTAGCCTACATTATATGTAACTTTACTCTCCAATTTAATGTGTAACTTCATCAATGAAGTCAAATCCTTGCTCGTTACTTTTTCTGCAAAAAAATAGCCGTTTGACGCAATATTAGTAGAATCATATATTTCTCTAGACCTTGAGGAGGTGCGTGAAGTTACTTAATTCTACTTAAGTTCCCTACATCAAATAATAAGAATTTTTCAAAGAAAAAAGTAGGAAAAATTAAAATTAAAGCGCATGATAACTTGTTTTGTCCAAATGAGATCATTGATAGCTTCATCAACTTAGGTGAGAGCATGGACGCAGTTAGCGCTGAGGAAATCGAATGCATTCATAATCTAAATTTAAAAAAAAATTAAATTTATTAAATTAGTGATTAATTTTATTTTGGACTGAAAATTAAGGCAGCTATTTTGATGCATAATTTTAATTTTCTTCCCAGCTTGACATTCCAAAATTCTATATCCCTGAAATAAAAAAAGAAAGTAAAGCGGCGTTATTCACCAAAAACTGTTACGGACAAACACAGAGCATAATGCGTTATTTCCAGGAATTAGGTTGGGAGCCACTGGAGACTCAGAGGCTACTGACTAACCTCAGATTTCTTTAGCAAATAAGGAGAGATATCTTTCAGAGCGATAAGGCTAACATGCTTTACAAGTGGTTCTGTTTATATGTGTCGTTATGGCAACTGGAACGATAAATTAGAAAGATGTTTTTCGAAACGGATATGTGAAAGCAATTCCTGTTTCCATCGAGCTGCAAGGGCCTTAAAAAGTGAGACTCAGCATTCAAATATGTCCGAAGCGCACTTTTCTTCTATACTTCTTTAGTTTTCTTGTAAACGGCAGGTGTCCTGACATCCCACGCCAGAAGACTATTGAGACGGCTTGCGGTTCATATAGATATAGATGTAGAGAATGGAAAAATAATTTCATAAACCTCCTCTCATGAAGTATGCACATAGGTTTAGATGAATTTCAACTTCGGCAAAAGAATAACGTCATTAAAACGCATGCGGTTATATTTGGCACGGAGAATGCTACTGTAATTTAGCTGCGGCCAAATTTACCTGATAAATTATTCCAGCTCATTACCGCACGTTGCATTTCAAGGGAATGAATTATTTCTCCCGGCGCATGAAAATTTTATGAATATGTCTATCACAATTAGGACTTTGAAATGATCGATTTGGAATAAAGCATCCCGCATCGCGCTATAAAATTGAATTTCGTTTTTGCGTTGTTCCTGAGAATTTGGGAAAGGCACAAAATGTATCAAAATAGTCATTATTCTTCTGAAAAAAGAAAAAAAAAGTAGAGTAATGACGTTGCTCGAAATCGAAAAAATCGAAAAGTAGGCATTATATCGAACAACTGTAATAACAGGTCACTTTTCCATTCAATCTCCACTCCAACACAATAGACAGTGAAATTGACAATGTTGAGCGAGCGCATGTTACGCCCTCTTTCGTGAAATCTTCTTTGTTCATGTTACGTAACTAGTTTATCTTTTGAGAAAATTTAGCTTAAAACGATCTACATGCATACGTAAGTTTCCAAACTTTAGCAATCTGCAATCCAAATTTAGGGCGCGGGAGGAGTAATCAGTATCTGTACCAAAATGATAGCTCATATATAAACTTGATTTATGTACTCGGATCTTGTTTTTGGCTGAGTTAATGCTGCGCATGACACTCGAATTCTCAGCTGAGTATATAAAGAAAACATTATCAGTCGATGATTTGAGTGCCTGTTTGACACATCCACAAATAGGAACATCATTGATTTTCAGAGAGGGAGGTCAATAGTGCGAGACCAATTGGTTATGTATTGCGGTGAGATAGCTCGAGCGATTCTCGACAAACATCTTTCAAGAGAGACATAAAGGATATAATATCAATGTTTCTAGGTCCAACAGAAAAGATATAATAAGATAGATGTTTTGCTGAACGAATGGGTTTAAGACATGGGTTTATTCCCCACTCTTGCACTTCAATAAATGCTGGGTGGGACTCCGTAGTAACACATCTGCAGTGCACAAATCCGGTTCTTTTCTTATTTTGTTAGCCGTTGGTGTAGTCAAACGCCTATTTAGGAGGCATGCAGGGTAAAATTAATGTATCTTCTGCATAATGACTGACACGAGTACCCGACCTACCCATTTTGAAATCGACAATTTGAGTGCCTCTTAACATACCTTTAGATGGGCACATCATAACAAAGCAACGTCACTGCATTAGGTTTTCGATTTACAAATATACGAGTCCAAGGCGTCAAATCTAATCTTAAATGGCACTCCAATCAACACCAGGCTATCCGTGAGGTCAAGGAGGAGCTTATAAGCGGGTGGATACTCGACATGAGTTTGTGGCGTCATCAACTTACCTGTAAAGGGATTAAAGTCGTAGATTTTTTGACACTAATCACTAAAGGGGTAGGCGTTTAGAAGTAAGTCTCTTTTTCCCTAGCTCTATCACGATCGACAGCGAACTATGAGAAGTTAAAAGAGCCCGTTCTTCAAATCCCCTCCTAGGAATCTACTTTTATTGCTGCAACATACTTACTTCATCATCCAAGAAAATGTGCATAAAACCTACAATAATTTATAATAAGTGTAATATGGCTATCGATTATCTTATTAAAACGCTCTAGCAGCAATTGGAATAAAAATTTTGGCTCAACACAAACATGATTAATGGACACGATGACTTGTGTTTGGCTGAGTCAACGCTCCGTAGCGCACTCTCTATCTTCTCAAAGGAGTGCGTAAGTCCGCATTTTGCAGTCGATAGTTGGAGTGCCTTTCCCACTCAGCTACAAATGCGTGTACCAAGACGAAGCAACGCCACTGATCTAAGTTCTCCATTTTCAGATAGAGAATCCGAACGCGTCTGAATCCAATCTAATCCAAGTTGCTATCAACGGGAGAAGAGGCAGATTTACGATGAGACTGGGCAATTCGTTTGATGAAAAGAGATCAGCCCATCATTGCTTGAGAATACGTCCGGGGGCCATGATTCACGGCTGAGGACGGTTATCAGGTTGGTCGGTTGGTTGTTTACCTTGCTTTGATGATATGGAACAGTAAATTAAGCAAGACTAAGGACGGGAGGGTTCAAATAAACTTTGGCGTGGATCGCTGCTATTCTTTGAATGCTTTCCTGTGACAAACCGTGACTTCGAGAAAGAACTGTAATCCGATTGAGAATCACGAATTTTCCTGAACTTCCCAATTTACCATTCGTCAACGAGAATACAGAAATGTGAGAAATAAATCAGGTGAGCTGACGAATTGGTGCTAGAGTAGGTGCTTTGTATGTGCACTCCGCATAAAGTGTTGTCCGACCTTGGCTTAGACAATCTATGACATCACCAATGCGCGCAAGCGACAATGGGTCCATTTTTTCAAAAAGAACTCTTTGATAGGGAAAGGAGAGGGGTAGGTAGTGAGTCTTGTATGAGAATGGCAGGAGGTGGGATGAGGATTGCATTCGTTGAAACGAGATAAGAGGGTGGTCGGAAAAAAAGACGTTTCGATTCGGCACGATGCGATTTGCCGACGATATAGCAATGAAATCAGAGGCAGAAAAGGATTTGAAGAAGAATTCAGCAAAGACAAGGCAAAAAATGAGTAGATATCAGCTGAAGATCAGTGCGAAGAAAAGTAACGTATTAGTATACTAAAGAAGATAATATTTGAAGACTGACATCAAAATAGGGCTGAATATCCTGATAGAGATGAATCAATACTGTAAAAGGAAGAACAAGGAATATATGGAAGAACAAGGAATACAATTATTAGTGGAGTAGTCCAGTTTCCACAAAAAGAAGGATATACTTGCAGCAAGAAATGTAAGCGAAAAAGCAGAGAAAAGTTCCATTTGAACCTCGTTCCAAAGACTTCATCGGAAGTCTTCTTCTGTATGGCAGAGTAGCAAAGAAAATGAGATATTCTAAATATGCAGGGTAGGAAAAATGAAGGGTATTGATTGGTTCGACGAGTATGCCATAATTAAGTCCAAAGAGGACTAGGAGGGAGGAAAAGCCAAACGAAAAATTCTAAGAAGAAGACGGAAAAAATTGGTGGGCTATATGTATTACATGATGACCTGATGAAGGCAGCTGTAGAGGGGCTGAAAGTGAAAGGAAGAATCCGGATAACAAATGGATAACTGGTTAAAGGCTAGGAAAGAGGAGAAAAATGAGTAAAAATGTTAGCTGGCAATGTATTCTTGCCACCTCAAACACAAAAATGGGATTTTTGGCTTGAAACGTATGAGCAAAATGTATTGTATTGTACTGTATTCTATATATATGTATTGTACTCTATTCTATGTATACCCAAACTGTATTCCTTTTAATTGATGGATGGAGGAGCAAAACATTGCCGAAACAATTTGATAATGTGGTAGAAAGTACCTTTCTATGTGAGAAATTTCCGAAAAGGGGAAAGAACACAGCAAAATGGAATGAGATCGAGACAAAGACTATGGTGAAAACATCCATTTTCTGAAGAAAAAGAAATCGCGGAGAAAGATAAGGGCAAAATAGGTGGTATAAAAGGGCAAAAGGCGATGTTGGGTTCTTGGAAAGAGAACATTTGGCGAGGTTTGAGGCTTGTAGGTCTTCTCCTGAGAAATTGAACCCCGGATCGATGACCCACGGCGATGATTAAATGAGTGACGGCCCAAATGAAAAAGCCGATGTTTCGGAGCAGGAATTCTCTCTCTCTCTCTCTCTCTCTCTCTCCCTCTCGCACAAGAGAAGGAAGGTGATGGGGATGGAGGTGTTGGCTGGCCACCTTCGCTTCGGTCCAACGACTCTCCTTGATGGGCCGAGGAATGCCAAGAATGCTGCGCTGCCAACAAAGACGAGATGTTGGCACTCACGGGATGTAAGGGCGGCCGAAACATGGGTGAGGTGTTCCTCTGTGAGCGTTCGGAAGAGCAAATACGCTATTGGTTCGGGTTAGTGTGGTGGCTAGAGTTCTTTGCTTGCTCCCCACCCGGTGGGTCCAACGTCGAATCCCGGCGATGGCAGAGAGAGTTTTCATGGACTGTCCGATCCCTGCTAGAATTCTTTCAGGTGGGAACTTTAAGAAGGTACAGCACTCCGTCGTCGGATTGAACGTTGAACCGTCATCCCTTTCGCGTCTTTCGTTGAGAGCAGGCTTTTGCTGACGCCGGGTTTCTCTCCACCCTAACCTCCTTAGCCCTCACTCATGACGCAAATGGCCTTAGCTGTCGGTCTCCTTCTCCAAGTACCATGAAATTGGCAGTATATACGCCAGGGATGGGTCTAGCATAATATCGCGACTCACTGAAAACAATTCGAAGAAGGATGGGCAAATCAAGGTAAAGTGAAAAAAAAATCTTCCCCATTCAGCAATTTTCTAGTAATATTAAAATTTGAACGCGCGAAATTTTTATACTCTATTAACTAGTTAATACGTCATTGGAGTTTTGGCCTATTTACTCGATCAGGAGGAAATGTATACTGTGGAAAGGAATCGCATACAGCATTGTAAACTAAAAACAACTATGCGAGACCCGCGCGCAACACTCACGAGTTGCTGGAAAGCAGAGAAACGCTCAAAATGAGCTCGTTGCCATATCAACTGATGAAAGGGGTTGAGCACTACAAATTTTGGCCGCGGGTAGTTCAAGTGGTTTGAGTGTTTGAGTGAAATGCCAAATTAAAGCCCAGCGCCTCGGCAGTGGTAAATTGACGGAAATAAGTTCGGATTTCAGTACGGCGTTAACCGAATATTAACGAGGGGCAAAACATTCTAGGCAAGGTGAATACACCGAGAAAGTGAATTAATACTTTAACAATTGTTAAAAAAATGTCTCAATTCAAAACATTTGAAAGAGTAAATAATGAGAGAAAATATGAATATGCTCCTAGTTTCGCCCAAATTACTCATGAAAAGAAAATAATGTTTATTTGTTATGCTAGACATGAGCAATGGGTCCTGGCAGTTGAAGCTCGTTAATTAAAGCTCAAATACGTTAAAGAACCCCGTAAGTTACCTCAACGGACATATGGGGTGAGGCCACCTACCGCTTACTAAGAAACAAAAAAGAATTAATTTTTAATTAAAGATTGCATGTGTAATTCAATATTTCAAAATTGCAATTTCAACTTCATGATCAATTACCATCACTTTCGTTTGCAATGTATTTTCAATAAGTGATTCAATCTTCTGTGATTAAAGACGGCAAATTCCGATAATATTTAACTTATATCCAAACATCCAAAATGTGTGGAACTTTGATTTTCCGCTCTCGCGCGACAAGAAATGCGGAAACGCAAAGCCCTGATGACTGGGAGAGAGTGTGTTGTCAAAACTTTCTCAGAAATCAACACGCTAGCCAAGGGAGGAACCCAACAAAACTTATCACTGATCTAAGGTGGTTTATTCGAGAACCTTTTTAAACATTTATATATTCATTATACTTCTTACTTAAAAATGATAGCCATTCACCTATTGAAAATGGCAAGTTCTGGGAAGGCAAGTGTTGCGCCAAAGGCTCGTAATGAAAATTGAGTCGCAAAATATCCATGCACCTTAGTATTTATTACGAGCCTAAATTCTCTCCACTTTTACGATTTAGGAAAAGTCTCCTCATAGCCAAAATTGTTTCATTTCCATTGTATGAGGCATCAATCAACGCAATCCACGCTTTTGCTTAAGCACAGATACGCGAATCGCATTCTTTTCAAATTTCTTCGCGTGGGATGATGGACTTCGTGGGCGATGATATCAAGCGTCGCTGCTTCGGTGAGCGGGAAAAGGAAGGATCGATGGAGTTGGAATCAAATGCCACTCGGATGCCCATCCATCCTCCAGATATGTTGAAAGAAGCAAGATGAAAGTCGCGTGCCGCATGTGCCACTCGTGCGTGGCTGCGTGCGTGGTGTCTGTGATTGCACAATGGCGTGCGTGTCAGTGATTGCACGACTGTCTCCACGTGCAACTACCATCCGAGAGGCCAACCGAGACTGGAGATTAAAAAGATTTTAGACTTCGTGCGTTGACTAAAGGATGGAGGAGGCACTTAGGTACCTAATTGTGAGTCCGACTATCCGGTTGAAGGGCGCTCATTCGCATCGGTTTCCAACGTTGTTCACGGCGCACAGCGGGACGGAATCGTAAAATGCTAGCCCGCAATACAAAAATGAAATAATGGCATCAGTGGAAAATCATCTGGTCACGAATAGGGATGTTTGATGAGTCAGTAAATGGCACTGGTAAGTGCATTGCAGCAAAATTGTTGTTTTTAAATGGAAGAATTCACAATTGAACTCGACAGAGCGACGAACAAGTGGAGGCTTACTTAGTTCTATAACGTATTTGAGCTTTAATTATCAAGCTTCGACTGCCAGAACCAATTTTTCATGTCTACCACAGTAAAACTGTATATTATTTTCTTTTTATGAGTAATTGGGGCGAATCTAGGATCATCAAGATGTTTATCTCATGTTTCATCTCATTCAAAATTTATGAGTTTAGACTTTTTTTCAATAATTATTGAACTAGTAAACCCTTTTTCCGGTTTATTCACCTTGGCCAGCATGATTTGTACCTTAATAATTCTTCCAATATTTTCTTCAGTTTTGGCCGTAAATCGGAACATTTTTATCAGCTTTCATGGAAAATAATTTCTTTTTGGAAATGAATCAGAAGTGTTTCCTCCCACAGGCGCAATAGCCATTGATGACTGAAGAGCCTAAAAATGTTAGAATGTATCATAAGTGAATATTCTCAGTCACTCACCATATTCGCGTGGCTCATTTGTTCTCTAAATGATCGTTCAAAAATTACTCGTGTCACAACGATTACGCTGAGTAAGGTCGAAAATCCTGAGGATACAGGCCAAAAATTCTCATTCATTTTTTAAAAAATATGTTAGAAATTGTTCAAATAATTTTTTGATAATTGCCATGTAAATGAAAAATTCCATCACATTCAATTTCCGTTGATCGTAAATATTAAATCATGAAGTTTAAAGTTTGTTTCGGTACAGTTCGTTTAGTTAATGGTAACTTTCAATTTGATTAATGATATTTTTTATGAACAATTATATCATTAGAAAATAAAAAAATGCATCAAATTCCTATTCAGTGGCTCAAAAGTAAATGGAAAAATTCATTTATTGACATTTTACCGCGAACAACGCCGTTATGACTTTTGAATTTCCTTCAATTTTGAACCTCTGTAGATACAGAGCAGCGATTAGTATCCAGCAATACATTAATTCCCAGTATTTGCTATGCGTAATATTGTGGTATCAGTAGTATCAATTGTGAGAAATATCATTAAAAAGTTATGAGCTTGAAAAAATAAAATCAAATATTGGATATAAATTTCGGTTGGCAGCTCAAACTCAGGCTAATTTTACTTTTATTTCTGCGTATTTCTCCGCGAAATTCAGATCGCTCCGAATGGCAGTGACGGCAATGGCGACTTAAGGAAGCCCATTTGAAGGCACGATGTTATACAAGATATCTATGACCGACTGCAGAATCCTTTCATGCAATAATCGGTGATGAAATCTTCATCAGAGACGGGCGAAATATCATGGTAAAAGGTATCTACCCCGAAACATTAAATACCGAAGCTATTGGTCCGCAAGAGAAGCAGTTTATTTACTGATGGCATATTATTGACAATCCTAGAGCTTATTTACGAAGAAGAAAACGCAAATTTATTTCTATCGTCGCCTTCCTCTCACCGCTAAGTTTTAAGATTAAGAGTTTATTATTCCCTCTCATACTACTTCAGTGGGAAGAGGATCATTACACAATTCATTTCCCTTGTCCGAATTTGGTCATAGAATAACACCCTATCGTCAGATACCGACTTTATCACGACGCATTAGTGGCGCCACTATAACCTACAATATAGCTCTCGTGCAGCCATTATAATTTTAATTCAAAATATCCCGAAATTTATTTATTTATTTATTTATTTCATCACCAAAAACGGCACAAAGGTTACATTGGATGTTCCTTAAATAAATAATACCTAAAAGATAAAACAACAATAGCACAATTAATAAAAACTTACGGAAAACAAAATTTTTAAACATAAGAAGGGGCACTATTTGCAGCCAAACGCCTTGGCTCTTTGTCCATGAGAAAGATTTCCAGGATTCTCGCCACCCACTTTCGAAGAACCCCTTATTTTTAAGAACCCCTTTCGAAGAATCTCCTACATATTGCATGAATTGGCTCGCAACGTGTGTTTCTACACCTTGAAATTTACGTGACGATATCTGGATCGGTGAAGAAAAGTCTGTGGACCATATAAACATTTCTCGGTGATTATGTTATCGAAATTGCCGCCACTTTTTATTAGTTGTAGAATCGCTCCGAAGAGCGTTTAAGTTCAACGAACCACGCGAGGCAGTGGTGTTTGGCGAGGAGCAAAAACCCTGTGACCTTCTCAGCAGGCGTGCGTGACATCATCAACTTACGATAGCATAACGGTGGTCGAATTATTTTCGCAATGGATTAGAAAATCCAAGAATACGGGTCCTCTTATTTTTCCATCTGCATCACAATCGTCTGCACAAAAGATGATAGACTCGTCTATTCCTTCTCAATGATCTCCTACTAATAGATAAACATATATTAACCCCCTCGAAAGAGATAATTGCATGTATAATAGTTGGAAATATCATACATTTTGTTTACATGGCAAAAGAGATTTTTTGATAACGCGTGCTAATTATGGGGCTGAGGAATCACTGAAGAAACTGCTGACCGGTATGGCACTTGGATCGCTATAAAGAAGATATTAACACATTATGTCTCAAAAACGGTACTTTTATATGTTTCCCTCGTGAATTACTGAAGGTTTTTGTCAAATGGTGACAAAAATTGCCCGGACAGCGTATTACTTTATTAAAACTTTCCAAAAGATATATTGAAAAAGAAGTGGTCGATATAACTAATACTTTCATATAAGTATAGATTCTACGGAAATGGAGATTTTGTTAACAATGTGCACTCCTTCACCTGGAATTTATGAAGCCGATGAAGCCCTATAGGGACCGATAGCCTGGTTTGGCCTTGCATTGCTCTGAAGACGCCTCAAACTGTGTTGGGAGAAGTTTGGGATCAATGGTGATGGAGGAGGATTAGGGGAAGATGAGAGATTAAACGCAAAGCCCTGGTTGGTTATTAAGGCGTGAGAGAGTCCAATATCAGTCAGCCGAGCCGAATGCCACAGGGATGGACAGGGGAATGAGCGTAATCCATGAAATCATTCAACCGACCAATTCCCCTTTCCACGCCTACCCTCGTCATAAGCTCACTTGGAAACATTCTACCGGTGAGTTATCAACTCCTCAAGCTGATATTTTTCCAATCAAGAAAGATAAAATAGTATATGATTTTGAATACATTTAATAGCGAGGGTTCTATCCTAAAACAGAAAGCAGTAGTGTTTTATGCAGTTAGAAAAACCAGTTTTACATTCAATTTTTGAATGAAGTAATGTTTTCACAACGGAGATGGTGATAATGCAATCTCGAGTGTACCACCAAAACTGAAGTCAACCGAAGCATTCTTTTCTTAAATTTGTCTCTCAATTTTAAACCCGACGCCGATCCCGAGAAAATGCTATTCGGCACAGTGTTAGGTCACATGGTAATAATGCTTTTATTTCCCAACTTACAACTGGTAATTGAAATATCGCTTTTATAGTTTAATCTGTATATACACACGGATTCGAAGTTCAACAAAGTCGTAAAGTAATATTCCATGGACGATGGTTAACAATTTCAATATTTCCGGCAGCCGACTCCGCAATTTTTTTTATTAATTATCTGCATTCGATTCTAACAAATGAAATATATTGGATTTGTCACACAATGATCAACATAAATATAAAGCGATAGAGGGATTTAATATAATCTTCAGGTGTCCACTCAAGTGACCGTTCTGCGAATCACACAGGCACTCCTTGACGACATCCAATATCCAGCTACTATCTTCGCGTCCTACCCTGCCTTTGTCTCTGCCCACTAATCAAAGATCTCTCGCGGAGATTAGAAAGTCGCATGTTGAGTGCGGAAGCCCCGACCGAGGTGCCCGTTGCGGCCAGAAAGGTAACCACCGGAGCGTGAGGGTCGAGGAGGGTCTCCAATTACGTTTCGCTCTTATCTTGGCTGTCTTCACCAGCGATGCGCACGGGCGCTTGCCTCATTCGGACGCACCACACCACGTACTACCCTTCATATCCCATGATTCTGAGGGATGAAAGGCCGCCCCGAACTTATAACCCCCTCCTCCAACCCCATAGCATTGCAGCCCTTATCCTCGTCTCCATCTCCAAACAGTGGGCTCTGTCGCTCAGATGCGAATCGAAATACATCAAAAGAATATGGTCGAAGGATGAGAAATAGTCAATACTAGCAGGCCATACGGCGTTTCTCGGGAAGGACAGAACCCAGGCAAGTGGCAAACTTGGCATTTGGATGGTCAAATGGCAGGATTAACCCCCTTTGGTCGCGCGGCGCCTAGCAGACGCCATGCCATTTTATTTTCGTAGCCCACATCGTATTTCCTCATTTAATAAAGTCACCTTCCATTTATCTAATCATTATAAGCTTCTGAACTAGTCACCAATGTGATTTTATCTTTTGTCACGTTTCTGGAATAAATAATGATGATTCGTTACTTTTGGAGTCTTGCAGACGCCACGCGACAACTTGAGCTACAAGACGTTACATGATATTCGCGATATTCATTTCAAAGATTTTAATACGTTTATTATTTAAAAAAACTGCTATATAAAGCATTTAATTTTGGATGTGCGTCGTATTGCTGACAGTTTTTTACTGTAATCAGTATAACACCTGAATGAAACAATTAATGCAAAAATTTTGTATAGTTTTCCCATAATTTGAGATAACTTTTGCATGTACTACACCGTTTTCCCCCTCCCACACATTTATAGTGGCTTGCAGGGTGTGGACGTAGATGTAGATGTATTACGTTAACCATGATATCCACATAACATTTTCGAAGTTACATCAACGATAGGATAAAATGTTTTGGTTCAAGGTCAACTAAAGGCACTTTCAAAATGAAATGCCTAAAAAATTAATACGAAATGCCTCCAAATTCTACACAATGCTCACTGTAGGAGCAATAAATGCCCAGGTAATAACCCAGAGGAAAATTATATTTCCCAGAAACTTTGTAAAAGAATAAGAATTAGTGGCGGAACACATAAAAAAGAGGTCTAAAAAAAAGAGGTCCCTTTTTTTTACCAATGCAGTGGAGGGAGGGAAAGGAGCATTAGAAATCGGTATTATAATTAATAATGACACCGAGGAGAATGAATTGTGTTAGGGTACGCGTATGCGTTTCCGAAAGGACACTGAAGAGAATGGAAAAAAAGAAATGCCGAAGCCCGAAAGAGATCTATGGGCAAAAATCATAGAATGACTCAGTACATATATAATAATTGTAAAAATTTCATTTTTATCCAGTAGTCAGAACATTCTGGCAGCTATTGTTCAAATAAAACATTTTGATATAATATTGATACGATGCAATAAAAACTGTTAAAAGCATTAAAATAATTAGTATTCAGTCATTTACTAACACAAATATCTCCATCATTAATATGCCCAAATTGGTTATACATTCATGTAATTAAGTATTCAATGAATCGTAGTTAAATGATTAATCGTAGTTAAAACATTCAATTTTGTTTGTATGCATTTTTTTAGAACATTCCAACATAATGTTTGTGAGACGCCGCGCAACAAACTGCGTTTCAAAATATATGGTACGGACGGAGGGATTATCGGCGAAAAAAGCAGATATGATGATGGTATGCGCATGCTTACACACAGCAAGCAATGGGAAAAACTATTTCCGTGTACCGCGCACTGGATCAACTTATACCCCGCTCCGCATCATTGATCATTATGAGTCTCCGCGCGTGCGCAGACAAAAAACGACGTGTGAATGCATATCCCAGCAAATAGGTAAGAGTATTAATAGTTAAGTGCATAATCCTTTGAGTTTATATTTTCCCTTTGATCGAGTAAAGAGGTGTGCCTACTCTGCAGGATGTCCAATCACAGACATTGTATGACGTGACTAAACGAACGGTAATGAGAAAACGACACAAAGGGCATGTCGAAAAGAACTCAAATAATTAGGAGTACGGGCTCCAGGAGGATGAGATTCACCTAAGTTTGGTTGCAAGTCGAGGACCCGCATGGAAATGCATCGCGGACAGCCAATCAGCGGAGAGCTAAAAAACGATTTATTTCTTTTACTTGTACACTGAAATTAATGACCAAAAGTTCGTAAAACTGAAAAAGAAGCATTAGTTTGCAAACAAAGAGTTGTTTTTTGCTTTTATTTTATTTTTAAAATGCTATTTCACTTAAGATACCTGTCTCAAAATGGCCGAATTTGAGATACGTGTTGTTAGAACTTAGCCATCGATATACTCTTCAGTGTGGGAAAGAGGCGATAAAAATAGTGTAAACAATAGCAAACTCCGCAGTTCCCGTGCAAAAGGGCTAGGAGTAGCTGAGGATCGGTGACCCGCTTAGCATGAGTTCCATTAGCTTACCTAAATATTTACCCATGGCCTCCGTTTTTTCGTTATCCAGACACGGTACACTAAGTACTTTTTTTCACATCACATGCCTTTCTGCTTAGAGAGGGAGGGACTTCGAATGGTCTTCACATCAACCATCTCCTCCCTCCCTCCATCCAATTGTATTGCGTCTCTTTCCTTCTCATCGACTCCAGCAAACCATCGACTCCAGCCACATTGTCACTCTTGAAAGAACTCTATCCTTCTTCATAACGCCCTTCAACACCTGTTCCACTTGTATCTCCACCTTCTTTTGCCGTTCTCCACGTCCACCTGTGTTTACTTCAACGATTGTCTTAATCGGAACTTGGGATGTCTTCTTCTTCGAAAGCGATTAAAGAAGCGCGGAAGTCGGACGATCCATTTATTCTCAATATTTTCAGCATTCGTACTCGCGAGGATTAACATTGAAACGATTAAGAATTTGATAGATTTTATCATAGCGAACATAAATTTTAATTTATATCCATAATTACTCTGGAATCCAACGACCAATGGTGGCCCCACTGTCGATGGTAGAGAGGTGATAGGGTGCAATCTTCCATTTGACATTTGATATTTGGCGTTTTGGTGATGAGTGGGTTAGAGTTGAAATAAAGCGATGGCCTCGATAACTGAAGCCCTTGTGCTGGCTAAAAACACAAACGCTGACTAGCAGCCTTGGACTGAAGGCACAAAATCGTTCTGTTTCAATCGGGAAACTAATTGCATGCGGTATTAGTTATAACTCGTCAGTGGGAGTATTTGTCGACGGGTATTTTCTGCAGAAAGAGAGATTCCACAGTAGACCTCATGAGATTAAACTTTCAATGTTGTGAACGAAGGTTTTCGGCATCGACGCTTCATTATTTAATGCGAAATTAAGACACATCAGTGAGAAAGTTGGAAAGCATGTTGCTGATATCCGCGAACGGTACCCATATGTGCATGCGTACCAAATCGATAAATATGTTTCGGTCAAAATCAATGCTAAAGTGCATGTTTATTGGAAGCTATCTCATGAATCATTGCTAACATTACTCGCACTCTTCAGTAAAACCGTCGAAAAATTACGAATATCACATGGGCTCTAACAGCATTATCCACCCAATTACCTTTCGGAAGATTTGATTTTTGGCCACCAGGTGTCAAATAATTTGTTTGGATTCGTGAATAGCCGATTTAACCGTGAAATTCAGATCGCTATGGTGTCAGTGGCACGAGTGGTGACACTTGGAAAACCATTTGAATGCACGGCGGCTGATAACTTCTAGTGGCCGACTGTAGAATCCTTAAAACTGCATCATTCGCGGACAGGATCGTATTTTCAGACTGCACTCCACAAAATAACTGCGCGATAGGCAACGCCTTCTCCACGCTATGAATCCAGGGAGCGATTTTTTCGGTATAGGAATCTCTGACCGCGCTAATGAACCACGGAACAAATGATGTCAAATATTTATAAAAACTGCACGATAACTCTCGCATTTCTGTGTTATAAAGTTATGAGAAAATGGCTGAATTGAGGAAGACTTGCTCTCGTCGCTGTTAAGATTTCCTCACTTTTTGGGCGATGGACCGGGGAAATGAAACATGGCGTATCTACTTTTCTAACTCTTTCAAAATTGCAGCATAATAGATTTTGCGAACTATACTATGCATTTACTAGCTGTTTTATTTTTTGGGTTTTCGAATAAATGAAGGGATGAGTCAAATCTTTCCCTAAAAAATTTATCTGCTTCCCTCGCGGTTAATCAATGCTCTTATGTCTCGTTGCAAAGTTGGAGTTTAACGTGCAATCCCCACTCTGTCTGCCGAGGATATATCATGCCAAGCGCCGACCTTTGCATCGCCTCTCCTCCCTTCCAAACTCACTTCCTCACTGCATCGATCGAATTTCTCTTTCACTTACACTGGAAAGGTAACACTGGTTGTGCCATTTGTTCTCTTCGTGCATCTTAAAAGCAGAACCCTTCGCGCCGATGAGGTGCTGTACGGGTGCACACGGGCAGTTGGACGCATAATTTGTCTTTCTCAATCGATTTGTTTATCACATATGAATATAACCACACAAACTAAGTTCCGTCTGTCAGTAAATTTTAAATTTCTTCCGTTAATCTGGTGTATTTGCTATTTGTTTTCGGACTGGTATAATATCCCGCTTTCACTTATTAGTAACATTTTTCACGATAAATTGGCTATATTTCTATAATTTCTTAAAATAAAACAAATTAAGAGTCAAAGAATTGTACTGTTTCGCCAGCTTTTCCTTGAGAGGAGTGCGGTAAGGATTGCGGCTAGGAGCATACGACAGCGTCAGCGGTTCCGCGCTGAGATCTTCATGAACATGGCCGCGTTCAGAAGCGTCATTAATAAAGTTACATAACTTGATTCCGAGTCCACATGATGACGAAAGACAGCGATCTCCTATAGAAATTAAACCAACTACCTCCAGCAGAGGAGAAATCTAGGAGTCATCGCAGCGTTAATGAATTCGGCTCTAAGGCCTCGATGTTCGTTTTTTTTTTAACCCTACGATGATCTGCTGGATGCCTCCTTTGTTGAAGCTGCATCGTAAATATTCACATGAGATCTTGCCCTTCGTCTCCAAGTAAATTATAAATCACGATAACTTGTGATTTTGAAAACTCTCTTAAAACTACGCACCGCAATAGAGATAGTCAAACACCAACCATGAGTAGATGGCGCTAACGCAGAACACTTATCGTCATCGCAGCCGCTCCGTTCTTGCCTCCCTTTTTCCGGAATGCACTCGGCGTGTGTTTGACGCGCGAAGCGAGCGTCTCTCCGTTTTGCAAAGCGTCTTCTTCTTCGTTTTCCATGCGAGGAGAGCGCGAGACTCAGATAGGACTGCCCCAGAGGGTTGGACGGGGACGAGAAGGCAGGATATATCGCTCCCCCAGGCCAAGCGACACGCGCCAACCCTCAGAAAAGAAAAACCCTTTTCCCAATCCCTCGGAGGGAGGCAAACCCTTTCTCTCTCCCCTTTCATCCGCACAAATACAACCCTTTCTCGCGCAGAAAGAGGAAGACTTTTGCTCTTAAAACTTTGACTCGAGTCGATGTACATGCCTCTGCCCACCTCTGCAAGCCACCCAGCGGCGGAAGACGCAATTTAGGATGTATCCATTTTCCGCCTCACCTCTCTTGCGCGCCCCTCCAGCGAGAAAAAGTTCTTAAAGGGGTGAGCGGGAACTTTACACGCTTATATATATGGTTTATGTCTGAAAAGGTTTCCAGCTCTCTACTAAAATTTCCCTTTTCTGTCCTTGCTACTCATCTGCAAAGAGCAGTCTATAAACACTCCGAATTAATGTAAACGCTCTATCTTACGCCTTTTGCAAGGAAGTACTCTCATCAATAGAGATTAAAATATATCAAATGAAGTTGGTAGCATTGTTTGGCGTGTTTCTGTATTAAGCGACACGTACCAACCTCGAATAATATTTTCCTTTGCTGTCTTTGAAGTTCATTTTAATCTGCAAAGAGAAATGCGTGAGGGATATGAGTTACTTATAACGAATTGCTAAATATGCCGTTTGCGCGTAGCAAGTTTTCGTCCGAATAATTGATTTAAATAAATTAAAATAAATACGTTGCATAATTTGGTGAGTTTTTTTTATCTTTTTCAGCTCTGACATCTTTCGTCCATCAATTCACTCAAGTGGTTACATGAAACTAAATGTGAGATTTGGTGCTACAGAAGGGCGTTTAAAGTTATCTGGTACGAGCGGATGACGGAGGATTAGGGGTGTTGATTAGGGGTGAATGAGAGGCCTGGACTTGATAGGTGCATAAACGGGGCAAATTCATCCGCCAAGTACTGGGATTTTCTCTAAGGGATGTTGGAGCGCAAAAGATACAGAGGATGACATAAGATATTTTTATACTTGGAGATAAAAATGAAGAACATGGGATGCCGGCCTCGGCGAGCATAAGCCATCGCCAAACATACCGAAGGTCGTGGGTTCGAGTTCCACCTGGCCCCTATCCATGGCATGGATGTTTGTGTTCGTCTACTGTTATTTGCTGAAGTTCCAGATGTCAAGGCCTCATTGTGTTGATTTTGGAGGTAATTCAGTGAAAAATAAATAGAGAAATGTGGAGGATACTCCGATATGAAGAGAAGGGCTGTCGCCAAATAATCCTGTTGTACTGAAAACGGCAGAATGTGAAACAAAATTCCCAAATGTAAGAAAACAGGTCACAATGATATATGGAATCATATTTTATCTTTACAATGTAGATATGTTTGAATCTAAATATCTAATAAAATTGCTTTGGGTATAACATAAGTATTAATCAAAATATTTGCGTTATTAAAGGCAACAATATAGGCGGCACATTGAGTTTTCAGCATTTCAATCTCTTGTAGGTAAATATCTATTTAACAACGAAAAACACTTTGAAATCTTTATGTAATTATCATATCAATGCTAAGCGCAAGTTCTTTCTTCAATTATAAGCTTAATGTGCACTGTACAGGTGAATGAATTTAATTTTAAGTACAGATAATAGAAATTATTTTTAAGCGCAAGTAATTTTTTTTCTCTCACTGTTTTCCACAAGAATGATATTTTGCACGACCGCATCCGATAGTGTGCAGAAGAGAAGTTGTGTTGGAAAGGATGATCAATCATAATTTTTAGATTCATTTTCAGAACAGAAAACAAAGTCATGTTGGCCTTAGCATTTACGTACTAACATACATTTCAATAGAGATGTAATTCAAAGTAAGGGGTGAAAGCCAAGGCATGGAAACAAAGCATCAAAACTTCTTACCGAACTAAAATCTTCTTCTCAAAGTGTTGCGGTCGTCTAATTTAAAATATAATGGAGAAAAATGGCGTTAAGCCTCGAGTGCAAGCCACACCTGATCACTTATTTCCTCTCAAAGAACCCAAATGTCGAATCAATTGCACTTTTAATCGACTCCTTAGGACGTAAAATTGATCATATGATCTGCATGAAATTTTAAATTAATAATTGTAAATAAGCTGTATTATTATGGAATAAATTTAACTTGGGAAGAAGAAGACTTGATGTTTTGACCTGAGAGCATGACAAATACTCTTGAGCACAATTTTGAGGATTTGATGCATTAGCTGTGCACATTGGTGTACCAACAATATCGCAGTAATCAAGTATTAAATATTAGAGAAAATGAAACGTGAAACTACACACAACTGATGATTCCCATTTTTTCAAACATCACACCCAAATTTCGAGGCATTTTAATTTCAAAAATACTAAATGAAGAAAATTCATCAATGCTACATGGAATTAATTATTTAGTATTGTAAATTACCGATGAATAAGGAGAATATAAATCAAGTGAAAGGATTGGCGTATTGAATCGTGAGTTTGAAAGATATTCGTGATCAGAATTATGAGGAGTGGAGGAGGGTATTGATGCAGTGGCTATGCTTATGTGCATGTTCTAACAATATCTCCGTAATTAAGTATTAAATATTAAATGAAATGAGAGTTGAGCCTTGATTCCAACACACACATAACTGATGATTCCTTTCCTCTCTAGTATTACATCCTAACGCCGATTCAATTTCACTTTTTATCAACTAATGCATGAGTGAAGTTTATCAACGCCATGTGTGTTTATGTATGTATTTATATTTATAAATTACCGGTATAATTCGAGAAGAAATTGAATTTGTTTAAAAGTCGACGCATTGAATTGAGAGTGTGAAGCATATTCGTGGGCAGAATTTTGAGGAGTGGAGTGTGAGATGATGCATTGGCTGCAGGTCTCGAGGGGTAAAGGAGAGGATATTTGGAATGGGGGACACGTATCCTAAGAGAATAAATATTTGATGCTCAGGGAAACGACAGGGACGACACGGGATACGAGTATTTGCAGGGGTGAAATTCTGGCTCACGATATAGAGAAAAAATTGGAATGCGTCGCTGAGAGTAAAATATACTTTTGCTAGTTGTCTATGGCATGCCTTCAGTATCTTTGAGCCTTAGATGTTTACAAGGCAAATAGAATATACTCTAATTATAATTTAGGGTTAGCATTTGGTTAAAAACAAATTGCCATTCGTAAAAGCAAGGTTATTCCCTCCTCACAAATACATTTCACACGCACTGATGAATAATATTAGAATAGCGTAAGATTTACTCTCATTGACAAAAGTAAAGAGATTCTGCACTTAGGAAATACCTGCTGATTTAAGCATACAAACACAATTGCCCTCAGATCAAATAAATCAATTACAAAAATTGTGACATCGAACGCTCAGTTTTTCATTCCTCTAGAAATGGCATAATTTTGAACAGCCGACTGATGAAATGAATAATCGAATACTGCTAATTTTTATATTATAAATAAAACAAACAAAATTTTAAACGAAAACCGAAAACGTTCATCTTTATTTTAAAATATTCCAATGCAAAATAAATTATCAAGTCATAAATAAATTCACAAGAATGAGATATTTTATGTGATTTTGTATTTAGAGGGGTGTATGTACCTGCCATATCGTTAGATTTTGCGTGGCTTCAAAATACCATATTTTACATTTATTATTATGAATTTTACGTACTTCTAAATGATGCATGCTCCTTTAAATTTTGCATACAATTATTTTATTCATCAACAACTCTGAAAGTACATTGCTTTAACAACGTTTCAAATAACTTCACGCATTAAACTGGGATCGTATTATCGGAATTAATATTCGTGATGATATAACATACTTAAATTTCAACTTTTCAATGCACTTCCGCGCGATTGCAAATACTCTAATTGAAAAACTGAAAATAAATGGCTCGCACTTCACTCACCATCATGTTGTGTACATTTTTAAAAACTCAATGAAACGTGGAACGAAGTATCAGCAAAAATCCAGGCCTCCAAGGGGTTGACCTAAGCCTACTCTACGTAGTCCACATGAACCTAGTTCAATATGCTACCCCGCGAGTCACGTGTGGCGTTAGTGTCGGGTGCAGAAGCAGAAGAACATGATATGCCAAAAGAAAAAATGGGAAAGGAGTAAAGAGTTCCTCCTACCTTTTATTAAAGTACTTTATTATCCGCAGGGGAAAGTCTTCTATCCATTTGTTCTGCAATATATCTCTCTTATTTTCTCATTTCTGTCGGGCATTTTGGAGGTAGAATTTAATTTTAAAGATTATGTTGATTTGAAAGATGTCAATTCTTTTTTCAAGCACGTTATCTCCGAGACTCAGCGGCCCCCAGCCAGATGCGCATAACACCTGAATGCATAAAGCTTTCCGTGTCGCTCTTGCGTAGCTTGCAAATTGCGAGTGATATATTCAGGCATAAGACGTGCCATGGAAGAGAAGACACCGGACTCTCTTTTTGAACAGGAGTCCATGAAGTGGTGGGTGCTTATTTTTGTCCTTGGTTGAAAATGATGTTCCGCGTGGAGTGCGCCCATAAATCATGATCCCAGAAAGAGGCCTTGCAATTTGTGCTCCTCGCCGCCACTCCTGGCGCCAATACGCCCTTTGCCGCTTTCTCCTCCCGCCCCCTCCCGCTCCTTCCCTGCGGAGCGTGACTCAACAGGTCGCGAGTGGAAGGAGGAGAGAAGCGTGCTAACTTAACACGCCCCCTTCCCCCATTCCCCTCTAACCGCTTCCGGGCCGTGCTTTGACACTGATATCGCAGCGGCGGCGGATGCGAATCGCACGCGCATGTGAAGGTGCGCCCCGGGACATCAATTTGACGCCTCGAAGAGCTTCGAGAAGATTTTTTGCGAGACGACGTGGATAATATCATTCTTTTTCCGTCGTGCGATGGTAACCGAGAACACGAATAGAAAATAAATGAATTAGACTGAAATGGGAGATTTAAAATGTCTTTCTTTCATCGTACTATTACCGATAGCAACGGTGTCACGATTAATGAAATTAATGGCGTCATTCACTTGAATGTCTCATTGTATTTTTTCTTTATTTCCATCATTATAACCTTGCATGGACTTACTACTACGATTGGGCAGTTTTGCCTTTGCATACTTGTGAAGGTATTTTCTCTTATCACGCGTAATGTTTTAGTGACTATGATATGCAAGTGAGCATCGGTCACCCCCTGCCAAACACCCCAAAGGTGGCTCGCCCGGAATTATGCAGATGAGATGTAGATGTGCATTTTAATTTTGAGAAAACCTTAAAAAGCATTTCAGGGATCCATAATAAAAATATTTATATTTTTCCATCGATTTTCAATTTCACCCTTCAATATGAAATTCAATGCTTCTGTGTATGTATGCATTTAACTCTACAAAAACTTCCTGGCAATTTAATATTCATAAAATAGATAGATTCAAAACGTTAAAGACGAACATATGTGATTATGGCAACATTTTCAGGTTAAGCAAATGCAAATGGTAGGAACGCCGGATTGCTTCTTATTTGTTATTTGCCGGGTCTGTGTATCGCTGGATAACAAATGTTGCGGGGCGCAGGTCCCCTAAAATTCACTTTTAAAAAGGCAAAATAGGGAATGAAGTGAGACTGAAAATAAACAACAATCGGGAGGGGTGTGGGTAGTTTAACTCCTAAAAATTCTTAGGTGAAGTTTTCACTCTTTGGAAATGGGAATATCTTTTGAGCCTTAAACAGTAGATATTGACTCGATTTATGGATTACAATGATCTGATTTCCCTGACCAAGCTTTGTTTAAGAAGGCCCAGGATCAAATAGTTCGAAAGACTGAAAAACGAGGTAGTCATAAGAAGAATCGCAGAAAAAAAGTTCTAATTGAAAATTTTTATAATAACTCAATAAATTGATTGGCCATTTTTTGGGGAATGATGGCCTGATCAAGACAATTATCGAGGGACAGGTGTATGTCAAGAACAAAAACGGAAGACCAAGGATTAGATACACGAAAAAGGTTATAGAAGATGGGAAAGAGAAGAAACTTAAATACGACGAGATAAGCTGATGGGAGACTTGAGTGGAAAGCTGTGGGAGTGGGGCAAATCAACCACAAAGTTGTTCACCGTTGGTGCTAAAATCACATATCATTTATTAAGAGTAGTCAATACGTATTTTTGAAATTTTTTTATGTATTTTATTAAGTATTCATCTAAAACACTATCACTCATTACTATCACTATCACTTATTACTTACTTAATGAAGCGCATGAATTCATAAATGTTCTCCGAACAAATATGCATTTGTAACGAGGTGTATAGCTTTTCTTTGTCTATTCTCCCTTACTTTTATGAACTGAAGCACGTAATCAGGAGAAATCGCTCGTAAAAATATTTATAAAAGCAAATAATAGAACCTAGTTGATAAAGAATTAAAATATTTTACCCGGCAGGGAGTAAAAAAAAAATAAAAAAATAATATTATCAGTAAAATTTGCCTAAACTTACGCCGTGTGAGCTATTAAAAGTTAATAATAAAACGTTATTGTACTTTTCCACACGATTTAATTAATACGACCGGTTTCTGTACCTGATGATGTCGCCTCTGCGACGAAACCGGTCGTATTAATTAAATCGTGTGGAAAAGTACAATAACGTTTTATTATTAAGAATGGATTTTCACAAAGTAAAGCCAGAAACAATCAAGTTTATTAAAAGTTATCCAACTACTTTATTCTAAATAATCTCATTAATTAAATGAATAAAATTAAAATACGATGCATAGTAAATCCCAGTCCTCCTCCTACGTACGTTTTTAGCTAGTTCATTATAATTAATTCGCCATTAGCGATAAAAATAACTCATTAGTTTTCCTCCCGACAACGTAAACTTGAAGAGTTTTGAACTTATACCGCCTCCATTCTTGTCAAGAGATTCTTGTCATATTGATTATTCGGCCGACTTAATGAGATTCCCTTCCAAACTTTATAAATGGCTATTTTTACGGTCGATTTACCTCTGGATAAACTCGGGCGTTATTTCCCTTCCCAAAAGTTAACATGTATCAACTTATCCCCTTTAAGAATATTCATCTCACTTTTCCCGTCGAAGGCGCTCTCTCCCCCGAGATTCCTAGTGCTTAATAAATGGACTCGAAACAGGACCACGCCCCCTCCCACACATACATACATATGTATGTAAATAAATAAATGTTTCCATTTTCCTTCAACACACCCACCCATAAGAGATGCTGCCGCTCTCCCTTCAACACTCCTTCCCGCTATTCCGTCGGTAGCAGTTCATATTCCAATAGGAAGCATAGCGGTCCTCATCGGTCATCCCACCGCATTCCCAAATAAGGTAAATCGAATATAATATAATAGCGCATTACTTCTTTTCAAAAACATTTGACATGGTACCGTGCAAAATTTTTATTGAAATCATGGCACTCGGTTTAAACGAATAAATAGTGAAATAAATGCGCGGCTTTCCGATTTATCATTGCTAAATAGTAGATTTTTAGAGAGTTAGCTCGTGCTTAGTTGGAGTGATATCCAGAGTACCGCAAAGACGCGTGGTCAGCTCTTTTTTTCTCGATATATTATAAAAACTAAAATAGGAGTTAAGCACGTCTATTCGCGGACGACGCTGGCACATATCACAATTTTAGCCAACAAGCTGACTTTGAAAACACCTCTTCGGACTTAGCTTTCACGCGTGACGGGGGCCAGAGTTGAGTCCGAGCAGACGAACGGAAGTAAATATTTTGCATACAATGTCCGAATCTTCCCAATTGTACGTAATGGGTAGAGTTAAGCAAACGATATCAGGTCAAGAAAAATATCTGGAAATCACGATAATTTTCTATCCGTCGTGGGAAACACATGCAAGATTGCACATGTGTGGGACAGCACCGCAGAAGCTAGCATTCCTCATGCTCGTTGTGGATAGGGTTTCAGGCGAAAAAGTTATCAAAAATATTTTATACAACACTTGCATGTTTTTATTTACTTTATTAAATGTAAAAACACCAAGCGACTGAACAATAGTTATTCATACTCAAGTCCAGCACTCAGCGGAATACGAATGGCAACGGTTTACATTCCAAACTCATTGTTTTAACCTATCATTTGAATTAGCTTTTCACAATTATATTATTCAATACAATTGCGTCATTTCCAAAAAAATATCATTAATTTCAAAATTAGCCTATATTATACGAAAAATAGGCTTTGAGAGAGTAATTTCAGAATTTTAACTTAAAACCAGGATTTTTAAATTTTTATTCCAGGGCGGGATAGAAATTTATGAGAAAATTCGAGTATTCAACAAGTCAATGAAATCCCAGCCCCTTTTAATGAGTAAAAATACTAATTGAAAGAAAAAAAGGAACCGAATGCTTTAGCCATTAATGACCTTCAAAGCCAATGCTTAACCCCAAAAAATAAATTGATGAGCCAATTTTTTCCTATAAACAAACATTTTGGCAAATTTCACATGCAATGAAAATAATTATTGAATGACGTAGCACAAAAAGATACAAGTTTTCTTGAATCTATAAAGATCTTCAGCAAGGTCAGTCTCAAGAAATCTCTCAATTGTCTGCTCTATAGTGGTTCTAAATTAAAGCTGTTTAAAAATTGCGCCCTCCCGATTACTTTCTGTGCTATGCATTTCTACTACCAGGACTCCTATTCTTCGGAAAAGGCAGTTTGGTTTAACAACACCAAAAGAAATCATGAACCTAAGCCAGATCATGAGAATGTAAAAATCAATTCTATAGGCTACAACGTGGTTTACTTGTTTGCGTGGTTTGCTTGCTAAATTATTATGTACGTTGAGCTAAAAACATACCCCGTGCATTATTTTATGAGGAAAATTGGAAGAGTTGCTTCAAGTTCCTTGGCTGTAATTCCACTAAGGAAAACAAGTAATATTTTTCAATCATGAAATGAAAGCACATGCATTCGAAGCCCTCGAGTCTCGAACATAATGATAGATCAACTTGTTGAGGAAAACTTTTTCCGTTCCGCATCGCCACTGCGTCTTCAAGATTGCAAGTCCACGAAATAGCCGAAAGGAATTGAAAAGCAGACATGGTGGATGCAAAAAAAGCATTGTCTGTTTTAATAGAAAAGGAACACTTAAATGTCATCGAAAAGAGACTGGGATTGCTCCCATAAAAAAAATTAAGCGAAAATTTAATTATACCATCTCAATTAATTAATTAAAAATATCCATACTACTTTTCGTAGGGACAATGACTTACATTCATTCTCGCAATATATCTAATGGATTGATAATATCGCCTATTTAGCATCATTAGACTAAGAATATTCGTTTCGCTTTAGCAAGTTTAACCTATACGGCAGGAAACACAATTAAAAAATAAATCATTAAACGCAGTATTTGAATGCAATGTTAAATCATATCAATTTAGAAGTTCTCTGCAATTGTTAGTGTTCTCGATTATTATGATGTTGATGGGTTAATATGTTTTCTAGAGTTGTCATTGGAAAACCTCACATACTTGATGTGGACTATATGTTATATATTTATTTGTATGTATTACCTGAGTGAATTTAACCAAAAGGACTTAAAGATCTTTAAGGCCTTTTATTTTCACAATAAAGGTCTAAATAAGGCGTCATATGAATATATACTATTGTTGAGATACATTTAAAAGGTAAGATAAACATATCAAACGAGTCAAGTCAATATGTTTCCAGTAAAATAGGAAACTCGCACAAACTATTTGACTGTATAAACTTCCAACGTGATTTGCCCATGTTGGAAAATTATACATGACATATCTTAGCGAATGAAGAAGGATTTCCATCTCAATCCTCCTACTGTCATGCCACCAAACGAAGTGTTTCATCTATGGCCAACACCGTTTTCTCCACAGCACCATGTCTAAAACATTCGCAAGACAGTATTGTCTGCTATGGATGCAACCAACCCAGCCACAAAAGACCAGACTGTCCAAGCAGAACCAAGAAAACGGCACAAGCAGCTAAACAAGAAAGAATACACCTTATTCTCCGGTTTAGGCTCAAAGCAGCAAAAAGTATTAGTTTGTAGATTCCGGGGAAACTGCTCATATGACTCATAAAGATATTTTGTTCAATTTGAAAAGTAATTGTGGTTTGGAGATTATATGCGCTGATAAACAAAAGATGCATGGTGGCTGTACATGTGATATCATGACGGCTGAAAGTAATTGCAACAGCGGCATCAATAGTATTTCTGAAGTTTCTCATGTGCCTAATCTTGCGACAAATCTTATATATGTGTTAAAATGTGCGTCGAATGGTTTTGTTGTAGCATTTACTAAAGAAGTTGATAACTTTTTTTTCATAAAAATGATTGCAGTATTGCAGGGAATGTCCTAATGACTGCTCTTCCAAGTAATGGATTATACAAAATATGGAATCACAGGTATCAGAAAAGTCTCTGACTGCTACGACAGACGCTTTTCCGGAAACTATTTGGCATTGGGGGTTGGGACATCTCTGCCGCTATGGTATGAATTTACTGAGAAATGAATTAGCTGATGGAATTGACCTCCTGCCTAGTGAAAGTAAAACGGTATGTATGTACTACATGTCTTGAAGGGAGACAGAGTCAAGAACCTATTTATAAAATTTAAATGTCGACTATATTCCGAGAGTTGGCTCATTCTGACCTTTGTGGACCATTCAGTGTAAAATCATTAGAAGGAAATAAGTACCTACTTATCCATTTCATGGACGACTATTCTGGATTGATTTTCACATATTTTATTAAATCTAAAGATCAAGTTTAAGTAAAGTTTCGAGAGTTAAAAACCCTCATGGGAAAATACACTGACCAGAAAATTAAAATTTTACGAATAGATAGATAATGGCTCTGAGTATGTTAATACGGAATTCTTAGATTAATATCTTAAGTCAGAAGGAGTTTTTCACCAGATTACCATACACCGTGCTCTATGGCAAAATGGTGTTGCTGAAAGGGGAAACAGAAGCATTGTGGAAAAGACTCGTTCTATGCTGCATAATGCGAAACTATATTAGTCATTTTGGGAAGAAGCTGTAAGATCTGCAACTTACCACCACCCCAATAAAATCCTCATAGATCCGTCACGGGAATGACTCCAGAAAAAGATGGACAGCTGAGCGTCCCAACTTCACGCGTCTAAAAGTATTTGGCTGCGGAGCTTTTGAACATATTCCAAAAGAGGAACGCAAGAGGTGGGGTATTAAAAACAAGGAATATATTTTTTAAGATATAGTGAAAACAAGAAAGATTATAAATTTAGGGATATTGCTAATTACATGAAAGTAGTCCATGATGGTAATAGTCTTTTTATAAAACAAATTAACCGGCGAAAGCAATATTGACGTTCAAATTGCATTGGATTTTCATTTTGAAAATGCAGATTCAACGAAGGATGAGGCAGCGTCTTATCTTCAAGATACTGATAAAAGTCCTCCATATCCACTAAGGGTGCGCAGGAAAAAACAGTTTTCTGATTCTGTTGTCTTACAAGCTAAACAGAGAACAAATAGAAAATGGTAATATAAACGTTAAATTTCTCTCCACTGAGGAAATGACATCTGACATACTTAACAAGAGTCTACGCCGTATCATGCATAAAAAATGCATGCAAAGTTTCAATGATTCTTTTTATGAGATTTTTAATAGTGTCATTTCAACGTTTGAATTGGTAATTCAGTTGATAGAAATGTTGAAGAATTTATTTATGTTCTGTGTGAATTACATGTTTTCTAACTGATTACATGTTTTCTAACTATATTAATTTTGCTCAGTGTCATTGATATGAAGATTATTTATGTAATTTATTGTGAATAATCTGTTGCACGTCTTCAATTACGGATGGAGGGGTTGTTGTCGTTTGTAACTTTCTGATTTTGTTGGTTAGTGACCAAATATTTTTATTCATGATTACTCTGAGCAACTATTCTCTTCTGATCTGATGATCATTAAAGGACGTGTCTAATTTGAAGTCAAATGATTCACTTACACCAAACCAGTGCCACCTATAAGTTCGCGTTGAGAAACTAAAACGGAACCCAAAAATGTTACAAAAAAGTTGACGCTATTTTTTGTTTATTTTTCCCTCCCATCATATTTTATCCAAAATTTTATACCCTAGACAAAATTTGACTCTCAATCGAATGAATGTTTGCATTCAAATTAATAATTTTTTGCATTTTCGATCTAAATTTAGTCATATCTAAATAGCGTCTAATATACGCTACGCGAAAAATTGCGTTCCGAAAGCTAAAGCGCCTGACAGAGGGTTATTAAAGCAACCGCATAACAATAACAGAAAGGGTTTGAATGTGCGAGAACAAACTAATCAAATGATTGGTATAAAAGTCTATGATAAATGACTCATAAAGCCAATAATAAACATTTAGGACTCCAATAAAGCAAATTCTGAAAATAATGAAATGGCTCTATTTGCCAACTCCATTGTTCTATCAGGAATGAAAGGGAAGCTGGAGCTAAAACCCAATCATTTATTACGATGCCTCAAATTTATACCGGAATTTCCTGAAAGAGTGATCGTTTCTCATCCCTATGAGAATTTTAATGACTAAATTGTGGTGACAGATATTGGAAGAAAGTTCACCTTTGAAAAATATACTCAGATGAATCCGAATAACACTCACCGAATGATGAGAGGAGACGGTTAAAGTTTGGAGAAAAATTTGACGCGCTGGCAACGATTCCTTCAACGCTAAGAATCATGCATATCATCACATCTCCTTTAAGTGAACGTCTCCAGACTGTCTTCCGCTTAGAATTCTAATGCCTCTACAGACCGCAAAGTTGTTTCATAAATCCATATTGAAGTAATAAAAATAGCAAATAACAGAGTTAAAAATAATAAATTAATGAGATAGAAGGTAATTTCGACATAAAACTGTAATATGAGCCAGATATTTGAAGGGGGAGGGAAGTGGCGGAAAAATGGTGCATGAACGGTAAACTACATCTACATTCTGCCCCGCAAGCCGCCTAAAAAGGAGTGCGGCAGGGGGATGTTAGAACACGATTATAATTCCCGTATCTATCCGTTTGGCAAAATATGTCTCTTAATATATCGCTTCTGTCGGCCTGGAAATGTAGTGGGGCTCATTTATGATGTTCTCGATGTAAAAAGATATCTATCCTCAGTTGTTCTAGCAACCTAAGCGCGCAGCCTCCGAGTCTTTAGCGGTTCCCAGCCTAATTTGCTTACCACCTGGGTAACACTGTCTGTACGCCTTTTTTTACGAATCTTACAGCCTTCCTATGCATATTGTTCAGTTCACGAACTAAGTCTTTCTGCACCGGGTCCCATATGTTTGGTGCATATTCAAGTTGCGATCGGACGAGCTCGAAATTCACCTAGCGCGAATAGCACCTTTCTTTTACTTTCTCATCCGAAAATCTTCCCACAATCCGCTTGACGAATCCTGATTTCTTCAGGGCTATGCTGCAAATATACCTTACATGAGTTCCCCACGATAGGCTCGAGGTTATCGTAACTCGTCTGTTACCTTTATGTTAATACCATCCACAGCATAAACATAGTTATAGTTGGACAAATTCGGCAGGATATATACCGCCGTGAAATTACTCGCATTAAGTTCGAGGGCCCACTCTTGGCTCACAAATTAGTTTTTAAATTCGTTGATAGAATTTCAAATTCATTAAGAGTGTAATTTTTTTCGCAATAGATGACAGCAGCGAGGTGATCCTTGGGACATTGACGGCCTGGATTCGGGTCAATGCAATGCTTCTTTAACTACAATGTTGTTTAACATTACAGTCATTATATTTATCACCACATAATATAATAAAATGTATCTCAAAAAAACGAGTAAAACTTTTCTTCTGAAATGTTAGAAACCTTTTACCAGAAAGTTATCCCGCGTCCGTATAGAAAGTTTGTGAGGTGTGCCACAAAGGATGAATCTCTCAATATCGCAATGGAATAACATCCTAACCTCCTCAACATTAAAAATAAGTGCTTAGCAAAAAGTAATATTTGTCTAAGGTGTTTAAATAATGCTTCGCCCGTAAGTCGTGGTCAAGAGCCAGCGCTGTCACCCGAGGCCTCCCTCACTCTTTCTGCAAGGCACTCAAAAGACACGCGTTAAACCAATTAGAGGCGGGCACACGGCCCGGGGCACGCTAATTGGCTGCTTGTTTCCTCTTCCAGCGCGGACTCCATTTATTAATCAATGGCGAAGCGTTAGCCGGATGAGAAACTGAAAGAGCCCACAAAACGAGGTTTTTAAAGATGCAAATGAAAGCGAAGACCCAAAAGGAGAAGCTCTCCCTTCTCGAGGGTATCTGACGTTGTGGCCCAAAAAACGTAAAGCTACTGCTGTTCAACTAATGGATAGCCAGATGGAGCTTAATTACCTCTACAAATAGTTAACCAGCTACTTAGAGTCAGTGAATTCGCAGTTGAGAGTAAATTTCCTCTAAATTTAATCACAAATATGAGACACAAATTATATAACGTTTTTGTCTCTAATTTTAAACTTTTATGTAACAGTTAACTGTAATTAGCTGTTGAAAATGAGAGGCAACGGATGGTTTAATTAGTTTCCGAATAGGAATTTTTAATCGAGAAAATACTGTACGTGATAGCTTCCTAATTATTCTCTCCTTGAGCCACTGCTCCACATTCTTACAACTTTTTGCCCTTCAGTCGATCTTCTTAACCTGGCTGCGCACACACAAGAGTAATGCCTTCCACTTCACGACCCCATGCACACCCTCATTCTTTCATCAGCTAACGACTTCCATCTTTTACATATATTTTCCTCTCAACTGTAAATGCGCTTTAAAGAGTGTTACTGTGCTCTCAAAATTCGGGTACATTGATATTTAATTAACGGGAGAGTTTATTATTGTGTTTCACTAACACTCACTTAGTGATAGTGATTGACCTCGAAGGCTGTTTTGGTCACGTGAGGGCAGACTTTGCTTTAGGCGTGTGAGCGTCACCTCCTCAGGGAAAGTGGGAGTGGTTGTCCCTTCCCTCATTTGCCATATCGAACTCGGATGGTTTTATTTTGGTAGGTCCGAAGGCTATTCTGGATTAACTATGAATATTACCAAACACGAAGTACCTCACCGTGGGAGTAGTTAGCTCTAAAGCACACGCTATTTATCAAATCGGGATAGTTGTATTCTTGACTGTAGACTGATAGTCACCATAAAATGGGTACCACTATTTATTTTATGTGACCAGAAAATAGATCTCAAACTAGTGAATGAAACACAGAGAATAAAATAATGCCGTGAATAGAATGGCATCGTGTCAAAGTTCTAAATCATTGATTTTACGCTAATAATACAACAATAAAAACTTGAAATTGCCTTGAGTGTACTGGAAAAAATGTTTCGTAATTGTTAAAGAACAGCAGGTGAACCCCACTGCAGTGACGTGAAAGGCCGCGGAATTAGTAGTGGCTTCAGTCTCTTGGAGCAGTACTGGGTATTCGTTATATCCTCCCTACTAATGTTCATGTACTAGTAGCCTAAAATAGCCTAAAATACTAATAGTCATAATCATAAATTAATTTGAAATAAGTAAATAAATACCTTAACGTCTTAAATAACTTTCAATAATATTTAAATACATGGAGCTAAGTTTTACCACAAAAAGAAGGCAACAGATTTTTTGGTGGTTCTACTCAGCTGGTAGTTCATCATCAGCAATTGTTATTTTTTATTAATTTGACTCATATCGGCCTCCATGTTAGCCAGCAATACCAACGTACGTAAGTCAAAGTGCTCCTTTAATCATCATTTTAAATGCACTGGTCCAAATTACCCACTGAAATATTATTCCTTACAATTAATATGTGACGTTTAGTTATAAAGATGCGATAAGATTGGGCCGATTGGGACAGTAAATCCATACAGAAAGGAATTATTCGCATAATTACCAGAATATTGGTTTTCTGCTCCAACACACCACGCTAGAAGAAACACGATAATGGAGAGAATTCTATTTTCCTCCCTTTCACATGGTGAAGAAGGGAGTACAAGACCAAGTTTAAAGAGGACACTGATAAATAAAAGATAAAATTCAAAATTTCGTATGTGAGCTTCTGAAAATAAATAAGAAGGATTAGGGCGCGTCATCCGCCTATCTAAAAAAAATCACTCTCAGCCACGCTAATTGATACTTGCCAAAAAAAATTGAGGAAACGTAATTAAAAAGGGGAAATGTGTGAGAGAAATTTATGGCCGAAAAATCTTCATGAGATAATTTTAATTTGATGGGGTGTTTATCGAATATCAGTGCCATATTACGAGTATCTCGGATGCCTTCCTTTTCCAGGCCACCAAATTACCAGCGTGTTTCGTTTCCATTTCCGCGGACATAAATGACTTTCACCCGACGAATTAATTGCCTCCATCGTGCTTTTAAATTCTCTGAATGGTAGCTGAAATACTTAATTCAAAATTAATTGGATTCAATCATTTTCTCATCCTGGCATTACCTTATTATATTATTTCAGCATCCTTCAAAGTCCTCACACTCCGTAAATAAGGCGACCAAAGCGAAACCACTATCCAGGACTCCAAATTCAAATAATTTCCTTTGAGAGTAAACTGAAGTTGATCCATTCATCGTTTCAGTGTTGCTAAGTTAAGATGGGTTGAAGAGACAATTTGGGATAAGTGCTTAAAGAGAGTCACCAGAGCAGCGAAGAAAGGCGTTGTTGATTTACGACTGTCACTATTGTTCACAATTCACAAAAACATTTGAATCCCGCATTTCAAAAATATAAAATATAAACTTCTTCAGGGCGAAAATAGCAAATTTGTTTTTCATTCTATTGCGATGTTAAGTGTGAAATTTATTAGAAACTATGTTCACCTATTTCAAATTGGTGACAATACAAGTAATTTAAAATATAAATGTTAGAATAAAACGGGAAATTTATTTAAAAAATATAACATCAATAATCATTTTCTCGCTGAGTGATATCGTTCTATAAAATATTCATTTAAAATGCTTAAAAAATTATAACAAAAATATAAAGTTAATTATATTACAGACCCAACATTTGCAGAGCCATATTTTCTCAGTGTCGTTCATTTAGCGGAAATATAAAGTAATATAGAAAAAAATTACCATGACACGAACCTAAGAGTAACTAAAGCTTTAAAATAAATCAAAATGATCTTTAATATATTAATATATAATATATTAAATTAGATAAAAACATTATCAGGGCAAGAAGTAACAAGGCTGTCGATTATGTGACAAAGTCGACGATGCACATAATTCAATATTGGATACCAATGAATCAAATCCCAAGACATCCGTACGCTCGAATTTAAAATCATGATGCTATGTAATCCGCTTGCGGCAATGTGACAGGTTCAGTGATCCAATATTCCACGCTGTTCAAATTGGATTATATCATTTTGTCAGTTTGAAATAAAAAGATATTTCAATTCATTGTGAGCATTTTATACGAGGCTGACGGAAGGCAGTAGGCACGACGACATTTACATCCTGAGTCACAGTAATTATCATGGGTAATAATTCCCCCGGACCGGAAATTGAATCCCAGTCCTTTGGCTATCCTGGCCACATCGGAGATCTTTACGCTAGCCAAGTCTCTTTTTCCATGGACACCTACTAAGGCTCATGGTGCTAAATGTTTGGCCCTTGCAGTCCATCAAGGATGAAAATGAAAGGAAAGAAGGTATTCATCACGCTGACAGCAGTGAAATTCATGAAGTTTTCCATGGCCAATATTTAACTTTTAAATACAAAATTGCAACAAAAAATCATTTTTAGGAATTATATTTTTTACACTCTTTTACAGTAATCCATCGCTTTTTAAAAGCAATTCCATTTTTTATTTATTGCCTCTCCTTCTTTGCTTCATCCTAACATAAATCCTTACTACATCCTATGGTAGCGTTAAATTGTGACCTGGTTCCATATTTAACTTACTCGCGTTGGTAGGCAACGTTTTTCCCAACCGCATATGCTGAAAAAATAACGTTGAGATGAGGCTTTATTCTATTTACTTGCAAGTGCTTTGTACTCATGGTGACTTTACTGAAAAATTTATATCGGTGCTGAAATATATAAAAGGCTTAACACTGAATAACTACTGCTTAGACTAGAGTAGCAGCATAATTTATACGCTTATATATTTGCGTGCAAGAACCATTTTAGTGATCCAAATGGACTCCTTCAATCTGAATACGTTAATGTACTCAGAATTTCATGGTCCTTCCACATTTCTAATATTAGTAAAATACAACAGACTCTGTCCTGAAAGGGTATATTTGTTTATTCCAGCGAAATCACTATCGGAAGGAGAAGTCGAGAAAGGGATCGGAAGAAGAAGAAGAGAAAGAGAAGAAGAAGTAATCATACAAACTAAAAAAATGACTTGTTCAATGAATTGTCCTATATATGGACAAGAAGAAGCCGGAGTATGCCAAGGTAGAGACATTTTTCCTTAGTCACCATCCACGACGCGGCTTTAGCATCCGGAAAATAAGAGACGCCATTATTGGACACCTTTTTCGTCACTCCGGGTTACCGTTATGGAAGAAGTGGTGGACAGTTGTGCTGATTTAGGAAGAACAAGAAGAGAATAAATGTTGGAGATTTTAGAAGAAAAGATAAAATGATGTAAAATGACGAGCTTTGGAAAGAAGAAATTTGAATGTCCACCAACCATAGGAATGAGGATAGAAAGAAGGCAAGCATCCAGACTGCAACACAATTTCAATATAAATGTCAGAGATGTCAGAGACTGGGACATATCCAACGTCGTGTATCTACGGTCTACACCCATTGATTATTGCGGATATGTTCGACATAATTATAAAATGAGAAAGCGTTGATAAAAAGATGTCTTGGCAATAATCAAATAAGTTCATAAAAACTTTAAATGTAGACTTTAACTTGGACTTAGAATGCTACAGACACAAATTTCATTTTAGATATATATCATCTCTTTTGAATATCTTTTGTGTACGTTTACAGATACTAACGAAGGATAATATCTACAGATAAAATGGAGGAAAATAGATAATTTTCAAATCAATTTACATTTGTAGGACAAAAAACTAAATGCAGTTGATTCATTTTTCTACGAAGTAATAAAAATACCCACCCAAAATTTCGAGAGTAAATAAAGTCGAAGATCAAAATAAAAAACTTATGCGTATGTGCAATGATGCCCTTGTGGTAGCCAAAGAACTAACGAGATAAAATCGACGCCAAGGATACTTTGCATTGTCTTTTTTCTTTTGACGTTTATAAATGACACAAGGAATTCATTATGAAAATTTCGTGTTCGTATCTTTCGTAATTTTGTCTGTGAATTGATGAGAGAGTGAATCTTCCGATCAGCTAGGACACGTTTTTTATGCAAATTTGGGATATATTTATTTTCCATTGAGATTTAAACCGGTAAGACCTTAAAGTTTCCATTTTCAATTTATCTACCTATCCATCAAAAACCTCGTCACGTTCCATCCTCTCACTTGCTAGCGACCCCTTTCTCCCGTCTACCTGCCGGCTTGTGCGCTCCCCACGTCTTAGAAAGTCAGCCATCACGTCCGTTCGATGAGTTGTCATTCACGTCGGGTGATTACCAAGAGCCTTACACCTTGAATGAATTCAGAGCGCGGGACACGAAAGTTTCCCTATTATGCCTCGCTCTCGCACAAAAGCCAAATTCATTTTCGGTCGTCGCGACACGAATTGCGCGGAAACACGTTGTCATTTGTCTTCCGAGTCGCGATGCAAGGCGTAACAATGGTTTCCACTCGCTTAATTGGAAGCAGCTTACGTCGCCTCGTCCTGAATTACAATTCACTGGGAAACAACCGCCGGAGCGGACACAGGGATACCTAGGGGTCTATGCCCATGCAGTTCCAGCCTAAAGTAAGGTCATGAGAAGGTGAAAATTTACTATTAGCTGATTGTATCATAGCATATTGTCAATTTTGCACAAAACTGGCGTTTAAAATACATAAAAGATTAAATGAGCAGTCTTTCTCTACTCCTCTTTCTCACTCAATCCTTCGCAAAGAAATAAAATTCGAAATTTCTCGGGGAAATTATTATGAATAAAAAAAATTCTAAACGGATAATTCTTTCGTCAAATTTGAGCAATTACAGTTTCTAGCGTTATTCACGTGTGTCGTTATATTAATTATATTAAGGAGTAATAATCCATTTTTGAATAAAGTGAAACTTTAGATTAAATGATATTAATTTCAACTGATATATAAATTCCATAACTTTGAAATTGTAATTCTAGTTAAAATACCTTGCACTACTATTTTTTATTCCAAAAAAATATTTTTTACGACTCAACTCATTGCTCTGATCTAACATAAATATAATTCCCTTCCCGAACATCTTTATTTATTTTTCAGCTCTGAGTAAAACATGAATGCTCTTCATTCTGAATTTCATGGATTAAGTGACGCTTGTCATCCTGTAAGTTATGCATCTGAACACAAACATAAGTACCTTAATTTGCATAGCAAGTAGGATAACAAGTTACAATCAGTGAACTGCCTGGGCTATGAGCTGTACCACACATGTCGGTCAACGCAATACGAAAAGAATTAGCCCTTCAAGCCAAACCTCTGTCTCCTCTGTATCTCATTCAGAAGATGCCTCTCTTCACCCACCATGTGAAGCACTTCGTCGTTTCTCTTCCTCTCCATCGACTCCGTAATCTCCATTCTTTCCCATTTAACGAAGGGATCGAGACTTTTTTCGTCCTCATTCTTAAATGCCCACGTTTCCGCACACTAAAGCGCAACAATCCGGAGCAAACTATTTTCAAGCCTTCTCTTTAAACTCTTGCATAATGTTGCTTTCATCGCCACTTTCCTGTTCGTGAATACCTCCTTTCCTAACGTTATTCTTTTTCTGAATTGCAACAAGCTAGGATCCAGAAAACGGAGGATAAATCATTTACCTCAGCCGGTATTTGATCCAGAAAAGATCTTCCCAGTTCATGGATCTTCGCGGAATATTTCCGCATCCTACTGGTGACTCCGCCGAGGTGTGCGGCTAACTACCTACCGGTTTTGTCCTTGAATAAGTAAGGAAGAATCCATTTCCCTCAAAGTTAAGGAGGGAATTGAGTCATCGCCAGAGATCCCCCCGAGTCACAACGGGGATGGAAAAGCTGTGCTCCATCGAAACGATCAAAGGAAAGAAGAAGTGAGGGGAAGATGGAAAGGCTGTGGTTCCCCGTGTGGCCCTGAATGGAGAGAAGTTTTGCGAGCGGCAGTGGGAGAGGAGTAAGATCGACCACCGTCATGTAATGAGAAGAGTTTGAAGAGGAAAAGGCCGCCTCCCCCCTCCCCTTAATGGATTCAATTTGGTCGGAATAAAAAGAAGAAGAATCGCGGCAATATGACACAACGGGGAGGAGCGGGATTTCTCGGAGAATAAGGCAAAAGGAGGAGATATCTGCGGATTAAGTGCGAAATATAAGGGTCACCACACGTAACAACTTTGTGATAATTTTTGCCTCCTTTTTTACTGTTTGTTTATATTTCATTCATCAAAATTCCAATTTTTTGTGGCAGAACCTACAGAGGCAGATGTATAATAACCCTGTTGAAGTGAATATTGTCTAATTTTTATGTGTTTAAGGTTATTTATCCGTAAGAGTAGTTTTCCCAACTTTTATCCACGTCCCCACCTATAGAGCCGCATGATGATGAACCACGCTCATATGAATCAAATCTTAGGGAGGCTCCTATCATGTTAAGTGACATAACTGGTCAGAAAATGAAGAAAAAAGTACCTTGATATGGTGTGCAAAGACGCTCAGAATATAAATTAATGTTTTAAATACAATCCAAAGTGAAGTTTTTATTTTGAGCGCTCACCTAAACTTGAAGTTGGATTTATTTTTTGGCATTTATATGATGTTATTACATTTTTATTTTGTCATTTGCCCACCGCTTTGTTTTTTAAACGGGCACTATGCCATATATCAGGCTCAAATACCCGCAGCGAGTGATGAAGTATATATACACCGCGTGATACTTTTACGAATTAATGGAGTTATGAAATCAATATTGGGAAAACAAAAGCGTTTGATAGCCAAAGGAAATAACCAAGTGGAATGATTTATACAAAACCAATATTTTCAACACACACAACATGCGCGTAAAATCATCAAACCCGATGTCGGCGCATCAAGTTTTTGCGATTTAAGGCATAATTTCCAAGTGAAGAATCACATTACTACACAAGATTGAATCAAAAGTGTTCATGAGGAAATAATGCTCCCCGCCACATTTCACTATGTATATTTATCCAGGACGGAAAGGTAAGATCCATTTAATCAATTATTATTTCATGGTAATTTCATGCAAAATAACTTTTTTAAATTTTCCACACACTTACTTCTCGCAGTCAGGACCAATCCGTAACAATTATAGTTAATAACTTTTCGGATGTGTTTTCGCTTCGGAATCTCGCGGTTCCCAACTTATGCTGGTCGCCGTGGCTTACCAAATACCTAGCGAGACGCAGATTTTCACAACTATGACGTGAAATCTTGGAATCTTATACGAAGTTCTATCTGTTATTATGCTCGAAGCCAATCTTATTGCATTACATCCATAAAAAATGGAATTTTCTAAAAAACGGAGACAATCTCAACATATGGTAATAAGTTGTGCCGGACTTTCTAACGGGTGATGCACTTCATAAAACCGCCGACTTTTGAATGCTGACGTGGCGAGGATAACACGTTGTGATGATTAAGAAAAGGTCGTCTTTCGAAACGTCGATGACATAACAAAGCTATTTAAAAAATGCAGTATGGGGAACGGGTTGGCGGCTAGAAAGTGCATCCTATTGGTCCAGGTTGAAATCCCAGTGATGGCAAAGGTTTTTGGAGATTGTGCGATCCCTTATTGTGGATGGCACTTCAAGCGCAGCACTCCGTCCGTCAGATGGGATGTTAAGGCGTTGTCCCCTTGGCGCCTTTCGTAAAGAGCGAGCTAATTCTGGCGCCGGGTTTCTCTCCGCCCTTTCCTCCCTACGCTTCTCCTGTGGTGCAGTGGAACTTAACTGTCGTTCGACTCCTCCATATACCATACCAACTTGGAAAATCTAAAATTATATTGCTTGCCCACTCACAGCAAATCACATTTCCCAAACGGAAGTTTTAAAATTATTCGAAAAAAATGCAGCGAAAATTCCCTTAGGATGAGAAATTTACTTGATATTGTCTCCGTTTCCCGTTGACTTTGGTGTGGCTCTGTGCTCGCTCCTGTCATTCAACCCTCGTCTTCCGTCGACAGCACGCCCTCCCCCCCCCCCCCCCCCAACACCTCCGTCAAATCTTCGTCATCATGGTAACAAAGTTTCCCAAATTGCATGTCTCCACTTTGAATGTAAGAAGCGCCCCCTGCAAATGAATTAAGAAGACACAGGATTTGTGCGCCAAAATTGAAAACAAGCTCCCTCGTGAAATTCATTTTGGGCGGAGGGGAAAACTGTCTCTAAGACGCTTTGGCCTCGAACACACAAGTCAAAACTATCCTCACGGCCGCCTTCCTTAGAGGACCTTCTGCGACCTCTTGGCTCTACAATAAAAAGGCACGACCTTGAAAAACGCAGCGATTGCAGATTGTGCCGTTCATTGGATTGAATAGTTGCCGAACAAAACGGAGGCATTCACTCAGACCCGATGCCATAAGTAATTGAAATAAGTTGGTAGATTTAATGGAAAGATAAGGACGCAAACATTACATTTCCTCGATCAGCCATTTTATCTTGGTTCTTAATTATTATGATTTTAACATGAAATAACGTGCGATTTGCCGCCCCCGCCTTAATGAGTGTGCATAAAAAGGCTTAAAACCCGATACTTTTTTAGTTTATGCCCTCATATTAAGCTAGTAGGCAAAAACATTTTAACCATATTCATAAACGTGGAACATAACAAGAAAATAAATGGCGCCAATAACCTTAAAATAGCCCAAAGAATATGGTTTTATAAGCTTTCAAACTCGAGTATCTCTAGCTTTGGTACCTATATTAAATCACGGTAGCTCCACATTCTTATCGACTACCGCCACTTTTCATTTTTTCTCCTACGGCTGGTTTAAAAAGAAGCATTCACTGCCATGGCGCTATTTTCCCTTCCTCTCCGGGAGGCATAAACAGTAAATAGCCGGCGATAGAAACGAGGGAACCTCGAGATTGATTTTATCTCACACGCAAAAAGTGAATCGCTCGTGAAATAATGGCCACGGCAGTTTTTTTATCTTTTTATCCGTTTTTCAGAAAAAGGTCTCTCCTAGCTCTCTCTCATCACCGGCCGTAATCACGTGCCTCTCGTGGAAAGAGCATGATTGCCATATCCTCGGACCCATGCGAAATGTTAAGCCTCTTCGGGACCGAAAATGCGCAGTCAAGGGGTAAATTATCTTGGCAGAATATCCTTCACGATAAGGGATCAAAATGATGGCCTGTGATTTAACACCAATTATGATCTGAAGGCAGCAATTTCGTCAAGCAAGGAAGGAAAATACATTTCTCCCACACGAAAATTCTGTCAAAGCGGGAGAAACATTGGTGCTGACAAAGTGAAGGTCGGTCAACGGCCCTTTCAAAGCCGTTGCCATTAACCTTGGTGACGTGAAGCAGAGAGCCAAACTTTCCAGGGCAGCGGATGACACGAGAAGAAGAACTAGCAATGTGAGGAACAAACTCAAATGACCATTTGTAAGGCCATTTTAGGCTGCCCATCATAATTCTGCATTGAGAAGTCGTCGTACTCAAATTTACCCTTGATGTTGAGAAGAATCACTGAAAAAAGATTCAACCCAAACGTTGGTTTGGATTCCACCCCGAACTAAGCCAAAGGCTTCTCAGGTATTCTACTCATTCAGGGTGAAGTTCTTTTTCCTTGGCCACCTCACCAATCGAGGATTTCGTATTGGGTGCCCAAAGACCTCGCCCGGGATGAGAACCCTGGAACCCTCGATCAGAAGCCAAGGGCTCTACCCACTAGACGAATACCTAACTGTTTTTAAATTCCACCCTTTGCCAGCTGTAGTTCCGACGGTAGCATTTCGTTGGCAGCTGGAGCGAATCCAAGTGAAATAGGAAATGACTCGTCCAACGAAGAAAAAGAATTGGGGAGATCTATTTGGCGCGGTTTCAGACTCAAATCCTGTGGGCCGGACTTCAAATCCCGACATAGGGGCAGAGAATTTTTAGAAGGCTAACCGATTCCAACTTTTGCACTGTATGGAGAATGTATGCCTCACGAAAAGCCGTCGGATGGGATGTTAAGTCGTGTTCCACTTGTCACCGCGAGAGGGCTGCTGCCGAAGCCGGGTTTCTCTCCACATTTCCCTCAGGGAGCGACTTGACTTCAGCCCTTCAAATGCGAATTTTCTTATAAAACCATAGATAAAAAGATAAAACCATTTCGAAACTCACACTGTGTAAAATCCAATTTACTTGGTCGAGTATTCTTGACATTTTGAGAAGAAGACTGCAGGATTGAAGAAGAGAGGCTGTAGGTAGAGGTTCTGTGTAGCGTATTTCATTACCCCTGTACAATTTTGAGATTATTTTTGGTGCAATTACGGGATTTGATTTACTTATCTTTGTTTTTACTTTAAAATCACCCGGATTAGAGTTCAGTGAGAAAATTCACGCGTTTTCAAAAAACTTTCTTGAAGGTTGAAAAGTATTTATATCGTATTGGACTTCTTAAGCAACAAGTTGAAGATGGATGTGGACGTTAATGCAAAAATTGTCTTAAAAAAGCTTTGTGGAAAAGTGTTTAAATATCTTCCCAGTACATGCGCAAAGTATTTGCTGCTGGATTTGTGTCGTATTTAGAGTTATATCCATATTCCTTACTTAAATACGTAAATAAAAACGTTACATTTGAAGGTGAAACAGATTTCACTGAAATTGGTCGATCAAAAACTGTTTGAGGAGTGAATTGAAAGGACAAAGAAAAGGAGAACTGACACATGGATCAGCCATCGCCAAAGAAGCTGCTTCTATATTCGGACACGTGGCTTAGGAAGCGGTGGAGGCAAGGGTTTTCCAGATAATTATCATGAGTGTATATAGAATTATTTCTTAATAATGCCTTGAAATATAAGGAAAAATGTTAATTTATTTATTTGACGGTTAAATAAACCCAAAAGAATGATAATATCAATAAAATTAGCGAACCTAATGATGTGCCCGGTAATTTAATTCCCCAACGAGAAAAAAGCTTATTGCAATGGGAACATCGAATTTGGCGTTTAACTTGAGTTTGTAGAATTATGTTATACTGTGAAATATTGTACACGACATTTCAATGCCTTCATTGAAAATTGTTAAAGAAAGGAGCCAGTTTAAAAGTGCTTCCAAATCCATTGGTCCGCTTTAAGGAACTATGAAAATGACTGCGTCTACTTTATTAGAATTAGTTGTTATATTAAAAAAAATATAATGCAGTAAAATAATATTTATCATACGCTTATTATAAAAACTTCCAAATACTATTTACTTAGTATTGAATACAATCAAACATATGAGAAAGTTGAAAATGTTATCTTGGTTTATTCACAATTAATTGTTCAAATATTGTAGAAAAATAAACAATAAAAATCGATAAGTATATGGTTTTAAATATGTTAATCAGTTTTATACGATGCAAAATTTGTTTTTACTATCGCGGAAATAATCGTAAGTTCCATTGACTCTCCTGAATAATCAATTGTTTAAACAAATTGTAGAATAACAATACAAGTATTACAAAGATATAAAAAATAGTTTTCAATTCATAATTAGCGGATCAAAAACTATGGAAATTATTTTTTCATGAAATATTTACGTAATAATAACACCGTTATTAATTTTGTCCAGCTTTATTCGATTTGAGTTCACTGCGAGGCGGTACTTTCGTTTCCAGCTAAAGTTATCGATCTAATGAAACACTGCCTTTCTCGTTGACCTCATAGGCAATTGGGGAGTTTTCTGCGAGGACCCTATGAGGGCCAAGCAAGCCATCAATCGTTACACCATCTTCATCACTTGTCATTAATTCAAGATAAGTTTGACGCAGCTCTCCCCTTTGCTGTCTTATCAGCTAACCTTTTCATATTCGAGTAATTTCTCACTTTCAAGTCTTTAAAGCCCTATCCTTTGTAACACCTCCCAGGTCCTACTTTGCTTTCTTCCCTTTGACTTGTCCTTTGATGGATGCCGACCCAAATTTTCCACGATGTGGCCATAAAAGATGTCCCGCCTTTTTCTTAAAGTATTTAGAGGGCTTCCGTTTTCTCTTACTCTTATAAGAACTTCCTCATTACCCACTGAATAGGTCCATTTTATTTTTATATTTCTTCGGAACTATTACATTACGAAATTCTACGCTCTCGGCGTTTCTGCTATAGCCAACGTCCATATCTCGCTTTCAAAATTAAAATGCTCCATGTGTAGCATCCGATGAATTGTTTCTTTACGCCCATACTTGTATTCTTGGCTAGGTATAATTCATTTATGAAATCAATCAAAAACTTTTGAAAAAATTTTGGATCGTAGAACATAATGGCATATACCATGGCATACCTACATGTTAAAATCAATAAAATATTTTTACAACATAACTGGAGATATGGTTAAAAAAAGAAAAACCGTGTCTCAATATTTTTTGGGTAAATTTCAATTACTGAGGCCTGAAACTTTGGGGTAATACATAGTTCTTAATGCCCTCTAAGTGTATTTTTTTAATTTTTCAAAATAACTGGGGGAACATTTCACCACCTTAACCTGCTAGATCCAAATTTAGGATTTAATTCACTGTCTTAGCTAACCTAGAATAGTACCTAGTTAGTCTACCTATTTTAGGATTTAATACAAAGGAATTAAGCGGTAGGTGATTCATGAGTAGTATGAGGTTTTAGGCAAGGTAAACTCAATATTTGCTATCGTGATGCTCACATCGTTCGCTGCTTGCCAGCGTAAAAACTAAAGTATCGATTTGTTTTTGTCATGTGTACCGGTTAAAAAAAGGAACTCGAATAATACAACGTAAATAGCACTCGAAACTTATCGTTGTATTTTTATTAATTTATTAAAATTGATTGAATCGAGCTCTCAACTCTGGCCGTTTGGAGAAAACTATCTAAGTTTCACATGTTAGTCACTAACGGCCGTATTCATAGTTTCCTTAGTAAGCTACTAACGCCCAAGTAGCGTTCTAAGTAGTAGCATACTAGCAAAATGGTATTCATAGATCGTTAGTAAGGGCTACTAAGCTTAGTATGCTACTATCTTAGTAGCCGGTTCTTAGTCGCCCTCCGGCCTTGTCTAAGGGAGCTACTAAATATGGCGGACCGTTGTGGATGATCGAACTCCGGTTTTATTTGTACACTGTTATAGAGTTTTTATGCATTTGTGCCAAAATTGAATACGAGAATCCATTCTTCAAGTAAGGCAGGCAACGTATGTAGTGTAATTGCTTACAGGAATTGAAAGTTTTTCGTAGCTGCGAGGAAGCTACGACTTGCAGTGAACTTGTGCCTCTAGTGTAAGTGAACACAATTTGCACATTCAATGCGCCCGTAAGTGAATTGATTGCATATAGACTATGAAGTAAAGAGTGAAGCGACAAGTGAAGTGATTTGTGAGTGTATGAGCTTCGACAAAATTATTTATTTCTTTCATACTGGGTTAACCATTTCGATCGAAGGTATCTACTAGCTGTTGCGAAGGGGATATGTTTCATATTTGAAGTAGTTGTTCTTTAGGGATACAGCAAACGCTTATAAATTTCCATTCGTTAGTACGCTTATAATATGTGTTTGATTATATTACTTATTCAAGTCACTTTATCGTGAGCTTTCGGCAGTGTTTACATTTCGCGTATTTCGTTGCGCTGTTGTTTTTGTTTTGGTTACGGTACGAGTGATAGTGGAGAGTGAGATTGGAAGTTTGTTGATGTTACAATTTCTGGTTTAAAAATTTGTTTCAGCCTGTTTATTTCATTGTCTACGAAATGGTAATGTGAAATAACATCAACTGATTCTAAATCATTAGTGATGAGTGGGAAGTGAGATGTGAAGAATTCTTTCGAACGTCAACGAGTGCAAATTCTTTTGGTGTGTGCAGAGTGATTGGAAAACTGATTATCATTGTTTACTAGAGTTACGTTATAGTGTTTTAAATTAAGTGTGAGTCAAGCTTTTCATTGAACCAGTTGATTCAGAATGTACGGATTATAAGTGTCATAAAGACAGCTCGTGAAATGTGAAGTGAAATGTTGTGTGCGTTGTAGTGCTATTTGTGATATGATCAGCAATAAATAAGTAAAACAAGTTACGTTAATTATGCTTTGTTTTTTACATTAACCACCTCTAGTAAACTATATGCCGTATATTTCCGCACGCTGTCAATATTTGAAATATTTAAATGTAGCGAAGCAGATTGTTGTTTCCTTGACTAACATTTTAGGAGTTGCAAACATATGTTACTAATTGCTCGCACGTAGGTGTTTGTAACGTAATAAACGTAGTGTAACATTCACACATTTATCTCAACGTTATTTTCTTAACGATTCATTTCTGCATTGCAAAAGTTTTCGTTTCTACTCCGACATTGAGGTGTATTTCTGCTTTCCGAATACAGATATGTATAATACTGACGTTGCTAGTTATGTTTTTCCATACTAATCACGCATACACTAATGGAAACAAATTTCGGAAGTGCAAACAATACGCAATGTATATGATCAATAAATATACGGCCGTTTGTAAAGCAATAACTGCATCTCAAACATACAAATGCTTCGGTATTACTCATAAATCTACCCTTTCCCAAAGGTATTGCATAATTTTTGTGTACAGCAATCAAAAAATATGTCTGCAATGCGATATCGCATCGAATTATCCGCTATGAAGTAAAAATTTCAATGCATTTTGCTGAATCAATTGCTTTTGTTTGAAAGTTTTACGAATTTTCCGCGCCGCGGAGGAGTCAGATGCAGTGTTGTCAAGCGTAGCCTAGCGGGTTGAACCCAAATCGCTACCGAGTATCGGCTGCCGAGCTGGTTAGTAGCATACTAAGTTAGTAGCTCGTAGTAGCTCACGCAATAGAATCCATGAATACCATATCTTAGTAGGCGACTAAAAGGTCTTAGTAGCCGACTAAGTTAGTCGCCCTACTAGCGTGTTTTAGCGGAAATCTATGAATACGGCCGTAAGTGTATGCATAAGACTAGTTATCTGCTATCAATGGATCTATTAAATCTCACTGGGCAATAAATGTTTATTAGAAAAATTTTTAATATAATTTTTATTAATCGCATAATTATTTACCTGCTTGCTTCCACTCCATACATCGCGATTGTGAAGAGGCAATCACTGTTTTTCAGGATAACAGCCGCCATAAGGGAGTCGACCAAAGGTGAACTGTCGTATTGTGCCTACTTGAATCCCTCTTAAGTCTATTTGTCTTTAAAAGAACTACTACAAAGATCGACGATGATCTCTTTTAATCAATGCTCTAATCCCTAAGCAAAGTGAATGGTGTATCGTGCGATGACGTCTGGCATGTGAAGGCGTGTCAGGTCACGTGACTGAAACGCGATATTCCATAACTTTTATTTAGCATTTAATGACTTTTGTGGAGTACTGGGAGAGTTTTGGCTTATCAATTTGGAATTGTGAGGAAATTGTCTCTTCAATGAGACTTGGTAGTATGATGAACGACTTTCATGAATGTTCCCCATTGTGAAATAGATGTTCAGGTAGGGTAAATATTTTTCAATCATATTAATCAACGCAGTATACAGCAAAAAATGCAATGGTGCCGATATCATGAAAATAGCTTAAAAGATATGGATCAAGTGTCCATACTTTTGTTGAGGACAGTAAGTGGCAAAATACTGTTAAGCTCCTTCAAGACGGACAGGGGTCTCTCCCAAATATATTATAGTCCCCATGGTCGTGTAGCTCACCTTCTAGAGCAGAGCAGCCTCCCTTCCCCCCGAGCCTTGTCCGTTGCTTTTGTTTTCGACTCGGCTGAGGTGACGGGTGGCGTCGCTCCACCCGCCCGCATTGTTGACGTCTCGAAGGAGAGAGCACACATCCAGGGCGACGGGAGCACGGGAGCGTGAATTGCGGCACGAGGATTTGGTGAATGGATATTAATGCGGGAGGGGGAAATAAATTGGAGGGGGTGAGTTGGCATCCTCTCAGCTGCAAACACTCCTCCATCCCCAAGGACCCCCCCCCCTCTCTCTCTCTCTGATGTTGAATTATGGTCGATAAGAAGAGAGGAAAGGGAGAGAGTGGATAAAGGGGAAGGGTTGCCTGGTGTTTATGAAAGGAGGGATTTGGGAAGAGGGGTGATTGTTCGTGGAGAGGGACGACACGCTGGTACACAATTTTTTGTCTGATCGGCTGCAAAACACAGGCACTTAGAATGTCATTCTTCCCCCTTATGAACAGGGGTGTCTCGATTAATAAAATTAATGGCGTCGCTCGCTAGAACGACTCATTGCAAATTTTTATATTCCATTTCATTTTTCTCGCCTTGCATGTATTTGCTGTAGGTATTACTAACCGTCGTCAAGTTTTGCCATTGAATGAATGTGGGAGCATATTTTGTTAGTGTGCATAGTATTTCTATAGCATGTGGTGAGCAATTGCATGTGGTGGTCCTTTGGAATGGTGCATACTGCTAATTGATCACTCCCTGCCGAACATTCCAGTGGCGAGGTTGGGATTGACCCTTTTCAGATGGCAGTTGATGACATCACGGAAAACTCCTGCCGAGGGGTCATTGCTTCTTCTCGGCCTTGTGCATGGGCCTCACGTGGTATTTACATTCTTGTGAGTAATATCTTCTTTCAACGAAGTGTCCGCCCTGAACGAGTCAATGAACCATTGAACTCTATTGATATGAAAACACGGCACACAATGGCTGCGTTTTCTCTTCATTTTACGTGCAGCATTAAACGGCTGACTGGGGAAAATGTTTCTGGTGGTATATCTTTTTTTCCCTTCATGAACCGAAGTGTTTAGAGGAATTGAAATTTCAAATTTGAGATAATGGCCTAATTGAAGGAATCACACGATTAGCGGAAATTGTTTAAAAAATTGTATCTGCGCAATGAAATTAGAACCTATCCTGTGGTGGTCTATCCTTTTTACAATTAAATTTTGAAGAATAGAGATTTTTTATCAAGAGTGGAATCAATTAGAATAAAAAACAATCAATGAAGTAACTTATGTCTTCCATATCCACAAATTCATAATCTGTTTGTTTATTAGTCAGTTATCTGTTAAGTATTTCAAAATGTTTGTACGTTTCAAAGTGGCTTATACAAAGTGGAGTTGCAAATCATTGCCATCGCTTAACATATTCATAAGTAGTATGTGAAAAGACATAAAATGCATGTGTAAGAGTATTAATATTTTTGATAATCAGTTTTTGAGTTAAGATATTGGGTCATCTACTTGTTGGGCTGAAAACTAGAATAGTTGTTTAAAGGCCTGGTTACACGGTACATTAGAATGTACAAGAATCTGTACATTTTTCTGAATGGTTTTCTGAACAGATTCTTGTACATTCGCATGGACAAGATCCACGAGTAGGTGGTTACACGGTACATTTTTTCGGACATTTTTTCGTACATTTTTTATGCGCAACAAATTATTTCAACTTCAAATATAAACCAATGGGGAACATGCAAACTTTTTAAAAAGTACTTGAATAATAAGACCCTTACCTCAAATGTACTTGCCGAAAATTTCGCGGATGAATAATGTTTTATAGCTGAGATATGAGTCTTTAAAAATAATCTTCATCGACTGTTTAAAAACACGTGACGGAGCGTGCGCGCGTTACATCACGGCCTGGAATCCACTGATGGCAGACTGAGGAAGTGGATAGAAAAACTGTCTATGTAGGGACCCAAACGCAAATTTGGCGAATATAATTGCTGCTTTAATGTCAAACTTCGGATTGTGAATATTTTGGGTTGCCAAGGCGTTGTTGAAATAAATAAAGGCGATTGTTTGGGGGGCTTTGGAAAGATTAAATTAAAATAAGTTGATTGCAGATTGTGATCTACGTTACACACCTACATCGTTTGCTTAATGCAGTAAGTATATTGCAGCAAGGACATTCAATAGAAAAACGTGTGAAAATCATATAAATCGTGTATCCCATGAAACCATATAAAGTGCCCCGACGTCTAGTACATCTATTTACTCGCCGGAGAAGTTTTTTGCTTGTGTCCGAAGGGACAAAAATAAGAGGAATAAGTGGTTGATGATCCACAGAATGGAGTCAAATACATTATCTATATTGTCAGCGGGATATCCTCAACGTAAGTACACTCTCAAATCAGGGTTACCGCAGGATTTTATCAAGTTACTTATTTCACTTTGTAAACAACTCTATAAATGTACCTATAATTCTACCCATTGTAGGATCAAATCATAAGGAAAGTGGCTGTTTACGAGAATAAATACTGATTACGATTAAACCACGGTGAAAAATAAGGAATGTTATGGGCGGCCGGCCTCTCGTCACAAGGAGCCCCTAACAAGGAATATTCACGAAGTGTCTTTCGCCGATATCGTTAAAATTTTGTTGGATAGTAGTGTTCCATAATAAAAACACATTTTCAAAATGTCTCATGCCCTTAAGCCTTGTCATACAATAAACAGGACATAGTAAAGGCAGTTGAATTTTAGACTTGAAAGCGAGTGTGTCGTGATTTCTCTCCATCCTTCTCCTGTGAATCGGCGCACGCTACAGGAATATACGAGAAATATGAAGCTTTTGGCAAGGTAAATTCAATATTTATTACTGCGATGCCCATAACGTTTGCTGCATGTCAACGCAACACCTAAAATTTCGACTCGTTTTGCAGTCGGTCTCGATGCAAAAACAGGAACTTGAGTAAATACAGCGTAAATAGTACTTGAATCTTATTTCTTTGCCTATCACATGCTTTTTATGACCTTTAAACGATCATTTGGATCTCAATCTTGGACAATTCTCGCGGTTCATACATTCAGCGCCTTTCCATCTGATCCTTCATTTTACCCATCCCCTTTTCTTGTGTTCCATTCTTTCGCTACCTATATCTAATCAGTGAGATATCCAAGTCAAGCAAGATCATATCAAATCGAAATAACTATCGGGGCCGTACGTAAACAAAGTAGTCGCCTATACAAGCCAGATGAAATGAATGTGTCGCTTTCGTAGTCTGCCACCAGGTGACTCTGAGTTCAAATTATATGATTGTCTGAATGAAATTAGAGCAGGCGTTCAGAAATTCATACATTCTTACATTTTGCGTGGTTACACGGTGCATTTTCGCGTTCATTCTGAGATTCAGACATTCTCACATTTTCTTGTACATTCTCATGTACCGTGTAACCAGGCCTTAAGAAACAAAAGAGCAATTTAAATTCATATTCCCACCACCTTGAATAAAGCAATAACTTACTTTCGAAGGGTAGTGATATGTATTAAGTTTATTATTAATCATGTCTGAATCTATAATCAGTAACATACTGATCGGTGGGATGCTAAATGCAGATTAAAAAGCGTTGGCACTCCTGATCCATCAGTTCAAATGAATGACAGCAGAATTGTAAATGCCGGTGGAGTGAAAGGCTGGATCCATGGTGAATTATCCGAGAGTGATAAATTTATTAGGTATAAAGCAGTCAAGTTCCTTCAGATCAAAACAAAAAATCATAAATGGCAGGGGATATAACAAAATCCACAGCCGTCGGAAAAAATAGGGATTCAGGTCTTTCAAAATCAACGGTTATTTATATGCTGTTCAATCACACTGTGGTTATGGCCAAAGCCTGATTTGATTAAAAATCGTCACCTCAATCATACGTGTCATGGGAGATATCGAAACGGCGACGCCGATTAGCTGAAACAGAAAATGTGGGTGCGGAACGTATATATGCTCGCATTGTGTCTCAGACACGTTCCTCAAATAAATGCTGTGGCGTCACTTGCACTCTCTGACGAAGTTAAACTTCCATGCAGTTGTACATAATTCGATGATCACAGCCTTAAATATCCAAATAATATGCAATGGTGAACTTCTTATATGCTATTACTGAGCTTAACCACAAATCTAGAGCCATACTCAATTTCTTCGAGGCGATCAAGCATAGTGAATGAAAAGGGGCCTTACTAGCATAAACGTTTTTCGGGATACTGCTGCATGGTAAATGCTATGCTAAAAGCTAAATGCTTCATTCCATCTCTATCTGTCATAAATGCTTTTCCTCCGTTCTCAACTAAAGGAATAATATATATGAAAAATATATATAATATATGTTGTATATATAAACCATATACAATATATAAACATACACTAAATATAATATATTAACTATCTATATTACATCTAATATTCCTTCAGTTAGGAAGGGATTTTTGTGAGTAATGGTTTAGGGTTTTTTTAGCCAACTTAATGTATTAAATGCTTGAATCGGCGTAAAATAAAAAAATAATTCCTTTCAGACATTTTTTTCTTTTTCATTGCTTAAAAGTGTTAATAATAATGCCGAAAATGGGAATGCTGTGATTAATTTTTTCACTTAATTTTTAATAGCACTTGATTTATTTTGAATGTTTCATTTAAAAATCCAAATTTATCGATTTTTCTCGTACAGAAATAGAAATTACCCGCAGTAAACAACGTAAACGTTTATTCAGAAACACATATAAATGCGACACTACAGTCGCCTAAACCTGCCATAAAAATTAAATCACTGCTTCAGAAATCGTAAACCATTATCTCAGTCGTCATAAACGATTGAGATTTATCTTGGACCTTTCGCTTTTCTAAAAGATGCCAAAGAGAAACAGTGATTTGATTTTTTAAATTTATAAACTGGAGCCATCAAGTGTAAAACGTATAAAAAATGTTCACTTCTCGGTGTTAAAAAAAACGCGCGCAGGGGCAATTTCATTTTCAGACGCCTGAAATTGGACGTGCTCACAGACATTAGCGAATCATTCAAGATCAGTGGTTCAGGAGAGTGTGGCTGGAGGGCGCAAAAAATTCAAGATGGGCGGGAGGGCAAACAGAGGGGAGGTCCCATCCAACCGAGTGAGAAAGCCGAGAGAGCGAGAAAGGAAAGTTTTTGCCTTTGCGCGCATACTTACACCCCGAGTTTTTTTTTACACGCCGCTTTCAATGCCTTGTTCACCAACTGCTCAACGTGTCCAGTTTCGTGTGTGAGATTTCGAGACAAATGAACCACGATTTTCGCAAAAAAACAATACGAATTTTCGACGCACAAATGTTTTAACGATAGCAGTGGCTCTTATGCATTTAAGTAGTCATCAAAATATATTATTGCCACTTTCTGTCTTCGGAAAAATATATATCCTCGATCGGTTTCGAACAACCACGCTTATGTGACTGTTTCGGAGAAACTGCTCGTTTACCACTACACCAACTCCCTCCCACTGAAATTTATCTTAAGTCACGCACGGGAATGAACCCGTCTTCTAGTGTCCCTAAATCAAACTGAAGTTTAACACGCGGTGTCATTTATTGCAGTGATATTGAGGCAGTTTTTTCATATATTTTAGGTTCGTTATCCCTCATCAAAATCTACATCGTTCATGGAATGAAAATATACTTCGACGGAGTGGCCAAAATACGAGAGAGAATAAATTGGAGTTCGTGCGCATGTTTCCGCGGCGTTGTTCACGATGGCTGCTAATTTTTGGGTTCTCCAGCCGCGTCTGTCGTTTATGGTTGACAACAGTTTCGAAAGCCATCCTGCTTTCGTCCTCAGGTCGAAGGTGAGAAGTTTTGATTTTTTGCCGTCTTATATAGGCACTGGCCGATCTCCTCCTGTGCGCTGATTGGTCAGTACAACGTGTGGAAGAGAGTACTGACCAATCAGCGCACAGGGGGAGATCGGCCAGTGCTATATAAGACGGAAAAAAATCAAAACTTCTCACCTTCGATCTGAAGAGGAAATCAGGATGGCTTTCGAAACCGTTGTCAACCATAAACGACAGACGCGGCTGGAGAACCCGAAAATTAGGAGCCATCGGAAATTGGAGTTCGGTTGGTTAATTTATTATCTAGCATAAGTTGTACAATTCATGTGCTGTTAAATATTGCACATGTGTCATATACATTTCCCTTTAATTATATAGTAGTCAAAATATTGTGGGAGATAGGAATATTGTTCAAATTTCTCTCCCACTGGTACTAAAGAAAATAACGAAACTCCGTTTCCTAACTGCGGCGACAGTGGCGCAATACCTTTGAATTCGACTGAGCAATATTAATTGTTTAATTTTCAAGCAACTTGTGTAAATCTAATCTTTTTATTTTTATAAATATTAAACATATATTTTTCATTGAGTGCATACCATGTGATTTCATGAAGGCTGCATTTATCCGGGTTTCACCACGTCGTCGTTGTGATACGGCCTTCATTACCATACCACCGCGGAAGCCTTCGGACCAATGTCATTGCATCATTGTAATTGATGTCACACAATTGACTACTGAATATTCATCATTTTCAAAAATAATTATTATTAATTTTGACTTCGTAAATATTATATTTAAACTTTAAAATGTGTTTTTAATGAACTGATTTAGCTATTTATAAAATAAAACTGAATATCGGATGTAAATGAGGATTTTTATTCCAAAAAACGTGTTGGCGTCAAATGGGACCTAGCCGTTCTTCTTGGCAGTGCAAAACTCCCGTCCTTCTAGGGCTAATTTCACACGATGAACTCGCTTGAGCTGGAGTAATTTTGGTAGCGTTCAGTGTTAAAATTCACAAAATAATATATTTACATAAATATTTATCTCTCGTGGTCTCCCGCACAGCAAAAACTGGATTTACTGTAGTACAACATCACACGTGAAAGTAGTTTTAGGAGAAACATTTCATTTTAAAATGTGAGGCGGCGGTGGCGGATACACAAAATATTCCCATCTACTCTCGAATTGGAGATTTGATGAGTCGCAGAGTGTAAGGCTGAAATTAGTCAAAAGTGAGGCAATTTATAAAATGACATTTCTAGAGGTTTACAGCGCCTGAAGCTTTGCATCCATCTAAAAAATTAGTAGGCAGTTAATAAAAACGATGTCAATTTCCACGTAAAGTCACCCTTGTCTAGTTGAAGGCATACAGTCGTGACGAAACTTTATAAGGAAAGGCGTTTTTTAGCTTCCTTGAAATATTTTTTTCCTTGAATTAATACCTGCAGACCCGTTTGGAATAATTCTATGAGATATAAAATATCAAACGCAGGCACCTATCTCGAAAAACGCCACTTTCTAATTTTTTTCCTCTTTATTTCCGATTTCTGCGCACCGATCGTTGATCCGTCCGAGTGTAAATCGAGAGAGGGAAGTGGAGAGGGATTTAAGGGAGGGTGGTTGGAATAGCGGTTGACGATGATGATTCCAAGTGAGAAGGGGTGCTAATGAAGAGGGATGGTTGACGAGCCGAAGACAAACACGAAAGCGAAAGCGGCGCGAGCGACGGGGAGAGAGTGTCCGGCGATGCGGAAGAATCGAGTCGAAGACTTCCCCCTGCGCAACTCGTCCTTCATTTTTTTCCTCCACCGAGAGGGAAAGAGAGAAAGTCCATTTAATCTGCAGATCATGCTCCTCCGATGACTCTATATTCAAGTAAATTCTTTAATTTCAATCAAATGACAACGGAAATTTCAACAAAAGTGGACTGAAAGCCTGAACCTATGGTGTATTATGTGTAAGTGAAAAATAAATGATATATTAGACCGCCGAGTACCGGGAGAGCAAACAAAAATCGGAGTGCAGGATGATTCAAATAACAAAATCAACGAAGGCTGGCAAAATACTTAGGCATGTAAATATTAACGGATTTGTATGTGCTATTCAATCACGTAATAGTTGCAGTCAAAGTCGGTCTCGTTAGTTACAAAACGGCAAGTATATCTTGTGATGACGCGAATAAAAAGCCACCGAGTGGACCCAGAAAAAAAAGTTATTCGAAAAATACTTCGAAGGTGTAAATAAGTGAAGGCAGATAAAGAGAAAGACTGTAAAAAAATCGGTGATTGAGAGAATGGAAAGGAAGCCGGTCATCCGATTGCCAGATCCAGGAGCGGTGCTGCAAGGGTTCCAGAGGCAGCCAGGCCGCCATTTGTCCTCCTCCGCAGAAAAGGCAGACAGGAGACGAGCCAGAGTCCAGCGCGAACCGCAGCACCAGGGAGCCAAATCTTTCGGCCATCCACCGGGTCACGAAATGCTGCTACATCCCGACCATAGTGTGGTAAGGCCCTCAATTAGTCCGAGCAATTACCCGCCCACCTCATCGCGCATCAGTCACGGCGGCCGGCATGACAGCGATTCCTTCTTAACTTTCACTCATATCTGTGTCTAAGATTGCCCAGAAATGTTAATCCGTTGTGTTAACGGGATGGACTTTATTACCCCACAAATGTTTTTAAAGAGGACGAAGATCCTTAGTTTAATGTCTACATTTATCATAATTGTTAAAATAACCCCGCTAAATGGTCATAAATATGTTTGTCATTATTTAAATATTTTTCACAATCAATTTTGGATAATTATAAAGACTCATTCTATGGAGGTTCGATTTTTATCCTCACATTACTAACACACTTGAGTCATCAAAGAAATAATAAAGTACACATACTCACTAGTTCAAATGTTTCGCTGATAAAAATTGATCGTAGGCCTTCCCGACGAACTGGTAGGTGGATCATGGGTTTTCTGCCGGATCAAATTCCCATGGCCGACGTTTTAATACTTGGCTTTTGCAGAAATGTAGATTGATAATTAATTGGCAGATCTCACATCGCAGCACGTCAATCATCTGCCTTAATAATGATGCGTAAGTCGAGCACCGAAAATTCGGCCAATGAAAACCTCTCTACGGTGGAGAACCTGTGAAGAATACATGTCTTGCTTTTCCCCAAAGCGCCTTCTTTCCCCGTCCCCATTGTTACTAATCCTTCCCCCCTTCCCGGAGAATTACGAACAGAGCATAAAACAACGCCGATCATATTTGTCCCCGAAGAAGACGTCGTCTGAAGTGGACTGCGCCTCTCTCTCGCTACTCAACAATTTTTCGCCCTCCCTCTTGCGCCACGCTCCCTTCAACTGTTTTCATTAGCCAATAGAGAGGTACGTAGATAGAGAGAGAGAGAGAGAGAGGGAGAGAGAGAGAGAGAGAGAAAGAGAGAGAAGCGCTCCCAATATTACAGTTGGCATGTATTGACTATAAAGAATGATGAGTATTTTCCAAAATGCAATGCAATTAGTAGAAGATAGAGAGTGATGCGAGAGATGCTATAGGTATGATAGTGAGTGTCGTACACTTTGGCAAAGTGACGCTCTCCCTCTGAAAGACAGTGGCTCACAATCGACTCCGGCCGAGTTAACGAGTACCCCTCGGCTGAGCGCCAAGGGTAACTAGTCTACGCTGGCTCTATACTCATAAGCCGGCACAAAAATGGAACCCCGGCAGACTGTAATGGTTTGGGGTAGAGGCAGTGGATTCGGGGGTCCCAGGGCGGGCCCCGCTAGGATACGCTCTCGAGGACCGCGAACCAAGTCTGAGACTTATGCGCCCGTGCCTCTCGAGAGGGGGAGGACAGAGGAAGGAAAAAGGAATGGAGGCATCGCCGCGATGAGAGCCAGACGACACCTCCAGGGGAAGGGTAGGAAAGGAAGGAAGGGGACGAGGAATCCCGCACCGTCACAAAGGTGGGCGGGCCCCGCTTTAAGCGAAACCAAGCATACGCAAATAATATACTAACGACCTTGGAGGATTATTCTATGAGGAAGAATAATCCAACGATCAAATCGTGAGATTTAGGGTAGAGGCACCGCGCTCGAGGCAAATGCAAGACGCTGTCGCCTCAGCACATTCACAGGGTATTTGCCCCTCCCATCACATCACTCCCTTTGATGGCCACTTATATTTACCTCTCATCAGTGGTTGGATTGCAGAATTAATCAGTTAATAAAATATTTTGGGCTTTACGAGAAGATTCTATTGTCTATCCTCACCTCCAACGATATGATCTTTGGATATTACTTATTTATAGTCAAAATCTTCCAAAATCGTTGGCACAATAAAGTATGGTTTCGCTTTCATAGCGGCAAGGGTCCCCTATTACATACCCTATCCACCCTTCCACTCATATCCCTATCTTGGTGGCGTCGACGAGCTCTTTTTCGAAACCAAATCTTTGAATAAATTTTTCATCATATAGAGAATTTAATTGATTGATGACGAAAACTCATATGGGGATATTTATTTAACAGCCAGATATTAACAAAGCAATTTTACAGTAAGAAAGCCAATGAGGGGTAGAAATAGTTCCACATGTAAATTTTATTGTCCACGTTAACAGCAATCATCAGAAAGTGAGGAGTGGAGCAGGTATTTCCTATCGACGGCTCACGTGGCTTCAATTTTCTCTTGTCTCGTGCGGAAAGTAAGAAAAAGAAGCGAAGTTGAAAGACTTTATCGTAACAATCGGGAAGGCGGGGACGACATTCGATTTCTGAATCGACGCAAAAAAAAGAGTAAAGAATAGAAAAAAAGGGAAACAAGAAGAGAGAGAGAGAGAGATAGAGAGAGAGAGATAGAGAGAGGGAGGGAGCTGCCCAGATGGTGGGTTTCTCGTGCGAGGAAGAAAAGTTGGTGGGCGAGGAGGAGAATGGGAGGAGGGACCTCCCCCTCCCCACTTTCCCGTCGGCCACCGCGCGAGGAAGCGAGTCCGTCGGATCGGTGTCTCGCGAGCGGAGGAAATGTCGGGATTCCAACTTTTCCAGATTTTTCCTTTACTTGGCGAACAATGCCCGGCGATTCCCACGTGTATGCGACGGATGAAAATAAAAATGGCAAAAACGGCCATTCGTCCATATATATATAAATATATATATAGCCGTAGGGTGCGTCGTCTATTTATATACAGGTGTTCATACAGACAGGATAGCCTTTCACCACGCGTCTATCGACCCGTTGTCTTTAACATCAACTCCCAACTCCGTTTCCAAATTGAACGGTACTTGCTAATATAAAAGAGTTCTATCAAGTAAGCCAAACAATCTGTTGGAAGTTTGTTCTTTATCTTCATATCTTTTTAAAGAGAAAAGTTCAAATTTCTAGAATCCACTTTTACTCCGGTGTCTTCTAGTCACTCATAACCAATAGCTGCCATTAGGTCCTCACCTGCCTCATTGAATATTAATTGATGCACAATCAATGTGTTTACTGTGAAATTTAGCATTGAAAACCACCAAGGATCTTGACTCAATTATACTGTCCCGTAATCTCTCCTCAGCTTCCATAGAAATGGGACTATCTGTTCTAAAGACCCACCCCTGGTGTGTATTTTTGCATAAGAGCAGACTTGTTGGTTATACCACAGCAGAAAAATACCTCGTGATACACAAAGTCTAGTGTTTTCATTCGTAGCAATATTCGGGTGGCCAATGAATTATAATTTAAATAAACTCTACGAGATCTTTTGTCATAAAGCATTCAGAAGACCGCAAATAAGCAAGTGTTTAAATTTTATTCTCAAGTCAGAAAAAGTTACTTGGCGAACATTAAAGTTATTTCCAGATATCGGAAGAGACACGCTGACAGTGTTGCGCATCCTTTTCCCGGGTCTCTCTCTGTGGCGCCAAGGAGTGACACGAAGGCCTTTCTCCCGGCCTCCCCTGGGGGGATGAGGGTGGTCCCCGGAATAGAAATAGAAAAGAGAAGAAGTCGTGTTTCCTGAGATATCTCTCCGCCCATCCCCGCACTCGGAGCAGGCAAAATGGAGAGGAGTCAGCAGAAATGCTCCCGCGAATAAAATAACAAGAAATATGACTCGGGAAGGAATCAGTGTGGAACCAAGTGTGAACCAACTCCGACGCCTCGCTTCGTCAGCAAGAAATGGTCAAAATGTCTTGACTGTAAGCACCATGAAACAATGAATATTTCACATAAAATCAAGAAATAATTAATTTGTAAAATAATAACATCGAGGAATGAACAAAATATATTCATTTTAGATACATACGAGGAAATAGTTTTATGTAAATATGACAATTTGCCTTTGCGCAGCCAAAATTTATTTCTTATTTACGCTCTTCGGCAAGGCAAACTTGCAAACCAAGTCATACTAGTTGATTTTCGACCCAAATCTGCAATTTTTTTCACCCATAAAATTGAACGAAAGCATTTCGTTGGTACGTTATATGAATAAGAAATATTGGTATCCCTGATAGTTTATAACTGAGGCCACAATTTTGGAGTAATAAGTGCATCGATTGACTTATCATTAGGGTAGCGCATGAATTTCTAATAAAGACCCAGTATAAGAAATGAAAAAAACAGCGTGAATGAGTGCTTTTTTCGAAGTCATAATTTTGACAATATATTAATTGCTATACCACAAACTAACACCAACAGAGCAGGTAGTTAAGTTATGGTTCTAGCCAAAGTTGGAGATTAAATGTCATTCACTTAGAAACTTCACGACCTAAACAGCAACTCAATATCCTAGGCATGCCTAAACATAAGCAAATTCGCTGTACGAGGTAATTACTCTGTGGGATCGCTGCGGGAGCGGTCATAATGGTACATATTACAGTCCTCCCTCCTTTCAAAGGCACAATCTACTTATAGCTTATACCGTGGGCACCTATTTCACGGCCGACTCTTTCTGCGAGAGTTGCACACTAAATTTCCTCCAAGAATTGCACGAGCTCTGAAAGACTTAATGGAATGAAGATATCCCGCACGACTGGTCTTTTCTGACGAGGAATAATCCATTTAAAGCTAGTTTTATCATCTTGGATATCTAGGGTGTATAAAAATGCCCCGAAAAACATTAAGCTGCATTTGTATTCGTACCTTTTTCCTCGGAATTTTCTCGAATGACTGTTTGAGATAGAGGTAAATCATCCCAAGGGTCCAGGGGCGGATTAATATTGCCGTTTGGTGTGGAACAATTCTTTAATTACCATGATGGTGTGCAATATATCGTAGCAATAATGCGTTTGCGGTCCGATGTGATAAACGTATGCATATGGAAGTAGTCGCGCCCTCGCACCCTTCTTAATCCGCCACTGAAAATCAATGACACGAACCTTTTGAGATGTAGATGATACATTAAGTTTTTCACCATTGATGTGCCTATGGGTACGACAAATTGAAAATCATTTATGCGTTCTATGTGCATAAATAATAACTTGAGCAGTATAGACAATAGACACTCAAGCAAGATCTTCCGTAATTACGACATAATCCACCCTCTGTCTTGAACTGGTGCACTTAGCAGCGTAATCCACTTTGCTTTAGCTTGCTCCATCCTAAGCTCTTCATTACCAACTGTTACATACGTCCGTGGGCGTATTCTGCTCGTGATCTCCACATATGCCAAGGTGCTTGCAGGCACGTGCACCAGACAACAATAATCGGTGAGGGAACCCTACCACCTACACTTTCACATGCATGAGGGCTGAACGAGGGGAACCGCAAGCTCAAAATAATTACTGTCCTTAGATTATAATGTAAGTACCCCGAAGGCATTCATCACGATTGCACCTCTTGTTAAACCTCTATACAAAATTCAAAGATCGATGCAAATTTTACTGAGGTATATAATGACATGGGCTTATGGAAAAATGCAAAAATAAAAAGCTCTGAAGAGATCCAGGTTTTAGCGCAATATTGAAATACTTGCGGCTTGGTTTCAAATATACTATGTTAAGAAAATTACTCACTGCATCACAATTAAATATTTAGTATTGAAACGGAGTAATAGCAAATATTTACCTATTATATTCATTGATGTATTTTAATCCAATGTTATCATTTATCGTTAAATTTTCTGCTAACAAAAACAACACACTACCCACGCAACACAGACAGATGCGCAAAGTAGTCATTTCATTGTTAAATGGCTGATTGCGGTAACCATGGTTTACCGATACAACAATAACGCGCCTGCGGTGTGGCAAATGAGATGAGATCATTCAAAACCTATAATTATATATTCTAAAGGGATAATGATGATTTCATATTATTTTTAACATGTTATGCCATAATTTTGAATCTGAAACATGCGTGTTGGGACAAATTTATAATGAGCCTGTAAGAATTCGCAAACAGTTTGGCTGCAGATGATTTCGTAATAGGGTTCTAATGTGTTTTCATTTTTTAAAGTGAGTGTCATACACGTTTGTTTAGGCAAAGTGATACTCAATAATACTTGCGTGTTGGAGAAATGCAACCTAAGTCACTCCTCTCTTTGCTGTAATTTCGCAGCCCTACAAGCATGGGGAATACGTAAATGCCGTTAAAATAAAACCCAAATCACTACCCTATTCATAGAAAAATGTACTCACCAGGGGTCCTTTTTTATAATTTTCCACCCATGTCCTACTGGCGCTCCCATCAAGCGCCTCCCCATGCCCAGGAGTTTGTCGACTCGGTGTCCCAAGTAGATTGCGCCCTTGGGAGGAGCATAGATACCATTAGGCACAAGATAATTATTATTATTATTTACGCTTAATGAATCTATATTTCGAAATAATATCACGTAGCTATGTTTCATATAGGACTTCAAAAAAGGCATTTGATAGTGATAATAACTTGTAGAGTGTCTACACCTTGGCCGGTAAATTTAAAAGCTCCCATTGAGCATTGCTACGTGGAATCATTTCTAAGCATCGTAATGCGATTCCATTACGTTAAGAACGGAAATACGTATACTATACGTTCTCTCTTTTTCACAATCTCTTTCTCTCCAATTGTAATGCTTACCCACCCATATTTTCTATCCACTACCCTCACTTGTGCAAGGTGGGCCATATACAGATTACGAATCAGTCGCCTATCCCTCCAATCTACACCTATTTTTCTTCAGAATATCCATTAATTTTATCCACTTCACTGTATAAAATGCTCTTTCAAAATTCATAAAGCAGACATACACGTCCTTATCATATTCTAGGTTCTTCTCCACCAGGGACCTCATTATCGCTATTGCGTCACGAGTTGACTTCCCTTTCCTAAAACCAAACTGTTCATCGCCCAAATACTCGTTTGCCCTTGCCTCCATTCGTCTGTTCAATATCCTCAGTTCCACTTTCGCCGCGAGCGATATTAGGCTAATAGTCCTATAATCTCCGCATTCAACAGCTTTCTTATTTTTCGGTAGCGGAATTAGAACCGTCTTCACGAAATCTTCCGTCCCCATAGATCCAGCGGACTAGCTCGAAAAACCTTTTCTTACTATACCTCTCTAGATTCTGCATCAGCTCACATGGGATATTGTCCACGCCCACTGCTTTCCTAGCCTTCATATCACGAATTCATATCCTCTGGATTTCTGAATTGAAGAATTCCGGCCCAAGATTACCCTCCTTCACTTCACATTCCTCCTCTAAAATCAAGCCCTTAGGCCTCAAAAATACCTCAGCACCGTTCGAAGTTGTGATGACGAAATGCAAAATCTATAGAGTCTAATCAATAAGCTGAATTCAACTGTCGCATGGTGTTTCCATTCAAAAACGGCAAAAAATACGATTTGTAATACAAAAAAATACAAAAATACATACTTTAGCCCACGACGAATTTCTCAATTCTGGGGTTTCTATACTGAAAATAGTAAAAAAAAAATCGCTACCCTTTGCCATTATAGTTTTTTATGTAGCAGTAATTTCTTAAAAAACACACGCCTTACCGCATTCTACACTCGTCCTCATCTAGTATACGCATTACTTTCAAGGGTTAAGTGGATAGAATGGGCTATACGCTTAAATTTCTTAATTTTCAAGTCCTTTTCTTTGAACCATTTTACCAATTGAAGCATCACCTATGTCGACAGTTTGGGTGAATTGTAATCGGCTCGCCAAAATGTCCGGACTGCAGCAATAAGTTCGGAGCGATCCATTTATTCTCAATAATTACAATTGAGTATATTCGTGAAATCGTGAGAAATAGCACAGAAAATTCGCAAATGTGATAAATCATATTATTGCAATTGTGAACATCCCTTGATTAAGCTCATTTCCTGTCGAAATTCGGATCACTCTGCCAATCAGCGACGCGAGTGTTAATTCATTCAATTGCGCGATGGGTGAAAAAACATCTAGCGACCGATCGGAGAGAACTCCATTGTACTAGTATCGGTACTATTTTCTATTATGTGTTGTCCCTTTTATTGTTCCACTGGCTCATTCCTACGTCCCTTTTTGCTTGAGAAACATTCAATTCAAGTAGGCTTTAGGATATTCCAATGCCTCACACAAACGTGTCTTTTGCTATGCCCCTCTGGGGTGAAGATGTAGTTGATATTCATTGAAAATATTCCAAATTCAACGAAAATCTTCCGCCAGTGATCCCGTTTCCTCGCGCAGACTGCAGAAAAGACTTCACGATATATTTGCTCGCTGATTGAATACGTGGTGGAAAAGTGAATACTTTAAAAGTTCCTCTGGCCGGTCGATGAGCAATCAAGTTGACAAAATGTATCGCTAGCTATTACCGTATGATTTAAAATTTCAAGAAGATGATCATCACTTTGCCAACAACCGATATTCATGCATTCATTGCTCAGTAAATTCTAGCAAAGCTGTTCCCCTCTTCCATATTTTAAACAACACCAAATTCAGGAAAGAACTTTAAAATTTTACCGTATCATTTCACAGCTAAATACGTATCTATTAAAGTAAAAACAGCAAACCAGAATGATTTTTAAAACCTGTCATATTAATATTTGAAATAAAATTCTGAGTTTTCAATTTCTATTTATTTCAATATTTTGTCCCATACTTAAGATACTGTTATTTTCAAAAATAGGATTCATTTACGCTTTAAATGTTAACATAAAATATATTTTCATTTACGGGCTAGGAAACCGGAAAATTGGTCCGGATAATATTTACACAGTCAGTCTGTGAATCGTGCCACTTCAATTTCGAAGTCTACATCTATTTTCTCGTAATTATTTGGCTGCTATTAGATGCAACTAACCACTACAATGGGCGTGAATTTTTGACAGTAATAAATTGAAAAAAAAATCCCTTCGAAAGCAGAGAGAAATATTAGGGGAATGGTGGTTAGCCAAGGACCACGGCATTGGCGACGTGTTTAAGGGACATCCCCATAAGGCAAAGTCCCCCATTAAACAAGTGAAAGAAGGCATAGACGTAAACGTTTTTTAATGGTTCAAACTAAAGTTCTCGAATCTTGTGATCAATTGAATAAAATTTGATTGGGAATTCAGAATATGGTCGAAAGAAATTGAGAAGACGGTGGTGGTCAAAAATGGACAAAACACGTATAAAAATATTCTTATAATGTCCTCAATGGAGCTTATAGCGAGGGAATTTGCGGCTGGAGGCGGCAGGTGGCGAGGAGGAGGGGTTGTTTTGTGAAGGAGACGAGGCTGTCTGTGTGACGTCCGATGAAGGGAGGACGAAGCGAATGGAGGTGTATTTTGGTACTCAGGAGAGGAGAGAGTGTTTACGGCGAGACCCTTCCGCTGTCCATCCATCTATCAACTTTCGGGGGAGGATATATCGGGAAAAAGGCGTCCGTTGGAGAATATCAGGAAGGGAATAACAGGAAGGAGAGTGACACACCCCGAGACGCATTAAGAGATAAGAGGGAAGGGGCGCGACGGGAGTTGAGAAAAAGAAGGAAGGGGTGTAAATAAAAAATAGCGGTTGGGGGTGTTTGTTTGGAGGAAATCGGAGGGGCTGGAGGTCATGGGGGATGGAGATTATCTGGGGAAGGACGTCAGTGAGGACCAAGGGAATGGACCCACGAGATGAGGAAATCACTTCGGCCCTTTTTGTAAGAAGACGCCACACTATCCACTTGTCATTCGTAGAAAAAGAGTCAATACACCAGTACCAGTATCCGTGGTATCATTTTCATTTTCAGAAAATTTGATAAATAAAATGAACAATACATACGGCATCTATGTTTTGCAGCGTTCTACTGATCAATCTTCGTTAAGTTACTGTTGGAGAATTTCATAAAATATATATATAACAAAGCCTTCTAGTAATATTTTTTACAAAGCATTGCTATTGATTATTCTTCATAAATAAATTGCAATATCATTTCTTAGTTGTCACTTATATATACGTACCAATATTTTTGAGAACACGAGAAAAGGTATAGGTACGTTGTAACTTATATTTTTTTATTATTAGGAAATTAATGTATATGCTGGAGTATTATGAGTGGCAAAGCGGCAAAGTTTGCTGAAATCTCGCTTATTGTATTCAAGTATTCCCGTGGTAATTCCTTTATTTTCCAATAGTTCACTGCTCACATTTTCTGATCATATTTCAAGTTAAATTAAATAATTTATATTCTGCTATTTAATGTCATGCCTGGAACTTGGGCAGTAATTTCAAGGCATTCCCATGACGACAAATCTCAGAGACTAAGTTTTTAAACCGAATTGTCTAAATGTGAACATAATTTCAAAACACAAGGCTTTTAAACAGTGACACATAGATTATTCCTATATTAAAGGATATCCTTATTTTAGATATCCTCATTATTTAAATAAGTAAAATCAATATTATTACCTTGTAAAATATCCGAAGCATTTATCGCAGAAAGTTTAAAATATATTTTCTAATAGTAATTAAGCAGAGATTGATCTTTATAAAGCTACAAAACTAAGATTATTTGTGTATTAGTGTGCATAAAGTTAGCTGTTTATTTGTGTTTAATAGCTCCTAAAGTCTACATTATAAGGTATCATTGACATGATACAGTGTCTAGGCTTGCAAATATCTTCATTAATCATTCAAGAAATAAATTAAAATCCCATTATTTTTTGTTTTCTGTAAAATGTATGCAATATCTGTAAGGAGAGTTTTGAAAATGTGAATCAATCTTCGCCGTTTCCTTATGTCCTATACGACGATTTCATTTTTACTGCTGAGTTTCCATATCTCTTAGAAAGGAAGCTGAGTAGAGACGCAGAGAGGGCTTATCTTTTCCACCCTTCTTAAGCCAAGAGTGTAGCAATAAAGTATTTCCCTCGGAATCCCTTGTAGCGAAGGCACAAGGGAAGACGAGGCAGAAGATTCAGTGGGGTTGCCGCCCCTTAGGGATTAAAGAAGCGAGATAAGAAGAAAGCAAGACTCAAAAAGGAGAAAAAGATCTGGAGCAGCTACCGCTATTATTACATCCGAGAGAGGATTTTTACGTAATAATTGTTTTTTGCCACACGATCATAACTCTTTAAAGTAGTCATGGCTATGTATAAAACATAGGAAATGGCAGTCATAGGATTGACCAAGTATTTGGGAGGGTTGGACAATGAGTGCTTTCTCAGCGGAACTTATAATCTGTAAATAGTCAATACCAACAAAGAACTCTATTATGGATTAAATAATTAATGACAACTTAAATTTTTAAATGTATGTTGAAGTAGCAGAAACGAGGTCTTATCTCACATCTCTAGATATTTGTAGGCAATGATGCTCGATGCTAACAATCATTTATTTCAGGTGGCGAAAATGACTTCATCGGTTCTGAGTTACATTTTAGATGTGGAATATTATAAAGTTTATAGCATCAGAAATGGGTCAATATCGTCTTGGATTTGGTTACTATTTCTTATTGTAAATAAAAATGAATTTAATTTACAATTTTTTCGATTTTAGAACGTGGAGTAGAAATGCCATCTTATGCCTTAATTCCTCTGTGATGGGCGGGGCTTACGAATTTTTTTCCGACAGCATGACGTCGGCAGCAATAACTGCATGATAACAAAACTCTTCAGGTTTTTATTTAAATCAATTATTATGGCATCTTTGTGTAATTACATGAAGCAATTACGCTTCAAACCCCTTATGCCCGACTTAATTTGAAATGTTAAGCTTCTTGGGCTTTCCAGAATGTCGGTGTTTACGCGATTACAAAATATATGTTTGTTCCTGAGGGAAAAGAATGCTGCCACCAGGACGCAATGTGCATATGAATAATTTTGTAGAAGATGAAAGCGAGTACCTTCAACGCTTAATTAAGTCACTAATTAATGAACTAATAATATGTTGATTGTTTGTTTTAGCACAAAATCTAAAATTAGACGTCAACTGATTTTGTTGGATGAGTCCGAATTATTCGGGGGTAAAAAATTGAATTAAAGAGGTTTTTGTGCCTAAAATATTTTAGCCGTTTAATCAATAAATACCTAAGTACTCCATTAAGCCTGCTTTTTGCTCGTTCTTAGATATATATTTTAGTTGGCCCTCAGCTCCTTGAGTTTTTATTTCGTTTCATTGCTCCGTGGGGACAGGAAGGTATCATTCGCAACACAAGAATGAAAAAATCATTATCAGATCACCGAATCAGAAAATAAATTTTTCCACATAATTAGCGATATATAACTACATAATTTAACATTTACAAGATATCAGTCCCTCATTCACTGATTCGTTGGTGAGGTTGTTTCGGAAAGGTGAGGATAGAGCTCACCCCATACTTAGCCGCAGACGTGTGAATTCACACACGCAGGCTTAAAGGGGTCAGTCCCCTTCCATTGGGCATCTCGGACTTCACGTATTTTATTTAAGGTTGTCCCGGGACTCTTCAAATAGAGGCCAATCGCTTGAGCCAATAGGCTGCAACGATTTCTAAAAATACTAGAATTAACTAACTACCAAATAATACAAGTAATGTCGGAAAATATTCGAATAAACGTACAACTAATACGGACTTGGTCATACCAAGCACATCAATCACCATATACAGTCTATTACACATGGAGCACCTTCAGAAAAACGGTTGCATTCACTTGCACTTTGTAAAACATCCTTTAAATATTTGATTACCAGGTACTAAATTTGTTCATATAACGAGTACGTAGTAACATAATATTAAAATACGGAGAATCAATTTAAATTTAAAAACCGATGAGGTGAATATGTTTAGTTGGTTTTTCTAGAAAAATTCTATAGAGTCTGAGAATACAGATTTTGTGAACACATGCAATAAGAACATGGAGATGAAAATACCATAAGTGCTTCGCTAAGAGAAGCAGCTACTTTTCAGGAAATATTAAATATGGTTGACATGCGGAAAAATATACGTACTCCGGCCTAGATCTCACTAGCCCAAACGATATGAATTTCAAAGTGCAATAGTTTTTTCTAGGCAGATGCATTATGCAAGAGGTTTTCCAATTGAATCAAATAGCCTCATGATATTAAGTAACGAATACCCGTAAAAATTCTCAAATATATATTCTTATTTACTAGTATGAGGGCCTTTCTGTAATATATGAAAGTATCAAGCAGTAATATTTATGTCATCATCACTTTTTTACCATCAGCATTACTTATGACGATTTTTAGTGCCATTCACATAATTTTAACGTGACCATCGTGTTAAATACGAAAAAGTATTGACACTGGCTGTATAATAAGCGTGGGAAATATAAAGTGGTTACTGGTTCAGCTATAATGCATTGAGCTGATAATTATGTTTTAATTACGACGATGCACACTGCTACAACATATTTATAGGTAATATTAAGGAATGAATGCAATATCCTACTATTTAACGATTCTGTCCCACCAATCTTCATTGTTCAACTGCTAAAGTGGTGAATTTTATTTACCAATAATGAATTCCGTCATTGCACATATTTAGCACAACGTTGCACAGTGGGCTAGAATCGAAAAAAGCTGGCCAAAACCTCAAAATCGATTTTTTTGAGCTAGGAAGTTGAAACTTCGCATACATATTTTCAAATAAATTGTGCATACTTTTCCAGATTATTTATTTCCTGTGTTTTCACGTTAACAATATATGTGAGGTCAAAGTTGGACAAAGTTAGTGAAAAACGACGACCCTCGATTTTTTCTGAAAATTGCCGACTTTATCCTCGTGTAGTGGTTTCATGAATAGGTTTATCGACAAAACTGTTAAATAAAATCAATTGAAACTTCTTTTTCTTTCCTTTGAAGGGTTTTTAAAGATTTTGTTTCATCAATAACCATAGATATATAACAAAATGGTGGAGCCTGTTTTCAACCTTTTGTTTTACATAAACGTAGAGAAAAAGTAGATATTATCATCGACTTACACTAAGTAACTTACATCATGTCATTTTTTGAAGCTTCTTTATTGTAGATCTAAAGTCAAACCTTGCACCAACTCTCAATCCTGAATTTTAAATCGTTTTTTAGAGCGTGCGGTCGACTCCGGTTCTGACCCGCGGCGGCGGAGAGTACGGCGACGCGGCAAGCGCGTGGATGCAATATGGTCTCATTCACTTTTATATGTGGATAACAGATATAATAGTGATAGAAAATAATTACCAGAAAGAAAAATTAATAAATATTACTACGAATGACTCTTATTATGCAATCGCTGGGCACTGCAAGAGGTGCACTGAAAGGTTTCTTTTTTTGAGTGCATTCCATATACTACTACGGAGAATTGACACAAAATCTTTAAAAACCCTTCATAGGAAAGAAAAAGAAGTGTAAATTAAGTTTATATAACATTTTTGTCGATAAACCTATTCATGAAACCACTACACGAGGATAAAGTCGGCAATTTTCAGAAAAAATCGAGGGTCGTCGTTTTTCACTAAATTTGTCCAACTTTGACCTCACATATATTGTTAACGTAAAAACACTGGAAAAAAAATAATCTGGAAAGTTAAGTACAACTTATTTGAGACTATGTATGCGAAGTTTCAACTTCCTAGCTCAAAAACATTGATTTTGAGGTTTTAGCCAGCTTTTTTCGATTCTAGCCCACTGTGCGTTGGTTCAATTTTAATCTCATGTCAGCGATGTAAGAAATATTGCATCCGTATTTTTATTTGATGTGTCACTATTGAAAGTGCTCGGTTTTTTAAATAATCTCACAATATTACTAATATTATCTAAACATTAAGCCAGGTTCGTTGTTACAATAACGTTACAGCGTGCATTATTGTAATTAGAATTAAAATTACATCTTACAAATCAGAAGTGGTGAAAAGGAACTGCGTTTCTATAAACAAATTACGTTCACAATGTCATCTGATTTTTCATTAATGTATTTTCCGCAGAGAAAGTCACTAAATGCTGGAGTAGTATGGATGTAGAAGGTGAGCATTTATGTGGCATAGGTAGTCAGCATTTGAGATGTCGCACGCAGGAGCACCAACTTCGTGGCGGGATCTTCAAAGGTCCGATTACTTTAGTCCTGGCCATTAATCAAGCAAAGCCTTGTGAACTGAGACAGGGAGTCAAAATGAGCTCAGTCTGGGAATACAATTACGGGAACGACTCCGGAGATGGTTGTCAAGGAGCCTTATGACACAGCGCACGATGAAGGCGCCCCCTGGGAATGCGTGCACAGTGCGAGTGGGTTGCTCTTAAATGAGTGACAATAACAGACGGAGGGGCGCTTAATTTTCGCCAATTAATTCGAAGACACGGATGGGGTGGGGGAGGTTGCCTTTCTCCCACCCCTCCTCTGCCCTAACTATCTGGAAATTCGACAAACCGCGGAGAAGAAGCGTGACTTGGCGGCGAAAAATGTGCTCGTCAGGTGAGAAAAGCGAGGCCTCGCGGAATCATTTGCGCTACACATGATGAGGATAAACAAGGAAAAATTAAATGAGGAAAGATATATCAAGAGTAATTGGAATACATGAAATGTTTCTGAAGATAAGATGAGATCAAATTGTATCTTTAGCGAACACTTAAAAGATTCCCTTGGGTTTATGACGTCGTGTTTTGGTTTATTTAATCTAGAAAAGGACTTTCAGAAGAAGGGTCTATAAAAATTGTAAATGAAAACGAATTTCCAAAATCTAAAATATAAAACTTGGTTAGTCAGCAGATCTAAATAACCCTAGTTAATGAGCAATGGGATAGGAGCAATAGAGAAACATTGAAATTAACTCATGCCAAAATATTTTACAGAAATGCTGAACTCAAAAGACTTGATCTCGCTATTGGATATTGAGACTGCATTTTCCGAAAACTTTCTGCCACTACTCTTTCTATTTTTAAGGAAAGTTTGCACCCTGGGAAGTCCTACCTTAGTTTCCACCGATTGGAATTGTAAACTTTCCTTAATTGATATAAAAATAGTAAATGAAAATGTTCTCCTAAGATTTTTCAATCCATGTAACACTCTGTACATAGCGAACGTATTTGTTATTCATAGAATACACTTTTCGTGCAAATATTCTAGCATTCACTGCTAATAAATTATTTCAACCCATGACCGACATTAATGATTTTTAATTTTGACCAGAGTTCCAACAATGTTTGAGGTGTTCTAAAACTACGGAAAATGGAACGCTGCCTCTTACTAATGGATAAGTAAGCTGGCGGGTGTCAATTTGACTCTCATCTGATTATCCGTTGATAAAGGGATTTTCGTGCGGGTAAATTTTCTGTTTTCATGCTGCTATTGTAAATGTGGCCAGGTTTTTTTTGCATCTGTTTATGACATAGGGTAGAATGCCCTATTGTTGGCACCCCCCCAGTTGTTGGCACTCTGTAATTAACTGTGTGATATTAAGAGACAGAGATGCATTGCATTTTTGATGCCTCTGTATTTAGAAGCAAAGAAGTTTACTTAATATGTGTCAGCGGTTCCGTCCACCTTACACCATTTGAGAAGTGACTGTGGACCATATAACCAAGTGCTGCATTTTCTTTGGAGAAATTGGAGGTTTTCTTAGCGGAAAATTAAGAATGTTACTTCATTTGGATGCGTTTTTTATCAATTTCAACCCATTAAATAGTATGAAACTTAGATATTTGTAATGATAGTAATACCTCAATGAGGTTGTTTTTTACTTAGAGCCTGTTATCGTAATTAAAATTGATTTTTATGGGGTGCCAATCACTGGTATGTAAATATTGTTAAATTCCAGTGATTGGCACTGGGTGCCAAGTATTGGAAATTTCATCAACTACAGTTATATATTTATTTTGTTCACCAAATGCATTGTACTGCTAGTATAAATGCGTATTTTATATTTTGGCTCATAGAAATGAGTGCAACCAGTACTTGGCATGGGTGCCAATAACTAGAAAAATGGGTGCCAATAATTGGATATAGTCAAATTAATAATTTCAAAGAATTCCAAGCAAAACATTTGATTAGTGATAATGTCAAAGAATTCGAGCAAAATAATCGCGGAAATCCTTTTAAGGGCAATACTCCCTAGAATAAGTGGTACCATGGCTTTTTACGCAGATACCCTGAAATTTCTTACCGTTCATTTGAAGGAGTAACTGATGCAAGTGCATGCGTGAGCGATATCCTATATATATCAGAGGCTGGTTTAAACCCGTGGAGGATATTCTTAAAGAACAAAACAAGCTTGATATCCTCTCTGATCTGAATAGCGTGTTAATTGGCGACTACACTAATTTCATGTCATGCCCTGAAAAGAAGTTAGTGCTTGCCCCTCTGGATCAAAAAATGTATATGAAGTTACCCCCACCGTCACGTGAAGGCAAAGCTGACCGACATAAGTACCTTTTCATCCTCAGGAAATACGTGTCCTCCGATGATCATCTACCTTCTACAGAGGATCCCTAATAAAATAGTCCAAAAGGTTCCTAAAAAATGGGGGTTAGGGCGCAGTGACAATGGGTGGATGAGGTCAGAAGTGTTTTTTAAATTTATTGGGAATGTTTTTAATATTTATCTTTTGGAAAATAATATCCCATTACCAGTAGTGTTGTTTTTAGATGGCCACAAAACCCATCTGCTATGCCACCGAAGTTCGCTATGCAAAGAATTGCAAATTATTCTAATTGCTCTGTACCAAAATTCCACAAAAATATTGCAACCCGCTGATGTGGCTGCCTTTAGGCCAATAAAGACTAGTGGAAGGATGCCGTACTCGAATAGACCAAAAACCCTAACGCCGATAAAAAGAGGATTTTGTTCCCATTCTTTCAGCCATATTGAACAACACTGACTTGTCTAGAATAGTTTAGAATGGTTTCAGGGCATTAGGTCTATATCCATGGAATGCCAACACAATAGATTATTCTAAGTACCTAGGAAAGCGTTCATCCAAAGTCAGAGTGAATATCTCAGTTTGTAAGATGAATCCACTTCCATAAGATGATTTTTCTTTGATGGTTGGGGAAGAGCAAAGTGAAAATTTTTTAAGTATTCAGCAAAATTTGGGAAAAGGAGAGGAATTCAGAATTTATTGTGGGAGCGCTATCAAATTACAATGCAAATTGATGGAGGATGAGGAAGAAGGAACGGGTGAGAAAGTAATTGTACTTGTACATAACCAGCATAACACAGAAGATACGACTACCGATAGATTTCCTTAGAGACTGATGCAGCATTATCTGAAATTCCTGCTGCGCCACACATGCACAGGTCAGACCTAACAGAGGGTCCATGCCACGATGAAGGACCATATAGTGTAACCCCAATGACTATTATTCTTTTTTTGCCTGAAACACGAAAAAGAAAGAAAAAAAGAAGTACCGAAAGGGTACCATTTGTACAAGACGTGAATTGACCCCAGAAAAATGGAAATAATGCCATGACAAGAAAAAAAGAAAATAAGAAACTCAAACAGAAAAGGAACTAAGAAAGGAGGAAAGGGAGGAGAAAAAACTGCAGTAGCAAGCAACAAAAAATACTTTTAAAGAAAAGGCAATAAAATGACCATTCAAAAGAGAGCCAAAGAGAATGTTAAAGGCAGCTAAAACATTGATATTGGGAAATGAGCAGGAATAGCTACCATCCCAAAGTATTTTTAGTACAGCTTTACCACAAAAACAATACGCGATTCAAAAGGAGTTAGAGAGTCCATCCAGCTCTGCGAAGGGTCCCAGGTTACCTTAGCGAGGTCGAAGCTGTCGCCTTGCGAAGGAGTCAATTCGGGGGTGTGTGCTTGTGTCTGTGGCAGTCGCGTGGAAGTAATTCCCGTAAACTGCAACAAGAGGGCATTCTGGTGAAGTGTTTTTTGCTTATTCCTCTGACGAGTGGTGTCAAATTTTACGGCCATTTGAGAACCCTCTTTTGAATCCTCTATTATAGAGGCCGTAGAGCTCATTTCCCCCGTTCCAACTATTATCTATCATAAAAACAATGTCTAAAGTCTTTCGCCATTGAATCTCATCGTTCACTGGCATTGGAAGAAAAGTCGTACTCACACCTGTCAGTGGAAGGAATTTACCAATGGTATTTGTAACTCCACTGTGGGGCAAAAGAAGGTAGGAATTGATTGCAGCAGTTGCAAGAAGATGTATCACCTAAATCGAGTCCCAAAAACACATCAAATGCATCTTCCAGATGATACTGTCTTTAATCTATTTGTTTGTCATGAATGCTATGAGTTTCCAGAGGACAGTACTTCCCATAGCGATTTATAGATATTTTGAAGAGACAAAACAAATATTAATCTAAATACATAATAAACATGTAAAGTTTTACTTTTTTGGTCCAAAAATAATTTGTTTTGAGCGTAAAATCATTAAAACGTAAAACGTAAAATTTTAAAGTTACATCATCGGATTTTCATTTAAAGATATTTTACCACCTCACACTGTTTTATTATACATACAGGTAAGATAATGATCGATTCAGTAGCTGAAAAAGGCTATATTTCTTTAATATATTATAACTTAAAAGAAAATGTGCTAAGCAGTGCATGAAAATCTGGTGTGCCAATAACTGGAATAGAGTGTGCCAATAACTGGAAAAAGTGTGCCAATAACTGGGACTATTGGACTTTTTAAACAATTATTTTTAGTAAATAGTTGTATGTATAATATAATTCGCTCTCATGGGAATACTAAAGCAACATGTCTCTCAGATCTAAAGCAAGTTATAAATAAACTGAAGTTGTGAAACAACGGCCACAAGAGTTAATTTTCTTCGTCAAGGTCCTTAAAGTGCCAATAACTGGGTAGTTTACCCTAAATAGTTTTTAAAATTAAATGCAAAAAATGAATGTACTTTCACAAATTGTTATCTTCAAAGCATTTCCCTTGACCCTTGATATTTTGAAAAGCTATGCACACCTCCTGCGAAAGGAATCCCTGATCATATGCTTCTTACTTTACGTATAAACTGTGAGGAGTAGCATAACCCTAAGGATGTATGCTTACTAAAATATCATCAATTGGTAATTTCGCACATTCCATTTCACCAAATCGCTTTGGCCGGGGTGCGACACCATCTGGTGTAGTTAAAGGAAATATAAGACACATGATGCCGTTCCACGACGGAACCGATCCAGAGAAGTTAAATACGTGAAATAACAGAATAAAATTCTATTCAGAATACAGAGGAAGTCTTTTTTTGTCACCTTGTAGGGAATATCTTTGAACAGTGATTATGAATTAATGATGCGTGAAAAAAATAGCTGGGAATGATCGTAATGAATGGCCATCATGAAAATGGAGCTACGTGTAGGGGTGGAATCGGGTGAAGAGTGGAAAGGGGTGAAGTGTGGGTCGGAAGCGACGATTATTCGCATCCATTAAACTCGAGGCAATTGCCATCGAAGCAGAGAGAGATATAGAGAGAGAAGGGACGGCCTTGTCTCGCGCGTCCACTCCCCGGTTCAAAACGGCGCCGATAGAGGGCTCGTCGTTTTGATGCATATGCTCTGTGAGAAGGTCAGGCCAGCCCACAGCTCTGCAGCACGCGGCGACGAATGGGCCCATTACCTCGTTCCATCTTCGCGGAAGATTGAGATTAAATTCCGCGTAGGAAGCCCTATCGTATTGCTTCTTTTTTCCTAATTTGAAATCGGAGAGAAGAGGATAATATCGGAGATCTTTTTTTTGCAGTTTCACCCTTGACCGAATTGACGTCGATGGATAGATGTTCTTTAAAAGGGAACAATAAATATTTTACTAACTCTGGATTTTGATGAAAACCTTTAGTTTATGGTAAGTGATGTAAATTATATAAGGATTAATAAAACTACAGTCACTTCATTCACACTTATAATTGATACATTCAATGAATTATTCACTTGGAGGCTTTGTTATATACTATCTTGCATTCTGCACAGCATATTATTTCTACTTTAAGATAGAAAGTTGTAGCAATAAAAATTGGTAAATATTTAGCAAATGATTATTTCGTTCGGCTTTTCAACTTAGAATACCTTTAGAACTACGTTCACCTTTGCGTGGTTGACAAAAGAGCATGTGCAGGGTTGATTCTTCCAGGGTTGATTCTAACCTATTTTACTCGAGAAACAGGATCGATTGATGCTTCCCATCAATTTGCCCATAGATACAGATCAAGGTACGGAAATACCTTATCGAGCAACTGAGCCTGGCCTTCACGACAAAATGACGTCTATGGTGTTCTAAAAGAGGATAGATACAGAAAATAATGCCACGTTTTCTTTCATTTTAACGGCGAGGCACAAAAACATACTAAAATTTTGTTCTAGTGTAAGAACGAGAATCGAATGCCACAAGAACTCTCAATACATTCAATACCTTATGAATCTTTTTGGTATAAAAATAGTACTGCTACCTGGGTTCTAGAGAAATTTAGAGATTATGAATATAGTATTTCAGGAGTCACAAGGAAATTACCCGCCTTGGAGATTGGAAATTACCCGCATTCAATTACCCCAGCAATAGATGTTTTCTTTTTTTGTAGAAACAAATACTTGACGAACAATAAATATTGTCCTAGCTCTTTGTCTGCAGTGGAACCTTAATTTAGCTTAGGTGAGATTTTTGTGATCACTCCTCCTTTTTCCATTAATTACGATTAAGACTTTTCTGTCTTGCGCAAGCAATACTCCCGGAAACACTTCCTAGCAAAAGAAAGATAACTGCTAATCCCCCACTCCTGAAGGGGCTTACGGAATACTCGCCCTAATTATTTTTTTAAAGTTTCAATTTATCCAATTGAAAGCATAATTTGCAAGGCAATGATTGCTAACTTTGAGGCTTAAGCGAAATTATCTTGACAATTACAGAACTTCCTCGAGCAATGGAGTCGACTGCCTCACTGAGAAAGGGTCTGTGGAGGTTCTTTGGTGAGTGGGAAGAGTCGCAGGTGAAGAGGATGAGGAGATTGGTGAGTGTAGCAGGAAAAGAGCAAGGAACTCTTTATTCTTGCGAACACTTAATAGGGCCGAGAAATCGGAAAAAATAAAGGGGAGCTCTTAAAAAAGTCTTATAAGGAGAGGGTTTTATTCAAGAGAGCGGTGATGTTCAAGGCGGAGAGAGAAGAGCACGGGGTTGGGGATAAAAATCCTCGACGACCCCTCCCTTCGCAGCAGAACCCTTCCACGGACGGCCACAGCAGCCGGCAGCAGGCTGATAAGAGCAAGCCGCTTAGCGAAGTCCGACTATTTAGGCTCAAAAGGTCCTGGGAGCTACGAAGGCAAAGAACTCACATCACTCCAGCGTGACTGCTCATTTCTCATGACGTACAACCTGCTTAAATATTGATCCATCGTTGTGAAATTCCTGAGCGTATGAAGTAGACATTGGTTTAAATATTCAACTGAATTCATGTTAATGTGAAAATTTTATGTCAGCTATATTTCTCCGTGGTGAAATTGAAATGTTTGCATAGAAAACGAATTAGTCATCGTTATCAACCCTTCAATCGATCCAGAAATTGGTTTTACGCTGCTCTTCAATCGATTCTCATGTCAGCTAGTCTTAAGAAAAACACATTTACCCTGTATTAGATCTTTCGCAGCCTATTCTTTCTTTCGATCATTTCCACCTCCCCTCTGAAATGACAATTATAATCAAACCATCGTGTTTCATGATATCGCCGATTCATTTGTCCCCTAATTTATCACCTTAAATGTATTAAAATGTGTTTTCCTGCCTTTAGAATGCACAAATCTGCCGTATAGTTTTAAGATTTTATAATAAAATAACATATAAACTATATAATTTAATACAATCTTCAGAGATACAGCTGTAGACAGCTTTAGAGATACAGAGAAAGCGTTAACAAGAGTGTATGCATCCGGAAAATTTAAAGATAGTTAATTGCTTAATAATAAGAGAAAGCATACCTATCGCCCAACCGGCCTTCCATATTGACCTGCTCAATACATATAAATAAGCAATTTTGAATATTTCATATTCTGTTAAATAGATCCTGCTATTTCAAATTCGTAAAATTTGCTACATTTTTCTCACACTAATTTTTTGATACTTTGGACACAGGTTCTAAAAATATTTAAATTATAACATAAGTTTTTATGGACTAGTACTTCACAAAACAAAACAAACCACGGTCATTGTAGAGGGAGTTAAGCGTCATCTTTAGTTTCGAGCACGCAACAGACAACATTACGAAGAGAGTGTAACAGTGGTCGAGCCGGAAACAATGCGTCGCACCAATTGAAAAACATGAATGCGTTGTGGCGCAAAGGGAGGAAAAACGAAGGAGCAAGAGCGTCCGTCTCCATTCACCTCCATGCTCACGCGAAATCCAAATAAACCGCGGGTGCAGTGGTCACGGGGTGTGCTCATCCCATATTCAATCCTGGAGTCTAGAAGGTTTCCATGAAACCCACCAGAATATAGCTTTACACTTCACTCATAACGAGAAATAGTTCGCAAGAGTCATCGAAGAGCTATCACTGCGTTTCTAGGTCTTTCCTTATCTAACTATCACCTACTAAATTTACGGGAGTCGTTGGTTTGCAGAATAAAAATACGTCAGTGTTAATATATGAGCTTGAACTCTCCGCATATGAAGAAGTATTTATGTCAATTTTTACCCAAAGTATTTATGTCAATTTTTAAAAACAACAGCTATTTAAACCTTATACATGAATTCATATGGAAATTCTATGCCTAAAAACAAGGCAATATATATTCGTAGATGCTTCTGAAACACATATTTCCTTTATCTAGGCTTTGCTTCTATGAAAAAGAAAAAATGGATGCCTTAAGTCAATACCAGTCAGTAAAGGCACATGATATAAAAAAATAAATCATTTCGGAAATATTAAAACTTATGCCTACCCCACGTTGCATTCTAGTCTGATTTTTAAAAAAGTGATATCCCTAATCAGTTTTATTGAGACATGCAAGTTGATACTTGGATGTAAATCAATGCAAAGTCATAATCTGATTAATAATTTTGGCAAAAGAAATATTAAATTATTACTATTCATACTTACTTTCCACTATTTCGTGAATTTTTACCCTGAGTACCCTTAAAATTTTAAAATTATTGCCAAAGTTTTAAAAACAAGCAATGACACAAGAATTCCAATGAAGTGGTGGATAATCCGGAACAATAGGTTCTTTTTATTTAAAAAGAAAATAAAAATGGTAAAAAGAGACAAAATTATCGGATCTCTCTCTACACCTCAATACCACCATCTGATAAACCAACCCCCTTCGTTCCATTGCTACGCGGGTGCAATGATCGCGAAGAGAGCACTATCCCTATAAACGCGGCGCCACATGCCTTAGTCTCGAGCTCACCATAAATTCTCCTGGAAGGAGCCGGGGGAGCGAAGTCTCTTTGGAGAAATCTCAACATTTATCCGTGGAAATTGGTGGACCATGTTACCATCTCCTTTCAACAATCACCTAGATAAGGCAGCTTATTGCGATGACTCATCATGTACTTATTGGTCATTTAAAGTTTACAATTGAGATAACTACTTATTAAAAAAATTGACAGGAGGCCCAACATGGCATGGGAGAAAATCACTGCTAACAATACTTTCCGGGTGTGAGTCTTAGAGGCTAAAAGTTATATTATTCTTCATAAGGATAAATAAAGCATAGAAACAATGTGCACACAATTTATGGCACCCTATTAAAAACGCATAAACAAATATGGTTATTCGGGGCAACTGCTTCCGATTCATATTTCCTAATCTTAAGCCACTTGTTCAATAAAATAATCTGCATATGCACATATTGATTACACGATTTCAATTTTGAAAGGAAAACTATTTCACCCAAGCGAGAAAGTGTGCACTTCTGATACCATGTATTGATACCACATGGCAACAGATGGAGACATGAGATCATACAGTTAAATCGTAATTCAAGTTTCCTCATAGTGCAAATTACTGATTAAAAAAACTACGCTGTGACTTCTTAATTAATTTTTTCACCACATACAAAAACACGAATTAAACCAAAAACCACTTTACAAATTTGCTATGTGTTATTATGCCTAATCACAACTGAATGAAAAAACGAGCATTCTGCACTTTTAAAAGTTATTAGTTTACTATCAATTCGGAATCAATATGTAAAATATCCAGCATATAATCCAATTCAAAACAAAGACATCAATTTTTTCGAGGACAGGACATAGCGAGACGTGGAATACAGTAGTTTGAAACTAGGCTGATTATTAACCCTTTCTAACCCCGAGCCTTTCTTGGGAGAAATATAATTTCAAGACATCTCATTTAAAAAATGTGAAAATTTTCTATTTAATAATAATCATTGTGGCAGCTACATATTTCTCCATTAAACTTTACGGCACAAAATAATACGTAGTTTAAATCTTTCCCGTGCAGAGTTGAAAATGTACACATTTTGTATGTTACATGGGAGCAACATTACCTTATAATGGCTTAAACGATTTCAATACCACCTTAACTCATATGGAAAGAGACCTTATTCTTGAAAACGTGGAGATGGTGGACATTGCAGTGTATCAATGACGCTCGTCGATGTAACAATGCATCTTTTGGCAACACTTTTGTTCTACTTCAAATTTCTCCTCAAACCATGATTCCAACTGTTCCGCGCCAATCTCAATCCAACATCCTTTCTTTCATGCCAAGAGAAATTTTTCTAGAGGCAAGAATTATTCTCCAAAAAGCTGCGATCCATAATTTATAGTCATTATTCCGAAAAAAAGCAAGAATATATATTTTATTTTAAATAGAATTGCATTTGAAAACCCCTATCCATGAATCGAGGCTTGAAGATGACTGATTATAATTGCATTACATATCTATATCAATATTTATCTTCAGATCAAAAATTACCTCTGATATCAGAAATTTGAGTTGATTTGTTACGAAAATGATATTGGGACAATTGGGCACGAACAATTAGGGAACTTGATTTTAAGCCCGGAAACGGTAAGTCTCCGTTGGGGCAATTTTCTATTTTGGGGGAGTGGAGAGTTAACAATCACATGTACGGGGAGATATCGAACGAGAGGCGAGCGGGCGGCTCTCGCGTTTTGAACCGTTACAATATGTATAAATATGAATATCATCAAGTATTTAGGTTTCAAAAACAATGAATTTAATGCACTGTTTTTAAACGGAGTGGTTAAAACATAGATTTGGAAGTTTTATGCACGAAGAAATAAATATTCACAATTTGGGCAAGAATTGATAGCTTTCACTAAATATTAAACAATGTATGGGAATTAAGGTTTTAGCGAAATTCATCCCTCAACAAATATTACCACGATGTTACATGATAGGTCAGTTATCCTTTTTAAATAACTCGTTATGAGATGATAAGGCTTTCTTTTTTAAGGAAAACATGTTAAGGGTGCATGCATCTGTAATCTATTGGTTAAAAATTACAACAAATATATGATATTATATTTAATGGACTTCTGGCAAAATATATAATTTGAGATATAGAATATAAAAGAACAGGGCGTGGTGAAGTTGTGAAAATCAGAGCAGGCAGAGAGAAGACCAAGGTAATGCAGAGGGGTTGGAACTGATGAAGCAAAGAAGCAGACCTGGAAGCAACAAATCGGTCTCGGATAATTCGTATACATGTAATAGTATAACTTTTGGAACGAAATTATATTGAGATAGTGGTAGCGAAGTAAATATAAATAATAGGTGAAAGGCATTAGCGAGTAAATATCAAAACTTCTCTTATCCCCACATTCAATAAGTATATATTTGATAAATGAGCTTAGCGCAAAAGTTTGCCAGTTGGTATATACTCATTCTTTGTATAAATGCCTATGGTTAAAAAATCCCTAACAAGCCAATGATAATAACACATGCAATATAGTTGATTCATTTACTGTTCTCAAAGATCTATTGTTTCAGTGATAAGGTATTCATGCTTGTTTAATCAGACTCCATCAATGAACAAAAATAGGTTTCATACCATGCAAGCCAACTGTTAAATGAAGCAATAAGAGATAAGCATTTACTATTCACCGAACCAGGATTTTGCGATACTAATGTAGCTTCCTTTAAAATTCCACGCAACGTGACGAATAAAAAGAATACACCAGGAATGAAGTTTGTCAAGAATGAATATTTGGCATGGCCAAGATTCAAACCCGGACCTCCCAATTGACGGTCAAGTCAATTTCACCACCAAGACACTTCAAATGAATATACATATATAACTTTATAACATAAACATCAACCTCTTTGTAAACTCGGATTATATTCTCATCCTCATGTTGTATTTGACACTTAAATTAATAATTCTTTGCTTCAGAACTAATCCGACGTTTCATTGAATTTTTTTAGATCTATTTTTTTCTTTTTAATGTAAAACTCATAAAATTTACGCAAAATCTATCGTTAAATGATTTTGTAGCAATTTTAAACGACAAATAATTATAATATATAATACGCTATACCTTTTAGAAAGGTGGAATAAGCTGTGCTGAAGGTTTATTATTAAACGTAGTCTTGATCCTGAGGTAAAGAATTATTATTTTAATGGAACAAAACTCATCATAGAACATAGAATATACACGTAGATTCACCTAAATCTCAATGGAACGTGGAAACAAAAAAGAGAACCTCCATTTTTTTCAGGCATTGCTTCTGTTGGGTGCAGGAGCACGGTACACGGGGGTTGGGTGGAAAAGGTGGGGAGGGAATGATGATTACCTCCATCGCGAGCATAAAAAGTGCAATGGACACTAATTGCACCTGGAGAGCGGAGGAGACGGAGGCTGGGCGCCATGGCGAAGGGGGTGGCACTAATTGGGGAGTCCGGTCCGTGGTATTTACGGATCACTCGGCCCTTTCAACGGCAGCTTGCTTTGCGGGTTGGGGTGGTCCTGCAATGGGGGGTTGTGGAGCTGGCCGGATTCGGAGCCATTAGGTTTGCGCCCTGGGACGTTCACTTCTCGTCCGTGGCGAGTAATAGCCGAGGATCAAATCACGCTTCGGTGCAAGGGAAGAAGAAGGTCGCGGCTATAATGAGGGCCCTGGTGTGGAAAAAGAAAGCTGGGGAAACTTATTGAAATCCTATACACAACCAAGTAGAGTACATTTTTATTTCAACTTTTCACCATCATTATCCGTGGAATTCAAACGAACGTAAAACTATATGCCTACATTTACTTGGACAATACATTTTTTCCAAAAAAATCCCAAAATACTTTTTAATTAGACAAATACAATGGAAAGGGACTTTACTTGTTCCCTTGTCAAGAAGTAAAACAATAAGTTTACGTGGAAGGCTTTAATGGGGTTATTGGATGGATAAATTTTCGTCTCGCGCAATCAAAGGAATTATAATATTAGCTCTGTTTGAATATTATATGAAACAAAACTATATAGGCTCCTTCTGATAACATGCGCAGACTAAAACGACTTTCAAACTTTTTTGGTAGATATGTCGTTTTTTAAGGATTTCTTCATAACCATTGCATATGTGTAAAATACCGTTATCGCAGAAAGTTGAAAAAATATTGATGTTCAAAACAATAAGTTACCCTGATCGCTCAGATTCCTACGATTTAGAATTTAGATCATTTGAAAACTATTCAAACCTCCATTTTACGCGAATAATTTGGTAGCTAATGATGGAAAGGTTAAATGATAAAGTCTTCCTCAGTCCATTATGAATTTTCAACACATCCACTCATTATTTATTAATTAATTGATAGGCAATTATTGGGAATTTCACTGTCATTTACGCGGCAGGTCTGAGGTATATCACACTAAAAGCAATGATGCTGTCGCTTAGAGAGAATGAAAAGTGATCTATTAAGAAATTCCGTATCTTAAAACATGGTTATTGTTATCAGGTTAGTCGGTTTTTTTTTCCAAAAAAATACTCTTGAAAATCATCCGAACTGAGCTGTTAAAGATTTATGGCAAACAAATAAAATATATTTTTGGTCGTTTCGGTTCTTTACGAAAAATGTTTCAATTTTCTAACGGAGAAAAGCACAGGTTTAATGAGATCACGAATCAACTTACATGTCCTCCTTTTCCCGTGGTTCAGTAGGTGGTAGCGACATCAGGAAAAGTCACCTGCAAAGGCCGTGAAACGTCGGAAAATATACCGCAATACGCAGTACGCGAGGTACACCCGAAAACCGATAATCGCGAATGAGATTAAAATTTTTATTGACTCATGTTTGCTTATCCGTATCTTTCCTAGGAGCAAGCACACATGGGCACTTACTTGCATTAACATTTATAGGTGGGTATTTTATGGTCCTTAGACTTACATTAATTTTATGACAATATGATTTATTTTTAAACTTCTTTCCATGTATCATAAATCGTAAAAGTGAATCTGCGGACGTTCGAACCAAACCGCGAAGATTATGCGAGCGCCTTAAGAAATTTGTTTGAGGAGAAGTGGCCATCAACGGGAAATGAATGTGGGAATATCATTGGAATCAGAGTGCGGGGACACATACCAAGGGAGTAAGATTGGCGACTGCAATGACCAGCAAATTCTCCAAACGAGGAAAAGCTGAAACTCAATTCAGGCAGTGCTCATCAGCACAGGGAACTTAAATGACTTATTGATTAGAAGTTTAAACGGTGGCAACGCAATGATTCCTTGAAACGTATCAAAAGAAAATGTAACCCAAGTCAGCACCTTCGTCAACAAACGCTTATCTTTCCAAATGAACTGGCTTGCAAAAGGAGAATAATATTTTTTGTCTATTTTAAAGAAAATCTGGGATTTCTAGGAAATACATTTCTAGGCCAAACAAATGCATATAAATATTATATGCTCATTTGAATTCACAGAGTTCGTCAACTTCAAAGAGTCTGCCTGTCTGAAAAACTTTTTTCATTCGCAAACATTGTAGGCAATGAAGCAGTCATAGTTGGTTATTAATTAGACCTACGAAATTTTATTAATAAATAAGTCATTTATATGTATGATATTTGTATTTCATTAACTAATAAATCCTATGCTTATCCATTTCGTCAAAATGTTTATCTTATCTATTAAATCGTTATACCACAAAGAATGGAAGTAATAATGTTCTAATCGAGTTCTGCCGGTGCCAAACTTTTCAGTATAAAATATTTTCTTAGATCTAACTGGGACTATAAATTGGCATATGAAGGTGATTTGCTACTCATGTGAATTATTTTTTCGAAAATTGTGAATTATTTTATGTTTAAGTCATTACCTTAGCCTCTTATTTCAGGTTACCTTCCTTACACTATTCTCATAAAAACTTTTTTTCTTTCAATTGCGTGAAATGACTGAGGTGCGCTAAAATAAGGCCTACTGCTAATCTTCAACACCGCATGAAATGAACAAGTCTTAGCCACGAATTTATGCACGAAAGAGCGGCTCTTTCACGTGCAATCATATCAATAAACTCCATGAGAGCGTGTCGCAAGCGACCGGCCGAGCGTGAAGTTGAAAGCATCAAGTGAAGGAGACCCACTCTAAAACCCCAAGGTCGACCGCGGTTGCAAGTGATTGCGGACGAGTATCTCGAGAACTCTTCTCGCATGAAGTCCAGTATCCAACCAGTGCCATTCGCGAGGCTGAAGAGTGTGTGAGAGCACGGGAATCAGTATTCAGAGGGCTTATTATGGAAAACATCTAAATTTGAAGAAACGCCGGCTGCGTAGCGCTGACATATTTTCAACGGCAACGGTAATGACGTTAAAGCTGATATGATCTTGCACATCGCCAGGTCATCCTTGTTTCGGCTTCCCTTGTTTCAATCCAAAAGTAGTTTGAAGAGAAGCTTACGCTGAGTGTATTAGACGTAATTTTGTGGTTATTTGCCATATCTATTGCGAAAATTAAAACCAGCGGTAACTTAACACGGAAAATATTTCATCGCTCGATTAAACAAAATTGCAGCACCCAGCATCCATTTATTGAAGTCTTTTTCAGCCGAAACATAATTTTAAAATAACATTGGTAATGGCAATAAGTTGTAGCAAAGGGTTGACACGATTATTCCTGGCATATTGGGCAAAGAGAGAGAATGCATTCTTTGCATAGTGTGGAGTTACGAGTACTCAGGATTTCGGATGCCATTGAAAAGTAAGAGGAATCCAAATTTTAAAACGCTCTGAACCTGAAAACATGAATGTTTGTGATTTTATTCCTTTAAGAACATTCTGTCTGCTGAAGCCTATACTGACCATTTTTTAGATGGATTTTATTTAGGTTGCTATAGGACCAGCCTTTGATCCCCTCACAGCAACAACAGACAAAATAAGTGCTGATCGGTGTTTGACAGCCATTTTGTTTTGATGATACTTTTATCATGGCAAAAAATTATTTCATGGATACCGAATTTTTCCATAGCGGTGAATTTTCTTGTTTCTTGGTCGGCTGAGTAACTAAGAACTTGGTGAACTTTAGGTTAAAAATCTCCTTTTAATTTTTGACATCGTTTCAGATGAAGTTAAACCGCGAATTAATCCACATCGGCATGGATTTCACAAATCTAGGGTTCGCGAGAAGGGCTGTTTATTTCAATTGGATGATTCTTAAGGCAAGGATTTTTTGGCTCTGGGCCTCAAAAGATAAAATTGGCATTCCACTTTAAGACGATTCGGTCAGAAACTGAAAAAGTTCCCCTCACATTTACCATCATCCCAATATTATGGATATATTCACTATTTTTTCAAAATTAATTAAATTGACAGTAGTTTAATAGTAGATCAAGTCGTTTCATCGTACAATGATGTGCATGCATGAGAAAACTCCAATTTTATATTTCCACGTGGTAGAGACATTAAACCCGTAGATTCTTAATGTGTGCGGCAGCACGCTGAAATATTTCCTTCCCATTCAATCCATTCCATCAGTTACGCACCAACAAGGCAGGCAAGCAATTTTCTTCGAATATAAAGACCGCAATATTTCAAATACCTTTTTCAGCGCATTGATCAAGGGGAAAAATTTGAAACAGACCCAACCACGTCCCGTAGAAGCAATTCATTTACTTTTAATTAGTTTTCAAAGCTATCATCAGCGGCTTTTTGTGGAAAGTGATCTATTAAATTCCTAATCTCTCCAATGAAGCACTTTTTTTATGGAAATGGCATTTTGATCAACGTTCAAAATATGAGTTCGAAAAATTATATTATCATGAATATAAAATTCGTTGAACAGCCCCAGATATAGATCATTTCCCCGTTTAAATCCTATTATTCTGCCGTTAGTGGGTCGAATTGCGACATTCGTAATCCAATTTAATTGCGTGGAGTTGTATGCAATCTTTTTACGAATCGTGCCCAGCTGTTTATTTATAATTGCAACCACAGAATGGGGAAAAATGTATGTACTCTAACGAGGAATAAAGAATAAAAGTTAAAAGTAAACGATGCCGGTGATAACACATGTAGTACTGGCCGACTGATGAACCCTCAGTCGTAATATTCGATGTATGTGGACGTGGTTGTTAAATTGGGAAATGTGGTAGGAGGTAGAGAGAATCACAGCCGAAGGTGGTGCCTCTGGTGGCCCAACTGGCCGAGAGCGTTTCATTACACACAGTACCCCGCATGCCGTATCAACGAGTTAGGCCGTGTGTTAGGCCACCAGCAGGTGACAAATACGAAAACGAAAGAGAAGAAGGTGAGCGTTGGAGTTGCTCGACTTCTGTGACCCATTTGGTAGTCATTAAAGACGTTTATTGCCATGGGTAAAAACAAATTCTTTAATATAACCATTCGTTAAAAAGTTTCTCCTATTTTATCGTTTATTTTCAGCCTAAAATATTATCAGCTACTGAGATGATGTTCTCCGTGCTTCTCTGAAGGATAAATGTTCTTAATTTCTTAAGCAAACAAAGGCCTAGCCGGTAGCACCAGTCTTCAGCAACTGCCAGCCTAATTTCTGAGTAGAACGCTCTCTGCTTGCAGGTAATATATTTTTACGAATCGCGAGGCTCTCCTGTGTATGTAATGAAGTCCACGGATTAACAATCTTTCTGCTCTGAATTCCATATGCACTCGGTGTTTTCGGAGTGCGGCCACGAGTCGTGCGAACAATGTGAAGCGGGGAGCGTGAATGGAGTGCGGCAGAGGGTGCGGAAGATTGAATGCCGGAAGGTGTGCTTGCGAGTGTGGGGAAGAGGAATCTCTTACGGTCGGACACACCAATTGGAAAATAAACTTGGGGGGCGTCCCTTGTCTCTTCGCATTCTCCCCTTCCGTTCTTTTTCACCGCAAAGAGCAAATCGTTTCCCATTTCCCTCACTGGGAATAGGGTCGACTCCTTCTTCTTATCCGCCGCCACCCCTGGGAAAAGTACCAGAACCCCTTCTGTCTGTCCCGAAAAGGCCCATTTTATCCATTCATTTTAAAGGAAATGGCAAAAAACACAGAAAGCGTGCATATATAAAGTGTACCTATAGCAATAAAAATCAAACAAAGAAGCCAAAAAATAAAAATGAAACAAAAAAATTCCATAATATGAGAAAACGCCAATAAGTTTTAATATCTAAGAACTGATATATTTCGAAGTGACATAACCTAATAGTCTTACTCTGTTTCTTGGTTCGACAGAAACGATAAACGATAACGATTATGGAATATAAAGAATGCTAAGTGAGACTCAATAGTCACATATGTCAAACGCAAATCTCATTTACTTATCTGTCTTTGATGTCTCGACAAGCCTATTGAGGAGGCTAGGGCTAATGGATGGCCAAAGAGTAGATTTTGATGCATGTCAAAGGTAGTTGGAGAAAATTTGGTTTGAAAACCATCAAACGCGGATGAATACCCGAAAAATGCACAGCTCTTTGTTTTCGCCTCTCTTTCTGATTCCTTTTGGGAGGAACCGTTTTCCATTTCTCCTCAAACACATCTCCGGGGAGCAGGACTCCTCCAACTCTCCTCATTCTTCTTATCTGCAGCTGCCTCTGGGAAGAGAAGCCCTTTTGCCGTCCGTCCCGGAAAGAGGGCGAGTGTATCTGATCAGAGAGAGAGATCCACTCGAGAAAACCACTCCTCTCTTCTATTCCATACTTCTCCGCTGCGGTGGGCGGGACATGACATGTGTCTCGGCTGTATGGTTTCCTCGGCGACACACCTTGGCACCTTTCCACCCCCCGCCCCTCACACGTGGTTGTCCGTGAAGGGGGAGAGGCCCCCGGCCAGTTATCACCCTCCGAAACGCACACTTTTGGAGCTCAAGGGGGTGTCTGTCATCCCTGTTGGTTGCCAAAGGAGTATCTGCTGCAGGTGTCGGCAGGAAACTGAACTTGCGGTTCATTGTCCGTGCTCTGCTTTTGTGCCATGTCCGGTTCAGCGTGGTTTACGACGGAAAATTGTGAGAGGTAATTGCAGCTAGAGGTATATTAGAGGTCATACCAAATACTTTAATTTAGTATGCCTAATGAAACAATTAAATCAGGGTAAAATACATTTAAGTGTAGTAAATATACAGCCAAGTTAGGATTTTTGGGACAGTAAGCCATATTTTACTTCATTTTATTTGGATCAGATGAATTATTAATTATTTATGAATGCATGAAACAATTCTTCCCCATATGCACTTAGCATTGCTCAAAAATATTTTGCAATTCAATATCAATTAGTAATTATAAATTACATATTTAATCATTAATTGCATGTTTGTAGTATGCGGATCGCGTCTTTTGAATATTTCTCATCCATTGGCACTGCAATCATTCCCAATTTTATCACTCATTCATATAAAAAAATTATTTCTTCACGAAATTTTCACATATCAGTACATATTTCATTATGTTCCTGCTAATTTATCGTATAAATTCACTGAAATTCTCATGAATGAAGAAATAAAACTCAAGACTTGAGTCTTAAGTGTGTGGTAATACATGCGTAATTTGCATGTTTTCCCTGATTCTGAGCAGTGCCACGAAGGTGCATTGAAGAAAATTTCTTTCACGAACAAAATTCTTATAAATTAAGAACCTTGATCCAACACTCGTTTTGGTTGAAAGAAAAAATAATTTTTACGCTTTTGAACACACTCGCAAATATCTTTGCGAGTGAAGGAGAAGAGGAGGCGGTAAAACTGAATGAGGACCGGTCATGGCTTAAATATCGCGTAGCCATCTCAGATCGCCCAAGCACTTACCACTTGCCACGTGCCGAGTGCAATGCTAGTGGATATTTTGGAACTTGAATTTGGAAAAAGTGATACGGAAAGCAATTCATATGGATTTCAATTTATTATTTAGACTATTGCTATCGTGAAATATGTTAAATAAATATCGAAATCTGTCATCTGTTTTCTTAACCCATTAATGCCCAGATTTTTTTCAAAACTTTTTACTTTTTTTGCTTAAATTATGATTAGACATCATATCTGATGCGGAAAAAATGTTTTAAAAAATCTCTAACATTTGCATAGTACTTAATCCTATACGTATCTTAAGATACATCTGGGCACTTAAGGGGTCAAAAATTAACATTATCATTTAACTGTGTCGAAGCACGTTTTTGCTATATAATTCATTTCTCATGCCTACATTAGTAGTTTTTAATACATGAATTAGAATTATTATGCATCAAATAATATATTTTTGAGTATTATTATAGTACTGTTACGTGAACAATTTACATTTCATTTTGAAATTTTACAGCAGTGCATCCCTGTATCCCAGTTTATTATACCGTAGCCATCCCTATACAACTAACTGATACATCCATTTTTTCTTTTCGGAAACAGAATAACAAACAGGAGTTTTCATTTTATTATGTATGCTTTTAGTAATCATGGTATCTATGTATTGATCATTGTTATAAACTATTCGATTTAACTAGAGCAGTCCCCATTTTGATTTTTGAAATGCAGTTTTTTCTGGAAGGTTATATACACTATTGATTCTATTTTCACGAAATGTTCCAGTGCCGCACAAGCTCCTTCTAGTCAACATTCTAAGTAGATATTCTGATGTGAATAAGGGCCGTATCCAGAAACCATGCTTCAGCTTGTAGCGGCGCGCTCCGCTGAATGCTGTATCCAGAAACTTCACTACTCCAGAACGCTCCAAATGGGTGGGGGCAATGTTGCCACATTTATTTAGGGCAGGATTGATGACGTAGACGAATCTAGCGACATTTTGAGTCCCTAATTTGCGGGCTTTGGGAGGAACTAAGGGCGACAATTGAATAACGAATATCGCAACGTGACTTTGGTTGTAAGCAAAATGGAAACGGGTTGGAAGTAGAATCTCGGCGTGGAAGAAGAGTTTGATTTTAAAACTAATTATTGATAGGAAAGTTGTATTGGAGTGCAAGAAAACCGATGCTGTGAGTCTTTCTTTAAAGGTTATGTCATGGAAGAAGGTGGATGTTGAATTTAATCGGCACGATGGCGTAACGAAGGTAAGCACATTAGTAGGCCATGATTTGTGAAATTTCAGCAGAAAATCTTTTGTCTTGTTCTTAAAATCTGAATAGAAATTATTGATAAAATTTCTCTGTTTTAGTGGTGTTCATGGAAATATGGTGTCTTAGGAGATGCGGTATCTCACACGGAATTTATTCTCCGTTCTATGGGATTTTCCTGGTCCTTCAAGTTTCTTCTGTGAATCTGGTTCCGTTCATTGTGTGAAAAGTGTCCCTTTAAATCGGCAAAGTTATCATTGAGAACCAGCTGGTACATGCTGATGAATCTGGGTGCTCAGAAATCCCGCGACGTGTACCAAGTGTCTCGACAGTGTCGATCGCCGATGATTGCCGGCTGGCCTCGGCTCTGCCGCCGGGGAAAGCCGGCTGATGCCCCAGGCCCCGCACGCCGAAAATATACCAAGCTGGGTGGAAAAGAGTAACCTTATCAAGTTTTGTTCAGGATACCCAAGTTTCGGTGCTGGCTTAATTGATGATTTTTTAAATAAAACGTTTTCATCTGTTACAATTATTGTTGACAATGCGAAATGAAAGGAAAGTGAGCATTTTTTTTAATAGTGCCGTCATTAAGTTGTACGGGTCGTTGCTGCCGATGTTTCGCTCTAATTACTTACTTCTTGTGTTCGCAATGTGTGTGTAATTTGATTTGTGAATTTAAAGTTAGTGTTTTCGCTCCCGATTTTCTTCGTGTGAACATTTCCTGGACAATTTTATTTGCAATTAGTGTTAATTTTTGCCGGCCTCGGTGGCGTAGGGGTAACGTTCTCGTCTACCAAACAAGAGGTCGTGGGTTCGAGTCCAGCCTGGGGCCGTATTCTGTAACTCCAAACCGATCGGTGCGGCACCGATTCGTCGGGTGCGACGTCACACCGACTCCCGGTAAGAAGTCGTGTGATTCTGTACGAACCCGGTCGGTGCGGCACCGACGAGAGGACGGGAGATCGTCGGTAGCCGTACCGACAGCAAAGAGGTGTCGGTACGGCCACCGACTAGTGGGTTTCATGAATTCCCCGGTGCGCATTGTACGTTTTATTTTGTTTTTACCTCATCACCGAGTAAATAATGAGGTTTTCTCCAATGTTATCTTTTTCTGCCCCTTCGAATACGCCTCTATAATTCACTGTGTCATCATCTATATTAATTACCTTGACAGAAATATAAGATAATGGTTAATAAAAATGAGGTTTGCTAACATATAATGACTTTCTCTCATTTATGTTACCGCACTTTCACTCGCTTGTAATAGGCTTTATTTCTCTCTATCATCATTTATTTGCTCCTTTGACATAAAAAAGATATTTTTGATTAAATATGAGTTTTGCCGCAATGTTATCACTTTATATCACTCTGAATAGGCGACTGTTATTTCACTCAATCATCAATTTGGCGTTTCTCTCGGCATAGAAATAAGATATTTTTATTTAAGTATGAAGTTTGCCACAACGGTATCAGTTTCTTTCATTTTTAACGGGCAACTATATTTCATTTCATCGTCAGCCATTGATTCCCTTGACGATAAAAGAAGATATTTGTTAATAAGTATGAGGTTTACCGCAATATTATCATTTTCTCTCACTTGGAATGCGCAACTTATACATATGTATTTCACCCAATCACAATTTATTTACTTCCTCGTCATTACACTTCTTTTAATTGCACCCAGCTCCATATTTTTATAACAATTTCCTAACTTGTTCCTCTAATATGACATTTACATTTGCATATGAATCCTACGTTCACGTTCCATGGTATGTTATTTTCGTCTGCTACGGTGCCAATGGCATAACCTTCCGTTGATTACATTTAGACGGAACTTACTTAATGACAACTATATGACCAAATCATTAATAAATAGCATTATACGGAACCAATATTTAAAAAAAAGAAACCACGATCTCAAGGATAGTTTCAATAATTCATTCCAGCAACAAAAATCTTCATCACATACAAACTTTATTGTGATGTTGTAATATTGTTTCCTTCGATTCTGCAGGTACAGCATTACTACCACACATTATATAAGCATTGTTAACAACTTATCCAATATCGTTTATCTTAATCTAGCAATAAGTCGTAATTTCCGCAAATAAAAAGATTGAGAATGACGACAACAAACTGTGCCAATGAGTCTTCACTTGTTTTTACCCTTCTTTCATTGGTGGAGACACGTGAAACTTCGGATATATTCGGATTTTCCCTGTTTGGGAAGGAAGGGGAACCGTACCGACTGGTTTGAAACCGACGACCTTACAGAATCGCTGAAAGTGTCGTCGTCGGTGCGGAATCCGTTGTCGGTACGGTTTGATGTCCAGTCGGTGGGCTTGAAAGGGAAACCGACCGGTGCGGCACGGACGAAATACAGAATACGGCCCCTGGGTAGGTTTCCCCGGTCCAGGGCATGGTCGTTTGTCTACGTTTTCTTGTTACATTTGTTGAACACTCCGGTGTAAAATGGCCAATAAGAGCTGTATCCGGTGGTTTGAGCATAAAATAAAATAAAAATAAAATAAAATAAAAATAAAATAAAATAAAAATAATTAGATTTGTGAAGTAACAGTACGTGTCGTGTTGATGTTGATTTCCTTCGTGAGTACTTTTCTTGGACAAGTGTTCTTGTAAAGTGTGATCATTTTATTTAATTAGTATATTACTACTTTTCCTCTTCTATTCTTGACCTTGTTCAATTAACTTTTGATGATGTTTCATGGACCTAAACTCCATGAAACATCATCAAAAGTTTTAAAAAATCATTTAATTTGTTGAATTGAAAGTGAGTTTTACGACGTTAATAAATAAATGTTTGTGAACTCAGTAATTCTTGTGATGGTATTTATTGCTGAATAATCCTTGGCAAAGTCGACGAGGTTTCAGCGTAGTTGCGTTGACAATGGTTATTTTTCGTAAAAAAGTATTTCAAAAGCATCAAGGCGAGACATTACTATGTCCCTAATTTGTTTTTCTTTAATTATAAATGGTTTTCAAGGCATGGCAGGGCCCGTTTAGAAGTTAATTGCAATTAAAACGGTGAATCCTAAGAGGTTTTATCACGGTATTGTTGACAGTATATATTGGTAGTTAAATTAGGTAAAATATTTACTCATTAGGATAAGAGCTGGTTATTGAAGCATTATTACCATGTTTTTAAGTAATAATAAATAATTATCATGAGCTTATAGCCCTTTAAACATCAATAATTATTAATAATAAATGCGAGACGATAAGCAGACTAAACCCGACGGCCATATTACTTGTAGCGAGTAGCATGCCATGGACCTCACTAGACTTTTGCAGCGGTGAGCGTAGCGGTGCTCGGCCGCTACAGCGGCTACGTCATCATCTGATGACGTATCTAGCAGTAGTGAGGTTTCTGGAAACGGGCCTAAGTTGTCAACAAATATTTTTGTCCCTGGTAGTAATTTACAATCATCCACAAGTCCTAAACTACATCTCCTCCTTGACCAAGATCTGTTCTCCGAAGGTTGGCTACAGCATGATAAAGGATGACTTGATTCGGAAATACACCATAACTTTAACCCAATTCTTATTCGTTTCCCTCTAATACATTGCTTGCAGCCATATATACCATAGTAAGGGTTGAGTGATTCATCCACCAAACAGTATTCTCCAGCGCTTACAATGTTGAAAGTCTAGTACAAAATCTCAAACAAAGGTTGAACTTTACATAGCCTGTCCTTGCCATTACTCTCCCCATTATAATAACTATCTGCCAGATGCAGAAACCTTAAAATTTCTTCAAACCTGTCCCCTCGCATTGACTTAGAAACTATTTCGATGGTGCAGTCTGGAGATGACCTCCGATAAAGCCATCGACTAGGTAGACGGTGATAACCTGAGGGTAGAAACATTCCAAACACTTTATAAATCTCTTCGATTTGTAAGTACGAATAATGTACTAGCATTTTTTACAATTGTTCAGAAAATTGTCTAGAATTTTTCTGCTGACAGCGTTGATGGTAGAGCTATTTCAGATTTGTTTTACCTCTGCTCCATCACTAAGGTATGTCTTCTCCTCTCAGCGGTAAATGGGAAGCATATATAGCAAGGGTGTGCAACAAAAGTAACAAAACAATATTTACAAAAGAGACGGTTGAGAAGTTTTTAAAGCGCTAATTCCGTCCTTATATCAGGTATATCTTTCGGAGACTAGAACTTGAATACAAAGTACAAAGATTTGGGTGGCGTAGCGTAGTACTTAGTTTCATTGCCAATGTTCACCAAAGTTACTAATTTCCTACACTGATTTCCACCTTGAAATCTGGATTTCATTGCCACGGATAAGTTTAACGAGAAACAAAGTAATCAGTCCATTCCACCGAGAATACACCACATTTCTGAGAAAATACCTGTTTTTGCTGTGTTTACCGAATTGTTCAACATTGTGCATAATGGAATGGCAGAGATATAAAATTGTCTTCGATCTATATTAGGCTTATAAAATAATTATTTATTTATTTAATCAATAAACAGAATAAAGCATACCTATAAGTCAAAACTTTAATATTTAGTGCCACAAGTGCCCAGACGTATCTTTAGATACGTCAAAACTTCACTGATTAGTTTTGTCATGAGCTGGAAAGAAAAATGATTCTCTTTAAAGAGATAATATTTCTTATACATTTAAAATAAAACAGGTAAAAACTGGATTCAGAAAACTCAATGCTTAATATGAAAATTAAATTTTCACAAGACCATAGCGTAGCGATTTCTAAGTAGTTTATGACCAGCCATATGTAAGTAAGCATAACTATTGCAAATATAGGCATAAATAATCTAAATCACTTGTATACCATTAGAGGACTTTCTTCTGTCATGCTATGTAAAGAAATTGCATAAAAAACAAATTAAAGAGTATTTAGGAATTTTTAAAGTGTGACGTATCTGAAGATACGTCTGGGCATTAATGGGTAACTGTAGAAGATTGCGTTTATTTCGTTCAACAGAGAACTCCGGCGTTTCAAAGCCATCACTTTTACTTATTTGAGCTCAGAGCCCAGTTTAACTATTTTGTTTACATGATTATGATATAGATTACACGGCAATGTTATGTATACTCTGTACGCATAATTTATATTTTATATACAACTATGGCCACGAGTATGATTGGAATAATCAGTACTTAAAATTGATGTTCGCGAAAATTCGGGGCTCCTGCCTCTGACTGAATTTATTTTATATGTAGTTCTATTTTTACGTACTACGGTATTACTATTTCTATCAAAGTACCAAGTATATACGTATGCGTATATTTATGAATACGTATGAGAAGTGTGAAAGAACGAATTGGATTCTTACTTTCTTCGACATGAATAGGCAAGTAACAATGCATATCTTTGCCTTATTAACGAGGTGAGCGCGGGACACGGAGGGGAGAGAGGACGCGAGCGTAACGAATCGAGAGATTTCCAAAGAGTTCCTCTTTTGAGAGGAGAACAAGAGATGGAGCCGTTAACAGGACAAGCACTCCCTCGACGGAGAAATGACTGCGTGTGACACAGCGCGACCACCCTCACTTCAGCGGCGGGCGGCCCCCTGGCTTATTTGCTCATTATCGCCACCCACTCCAACATGAGTCCCGCTCCTCTCCATTCGAGATGACGAGAGAAGGATTTTAATTCGCAGTTATTCCCAGCTTGGCACGCGCCCTCTCTGCCACGTTGAATTATCCGCCGAGAAAGCCGCGGTTGTACGTATCGTGTGTCCCGTACAAGGACGTCAGACTTAAATTAGATTCGTAATTACATTGCGCAAAATAGCACTCTTATTTCTAATCCAACATATTTTGGGCGTACTGCTTCGTGGAATGATATTTTTTTGAATTTTCAACGTTTCGTTCGAAAGGAACATCATCAGGATACCGAAATAAATTTAACCGTTTTCATGTGGACGGATCGTTTGGAATCACAACCATTGTTGTCTTGTACTTAGAAGATAAATAAACACATAGATATAAACAAGCTACAAATTGAAAAAATGCATAAAGCATCGTTTTTCATTCACTTGAAATATATACTTTCTTTATTATAGGTTTTCTTTTATTTCAAAGAGTCGATTTGATATCGATTTCAAATTATTACTTGAAAACGAAATGCATGATGCCAGAACAAAAACATTTCAATTACATTTCAAAAATATGCAATGTAGCTTTTTATTATTCAATAGTTTATTAAATTGCCAAATGCCTTTGAAGTTTCAGACACAGCCGCACAGCGCTACCATTAATTTGTAAAAATAGTTGGAACTTATCTCCATATAAAATTTTATTCTAAATTTAGAAAAATATTGACCGGAAAAAGCTTAAAATACTCAAAATATACTTGTAAATTGAGAATAGATGTTTCACATAAATTTCAGAGTTCTAACGTTGCGGGAAATCAATTTAACGTCGATTGAAAAATTCCACCTTAACAGACGGACTCGAAGTGAAGGTAAAAAAAAACCTCGTAAAAAATGGAAAAAAAGGAAATGTGCCAATATTTTATGGTAATCTACTGTGTTTAATTTTGTATTAATTTTTCAATTCAAAGATAAAAATGGTCGGTATGGGATCACCATAAAAATGGGTTTATCTTATTCACTACCCTTACGAAGCTCCCAGCAGGAGGAACGAACCGTTGAGAAGAACGCCCGAAAATGTCGTGCATCTAATCACTGCAAAAATAAAAAAGTATGTAATTAGCACCCTACGCTTTCTTCCCACTGCCAGAACATGGATGAAATATCGTGAATCCCAGCAGGTAGGTTGATGAGGAATCGCTGTCGTTTCGATGACTAACTCCGTCGCCACTCACTCTACGGCCTGAGGCGTACCAACATTGAAGCTTAAAGCTACGCCGTCGATGGCTAAGAGAGTCATCAAAACGTAACCAATGTCCGATAAATTTAACTGGCGAATCTCCTGAAAAGAATAGTAAATGACCGAATTGTAAACATTAAATCGCTTCCATCATACTTGCGAATGGTTGCACTAAAACTCAGAAATGCAATACACAATCAATACCAAACTCATGCACATTTTGAGTAGTTCACGTTTCCACAATTTCACGCATATTAATATTAAAAAGGCTCAATTAAAATTATAATACTGGATTTTAAGAAAATCTTTTTGCAGGCGAATTTGCTGCTGGTTGAAAATGATTCGCTCGCCTTTGGAGTTTGGGGTGGGGGGTGTTGTCGGCTGCTCTGGACATTGTTGGTAATTTCGACTGCTCCTCCCCCCTCTTTCTCTCTCCCTGAGTTACGATCTAATTAGAAATAACACTCTCTCGCCCTTTCCCTTCATCTGCGTGATATCCCTCCGGGACAGGCGTTAAGGAATTCATAGTGTGTGAGCGGCAGCACTATATGGGGCTTCCTCCAGGCTATTCTCCGCATTTCAATTGCAATATCTATTCCAGCCGTGTATTACGATGGTGAAAAGAAAGAAGATTTATTTATATCATTAGTTGATTTTTTTGGAATAGTTGCCATTGGTTTACGTATTAAATTCGAAGAAAGAATTTCCTTTCATGCAAAATAAAATAATACATATTTTATACTAAAAATATTACAAAGATTTTTTATTACCTTTATCATTATTGAAAACCCACTTAACAGATAGAATATAAAAAATAAGCAACAACTATATTATTGTTACTTTTTTATATAATTTGAAGGATTTGCGCTATCAAAAGATACCAATGAGACATTTTTATATAAATAGTGTAATATCACAGGTACCAACATAATTAAATTAACTAGGATATTTAAACTTTATATTAAAAAAATGTTAAATTTAACTGGAATCGGAAATGCGTTTAAAATTCAATGGACGATTTTCCATCCAAGTCACTTCAAAATCTCTCTTTTCTGCCGGCCTCCGCAGCAGATTGGAATTCTCCAGAGTTTGCTGCTCCGGATTCCCATTCGGGATATTTACGACTGCTTTATTGAATGAATAATGAGGATCTATAGACAAATCTCTGGATTATTCTTCTGAGATACCCCTTCTCCATTAGCATTTCCCCAGCAACAGCAAATTCGGTCATTCTAGCGATAGCTCACTCCGTCTGCATGACTCACTTGTTCCCGTTCCCATCTCTTGAGATTATCCAATGCCCTTCCTCCACTTACTCGGGAGGCGTCCTCATAATCGCAGCGGCGCCTGGAATCGAAATATGCTCGCCAAATCCAAAAAAAATTGTTTTTGAGTTGAAACTACACGCATAATAGCATGGTTTGGAGCTTTTTTCATTATAAATTCTTCTAAATCATCTTCAAACTTTTGTAAACGAAATACATGGACGCAAAATTTTTACAAAGTTCGCAATATTTGCACCATTGGAAAATTACTCGAAATTCAGCTAGTTAAAACTAACTGTAGGTACACCTTTTATAGTCGTACACTGCAGTACAAAAAAGCAAAATATAATTAACAAGACTGTTTTCAACAATTCTCATTAATTTTCAGGATGTAGTTGTATTTGAGGCCGATTTGATAAAATAATGCAGACATAATTTTTCATCAAATTTTTGTGTTTATGTTGGATTAAAAAAAATGTTCACCAAGTTACGTCAAATATTTTGATTCAAAGCGAAAAAAAGCTTGCACAGTGAGATTCGATTTGATGGTCTGCAAGCGCCTGCGACTCGACTGCGATTTTTCGACCGTGCTGCGCCGTCTGCTGCGCCACCTGCTGGCGACGTGGAATAGCGCACTTGACAGATGTTGCAAATCGATCCTTCATAACAAAGAAATCGAGCTAATGCAATAATACATGAATATCACATTTCCTTTAAATTTATTATAACCTGATTTCTTCTCACTCTTGCGATATTTTTTGTCTATGCATTAATGGCAGATGTTAGTAACAGTAATGTTTCTTCCCGTATGTAGCAATATAAAAAGCAAACCGAGTTGCTCTCCTAGATTCCGTCACAATAACACCAGAGATTTTGGAGAATCCACCCAAATAAATCATTTGCGACATTTCACCGCTTCAAAAATAAAACGATGTCTTTATCGAGCCTCTCAGATCAAGGCTGCTCCCTGGGCGCGTGGAGTACCTTGACGCGGCGTACATTACAAAACGCCATTGATCAGTCTTTGTTTCGGATATGTTTAGAGTGATAATAATTTAAAAGGCTACACATATATTTCCTCTCATTGTGCGTATTTTAATAAAGGGTTATCACTGAATGGAACGTACCTCATACGGACATAAGTTTCTCGCTCCAAATCGGTAGGACTGGCCGTTTCACTTACAGACTGCAGGTTTTACTGTTCATGGTGATTTACTAAGGGTGTATTCCTTACTTCAACCGACAATCTCCGGGATTTCTTTGTAAGTAGGTTTGCAGTGTTTGATATTCATGGATCCGAGGTTGTGAGGAGCTAAATAAGTTTTCGTTTGTGGATATTCTAGAGTATTTCCCCCTGAAGCTTTCTCGGTATTTCTGTCATCCATCTTCCTTGTTCCGATTGCCTCTTCACCTAGTGGCTCAAGATGAAGAATCACCTTTGTAGAAACATCTCCTCCGTGTGTAAAGTCCTTGTTAACATATTTGAGGCATATTGAACCATGGGTAGATTGTGACATAGAGTTCATCAGTTTAGCCAGAACTACCGAAGAACATGGGCAGAGGTGTTTAAAGCATGGGAATTGGTGAGAGTGAACAAGGAAATCACTCTCTGCAAATATGCAAACCGGCTATATTGGCGTTCTTCACTTCATTGGCTCACACGCTCGGAGAATACAAATTGCTGTACCTCACGCTACGTTAGTGAAAAATTTCTCTTCCAGCCACCACACTGGGAAAATGAGTGCTCTAAAATGCCGTTTGCAATCCCCTTGACAGAAATCCCTTCTACTTGCCTTCCCACAACAGTCACATTACCTCACAAGATGATGGCTGTGCTAGAGTAAACCCCTCATTCCCAGATAAGAGACTTAAGGGTTTAATAGTACGTATTAAGTGGAATGAGAGGATATCTTTTTCTTTTGTGAAGATAACTTAGCATAATGAAACGCAAAAAAATTGTAATTCAACAGAAATTTTACTTTAAGGCCTAACGTTTGACGTGGTGCGTCTTCATGTGCATGCATGTAACATACGACATCGAAACTTATATGGTGCATTAATAAAGTTATGTAGAATGAAATATTATTTTACTGTTGATCATTCAGAGTCGATTCCAAGAAGTCTCGCCCGGTATAAGGAATTATAAGAAAACGCTGCCGAGCAAAGAATAAATAAATACGTTCATTGTTTATGAACCATTTAAAGCTGCAGGTAGCTATCTTACGGTTTCTTAATAGTTTCTAATAATTAGGCTAATGTGATAAATGTAGATATGGCTAGCAAGTACGAATGTACAAGAAATACCCACGTACTCCATTATGCCTGATTCTAACTCGTTATTGGATAAATATTTTAGTTGGCCCTCAGCTCCTTGAGTGTTTATTTCGTTCTGTGGTGACAGGAGGGTATCATTTGCGACGCAAGAATGAAAAAAATGAATTTCAGTTCACCAAATCAGAACATAGGTTTTTTTCACATAATTATTGATAACTACTTAATTTAACATTTATACGATAAAAGTCACTCATTCAGTGAATCGTTGGTGAGGTTGTTTCGGAAAGGTGAGGATAGAGCTCACCCCATACTTTGCCGCAGACGTGTGAATTCACACAAGCAGGGTTAAGGGGGTTCCTTCCTTCCATTGGGCATCTCGGACTTCACGTATTTTATTTAGGGTTGTCCCGGGACTCTTCAAATAGAGGCCAATCGCTTGAGCCAATAGGCTGCAACGACCACTCAAAATACTAGAATTAACTAACTACCAAATAATTCAGGTAATGCCGGGAAATATTTGAGCAAACGTACAACTAATACGGACTTGGTCATACCAATCATATCAATCGCCATACATAATCTATTACACATGGAGCACCCTCAGACAAAACGCTTGCATTCACTTTCACTTTGTAAAAAATCCTTTAAAGATGTCATTGCCAGGTACTAAATTTGTTCATGTAAAAAGTACGTGGTAGCATAATATTAAAATACGGAGAATCAATTAAAATATAAAAACCGATGAGGTGAATATATATTGTTGATTTTTCTAGAAAAATTCCATCGAATCCCTTCTCTGAGAATACAGATTTTGTGAACACATGCAATAAGAACACGAAGTTGAAATTACAATGTGTGTTTCACAAAGAGTAACAACTACTTTTCAGGGAATATTAAATATGGTTAACATGTGGAAAATATATAAATGCTCCGGCCAAGATCTTACCAACCGTAAAGATGTGAATTTCAAATTACCATATTAGGTGTTATGTGTTATGTTGGTCAGACTGGTAGAAGTTTCAAAGATAGAGTGAAGGAACACACTTAGAAGTTTAATATATAATGACGGAAAATCTTTTTTTGCCTATCATTTATGCCTGAATAACCATTGTAGCAATTTTGACATAGATATATTACATTGCATTGACAGAGGGCTTGAATTAGATGTTGTGGGGAAATTTGAAATTGCCAATATCCCGGATGGACTTTGTGATGATGTTTTATTTTCTACTGACTCACCTTTGTTAAAGTCAAGCTTTCTCCCATGAAGTCGAAACCCTGACCTTCACTCACGCTCCTTCTGTAGTGTGTCTTCTGCTATCGGCCTTCATTCATTTCTTCACCTAAACTCTTCCCCCTCCTACTCCCCTCACATCCCCACATAACCCCACCTCTTTCCTACCTTGGCCTGGGACATACGCAGATGATGCTGGTTGCATCACCTTGAAAAAGACATAATATGTTGACAGCATGGTTGGTTGTTGAGGAATTAAAGTGCAGAAATTACCATTTCTGTTCTTATAACATGGATAAGAGGTATTTCCTATATGATTGCATTCATTTTAAATATTTTTATTTATTAGGAAAGGTAAGGCTAAGATTTGTTTTATACCGCAAAATCAATCTACATTTAAAAAATGTTAATTTTCAATAAACCATGACACACTATAGTTTATGATGCCATAATTGCTAATATATACCTAATAATTGTCTTATTATGATTAAATGTATGTCTTTGAGATATGACCGTAAAAAAATGGAATATTAGAGAAAAACGGAAAATGATGGAAGATTGTGATGGCATCGCTCTGAAACTTGAGAGAGCTTCTCTAATGAAATGTTTTCGGGGAAGTCGTTGGCGTGAATGGAGGGGGGGTTGGGAGGGGCGCGTGCTTAATTGTTGCTGTGTGAGGGTGGGGCGGTCATTAATTCGCAATCTCTTTTGGATGGCTTCGCACCTTCGCTTATTACACTCTCCAGCCAAACTCTCTTTCCCTCCTCCTCTCAACTTCCGGAGCTGTAAACGACACGGGGGTATCTCTGCCCCCCTCCCCTTCTTAATGTCGTCTGCAGACTAATAAAAGGCTATTCCCCGGACCAATTCTCAAGGGGAGAAAGAGCCGAGGGGGGCTTCTTTCTACACTTGGGAGAAGTTGGGAAGCAAGAGGGATATGGGAAAGAAAGAAAGTTGGGGAGGAGAGGTTGGAAGGAGGGCGGGAGAGGAAGGAGGGGGAGAGAAAGGGGTGACGTGGTCAAGGGAGGTTATACCAAAAGAAACATACGCACATATTTATACACAGGTACGGAGCACCCAAGAAAGTTTCTACATCTACGTTATACTTTGCTAAATGCTAGCTATTTTAATAAAAAAATAAAAAGCGGAATTCAAACCCTAATTGTTACAAAAACCATGCTTTACTTAAAAATACAAATTTTTTGCTGAATTTTTTTTGACACGGATCTGAGGAAAACTCACTTCTTAAGAGACATTTTTCAACAAAGGAAACTCTGTTAGTAATCGGCGCTGGGTTTTCAACGGGTTGAGGTCCGTGGTTCCATCATCGGCCCAAAAGACGGCATTTTGCTGGAATCAAATTTGGAGTTGGTTTAACTCCATTATTTCATGGGTGTAATTGACTTATAAATGTTATCTCATGGTGATACAAATGTAAAAATAGTAATTTTGAGAAACGATTTACGAGGTGGTTGTTAATCAATTGTAATTTAGCAGTTTTGAACGCGGTCAATGCAAACAAACTACTGTGAATAAAAAATGGAAAATTTTGATAAATATCCCAGACATTGCTTTCGGAACCTTTTTGAGAACGAAACCGGTGAAAGAGTTCGGAACCGCTTCTAGGAAAATACCAGTCTTGAACTGTTCGAACCGATGCACCTTTGTTTTCCAAAAAGAGAACCAACTGGCATGCTCCAAAGGAAGTCGAACAGGTGGACAGGGAAGGAGCACAGCCCTAGTATTGGGTTTTGTTTCAAAAATAAATAAAACTTTGTGTTGGTGGGCTATTGTAAATATTATGTTGTAACCCACGTTTCCCTCCAATTTCAAAGAATAGAAATGTGTTTCAATAGCCATTCAGGTGAGCCGAGCTTTTTCTCGTCAAGACTGTGTTCGACGACTGCCATTTCCGCAGTAACGGATGGATACTCGCCTAACGATGGATTTACTAACGACGGTCCTGAAATGTAGCATACTATTTGCAATCCTTTAGATGCTGGATAAAAATTGATAATGTAAGAAACTAAACTCATGATTGAGGGATGAATTTCATTTAGGAATGAGTGTTCACATACCACAAAACATTAGCCATAATTGCCTAAATATTTGTGACTTATGAAAACCTTCCCTTTACATTGAGCTCTCATCAAGAGAATTTTCAAGGAGAAGATCCCAGATTACCGCCGTTAAATGTTCAAGATTAGGATACAAACCACTCACAAGATAACAAGTATAAAGGAATATTTTTATGCTATCCCAATCTTCGAACAAATGCTTACCAATGTTTTTTATAATAAAAGCATTTGGAAATCTCTCCCCATAAGCTTACAACAAACATTCATTTGAAAATAATGATGCATGACTCAACTGAATGCAGAGGAAAACAATCTTACTTTACACAATTATCCATGATCTGCCAATTGCGGCTATTGTGAAAAAGGAAATCCTGCTCCTTGATTACCCGCATCACAACCGCTCTTTCCATGTTTAATTTTTCCTGCGCGTATTCCTTTTTTTGCTGAGCAAAGTCCCTCTTCATTGTTATTGAGCATTTATTCAAAGGTTACCCAGGGAATGAAAAATATATTTTCTATTTTATTTAATCCTAACTTGTAAAATATAACTCGCATATTATCAGAGTTTTAAGAGAAAATATTACCTACACCAAAGAGCGTCATTGAGCAATTTTTTGATCCAACAAAAAATCTCTATTTGATCCAAGGCTTAAGCATTCCTCGGGCGAAGTGAAGGGGTGGCAATGCGAAAGGGAATTTTTGGAATGTAATCCTATTAGAGCGAATGAAATCATAATCAGATGGCGGGATGTGCGGGCACGCAAAAAAGAGGATGTGCTGAAAAAATGAAAAGAGGATTGCGGGAGTGGTGGAGCCGAAGGAAATAAATAATGCAAATATGGCCGAGAGGGAAACCGGAGTGTGTGACTACCTGCCTGAGATTAAAAGCTAATCAATTAGGATTATTTCAAGGAAAAAAATCAAGTCTCCGAAAGAATTACCTTCATTAGACTGTTATCATTAAAGTTTCCTGTAACGGAAATGACAGCAAAAACAGACTTATAATTATCCAAGTCGCTCTTTTTACACAAATCTTAAATTATATAAAACTTCACCAATGGAAAATAAATTCTGGTCAATAATCAGATGACGCTTCGCTTGTAAGTGCTATGCTTTTTCACTGCGAACAACCACTAAAATATGACCGCATGGAATTAGTAGCCAGCAACTGGAAACATTTTGACTTTTCCAGTAGCTGCAGTTAAACCAATTCAATTCTTAGAAAAGGTCAAACATTTGCTCCAGTTCGCTCATTGCAAAGATGAAAAAAAAATAAGAAATCCCCAAAAGAAGGTTTCAAGTTTTTATTTGTTTTATTTTTTGAATATTTGCCTGACTTTAGTTGACAAGTAAAAAATAAATAAATACTTGACTTGTAAAGTACTTGAAGAATGATGAGGAAATAAGCACTGAAATGGAAGCGAAATCTATTAAAAGAAAGGAGATACAACTAAGACGAAAAATGAGATGAATGGATAAAGGAACTGAGAACTGAAACAAGAAAATATGTAACTTGAGGAGGTGTCGCCGTTCTACTTCTTTGGCAGCCGAGTCATCAGCTGCGAATTCATGAACTAAATGGTCAGCATATTAGCCCGAGCAAAAAGGGCAAGGGAAACAAGAGTCTCCTTACAGCTGAGAATATAAGCGTTGACTTTAGGATGAAAATTATCATAAATTACGTCGGGAGCATGCTTCTTTGTGGTAGTGAGGTATGGACAATGACAACAGCAGAAAAATCAGCTTGGAAGCTTTTGGAATGGAGGGATCATGGATATCGAATGGAGAGATCGTGGGAGTTAAGCGGAAGTTATAAGGAGAGTGGGAGAGAGGGGAAGTATTCGGTGTATAGGACAGGACAATTCAAGAGGCAACATCATGAGACGCAGCAAACAGTCTGATGAAAATGATTATCGAGTGAGTGGTATTTGTGAGAGGAGATGAATAGAGGTTGATCAGGGATGAGATAGGAATAGCAGGTGACGCTTGTTTTGTTTAAAAGCCGATAAGAAATTTGAGTTGAGGGCTGCGCCAATCCAATCTTAGCATTGATGGCAGTCGGCAATGATGAAAAAAGGGTTAGTGAAGTGGGCGGTAGGGGACGAAAAATAAAAAAATGAAACGGATTAGGAGAATTAGTGAGTGGGTGAGAGAATTACCCCCCAAGGACTTTCGTATCCAAACGCACACAGTAGGCCGCCTATTTATTCACCACTGGCGTAAGATAATGCGAACTCACTTGTAAGACTTTTCGGGGGATAGAATTGAAGTTACTCACCCACCCATTATGGCTCATTGCGCAACAGAATGGCTCTTCGCAACAATGCAACACACAATGCACGCTTCATGGGCTCATACACTCAGCCGCGGTCATTCTTCATCTCATTGTTATCGCTTCCGCCATTGTTGTTTTTATCGCCCTTTTGCGGTATTATTACACCCAACCCCCCAACCGCGCCGCCGGTGCTGCCCTCTTGAGGGAAGAGGGGAAGGAACATCGGGCCATTCATCCCCCCTTCATTCAAGGAGCAAAACAAAATAAAAGCGTGTAACTCCCGAAGGAGAGAACTCCCGCGAAGGACGCTTCTCCCAAATTCCCCTTTAACAGCCTCCCCCTCTCTCTTTCTCTCTCTATAGCGTCGCTCTCACTAGGAGGTCCAGAGAAGGAGTAGGTTCAGAGGAAGAAGGAGAGAAAGTCTATTGCCGAGAACGGATCATATCAATCACTGCAGTGCTGTCCACTCACGACACGACGGCACTTGTCTTCAAACAAAATCTATCTCGGGTTCTCTATTTAAGGCAAAGAATATTTACAATGTCTACAGTATGTATTAAAAATCTAGAATGCCTAATATTTTCTGCTTATTTATAGGTATTTGAAAATGTGAAAAGGAAGGGCTGGTAATTCCTAATAGTTCATTTACCTGACCATGGTTTAGACGTATTATATTATAAACTCGTTCAAACAATAAGTGATGAACACTGAAGTAAGTACATGTGTATTGTTATTTACATATGTGTTCGCTCCAGGCAGTTTTTGAAAATGAGGCAAATTCCCTTAGTATTTTAGTAATATTAATTTCACGGATTGTCATCCTGCACCAGATACTCAATTTATTTCTTGTAGATTATCATCAGTCATCAATATTCTTATATTATTTTGGATTCGCATTTAGAAGAAGATTTAAGTGAAATTTCAGACGTAGACTAAGCAATTCTAAAGTAATCACTAAAAGATATTTCTTAGATGCAAGTGGAATACAGTGGAGATGTTCTTTCGACATCTTGAAAACGCATTTGTGCACATCTGTTATCCCAACGCACGCATTTAAACACAACTCTCAAAGATTTTACCGATTATAACATTTCCTCGGCTGAACCCGTCTTTGGTGTGTTCTAACCTATGGACGCTGTATTTATAAAAAATTTAATTTAATTATTCATCCACGATAAAAGCATGAAGACAAGAGATAGTGATTAGAGTATGCTGCTGCTGATCTGAATCTGAATGCTGCTGATCGAAGCAAGTACCGGGTTCAGATCCCGGGTAAAGCCATTGTAAACCACCAAACAAATTCATCGCAGCACGAGGTGGAAAATAAGGGAAAGGATCACCTCCCCCTTCTATGCTTAATATGTGAAAAGCACATGCCTGTGACTTAGTCTGGGGTGAACTCTACCCTCAACTATCCAGCCCAACCTTCGGGTTGAATAACGAAGTGAGTGAATAAACTATGAAAATTTTGCGTTTGTTTTGGAGTTTAACTTTTTATTTTTTTGACTTCCATAAGGAAGAGAACTTTCAGAAAGACCCAGGGAACATCATCTTAGATTCTCACTACGAATTAATTTTTAGAACTCAGTAATCACGTATGCTCAGCGAGAATCTCCTTTCCTTTTTATTTTTTACTAAGCAATCGGGGGTTGTTCTCTTGCAATACCCGCCACACCCAATCGGTCAGTAGTTATTGTGGATGTGGATGCTGATGAATATGTTTTGTCAACACTTCATTCTCAAAAAAAACTATTAGCCAAATTCCACACTTCGTTATTTTTCCCACCTTGGTTTCAACAATTTTAGCTGCTAATTATGGAGGTTCTTGATGTCGATGCCTAGGCAAGGAAAATTAGCAATTGTAGAATTGACTACAAGTTTTATTAATTCGAGAGAATGAATATATCAAAATGTAACAAAGTGACGGCGTTAGTCCTTACTGACGTTTTGTTTGGACACGTAGAAGATTATTTAAGCGCACATTCAGAGATTTATGAAAAACGTAGATTATATCTGGTAGTCGTCGGCGAATGCCAGGATGGAAGATTAACCGGAAAATATGGATTAGGAAATAGAAATGAAAGAGGAGAAAGGCTGTTAGAGTTCTGCACAGAACACATATTAGTGGTTGCCAACACTCTATTTAAGAATCACATGCGAAGAAGATACACATGGAAAATGCCAGGAGACAAAAGAAGATTTCAACTAGACTATATTTTAGTGAAGCAGAGGTTAAGAAACCAGATAAAGGACTGTAAAAGCTACCCGGGGGCAGATATTGACAGTGATCATAATCTAGTGATGATGAAATGCCATCTGAAATTCAAGAAATTGAAGAAATCAGCAAAGAACACCTGGCAATTAGAGAAACTTAAGGAGCCAAAAAATCAACAGGCCTTTCAAGAAGTAGTGGAGCGCAAGATAGGACTAGATCAGTCTGAAAACTCAGTTGAGAATAACTGGACTACCGTAAAAAGTGGATTTCAGGAGGCCGCTAGAGACGTTCTAGGGATAAGAAAATGTGTTAAGAAAAAGCCATGGATCACGGATGAAATCCTAGACCTCATTGAAGAAAGGAGAAAGTATAAGAATACGAATACTGAGGAAGGACAGGCTTGCTACAAGAGAATAAGGAACGATATTTACCGCCAAGCGAGGAAAGCCAGAGAAGCGTGGATGAGGAACATATGTGAGGACGTACAAAATAACCTCATACAAGGGAAAGTGGAAGCGGCCTATAGAATAGTGAGGAACCATTTCAAGGAACGAAACACAAAATGTAATAGCATAAGGGACAGGAATGGAAACATTCTAATTGAAAACGAAGACAAAGCCGAGAGATGGAAGGAATACCTGGAGGAATTATACAACGGGAGCAAACTTAGCCCAAAAGTTCTCGAAGAGGAAAGTGAAGTTGAAAAGGATAACATTGGAGCAAGCATCTTAAGATCGGAATTTGACGCTGCAGTGAGAGACCTGCGAAAGAATAAGGCCCCAGGAATAGATGACATTCCAGCAGAGTTAATAAAAAATGCAGGAGAAAAGGTCTTAACTCAACTGTATAAAACTATCTGCGATATGTACTCAACAGGAGATTTACCTAGTGACTTCGAGAAGAACATCATCATTCCCATACCCAAAAAGAAGAGAGCTGAGAAGTGCGAAGAATTTAGGACCATAAGCCTGACGACACATGCGTCGAAGATTCTGACAAGAATCATTTACAGGAGAATTGAACGAAGAGCAGAAGAATTCCTGGATGAGGACCAATTCGGATTTAGGAAAAGCAGGGGCACAAGGGAAGCAATTTTGGCTCTTAGGATGATCATAGAGAAGAGAATGGAGAAAAACAAACCAACCTTCATAGCATTTGTCGATTTAGAGAAGGCCTTTGATAACGTGGAATGGAATTCAATGCTTAGAATTTTGAAAGAAATCGGCGTACTCTACAATGATCGTAGAATTATTCATAGTTTGTATAAAAACCAAGTAGCTGTGATCAAATGTGGACCAAATGGTGCAGAAGCGAGAATAAGAAAAGGGGTGAGACAAGGTTGTGCGCTCTCCCCCTTAATTTTTAATGTTTACATAGAGAAAGCCATCAACGAAATCAAGCAGAAAGCTTCGGGTGTCAATATCCACGGAGAAAAAATTAGTATGCTGCGATTTGCTGACGACATAGCAGTCATAGCCGAGACAGAGAAGGATTTGAAAAAGACGTTGACAAACATGGAAAGGACAATGGCCAGATATCAGCTGAAAATCAACAAAAAGAAGACTAAGATATTAGTTTGCAGTAAGTTTTAAGTAAGGAAACAATTCATCAGATGCTACATATGGAGTATGTTTCTCTATGGAAGCGAGGCTTGGACGTTGACAGCAGCAGAGAAGTCAAGAGTGGAAGCATTCGAAATGTGGTGCTACCGAAGAATGATGAAGATAAAATGGATTGACCGTGTGAGTAACCAGGAAGTGCTAAGGAGAGTAGGAGAAAAGAGAAGCCTCCTAAAAACATTAAGCAGAAGAAGGGACAACTTAGTTGGCCACATTTTGAGGCACGATGGTCTGATGAAGACAATCGTTGAAGGACAAGTGGAAGGGAAAAAGGGCAAGGGACGGCCCCGAATGAGTTAAATAGGACAAGGATGTAAAGGATGTAAAAGAGAATAAATATGTAGCTATGAAGAGATTAGCGGATAGGAGAGGGAAATGGAGAGCTGCGTCAAACCAATCTTAGGATTGTTGACTAATGATGATGAGTCATTACCTATAATTCATTGTCAAGGCATAATTAGGAGGCATTGGATATGTGTTATACGCACCTTGTTAACGTAGTAGTTTCACTGCGATTCTCAGACTCCGCAGACCCCTCACCTCCTCTCCTTCGCCCGCACTTCTCTGCTCCCTCTTCTGGTTCCCATGGTGACCTCAAGAGAGCTTCGAAATGGAAGCAAGAGATGATGATGATAGAGTGGCTGCCTCCGCTCCTCTACTTTTCCCTCCAAAATCTTTTTCCTCCTCCATCCTGCTATTTTATTCTATCTTCTCTCCTCCCTTCCTTCCTTCCTCGGCCTTCACTTATTCGTGCCCTCCACTCTTCCTTTGCTTCCGAGTCCTCTTCCTCCCAAACGATGAACACTGAGATGACGCTGATGACGAAATTTCCTGCTCGTTTTTCGCGCACCTCCTCGTGCCAAACGCGTTCTCGTTTCTTCCATCCGTGCGACATCCCCATCCGATCCGTTCCTCCTCAGCCGATTCAATCACCTGAAGCGAACTATTTGGGTACACACAAGACTTCCCCACCTTTTTGATTAAATTTTCCCCAATCAACGGAATAAGAAACGGCGAATGCAAATATAAGTAAGACGGGTGCATGGAAAAGAATGAAATGTCGGAAATGAGCAGCGGGTTGGGATGCTTGGAAAGTCCTAAATGAGATCTTCTTCCCCTTTTCTCTTTTCGACACAAATGATCCTCCAATCAACCGCCGGAAACGCCACCTGTCGTCACGCTGGAGAAAGATTTCGTGCTTCCCAAGAGAATGAACTGAATAAATACTTAATGGATAAATTTCATAATAATTTCTTAATGCATATTGAGGTTGATAGATGCCTTTTTTAATATTCCGAATAGGTGAAATGTTTCTCGGGTGTGACTTTCTGGAATTTATTAATCACTTTAAGCTTATTGGAATAATTTTGTTTCTCACCCAAATTATTAAAGTACGACCTAGTTTTGAGAAGAATACGTCTCCGAACGCCTATTTAGGTAAAGACGTTTCTGAAAATCAGGTAAACCAAGCTAAAAGTTGTAACAACATGGTTGTAAAGTCATCTATTTATTTATTATGAGCATTTAAAATACCTCGTACAAGCCGTCAGAGAAAAACGTAATTCGCAACAAATCCATTTTGAATGACGTCAGCTCATGCAAAAGCGTTGTTCTTAACCAACTTAACCGTGCGCATTATTGAAGTTTACAGTTAATATGTTGTGGTTATTACGCCGTATTTTCTGTGTCTTAGTTATTCCTCGAGATGTCGGAGCGTAGCTTCAAGTACTTTTTTGTGCCTACGTGCAGAAATACGACTAGAAATGTTCCAAATAAATATTTTCATACGGTCCCCAAAGACGTAGAACGAAGATTGGTTTGGATGAGGAAGTGCCGACGAATGTGAATGAATGAAGAAAATGAATCCAAATATAAAACAATGTTTATCAGATTTGACAAAATCCTATACTCATTTTCACCAGTGGAAAGATTTTTCACTCGCTGGCTTCATCAATTTCCCAGCGAGGGGATCTCTGTCCGACACTTTTTGAAATACCTGTATTCCTCAAGGAGAATAATTTAACTATATAATAATTAAATCAATAAAATTAATAACAAGTTAAATTTAATTGAATATTATTAAATCAATTAAATTAATAACAAATAAACCGAGAAAATTGGTAAACAGTGCACAACGCCACTGATATTTCCCACGTGATTGCATGAGCTGACGTCACTTTCCGGCTAGCCAATGGAATTAGGATTTGAAGTGGGTGTATTTGTGGAGCTGTTACAGTCACTTTTTGTAAACTCTTGAGACAATACGTGAAATAAGTGCGTTAAAGATGCATTACTGACAATTTGACTATAGTTTACGATTTTTGGTTAATGTTTGAAGGGGTATTAAATATTGTCCAGAGACCTATTGTCATCATTATGTGCATGTGTCACAGAAATCATTGAACTTGAATTCATTTAAACTTGGGGGGGGGGAGGGAACCGGGAACGAAGGCGTCGCGGAGGCGGGGCAGGTGGAATGAAGAGCAAGACGTTTGGGAAAGGAGACGTCGGTCAATTGGGAAACTGGAAAATAAATCTATGATTATCCACGAGTGCCAAATGGCTATTATAGATGAGGATAGCTGCCCCCCAGCGAATGTGATGGCATGAGAGGAAGGCTTAGAAGGGGAGACGGGGAGGAGTATAACAATTGGTTGAGTTCGTTTCGTAGCAACGGACGCTTTTTAATATTTTCCATTTTCTCCATCGCGTCCAGTCCTTGCTCTTGGCTTTCTACGTGCAGGTTCAGACCTTTGGTTCGAAATCACTTTGGTGTTTTACTGCTAGTAAATGTTTGGCGAAGAAAGACTATTAGTTGTTATTTCCGGCATAATGACTCCATTCTTCTCGATTCTACCTACCCTACGTTAGAGTGACTATAAATTCGAGTCTCCAATTAACAATGCGGCTGATGGTGAAAATCTTCTTGGAAGTCCTTGCCATAGTGAAGTTTCTTAATAAATAAATATGGGAAAACAAAACTATTTTTGCTATTTCAAAACTCAACAACATATCATACATATGGCTGAGAGATTATTTGAGCCACTAGGAATCAAGAATCAACTATTTAGATTTTATCGTTCATTGTGAAACAATATCGCGGAAAAAAGATAACAAATAGAATCTCAAACCTAAAGAGATGATCAACGGTGATATCGTATTGTCCACAATTTTACTAACAGAGTACTAAAAGTGTTTCAATTATTATACAATCATCATCAAGTACTAATAGAAACTATCGTCGTCGATCATTAGTCATATCTCCACAAAATGCTGACTAAAGATAAAAATGTAAGTGCACGAAAAATCTCTTGCAATGAATTTATATGCTATTTTAAAGGCCGACTCTCCGAACAATAAAAGCATGCTGGATAAATTTTCCTTGAGTTTCCAAGCGAGCTAAAATTGCATTGCATTTACGGTCTGCAACTTCATTCTCCTGTCGCGAGGACGCCTCGCGCTGATCGAGATCGCTGATTGTAAATATTTTGCTGCGAAGTCGCAGCCGTAATTTTTATGCTACGGGATGTCCTCCACCAGAATATTCTAATTTCCTGTTTTCATATAGTACACCTAAATTTTGCACACACCAAGTGATTATTTATTATTTAGGTAAAATAATATAAGACTAGAGAAAACAAATGGTTACCTTAACGTGCAACGATCTTCAAAGATCTAGTCTAATAATCGCAATAACTGAAGCTCCTAGCATGGGAATTAGAATACCTAGTCTCAATTTCATCCCCTTTAATTTCCGTAATTGCCTAACATTCAAGCAATCTTTTTCTCGCTTACTATAATTATCCACTATAATTTGGCAATTCTAGATTACAATTTGACCAAAAATTTCACACTTTCTCGTAAGATCCAAAATAATGGAATCATGCCCTTTTATTCGGCAAAAGGAAATCTGAATATTTGTATGTTTTTTTCTAAAAGTGTGAATCGTGTCCAACATTTGAGCTGAATTTAGATGATTCAATTTTACCATTCCAACACAAAATTTGAGAACTCATTTCACGAGGTTGAAGATGGTCTCATTTAAAACACTTATAACTTTCGCCACAAAGCAGTCGCTACACCCGAACATTAACTGATTTTTAATATTGTTTTTTTTATGAGTTGTTTCTCCAAATTTCTTTTGCAGTTGACCGTATTAGAGTTATGAAAACAAAGAAACCCGTATTTTTCAGCTTTTCTTTCCGTCGCGTACTTCTCGAGTGATTCGTCGAAAAAAATTCCAGGACGTTAACTCTTTCGCAAAAAGCGGTGACGACGTCACTAAGTGATAGGTACCTACTCTATCGTTCCACCGCCTCTCAATTACTCCACGCGTCTGAGTTGAATGTCCCGGCGTGTTTCTCGGTCGTTTACAATCTTCCCAGGAATTCCTTCACTTGCAATGAAATGGAGTGAAATGTTCTTACTGATCAAGTAAATGACGCAAAACTCTTACGTCGTCAGAAACTCATGGCAAGGGGGAGAAAACCTCCGTGTTTCCGTATTTTATGTGAATGGCTGAATAAGGAAGAATCTATTATCGATGTTGATGCGTAGTTTTCCGCGGCATTGTCTGGATGATGTCTCCATGCTTCTGGGTTTCACCGTGTAGATTTTCTTTCCTTCTTCCTTTCTGTCGTCGCAAAGAAAACTCTACGCGGTGAAACCCAGAAGCATGGAGACATCATATTATCGATGTAACTTATCTTTCCTTACGTTTACTCGGCTCTTTTATTAAATTGTAACTTCGGCTCTGAGTGAACTACCCAATTCTTTATTTTAGGCATTTTGTGTACTTTAAAGCTAGATACTGCTGAAGGAGGCCAGCAATAAGTCGTAATATGGGTCTTCACGAAAATAAAACGGAAACTTAGCACGAATAAGTGGTAATCTCGGAAGTATTGATCTTCTCCGTATGCTCCAAGGGAAAAGGGCTGATGCTGGATGAAAGAGCACTGTGGTTGCATTGAATGCAGGCGCTAAATATTCCGGAATAAGTGAGCAGCATATAATTTTCATTCTCTCTTTAATGGACTGTTGGCGGTTGAAACGTTTCATGACCGCTGGGATGAAACATTTCAGGGGAGGAAATATTTTCATGACTACACCAGGAGGACTTGCTCAACATATTCTTTTTACTGTCGGTTACGACAGAAAATGAAAAATAAAGAGACCCATTTTTCCCCATCTGTTGCCTATTTATTGAACGATGCGCAGCGAAAAATCGGCCGTCTCAATCCCATTGCAGAAACTTTCGATGATGTCATCAACTCGTTGCAAGCGGGTCACCCCCTCTCCGCTACTAGTGCGTAGACCTCACGTGGTTCGTTGGTTACTGCCGACGGTCTTGTTGGCTTTCTTTTCCTTAATGAAAGAGTCAAAGAAACCATAAAACTGATGAAATCACCTGCTCGGAGAGAGCGTAAATTTCACCGCCTTTAATTTAAAATTACAAGTGAACGGCTGATTGTTATTTCGTTTTAACTCATATTTCCCATCTATTTACGCACTTTATTTTACGCAACTACGATTTATAGTCAAGGTGAACGACTCCATCTTTAGCACTAGGCATTTTATATACTTAATAAAAGCCGACTTCTTTTGAATGGGGTCCACAATGAGAGATAACACGGAGCTTGAAGGTAATCACATGAAAATTTAGGTCGACGAAATGGTTATTTCAGCCATATTGCTCTTATCCGTATTCTCCCAGGGGGAAAGGGTTTTACGAAGAAAAACCGTGGTTCAAGTGAATGCAGACGTGGAATGTTCCGGAATAACTGAGCAGCATCTTTTCATCTCGTCATTTTAAGGCCTCTCCCTTGCAAGGCCTCATGACCATCGGGGTTAAATATTTCAAGAGCGGAAAGATTTGACGACGGAGGAAGTGTAATTGGATTCGGGGAGTTTTAAGAACGGGTTCGCAGCCAAAATTACAGAATTTTACGTCTTCCATCTCGTTCGTGGAAATGGTGCTCGCTCCCTCTCTCCTCCCAGTGCGCTCTGTGTGACCTCAAGTTGACGCACGGTGGCGCCAAAGCCAGAGGATGTGGACAAAATCCGAAAAATTGAATCTTAAATTTCGGCTTATTCATTATTAATCACGAGACTTATATCTGGGTAACTTTTAACTGCTAGAAATAGGCGTTAATTAGATAGCATTGTCACCAAGAATAATTGCAGAAAGAGACAAGTCTTTTACACAGGAATTAAACGCAGTTTTCAATGCCTTTTTTCAAATGGCTCGCGTATTTCACAAAGTTTATTGTATTAAACTCTATTTTGCTCTGATAATATAATTTCCTTTGGGAAACTGCATGTGACATATATTTTTAGGTAACGGTAAGGAAAAGTTTTGATATATTTTTAGGGAAGTTTGGCATTGATTATAAAAAGAAATTCAATTTTTACGCAGTCTTCAGCCCAGTTAATTCCTTATTTTTTCAAATTGGTCATCATGGCATACAACTCATGCAATACCAAAAACGTTCTGCGAATTCCGGTTAAAAATAATTTATTTCAAAATAATTGTGTCAGTTCATTAATAGCGATACGTCTCAATATTGATGGGTGATCAAATGACTCTGTATTATCTTTATCACCAAGCATGCAATTTGGGATAAAATTTCTGGGGGTTTTGAGAGGGGGTGAGCGCGGGGTGGTAGCCAAAATTACAGAATTTAAGTATTTCACTTCCTTCTCCTTTTCATAGGAAAATTTGAGGGGGTTCTGACTCACCCCCACTCCTTTCTCCGAGGGGGCGGAAACTCTGTGTGGTCCCACTGTGCCGTGGTCCACGGATGGAATCCAATGAAGACCCGTTCTCCATCCTTTCATTCTCCATCAGTCCTTTCGAATCTGCGTCCTCTCTCTGTGAAAATTTCAATGACATAAATACGGGAAGAAATATTCACATGATTTCTGTAAAAATTAGATAAAAAATAAGCAAACTCTCACAGAAATTTAGACTCTAAATAATTCATTTGAGATGTTGGCAGTAGGAATATAATAAATTAATAATTTATTCTATTTTCTTTTATTTTGTTCCCCATTTGTTCAGAACTGGCACTGCCAGATTTTTTAGTTCAGGTATCTCCGGAATGCTAAAAAGGAAGGGATTCATTATTTTTGCGCCAGTTAAAAAAATACACCAGTAAGGAAGACTTTGAATAAAATGTACTCTGGGAAAACGCGGATAAAAAAGTTGTCATTAAATACTATATTCATGCACCCAGCCAAAACCTTTAATTGGAAGGAGAATAGTTATCCATGCTTCCGCTCAGCACACAAAATAATTCGAATAAAAGTGGCACTTAAGCTCAAAGTGAAATCAACGACCGCGAAATGGCAAACGAACATAAGGATACATTCAAGAAAAGAATCCCATGCAAACAATCATTATTGGCGAGTACACAGAGAGAGCACGTATTTTTTAATTAAATTGGGGCGAAAGTTACGAAAAGAGCGATGAAGAGCTTTCCAAGCGAATCAATTGCGTGAATTTTACTCGGGTGTTCCACCACGCAATTAACTCTATCTCGGCTGACGTTTCGATTACCGAATCGGAAATCTTCCTCATGAATTCCGTATGCTGACATGCTGATTTCTCTGCCTTAAATTCTCTCTATCTGAATCAAATTGATTCCTGACTATTGACGGAGAGTAAGTAATACGGAAAAGTCAGCATAACGGCGTACGGAAGTATTGGTGACCATTGATAATAATAATAATAATAACAGCCGATAATCGAAGCATTGACGGAAATGGACGGACCCGGTGGAATGCCCGAGAGAACTTTACGCAGACGAGGAGGACAGTGACATGCGGGTGAAGTACCTTTTGATACATGGAGTGGAGCATCACTTGAGAATATATATTCAAGGAAATAAGATCGGACAAGACAGAGGTGTACCTTTACGATGCCACCCGCAAGAGCACACGAAGAATTCAGATGGGAACGCATTATTTACCTTGTTCGGGATTCGAATTTGGGTCTACCGCATTCGCACCAGGTGTTCTACCACGTCATGTACCAGGGCGTGTTCTTCAAGCGGAGTTTTGTTGAATTTAAGGGGATAAGATGATTTACGCTGTTAGACTGCCGGAATTACTGCATACTACTCGAAAAGTTGATTTAGATTCAACTGCATCGATGTCTAAGTGCTCACAAAATCACTTCAATAGGGATAAAACCCCATTAGTTTACTCGAGAAAGGAATGTATGACTGGAGGAGTGGTATAGCGGAAAAAGATAGTAACCATAAATGGGCAATGCGCTTATGTTGGAAATGCAATTATAATTCTAGAAGAGAGCGAGAATGGTTTCATTCCCGGTGACCGGAGTCGAGCGTCCCTCATTAGGGTCAACACTAATTCCACTGTGTAGCGGTGTAGAGGCATCCAACAAAGAGCCTGCAGTACTCTGATCCTCTTATAGATAAAGGGATATAAATGGACCATCGTCTCCAGCGACGAATTTTAAATTCATGGAGGACAGGAACGTAATGTGTACGGAGGACATACGTAATGAAGAGATTTGCACTCACAGAGGAATAGTAGCTGCGACGAGAGGAAGATGTAGCGTACTAAACTGAAATTTTAAAAAACTGTGCATTGTCTAAGACTGATATTTAAAGCTCCTGAAAAAGTACTAAAAAACTGTGTTGAAGAATGACTTTGATAAAAAAAAAACAAAGCGTAAAGTGTTTTTGGTAGATCGGTCATTTTAGATGAGGGAAAAGTAAATTGATAGACATTTTAAAGGTGTGACTTGGAAATTGTATATAATAAATTAGCTGCCATTTGCTAAGGTGTGCTAAATGGAGGAGACAGCACTCTATCATTTTACTTTTTTCAATGTTCACTTGAATTCAAAGAGTATATCGGAGCTACCAACATCAAGCTAGGAAAACTTAAGTTTTTGATTGCGTACAAGAATCAATTTGAGGTTAAAATTTCAATTCTAAGTAAAAATATATGTTTTGTGTTATAATGAGACATACGGTCTCGGGTTTAGCATAAATATTAATTTACTGCATTTATGTGAGCACAGAAAAATATGCAAATGAAACCTCTGAATTTCATACCAATGACGAACAGTATATTCTGGCTAGATTATTGATTTTGGCTAGAACATTATGTAAAGCGCTTATGTATTTGTGCTCAAATTGCAAATAAAGAATACCAATCAAATACCAACCAACCAATCAACCAAAGGTAATCAATCAATGGAGCGAGTCGTCATTCAAGAGAAATTTGAAAAAGAAACCATAAATTTAGCGATTTGCCTGTATTCCGCTAAAGAGACGATATAGTTACGGCTCAGACATTCTTTTAACATAAAATGCTACACAACCGCACTCAATGCACTATGTAAGGGTACACGGGATACAGGGATGTGTGCGAATCATCGAAGTGGCTGCGGTAACCTCCATGCGTAACGTAACTAGACCTAAATACATTTTCGTTTTACAACCCTTGCATGATAATGACGACACTGCTAAATATGAGAAATTTCTGGAGCTAATGTGATGCAATTGCCAAGTGATTTTACGCCCTGAACTATAACTGATAACAGAGACTCAAAAGAATGTCGGGATTCTTGTTTCCTGCTCCTTTGCTCCTCCTCCTCTTTGCTAAACATAAAAATGCTGAGATGCTTATTTTAGATACAGTAAGGTGCGTTGAATATTTTCATTTCTAAATTTTCAAATTTAATTTTTTAGTTTTCATAGCCAAAATTTATTTCTAGAGAAATGATTTTCTTTTGCAAGAGCATACGTATCCATTGCTACCATTTTTCGTTAAAAATTTCAAATTCGGTTCCATACCATATGAAATAAATGACTTGAAGAGTGAAGGGGAAAAATGATAGGGAAGCTCTCTTGCTAGAGTGTGTTTCTATGTTCCGCTTTGTGCTAATTCTACGCTGAGCCCAAAACATCCATCAAGGGACTTAGTGCGGATCGGTCTTTGGGCGCATCACGTCCTTCATTTATAAACTTGGCCCATCCGTGTAAGCTCTTTTTCCCTCCGCTTGCTTTCTGGAGACACTTCACGTCCTTGGGCGGACGGGCATTCCGAAATCTAGGCCGTCTAGTCGTCAAGGGGGGGATCGGAGGTTCGGGAATTTTAGTAGGGATTTGAGCCGCCAGATGACTCGCGGCGCGCCGGGAAGGAATGAAATACGATAGTGGTGGATGTATGCAAATTCCTTTATTTGACCGGGTCGAGATAATCTCCCCTTCGCTTCAACAATGGTGGATGGCGAATGACAATGGCCTGCCTCGTGGCCCATTCAATGCGTCAACGGTTAATGGCTTCCGAAAACTGTAGTTGATGCTTCCTGAGGGAGGAACTACGCTCCACTTTTCGATAACTCTGTTCGCATTCACTTTAAATCTCTGCGGCATTAAAGGGAAAAAAATCTGCATTGAAATAAGTGAAAGTTAGAATCTTTCACCCATTCCCGATTGTAATCTTGAAGGAATACATTTTTGCGATATATTTCAGTAAAGTAGATCAACTGATTGACTGATTTTTCGTTACTAGATATAAACGTGGTATTTTTGACGGTTAATGTCTATTTTTTCACCCAAACTCGTGATTTCCAGGCATCGAAGCAACATTAAGGAGTGCACTATGCCTGAAAATAACCCAAAAAGCTATAAGCCTAATCCTTGAAGCGCTAATCTCTCCTCCTAATTCTCATTCATCCGGTCCCTACCAGATAACTCCGTTGTTATAATGTATCCAGTAGCCACATGCAGCAGGGCCCTCCCTTCCTCTGCCTTTTTAATCGATGATGACACGGTTCCCCAAAATCGGTGCTGCGGTCGAACGGGTCGCTTGCTGATGAGGCGGTCCATCGCCGCAAGAGGCTGCTCTCAAAATCCACCCCTCTCCCATTACAGATTCACCCCCTCCCCCAGCCACATAATTTACTTCCCTGCGTACAGATATAAAAAACTATTGAATTATTTTCTGGTATCTTTCTCCAAAATGAGGAACACCCTTCCGGAAACTCCAAAGAGTGTGAACACGTTGACTGCATTTATGAAGGGAATGCGGAAATAATTTTGCACAAAGCAGAGTTACCGTAATCTGCTTGAAATGTCATGCCATTATTATGATTGCACTTCCGTGGGTTTTTTCTATAATTTCCATTTATGATATCTGATGGGAGTAACTGGTTAAAATAAGCACCGGTAAATTGAGAGAGATTATATGACTATACCACTGTTAACATAAAAATTCGATCTATAGATACCTGTTATTGTTCAATTGCCGAAATATCCTAGCTTATTTTGTTCAAATTCTTTGGTGCCATACAAGGTATATTTATTGTAAAATTTTTCATTGCGTGGTTCAGAGCCAATTGTTTAATTTATTTCCTTTGGTGGGTTTCCATTTGTTAATCTTATTTCTTTACTTTATTACATGGTGGATAAATTTTATGAGTGCTCGTCTCAACAAAACAATTTGTATTTCTGAGGGTTTCATGATTTATTTCCTTTCGTTATAATGAGGATAATCTGTATGTAACAGGCTTTAGCCAATGAAAATGATTAAGTAGCTGTTAATACGCCCACTGACTACGCTATATACTAATGCACAAGCACATGCCCATCCCACACGAATTGCCCTAGAACGGACATTTTCTTCTATTTCTCGACCCTCATTCTCATAGACGGCCCCCAACCCCCTTGTTGCCTCGCAACCCCGGGGGAGTTGAAGTAGCGATGACGACGCTGAGTTTGTTGTGCCTTGGCCAGCCTCTGCCTCCGCCTCTGCCAGCGAGAATGTGTGTTTGTGTGTGTGTGTGTTTCACTTGTCCATAATGGACGTGTTCAGCGGCGAAGGAAGGCAGTTCGCCTCCGATAGACATCACCCCCTGCCACCCTCCGCCCCGTGCGACCCTTGGCATTCTCCTCCTCTTCCGCAAACATGTCCGCCCTCCTCCACTCCCCCTCCTTCTCCTCCTCCTCCTAATCCTCCTCATCTGCGGTGTCACTCTCTCGCGGTCACCAAACACTGAGTGCCTAACATTTAGGATACTTTACCCTCCCATGGTAAGCGTGTTATCAAATCCAACGTTAACAGACGTTTCACCCTTCAGAATAGGGGAACCTGCGTGCATGACCTGTGCCTTAGTGCTAGCAATGACCTACTGGAAAGACGTTCTTGTGCCTTCGTTGGATCTTCTTGGCTGATTCGCTGCTCTCCCAGCCATTTCATTTCACCCTTACGACTCGAAATTTTTAAGCATGGACGTCGACAAGAGGACTGCACAGAGGAGGCCTTAGTCCGCCTCGTTTAACCTCGATTCATGTTCTCGCCACTTGGGGCGCATTTTATTCGCTTTTAGAAAATGTCTGCAGGGCGGCGACGAGTGCAGGTCGATCCGTTGACGCTCAGCATTAGCGAAAGAGAATGTTTACCCGCAAGAAATGCACAAGAAAGTTATGAATAAGACATCATATGGCAACAATTCTTATTAATTTCGGTAATCAGGTAGGTTATTTTAGCACTTTATCCATGAAATTTGGTTCGAAATGCGATTAATGCCGGAAGTGGTATTTCTGAGTTGGTTGGCAGCACCATTTAGTATTTGACTGGGGAGTCCTCATGCGATCGTGGTGATTAGGATTCGTTATCATCACCATCAATGGTCCAAAATTCATTCATTGCTAAGACACAGTTCCACACTCAACTCTCCCATCAGCTAACCTTTTCTCATCCACGTATTTATTTTCTCTTACATTTATCTTTACCTCATCCAAGTATAATATCAGAGGTCTTCCTCTTCCGTTCTTACCACCCACTTGTCCCTCGACGATTGTCTTCATCAAGCCATCATGTCTCAAGTTCAGGCTGATCTGAGGGTGTCAGGCAGGATATAAGTGATTTCCCAATATTTGTGACGTGGGAACGCGATCAAAGGGCTGTAAAATACGAACTTCTTCTTTAAAAAATTATATGAAACTTCAAAATATGGATTTCTTGATGACTTATAAAAGGTTCATTTTACAATGTGAAGAAACAGTGGCTTCAGTTCCTCTGTTTTCTTACCCAACAGTAAGCACTCAGTTTTATTCTTCGTGTACCTTACCTAACGGTCTTTCAACAAACATTTCTCAAAGTTTTCTTGATACAAATTCCTAAGAGCAGCCCTGAAGTTAGCATCTTGCATTGAAAGAACACCCGGTCATAAAACACAGGGGTTCACGCGACGGATAACACTTTGTACAGGTGCAGTCCAGAGGCTTGAAGGAGATTCCCGCCCGCACTGCTATCGTCACGACATAATCTGATAAAAATTCGCTTTCATTCTAATTTTCGCATCACTGATATTTTACCATTTTACAGCTTATTATATATTATCACTCAGCATATATTTATACCCTCTATTTGTTCGAAGAAAAACGTATTTCTATACCTAAGAAAAATACCTTCATTATGAATACTTTATCGCTTCTGACGGACCTAGAAATACGATGAGTTTCCAAGATGATATTCTTCAAGTTATTATGAAAGATAGCTCTTCTTAACACTTCCACCAATCTAGGCCTATCACGTAGCATGCCACTCGAGGTGTAGCAACGTATCTTTGTTTCTTGTTAAGTTTGCACATTTAATCTTTCTGCGTCGGATCCCATGTACCAGTACCTCCTTTCTTTGTATTCAAGGTACGGCTGGATGACCGCAACTACTTTCTTTGACTTTTTCATCCGGTTATCTTCCCGCAGCATGGCTGACGAATGTCTGTTCTCATCAAAGTTTAACCACAAATGTATTTTGGCAATTAAAAGAAGTGCCGCCCGCACAAATGCTATTAGGTAGAGAGCAACAAACAAATACACATCGCCAATCACAACGACCGCATAAATTATGTTTCATATGCGAATATATATCCGGAGGATTTTAATTTTAAATGTAAAAATATTAACATGTCCGACTAATTCATAAATATGAATTGCGAATAAAAATTTCAACTATATTCACGCAATATTTTCAATTTTTAAACAAGCAAGAATTTATGTTAATTACTTTGAAAAGAATAAATAGGAGACCTGGCGTATGAATGCAATTAAAAATTGCTTTCCCTGAACGTAGTGGAATAATTTGGGTAATTCTCTAATGAAAGCACTTTTTTGGTATGTATGAATATTTTTTGATAATTTTTGTCTATCTGTGGCATGATAATTTAGTGTGTTTAAATAAACGGACAATCATATTTTCCACGGTTATAATTCGCAAAATTTCAAATATTTAATGGGTATAAAAGATAAGGCATGTCTGTACATCTTTAATAGATTACTACACCATTCATTCGATTTTCTTGGGATTTTATATCTGAGAATATAAAAGAAAGAATATGAACGTAGTTTTCAATGAGGTTAATTTGCCGTCTAGGCTATTGTTACTTACTCTCACGGCCCCAAAGAGCCGCTGTTCTCGTGCTTTAAAAGTCAATAATTGGTTTTATGTACAGGTACTGTTTTCTCCTTTTTAAAATTACTTTCAGCTAAAGTAGAACAAGTGATTTTTTTAACGGGTGGCAGAATATATGAGACTTATAATTCATTCAATCATTGCATATTCTTTTACGATTCGTAATATGTTGAAAATCACATTATTATCAGAAAATCTCACAATTTTCTTTGAACTCAACTACAGCAAGTAACCTCGACCGCCAATTTTGATGATAATAAAGTTATAATAATTAGTAATTGGGGTGTGAGTTTGAAATATAAAGCTATTTCTGGTTGAACTGAACTGAGGGCTTGGCAGAGGGGGGCGGCGTAAGCACGGCGCGGCGGCGGGGTCCTGAGGGCCTCCACCCGCTTTTGTTACCCCGGTTACTACCCGCCTTTTCCTTTTCTTCCTACCATTCCGTGTAATCAAGCCTCTTGTGAACGAATGTTTTCTAAATTCAATAACATCCAGCTTTCGCAGGTCTTCGCGTCATTAAATTTATGATGATAGCCCTAAGTTTTTATGAGTGACGAAAGACTGTTGAGTTGAAGATATAATTATTCCTTTTTTACCCGAGAAGGAGAATTGAAAACACTGATGCTACATTTAAAATTGAGGTCTAGGTTAAATTAAAATGCTCATCTCAAAGTTTCTTTCCACTTACTAAGGGAGTTTGATGTTAGGGTCTCTTGATAATGTAGCTTAGACAATGCCCTTGTGCAGCCATTTCGCTCCCTCGAGAACATTCAAATATCAATTTCTCTTTCCATTGATTTTCTGTACATATATCTCCTCTACGCTTTGATTTACTTTGCTCTTTTCAACATTCACTTTCGTTCTGAGCTTGAAATCTGGGGTAATGCCCCGGCTACGAAATCAGTTTTTCTGTTACAGAAAAAAACAACTATGAGAATAATAACTCGTTCTCCCTCTACTGAACATTGCAGGCCATTATTCAGGAAACTGAATATACTGTCTACAGTATGTATGAATATAGAGTACTTTTGCACATGAAAGATAACCTCCAGTCTTTTGCAATAAGATCAGACATACATGACACTCCAAGAAGTAATCACCTCTTTGCAGGCCAAAGGAGGCTAAAAATAACATAAAATTCCATTTCAAAGATGGGCATAAACCTTTTACTTGAGTCTGCAAGAGGAAGCAGTACTACAAAATTCAAATCTGTTGTACATTCTTGGCTGGCATCAAAATCTTTATACTCCGTGAATGAGTTTTTCACTCATGCAGCAGACATAGTTTTATGAACTATCCTGTTCTTAATTTAAGTTGTAAATAGTAATTATATGTATGTTCAGTAGACTGACGAGGTCAATTGTAAACCATTTACTTGACGGCCAATAAAAAAAATAAAAAAATAAAATCGCTCTCACAATGCCTCAAAATTATTGCCCGGACGACCAAAATACAAGCAAAATCAAGCGTTCAGTTGTTGGCATTCCCATAATTTTTCATTCAATGAGTTGCTCTGTTGATGATAGTGGATATCTTACCCAACACTGGATTGAGGAGTTTACTTGCTCGATTTCTAGGGATCGATTTTGTCCAACAGAAAATCGATTCCTATAGTAATTCAGTGAATTTCACCGTGCAAAAAACCAATTCACGTTTATCGATTCATTTCTCATTATTGTGACACCGGATTAAGTAACAAAACCAGCCGGATTTCATTTCTCGATCATTTCTTGGCATCTCTATTAACGTCTTTCACTACGTCTCTCCATGTAACTTTCAATTACCCACGAATGCGGTTTGAAGTAATCAATGCCCTTAGTATGATACCCCCTGTAATCGAATCACCCCTGCCTTAAAAATAAATCGTACAGATGTATTCCTTATCAGCCTAATTGTAATTTTCTCCAATCAAAAGGAGGAAACTTTAACGATAGTAAAAGTAGTCACACTATGCCACTGATCTAGCTGCTGATTCATGCGTAATTTCTGAGGACGGAATTACAGGGTGGCTGTGCTAGCGATTGATACGTCCCTGAGTGGTTCACGGGTCGTTCTATCGACAGTCACATACCGAGAGACGGCGTTACGGAAGCCAGGTGATAGTCCAACACATTAGGGGTTATAAATAAAAAAAGGCAACCATAGGCAGATAATAGTGCTTTCTTTTCATTGTATAATATGTAAACGCGGTGGTAGACCATGGTGTTTTTATATCTCTTAAAGTTTTTAATAAAACAATAAATTTTCCTCATAATGTTATAAATCTTTGTCCTTAAACCTAGGGCGGCCAACTGCCATAAAAATGAGATAAATCGATCACAGAGAAGTAAAGTTACTCAAAATACTCGGAAAGTATTTTTAGAATTGGTAAAAAAGGCATCACATTTTTGAAGTTTAATTCCACTCGGAAACGAGAGAATTTTAACACTACACTAATTTTAACACTAATAAGCTAAAAACGCATGCATGTATTTAAAAAAGAGGAATTGAAGGAAATCAAAATGTTTCATTTGCCGTGGAATAATGTTTTAGGCTCACGAAAATATTGTTATGGAACAGTTGAAATGGAATTTTAAAAAATGGAATTTTTTCTACGGGAAAGGACATTTCGGAACTTTGTGGGCCGATATTTTATCTGGGGTGAGGACTGCTTCGACCTATTCAAGCCAATCACCGAGAGAGTGGCATACATACCAAGGCAGATAAATTTAAACAGACGGAATGTCATAGACGGTTTTGCTAATGTATAATTAATGGAAGAATGTGTTAAAAAAATGTACATCATCACTTGATGCAATAAATTGAAGTGGCACGTGTACCTATCACCGGAGATAATAAATTTCCAACGCTAAAATATTGAAATTGAAAACTTAATTACAATTATGAGCGCAAAAATAAATGGCCTGACCCAATTTTCATCGAACATGTTACTTTTTAAATTCCAAGAATTTCGGTCGATTAATTTGAAATGATTGATAGGTGGGCCACGTGCAAAAATGAATACAAATATGAATTGCCTCCCCAAAATCAGGATCAATTTGACTAATTCTCTATTGAAAGACACTTTATTTGTATATTTTTATGTTTTTATCATTATTACCATCTCTAGCTGTTTTATGGCAATTTAACATATATTTAAATGGAATATTCTTCTTCAAATTGATGGGTTAAGTCCGGCAATTCCTCTGATACTCAGAAACGACAAATCGCCTCGGTCAACTGAGAATCAATGAGTGTATGAGATCTGACCATTTAAGAACCATTGGAGAGAGCACTTGTCTTTCCAGGAAGGGCCCACCCCAGCACTGTATTCTGCGCAACAGGTGTGTTGACCGGCCCCTGACGAAGCTCAGTTTCAATACTGCTCCGCAAACATCAGTACCCAAATGGCAATCCATTTGGTCTGGATTGAGCATCTGCAAGAGGGAAATTGTACACTGAATCCAATCTTGCTGGAGAACCTTTTTGTTAGGAAGGAACATCGATAGTTTATTCAGCACGAGAGCAGATAAGCTGAGAAAAAATATTTATCAATGGTGGATCTTAACGTGGGGTCGACGCTGGCCTTTGAGTCCAAAACTGGACCCATTTACATATATTCTCTGTACAGTAGCTGGAGTGCGCGAAAGAACAAGTGACTGTGCCACACTCTCACTGAAAAAGTTTGCCTCAGAGCCAGTGGTTCTCGAACTGTTATGCCTGCTCCGGATGATGCAGCCAAAACTGCCCAAGCTGAATCAATTAATAAGGTCCTTTCAATCGATGACGTACACACTGATCTGAAGCGGGACTGTTTTTGGGATGCGATGCGTCAGCACACAGCTGTCGGGAGTCTTGATCCTTATGGGGACAAACCTATCCTAATGCGGCATTCTATGGTGCAACTCCCGACAAATGATATGGGATCTTGAAGAGGGTACAAAATGCCCCTTCCGTAGAAAATTTCCCCCGAGCTTACTTTCTGGAATAATTCAACGTGTTTACTAGAGTACATACTATACAATTTAGGGCAATGTCCCAAAAAGTTACTATTTTTTCAAGGATCACCTGGTTTTTTAATGATTGGTGGGCGGGACATATTACCCTTTTATTTTAGAACTGCGAGTGGAGTTATTTGAGATGCTCTCCAGCCTGCTTGCCTTCAGCAATCGGGAGCAATTTTCTTGAAATCCCCAGCCGTAGTTTACACCCGTTCAAGAAACAAAGAGTGACAAATGGCCCCGTACACCTTCCACTAAAAAACCTTGTAACATTTACAAAAATGGTCACTTCGTGGCACGTTGTCCTAAGTGTAAGTGTCAGTGTAAGCAACAGCCAATTTTTGATGCGCGGATCACGTGACATATTCGGTGTTGAAGCTGCTTAGAAAAATCTTTTAATTTCTCTGTAATTTGATCTGTCTATAAGTGAGAAAGCATTCGACGCCAGTCTGTTGCATGAATGTGCCATTTCTTCAATTGTTATTATATGCCTTTTTTTAATTGCATTCAATCAGTGAAAGCTTTTGAATACTAACATTATCTCCTCATACTACCGGTGTTACTAATGGTCAATCAAGAAAAGCAGTGTAACTAGCTAGGGTGGGGCTAACCATCTTAGTCCACATCAACAGATTTTTTTAATCATTAAGGTTTGGTCAAAGTAAACAGGAATATTATTTATAAACTAGTAATGCTTCGTCCATATTTGTGGAATTAACAGAGCTCAACACCAACAACCATACCCTGGATAGGGACCACCTACCCTGGCGGGATTCGAACCCGCGACCTACGGTTTGGCAGGCAAGGACTTTACCGCACTGCCACCGAGGCCGGCATTTTCTTTCATAATCAATGAATTTTGAGTGTTTTTGCATAGGAATATTTGACATTTAACATAGACGTTATTTATGAAAGGGTGGTGGTTATAATTTTAAGTGACGTAGAAGGTTCAGCGTTAATAAAGAATATCTGGATTTATGCTTTCATGACGCCACAAACTCCTTCTCAAACCTACGTGCTAACTAAACAAAAGCATTACACAATGGGAATTAACAATGCATTAAAAATCATTTATTTGTAATGTTCGCGCTACTTCGAAGAGTCCAGTTTTAGTTACACCGTTAATATAATTCAAACCGTAATGTCACATCAGAAAAGGGCCTCAAAAATCCAAACGGCGGTAAAAATATAACGCACACATAAAGCGAAACAGCGATAGGGCAACAAGAGCCAATGAGAGGATAGAATGCGATCAATAGTATTCCGATCAGTGGGGTCGGGAGAAAGGGCAATGAATTGGAATGAGGCGATCGAAGGGCGAAGGAAAACCTTTGGGAGGAACTTCGTTCTTGGAGACCTTCAGCTTCACCTTGATGTGGGTGGAGGATCCGAAGCCAAACCCTCTCAGCCGGCCACCTCGTAAAGGGGAAGAAGGCCCAAACACAATTATGGCCAGCAGCTAGCTGCTTCTCTTTCCACCGCCATTGTTGCTCACCCCGACCCCACCAACGGCAGTGGGGTGGAAAGGGAGAGCCAAGTGCCCTCACTGCGAACACAAACGAGGGATTGCTGGTGGTGGAGAGAGAAAAGAAGGGTAGTTGGGGGATGTAGGGGTTGCGCCCCCCCCCCCCTAGGGACTGTGAGAAAGCGGGAAGTGTTTCGGGTGGGGGTGGGTGAGTGTCTGTTTGTGTTGTTCGGCGTGTGTTGGGGGGTGGCGGCGAATCTGAGGGTTGAGAGTAATTACTCGCCGCTCCGAGAGAGGGCAGGGTAGGGCGGAAGGTCAGACCGGAAGCACCCCCGCCCCGAGATGGCTTCAAGGCCCGCCGAAAGGAAAATGTTTTTTGGCGAAAATGAAAGTCTATTTGCGCTCTGGAATAATGTGTATGTATTCGAGGCTAAGGGCAATCGCGCTATCATCTGGCCACCAGACTCCCCCCCCCCCCCCTCCCGAGCTGAACTTTTCGCGGCGCGTCGCTTCCGGCGCAGTGTTTAACGTCGACTTGATTGCCCAGTGATGTCATGGAGAGAAGCGAAAGGTGATTGTTACATCCCCAGACGGGGGAGGAAGGGCTGTTTTAATCGGTGGAAACTCAGTATCCAAAATCAGAGGGTTATCAGTCTCTTTCGATATAATTAGTCCCAAAGATAATTATTAAAAAATTAATTGAGTTTTTGCGGGGAAATATTTGGACAACTAGTTATTCATCAACGAATCTTCATACCTTAAGAGATTCTAGCACGGAGTAAAAATTTGGTTTTTACATGATATTTGGAGGAGGCAAGCGACATACATCTAAGGCCATTTAAGCCGCGAGTAAAGAGCATCGAGGGAAGGGTGGAGAGAAACCCGGCGTCGGCATTAGCCTAATCTGATCGAAATGCGCCAAGGGGACCGCGGGTTAACGTCCCATCCGACGGGCAAAGTTTTGAACATAAAATGCCTCCTGCATAGCACTCAAGCACAGAGCGGGCGGTTGTTCAATATCTTCGACACCGACGCGCCGCGCCGGGAATTGAACCTGGATCTACAGATTGGGAATCCAACACTACCAACACACCAACTTGATATCATATTGTAATTAATATAAGCCATAAAAAAAAACTTTCCATTATCCGAATCGATATTGAAAGAGCGAAAAGGTTCAGTGACGTGATAGGCCATTTTCTGTTAGGTTTTATTTAATGAGTACGAAATACACGGCGTTAAAGTCTTTGATTTATTGCAGATCGCGTACTTAACAATTTTCTGCCGTGGTCGAATTATTGCTGTAGTAGAATTTTTAATTTTTGCTAGAGATCGAATTGTAATTAATGTTAACTTTTTCATTTCACCTATTAGTCTGAGAAAGTGTCGTCGGTATTAAACGATAGAGGCATGGCATTGGTTACTCTACCTCAGTTTCGGTGCAGAAAATATGAATATAATGGGTGATTAGCAAGCATTTTTCTCAGAGAGCAAAACATAAGATAGCGGCCGAAACAATTTTGCTCTTGATGATCGTGGGTATAGCAGTGACAAAATCTATACTCAATTAGAGGCATTTCAATCCAAAAAATGTATAGAATACTGGGAATCAGTGACCATTATTGAATATTTAACATTGCGTCCAAAATATCATTCTCCTTGATTTTTTTTTAAATTTGAGCTCTTATTATCTGTATGGATCTATTTTTCGGATTAATAGTTAAAACTTCGTGACTACGTTGTTGAGAAAGTAAATTCAAAATTTAATTTTATAAATTTAGATTTTTGGAGGACTAAGTTGTTGCTAACTACTAACTTCTATAAAAAATTACTGCATATTAAAATCGGTATTTACACTGAATTAATGACTCCAAAATTCTGAAAATTACAACTTAAGTAATAAAAATGAAGGAGCTTTAGGTAGCTTCAGTGGTTAAAACACCAGTGTGAAGGCTACCACCCTTAAATTTAATGCAAAGCTGGTCACATCAAAATTGATTTAGTATACATTTAGTACATGCATTTTATATGCATTATACGAAGAAATGTCGATACAAGAGTATTTAAATAAGAGGATACAAATTATTAGTTTTGTTACATGTTCGATTCAGGAACTTACAAATGGACAAAATGTTACCTTTTAGACAAAAATATAACTTTTTTCTTCAGACAAAAATGTAATATTAAATGTAAATCTATAGTAGACACAAGCTGATAAAAATTTTAGCAATGTAAAAAAATACGAAACTTAACTATGAAACGCTGATTGACTGATGGGAAGCAGAAGAGGATTCCTACTCTTGGATTAAATGTTGCCCAATTGGTGGGACCTTATCGTTGATTTTCATCAAATAGCTCATTCAATTGGTCCATTTTCAAATTGCCTCTCTCTTCGTTTGAGGTAACCTATATAGGAGCATCGCGGTTTGAGCAAGGACATACATCGTCTATAAGCTTCCGTCGTTTGGTCACCGCTGTCACCGTCAGTGGCGCGCATGTCGACGGGGCGGCGACTCACAACAGACGATTGCTGAAACAGGGAATGAAGCAAGAATTAGTCGTCCAGATTTGCGCTGGAGCAAGTTACCTGCTCCGTGCCATAATTTAGAGCAGTTGAAGCCGAAACACATCGCGCAGCAGCAGTACATCGCGCACGACCTCGCTGACACATTAATCGCGCTTGCCCCCGCCATTGCCTTCTCCCGCCGTCCTTGCTAAACGAGATGTCACCGGGCTAATTCAGGTGACTCCATTAAATCTCTTGCTACACTGTGAACTCATTGGATGTTATTTGGGTTCTCCCTGCTTTTGTCGAGCGTTCCTATTGGTCCATTGATAGCTTAGTTCGAAAATAAATTGAAACGATCCCCACGGCCTCCATTTGTCTTGCTGCCCTTTTAATCGCAAAAACTGTGACAATCCCCACTTGTCTCATCCACAATTTTAAAATGCGTGCCTACTGGGATAAACCGATTTGCCCTTTCAGTGCATTCCAGTACGCAATCGTTACGAGCAATCAGAAAGTGTTACATAACTGGCACTAGCTGGAAGTACATGAGTACATTTCCAAAGCATCATAACTTCACCAATAACCTAGCTAAGTGTTCGAGATATTCTTTTTATTAGTCTTCTACTTTGCACTCATGGTGATTGATGAATTCCGTCTTGTGAATGTCTCTATGAGGATAATGTAAGGAAGTGCTATATCTACCACAGTTAATCTTGCTATCAGATATTCCCTTTTGAGCTGTGTCCTCGATTAATGAACGCCCTTATGACTTTCGCATTAAAGGTTGACCTCAAATCAAGTTGGTCGCATATGATTTCTTTTATTCCACTCTTGCTATTTATCGAAAGGGAAACATTTCCCATCTCCGGCGTGTTTTGCCTTCGCTTTGATTGACTCAAAGGCGACTTTGATCGGAGGTCGTCCCTTCCTCATTAATGGGGAATTAAAGAGGACTCCATCCCTCGTTTGTTTTCTACTTTGGCCGCCAGGCGTCTCGCCCGCTGGCGACGCGACGCGCCGTATTCATGAATTAAAGCGCATCGCTTAAAGTGGATATCGCCCTCGCGAGGGCGCGCTCAAACGCATCGGTGAGCGCCGAGTCAACTGGATTTCGAGTCCACTTGATGACGTAGGACAACAATATCTTATAACAACTCACAAACTATCTCCAACTGAGGAGACATCTACCGGTCATCGCCGTGCCAATAACTTCGGTACTATGGGTAATATTGAAAATGTTGTGCTCGTTTTTTTTTAACTCGGCGATGAACGTTAGACGTATCCTCAATTGGGGTAGTTGTCATAACTTGTCATCTGAACTAGTAGGTCTACGTAATGGACTGAAAATATGGTTAACTTGATTATTGAAGATTCCGAAAACATTCTCAGTAACACCATATGGAGAGTGCAGCAATATTTAACGAGGTTTCTTGTTTTTCAATATTGGTTGCATTTTGCTCATTTATTTTTTATATTAACGCTTTGGATGGAATTAAAAGCGATTTAATTGAGGAATTTTCGTATTTTTATTTATTGAGGATATCAGCAGTTGTTGAGATGTTTTAATTTTATTATTTGTATGATTAATAATGCAAAAGCGTAGTAGCTCTTTGGGCATTAAAAATAAAATCCTTCATGCGTTGAAATGTTTTTGATTGATTTCGCATAAAAAAATGCAAAGAAAATCTACCTATTTTTAATGAGAATGTACTATCGTTTCTAAAAGTATGTATACACCCACGAGCCCCACTTAGCTGATGTGGTAGGGTCGGTTAAATCTTTGAAGTTTGGCACATGAGATAGTCTCTCTCACATCTCTAAACAGTAAGCCAGCAGTAGCCGAAGAGGACGGACGCGGGGGCGATTGGGCCAGCGAGACAGGAGTCAAACTACAGGCTCAAATGCCCTGGCGGATAGAATGCACTGAGGAAACTCACGTCCACGCACAGGTTGGGCCGTCGGAGTGTTTTCTTGCGGGGTCCGCAGCGAGGATTTCCTCTCTTATTTGGACTCACCGTGAACACGGAATGTGTACGTGTCTCCGTAGCTGTGTAGGATTACTTCACGCGCATATGTTACACTGTAGTTATGAGGGAAATTTGAATCTGATTGAATTGTATTTTTTTATTTTGTAAAGGATTAATTGATAACATCAAAATAATAGATACAGTTGACGGAAGAAAAAATTAGCAGCGATTTTTAGCGACTAAATTGTGTTAAATGAATGACTCAATCTATGATAGCACATTTATTTCTAAGCAGGTTTATTCAATGAGTGGAAACGAGGTAGCACGGGAAGTGACAGATGTTGTATTTTATCTTTGTGACTGTCAAATCTTCGTTGAAGAAATGGATTATATCTATTCGGCCATAAATTTATAATTATTTATTGTTGTCCGATCGGGGCGGTCTGGTCAGGTTGGTTGGTCGGCAATCTCCGAGGGCCCCCACAACGCTCGCGCCTATCTCTAAGTGTATATGAAAGGTGTAATATAAAAAGGGAAAAGTTTTTTAACTATTAGAAAATTCTAAAGCCTGATTATTTGCCTCATATTCAGCATAATCAGCATAAAATGGTTGTAAAAAATAAATTTAATAAAGGAGCTAGAAGATAGAAGAGAACCTTATGCTTTCTCACAGGGTTATTCAAAAAATTTATTTTAGGTTGTTTTTAGATTTCAGTGCAGTTTTAAGGATCAAATACACTAAATAGATAATAGAACCATCATACCTAATCAAATTTTATAATCTGTGAAATTCTTCTGCGAAGCTGTGTCATTTTTCTTAGTACTTTTATTTACGAAATTGCTAACCTTATATCTAAATTTTAAGAGCCAGAATAGTGTCAACATCCATTTCTGGGCACTCGATTTCCCTAAATCTTCCGTGGGAGGACCCCCGAATCCCCCAGTAAGGAGGGCCCTGTCATGAGCCCCAGCCGAGGTCACAATCACCCCAGGCCGCCCCTTCGTCCGATTATTCAGGGCGAAAGATTTCATGTACCAATTTACTTCCACTTAATCCTTAGAGGTAATTGTAGTTCGCACTCCCATTGGAAGGGAAGCGGTAGTACTTTAATGACATAACTTCCAACAATGATAAACAAAGGTTTTGTCCTGGAGACGTCGTTGGATGATCTCAGACGCATATTTTTGTGCTGATTCCGAACCTGGTCTTAGATTCTTTCCATCACGTCTAGTTTTCTAAATACAGCTGAATGTATGTTTTTGCTTTTACGATAGTATTTTATTTCATCTATGTATCATAATAGTATGAGCAGATAAAAATAAAAATTGCCCGTTATAACATGTTGTCCTGCGATGGCGTGCCTTTCTATTCCGACAAAAAATATAATGAAACTTGCAATAATCTATCGCTTTGTTCGATGCAATGCATAATCAGCTCCAAATAAGTATGTGACTGTAGGGCCGTAAATACATGCGTTTTTCACCTGAAGACGGTTTGAGAGTTTTGTTGCTCGCAGGATAAGTCAGCTAATTGCATTGTAGTCGTTGTGAAAAGCCTTACCTTCCATCATGCCTAAACTGTGTGTCAACTGCCACGATGACTTTGATACGTGTATGGTGAAATTACTTTCAAGGCTCAAAGGCGGAACATAACCTTTTAGAGACAGTGTTTTAGACTATATTTTGACTGTCCTTTGGGTGACCATGATAAAGGATTGGAGCCTCGCCTCCAAATATGAATCTAAAGAGAGGAAATCCTCGCCACGGAGTCCGCAAGAAAACACTCCGACGGCCCAACCTGTGCGTGAACGTGAGTTTCCTCAGTGCATTCAATCCGATAGTGAAAAAAGATATTTCCACTAAAATATGGCAATGCCTTGTTTAACTTATATTATTAATTCCCACTACATACGTTATAATCTGCAGCCAAGTCGTAATCAAGACGGCTTTGAGGTGCTGGAGGGGAAAGCAATTGTGGATTTCGAGGGCGCGCAGTCGCAGAAGGGGAGGAGGGTCGGGCGATAAGAAAGGATAATAATTAAGGGTTGGAGAGGAGCAGATTAGGATTCTCGCTCACAAAGGGACCCACAGTCAGGGTGGGTTGTCTGCAGTGAGAAAGGGAATAACAGCAGAGCGGAGGAAAGGCGTTTTCATTACAAGGCTCTCTCTGGTCGGTGCGACGACGCGCTCGGAGGCTGGCTAAGAAGAAAAAGAAAGCAGAGGTGAAATATGAGCTGGAGAAATGATACGTTTTAAGTGACATTTATTTCGGTCCACCCTCGAGTCATTTAAGTTTATTTATAAGGCTCATCTATTAGAGTTTGCTCCCTACTCCATAATAAAAACCTGACGAAATTGATCAAAAAGAGGCCTCGTGAGGAATAGTGGTATTTGGGTATTTCTCATTCACAAATATGTTTAATTTAATACCTCCCGTTCACTTTTTAATGACAGTGAATGATTTCCCGGACTCTCGATCACTACTATGGCCTCTCACAGCACTTTGCTAGAGGACTTCTACGTCAAATCGATCATCAGTTTCACTTCACTCTCACGGAATGGTGTGTTGACTTACGTAAGACGGAAAATTACGTCAAAACAATCGTTACACATGTAAAATATTATGTCTCAATTCTAACGTCCATTGATCTAAGGATTTTTTAAATTATAAAAACATACATATACTTAATTTTAATATTTTTGAAATACATGACCTTCATGATAAAATATTCTTCTTCATAATAAAGTCTTAACCCTAATGACAATGAGGAAGTTTCTCATCGAAATTTCTTACCAGCTGCCAAACGTTAGAAGATTATATCTATAGCATTCGCGGGAAAGCTGATACACTCCTCCAAAGTTTAGCCAAGCTAAAGCCAAGTTTACGATCTTTTATCACACGATCTCCATGTTTTTCGATATGTGACTTCACCCGCCTGGACACACAGCACCATAGAGATACTCTAGTTATTCGTTGTGGCTGAGCAGTGGCAAAAGTTGTGAGCCAGTATAAGATCACGCGACTTATGAATCAAGGATTTCAATTATTATTTCATGCAACGACATTCATTAATAACTAAAATGTCGTTTTGTATGTTAATACTCGCCGTTTGAGGTAATATCGATAGATATTACACCATATTGGAAAATTAAAAGTAAGTTCAATTATAATTGTCATCCTGCTGATTACGTTTTCAAAGCGTAATTGTAATAAATTACAAATTTAATAGTGTAATTGTAACTTTGATGAATCACAGAGAGAGAGATTTTCAACTAGCTCATCCCAAGTTACAAATAAATCATAAGCTGAATTTTCCCCATCATTATCTCTAAATAAAAAAACAAGGGCAAGCCTTCGAACGACCATTTACAAATAAACACAAGGTTGAGTTTTATTTCTAGCCGTAATAAATATTACCATGAATTAGATTCCTCACACTGAATGATTCAAATTCAAATATAACTTAATGAAGCGTGGAAGAAAAAATCAAAGAGTCTATAAGATAATGATCCGTTAGTCCATCTAGGATTAGCTTAATGCCGCATAAATCACAGAAAGAAACCTTTAAACAGTATTTATCTAATTTTTTCACCTTACCGTTAAACCGGCTAACACTTGATAGTTTTGGCGAGATTCACGACGTGCGGTCGATAGCAGCTAGGTCTGCGATAAAGCTAGGTTTACACCTGCGTTTGCACCTGCGAGAAATTGCGCGAGTTTACTGTCTGACAGTCAAAATTGCAAGTGTAAACGGGTCGGCGAGCAGTGTCACAGAGTAGATATATACAGAGGGGACATAGGGTGGCTGCAGCATAGGTTTCTCTGTAATGAAAAATGCGCACGGCGGCCATATTGAAAATAAGTAAAATTATGCGGTACATTCAAACCAAATTGTGCTAAAGACTTATCATCCACCGAAAAAAGAGGGTTTCAAATTCAAAGTAGCCTAATTATTTCTTTATTAATAAAGGTAGAGCAAGGAACGCCAAATCGCACGGTTTGGCATTAAAATGTGAAGGAAACACAAAGTGATGATGATGTACTTTCATAAGTTGACAAATGCAGGGCACTTATTTTTCGTGACTTTAAAAAGATGTAACTAGAGTTATCTGGTGACTAGATTTTTCCCCCTTAATATATTCCAGCTAAAAATTAGGTCCATACCATCTTCTTACCTACCCACCATCAGCTTTACCCTTCGAAAGATTGACTAATAGCATATAATGTGATATCGTGGATTTCTACACTGGATTTTGCAGTTTTTTCCTGGAGCAAAATTTTAGAATTTTATTTACTGAATTTATGGGGTTCTTCAAGATGTGTTTACTTAAGAAATGCTATCAGAAAAACAAGAAAAGTAAGCTTTAAAGTAAAAATAATTGATTTACCCCAGAGTTAGAAAGCATTGGAAATAAAATTATTTCCTTACACTGATCTTATAAGATGAAAATGACAGAAAGCTACTGTTACAATTACATGGAAAGAAACAGGGAAAATTAAGGGCTCTCTGAAGCAGTCTATATCACTGGATACTTTCAACAAATTCTTTATAGAATCTGTGGAGGATATCATTACAAACTATGCTGACCAAAGTGACGCTCTTTAGCTGCTAAGAAAAAAACTGAAAGTAATCACCAGTTTCATTAGAAGTGGATAACACCCAGTGAAGTCATAACAATAATAAATTCACTTAATATCTAAAACTCCAAGGATATATATGGTCTTTATAACAACTTACACAAGAGTATAAAAGAAACTTTCCAACTGTATCCACAGTGTCAGAATAACCTAACTGATGCACAGTTTACTTTAACGGTACTTGAATTGGTAGAAACTTGCAGAAAATTAAAAGCCGATAAAAAAATGTAATATCGACGAATCAAAATGCACACATCAATTACTGTTACTTATGCAGTTTTAGGATATAATCCAAAACAAAATAATATGATCATCTCACATCGGTAGAGTAAACAGAAGTATTATTAAACCAGTCCGAACGTTGTTCGTCCGAATAAATAACATTTTGAAACATAAATAAATGGAAAATCCATTGCAACTGACCTTTTATAACCTCCGCTCCAGTAACAACACATTCTCTAGGCTTTGGTGGCTTCCTTTGGCTCGCCACGGTCGGTGGAGGATCTGGCACATCAAAGATACTAGGTACCGCATGGCTATGCAGTCGGTTTTTCAAAAAATTCCTGAACATTACCCCTTCGAAGTGGACACTACAAATCCGGCAGTTATTATGTATATAACTGACAGTTCTGTTTTCCAAATCCGACCGACGACATCGAATCACCCATTCCTTGGACCTGCGCCAACACCACAAATTCTTATTAAACTTTTTCGACAATTTCATTTCACATGCAAAAAAATACTCGAATATAAGTTTAGTTTCTTCGATCAGCGATGTAACTCAGAAAAAAAATGAAATTACTTACCTCACAGGGTCTTTAGGGAAACTGAAGAAACTCAACTTTGCTTCCGTCATGCCCGCATTATTTTTGCAGTTAATGGCTGAACACCAAGCAAAACCTTTTCTTCTCGTCTTATTTTCCACTTCGTTCATTTTCAACGTTTCTTTGAAACACTAGCACACTACGTGAAAGCATTCAAGAGTGGAGGAATAAAACAAAAATTGTGCGACAATGCTCCACGCCAAGCGCGAATGATAGCAACTCAAGCAACGTATCCTTATTTAGAACATGGTGAAATGCGCAATGAGCTTATTACCGCCTTCAGCCGTTTTGTCCTCTCTGCATATCCCTACTCTGTGGCAGTGTCGCGAGCTGGGCGGCGGAGTGTCTGACACTTCGACTCGCAGGTCTAAACATGAAACTTAGCTCTAGCAATTTCTCGCGCTCGCACTGTCGCCTGATCAAACCGCGTGACATATTTCCCGACACTTTTGCGGAAGTTGGGCTGAAGGGTAGTTGTGTTGTCTCTCGAGTCTCCTGTAATTTGTTGTTTTTTGTTTTTTTTTGTGTCATGTTGTTTTGTAGATGGATGAAGGGAAAAGGATGGAAAATCCCCTTGAGCATAGCAGTTACAAATGGTCGGACTTGGAGACAAAAAAACATATTACGTTATATGAAGAAAGCGAAATATTGTGGAATGTGACCCTGAAAGATTACAGAAACAGTGAAAAATCAGGAATCTTCGCGTGACATTATTTTATTTTATATTTTTATTAAACCACCGGATACAGCTCTTTTATACCGAATTAGTTCATTAAATTAAGAAAAGCGCATTACTATACAGTTTTTAAATGATTCTTGTTATTTCTGTAAGTGTTAAGTAACATGAAATTATTTTGCAAATTAAATTAATTTTTTCATAAAAACCACCTTGAAAAGGCCTGTGATAGTGTTATTTTGTGTTTTTGTCTATAATTTGGCATTTCTGAATGTTTTCACGACAAAAGATCTATGTTTTTTGAGAAAAATAATTTTTTCCCGCTAGATTCGCAATTTGTACCACTGTGCCATCCGTTTGGTTACTGTGGATATTTACACATACGTAAACAGGCCAATATAACGAATAAAAACGATTATAATTATCAGAGGCAAGAAAATGTGGGGTTATAACTATCAGCCGCTGACTCGCTGATATCGATTCCCTCAAAACAAAAAAGTCGTGAAAGCTCTCAAATGTTGCCTTCTATCAATCCATTCCTTAACCCAGATACTCCTCTTCCTTTTTTTCTGTTTATGTACTCTATGCCAATAATCAAGTAACACTATTGTAGCGGCAGTTTGCGCACGTCTACTTCGTGACATTGTAAAAAGCTACTGACCACGGTACGGGAGGGACCACTTCCGCGAGTTGAAATTGCAACGAATGCTGTCACATGTAAACGGATTTCATACCAACTGTCGCACCAACAGTGACACTGGCTCGCGCGAGAGCTCGCAAAATAACTCGCGTCCAACTCTCGGGAAAAATTGCATCTGTGAGTTTACACTATGCGACACCACTCGCGCAACTTATGTCGCAACTTTTCTCGCAGGTGTAAACCTAGCTTAAAAGATCAACGCCAATAGATTGTCGTGGCAAATGTTTGGTAGCCAATGGGTCGCCATGCAATCAGGTCGATATTTGGTGTGTCAGAATACTTAAAGGTTTACTGCAAATGGGTCGCCATTCAAAAATGGTCGATATGAAATCGGTTGCCGAGGAAAACGGTCGAAATTAAATGAAAATGGCAATAATAAATAATGCAATCGGCCATTTTACCATTTATATCAGGTGGGATTCCACGGAAAAAATAACACTCATAAATATAGTAACGACGACATCTCCTGGGAGCCGGTAAGGGGGTGATTTTTTTTATTGAGCGCACAGAATTACATGTTTTAAATGAAATAACACAATGGGCATCATTCACAGTAAATTCACAACGAAACCTCGTCGGTGCTTGGCAGGGGGTGCCCAAAGTACATGCTCTATGCTACATGTTACATAGCTAAAAATTACAAAAAAGTGGCTAATTTTGTCAAATACACACCTTTGAAAAACATCTAGAACAGTGTCAGCCGATCAACCTTTTGCCGATAAATTGATATCGATTTTCTGTTGTCACCTAAATTTGTGTAATTTAGCGTATGGTGGGTGAGAATACTACCATCTGCCACACGCCCTTGGGAGGCTACCGTCATTCTATCTTTTTTTAAAGCTGTTATTGACCTTTTTGCGCGTCGACATATCGACAATCTCATTGCATGGCGATAGTTTTACATTTCGACCTATCGATCGTCGACACATTTGATCGGTGACCCATTCACCATCGGCCTTGATGCTCGGCGGCCATTTTGTCATTGACCATTTGGTACGTCGCGCCCTTCTTGATGCTGTCGTCATTTTGGCGTCCGCCACATATCGTCCACATAATTATCATCCTCTGCATATTAATATTTTATATTTGAAAATTTACTGCCCATAAGAGGATACTATCGCTGAAATGTTGTTCTTATCCTATAATGAGTGTACTGTCGAATGAAATAAAACTTCATCATTCTCGAGGATAAAAAATCATTTACCACTGCTCGAAAATGATGCAATTTGCCAAAAATGGTCGTCCTACAAAAACTTTTTAAAATTGTAGAAAATTGCTATTCATTCAATATAACAGAAAATGCAAATCCTTTGAAGATAACAGTGGAATCAAGGACGCCTTTCCAAAATCATCGTCCAATTTCAAATTAGAGCATGAATAATAAATAAATAATGAAATTGGGAAGATGTCGAAAAATCGAAAGACTCAAGTAGTCCTTGCGGAGGTAAGGTAAGATTTCTCGAGGAATGACACGCGTAGCTCGGTTGAGGAAACACACTGAACTTTATTCTCACAATTTTGGGGTATATATACAAGTTCGCGCCGACCTTGCGGCGTCTCGAATGTTCTATGAAATGTATTCCGCGTCAACTAGCGCCAATACGTCGAGTCGCCCGGCCAAGGGCGCCACACCAGCCCCCCGCGAAGACCGGAGGTCAGGGTTCTCTGAATCGTACTCGCCGACCGTAGCGGGTGGTGTAGTGGGTGGCGGTGGGTTGCGTACGTTGGTCTGCGTTGATATGCGGAGCCGGGGCTGTGGTGGCTGGCAGGATGTATGCCGGTTTAACTCTGTCGATGCTGACAGTCGACTCTCTGCCGTTCAGCAATATGGTGACGGTTTTATCCCTCCTGTTGACGACCAAGTGCGGTCCGCTATATGGTGGTTGTAGGGATCGCCGCACCGTGTCGTCACGCAGGAAGACGTGAGAGCAGGTATTTAGGTCCTGGAAAACAAAAGAATTATCAATAATATGGCGAGATGCGGGGGAGGGTCGTAGTCGAGACATTTGATGTCTTAGCCTTGTGACAAGGTTGGTGGCATCCTCTTGACCCTCGGGATTTGAGGATGCGGAAAGCAGTTCGCCAGGTAGGCGCAATGGCTCTCCGTAAACAAGTTCTGCTGCTGATGCCTTGAGTTCCTCCCTGAAGGCGCTGCGTAGACCGAGTAGGACGAGAGGCAGGGCCTGGAGCCAAGTGAAGTTGGGATGGCACATGATGGCTGCCTTGAGGTATCGGTGGAATCCTTCCACCATGCCATTCGCACAGGGGTGCCAACTGCAGGTGCGGGAACGGTCTATTCCAAATGTTTTGCCTAAGGCGCGAAATAATGCTGATTCAAACTGGCGGCCCTGATCTGTAGTGATACGGACTGGTGAGCCAAAACGGGAAATCCAGCAGTTGATGAAGGCCTCGGCAACCTCTTCGGCAGTAATTGTCTGTAAGGGCCACACCTCTGGCCACCGCGTGAATCTATCCACAGCAGTTAAGCAATAACGAAATGAATTTGCTGGCGGTAGAGGTCCAATTATGTCGATATGGACATGCTGGAAACGGGATGACGGACTATTGAAATATCCCAAAGGGGAATGTACGTGACGCGTAACCTTTGCTCGTTGACATTGTTGGCAGGCTCGAGCCCAAGTATGGCAATCTTGATGCACGCGCGGCCAGACGAAACGCTGCGAGATAAGACGACCTGATGCCTTAATTCCTGGGTGACTCAGGTTGTGTAAGGTATCAAATATTTTTCGTCGTAGCGAAGCAGGAATGTACGGCCTCGGGTGTGGAGTCGATGTGTCGCAGTATACTTGAACGTCGAATCCAGGTATGCTGGTGCGTTGGAGGCGTAGGGACGATGACTCGCTTGCTAATATGTCTCGGAGTTCTTCGTCATCCTCCTGTGCACGAACTAGTTCATTAGGGTCGACTGGAGCGGGGGTAGTGATGGCGTTGGTTCGTGATAAGGCGTCTGCAACGATGTTGGTCGAACCGCTCACGTGTCGAATGTCCGATGTATATTGAGAAATGAAACTCAATTGGTTGAGCTGCACAGGTGGTAGCTTTTCCCGTCGTTGGAGGAATGCGTAGGTTAATGGTTTGTGGTCGGTAAATATTGTGCAGTGCTGAGCTTCAAGGATATGTCGAAAGTGTTGAATGGCTGAGTAGACGGCATGAAGTTCTCTGTAGTAAGCCGGCCACTGCGTCTGGCGTGGAGTAAGCTTCATGGAGAAAAATGCCAACGGCTGCCAAGAATTTTTCACGAGTTGTTGTAATGCAGCACCGACGGAGGAGCTCGAAGCGTCGGTGAATAGGCCAAGCGGGGCGTCGTTCTCCGGGTGTGCTAGTAGGGTGGCTTGCGCAAGGTTCTCTTTGCATGCAGCGAAAGCTTGGTCCAATGCCGGAGTCCAATTCACGGTCTGGCTGCCACGGAGTCCGGCGATGGCGGCGTGCAATGGAGCTTGGTGACTTGCTGCGGAGGGCATAAAACGTCGGTAAAAATTTAGCATTCCTAAAAATCGGCGCAAGCCGCGGGCGGTGGGTGGGCGGGGATACTCGAGCAATGCGATAACACGATCTGGTAATGGTCGAGTGCCCTCGGCTGAGATTTGGTAGCCCAGGAATGTGACTTCATGAGAGCCAAACACACTCTTCGTGGCATTGATGATTATTCCATTGTCGGCCAGGCGTTGGGAGAGGGCGCGAAGGTGAACTTCATGCTCGGCCGAGTCGTGTGAGAAGACCAAAATATCGTCGATATATGGGAAGCAAAAGTCAAAACCTTGGACAACTTCATCAATGAATCGTTGAAAAGCTTGACCTGCGTTTCGGAGACCAAACAGCATGAATGGAAATTCAAATAGTCCAAATGGCGTGGTTACTGCCGTCTTGGGAATATCCGATGGGTCCACTGGTATCTGTGTGTAGGCTTTTACCAAATCTATGACTGAGAAAATGGTGCAGCCTCGGAGTCGCACGCTGAAGTCGTGGATATGGCGTACAGGGTAACGATCGGGGATGGTTCTGGCATTAAGTAGGCGATAGTCTCCGCACGATCGCCATCCATTGTCCTTCTTTGGTACCATGTGAAGTGGCGATGTCCATTGACTTTTAGATCGTCGAGCGGTACCCTCTTGGATCATGAGCTCGAACTCGACCTGGGCTGCGCGAAGGCGTTCGGGATCGAGTCGTCGTGGCCTGCTGGAGATAGGTGGTCCCGGGGTCGTCTTAATGAAGTGAACAGTCCTGTGGCGGATCTCACGTGGCGTTCCCTGAGGGCGTAGAATATCAGGAAATTCCTCTAAGATCAAATGAAATGGAGACGATCCGGTAATAGTTTTCACACTTTGTTGTAGAGAGGGAGCGCGGATGCCAGGGCAGGAGAGGCGAGTAACACCATCAATGAGCTGAGAGTTTTTTTATGTCAGGCAATAGATGGTAATGTCCTAGGAAGTCGGCTCCGAGGATAGGATCTGCCACGTCAGCGATGACAAAACGCCAAAGAAAATTCCGCCGAAGTCCAAAATTAAGATTAGCAGTGAGAAAACCATAAGTGGCAATAATACTGTCATTAGCTGCTGACAAATTATAACTAGTTTTAGGGCGATTTTCTCGAAGGAGTCTTCGGGGGAAAATAGAGAGATCGGAGCCAGTGTCTATTAAATAACGGCGCTGCGTGTTCCGATCTTTAACAAACAAGCGTTGCGGCGACTTGTTTAGGCAGTCCAACGACGCCGCTACGGATGGCTGCCAGGGGCGTTTGGGGAAAACTCACACGGGGTGGTGCACTTCCTTGCCTTGGTGCCGTAACGTCTATGATACCAGCAAATGCCTTCGGTGGTTGGCCTTGGTTGTTGTGAAGGGGATCTATGCCGAAAGACATTTTCTTTGGGAGGACGACTTCGACTCCTAAATCTTGATCGCTCGTGGCCTAGATTTTCAATTTTGGCAGTTAGGGCATTCACTTGTTGAGACAGTTCATCAAGGCGCTTATTCATATCAGTGGTACAGGTACTCACAGTAGCTACTTGTGGTGCAGGGATCACTTCGAAAACCTTATCTGCCAGGTCGGCGATGACATCCAGGGGAAGATTTTGCTGCGTAGCAATTATCGTCTGGATGGTGCTGGGCAGGCGTCCGCTCCATAAGGTCCTTAGAAGGGTGTCCGGTATGGTCTCCGTTCCAACCAAACCACGCATGTAGCGCAGGAACTGCGATGGTTTGCGATCACCTATTTCCGCTTGCGTGAGTAGCTGGCGTATTCGCTCCTCCCGTGATGCAGATATGCGAGAAACTAACTCCGTTTTAAGTTTCTCGAACTTGCCTTCAGCCGGAGGATTTGTAATTATGTCGGATATTTCAGCCGCGTACCGAGGTTCAAGTTGAGAAATAATAATATTAAATTTGCTAACGTCTGACGTGATGCGGTGAAGTGCGAATTGACTTTCCACTTGCGCGATCCAAAGACTTGGATTATCCGACCAAAAGGGCGGAAGGCGAACGACCACGCGATCTACATGAGCGAAGCTTTGTTCTGGAAACGGTTGTTGCTGCTGTATATGAAGTTGCAACTGCTGTTGGAGGGCTTCGCACTGTTGTTGCAGGAGTAGATTTTTCGTGCGGATATCTTCCTCGTCAGCCATCGTGCGCTTCGTCGGGGTCACCACTTTGCGGAGGTAAGGTAAGATTTCTCGAGGAATGACACGCGTAGCTCGGTTGAGGAAACACACTGAACTTTATTCTCACAATTTTGGGGTATATATACAAGTTCGCGCCGACCTTGCGGCGTCTCGAATGTTCTATGAAATGTATTCCGCGTCAACTAGCGCCAATACGTCGAGTCGCCCGGCCAAGGGCGCCACATCCTTATTCTAATATAGTTTAGGATTTTGCGTTATTCCAGAGTTTTTTCTCAATTCCTCGGGAGACAAAGTTGAAGACAGCAAGAATTTGCAAAAATATGAACGTACCACATCAAAAGAACAACTCATCAGACTTCACTCTTAGTAAATTCATGTAAATCAAGTGCATTCGTATTGAATTCAATCATGTTAAGCCAAAGTAATGAATGAGTAACTAATGTTATAATTATTTTTTTTACAAACTGAGAGAGTTTTCCTTATGATTATTGCACATACTTTATGCATATATTTCTGTAAGTGATTTCTGCATTTCGAGTTTTTCGCATGGCCATATCTTTTAGCGTAAATTTCTGTCCCTATGGCGACATTTTTCTAGGGGAATTAAAGATTATTGCTTTTTCTAGTTATGAGCAATTTTAATTTTCTACCTTAATTTGTTTGATAATTTTGGAAGTCTAAAATTCCCCATGCACGCACTGATCTGAGAAATTTTCCGAAATAATCATCATAATTTTTGAGGGCAGTGAATTCGTTCGAGGAAATGGAAGTTCCTAATATCGCAAGCAGACTTCCCAAAGCAGTCATTCGGGCGGTGAAGGTCGCAGTGTGTGTCTGGTAATGGAGGGAACTGGCTGGTTCAGTTGGGTAATGGCATCATTCACAATTCACACCCTCAACAAGACTTCGTAAAAGCTGCAACCTCCATTACGGCCGATAGAAAATAATTACAGCAAGGTAGTTTGCAGGCTATATTTTAATCAATACATATATTCATTCCTGACCTCTTGTTTAAATTTGAATAAAAATATTGAGGTTTTGGTTATTCATAAACAAAATATTTGCGAACTTATTGGCAATTTATTTTCAACTTATTACGGCTCATTATAGTAAAGAGATGAGAGGTAATGTTAAGAAAAAAGTGATTAAGTGCTATATTGATTTAACTTTGCGGAAATTTCCCAAAATATCTTTTTAAATAGATTTAGAGCTCGTGCGAAAAATTCGCAGAGAAAAAAATCATTCGCCTTGACCGGGATTCAAACCCGGATCCCGGTCAAGGCGAATGATTTTTTTCTCACAATTTGTGCATTGCGGGTGACTCCCGTAAAATTATCACCGTGGCTAGTCCCTGTATACCTGAATTATATTAGCAGCTTTTAAAAATTAAGAAACTCGATGTAACATAAATTTTATGTAGTGCCAAGTTTTTTTTAGTAGCTATGTTACTATATTATATCCATTTTTTTATTGTTACAATATTATATCCATATTATACGTTAATTTCGATTAAATATATTCCAACTAATTTGTTTAACATAACAATTAACAAACTTACCAAGTTCGTATGAATTCAAATAATGTCACATTAAATTTCTTAATTTATTGTTTCTAAATTTAAAATTTGTTTGTAGAACTGTTTTATTGGCTACTTTTGTACTTTAAAATGCATTTCAATACTTGAAAATTTTGGCATTTATTGTGCCTATAATATTTTCATAATAATAAGCATAGGAAATGTAAAATAAATTCCCAGAACGTCGCCACGTATGTTTTTCTTTACATATCAACAATATATCCTCTGACGACATTTGTGGTTTTTTAAGTATTTATTTCAAATGTGTACACAAAACCATTCGCATTTTGAACTCCTATCAAAGGGCTGGGAATCGAAATTGGCCGATATTTAGTATTAAGGTAAAAAAAAATTATCGATAAAAAATACTCAGCTATTTCATTATAAATATTAGTTTCAGGATAAATCTGGTTTCTTCAAATCTTTACAATGTATTTTGTACTACGTTTTGGACAACCTGAGTCGCTATCAATCGTTAAAGGAAAATTAAAGCATTTAAGAAAAATGCCCTTTTAATTGACTAATATTCCGAAAAAAGATATATTCTTCAACATTTATTCTTTTATATGGACTTTTCGACTTCTTATACATTGCAAACAACTGAAGCATATTATCTCTAAAACCAGACATAGAATAATAGTCTCAATCTTCCTGATTCATAACGAATTAACGCGTAATCTTATTCCCTTCAAAATTTGAGCTTTTCACCTAAAAGCCAGTTGAGCCATATTTTCCTATTTAAGTATTTTAATCGGCAGCTTTGCATGCATTTTGAAAAGAATTAGAATTGTGGATCGTTAAAAATGGGGAACATAGTCTAGCTCGGAAAAATAATAAATTGTTCTAAGTATGTCTTTCAAATGTGTATTTTCATTCCAATTAACGAAGAGCATAGGTACTAATTTACAATCTCTAAAATAGAAAATGAGTCACTCAATCTGATTTTACTGGTTAACACACATTTCCGCTAACGTAGCCGAAAACTAATTTCATAGAATTTATATCTTATTTTAACTGGGAGCTGACTAAGAATTTTGGTTAAGATTATAATGTTTAAAAGCCACGGATAAGTCAGAATATTCTAGCTCAATAGATCTCGAAAGGGAATAATTAAGATAGACCACCTTTGGAATGAGAAAGGACAGATAGTTTGGCCGAAACGGACGATTAGTTTTGGCCATTGATCCATATGCTAACGCATAAGGCATAAGTGGATAGAATATTTTCCGGTTGTCAAATTACTCACTTCAAACAAAATGCGTGGGATGTGGAAAGTTTTTCGCTTTAAAAATTGAGAGAGAGATTACACCCGTCAGTCAGAAACTTGAGTACTCGGCGAGCAGATGGTGTCCGGCGCACACAGATTAAGCCTAGAAACTATTGAAAAACAAAGCAATGATGCGCAAATCTACCAATAAATTTCCATGAGTGAACATTGGGCTTTTCACAGATTTTACTCGAATTAGCTCTGGAGCCACGGAGACAAACTTAAATAACCTAATATTTTACGCACATTGAAGTTAGATTTCATGCTTTACCGGCGATTTACAGCGACGAGGGCTCTACCACAGCCATTGAATGGAATTCTGCCGATATTTTGGATAGCGAGTCGCTACCTTTACTCAAGGTAAGCCTCGACTGCCTGCTGGTTTTATGCGGACGCTGGTGACTTTGATTGTCCGAGTATTTCTCAATTATGGATTCCTGGATTGATCGAGCTGCGATTGTTGGACTGGAAGTTTGTTGACCGCAGGATTCACACTCTCCATTGGTATTCTTTTCAGGATTGATCTGAAAAATCCCAGTACGCCGGAGAACACTTGTATCGTCCCTTTTAATTCATAGCTCCAGACAGAGCTACCCTGTTTCTAAACCAAACGAGCCGTCTTTGCGATGTTGACCTGCAAACTTGAGGGTGGTAATATTTAAAAAGAGTCAAATTTCTGCAAAACACTCTCAAAGATGCGAGGATAGCAAGAGAAACCTCAGCATGCTTTGATGCAAATGAAGAATGGGAAGGTGGAGGCTCGCCTAGCAAGTTGGAAGCGATATTGGGGGGTGCATGAGAGGCAGTGCTTTTCTTCAAGGGTGGAAGGCGGTGGGCGTCATAAACGGATCGCCACCTAGCGGGGAATCCTTCGGGAAACGACCGTCTGAAGATTGCGATGGGAGGGAGGAGCATTCGGGAGAGACTCATAATTGGAGCGAAATGGGATATCTGTTCGCGCGCAGATGGTTAAATTAATGAGCGCTGGGGTGGAATGGCGGGGGTGAGGGGTGGGGGCTGATTGGGGGTGCAATGGAGTGTATTTCATGATTGGAGGAGAGAAATGTAGAAACAGCAGGAAGGAGAGAATTAGAAAGTCTTAACGAGCCTCACTTCAAAAATAACTTACGCCGCTTACACTAAATCAGTTCCCGGCTTAATTCACAGATTTGGGCCTTAAAGGTTTATTGCTCAACGGGTGCGGAATATAGGATGGAGAAGCAGAGACTTTAAGCATTGCACGTCCTTCGCCATTGCTTCACAGGGTTCCCGCGGGCAAATGCTAAAAAAAATGTGCCGCCATAACTTGGGGTAACTTGGAGTTAAATCTTACTCAGGTTGACGATTCTAGATACTAATAGGAATGACAAATGACTACAGGAATGAGAAAAGGATTCTTTTTCTAAATTCTTATTCTAGGCCCAGTTTCTTTCACCAGGCATTTTTATTCCACATGAGGAACCTACAGCACACAGTGTCTTTGAATAGGGATCGTAAGATTCCAATACTTGTCACGAATCTCGCTTTTTTTAAAGGCAATGGATGATTGTGTGAGCGAAGTTTCTTAGCCAATATTTTTTAAGCCCGCAGGATTGGCTATATAGAGATTTTAATATAAATAATTTGGAGAACTATTACAGAAATATCTTTGCTGCAAGATTGATTGCGTTATGGTTACAGTAAATACTTATTAATCCTTTTCACGTTGTGCGTGACGATCCAGTATTATATTAGTAGCCAGTATTTTTCTGCAAAGATGTTTTTAAACCATAGTTTCCATCGTTTCATCTTGCATCCATTACTTGAATTTTCATTAGGGTTTGTTTGGATAACTGAAGACATTTTTACAAATACTCAGCTAGTCACTATCTTATTGAAAGCAAGAATGGAGAGAAATGAAATATGTACAAGGGTTTTTTATTGGGACGATGAGTGATTTATCAGGGAAACTTAACAGCAAGAGAAAGTCAATCCAAAGCATTTCTGCTGCTCATAGTAAACAATAAAAGCCATGTAAGGTGAAAATTTGTTTCAACCAACGCCGAAGGAGCAAATGCATGTCCTGACGACGTCATTTTCCCTGTTTGCATGAGTTATGCTTATGTATTATACCGACAGCATCGCAATGGCGATGGCAAAATACCGAAATGGCGATAGGTTTTCATGCACATCCTTTTGCGCAAAGGCAAGAAAGTTTTTTTCTGAGTCATTTCCATACGTTTTTAATTTGTATCTTAGAGGACCTGGGCTTTCCATAAACTACTCTGACACCTTTGTAAAAATTATGCTTGCTGTGCAAGGAACTTATTAACATTACATATACGCGTAAGTGAATGTAAACAAGCTTTTCAGTGCAGTCGTGAAAGTCGGAAGGGTGTGCTTTCACCGTCAAATGATGAGGAGCATGATGACCTTACGTAGCAGATTTCAGCAGTAGCAGATCGAAAATATGAACGTCAACCTTTGTGTGTTTATGTGTACGTATTTTCTTACACATAAGCACGCCTGGGTGCCAGGAAGAAAGACACTGGTGTGCTTGGAATTTTCATGGCTTTATGGATGAGCTATTTGTATTATTTCTCTGGTAAGTAAGTATTTTAAAATATATCTTATTTGCTTTTCTGCTTTTGCGTTATAAATATGTGATTGCGTTATAAAGATTTGAAATCATGAAAATTATTATGGCATGAAAGTTCATCGGGTGGTAAATATGTGTTGTTCCATGGATAATAACTATTCTACTAACTATTATGTCAAATGTTTACTGATGAATATAAACGCAGCTGGCAGATCATCGGACCCCTAACTGGATGGTTCGGAGATCGAGAATTAGTCAGGCTGAATTTTTACCCCCTTCATTTCTGGCTTTTACCATCTGCTACAGCACCGTTTTCCTTATCGATTTTCTATTATGTGTTTTTATCTCTCTCTTTCCGCTACTTCGAACTTATATTTACGTATGTTCCCGTTTATGGCATTACGTGATTTAAGAAAAACAGGGTATTTATTTACTGAGGTTCACATGATATTATTTCATCAAACCTGGGAAAGATGTACACACTATATAATTGTGACACACCAATATAGATATGAATTTTACGGAATATTAGGGTTAAAAATTTAGTATGAAGTATTTCTGACTCAAGGTTTTATGTCTCAACTTTCCACAGTGTGTCCAATACTCCACTGAGGCCAAGTATGCCCGCCGAGTATACACAGTATATGGCACTGAGGGTCAGGGCCCCTTTCATGAGGGCCGCAGGCATCGCTATGCTCGTGGGCGCTCAGAGTGACTCACTCCCCTTCACGGGAGGAGACGGCTGGCTTCCACACTCAATCTGCCGACCCACACGTACTCAATCGCCCGGGGGCCTTCAAATTCCCCCGGAATTAGACGGGGGGAAGGGAGGAGAGAGAAAGGGGGAAGCTCTTTGGGAGCGATTCCACGCGGCCATCGCGTGAAAGGGGAGCTTTCCTCAGGCTGTCGAAATGTAATACTCATCCCCACCTCACGACCACTAAGCGATACGATGGGTAGAATGGGAGAAAGATAGAGACTATCTGATGTGACCAAAGGGCCGTCGCGTCGTCACAAAGGAACAGATAAATGTTAGGTCATCACATTATTGTCACAAAAACTTCCAGCATAAAAATACTGCTATAAAACAAAGCATTACAATATTTACGACGATTACGATCCTCAGATAAAAGGTATGATGTATCAGGTAAAGAAGGTGATAAAAGATTTTAATGAGTAGGAGCCAAAATATTGGCTGACAGGGGGAGTGGAGAGCTGTCAAAGTAATCTTAGGATTTTTGACTGGTGATGATAATGGCAAAGGTGCTATTATATTAACTGGGTATTTTCTTCAATAAAATTGATGAATTTAGTAGTCTCTCTACAGAATCCATTTTCAGGGGTATTGATTAAAAATTTTAAAATTTCTCAGTGGATATTTGATACTTGTCATGTTTGTAATTCTTTCTTCAGCCAAGCAACTTTCGCAATCATAGCACAACCCTTGTGGCCATTCACACAGAACTACTACGGTGGTATCGGTACGCTAGTGGACGTAGGTAGGGATCAGATTTCGCAAGAGACACTTCCTGTTGAAGTAGGTGTTGATTATATCCACTAGGAAATTGATTGTTAGCTTCCTGTACCGTGTCGCCTGGGTGCGCTGCTTGACAACTTGATGTAATTGATAAACGTGACAGATACTTGGGGGAATTCTATTTTACGGTATGATAATTCGGAGCAAAATTTGCAATTTATGTTAGTTCTACGCACTTAAGTTCAATCTAATGTGTGTGGGCGGACAATGAAAAAAAATTTTCGACCTCAGGAGTTTTGTTCGGGATGCAGCATCTGTTGAGAAAAGTGTGACTGAGAATTAATTATTCGCTCACGGGCTCGGTATACTGAAAGTAGTATAATTGAACAGTCTATACTCACTATTCCTGAGAACACAATCCATGAAAGGACAATGAACTTGTAACCCAACTATACTCAACCCGAGAACGGTAATGTGCAACACTTCACCTAAGAGATTACGGATATGAAAGAGAGGGCGGCAGTGAACATGTGATAAAATGTGAGCGGTTTTGCATATTTCTCTGGCTCACTGCCGTGCGATTCAGTTGAAGCCAACGTTGCAACGCCTCGGAACCCCTCCTGTCGCCCATTCTCAACGCTACATGTGTGACATTGAAGCTACCGTTGAAAATCGAAGGCAGGTAAATCTACGATTGTTGTGGTGAAGGACCGTTGACCAGCAAAGACTAGGCTCTGGCGATCCTAATGCTTTTCGGAATTCTATTAGGTATAACAGTTGCTGATTGATAAACTGGTTTCTCAGTTGAAATTCTCATACTCGGTGTATAGCCCGAAAAAAATTCATAAATATTATCCGGTGGTAAAATTTTAAATCATGAAAATTATGAATACCTGCTGATTTAAATTCGGGTGCAGAAAAATTGGCAGTATTTACACGTTTACACCCCTCCTGCATCTTAAAGGGCAGCCGTCGAGATGTAATCTCCATTCTTACCATGTGACCTTAGCATATGCGGGAGGGCCCCTGAGGCAGCATAATAGGTGGAGTGAGGTAGAGTTGAGGTGAACAAAGCCCACGCCGCAAAAGAACGAGGAAGGAAGACTTTGCACACCGTCGACACGACCCATCCAAATTCCACCGCAAATTTGCAAGCAGCCACCGACCAGGGGTGGCTGAGAAGGGCCTGTGATCCTTGCCACATTTCAACCTTCTCACATAATGGCTTTACGTCACAATGCACTGTTGTGGATTCAAATTAATGAAAGCGGAGATTATTTATTCCGCATAACATTTATTCATGACCAGTTTCGACTTTTCAGAGCTCATCTTTGGGTACAGTCGCATTGCACCACTGCGTGAGGTTTAAATGCTAAGAAAATTTTACCTTCAAGTTTCGCCTTACTTTAATAAATTCAATATTATTTAGCCCTTAAAATGCACATTTTTTAATTTGAAGGCATATATTTCATTTATTCTGTAAATTCCTCAAGGGTTATATCCAATGATTTTTTTTAAATATTACCAAGCCAAATTATATTTTATTTATAGAGGGTCAGGACCAAAAAACCAAAACACAAAACAAGAAATTTAAAAGTATAATTCGTCAAAAGAGCAAACCACAAAAGAAGATAGTTTAAACATTAAAAAGACCCTAAAAAACACAATACGCTTAGCTTTGGTCAGCAATATTTACTTATACGGGTAATATGCCCCTAGTAAAATTTCAGAATTGACCGATTTAAGATCAATCTCCAGACATTGCGGTCGCTTCTTGTCCAGGTGTGTTACGTTGCTAAGGGGGTGGTTCAATGCCGCCTCCAGCACCCCCTCCGAAATTCGTTCTGTTATGGAGTCCACCCGCATTAAATCTGCTGAGGAGACCTTGGGAACCTACCCTCACCTAGCGCTCCATTATTAGAAATTCCTAAATTCCGTTCTTCTTCTGTAAATGAAGAGCAGTGATTTTAACTTTCAGCTCCATGCAAGCGAAATAGACAGCTGATTTAATGAAATGTATGCTTTTCCGATCCGCGCGCATTGAAAACAAAATATCAGCACAGGCAACCCGCATTCGACCAAAGCCCCCCTCCCCCCCAAGAAAAGTTTTTGCTACGTTTCAGCTCGGGAGAATAATTTTATGCAAAATAAATTAGGGCTATTTTTTACCCAGCATGCTCTTGCAAAAATTTCATATTTCATCGGCATTTCGGTGCATGAATCTCGACATTATTGGCACACGAAATTTTACCACATGAATCCCTTGTGTTTCAAATATGTCTCTCGTAAAAATTCAGCAAGTTTGCAGGATGTGACATAAATAAAGGAAAATAATAATAATAATGGACGGAATCCAGCGCAAGACTTCTCAAAGTTACTCACCGCATCCGGCGTTTAAATCAGTGACAAAACGGGCGCAGTTGTCTGCGTTTTTCTTTATGGATTGTGGGGCGTTCGACTTGGGTTCATCCGTCTTCGGCCTCATCTGTCCTCGGAGATCGCAGCACGCGCCTCCCTCCGTCCGCACCCCTTCTCATGCATATCGCAGCCCCCTTCCCACCCCCGCCCCCGCATTCGGCTTAAGCCCCCTTCATATTGCAGTCGACACACGTCTCCGCCACTAAGGAGACCGATCCCCCCTCAGCAAGACCCCCCGAAATCCTTCGTTTTCCAGTCACGGGGACCGAAGAAATCCCAAATCCGGCGTGTCCTCACACAAATCACGAGGCCCTTCCCAAGTCATTCCGTCGGGGGATGGAGGGATGAGGGTGTGGTCGGCGGAGGACGGGGGCGAATCCGAGGAACACGAGAGGGACGAAGAAAACAGAAGAAAAGCGCGGAGCGAGTCAACGGAGCTCAGCGCCGGATAAAATAATCTCAGGGCGATATTCCTTCGGAGAAGCGTTTCATCGCCTCATTTTGCAAGGAATCCTCAGATTTCAACGGAAAGGTTTCCTGCGACATATTTTTTGAACAGGCCGCTATAACTCAGACTGCTTCAATCACGACACGTCTATTAATTCTTATGATTCACGCGTTCCATTTTCACTTCCTCTATTTATCCAAGTGCCCCGAAACCAGCATAAAAGTTATCTTTACATCCCTTTAGCCCTTTATTAGTTAACCACTGCACGCCAACGAACACATACTTATAACCTGGACAGATGTAACTTACCCAGACGGAACTCGAACTCAAGACCTTTGGTTTAGCAGGAAATGAATTTACGCTGCCTAAACGCTGGCCGAGATCTTCAACATTGAGCACCGCATTCCCTGAATAATTAATGCGACATTTAGTGTTTTTCACTATTTTGAATACGATTTCTTCTTATGTTATGCGTATAGATACAACTTATTCTCCGAATCACATATTTCATCCTTTTGCAATGAGGTGATGTGGAAATTTTTTATGCAGAAGACTGCCTTTAAGTATGTAGACTTTATGTTTCTAAAGGCACATAAATAGCAGAGGAAAGATTAATAATGTGTATTAAATGACATAAAACAGATTTTTAAAGTGCATAACTAGAAAATACAATTGTGAAATAATACCGAGAACAAATATTAACTCAGTGAAAATTTAATATCACAAAGAAAGATGATAAAATCGATGACGTTCAAATAAATTCAAGAGCAATTAATACGTGGAGGTAACGAATTTAAAAGAAATCCAACCTAAAACCTGATTCATCCGATGACCCAATATAAAATGCCCAAAAAGGGTAATCTTAAGGAAAAAACAACAAGGAGATACGAAAAAGGATGCCATTGAAATAAATCTCCTCGGATAAATGGTGGCCTCCATCTCTTTCAAGATTATTCAGTGCATGGAAGTATGTCTCTTTCTATTCATGAGATGCTGCATTTGTCGACTCTGATTTGAATATAGCAAGCAAGCAAGCATTGATAGTCAATGTATCTCCAACAGTCATTATTCACAAACGTGCTCTCACCCAAAGTCCGTTGACAGCCGAGCCGAGTCCTAGATACGGTGCTATCATTGTGAATTCCCACAACCAATGCTCAGACATCATTTGGACTCACACGATTTTCACTTCCCTGTCTGCATCAACAAGCCGTCGCGTAGGTTGCCTAAATAGGCATGTGTTGGGGAGTGCTTGGATACCATTAGTACAGATAAAACGTTTACGATATGTATTTTATGTGTCAATTTTATATATTTTTCTTTTTCAATCCATTAGTTAAAAGCAGGATAAAATAAATGCATGCGGCACAGGCCAATTTCAAATTTATTTGCAAATGAGTGATTCAGAGGGTGTCCAATTTCTAGCTACTGTCTATGTATGCTTCAAGTATAATTTTTACCATGATGAATGGAAGCTGCTATTACTATTAGTTGAGAATGAGGAGCGTGTTCATATTTAACGATTGAATTCCACCTGGAAAAGTCTTTTCTCGCTCAGAGGGAAGACGAATTCCTACACGCATCCGCTCGGAAAAATATCTCTGTTATTCTATCGTTACTGTCGGTACTAGAGATGAATTTATTTCTAATAACGATGCACTCTGTGTTTCTCTCAAAGGTATTCTTTTTTTGATGGCTCAAACAATTCTTAGCCGTGCACGCATAGTCCCAGTCTCTAGAGATTCCCAGCCTCGTTCGTGTATAACATTTTTAATACTCTATGATTGTCAGTAGCAGTTTTTATTTGAGAATCGTGAAACTTGTTTTATTATATTTACAGGATAGGTTTTTTTCTGTAACGGATCCCATATCCTCGTCGGGAACTCAAGTCACAGCCAGACGAGCACAAGCTCCTTTCTTTATTGCATTTCTTTATCTTTTTCATCCGAAAACTTCCCATAGCCTGCTTGACATTTTAGCGTCTTTAAGGCACTGCCACAAATATTTCTTGTGTTTCCCACGATAAATTGGAAGTTACTGTACTTCCTAGACCTACTCTCTTTTTTGGATAATTTAACGTTTAAGTTTGTAAACGCTGAAAAAACAAGCGCCAAAGTCCAATTAGGTTAAAAAAAACAACTACCTATATTTAACAAGTATTAAAAATCACACGAATGAACTATATTAGAAGCAAAATAAAACGTTATCGATAAGTATTAGACCCGCCTTTTACGACCAAAAATTGACATTTCAACTGCACAAATCACAACTATAAGACAATAACAGAACGAAATTCACCTTTACGATAAAAATTTAGTTTTTTCTAAAATATTAGGCGAGGTAGTATGGGAAATTTTATAGGCGTGTAGAACAGAGTATAAGATAAACATTTTTTGTACGTTCGGATTTTTTTCACAAACGAAGTGAAAAATGTCCTTTGCTTACCGTCGAACTATGGTAGACGTGATCATGAGAGGGAAACAAATGAAATATACTGCAAAACTGAGAAATTTCCAAAATCTTCCTTTCCTCGTACCACCAGAGAGAGAAACAGTGTCTCGATAAAAAAATACGGCATCACAGATCAGGACGACTCGTTGCTTGTTTATTTATTTCATTTTACTAAACTTGTATGGATTCACAGAAATAATTAGTAACCGTTAACTAGTTTTGACTTTGCATGAATGGGGCTGTATTTTTTTTATACAGTGCTTAATACCTTCAGGACCGTGCGGTTTGCATTTAGAGACCCTCCTGCATGCTACCTGCAGATGACTGATGGTCACCCACTGCCAAACACGCTGGAGTTGACTCGTAGGGTATTATGTCCATTTAGATGCAGAAGACAGGAATAAGCCTCATATATTTGCATAGCTTTTGGCACTCGCAGTCCAATCATCATACTTTTTCACATTAAATTATGGAATCCAAATGTCGTATTTAAACAGATTTACAACCTGCCGCGACGTTTATGGTGGCCGTGGAATGAAAGAGAACAAACCGTTCAAAATATTTAAGATCGTGTGCTCCATCATATTCTGCAGAAAATTTCTCCTCAAAAATGCCGTTTGAACGATATGTAGTTCACAAGCGATCGAAAAAATGTGGAGACGTAATTACCGATAAGACCAGCCTATATTACTCTAAAACTTCAGTCGCTTGTCATCACAAACCAACTACGCAGGTGGGATATTAAGAAATGAAAGCTATGGAGGTTGAGATCTGATTTCAAAATGTCATTATTACTCTCAGAAATGTAATGAGTCAAACAATGGTTTAGCTCAGCAATTTTCCCCAGATTTTGAGGTGATAGGTATCGTTTCATTATCATGATATATCACACTTTATTCAAGCCAAATTTATAATGCAGAAAAAACTCGAACTTTCATAAAAATTAATCGACGGATAAATATTGCAGCAAAGCAAATTATATGATTATTAAAACTGAAATTGGAAAGGGAATAGAGTAGACGCGATGCGCGTTCCTGTCAACCATCTTCCAGACGACATTTTGATATTGTAAATATATATTTCCATTTTCCTGTCTCAGCATTAAATAATTGAATCCTGCTTTCAGATGAAATTATTCTTGTCGTTTTCTCTCCCTTCAAAATATGGACATTGAATTGATTGAAACAAAAATAACAAGCATCATAATTTCCCATTTCCAAAACATTTAAAAAGTTGATTGTTATGGGGTACATTTAATAACAGCGCGGATTAATCGTGGTATGCTGTGTTATAATTCTGCTATCGTTTACACGAAGAAAACGTGGCAACGAATTAATTATAAATATAATGTGTAAAACTTCTTTAAGTTATTCGGGACAGGTATGCGTGTAATACCAACCAGCTCACTTAGCAGAGCTCGGCTAGCGTGTTTACGAATATTCTTGTGCTTTTGCAGGCTGAAAATTAAAAAAAAATCGCATATTTACTTCGAATGCTTTGTAGGTAATGTCCCAGATAAGTAAAAGTCGACAAAAAGGTTCAATATGTATCTTGGAATAACTTATATTTGTAAGTAATTCTAAAAACTCGTCCTCAACTTGCTGGTATAATGGACCCTGATTTCCACACTCGAGGAAAAGTTATCTTCAGAATTTTTTGGGAAAGAGGGGTGGGGGGAAAAGTTGCAAGTGTTTGTGGGCCTCGTTGAGGGTGTGTGGCGAGGGGTGTTGTTGCCATGGCGAGAGAGTGTGGCTCCGGATGATTGATACGAGGCCACTAGCACCCTCCTATTCCTTCCTTCCCTCGTGAGGGCTCATGGGAAGGAAACAAACGAAGTCGAGGAGGGCGCATTCTGCTCGTGTGCTTCTTACGCGCAAGTGCAAGGTGGAAAAACGGTATTCTGAAGAGATACCAAGCGACATCATATTATAAAGTGGAACATTGAATGGCGGAATATCTTCTGGTCAACTTTATGTAACTCTGCACAGATTCCCTGTGTCACCTACATGAAAATATAAAATCAAGAAAAGCTGAGATTTACTTACCCCTTACGCAAATGACATTGTGCTCGATCTCCTTTGGCTTGTATTGCTGAGACTTCGCAGTAACATACTGGAGGGCACACCCTGGAAATAGCGATATACTATTGAAGCTTCAGTTTTTTTAACAAACATCATCCATTGATGGAGAAAGAGAATGAATGAATGGCGCACAATTGAAAATCAATCATTGCTAATCGGAATTTATTATCAATTTACGATCGTGTTTGATTTAAGGCTCTAGTTTAAATCTATCGATATTTTCAGGAAATTTTAAATTTTTCATAATAGCCTTAATATTTAATTCGATCGAGAAGGTGTGAAAAATAAAAAGAAATAATTTATTTTGGGTTTAAGAGAATTTTTCTGGCGCACCAAGGACAGCAGCTTGTGTAAACCTTTCTAATTAATTTTTGCAAAATGTGCTCGAGGGAACGCTTAGCTGTATTTCATTAATTTATGTGAAGGATTACTGATACCGTCTCGGAATTTTTAAGGTAGAGTATGTATAAAACAGGTAGATTGTTTTTTTTACCAAAATTTCCACTTATCGTACCTAAAATGTAAAAGAGTTTGCACAAGAGGAAAGCTTTGAGTGCAATTATAAAGTTTTGAGATGCGGAAAAACGTTGTACAGATTTTACAATGCAGATTTACTTTGAAACTTTAGTAAAAATGCCATAAGTTTTAAGGGGTTAATTAATAAACACACGCAGGAGCGGAAGAAATACGTCAACTGAAATAACCACATATTTACTCTTGAATGAATAGAAATACTCCACTTCTGAAAAATAATTTTTTGAGACGACTAGAACCCCTTCTTCATACAGCGATATAGACACTGCTATAGCAGTGGCTCAGGCACGACATGTCACCACTACAATGTCAACACGTCAGTGTCCCAAGAGTGCCAATGCGTTTCGTGATGGCAGAGATAGGAAAACATAGGATGGGGCGTTGCGAAGTAAATTATTTTATCACTTCTTCTTTTAGAGGAAATTAAATGTAATTCATACCTAATACGCGCAAAAACGAAAATAAAGTGATATATAAACCAATTGAAGGCCAATAATGAATCTAATCTAGAACTCAATCGATTCGTGCTCTCTTCACAGCTCTCCGAAGTCGCTGTCCACGCGTAAGAATAGAGACCAATAGTCGAGATCTACATCAGCCTGCTGCGACTTGTAAAACCAGCTTAAAGGTTCGAGACAGAAGACGAGAAGGTTTTTCGTAAGAGACAGTGAGTATCAAAACAAATTGCCTTAATAACTTGCTCTCAAATAAGTGTTAAATCTATAATTCATTCAAAATATTATAATGGAAAACACTACGTCGACCGCATTACTTTAGGTTATATTCTTAAATAACCACTCAGCTAATAAAAGCTTATTTAAAAGAGCTCATAGAAGAAACTTGGTTTCATGTGTAATAAATATTTTTTTAAATGATGACATTCGACTTATCATAATCCCATGACTAAGCCGGGATTTGGACCTGGATATCCCTATTGTGGGTTACAAACGCTACCAGTTAAACCATTAAGCCATCTTCTTCCAAGATGAATGTCAGATGGGTGGTCGGGACACCCGGGTTCAAATTCCGGCTACGCCTAATGATTTTTTCATTACAAATTTCATTCTTGTTTGCGATAACTTTGCACCCGAGCAGGTGACTGCGTACAAAGTTATTTATTTCATGCAGTGATTCTCTCTCATATTTTCATAATATCATAAGGAGCGGTGCCACAGATAGGAGAAAGAAGTTTGAAGAAGGCTGCCTCTGACTAGTGGTAGTGTTGGCTCTCATAGATGAATGGCTAAAGTTTCGGGAAGTGGTTGGTTGTTTTCGTCTGGGGTGGCCGTTCCGAGGGAGGGAGGGAGAGTGGGGTGGGTGGGGGGAGAAGCCAATGGCAATTAATCACGAGGGAGCGGCCTCCAGCACCACACTGCGCCACGCTAACATTTAAAGGACGCATCTCAGCTGCAATCCTGCCGTTAGTGAACAAACTGGCCTTACTCGCAGTAATGCAGTAGTAGTAAAAAGTATTCCTAACAGCCTGGCTGTGTGAAAAAAATACATGAATTGCCACGAGGAAAAAATAGCCTGGACTGGGAATCGAATCACGAACCTTAGGCTTGCTTAGACCACAACGCTATCCAGGTTCTTTGATTTCTATGTCAGTTTTACTGAGGATCACGGTACTAGATGGGTATAAAAACACTGATTGGACAATGGGTGATACGGTTTGTTTGGTATATTGCTTCCCGCCCAGTGAATCCGGGTTAAAATCCTGGTGGTGGAGGATATTTTTCTCAGAATGCCCAAGGTGCATTGCGTGGGGGGCCTGAAACACAGCACACCGTCCGTCAGATGGGACGCGTAACTGCGGTACCCTTGGTGCCTTTCGTTCCGAGCAGGTTCAATGCAGGCGCCGAATTTTCCTACCTTCAACAATGCCAATGAAAATATCATCAAATATCACATTGTAAAAATAACTTCTATTTAATATTGAACATTAGATGCTAAGAAATACACCATGGTTGGTTTCAGAGCAATATGACTAATTTTACAGTGAAAATTATGATTTTGAGACAAATGGATGTGCATACTTATGAACTACTATTCAATTGCAATTTTTAGCTGTCTATGTAAGTGCATGGGATTAATAGTCTCGGCTTATTTGGATAGATGAACTGCTGGTGGGAGCTCACGCCAACTGCATGAATGTATTTGATTTGTTATTTTGTATTTTTTATGACAATGCAGCGTGCATGATGGGAACTTACTGCTTATTGACTGCTCTTGAACAATCATCAATGGTCATAGGAGATGTAGGTATCATCTAGACAAAAAGCATTTTTTTAAAAAGGTTGCCAAAGTAAATTAAAAACCTGAGAAAATACCGATTTGTCCAACGTCTCTGCCTCCAAGTCCTTATGACTTTCGTACGAAGAAGAATGACAACAATTTGAAGATGAGTTTAAACCAAGTTAGAAACCTCTATTTGCACTTTATTTCTCCGTCTTCGGAACATTCTCTTTCTGTGGACTTTCATTCCTGAGAGCCAGTCCAATCCTCAAAATGTTCCCATCCACCAATCTTCCCACCCGCGCTCTTAGTTACTTAGACATGAGGATTCAAGCAGGACTCAGCTCAAGACCCGCGTTCTTTATTCCGAGGAAATCACTTTCACAAATGCCGCCCTCACTCGAAAAGCGCTCCTCCCGCGGAAAAACCTCGACCCAAAGTCAAACCCAGATCCAAGAGTTTCTTTTTTATGGCTGATAGAGTCAATGCTCTCTTTCGGAAGTCTGCATTTTAAAAAATCTGTAGCAGCCAAAAATGCATTATTTCAAATTTTAAGTTCACATTAGAAGTCGCTAATTCATTTGATGTTTGATTATTTTTTTTTAATTCTAAATATTAATAATTTTACGGAAACAAACGACCTCCATTTCTTCCGACGTGTGACGTCAGCTTGCCTACATATCAAAGCATTCATTCTTCTTCGTTCGTATATTTATTTTTGCTGTTGGATAACTAGCGATTCTCAGCTGTACTTGGAGCAGTCAAACAATTATAAATTCATGCGAAAAATCCACAGAGGAAAAATCATTTGCCTTGACCGGGATTAATTCGCACAATTTGTGCATTGCGGGTGACTCCATAAAAGTTATCAACATGACTAGTCCCGGTATACTTAAATTATTTATAAATTTAGGCTGTACGATTAAACCTTAGAGTAAAGGAATAATTACGTAGAAAAATTCTTCCCAATAGAGGATGATATTCAATCAAAAAGAAATTCATCGCAAGGAGACATGGAGAGAGTATTATTTTATTCCACGATGTTTCAGTGCGTGTACTTCCACCTCTGGAAAGGTTGCTATTGGTATGATTATTAACCCCTTGTTAAGGGGAGAGTGAGTGATTGCCTCTCTAAGGTAGTTTCAGACGATGACGTCCCCATCATCACATTAGCATTGCTGGGGAATCATTCCAACCCATGTTCCGTATTACAACTTATCATCTAAGTTGACTTCACAATGCGAATAACCAATGGCTGTAAATTCAGACATCAGCACTAACGATGCGAAAGCAATGAAAGTTAAAAGTTAAAATAAAAATTGAGTCCACACAAAATAGCCTGCATATTTTCACGGAGACCATTAAAGACCACTGTCAATAAAAAAAACTATGAAATACCTCGTTATCGACTCTTCGTCGCATTAGTATTTTTTATGTAAATTGATATTAAAATCAACTTATACCCGTTAGCCTGTTAATTGCATCACTATACCATTCATATGATCACCATGAAATTTAGCACTTTATATCATCTCGGAGGCGGTTTTTGTGTCATCTAATTTGTATTAATCTGTCCCCTAAGGGACCTCAAAAAGGACCTCAAAAGGGCTCTTTTTCCTCGAAGTTCATTTGCTTTGGGTATATTTGAAAGCGCAAAACAATCAGGTTCGAGTTGACGCGGAACTTTTAAACCACTGAAATAAATTTAATGGATACAACTCGAGCGTTAAACAAAGTATTTTTATGACCTAATCACGTATAAACTATTAGGAAAGGACTGAGACTTACTGAGTGAAAAAAATCAAGGCAACGGGTATTCCGGCTCCTCCGACTAGAACGGAAAAATGAAGAAGACACGATGCAATTAGATCATCTTTGCACGAGCGTATATCAAAGTATTAGTTGAATTATATAATTAATTCGGAGAATCAGACGACGTGAAAAATATTTTTCGTTTACCATTGCACTATGGTAGACGTGATTAGGATAAGAATAAAGGAAATAGGCTACAAAACAGATAAATTAAAATTTTTAGAATTTGTTCGAACTACAAAGGACAGCTACGGTCTCTCGATTAATAAAGCTAATAACGTCAATCACCACGACGACTCAATGCATGTTTTTTCTTTACATTGTTTTATTAACTTTTCAAGGATTTACAATAAGATTTAATAACCGTCGGCATTTTTTTCTTTTGCATCATTTTGCACGTATTTTTTATTATCCGTAACATTTTTATGACCGTGTGGTACGTACGTGTGAGGGTCCTCTTGTGCATGCTGGTGATTGGTCACCCCCTGCCAAACATCCTAGAGGTGGCCCGCAGGGTATTAGGTATATTTGAAATGCCGTCTCCTGTGGGTAATATGCCGCCAGACAAAGTATAAATTTTCTCATTGACCGAAATTTGAGTGTTAAAATTGCCTGGATAATATCTATTTTCGCAAAAGGAAGAGTGACGGTACCAGGATTATCAGAAGGCACTTAATTTTTATCAATGCTAATGCTGAGACTTGCGACTGGAGATGGAATTGTAATACTAGGCATCATACAAATCTGCATGATTTTGAAAAGAAAAAAAATTCTTTAGTGGAGCCAAGATCCATTATTATGAAACAATTATTATCATCGGGGCCAGTTGTGGCTCTTTAATAGTGTTAGTTCCGCCCAATGAAAAGCGTATTGAGAAATTCGGTTAGTGGTAGTTTGGTGGGGCCAAGAACCAGCAGGTATTTTGTACCCCTGCAATGATCGAGCGAGATCTTTTCCAAACCCTTCCTCAATTTCCAAATTTAAGCATGTAGGAGCAATATGTACACCACACGGTGATAAAGTGTTACAAATAATAATATAGAATCGTACGAAAGATTGACAGAGAAGAAATCATCCGCCTTGCTCGGGGGATTCGAACCCGGTTCCCCCGATTTCCGGTTGAGTGCTTTAGCCAGTTAAGCTACCAAGGCATCATTTTCCCTGTAGATTGATGCACTACAAAACCGCACTACAAAATTGCGATACAATACTGCGCTACATAACTGCGCTGCATACCTGAGCTAGATAATTACGCTAAAAAACTGCGCTACATGCCTACGCTACAAAACTGCGCTACCTAACTGCGCTAGATAACTACGCTACATAGCTTCGCTACATAGCTATGCTTCATAGCTGCACTAAATAACTGCGCTAGCTAACAACGCTACATAACTGGGCAACATAACTGCGCTTCAAAACTTTACTACGGAACTGCGTCACATAACTCTGCTACAAAACTGCGCTATATAACTTTGCTACATAAAGGTCCTACAAAACTGCGCTGCAAAAATGCTCTACGAAACTTCGCTTCCTAACTGCGCTGCAGAAATCAGAACTCTAACTTCAACTAATCAAAACTTAAACTACTCAGGTTATATCGAATAGTTTGTTCTCCAGTAACTAACTATGTTCTCTATTTTAAAGTGTGGTAAGAATAAATTGTAGCAATTAAAGCAATGGAAACTATCATATTTATTAATGACTATAAATTCTATACGTAGGAGGAGGTGGGCTAAACATTTGTAATTGTATCAAATTGAAAGATGAATTAATTGCAATTATAATAAATATATAAAATCAATCTTATGCGACATTTAACGCCTATATGACCCTAGAATAGAAAGCAATTTATCCTGATGGATAATGAGCAAATATTCGTATCATTTGATTTCAGTGCTGGTACTTGGCAATGAAGCTGGCAAATTCGCTCGCATCTCATTTCCACTGCGTGGGTAATTTCGAGGGACTTCCTCATGCACATAACTCCACGGCTCAAGTGATTTCGCAAACAAGACCACTCAAAAGCCGTCGAACCAAATGAAGGCACCGCAACCGATGGGAACAGTGCTTGGATTCCATTCTCGGATTTGCGGTCGCGTCCCCCGACATGATTATCATTAGGGTGATTGGGGGATGAAAGGACATCGCGATTCCAGGCGAATAGTTAACGGAGTCAGACGCATTGCAGCACACAGGCGCTGATTTCGGAGGTCTTGCCTGCAAACATTTCGCGGGGAACACATATGAGAAATATTTGTGGCGCTGCCATGAGGAATCGTGCTGTGAAAGGATTTCCGAATGAAAACGTGCAAGAAGAGAGATAGGTGCCTTGAATACGAAGCATAACACGCTGATTAGCGATCAATCGGAGTGGAATTTTATTGAAAGAAAGAAATTCAATAAAAAATTTTACCATTTTATTCGGAAAAAATTACCTTCGGCCACCATTATAGCCCGCGCATCCAAACGCGTAACAAAATTCAGCGTACCTACTGATAGGTCAAAGTACCATTTACCATAAGATACTATCAAATTTAGAAGATGTAAACTATCTTAATGACCCCAAATTGAAGAGAGAATGAATGCTTAGTTTCGAGAAAAATAAAAAAATCAACGGTACAGTAATATTTTCTGAAGCTCTAACAATGGAAACGATAAAAAAATTAATATTCATACCTTTTGTTGTTGAATTCATACCTTTTTAGATTGATACAAATCTCTGATATTCAGAGCTATCGGGTACCGCGACTCTTCTAAATACAGAGATTTTTTATAGATATTAGGTGAATTAAATCATTTTCATTCTAAGAGATAGTATATTAGAAGATTATTCATTGGTTCAAACTTATCGCTGGTATTTTAAAGTTTATTCGAGGAAAAATATTTCGCTGATGAAAAAATCATCACGCCGGGTCAACCAGGACAACGGACCGTTGTCGTAGTGTAGTATATGGAGTAATGCACCGCTAGAAAAAAGGAAAAATGGGAGTACTTCGTTCATTCTCTTTAAACATTTGTACCACCACATTTTTTTCGTAAATTCAATAAAATACACTGTAATACTTAATGTTGAGTTGTTTCGGATTGGATGTTGGTGTGACGATTGATGGGAGGAGGACAATGAAGTGGGCAATAACGAGCAGCAGAGGGAGTTGGATTGTAAAAGTTGTGGCGGGCGGATGTGTCTTTGCTCCCGAGATTTTAACCTATAAAAAGTGTTTTTAAGGTGTAATAACATATTTATGAAGTTAGAGGAGGAAATACAAAAAAATCGTTACATCACATGAAAGATGTGTGATTCGCCAAAAATGTAAAGAGCTTACAAAGAGCTCCACTCAGTCTTTAAACTAATAAGTGTAGGTGCCGCAAGAGACTCGGAGGCTGCGCTCAGATTGTTTCAACAATTAAGAGGTACTTCTGAGTGGCTCGAAGAACATGATTGCACCGGAATCTCTATGCAGGACATGTCTCCGGTAGAAACGATAAAAAAATAGAGACACTTTACTTGAAAAAGAAATAGAGGAATTCGCCTCCCCCCAAACTATGAAGGGCTTAAACGAATGATAGGTGGGACTCAGTAGTCGATTATCTCTTACGTGAACGTTCTTGCCTTCCTCTTTTGGTGTACGGCTGATATTCTAAAGCACCCTGCCGCAAGCATTCTGAGGTGGCTTGAATGCAGAGAAAGAACTGAACGGCTCTTGATACTCGTAAAATCACAGTCAAGATCTGGTTACACGGTAAATTATCACGTACGAGTTAATGTGTGAGTGAACAAATTTGGTGGACCGGAGCGAAACATGTACGAATGCATGACAAAATTAGAACAGGTTCTAGAAACAGAAAATTATAACAAGTAGGGTGTTACACGGTGCATTTTCGTGTTCATTCTCTCGTTCATACATTTAAAATTTAACTCTTACGTATTATGTAGAATGGGAGGTCTAAGAATATGTTTAAATTCGCATTGCAACTTATTCCTAATTCCGCTCCAGTTGCGCTATTTCGCTCCTGTTAACCGCATATATCTTCTGCCATTCCAAAGCCCTTCCTCCTATCTTGCATTGATTGTTCAAACATCGTAAACCTTAACATCTCTCTGGTGTCAAACATTACGGATAAATTTTGCTAATCAAAAGCTATACAAGGCTCTACGAATTTAGCCAAAAGTAAAGGATAGCTGGCTCATTTTACGGTATTTTTCTCCAAATATTCTAGTTCGACTGATAACCCTTAGAAATAATATCTTCGTAAACTTATTGCATCTTGCCTAACGCAAATTTTTGAAGAATCTAAAAGGCATTTAAGTTGAATATTTAAAAATTTTCTCCTACCATGCTTACGTGACTAAAACTTTCTCCAAGTGACAAATATTAACTACTCTTCTCAAAGAAATTAAAATATTCATTCCATATGATATGACACACTCAACCCACCTTCGTATGGGAACCTATCGGAATCGCCGTTTTCAAGCTTCCTCAGTCGGAACAATAACAGTTCCGTTGCAATGCTGTACAGGGCTGGATAAACTCAATTTAACGTGCAAAGTTATGCCATAGGTTGATGATGATGTGGACAAAGTGTATGCAGACGGTGACGCTCGGGAATATTTCCCTCAGCTATCCTGCATCTGACGCTGCAGAGTACATTCACCACATTCACCGTGATCTGCAACTTCTTCGCTTGAATTATAACTGCCATACGACGCCAAAGAGAAATTTACGGTCAGAATGAAACCTATCAGCACTGACGTGAGACTGCGTGCCTTACTCAACGTTCTTGAACGCTTTCACAGACCGAATGCTGGCTCATATTAATTATTGTTAATGCTGCTCAAAATAATTAATTTAAGTAAATAATTTGAAATGAGTGAATTCAAATGAATAACCATACACCTAATTAACTGTTCCCTTTGAGAAAAATTCATTAAAATGAAATAATATTGTAACCTTGTCAATTTTTGTTTTTTTTTTAATATCCACTAATTTGTTAAAAAAAGGCTCGCATTAAGTTTTCGGAAAATATAACAACATATATGTTCATAAACTAAGAGGAGAACAGATGGCATTGGTCGCTCTATATTTCGGTGCAATTCCGCCGGAATAATTATTTAATAAAGTAGCTATGATTTTTGATCACATTTTTTTCGATTGAAGCTCGTGCCGCCCTGCCTGTTGCGCGCTTATGATGGCGATGCAGGCAACTAAAAAAAAAACAAAGCACGTTTATTCGTACACCAAAGGCAGCCATTCACAGCTGCCAGCGCCGACAATGGAGCAACTGGGGCGGAAAAGATGCGATTTGAAAGAGGATATGCTATTTCATCTACACGCTACCCCGCAAAGTAACCCCAACAGGCGCGTGGCAACAGGTTAGGTTAGGACGCCAGCCGTTTACAAATAAAAGGCAAGTCCGCATGCGAAATTTCACATATAATTGATTACATTTATTGTTCGGGAGGAAACCTATACGTACTTTCGCCAAAATATCCCTCTTGATGTATCGCTTCTGTCGGACCTGAAAATATAGTGAATGTCTAATATTATGTCCTTCTTGTGCTCTGAAAAATATCTATTCTCAATTACTTAAGCAGTTCAAGCCTAGCGCGCAGCCTTAGAGCCTCTAGCGGCCCCCAGCCTAATTCGTTTAATATCTGTGTAACGCCTTCTGTACGCCTTAGCAGTATATGAAGAATCGTGCAGCTTTCTTTTGCCTTTTATTATGTTCATGTATTAAGTCATTAGTAAATGAAAACTTCCCTCCTTTTATAATTTGAGAGTAAAGTACTTATTTCTAGCGTTCCCGAATTTGGACTCATGTCGATTGCACGTAAATATTTTGTGATGATCAATATAGTTTTTAATTTCGTCATCTGAGTGATTATGTAATGTTATAGCCGTGATTATAGTGTTTTTTGCCTTCATAACCTTCACATACTTCTCGAATATGTTTTATATACTATTCGTGTGTCATATAATAGGTGCCGTGGTGCGTTTACGCAGTGCACTTCCCCGAACCGAGTTATAACTAGTGCGCCACGAGTATATAACATACTAAAGATCTCTAGGGGCTGTTTCCACGAGATTTTCAGCGTCAGTCAAGTATCGGTCTAGCGTGGCATAAACTTGCTCCAAGAATGGGTTTGGCATTGATAATTGCTTTAAAAGACCACAGTGTCTTAAATTTCCTGAGTTAAAACAAAAAAATTAAAAATTCATCGAAAAAATTTATTCATAATGGAAAATAAAAATGCGTGTGTCAATTCAATTAAAACTATTTCATTGTATTATTGGTAGATTTAAATAATTCAAAACTAAAAAGAAGAAAATAACATTATAAATTAAAATTTTTTTAAACGTTTTTCACGCCAACTAAAAAGGAAATAAAATTCTCTGCCCATATCTGAGTCTCGATATGAATTATTACTCAAATGGTGATATACTTTATGACAATCACTACGATCAAAACGAAAAACTTTGGGCGCACTTTACAACGTATTTGCAATAGTTGACATTACTCTTAAAAAATTCTTACCAAACTGCGATTTGATTTACCAATCATATTCTTATCTAAAATCAACACATTTGCATAGTTAAAGACTTTACTGATCTTTGAAAACTAAAAGGGAATCAAAAACTCTCAGATAATATAACACATTAATGCATAATTGCTGAATACTTAAACATAAACGGATGACTTCTTGAATATTAATCAATCAACTTATTAGGTGCTAATTTTTAATACGGTCTGATGTTAAGTACTGAGCCTTACCTTCTCATTCCATATAAACTGAATTTTAAATAACCTTAATAATAGTGATTAGTATCAATTAGCAGCAGATAGTATCAATTTGCATATCTATTGAAAACACAACTGCAAATGATAATTATCCAAATTCATATTTATTGCAAATACTAAATGTAATGTACCCCCAAAGTTTTTCGTTTTGGTCGTAATGATTGCCATAATACCACCATTGATAATGTCACCAATTGAGTAACAATTAATATTGAGACTCGTATAAGGGCAGAGAAATTTATTTTCTTGTTTTTAGTTGGCAAGAAAAACGTTGTTTTTAAATTTTTTAATTTATAATATTATTGCTATTATAACTGCGTACAATGACTCAGGGGCGGATCCAGGATTTATTTCTGGGGGGGGGGGGAGGCACAAGTAAGGCCGCATCCAGAATTTTGTTCTGGGAGGAGGGGGTCACAAGGATACCTCGTAAATCATAACAAGCGTAATGATAATGGGACCGTATTAAAAATATTGCATATTTTTTAAGGGTCCACCTATGCATTGACACACTATGAAAAAATAAGTACAAAAGGTGAGTCATGTAGAAGTCACGTAGAATATAGGCGGCATTGAAGATATAATATAATAAAATTTATTTTGCATTCGAATTTCATCCCTGTACTCATATAAGAATCAACTTTTTCTTCCCTCCAACAGATGTGTGGGTGAAATTACCCCAACTATAATAATTGAAGTTTCCAAAAACAATTTAAATGTAAAAATATCATTCGTCGCCTAAATATCGACAAAGTAGTTGAGCTCCAATACGAAAAATATCAAAGGGATAGCATAAAATAACTATACAACATTTAAAAATTTGGGGTAACTGAACTGCCCCGTACAGTCACGGAAGGCTTAACGACAGCTCACACCTTCAACAGGTTGTCTTTTTTATTGGCCCACAGAAAAAATGAAAGAATCCGTACTGAGAGATTAATTGGATCTACGCAAGTGTTGGCAACAATTGACTTGGAAATCAGAAACATATGACACACGAATTGTAATAATAACAAATTCGAGAAGTATATGAAGGCAAAAATACTATAATCACGGCTATAACATTACATAATCACTCAGATGACGAAATTAAAAATTATATTGATCATCACAAATTACTTACGTGCAATCGACATGAGTCAAAATTAGGGAACGCTAGAAATAAGTACTTTACTCTCAAATTAGACAAGAAAGGAAATTTTCATTAACTTTTAGTAATACCGCTAGTGAAAGATAGAATATGCACCTAAGTATTTCTCTCGACATATTTTGGACAGCAACACATCGCAGTAAACAAAGCAAATCTTCGTTCCAACATAGATGCTTGGCACGATCATTTCGCAATACAGTCATCAACCTCACGACAATGCAATTAGATATCGGGCGAAGTAGTGCACACTGACCTCAAATATCTACTTCAGAAAACTCCGTAATGTACTAAAACACGCACAGAAGTAATCATAAACTTAAATTTTCAAATGCACCCATACACATGAGGTTATATTGAAACAATAATCATAATTATTAAACACGGATAGTTCCATGCAGTGCAAGGCTTAAAATACGCAAAATACAAACCGACAGTATCTGTGGGGGCCAGGAAGTCATTAAAGCTCACGAACAATTCATTGTCAACGAAATAAAATAATAATAAAAGATAAATATGCAATAATACGGTATATTCTACGCCCTATCCTTCGAGAACAAGATATATTTACAAACAAACGAAATATTTGTGGCGCGTAACCAAGGACAATAACAGCAGTAAGTGAAGCTCAATTTCTCTGAGGAGCAGAAGTGGCGCCGCTCAATTTGTCAAGAAAGTTCTGAAAACCACTGTAAATACAACGCATGCTCTATACTGGTCCTGGATACCGAAGCGACTTTGGTGGTGTTCGTCACTACGGTAGGGCAGTCTGTTGCGCCTTTAAAAGAGTGTACCACGTGTAGGCAGACAAATGCATGTCACGCACCCTCCCCCCCGTTTCTCCTCTCCTTCCGACTGCGGCTGCCAGCCTCAACAATGAACAGCCACAGCATATTAGAGTGGGGGGGAGGGGTGGCAGAAAATGCTCCAATAAAGGCTATTCGCAGTCTACACCACGTACGCTAAAAATCTCTTTCCCTCTGCTCATACGGGCAAACCGTCTTCACTAAAATGAGATCGTGCCATTTCTAGCCCGTAAAGGCTTCCTTCCCCAAAAAAGGAATTCTATCGCTTTTAAATTATGTACACAAGACTACCCTTGCGTCCATCTTCATGCTGGTTATAAATGCTTCCACGAGTACTCTTATTTTTCGTCACTTATCACCCTCTTGAAATTAACACCAACATTATAAAACTTTCAGTACAACACTTTATACATATCCAGTACAATTCATACATTATCGGGTCCAGAGTTATCATTTTACAGCCGAAATTACTTGAAAAGACTTGGAATTATAAACTCAGGTATAATATTAGTGTGAAAATAAAAGCAACGCCTCCTCGCGCTATCATATGAGGAAACAGGTTTTTCTTAAAGTATAAAAGCACTTGGGTTAATGTGAAAATTCGCTCTGCATTTTTTCAACAAGGCATCGAAGTTCGAAGGAATCTGGGCTCTAAGGATAATTTTTTATTTCGCATTTTTTCATTCATAGGTATTTATTCAGGAGATAGCATCCGAAACGATAGTTATAGTACATAATTAATTTACGGTAACTCTCTTTAAAACTCTATAAAATTTGCTGTTATAGAATAGTTTGAACCCGGTAATCCCAAACTTGGCCAAACTAAGGGTATAAGTATGCCAATATCCACGAATATTCCCTGATAGGTAAAGATCCTAAAATTTAAATACAAAATGAAATCGAGACCCAATATATTCTAAATAAAATGTGCTATTGTAAACATTCCATATGAAAAGCCGATTTGCTTAAAGGGTAAAGGTAATTTGACACAGATATGGTAAACTTATTTTATTTTTTTCATGCTAAGAGAATATATTGCATTAATTCTACACTCAAAACAAACAGACTCGGAGACTTGTAACTAGTGTAAGACTTCGGAGGAGGCAACTGAAAGCTCACGTCATTTCCTCCGTGAGAGAAGGGTAGGGGAGGAAGAGTGGAGAGCGTCAGCTCTTGACGAATAGTACTAAGAAGGCAACGGCTTAGCGTCCCATTCGACGGACGGATTGTTGCACTTGAAGTGCCATCCATATAGCATCCGAGAAGTAGAGTTCTCCTATAAAAGCCTTTTCAAACACTTTTGCCTTGAAAAGGAAATAATACTTATTCAGGAGATCGCAAAAGATAGGAGGTGTAAATGTCACTTAAAATTCGCTGATTATCAAATTAAATGAAGATGTAAAAGAAGAACAATTAATTATTCATAGTGAAGCACAAAAACTCAACTCTGTTCCACAAACATTTATTTGCTGTCGAATAGTTTCAACGGCGAAAGCGCCATCATTAATTATCAAGACGAACAGGAGTTGTATTATTGAGAATGAGTCTTGAGAATGAGACGCCATAGCCGTCGAAGCCAGTTGACAGCAAATAAAAGCTTGTGGAACAGCACTGGGTTTTTTTTGCTTCACCATGAATATCTCGTCGTCACGCCAGAATGAATTGATTTCGCAACAATTAATTACGCTATAATGGCATGATGTTCTGATGCTGTGAAAATAATTGATCAACGAATAACTAGAGAGGGCTCGGTTCATTTAAAAAAGGTCATAATCTTATTAGCTCGCTACCATTCGCATTTCTCACCCGGTGGATAACCCCAGAAGTCCATACAAGAGGATAAAAAATACATTTTATCAGTATTGGAAATTCACCTTATTCTCTGAAGTCATATTTATAATATGTATCACCCAACTCAATATTAACGGGAAGGTATTCAAAATACAGCTTACTAAAGGCTGATTGCAGTATTTTTAAACGAGGGGGATTATGAAATGACGTTGAAAGCAAAAATCACTGTTCCAGAAGACTTACTCGATATTATATCCTCATTAATAATCGTTAACTTTTATACAGAATCATTTTTGGAGGGATGATTGAATTTCTTGGAAATTCATGTTTTAAAGCCATTATTTCGCTTCGGTAGATAGATTAATTGATGATGACTTTTATGAACCGATAAGATTGGAACCCTCTCTCAGTATTCGCTCATTCCTTTTTAACTCACCAGATAGCCCTCTTTTATTCCTCCAATATTCGAGGGGAAGAACCTCGTTCCATTTCTGCGTGATTAATTGTTATGGAGGCTTAAAGCGTCCATTAAATCCTTCCCACCGAAAAAAGTCTTGAAAAGGGAGGGAAACATTCTCAGCGTTGACATGGAATAGAGGTTATAGATATCAGAGAATTTTCAAAGCTACCTAACTGAGATAATGCCTTATAGCGTTTGTGGACAGACATTCGAAGAATTAATGATAACATTCTCAATGTTTTATGTTGCACTTATCTCCTGAAAGTATTCGTAATTTAAGAATTTAATACAATGTGAAGACAGTGTTTTCTCGGCTGAGCTCAAAGCCATCGAGTTCGCCCACCGGGTTGGGGATGGTGGGTCGACCCCTAGATAGATAGCTTAGCAGCGAGATAAGCGGGATCACTCGTCGAATAAGCAGTCTCGGACAAAAAGTGACGTCGTCCTCAGGAGGCATTCGTCTATCTCTGGGTAGGGTGGGTGATTTAGGTAGTTAGAGAACCTCGGTGAAAGTAACGAAAACTTGATGGAACTTATTCACATTAACTTTAAAAGATGCACAGTCAATTATCCGAAGAAAAAGAGATTCCCATGTGCCGTTTTCGAGATATTTGATGGTAAAATTACGATAATTTACCTTGGGATCTAATGGAAAAAAACTGTTATTTCGGGTCAAATTTTTTGTCGACTCTTTTGCGTTAATAATAGGTAGCATAAGTAGTATCACTCGACTTAAGCCGATGCCACTTAAACTGCCATAAAATGATAACGAAACCTGTGAATATGCCGTGACTTGGCGACGAGAGGTCGCAAATAATTATGCCGCTCATCACCCGGGGGGAGGGCAGCAGCTCTTCTTCATATGTGCGAAGGTGGAGACCATACTGGTCGTTACAGCCACGTTACATTTCAGGCAAAGGCACAAAGGGAACCGAAATTGGCCCTTAGGCTACTCATATAGAAGAGAATGGAAAAGAACGAGCCAACGTTCGCTGCGTTCGTGGACCTAGAGAAGACCTTGGACAGCGTGGAGAGGAGCATGCCTGGAATCCTAAAAGAAATTGGAGTTGTTTACAATGACAGAAGAATCATTCACAGTTCAAGCAAAAAACAAGTAGTAGTGATAAAGTCATAGCCCAGTTGTTAAGAGGCAAAAATTAGGGAAGAAGTAGAACAAGGCTGTGCTTTGCCACTCGTAATTTTCAACGTTTACATCGAGAGAGCCATGAACGAAATCAAAGAAAAGGCCTCGGAAGAGAATATCCATGGAGAAAACATTAGCCGATGGCATAGCCGTCATAGCTGAGACTGAGATGGATTTGAAAAACATTGTGGTTAAAATGGATAGAGTAATGGGTAAATATATGCTGAAAATAAACACAAAGAAAACCAAGATACTGGTATATAGCAGAATAGAAGAAGTCAGGACTAACATTATAATAGGGAAACAAAAACTGATAGAGGTGGATGAATTCGGTTATTTGAGAAGCAATATAACTAGTGACGGGAGAAGCAAGAAAGAAGTCATCAGCAGAATAGCCGAGGTGAAAAAAGATTTCCACCAAAAGAAAGATCTACTCACAGCGGGATACTTAATCATATAATTAAGGAAACATTTTATCAGAACTTACATTTAGAGTATGCATCTCTAAGGAATTGGGACATCTACAGAAGAATGATGAGGATCAAAGGACCGAGTTAGAGTCAAGACGGTTCAGCTGTGCATTTGGTGGCACTGGAAAGGAGTCATTTATCATGAGCTGTTTCCATAAGGCAAAACGTTAAATTCAGATCTCTTCTGTCCATAACTGGACTTTTTGAAGCTAGCGATTGGCCAGAAACGGCCAGAACTGGGCAACAGGAGAGGCGTTGTGCTCCATCAGGACAAATCAAGGTCACACACATCTGTAGTGAATCGCCAGAAAATCCGAGAGCTTGGCTGGAAAGTTTTAATGCATCCACCGTATAGTCCAGGCCAAGCACCAAGTGATTATCATATTTTTCTCGCATTGCAAAACTTCTTGAGTGTTAAGAAATTGGTATCAAGAGAAGATAAAGAAAAACGGGTGCTATAGTTTTTCGCCAAAAAATACCAAGACTTCCGTGCGAGAGGCATAATACAGCCATTATTAAAATAGCAACAAATTGTCAAACAAAACGGTGCATATGTGACCGAAATCGGACAATCCAAAGCATGTTAAATAATGTCCTGAAATTTATGAAAAAATAATGGATTTCTTTTTCCCCAACCTAATATATGGACCAGGTAAAGAAGGATGTGAAAGGAAAGAAATGTGTGGGTGAGAAAAGGCTAGCTGAAAGAGGAATTGAGAGGAGAGCTGCGTCAAACCAATCCTAGGATTGTTATGGATCAGTGACGATGATGAAAGGCAGTATTGTTAATTTAGAAAATTTTTAATATTGCCATTATAGTGGGATGTAATAATATATTTATCCCTTACACGTATAGCCGGGTACCCAAATCCCAGAAATTTGAAACATTTACTCTGTTTTAAAAAACATATGCTCAAGCTCCCACATTTATGGTATTTAACATCAATATTGTATGAATAAACTCTAATCCCTTTTTAAACGCGAATAATAACGATTTGTTGGTTCTTTAAAAAGAGTGATCTTCCCAGCTACAGCCGATTTCCTACGCGTCATTTCATCGCCGTCTTCAAATAACTATTATTCTGTAATATTTATGAATTTTACCTCAGAATCAATATAGTTATTAATTAACTACCTTTTTTAATTATTTACAAACATAGAAGTATAAATTCTTGCGATTATTAGTTTTTTTAATCCCATCAGCACAATTTTCTTGGCATGATTCTACTTCCATTAGAATTTCATCAAGTATTCATCGTTAAAAATTCAAAAATTGCTATTATTTGTTAAATTAACTTTTTAAGATACCAAATACAATAACTCACTGATTAAAACATAAATATGCCTCGCACCTCAGTTTTATTTACGCAAGTACCTGAATGTGCTTATGCGTAAGAAAAATCCGGGTATGCACACGAAGATATTACGGGTACCTATTAAAGAAGGGCCTACAGATCAATCAAAAATCGTTTTTCCAGCGCGTCTCACAATAGAAATTGCCGCTCCCTTTCGCGTCATAAAACGGCCGATATTTTTCACCCCCCAACTAACAAATGAATGGCTTGGTAATCCATTGAAAGGCAATTTGTGTTCCAATCCTTCTTCAGCAATCGATCCGACAAAGTCTCCCCTTTTTGAAATGGCTTCTTCCCTCCTCGGCCAAAATACCTCTCTTTCTCTCCCATCAAACGCCAGAGATTATGGAAACCCGATGCAGGAGAAAGCCCATCCCGGCGGCCACTTTCTTGGTCCTCGTTCTAAGTAGGGCAGAAGCCCTTTAAGGAGGAGAGGATCCCGATTGGGAATAATTAATCAAAGTCTTATCCGCTCGGGAGGCGTCTGCCGGAACTCCTCATCATCCATCCACCCACCCTAACATAACGGGGGTCTCTTATCCCCCCCCCCCTTTTCACTCGAGTCGAATGGGGAACGAACACAATGGCCACGACGTCGCAGACGACGGAAATAAACGCACCGTCATCCACTCATGGATTTATGCTTTGGAAATGTAATAAAATGCAACGCTCGAATTAATTATGCTCTTTAAAAATGAGTAATGATGCTAACCACCGATTAAGAGGTGGGTACATCTCACATCGGCCTTATTTTCTCACGTTTCACGGAGTATTAAATCCAAAACTATCAAAACTAATTAAATACATCGAAACTCGTGTGACATTTACAAAGTTCAAATTATGTTTTTTGTCAGGTTTTCGCAGAATGACTGATGATTCCCCATTTTTCGGATTAAACCGCGTCCCGATTTTCTTTTTTTTCAATCAGTATTTTTTCGTGTGAGTGATCTTCGTGGTTTCTTTAAAACCTAGAAAAAATATATTTTTTGTAAATGTGTTATTGAATATTTTTAACTTTACTCAATATTTTCTGAGCAGGATACAATATGTAATTTATTTTCCTTGCTCCAACAGGTTATTCTAGGACATAAGCATTCATTCACAAGGCGGCCAAGAGTAACGCGAACGCATTCACGGGACTTATTATTTTTGAAAGTGCAGAGGAGAAAGTATGAGACGGGGAAGAGGGCAAAAGAGGAATATAGTACACTATTAAAGGCCTTTTCCTTCACGCAAACTACCCAAGGGTACCCAGAAGCAGAGTGGCAACGAAAAATACGCACCTTTAATCGAATGCGTGAAAGATCGCACTGGGAAAATCGACGTAATTGATTGGTTGCCTCTGCGAGTGCTCTCTTCCGTGATTGGTGGAGAGGATAGATACCCCACCTCTCGGTTGATGCTGTTCTGAGTTTAACCAATCTCGACAGCTTCTTGCATCAACCCGGGGTGAAGGCGTTTTTCTTTACGTATGATTTTCTCTCTCCCACGATAGCATTTTGGCCGAGTCCACTCCACAGCATGCTTTGCAATCGCGGATAGGCTGAACCGTTTTTCTCAGCGGCGCTCTTTCAGGCGCGTATAAAGGCTTTGTGCGGGATCCGGGTTCGAATCCCGGTCAAGGCGAATGATTTCTTCTCTGTGGATTTTCCGCACTGGTGACAAAGTCTATTCTAAAATTGATTCCTAACCCCAAGGAGAAACACGCAAACACACGATTCCTTCAAACATTAAACATTCCATAATTTCTAACACAATTTAATAAAGAAGTGGAATTATGAAGTTTAATTCTATTCATTTAGCCATGAATACGAAGCTCCACAAAGTCAGTGCGCAAGCTACTGAAGATAACACGCCATCCTCACAAATATTTCATGCAGGAAACCCAGTCCCACTTTGTCTTAACACATTTTTACTTGAAGAGAGGAAGTTTTTCATTTGAGATGATTCTGAGGCCATATTTTCATACTTGAGGCATAGGAAAAATTTTCGGGTCGAGTGGGATGCGGGATGTCGTTGAGGAATTTTTTACTTTTGACCAAATATTAAAAAAAAAATAATGTTCCGGTGAAATGTACACACTGCTAATCGCTCCATCGACTCCAAAACGACTCTTTAGATGAAAACTTCAGTAATATTCTTTGCAGACAAATATTTTGTAAGATTTAATTTAATTAAAAGAAAATGCTTTTAAAATAGTTATCCTCCAAGATAATTTTTAATTATTCTGTAAATTCTTCACCCTAAAATTTTATTTGTGACTGGACAAAAAAATCCTACAAGTAGTAAAGCATCACCCAGTTCAGACAACTTCTCATGTGATTTATCAAGGCAGTGAGTTTTCCATATTGGCTGAATTTCATGGCTATGAAGCATTCTCGTTTATATCGAAAAATAAAAAGCATCTTAATACTTAATAGTTGAATGTCTAGAATGCATAATATCTTTTCTTTTTTTGTAAACATTTATAGCCCAAACACCCTTTCCCCCACACTCGCCGATCAAGGAGGCTTGCAGATGTAGATATATCGATAGCAAACATAATGAACGGTGTGCAATAAAAACGAACGCAGTATTCAGCGTCAACACCTGTTATGCGTCAAAAATTGGAGACTAAATTCCTATGAAGCATAAAAAAGTGCTTTTTTGCGCTTCTATGGTAACTATCTGACGGCCCACAAAAATTACCATTCACTCTTCTGTTGACGTTTAACTTGTTTACTTGCTCATATTTTCTTTTCTTCCTTTCAGGTTAGTTTCTCATCGCATCTGTTTGGAATCGAAAGGCTCCGATCGCAAACAAAATAATGTATTCAGTGTCCCAGCCCCTGGATCAGCCTTTTCGGCCGTCGTAAGAGAAGAAGCCGTCCAAAGTAGTAATAAATACTGATGATGGCTGTGTTTCCTCTCCGCGGAGTATCTTCGTCCGTCATCAATTCCGAGTTGTTTGCTCTTGGATCACGTGACTCCATCACATCACATCGGCCGAGACGACAGGAAACACGGCCTCTGCTCTCGTAAATCCAACGGCCCCAATGAGGCTAATGCTTACATCCCTAACGAGCGCATCTTATCCGATCAACTGATACCTTCCTGGGACTCATCTCATCTTGTTCCCCGCTCGTCATCCGCCGTCGCCGTCAAAATGATGAACGTAGAACATCTGTGTCTGGGTCTGTAAGCAAGATAAGATCACCATGTGCAAACTATGGTTGCCATAACTTTCTTTCATTGATTTGCAGATAATAATGCAAAAATCACATGAAAAACTCCACGCAGCCTATTATCGGCCGTTTTCTAAACTTCGATGATTTTGAAACTCATGCGTAGTAAGAAGTCCCAAACAAAGCCCGCTCACATATAATCAAATGCCGAAGAAAAAAATATTGTATAAACAGGAGTAATATCAGTTAAAGTCTCACTGATTTCTCAAATAATGACTCATCAGATGTCAGAATTTGAATGCTAAAATATTATTTGAAAACATTTCTATGTGATACTAAATCCTCTTTCCAAAAAATAAATATATTTAATTACTCAGAATATCACTACCAGGCTAACTACTAACCGAATACTGCTTTCAAGGAATGAATTATTTCAACACTATTATGATCAGATATTTTCCCGAACGGATCGGTACAGGAATTCGTTTTACCCCCATTACAGTGAAGGATTTTAATGCATTCTAAGTGGAACTCAATAGTCAACTATGTCCGACACGCACCTTATTCTTTTTTCTCTGTAAACGCCCTAGGAGCCCCCGCAATACGCCTGTGGAGGTGAATTGCGGTGCTGAAAATGTAATTTATGTGAAAGAGAAGCTGAAAAGAGTTCACGCGATTGATAAATGAGACGATTTGATGAGCAACCAGTGAGCAAGTGGATTCCTAGTTGAGAATGTCAGCACTCAATGAAATTCATCGAAGGAGAGGAAGAAAGAGGTGGAGAGGAGAAAGCAAGTAAAGGAAAGGTCTCATTGCCATTCTTTCCTGCAATCAGCTGAGCTTGACTTCTGTTGCTTCTTCTGGCGCTTTTTAATCGATTTTCAGACATGTAAAATTGCGTAGACAGGTACATTAATTATATATCTAGTAATTAATTATATAAGCCAGAATAAAATAAGATCTATGTTTGCAATAGACTCGTTTGTGCTCGTGAAAAGAGAAATGAAAATTTATAAATATGGTAAATTAAAATACACACTGCGATGATGAAAGTCCTCATCATCATCACTGGTCAACAATCCTAGGATTGGTTTGACGCAGCTCTCCACTCAGTTCTCCTAACAGCTAATCTTTTCACACCTACGTATTTCTTCTCTTTCACATCCTCCTTCACTTGCTCCATATATTTTGTTCGAGGTCTTCCTTTTCCGTTCTTGCCTTCCACTTGGCCTTCGACGATTGTCTTCATCAGGCCATCATGTCTCACGATGTGGCCTATAAGGTTGTTCCGTTTTCTTATTAAGGTTTTCATGAGGCTTCTCTTCTCTCCCACTCTTCTTAGGACTTCCTCGTTATTAACTCGGTTGATCCATTTGATTTTCATCATTCTTCTGTAGCACCACATTTTGAAGGCCTCTATCCTTGCTTTCTCCGCTGCGGTCATTGCCCATGCCTCACTTCCGTATAGGAGCATACTCCAAATGTAGGTTCTTATAAATTGTTTCTTTACTTCCATATTTAAGTTTCCCGCTGTAAGCACGTCTCTCATTTGGTGGAGTGGTCTCTTCGCCTGGGCTATTCTGATGATAATTTCTTTCTTACTTCTCCCGTCACTAGTTATCTTGCCTCCCAAATAACCGAATTCATCCACCTCTATCAGTTTCTGCTTCCCTACTTTAATGTTAGTCTTGACTTCTTCTCTTCTGCTGCATACTACTAGCAGCAAAATCCGACTGCAGCAAATTCATAACTCACTGCCGCCACCAACTGGAGTTGGGACTGTTGTGAAACCATATAATATTTGCTAATTTTTAGATTCTTTCAGTGATAAAAAGCATAATTAAAAATAAGGAAAGATTAAAATGAGCTAAATCATATTATATTGCCAAATATTTATGAAAGTGCCTATCAGTCGCGGCTTTCCCATAAGGACTCTCGGACGCCGTCCCTCCCAAAGATATAAAAAAAGGAAAAAAAATATATGCATACATTCAATTATAATTATGTATCTAATTTACAAAAGTGTTTTTTTTCAATCGCATACATCGAAAATGCAGGAAAAACACACTAAATTAGCGCGAGAAGTTCGTATTTGTGGCCGCGGAGCGCTGGCCAGAACGCCCCAATCCATCCCCACGGAGTTATATGGAGATTGGCAGTGGTGGGGGCAGCTGGTGCTATGACGCGTCTAAGCTTGTGTCTTATGGAAGTAATGGGACGCCGTGCGAGCATGCGCAGAACGACGTATCTAGTGAGTTGACATCGCCGCGTCGCCCGCCAGTCGTATAATCTTGGTGTTGCAGTGTTGCAGAATACCTTGTTTTGGTGACCAGTTGACTTATTATGCGAAAATTGTTTTAATGTAAATAGGCCTAGTTGCAGTTGAGTTAATCGAATTAGTGATTGTTAGTGTTTTGGCGTTAGTGATTGTTTTGTGTATGAGTTAGTCATAATGGTCTCTAGATTGCCTTAAAAACTCACTAAATCATTTACCTTAAAAACTCACTCACAACATTTTGACCCCCCCACCGGTGGAGTGTGCCCCTCACAGAATTTGACTCACGAGCCGCCACTAAATTTTTTTAAATTATTTTTAAATAAATTGAAATGCATAAAAATACGGAAAGATCCTGTACTGCGCATAAATCTATCGTGCTCGGCGAAAACAATTTTAGTGTTTGACCCTTCGTTTCTTCATTTTAATATTAGTTAAATAAAGTCATTGAAAAGTCTTTTTGACTAATACTAATAACTTCCACTTCATGATCATAAAATACTCTATTTTAATGTTACTGAGTGAGTTGAGCATTGTTGGGGAAAGCGTGTGTGGATGAGAGGGGAAGAATGAATGTATGGAGGGTTGATGGATGATAGGAGGCGCTGACTCCGGCGCCGGAAACACAAAAGGGAATGACGCGCACTTCCGGATTTTTTTTTCTTCCCACAGAATCTGCCGACTGTGGCCGCACTTTGATTTCCGAGACGCCAAACCGAAGAGGTCAAAGACAGCGAATCAATTCCTCCGAATCGATTAATAACAGCATCCACTTCCAATGCACACGTCAAAGACACGTCCACGCGCTCCCTTGGCGTTAGTGGTCCAGAATAAAATAAGATCTATGACGTAGAGTTCTGTTCATATATATGAGCGTGCTGACAAGAAAGCAAGTTCATTTTCATAAAACTTTACAGGAGGTGAATAATTGGGGAATATTCTTTTTCAAGGTCCGATCGGTCATGACATTAAAACGAAAATGAAATTTTAAAGTTTCACTTGAAAAATTTAGCTCCACCAGCCAGCTACTTCTCTTCATAATCGCCATTCCGATTAACACATTGGTCATACCGTAGGAAAAATCTTCCAATATTCCATCATAGCAGTCAGCCACCGGTGTTCTCAGTCAATGCTCTGCGCTTGTATGCAGCTCGATGCATGAGGAAAAATACTGTCCTCTTAGCCAGAGCTTCATTTAATGATGATGAAGAAGAGAAGTAAATGATGAGAGGACGATGTAAATCAGAGGTGTAAGTAAATGTATATGAAATGTAGAAAAATGGATGTTAATTAAAGGACAAAAAGTCCTGAAAGCATATATTTTAAATCCACGATCTTCCCGAATCACCTTACCCATTCGCTGAACAAGAGCAGCAGTTGATATTCGCATCCTTGGGATTTATATTATTTATGCTCGCATCCTCCCCTGATCGCCTGCATCACGAACGCCTCGACGTTGACGTGACTCACAATATTTTTTCCGTATACAACTCACTCGTCAAATAATTTAGGAATTGCACTGCACACCTCAGAATGAAGAGATCAAACTGCGGCACGCACTTCACATTTGGCGCGAGGCACTCTTGATGCTGGCACGTTTAAGTGCCCACTACGCTCTCCGAATCAAATATTGCAACGCGTCGCATTCAGCATACATGCAAGAAATACTGCGCATTTACATTTGCGCAGAATTTAATTGGTCCTTCCTAAGGGTTTCATTTAGTAGAATATAGGACATTGAAGAAAAAGCTCTAATATATGAGATCACCCTCTACTCATTGACTCAAGACAGAAATTTTGTATATGATGGATGCCATTGGCTTACTAAGTTGAGAGCATTTGTTTTCACGTTACTTAACACTTCTTTGAATAGTGATGCTCTTAAGTTGACTGAAGCGTCGTCGTAATCCTTAAACGAGCGTTTACGGAAAAAACGAAATTGGCCCTTCCATTCCCTGCAGTGGGGCGCTGAAGCCTGTGTTGTGAAGATGATATTCCCCTCCGGTATTCCTTGAGGCCAGTATAGCGCTCGTGTGAATTAGAGCATCAGGGAGCATCCGATTGAATTACTTTTTCAGCACATATTGTACATCAATTGAAAATTTCGTCTCCATTGCTCACGAAGAAGGAAAATTATTAATACTTATAAGTTTTAATTTTCTTCATATTTCTACATCCAATTGTAAAGCTTTAGTTGGTGTTTCAATGCTGGCATTGGCCTGTGGACACTGCGTAGCCATAATGTGCGCATAATAATCCTCGGTAAAAATCTTCGCACTCTATTGCATGAGTGCCTAAAAAGTTACATGTGTCATGCATGGTATTTCATTGCCGGCCTCGGTGGCGGCGGGGTAACGTTCTCGCCTGCCAAACAAGAGGGCGCGGGTTCGAGTCCCGCCTGGTTAGGTTTCCCCGGTCCAGGGCATGGTCGTTTGTGTACGTATACTTGTTACATATGTTGATCACCCTGGTGTAAAATGGCCAATAAGAGCTGTATCTGGTGGTTTGAGAATAGAATAGAATTTTGGGATTTTAATTTATAGGCTTTACAGAACTTACATACTTTCAATGATGTTCGATAAGGATGAGGCTATCTTACAATTTACTTTAAATAACATTGCTCATGTAGTTATCTACAGATAATCGTTGGGTTTCTCCCCTCCATTGGAAAATCTTTTCTTTCCGTATAAAACATCAAATAAAGGCTTCCCTATTAGTGGCCCACGCTGCCCTAATGACCGCGTTGGGATTTCCCTATCCCCCCCTCCCTTCTTCTAACCCTATTCTCACTCCGGAGGCGTCGGCGTGCCCCCTATCGCAGCGGCGCTTCTTTCCTTCCCTACCAAAACCCTTCGCGGGATGACTTGACGAACAATCTAAGTTACTTGGCTACCGGCCCTATTCTGCTAAGAGCACGGATAAATGGCGGATACAAAGGCTGTTGCCTAAACCTGAAAATAGGGATAAATTTATTTTTCAAACACTCTCACAATTGACAGTAAATGAAAAATAAATGGCCAGCTATCAATAATGCTGAGCTAACAGCTGACTAACGTGATTAAAGAAGCACGATTGAATCAGCCGTAAGTTGGTTCTCTTACTCCAGACAAACTGCTCAAGGCATGCGAGGAGTTCGCTTAACGGCTTGATACGTGCTGTGTGACGTTTGATATTTGCACTGGTAGTTCTCCGGCATAGCAAAAGCAACGTGCTTTGTCATTAGATGCGTCATTAGGGGTCATTTAAGGCCTTAAATTGCAATTAATTAACAGATTTCGGAAGTTTAAAATCGAAGATAAGTTACGACGAGAAAAACGACCTCTTTCATTCACTCTATATTCATGTCAATGTAAAAAAAATACGAGAAAGCCGCCGACCGTTTTCATGAGTCGGTGACGTCGCTAGAATTACCGCTGACTAGATTTATGAGGGAGAACAGTTCATGGAAGGAAGCAGTTGAACAGAAGAGTTAAGGTGAGAACGTATCACGAAAGGGCGATGCATGAGATAGAGGGAACGCGGGCATGCAGTGACCTCCTCGGCAGGAGTCATTGACATCATCAACTTATCTGCGAGAGGGCCATTGATTTTTCTTCGCGAATCCCTCGGGAGGCAGGTGGGCGGCCGAAAAAAGGAAAAATGCGTTTCTTCATTTTTCTCATTCGATGAAATTTATTTACCAGCGAATAATAATAATCTAAATAAAACGATACGAAAAACAATTTTAATTGAATTCATTTCAACGCTTTCTTTTTATATGCATGAATATTTTCTATTTTCACGACTCATTCCGATAAAACTTGTAAATTATAAATAAAAAACTGGTTAAAGCAAGATCAATATTAAAAGTGTACTTTCACAGGATATGTTTTGAAAATAGTTCGCTTTTATAGAAATGTGCAAATTTACTTCAGAGTAGGAGAATTTCAATCGAAAAATATTTTTTAATGTAGACAACAAATGAAGATCACGCTATCAGTGAGATGAAAATGAATAATTATTTGTTTACGTCTGGGTAATTTCCAAGATATTGGGAAAGTCTAAAAATTCTGTAAATATTATAACTAAAGTAAATATTCCCAATGCAACACTGAATCATCTCTTTGCGAGTGAAAAACTCATAAAAATTAATTTCCGTGACCAAAATTAGTTAAAGTCTAAAAGGTTTCACTGCCAATACTCAATCGAAATATCACTTAATATTTATTCATTACAATTAAAACTATATTTTTCGCGAAAGATAATGCAAAAAAATGAATTATAAGAAAATATATACTTATTTCTATACAAATTAACCGAATTTTAAGCTATATTGAATATTTATTGGAAGGAGAAGGTTGTCGATATAACGAGAGCAAAAGGGAGCTCGTACGTTATGCTACGTAATAATCATAAACCGTATTGATTATTTAATCAAGTCAGCTCATGTTATCAACAGTGTACATCTTCTTGCTAATTCTCATTACACCCAAACGTTTCATTTTGTTTCTGCTAATAAAGGAAAAGTCTTACTTGTCAAAATTATATCACTTCCGTGACCAAATAGTAAGGAATTAATTTAAATTTGCATAGAATTCTGGTTTTAAATATGAAATAATGAATTGGATAGTGTACTTTAATGCATCATAGAGGCAAAGGTAGATGAAGTTTTTTTGGAAAACCGATCCAAATTTTGATCCCAAAAAGCATTGAAATGCATCAACAAAATCCTATGTCAAGTTCCTTTCCTGAAGATACCCTCCGATGGTTTCATTTTATTTGATACAAAAGCAAAAAAGTTATGCATAACTAAGAGGGATTCATTTCCCAAAATAAATAAATTCTGCATATAAACATTATTTCTTGTGGGAGCTTATCTCCAAGTTAAATGTTGATAGACTATAAAACGCCAACAGTTCCTGATACTTCGTATATTATAGTTTTTATTGAGTGCAGCGAGTCTACTATGAGAATTTTCATCTAAAAATACACATAGCTATATTTATAGTGAATATATACTCTGGCAAAAAATAACATGCCTTCAAATGAGAGAACTGACTATGACAGCTTAATCTGCATTTTTCAGAATCGTCGTAGCGCACGAAAATATACTTTCAGCGTCTTTCATTTTTATTTCGTTCCGACACAAATAAAAAATACTCGTTCGCTTTGGCAAATGGAGAGCAGAAGCACTTACGCGATCGCATAAAATCGCAAAGACATCGCTAGAGACTTCATACATATTCCCCTCGTAAAAGTCAAAATGCTCTTTTGAAGCAGCGTGATAGCAGAGGCAACGGAGGAAGTCAAACGCCTGGCATGTCCCCTGATGATATTGAAAGGTCATAAAGGAGAACATTTGTCTATAAGAGGAGCACTTTTATAGCAATCTCAGAAATCCGGACCCTTTCTCAAAATCTATTTTATAAAATGACACTTAAAAGTTTTTGCTGGGAGTTGTAGTAAATTATTATAAATTATAAACATAGACAGTTGTTATCTTGTGACAGCTACAAGGGAAGAATACTCATAAACGTCATTAAACCTCTATTGGTTTGTATTAAAATAAAATGAATACGATAAAAGCTATGTTACGACGCCAATTAGCTGCACTTTGCAAGAAATGACCCGCATCAGATTTCAAGGAAAAAATATATGCATTAAACTGCAGTCTTCAATAATAAAATTAAAATATTTAATTACACTCTTCCAATTCGATTGAATATGATTCATATGAAATTAAAGAGTAGAAATGCAGGTTTTTTTTAAGTTACACATCACAGATTGCCCCATACACTTAATTTATTTTGGTCTTCTTTTAAGTCATTGTTAGCCATGCAGGAAGTTAAATTCAATGAGAATGAGTGAATGATACTAGTGAAATTAGAACGATAGAGATAGGAAGCATTCGTGTAACGTGGATTTCCAGAACATCTAACAAGAAGAGAATTGTAAGAAGTTCTGAGCGCATCGATCAGTCCATAGGTACAGTGTAACCTCTCGTCCTCGACTACGGGAAACGATATCATTACTCGCCCTCAATGATGCACCCGATAATTCTGATATAACCGATTAATTCCTTTTCAAGCGTCAAATGCACTCTCCACCGTAATATCTTTCTTCCTCACTGTCACGTGAGTTGATTCCCTTAGTAATTTCAGCAACGGCTTTCCTAACTCTTCACATTCTCTTCTTTGAATTTTCCAAAGCTTTCGTATTAGCTGCCTCTTTTCAGCACAATCATAACCAGCTGAAGTATCTCTTCTCTTGGCAGCACTGAATCTCTCGCAAAATTTGGAGATATTTCCAGGTTGGTTGCAGGTGTCGCAAATTCAAGTGAATTTGTGCAATGCGACTCACACATTGCACAAAAAAATCACTTGAATTACACAAATACTTTGACACCAATTCAGACCCTTTCTCTAGCCAACTGCTAACGCTCGTAATTATCACTTTCTTCAACTGTCAGCTGTGATAGCACCTTTAAGTTCTCATCTTTACACTCTGTTACCACCTTCATTTCCTTCTCTTCCTTTTCCAGCAGTAATTTAGAATTTCCCACCTTCACATCCATTGCGTCGCCGTTTTTTTTCAGCAGCCTCTTCAGCCCACCTTATTCATTCGAAATCTAATGTAACATAGAGATCACGATGAATATTTCTTCACCAAGGACCGATATTACAGCCAAATTTGCTCTCTCACACAGGCTATAAACTTTATCACAGTGCGTCCTCAGACTTACTTCGTCCGGTTTCTATTATACGCATAAGTCCTCCAAATGCTTGGTCACACGCACCATTCCAATATTGAAAAACGCTCTCTCAAATCTCTTCCAGGCTTCCTCTGCTGTCTTACTCTCTTTAACTTCTACCACTTACTGATCTTTGACTTGCTGCATAATTACATTCTTAGCATCAGAGTCCTTAAGCAGCTTCCGCTGATTCACATCGCCAGCGTCATCACCCACACAGGAATTCACAGCTTCCGACGGCATACAATGAAAGTGAAGAAAAATTTCAAATTCCACGTGGAATTACAGAGTTTTCTTTATTTTTCATTAGATTAGAGGTAGATTCCATTAAGTCACGCCTGAAACAACTAACTATTCTGACAATCTTTGTAGTAATACTTTCATATTTGCGCTCCAGATCTCGTAATTTTTATATCTTAAACAGTAAAACCGCATTCCTATCTCCGTTGTCTCTCTCTGTATGCAACTTTAGAAGTTTCCAAATCTTAAAAAAAAACCACACCGCACTTTCAACGAACAACTCTTGCAACCTCTCGCACAAGTGATAAAAGCGACACTTATCCGTAGTTTATAAACAATCCTGGGCTCATATCCTGTCTAGGAACAGAAGTTAAGAAAAAAATGTTGGATTGGACACAATCTCATGGTACTTTTGAAAGCGTCTTTATTCCAGCGGCATCTTGACCAGAACAACTGAGCAACAATTCATGCACAAAGAAGATAACAGCAGAAAGAGCATATTCAAAAACTATCCAAAACGATATACTGCCTAACGATGTTCAAGTACGAAAAAAAAGTTATTTGCAGTCCACTGCGATCTTTTTTCCACAGGTAATTTATGTTCAGACGAGTTTCAAGACTTCAGCCCATAAGGTTATGAAGTGTTTACACGGCGGTATTTAGGCACGCCACGCCGGTAGGTTACCGAGCAAATGACCGAGGTCGTTTGAACGGAATATCGCGTTGCATAGTAGAAGCTTTCGCTTATCGATCGGTTTCCTTGTCATCATCCGTTAAAGGTTTATTTGATCTTGTAGATAAAATACAAATATGGAATAATGATCAAGCAATGTGTATGGAGAAAGAAAGAGAAATTTTCATGATAAATCAACACGAATTCCTGAGGTATTATGGGCCAAAACAAATAAACCCTAATGAAATGGTGTGGAGACACATAAGCCTGTTTATGGTGTTTGATTTTCTCTTCTGCTGTTTTTAATACAAGGGACACGCTCATGAACGGCGAAAATCGGACTCTACCATGTCGTGTGATATTAGTCTGTTTCCGTTACATGCAATCCTCGAGGAAAAGTGAATCATAGATAAAATGTCAACAGAACATAAAAAAGAGCTCTCCTAGTATATATATTATTTTTTTTTATATTTTTATTTTATATTTCAAGAGGGAATAAAATAATTGAACTTTTTACTATGAAACCCCGCTAAGTAAACGAACTTCATCAAATGAGTGCCCGCCGGTATCAAATAAGTATCAAATGCGAGATTGGAGAGAATTTTGAGGCTAAACAAATATTAATTAATCTAATAGAAGTTTAAGTTTATTTGCTAGACTAAATTACATAAGCCTTTCGATAAACATACACGTGCGACACTTTCTTAAATTTCAATCAAAGCTAGGAGACCAAAGAATAACATACCACGAGAAGTGACGCTGAATTTTCAACGAAAGCGGCTAGGGCGCCTTTCCTTTTTCAGGGACTCTTTTTCATTCATAGTGCATTAAAAACTCGTTTTCATTTTATTAGCCATTCCCTGATTCATATTTCTTTTGTTGGGTCATTCAGGGTTTACTTTAATACCAAAAAAATACTTGTCTAGCAACGCTTTGCATTATTTTTAAAGTTTCATCAGGGCATGTCAATGACTTAACAGGCATAGCGAAATAAATGATAATTCTGAAAAAAACATAAAATCTAACTTTAAAAAGAAGAATTTGTTGTTCAGTAGTCTGATGAGGCTTTCTGACGTAAAAGAAATACTAAAGGCCTCAGGAAATAAATGATTATTTAAAATGTGGCCAAAAATGTTTTTACATAATATACAGTTTGAGTACAGATGACTTTGATTGATTGTAACAAAAAATGTTGAGCGAAAGCATAATAGAACACACCTACATGATTTTTCTCTTAGCCATCATATGGTGAAGTAGCCAAGGGTTGATAAGCGTGGGTTTAAATAGAAGTCTAGAGCAAATGGCATTTCGTTTTTAACCGAAGCGCTTTTCCTCCTGTGGAATTTTTTTCGTATTTGGTCGCCTCAATATTCGAGTAGGGGAGACGAAGGAAGAAGAAATTTGATAAGATCACAACTGCTGGTTTGCAAATGGCGAGTGGGGAGATACGATCCCGTGATCGGATAATTCTCGAACTTTGGAGAGAGAGAAAAGGAAAGAATTTTTCGGATGAGTGGAGAAACTTGAGAGCGAATGAATTGGACGGAATTTGGGTCGGATGGAATTAGAATACTTAGCTGCGAGGAAGGGAAGAGGAGGTAGCTATCTATTGGAGACTCGACGGTAATGACATGGACTGGAGAACAATTAGAATTAGAGTAGTGTAAATGAGGACTTATAGTAGTTTCAATTCGCATCTTTAAAAAAAAGGCAGCATGTAGACGCCGTACAGAGGTCTCAAATCGAAATAAAGTTGGCCAAAATTAATAATGCCATTATGTGGCTCAACTTAGCAATGATAACGCCGGTTACCCTAAAATACGATGGTCTAAATCTTATTTCAAAATTTACTTCTCACTATCTCACCACTTTAACATTACATTGTGCTCTCACATGCAAAAAATAATCAAATATGACGATTGAAGTCACTGGTTTTAGCAAAATCATAAATGAAAAAAGTAATATATTAAGGTGAAGTCGAACAATAAAATCGAACATATTCACACCTAAGGGGTTTTCCTCTTGATTTTTAAGACGAATGTTTGACTAGTGACGAAAATAAAGCCGGGCGAAATAAAGAGTCGAGGTTGGCTCTGGTGAGCATCTTATCTTAAATCTTATCGACTGGAAAATGGAGCGAGAAATAATGGAAATGAGAAAAAAACTGCAACGTGATTCTCAATGCATATGTATTCGAAAATGGGGATCCGGTGTGATTTTGGTGGTTAGCCTTCGTGCTTCCCACACTTTGGGTCTGGGAGGGTACATAAATATGTCGATGAAACGAAAAAAGTATGTAAATACTCATAACCAAAAGGTTATGAGTATTTACATATTTATTTCGTTTTTCGTAATAGACTTTTTGCCCTCCTCGGGTCACCTATAAAAGGCCACCAAATCCAAGCGCCATTTTACAGACCACCCGCCCTCTCCAAAAAATCCCAGCCAATCACCAACACCCAACCCTCACCGTGCAACCGTCCCAGGTGTAAAACCTGTGAAACATTTTCTCCGCCCCCACTCTCTTTTCCCCGCAAATTTAAATGCCTACCGAGATTTCTAATTGTATATTATAATTTTGTGAAATTGGATTAGTGAAGTAATGGTAGGTGTCGTCACCTCCAATTTTCCTTCGTGAGTAACCCTGGACAACTATGTCTATAATTTGAGTTAATTTAATTTTTTGTAATTTGTGTGTAATTTGATTGGTGAAGTAAAAATAAATATTACTGTTTATGTATATATTTATTTATTTTTTACTTAAATTATAGGTCCAATCCCATATCAAAAAATCAAATGTTTTACAGAGACAGATCCCTCCCTGCTTCTGTGTTTTGTGGTGAAAAACCAATGAGCCTCCAAAACCATCTGCTCCCAACTAAAATGTTTTTCACGTCAATAAATCAAATACACGAGAGTAGGAATGACTATGAAATAATTGTTCAGGTGAAGCAAGAAGAGATCATTTCATATTTCTGGGCTCAAATTTAGGTTGAAATTACCCCAATTATCCATGCATCCATCCATTTGGTATACGAAATAATTCGAAGAATGCACGTTGCACCTGGAGCCAATCCAGATTTCAAATTTCGATTCCGACCGAAAATCTACTATTGGTAAAAATGCTATTTGAATTGGCTTTCATTAAAGTTATTTGCTGCTGAAAATTCATTTGAGGTTGAAAAACATTGATGCGAAAATGCATGATTAAATGATAAAAGCACCTAGATTTAAAAAATGCTTTTTAAATAAATGTGAAGTGATGAAATATTTATCGATAAATACAAATTTATTTTAGTAGAACTCTAATAGGTATATTACTTAACATTTAAATTTTTTCGTCGAAAATGAAAAAGCTGGGTCACTAATTGAAATCAATTACCTACTTCAATTGAGGGCGACTTGAATAGAAATTTATGGTCCACGCATGCTAAAAACTGAGTAATTATTGTTGATTTTCATTTCTACTCAAATTTTAGATTTTTAATTCGCCATGATTTTCCATTCCCATTTTACAGCAATCCTCCACACGCATAGGTATGTTGAAGCTATAAAATGCTAACGGCGCAGCACCGAAAATAAATTTCCGTGTTCATAATCAATAACACATATTCGTTCTTTTCTCCTTAATTACTTATTTTAATCCTAATGGATATGATTTTCTTTATGAGCAGAGAAAACTCCGAAATGGACAGAAAAACCTAATATACAAAGTTGATTTTTTGTCTCTTGAAAGATCTTATTTTGAAATGTGATTGGAAAGATGTCTACTCAGAGGTTAATGTTACTGCAGCATATGGAATATTTATTGATAGGTTGATATCCTATGTTAATCAAGCAAGTTACCTTAAGATAACTAGCCAAAAACACCGCTTAATTAAGCCATGGATGACTAGAACCTTGTCTATAAAAATTAATCGGCAAAATATGTTGTATAAGAAAATGAAAAAAACAGCCGAACAACGAAAAATTGGCACGATATTATAAATCCTATCAAAGGAGGCTAGATAATGCTACTCAAAATTGCAAAGAGGATTATTACTTACGCCAATTCAGTGATGCCGCTAATAATACAGCTAAAAATTGGCTCATTTTAGATACTATCACAGGAAGAAAACAAAAAGGTGGCTGTATTGAAAAAATTAGGTCAAGTAATAGGTCTGACTTAACTCAAATACAGGGTATTGCTATTGAATTTAATGTGTTTTTCGGTGGATTATGTGAATTTCATAAAATTCTATGAACGTTAAAGATGAATTCGTTGATAAGAAAGATTGGTTTCCCAATCACAATGTTAAAGGGTCCTTGTTTCTGTCTCCTACCGACGTAAAAGAAGTCGACAGTTTTTTAAAAGAATTACAACCAAAAAGATCGAAGGGGATTGATGAATTATCAGCCCTTGTAAAAGAAATTCGAGAAGAAGTTTAACCAATATTTACTTACATTGTAAATTTAAGTATACAAACAGGCATTTTCTCAAGACAGCTAAAAACTGCAATAGTAATATCGGATCAGAAAAAAGGCGATAGACTTGATATAAATAACTATATACCAATATCTTTATTACCTGTATTCTCCAAAATATTGGAAAAAATTATGAAAAAGAGATTATTAAATTTTGTGAATAATACAATTGCTGTGCACTGCCGTTTTTTGCATTTTAAAAAATGAAACAAAAATAATAAACCCACGAATGCAAGTATTTCATCAAACCTAAAATCATTTTCCCGGCATTTTTGGGATGATCCATTGGAAACCATCGGATATATCGGCTATCGGTGAAAATTGAAAGGAAACGAGAAAGGATTCGGAAAGCCATCACGAAATCCTTTTGAATCGAAGCCCTTGCATTAGAGCTTTCAAATTGATTGAAAAGGATTTTTTTTGTGCTGTTCCATCAGTTATGGTGAATTAGGAATATGAGTGCTGAATAAACAAGCCCTTTTAACGTTGAACCAGTGATGGAGACATGCGCCCAGTGGCCTCAAAGAGTCTGCCCCGTGATTTAGATTTCCACTTGGGGCGCATTTTAATCAGTTTTACAAAAATGTGCACAGCAAATAGCGAAGATTGCAGGGCGATACATTTTCTTCTCAATGCTTTCAAGAGAGTGTTTCCAATCACAAGTAATTACTATCTCATTAAGATTAAGATTACGATAAGAGGCATTCTGGCAGCCTCCCGTTCCAGCATACAATATCCTCTTCAATTCACAATAAGACCAACTCCCTTTCACTCTATCTAAAAATCCTATTCTCTTCCTTCCTCTCTCTCGTCTACCCAACATTCTACCCTATCACACTGTTATCAACATCCCCTCCCCGCTAAGTACTCGCTCCATCCATACCCCCTGGCTCCTCCGTATCTCATCTAAAAGCTGCCTCACCTCACCCACCATGTCCAGCACTTCGTCGCTGTTCCTCCTCTCCGTCCACTTCCCCTTCTCCATTGTTCACCACACCCACTTCTCAAACGCCTCCAGTCTTTTCTCATCCTCCCTCCTAAGTGTCCTTGCTTCCGCACCGTAAAGCACCAGTCCCAAGGAATGCATAGGAAAATTTATGACTTTGATAACCTTATCACCACGAATGTAAATTTCGGCTATGAGCTCTATTAGGATCTCTCTACCATTAGTGACGCAATTGATGCCTGGTTACACGGTACATTAACACGTACGGGTTAATGTCCAAATGTATAAACGCGAGAATGGACGCCAAAATGCACCGTCTAACCAGCCAACTTGTTCGATAATAGAACCTGTCCTAATTTGGTGCATGCATTCGTACATGTTCCGTTCCGGTCCACAAAAATCATGCACGCAAACAGACATTAACTCGTACGTGCTAATGTATCGCGTAAACAGGCCTTTATGCAAATTCTTTTAAATGCGCTGCGTTTGGCAAGTGGCTGACTGGAGCATCCTGTACTACGACATTTGTTTTACATTTATAGTCGGCTCATTGGGTGGTTTTAAATAAAAATAATTTGAAAAAATAAACATTAGGGGCATAATTGGAGACAAAAACGGTTAATGCGCTCTACATATTAGTTAGTCGGGAAAATTTTAGATATTTGCCGCAGTTTTTACTGTTACTAGTTCCGCATCGTCACCGATTTCTAGTATTGACGAAGTGGACCACCTAAATAACGTTTCAGCACCACAAATAATAAATAAGATTGACAGTAGAATACTGTAATATCTCTAAAACTTTTTATGAGAAAACTCTGCCTTTTGTAGCTATCCATGTGTGCTCATAGTTCCTTGTATTCTATAAATGTCTTAAAAATATAAATTCTTCATTCTATAAAAGATCGCAGCGCTTTTCAAGCAGGTTGGTTTTATTTGTAAACGAAAGGGAGTCAGCCAACCGCATCAATTTTTTATCGCGACGGGCAAACTGCAATTTCACATTTGGGCGAAATATTATAAATAATCCTGCTGAAATTCATCTTTTCAACCGTTCTTCTCTTTTATAAAAAACTTTTAAGGATTCACAGATGTTATGCCCAATATTTTAAATACATCTCTAAAATGGAACTCTATCTTTGAATATATGAAGAAGTACTTTTACAAAAAAATAAGTTCAATTTTATCACATATGTGATAGAAATGCACAGGGATATTTTAAATATTAATTCGATTTCACAATACTATATGAAATAAGGAATTATATTTAACCATTTTGGTCAACTCCCTGAACTGTTTTTGGTAATAATACTTCAACTGGTAATAACACTTGTACTTAAAAAACAACAGATAGTTCAAATAATGTGGACCAGCTTCCCAACTAATAAGTGTTAGCCTACTGCATAAAGATATGTTCAGTAGCTTGTACTCCGCACGCGTATATTGAATGAAGAGAATGCTTTTCCATGAAGACGACGGCCACCACACCTTCTCAAGCATCGCATTACGCTGGCTGAATGCGTAAGACCCTTGGGAGTCTGCGAACTGTATCAATTTTTTTGTTCGGGTCACGCAAACTGCAATTGGGCGTAATGCGAGCGGAGCATCAGGATATGGCTGGGAGGGTGGAATGGCCGAAGCCAATCTCCCGATTGCCCTGCCATCTGATGAGCACGACGATGATGAGGGCGATGAGCCCGTATATGCAAATGAGAGCAATTCGGAGAGTGGGAAGAAAGAAGAAAGCGAAATGAACTTCCGAGCGCCGCCCACACAATAAGCGGCACCGCGATCCAAAACCGCACCTCCAGTTAACCTCTCCGCTCCACTCGCTGCGCTTACCTTCCCAGCAAGAGCATCCCACACTCACACAGAAGAAACACATGTGAACTTCTTCATCCCCCCCCTTTCAACGGCAGCAGCAAGAACAGAACATGTTCAAAGCCAAACGCGTAACCAATGCATACTGGCAATTCTTAGGATCTTTATAAACCAAAATGCTCCCAAAAAAAACTTAAAATAGTCGTCATACACCGTTTTAAATTGATGAGAGTTGTTTGAACTAACTTTAACTAACAATGGCTCACTGATGGCGCAGCCGGGCATCGAAACTTCGGCAGTTATGCAGTTCCTGACCCGATGGCGATCCCGAGAACTCTTCACTAATTGTAAGTCTATTCACCGGGAAAGCACGAAATCTTTCTTAACTTTAGCTGAACTAATTTTAACAACTCATTCCAAGCGTGCATTTAAATTGGTGAAATAAGGAACGCGGGACCGGACTACACTTTGACTACACTACATCTCTTTGCAGCGGCGTTTTTACGCGGCGTTGACAGTAGCAGTGATGCACGGTGGTGCGATCTCCGCTAATAACTTCGTGCACCAATCCATCTACATTTCGATCATAGGAGGGGTCCCCACTCTCAACGTATGTACAAGGAAGAGCTCCAGCAACACACTTGGAAGGCCGCGGAGGAGAGAGGCGATCATGTTTCGCAGTCAAACACGCTGCGGCGTTGCCGAGAGAGGATTCCCAATAAACTTAAATGCTCCCACAAAAGTTCGAATAGTCGTAGGCTAAAAATGAGAGAAACATTCATTCCCAAATACCACGCACCCTCGTGTGAGTCGCGCACATTAGTATTTTGGGAAATAAATTCACAATAATAGTAGTTTTAAAAAATGGCAAAAAATAGCCTGAATCAATGAGAGAAAGACGACGGCATTTACATTACTAAATGGGAACAGTATTCTACTGCTTCCCAAGAAACAACAAACTTGCTTTTACAATCGATGGCTGCCAACCTCAACAACTTACTTACGCTCAGGGCACGCGAGAGGAACGGCGACAACCACTGTGTCGGGTGGACCGCCCTCTCGGTGCCGCAGCGAGAGAGAGAGAATAAAGACACACACTTGGCTGGCCAGAGCTTTTTTTTTGTGCCGCCGCATTGCGTCCTCACACTGAATATCATTAAAAGTGGGAATGCTTCAAGGCTGGCCCGCACATGACGCGCGTGGTACATATGGAAATACCTTAATTTGAACGCTTCACACCAAGGACGGATAAGTGGTTGCTTTATTTCCGCTCACAGGGGTAGAGCTCCTGAAAATTGTGGAAACATGGAGAACGTATTAGATGTACAATAAATAGGTATTTCAATCCAGTGCAATTTTTATTTACTGATTGACATGAATTTTATTTATTCTAAAATGGACGTGGACAAAGGACAAAGTTACAGAGCACTCACAAACTTGTATGGAGACGACCGGGACGGATGTTACACTATTCCTTCGACTCATTCTCCCAAAATATAATACCATCATGCGGGCGCCAGAATTTCAGATTTATAAACACACTTGAGCTCCATAACGATATTTTTTCACTTGAATTATTGACTGTCTATTCCTCTGCTCAAAATCGTTTGATCAGATTTTTTAAGTAAGCATTTTCCGAAAGAGCAGCTGATAAGAGGTGATTTAAGGAATTAAAATTATTCTTTTTGAAGAGTAAATGGATTCACCTTTGGAAATTGATCCATTTCCAAGAATAGCAATGTAAGATTAGATCTTAGATTCTCTTAGAGTATCAAGGGCAGAAAATATTTACGGGTTTTCCACCGGGTAATTGGCTCCATGCTTCCCGACTTTTCGAACAACGATGAGGAGTAAGTCGTTCTGCGAAATGTTGGGAGACATGGAGCCAACTACCCGGTAAAAACCTGATAATACCTTCTGTAAGAATATTTATATCCATTGCCGATGACACTAAGGTAGAACACATCTCCACAGAACTGGAAGTCCAGATTTTTACTCTCTACAAACGTAGATTTTTAGACATGCTAGAGACAGGTCTGAAATAATCAGGAAGAATCTAGTCAAAAAATCTAGATTTTCATACACGTCTTACTGATAAGTCTGAATCATGTGAATGTCATAGAAACCTAGAAAACAATAAAGCAATAAAAAGTGCAAGTGAGATGTATAGAGTAACAAAGAAATTAATTTCGAAGTACTCGATTTTTTAAAATCGGTAAATAATATTTATGTGATATAAAATACCGTACTATGCTAATTTAATGAAAATATTCTTAAAAAGTTAAAATGCCATTCTGATAGAAGCTTTATCTGCCTCTAGTAAATGCTCCAGCCGCCCTTTCGGCTTCCGCTAACACGATTCACCCCCTTGGGCCAGCCCTCGATCCGAGGGTGGCATCTACCCCCGCCCGCATTTGCCACCCTTTCACTCGCATCGCAAACCTCTTCCCCACCGCACACCCCCATCCATTTTAGCGGCATCGCTCCAGGCCACACCCAAGAGGCTCCCACCCCTGCGACTTGGGGGCAAAAGGCATGCGGGGTCGGAATTCCTGCCCAGATCCATACTCTCATGTCGTGGAGGTGCCTTCTGCCAGACAATGAATACAGACACCAATCGCAAATAATCAAATCCCACACGCAAATGCCTGTACACAGCTTCTTCATGAAAGTAATTTCTATTTTTTAAACCACCTTTCTTTTCTGCTACTCTACTCTAAAAATCTAGCTTGATAATAATATATGTAGAAAGTCTAGACTGTCGAAAATAGATTTTAGCACCATTTGTTTGAATGTCTAGACTTTAAAAACTCCAGAAAAAAAACATATTTTTGTAGCAAATTTAATCTATAACTTAGAAAATCTTATCTTTTTTGATAGTATCAATGCTACTTTTGGGATAATGTTTGGTTTGGTGTAGCATCTTTCCCGATCTTTTCCAAGTAGGACTCCCTGAAACCCTAGCAACGCCACCACCACCATGCGTTTACCCGTTGGCGAAGCGAACTTGCTCCGCTGCAGTGCTCTGTTGACGCATCATGTGAGTCTTAAATACCACTCGTTAATGCCTACACACGATACGTGAAAGTGATTCATAAGCCTCAACTATAATTTCCCTGAGGTTTCTCCTCACCAAATATGGCTGTTCAGAGTCAGCAACAAAACTCCATTCGGGTGCTCTATTGGCTTTCAGAGTTTTCCTCTAGTTAAAAACCATCCAAAATAATTTCTGTCTAAATAAACTTGTTAATAGTGATGAAATTTATTTATTTATTATCAAATTCCCCGTAAACAACACATGGTGGCCTTTTACAACGAGGATTTCTAATATTAACAAAGTACAACACAAACATCCATGCCCTGGAGAGGGATCACCTACCCGGACGGGATTCGAACCCACGACCTACGGTTTGGCAGACGAGGACTTTACCCCACCGCCACCGAGCCCGACAATAATATGCTAATCGAAGTGGTATTTTAAGAGTAGGCGACCGACAGCTGAGGTCATTAGCGCCATGAGGAAAGGGTTGGGAAGGAAGGGTGGAGAGAAACCCGGCGTCTCGGTCAGCTGGCTCTCAGCGAGAGGAGCCCAGGGAACCACTGCATAAAGTCCCTTCTGACGGACAGGATGCTGCACTTGAAATGCCATCCACAAAACACCAAAGCAGGGATCAAAAATTAAAATGAAAAACCTCCTCCACCGCTGGGATAGGAACCCGGAACCACAGGAAGAGAGGCCAGCACAATAGACAAGGCACCAATTCGATCCCCATCAGGCTAACTTCCGCGTCGATATACATAAATGCTCTCAAAAGTTATCAAATAGTTATGATACACCGAGAAATATAACTAATGTATCGAAATCACACCAAGGGAGGATTTAATTGGATGATTATTCCCGAACCGAAACCCAGAATGTCCAGGAAAAGCCACGTTGAATAATACGAAATTTGTGCAATTGCAACGTTTCGGAATGACATAAATTCCATCTTCAGGTCTATGTAAGATGACATACATAATGATACAACAAAATGACCAGCTTAGTAGATCACTTAAACATCAACAATACCAATTAAGTGATTTTTTCAAGTTGAACATATTGTTGCACAATCGTTTTTCTTCTCAAAAGGAATTAATCTAATTCCGAAACTTTTCCTCTGGACAAATTTTCTATTGTTACCTATCCTTGATAATTTGGTTATTTTTCTGCCTGCAAGGGGTGCAGAAGAAGACTACAGATTTTTTCCTCTACTCGTAGAACTAGAGTTCGATAAATTTCAATTCTTTAATTACATCTATTTTTGCGGTAACATTGTGGTCTCCAAAAATTATAGATATGGAGTATTATGCACTAGAAAGACTACTAATTATTTCCGTCCAGGGTTGTTAAAAGTTGTTAATTTGGCTAGGATATCTGGGGAGAATCAAAAAAAATACCAGATAAAAATACAAGTGAGTAAAAATTTGATGCTGAAAAAACTGCTATGCCTAAATTTGAAGTGAAAATCATAATAATCGGAAAAAATATAAATAAAAATCCCTTAATAAAAATATTTGCGTGGGAGAAATGGCATAATAAAAGTAGTAAGAACGATGCCTAGGATATTTTATTGTTGGACGATTTCAAGTAGCTTTATTACCTTCATTTGGTTGCCAAGTATGCAAAGAGGCTTTATATGTACGGAGATGAGGGCTGCTTGTTGTAGTCACGCCAGTACTTGAACGATCGCCATCAAAATGGTTCACGGATGAAATGATGCCAGATTTTGAGCATTTGAGTAAAGTTTGGCTCACTTTGCTTTCATGGGCCATGCTCAGATTCCATGCCCAATTTGAGCTCTCCCTTGTTGAGGAAAAAAATTATTTTCACCAAAAATCTCCGCCGTCTCACCCTCCTAGATGCATTGTTTTTCCGTTGATAAGAAATAAAATATGAAATTTGACCTCAATCGCCTTTATTTAACCTTTTAAAAACCAGAGGATAAGTTTAAATGGTATAATAAACAAAGATATCGTACTGTCTTCTAATTTTCTTAAAAAACTCACAACACATGTTTTTACTGCAATACAACCATTATCAGGTACTATAAATACTACACATAAGTACCTGATAAGCATAGGTACTAGAAGTACCAGATCATGATTATATGATCATAGAATTGACTACTGATTGATTATTACTGATTGATTAGTACCCGATAATGACTTTATGGCAATTGAAACACGTGTTATGGGCTGCTAAAATAAATTATTGTCAGTCTTAGTTGGTAGTCTTTGTATATGACTCGATATGCTGTTCCACGGTATATCTCCCTAAAAAGGTTTTTAGATTTAAAGTTTAAATGGTGATTTCAAAGAGATACTAGAAATTTTGACTCTAATTATCGTGAATGTGAGCAAATAATATTTAACCTTGTTTCCAAGATACTGGAAACCTCCTCTTACTTACTTATTACTTAATGCCACCTCTAGAAAAACAAATCCATTCTTGTTAGGAGTGTTGCTAGTTGTGTTCTAGTATATAAGAGGTGGGATTGTTTCAAAGGTATATTAAAGTAGCTGCCAATGTTAGTCAACGTGTGATTTCTTTTAATAAATGTCAATATTTGTCAAAGGCACTAATGAAGGCTCCAAGGAAGCTGATTTTTAAATTCTTTTCACGAGAAAAATAAAAAAGTTTAAAGCAAATACAACCACATAGTACTTCATCTGAGTGATCCAAAATCTTTTAACCTTATCTATGCGATTAAATGCTATTTATTGGTGAGATATGTTGAAGAAATTCATCAAGTAGCATATTTTTGTGTAACTTTATGCTCAACTCGGTACGGGTAAAAATACTAAAATATCATTAAAATGTTGTGTAAGCAAAACTTAGAGGTGTTGTAATAAAAGCGGGGTTGTGAACTCAGAAGTTTTTAAGAAGAAAAAAAATGTCACGTCTTGTAGCCGTGAGAATGGGTGACGAGTTGGTACCCGAAACGTCGGCGCTCTTACATAATAATCTTTGAACTGCCAAGTGTAAAAATAATTTTTACTCAGTCTATTTATCCTAAATTCTGCGGATGAAGATTTTGTGGGAGATATAACGCAATATTCAGTTTCGCTGTTAGTCTCTTTATTATTACCAGAAGAACATCAATATTAGTTATTATTTTGGGGTAATAGAGTCATTATCTCGCATATCAAGGCTCATTCCACGTGATGGGAATGTGTGATGGTGAATTTGTGAGGCATTCTCTTTCTCATAATAGACGCACACATTTGAGCGACCAGTTTGTCTTCAGAGTGCGAGTCGGCCGTCCGGGATTTCCCGATTTGACTTCTGCGCCGCCCTTAGCTTCTCATTCCTTCTTTTTCCAACGGGGTCATTCCATTCTCCTCGCCATAAAAACCTAGGTATTCTGATTGAAGGCATTATTCAATAGTGGAAGATAATTGAATTGGACCATCTCTGATTAAATATAAAATTAAAAAATTGTGATCTCTTCCAGAGATGAATTTGAGGCATTCATGGATTCTTCTGAATAACCAGGAGAAGGGATGAAAAGATTAATGTCGTGATTCAAGCAGCAGTTAATTTTCATTCTCATCGGCATCCGATCTCTGCAATTCTTGGACTTGAATTACGCCCTTTAGACCACTCCTCATCAGTAATCATTGAGTCAGAAACCGATAGTAAAAGCTTACATCGACAAAGAATATGCGTGCCTAGTTGACGTCGGAATGATTGAAAGAAGTGATTTAAAACAACATTTTTCATTGTATGAAATCAGTATCAACATCAACGGCCAAATATATTTTGCAATATGCTGGCTAAACAGGTTAAAACTATGTTAAATGATACATCAAAGTTAATTTTTCCTTTGTTGCCTATTTTTTATTGTAATTTATTTAAACATAATATATGGTTTCCATGTCCACGAGAGTCTTCATAAGGCACCAAATATTTCAGTAGCAAGCATACCGAGTTTGCAAGTAATGCATAGAACGTTCCTAATTTAAAGTTGCAAGGGGTCGTCAGGGAGAAGCACAATAATCCATTTTCAAGTTGCAAGTAAATCAAAGAAAAATATTACGTTCGAAACGTATTCATAGCAAAATGACTTGAAAATGTAGTTGAATTTTCGGAAATCATCATGTTTTATAAGCAAAAAAATAATTTGCACATTATATATACTCGAATACTTTACTTTGTTATCATTGCAGGGCTGTTATGTAATATGAACTTTTTTCTTGAGATTTCCTAAAAATGCAAGGTGAGTATCACAAACTGTGGAAAGTATGAATCCAGAATGAACCCAGTCTTTCATGATTTTTTTTCAATAAAATGGACCGAAGTCATTAGCATTATTATTATTTTTATTTTTAAAGTTTTCAATCTAAGAGATTACATGAGTATACAAAAGTATCATTGAGAAGCAGTAAAATTGAAGAATAGGGTGGATAAAGTATTTGATTTAGATAGGGGCTGTTAGGAGGACATGAAAAAGGGTAGAAAAAACAAAGATTCACAGTCTACATCTACATACTACCCTGCAAGACGCCTAAAAGGCGTGTGGCAGGGGGTGTTAGGACACCAGCCGTTTACAAATAAAAAGGAAGAGCTCTAAGGAAATTACGACTAGCATTTCTGAAAGTCCTTAATGATTCGGGGGAAAAACGAATTCCCATATCTATCCGTTCGGCAGAACATCTCTCTTAATTTATCGATTCTATTGGTCCTGGAAATATAGTGTGGCTCTAATATTATGTTCTCTGTGTCGCTCTTAAAGATATCCATCCTCAATTTTTCAAGCAATCTAAGCCTAGCGCGCAGCCTCCGACTCTCCAGCGGCTCCCAGCCTAATTCACTTAACATCTGGGTAACACTGTCTGTACACCCGTAACACTTTTTGACGAAACGCGCAGCCTTCCTTTGTATTTTATTCAGTTCGCGGATTAAGTCTTTCTGCACCGGATCCCGTATGCAATGAGGGATGAAACCAGTCTGGAGACAGTAAAGAATAGGACGACGAAGTGCAAGTAATTTGAGGAACGTGGATCGCCGAATACAACGAAGGAAAAACGGGAAATTATCATCATTAGCACTCAGTAGCACTAATCCATCGGAGTGCAATTTAATTCGAAGACCAAATGCTTCTAACCGGAGAATTGAGGGAGACAGGGACTTCATTTTCAAGGCATGCATTTTTGTCAGGACCTTGACTTGTAATAACTTTTCGATGAAACTGAACGACAATTTTCCAAAATATTGTCATCACAAAAACGCTTGCCAACCATTTCATATCATTACCAAATACACCTCATGTTGATGAGATAGGTATTTAAGCTACTTGCGTGACACAAAAATCTGTGCACAACGTGTTTGAGAAAAACTGTGCCAGATTTGTTAATACTTTCGACCGATTATAGCCTGATTGCACTCTCTATTTCCATACTATAGCATTAAACATGGATGCCAATGTAACTGAGGGATTTTATACAGCAGGAAAATTACACATAAAAGTATAAACATAGATTTTGTCTACAATGAGCATCAATATAATTCTACCCAATCGAAAAATAAGAAGTGAAATTTCAACAGTTTAACCATAAGTATATTATTATCTATACGTTAAGTATACGTATTTAATAATAGTTAATAATTATTTTATCCAAAGCCATTATTACTCGGGTTTATTTTACGAAATGAAGATAATTACTTCGTTAAAATTGAACGAGGGACACTAAGTGTATGAAAAGGGCAAAAAAAATCTTCGAGGCACAAGATTGGAATTGAAGAGAACGCCGAGTGGCTGCCTGAAGAAGATAATTCTATTGAAACGAAGCCATGTATAGCGGCAGTTCCCAACTAAGAAGAATTCTTTTGAAGATGGTTTCAAGGAAACGACCGCGGTTATGGTGAGAATATCCAGCGGCGTTCAATATGACAATTCATGCGAGGAAGAGGAGGTCTCGTGAGGGGGTATTCTCCAGTTAGAACGAGCGAAAAGATATCCTTTGAAGAAAAGAATTCTCCAAGTATAGATATTTTCTTCATAAGAGATGAAGACTATTGTGTGCAGCAGAGAAGATTCCAGGCATGCATTGAATCTAAGTTGATCATTATTAAGCATCAAAGGCGATAAAAACGCTTAAGAAGTCATCAAATAGGGAATCACAATGGCCTCCCATCCATACCTCTGATGCTGTGATCTCCGGTTGAATTAATCCATTGATTTGTAAAATCTTCTTCTCGACTCGGAGAAAAAATATGTTCGTGAACAAAATACAAGGAACCTCATCATTTCAAAGAAACAAGGAAAATAATTATGAATAATATGCATTTCATGTAGTATTTAGTTGTATCACATAGTTACTTTACGAGATTCAATTCCCGCAACAATATAAAGTACTGAATATAGCCAACGAGGCACAAAAAAGATAGCCGTGGTTGTTGTGGAATGCGAGTGAAAGGTGAGCAAAGAGAACTAAAATTGAAATTTTAATTGTAGAAAATATATTGGGATAGGAAAATATTTAAAATTGTAGTTAGCTAATAGTTAGGTGTTGTTTTATTCTATAGCCTCAGTATTTACAAATATTTAAAACAATCCATTTCTGGCGAACAAAATTTACTTCTCATTAGCAACTGAGCAATAAATTTCGGTAGAGAAATTCTAAGTCGGTTTGTAAAGTTGAGCTGAAATCAAGAGCATTTCAATAGAGGGGTTTTCAGTTGGCCGCTAAATTTTCTGTAAATCACCGCTAGCTTAAATTGCGTTTGGAAAATAAGCCATTCGCGTCGTCAATGGCAAAGCCATCAAAATTCTACATCATCGTAAGAGGTTAGGTATGAATTTTACGCATCTCTCCATTCCTCTCTCCTATCCGCCAACCTTTTCATAGTGACGCATGTATTCTCTTTTTCGTCTTAAAATAATCTGTCCTAAATAGCTCATTCGTGGACGCACCCTTGGCTTCTTCCAGTCAACCTGTCCTCAGGCGATTATCTTCATTATTCCATAATGTGTCACGACATTGCCGACGAAGGCGTCTAATGATCTTTTTAGGAGACTTATCTTGTCTCCCACACTTCCTCATTACTCACTACGTCCATCCATTTCATCTTCATCATTCTTCGTAAACACCGCATTTCGAACACTTCCGCTCTTGATTTATCCCCAACTATCAACCTCCATGCCTCGCTCCCATAAGGAAAGATCCTCCACATTACCATACTTCTCAACTTGTATTTTCAACCGTAAGTGGATATATACTTCTTTTTTGTGGAGGGCGCTGTTTCCCCGTGCTATTTCCCTTACGATGCATTTCTTGCTTCGCCCTTCGATTGATTCCTAGACATCAAAACTGTTTCACCTCTCCGAATTCCACTGTGGAATAAAAGTTAGTTAAGGCTAAGTTCAGTAATTTATATTCGTGGGGAGCGTAGCCGCCCAGTGTATGGCTGCCGATCGAGGGGTCATAGTTCAAATCCCGATCGAAACCATTGGACGCCTTTCATCGAAATCTTCGAGAAACGAGGAGGCCCAGGGGAAGGAATTGGCCCCTCTACCTTGAATAATTGAATATCACACACCGATGGCTTAGATCAGGTCGAGATTCACCCTCATTTATCTAAACCAACCTTCGGGTTAAGCCACTGAGCGGGCAATAACCCACGGTATGCAAAATCCTCCGTCATAGCATAATAGTCTGCGCGAAATTCTCCGATATTCGTGGTGATAAGATCAATAGAACTCCTGGTTAGAAATATTGATAGTGCTAAAATGAATCCGCACTAATCCCCACACTACGAATCCTTTTGAAACTCGATCAAATTGCGTCGTGAGTGTGTGAGTGCATTGATGAAATCGCTACGGGACTGGCACACCACCTGCTCTATGCAGGGCCCTTAAGAGCAGTTATCGCCATACTCTTCAAACTCAACGTTGATCCGCGTCATACTGTGCTGCCCTCACGGTGAATGAGCGGCAGAACCGAGAATCAGGCCAATGTGGTGGGAAGCAGAGAGGATAGGTATAGAAGCACATCGAACCTAAATCTGAACGACGACGAACAAGCATGGGTTGGGGGGTTATCTAAGGACTCCATAACCAATTCGCAGTAACTTAGAGATACAGTTCGAAGAAATCCATTAACTGGCCTTGAGACAATTGAGAAAAAACTTAATACGAATTTTCGAAGACATTCAAATAGCAGGCGTTACTTGTAAAATTGAATAACACTCTCAAGTTTGACTCCAGCCTATCCTTTTCGCTAATTTTACCGAAATGAAAATACATGCGCCCATTCCAAAATAGTTTTAACAGATAAATTAGAGCAGAAGAGTAGAGAGTTGTGCGACTGAAGTGAATTAAAAAATCATAAAAATATTAAACTTTTCTTTATGTAACCTAATAGGGGTATTATTGGGACAAAAAAACTACTCACATGACTTGAGAAGCGCCACTAAAATAAACAACGACCCCATATCTAGATAAATACAGTTTGGAATAAAAACTGTCTGATTAACAGCATTTTATTAACACTAGTTGCCGTAATTTAAAACTATTTGTATTTTGCTTTTTTCTCTCATTGTCAGTAAAAAACCATGCTAGAGTTTTGATAATTATTACATCCTTACCGAATCTCCCAAGTGAAAGATATATGATCATTTATTTTAGTTAACTGCGAGGAAAGTATTCTCGCACCCGCTTGCCCCTAACCCCAATCTATGATCCACAACGGTTAGGGGTTCTCTTTATCTCCAAATATCTCGCGCCCGTGTTTATGTCTTCCAGCACGTGGGTTTCAATATTAGGAGTGTGTTCCGGGTGAGGGTGTTTGAAGCGAAGGTGGGAGCAAGAAGATATTGGATTCTCAGAGGCGTGCGGTGGGTCTAATAATTTGGATCGATATTGATTCCGATAAGTCTATCGAGTCCAATCAGTTAGCGTTGCCTAGCGACGCTTCCTCCCAATTTAAGATCATCGGATTATCTCGATACCATTCTTGGAAGTGTGCAAAATTGATAAATTATAATAAAATCAGAAGAACTGATATATTATAAAATGTTATATTTACACTTCCAACCATTTATAGCCTCATGAATCAAATTTTGATTAAATGAACACGTACGTTCATTCACTTTTCTAACGGAGATTTTTTTCAAATACATCGACGATACATGCAGAAAGGTTTCTTAAAAGTGTTCAGATCAGAATCAGCGTTGGTAAACAAATCGAATGGAATTCATTTAGTTGATTCACAAAAAATAACTTTTATACATTTCGTCAATATGCTCTAAAACGGATATGGTTACACTGCCTAAGGTGCTTTCTTTGCGGAAGAAATTTTAAAGTAATATTTGTGGGGACTTTGCATTTAAATCAAGCCCTTTATTGGTAATAAACATGGACTAACTCTCGGTGACATAGAGAGAATGAAAATAATGTGGCCTTTTTCGTCAAATTCGATGATTAAATATCCGTCCATGTTTGGCTTGGGATTCTCACTTTTGATTTGATTGCTATTTTCCGAATTATTTTATTTTTTATCTGACGACAGAGTTTCACATTGCATTTATTAAAATCCTTTATTGTACGGAGAAAAACGAGGTACCACATCCATGCGTTTGGCAAACTATCTTTCTTATTTTACATTTTACGCCAGACTTAGAAATATAGCGAGGTTATAAGGTGATGCTTTCTTTGTCGCTCTGAAAGATGCCTGCTCTGAATCAGAACGCAGCCTCAGAGTCTCCAGTAGTTTCCAGCCTAAACTGCGTAAAATCTATGTACCATAGCGTTCAAAGACATTGATTTAAAAATTCCTGGCTTTCTCTATCAGTCATTGTTTCTTGATCTGATTGCGATGCACTTTTCTTAGCTGTATTCTTAATCTCGATAAAATCAAATCTCCCAACAGGAGCCGTAACTGTCGACTCGATCCACACAATATTCGTCTCATTCACGTAAGTTACGTCTCTGGAGACATTCACCCTGTGTATCAAATTTCACGAGATGGTATGCCACCAGCGCGATTCGAGCATAATGGCAAGGAGGAATAATTCAGTGCATTGCTACTTACCGCGTGGAGAATGAAACTGAGTCGTAAAAGAGGTTTTTCCACTGCAACTCTGTGATGCACTCGTGAAAGGAGGGAAGCCAAAAGCAATAAATCTTACGCCGAACATTCTCTGGCCGTTCCATTCCATGTGATGAATAACCCTAAAATAATAAATGAAATTAATTTGTATGAGAGGAATAAAACACAGAAGTACGTTCGTTTTAACAGTGTGAAACCTTTTCGGCTTTTCGATCGATGGGCTCAGCTCTTCATCCTGTTTAGCAAGTAATTTGGACTAAACAAGGGATTCTCTTTCGAAGGCTACTGCGATGAAAGGTTCATGCGATCATGATTTCTTGGAGTTTCACCGTGTTTTTTCACGTCTTAAGACGGCTAATAGCATGGTGGACGCAAAAAAAACATGATCAGACTAAGGTTTTCATTTTAATTTTTTCCATAAGGAAAGATAAAAATTCCCAAAGCCTGAAGGAACGTCCAGAAAGTTTGATGAAGATGAAACATTACTCCGGCAGGATCGAACCCACCCGAATAATGAGCTCTTTCCACACGTCACATAAGAGGGAGCGAGCCATAGCACACATTGACAGCTGTTCACATTGCCTTACTGTTAAATTGAACTATAAATCATTAAGCGTACGTATCAGTTTACCCAGCAAAATAGCAATTACCTTTAGGGAAGTAATGCGTCTTCAAAGTCTTTTTAGCTAATCTGGAACGTCCACAATGATAAATATGCTGAATATCAGTTTTTTACATAAATTGTACTCGAAAATAAGGAGTCAAAATTGGAGAATTTTTTACCTTGGATTACTAGACGGATAAGGTCATTTCGCTCCTCCACAGTCGAGGAATAAAACAGGTGGCATTATCTATTCACAGTACATCACTTTTTTCTCATTTTTTACTTTCCTCAACCGTATGCATTACATTTTTGTGACTAGTTCAGTGTGGAATTGCATTACTTCATCAACCTTTCTGACATTATCACATTGTGTTTCGGGAATAGTCACTCTGATCCTCAGCTCCTCCTGCAGGTCCTAAGTCCCAGAGGCCGGGTGCTTATTACTCTCTTCTATTATGTATTTGATGTTAATGGGGACATCGCGTTCTTCGAGGACAGATTGTATTCTCTTTTCAGTTTGGAGGTAGTAGTGTTTGGAGTTTAACCACATAATGCCATACCCAACCAAAATGTGACCCATATCCTTGTCATACTAACACAGCGATATAGAATCGTTTTCAATCTCTTGATTATTATAAGTGCTTATTCATTTAAAAAAAAACTTTCCATTCAAACAAATTTGGTTTGCGAATTTATTTTGGCATTTTTCTTATATATTTTTAACTTCACTTATAGACTAGATTATGTTGGCGCGTCGTGTATATTGAGTAAGTTGGGTAGTACATCCTGTAATTTGGAACCCATTTCGACCCCTTCTGCCCTTACGAGCCCCCACCCCAGAATTCCCTTAGATACGCCCTCCCAACACTCCTCATCTTCCCAATCGTGTGACTTTCAATTTCTCAGAAACGCATTCCCGATCTTATCTATCCTACGGTAGTGACTTTAAAAAATGTGCACTTCAGTGATAATTTTTGTCTCCTGCACCGGGAGTATGGTTCACATTGACCGATGAATACGCTGCTCCCTTAATATGTCTACAATAAATTATTATCACATAATTTTAAAGTCAAAATATACTGATTATTTTAGACAGCTTATTATATGACAGCTTATTTTTACTAGGAAAGCAAGCTAGTTGATTTTTTTATTTGAAGTCAAAACCCTGAAATCTATCAGTAAGAGGTATTATGCCATTAGTTTTACTGAATTCTAAAACAATAAATGTAATTATAAAAACAAAATTGAGATTCTAAAGGTCCAGAAACATATCGATTTTTAAGTGTCATATATATTTCATCGAAATACTTAGCGTGAGACGACGCCTGATCTATAGGAGCGGAGGTGGTTCTATGAGTGAAAATACTCGCGTGAACTATAATTGAAGCCCATACAGCGAAGAAGATTGTGATGGGAGTATACTACGATACGGACTCTAGAATGTCATTTTTCGTCCGTGAGATGTAATGGGCTGCTACCTGGGGTGTGGGCGTCACCAATTGATTGGATTCAGACCGCCAGACAGAGGGAAGTATCCTTTCAAGGACATGCTTTGAAAGCGACGTATTTTTCTATTGCAAGGCGTGCGGTCTCATTGAAAGGAATGCGAGTGTGAGTGCAGAAAGGGATATTGCAGTGTTGGAGTCTATTCCGAATGTCCCGAGGAGCGTTCCCTCTTTCACGGCGAATCTTTTCCGTTCCATCTGCGCGGTTTCTGACGCTGGCAGCCGTGATGAGAGAAAGGTTGCTTTGAGGGCACGAATGAATATGCCGCCTATATATATTCCTAGTAGTCGACTGCTTCCGCGAGCCGCACTCTCGCAAGCGCGAAGCAGACATATCACCACGGGCGGCACGAATGAAAAAATGCTGGCCAAAACCTCTGAATTTGTTTTTTTTTTAAGTATGAAAGTGGAAGCTTTTCGCGATTGTTGTCATTGTGTCGCAAAATATTTTGAAGCTCACCGTTTTCCCTGGCAAACTTCCTTTAAAATATTAAATGAAATTTAATTTGAACAAATTTCGCAACTGTTGCCCGTATTGAATATATTTTCGATATTTTGCATTTACTCAAACAAATGGTATCTAATCCTTTTAATGAAATGAAATAAAAATTTCAAAATTTTGTTAATCTGTTTTTATTTTTAATTCATAAACTTTTATGACTTAGTTGTAGTATATGTGACCGATATGATACAAAATGGCGATTTCTGTTTTTCATCAACTTTTTGTGTTTATGCAGGATTTGAAAAAGGTCACCGAGTTAGCTAGAGATATTCACACCACATATACAGTCAAACTTTTAGAGTGTAATCAGTCGAAACGATCTGCGACCGAGTCAGACACGAAAATTAAAATCGATTTTTCAACCGTGCGGCACAGGCTGGAGCTGGCTGCTGGCCACAGGGAATACCGTACTTGACGGATGCTGGAAACTGAACCTTGTACTGCAAAGGCATTGAATATAATCATTAATATATTGGTATAAAATTCTTTACCATATATTTTAACGTGATTTCTTCTCGGTCTTGTAACATTTACCACCGATACATTGCAAAACGCCGGAAGGTGATTTCAGAAAAATATTTGCACTACTGCTTGCTTGGCTGTGGTGTAAATATCTCGAGGTAACTCGGTAGTCTCATTTTTCTAAGGCTACATACCTACGAAAATTAGGCTAAAAACAGAGTCTGACATTTTTTAATATATCTGTCACAAATATAACCACTAAGTCCTGAATAACGGTGAGAACTAACAATATCAAGCCGTTTCATTGCCAATTGATTTTTTGGCATTGCATTACCACAAAAAATAATCACATTTTGAATTACCCCAAATTAGGTAAAAATGCTGAAATTCGGGAAAAAAATCAATGTTAGAGGTGGTGGTTAGCTTTTTCGATTTCAGCCCAATGTTTGGTCCTTCAGAGCGTGTTAAAGAGAAGTGGCTCCATTGGCACAAAAGCTTACGTGACATGAAACGGAAGCTCAAACAGCGGTAAAGTTGGTAACAGGAAGCTACGAAAGGTTATGGACTATAGCGTGTACGTCTACAAGATCAGAAAGATGTAATTTCCGGTGTAAGAGGACGAAGTGAATTTCTTACTCACTCTCTCTTCCTCCGTTGTCCTTGTTCACTAACGCTAATACCATAGAGTAAGTATATTATAGAGGGCTCACGGCATAGGAGGAAATCGTATCGACAGTTTTAATTCTCAAAAAGCAGGAAGATGGCACGATAGTAGCTAGCCAGAGGCGAGAGGGTCTTTTTCTTCAAGGTCACCTCGCCTATCCCCTTTCCTTCCCGCTCCCCCTCTTCCAACTCTGTCAGTCCCCGAGGAAGATGATGTTTACATCGGCCCGCATCGGCCTTAGAGAGCAGAGAAGAAGGAGAGGCGGCGGCGCTCAGTGGCCAGGATCGCGAAAAAGTTGGACAAAAATCAGATTTTCGTTGGATGTCTTTGAAAATTGCACTCCACACGTATTTTGGCATGCTACTTTCATTTCTGCATTTATTTTCACGAAAAAAATATTATTTTAGGCGATACCTGGAACTTTAACTTATTATATGGCAAATCGTAACGCTAACTGCATAGACGAACGCAAATCATGATAACACATGAAAATAAATGATAAGTAGTTATGAAGTATGAGTTAATGATCTTTGAAATTAGTCAATAAACAAAAAAGGCTAACAAGAGGGTTGTTGGGTTCATTGACTTACGTTAAAGAGGTGCGATTTCCAGATTTCGTGAGGTTCTTCTGTATGGACTAAAGTAATTTTTAAATAAATGTCAAAATAGTATTTAAGTGACTCTTTTATTCTCATATAAGCATGGTTAATGATTTATAACTTTACGGATTATGTATTATAATTATTCATCATCAGATTCTTCCCAATCCCACCCATCCCTCTCTTCGCATTCGCTCGCAGAATTTTGAGACTCTAGCAAGACCAAGAGATCACGAACCTCCTGCGAAAGATCTTTAAGGCCCCGACATTTGTTCAGTCAGTTCCTAATGTGCTAATAAAAGGGTTTGATGTCAGGATCAGTCACCGGAAAATATCCTCATTCGTATGAATTCGAGATATTTTTCTCGCGTAATGCTCGCGGTATTTTCTAATATCTTTATTGCGAGATTCCTGGGCCTCCTCCGATAGTTCTTCAATAGGAAGAAGAGCCGACTCGATTACATCTGCACCATGTATGCACTTTGTGCTCCGTGGGTGGCATGTAAAACCATCCATAATGTCTCAAAAAATTTTACGCTGTATCTAAGCAGAACTTCTTAAATTTTACCGGATCAATCAATAATCCGCAAGACAGAGATCTCAAAATTGTTGAGAATTGAAAGATTAATTCTTCTTCTACTCCTGCAAATTACTTGACTTCAAGCAGCTTCGTTTTCCTAATTTTGGAGCGCGTAGTAACGTCAGTGAATTGTTTACTTGGCCTACACCTTTGTACATCGGATGTACCTGTTAAAAAATGAGACTACTAGAACAATATCCCAGGGGACCCCATGTCACCATTAAAATACTAGGAAAATACGAACCCGAGGTGCTTGGAAGGTTGCGAAATACATAAGGGAAATCAACAATTTTGTTCAACCAGTTGCCATTCCTCTAAAAAAAAGAGATTGATCGTGAACTAGCTCGCCATCTTCTCTCGTCGGAATAAAAAAATTTCATGTTCAAAAAATTAATAAGCTCAAGTTTTGCCTTTCATCTCCGTGTAATCTGAAACAACCCCCTAGATATGCATTCAAATTCCTTTTTCGAGCAACTATAGTTTTTTTTTTCTCCAGCATTTTTCCGTGCAGTTCTCGCCGCGTAAATGCCCATGAAATTTTTGACAGTCAACAATAATTACACAGGTTTGTAAAAAGCTACACAGCAGTCCTCTTTCTACAAAGTTTAAATATAAAATAGAAGGGAAAATATGAAAAATAGTGCTTGCCTCGTCTCAGACCAATTTAAAAAAACGGAAACTAGAAACGGAAATAAATGCAACATAGTATACCTGCTCAATAATCCTTATTTATGTGGTTGTCAGGAACTAATAAATTACTGAATCACATTTTTTTAGTGATCACATCACTATAACTTCTTTGTGAGATCACTGTTAAACACAAAAACTGTGGCCAAAATAGGACTTCTCAATTAGTAATGGGTATGCGTTCACATCGACAGAAAAGGAGAAACTGAAGGGTACCAAAATGTTTTGACCGCTATTTGGACGGAGTTAAAAAGAAGAGCCATGGAAATGTGGCCATTCCCCCAGATAACTTGTAGGGGTAGGGTTGGACCCCGTAAAGAGAATGTGAAATGTTTAGATTTTGTGCGAAAATGCATGCTAGCGGCGGACCTGCAATACAACCCGTCCAAAAGGAGGCGGGTGGAGGGTAAAGACCTCATCTATTAACACGTGTAGCTTCAATTGCAGGTCAGACCGCCCCTAGGAAAGCAATAAACTCAAGTTGGGTGGTGCACCAAGTTAAGATAACAAAAGGTCCCGACTAAGGACCACTTCCCACGTCCCTAAGGTCCGGCATGTGTTCGGGAAACGGGTCTCTTGCCACTTCGGATTGAAAAAAAGGAAAGCCAGTAGTGGATTTTCCCATTAGCAGAGCATGCAGCCTATCGTATTTACTTCAATAGATTACCAAAACGCGATTGAAGTCGTTCTGAGAAGCGATCGAATACAATACAATTAACGCTAAAGACCTGAAAAGAAGGAAACCGGTTGGGTTTTTAATGCATACTGTGTGGAATACAACAAAGTTTATTTTTGTGTCCATAATATATATTTTATTAATTAAAATGCTCATTTGCAAACTTTGCTGTATTCCACACAGTATGCATTAAAACCCAACCGGTTTCCTTCTTTTCAGGTCATTAGCGTTATCGTAAACCTCTAGATAAATACCTGAAAATATCGAAACCGGTTGAGTTTTTTCATTAGTACTGTATTGAATACTAAATGGTTTAGTAAAAGTAAAAATGAGCAAAAATTGGTCTTTAGCAACTGCTAGATTAGGAGAGGAAAAATTTGATTTAAATGCACGTTTACAGCACTATTCATAACATCTTCTCAACCACAATATCCATCTAATTATTAATAATATTTTCACCGCGGGAATAAACTGCCTCACGTTTATATCCTACCGTTTTATTCTGCCCTCAGCCTTGCTAATAAGGGACATGCAAATATCCTCACTTATCGTCAGTTATTATCGATAATATACGGGAACATCGGCGACCAACTCCTTCTCCATCATGTTTAGCATGCTTATTCCAGCGCTTTCATACCCCCTTTCCAGCCAAGTTCAGCATTCTTTCTGCTTTCTTTTTTTCGCCTCTTTAATGTTCAAGAGGCCTGTTCAGACAATGTCGCCTGCTAAAAAAGACAGAATCCTTCACTTCCATAAGCTTCCAAATTTGTTTACATAAATATCGTCTTTTTCCTTTTCCTTTTCGTCCAAATGATATGCATCGTGGGGCACCCCCGTCCAGTTGCATCAAAATATTTGCAATTTGCATCAAAATTTTTGGACAATTATTTTGATGCAAATTTGACCGTGGGACACCGGCTTAACCTATGTGGCCTCTGTGTCAGCGCTTGGCGATGCTTTTTTGTCAAGGGCCCAGTGAATGGTTGGTTTCATCCTATTGGATGAAAATTTAGAACCTGCCCTATTGCCTTGTCTACACTACACACTTAACTTAAGTGACTTCACTTAAATATAATCTTAAATGTGGTGCGGTAGCTACACTTGAGCTTTAAGTCGACTTCAGCACCGTGATTGTCTATATCGGGAAACAATTATGTTGACAGATGAAGGTCTAGGAGAGCAATTAGTGATTCTTTGATCCAAAGCGACTGTTATTTGAAATAAACTTCCAAACTCTGTGAATTAACCATTTTGGATTCAGAAGGTTAAAAGGAAAGACCGATTTCAGTTCCTGAGGGAACGCTATATGGCGAGAGGTGATGGAGCCAGAGGAATTTAGAATTACTAAGCGTGACTTCGTGGAATGACATATTCATAACGTAAACAAAAACACTTATTGCTAGTCAAATTCCACTGCTTTATTAAAACCATTTATGTTAAATTCAACCATTAATTCCTCCCACGCCCAATGAAATCGCCACATCTTATCTCCCTCGGCATCCCTAGGACTAACATTAAAGCCCTATGCAATAGTTTCAATAACAGTGTGTGGGAAGTTACTGAGTGCATTCGTTTACGTTATTTTCGATTATGACACCATGGAAAATAAACTGTTTTACCGGATCCTCTGCCGTCGTCTCATTGTCAGTCTTAAAATTCCTTAAAACGTTTCTAAGTTTTATAAATCGAGTTTCACCGTGAGCAACAGGCATAGCAATTAGTTTTCATGGAAATACAACCAACAATAAGATGAGAAACTCCACAAAATAAATTCGTCGATTTAATTACCCCAACACTAGAAATTAACTAACGAAATAGAACGCTCAATAACCACATCATACAATACAGCACAACTTAGAACATAATCAACGGGATGATGTGAGATGGGTATTATGTGCCATTTACAACACATGAAGAGCTTCAACCGTGCGGAAACAGTTGCCTACGCAATTTAAGTTGGGTTCTAAGATGACTTAAGTGGAGGTGTACTTAAATGAAGCTGGTGACACCTACACTACCAACTTAAATAGAGAGCCAACTTAAGTAGTCACTAAGTTACTAGTGTAGACCCGGCATATCCTTCTTTACTCTCCGATCCCTCACCCCCAGGATTTTACTGCGAAAACGGACGTTTTATGACACCGCGTAGCGGAGCCTTAGACCGTCTTAACGGGGTATGTCCACGGGATCATCTAATATCTAATAAGAATATTTGTAGAAATTTGTACTATTTCAAACTGCTCTAAAACATCAAGCCTTGCGCCGTTACTGAAGGGGTGGAGAAAATTCTGGTTGAAAATGACAAGAATGAAAAGTCTGTACCAAATGTTTGGCGATAAGTGACGTTTCATCCCAGTTTCCTGCACCTTCTATGTTCTTTCATTCTCATAATAAAACTTCTGCCTGTTCGACCAATGAAACTCAAGTGGCATGATTCACAATTGCCATGCTCAAGTGGCAATGCCGGATTGATGGATGGGTTCTATTTTGTCTTTGTTACGACACAGAGCTTCACCGAGAGTGCAAGGGTTGTAAAAAGAAACATTGAATTTATTTTTGGGGAATTTGTTTGCAAGCCTGTTGGAAAGGTCTCCCACAAAAAATGACCGGCACCAATTTTTAGAATTCTCTGTGATGGGGGAAGGGAGCAAAGCTGTGAAATAGCTCGCGTTTTCAACTTTCTCTGAAGGATTTTAGTTTAAGTATTAAAGCTGTAGCCATTTGAAATTGCAATTGATTTCATTGTGGAAAGTTCACAATTGAAGTTGACTGCATTTAAAGGTAGATTGACCAATCTATGTAACATAGAATGAAAGGAGGATAACTTTTGGGAGGTTGGATGGCATCAGTAACTCGGAATGATTGTATCACCATAACAAGGGGTTCTGTATAAACCAAATTCATGTTTGTCATCAACTATGGATATGGAGAGATCGAGAAAGTTTATGTGCTTTTTGGATTCTATTTCTACTACGAAGGTAATATTAGGATGTCGAGGATTTAAAAGATTCAGAAAATTATCTAATTGTCTGACAATTCCGGTCCAGCGGCAAATGATGTAGTCAACATAGCGGTACCAGAAGATGTTATATGAGATAGAATTCCCGAATCAAATAATTGGCGTTTTGAATTGTCCGTAAATATTTCGGCTATTACAGGTGAAAGGGAATACCACATCGCAAGGTCGTCTGTTTGGTGATAAATATTCTTATTGTACAAAAAATAATTTTGGCTGGCAAGCTGTTCCATTAGACAATGAAGTTCACAAGACACACTGATTTTAATACTGTGGTCTCTCAATAAGTAACAAAGTTGTTTGTACAGGTACAGAAGTAAATAGATTTTTTACGTCAAATGAAACTAGCTTGGAGTTGGATGGTGACGTATGAGGTGTTGAAGTTTGTGTGGCAAAATGATGGGGCTATTAATATTATATTTTCGTGAAAAACCAGGCAATTGCCTAAAGATGATATTTAATTTAGGGGCTAATTTAAAAAATTACAGCAGGAAGATAAAGCTTTTTTAACACTTTTTTGGAATCTATCCGTTGGATCACGGGAGAGAATCACGAATGAGGTATCCTCCAACACATCATCACATTTGGCGATGCATGAGACCTTATTACGGATTAGCACACTGTTCCTTTTTTCTGCTTTGGAAATAATAAAATCTTCTTCGTTTACCTTCTAATTGATTGATCAAAATCAACTTGGATGTGATTAACTTTCATACGGTGAGATGTACTTGGATTAGCAAAGGTAATATAATTATATATATTGCACAATTTTATTTTCCTACATTCTCGCGCCGGAGGGCTACTTGTACGTCGACTCCGTCGAAATGTTTTTACATCAGATGGAAGTTTTTTAACCTTCTATAAACACATCACTAGTTTTTACTCGTCGGGACATAAGTCCACAACAATGGAGGAAAATGAGGGTTACACCTCGGGAAAATCATTGATAGATGACATTTCAGCCACTCAGAGGAAGTACCTCCGCAAAGGCTCGTCAACAGGTCGGTTGCAGTTCGAAGTTTGGACTTAAAACTTTATGTTGCATAATCTCTGCCTTCTCTTCGGATTTCCACCGCGTCCGTTGCCTTTTGGCGAGAACAGTATCGACAAAAGCCAACGGACGCGGTGGAAACCCGAGGAGAATGCAGAGATAATCTGATCAACGCCGCGAAAATCTTCGAACCTACTTTATGTTGCATGATTATAACAAATCCTGTATTAGTGTTGAAAATCTGTATTTAAATGAATAACTTGTTATTAAAGACAAAAAAATAGGTTTTGGACTGTTAAAATGTGTACGAAAAGCAATCAATATCTAATATACATAGAATCAAATGTTTTATAACGATTAATGAATGGATAACTCAAGATTCTAACGCGATAACATATTTTAGCCTACGAATTAGGATTCCCCATGAGGCCTACGAAGCAAATTTTGCTTGCAGTTTCGATACACAAAACTGCATAATAGGAGGTTTATTTCCGAAAAAGGGGAGGGCGGATAGTTTTGAATCGCCATATTTTTCTAGTGCCGCAGCATCTTACAATTGGAATATGCCAAAAATACTCCATTCGATATTGCTATATAAATGCTCACCGCGTAAAATGTATCTTTGGATATTTAGTTTTTCGGCCCCTGGGAGAAGGGATTCATTCATATAATGAGGCAAGAATTTAAGCAATAAGTAAACCCGGGCCCAATTGCAGCCGCTATTTGTTTTACTTTTAAGTACCTCAACTAAATGCTAACGCTTAAAACAAAACTTTCCTCAAACGACAATGCGCTTACAACTAACAACGCTTATCACAACTCTGATCAGAATAAGGTCTCAAGGAAAGACAAAAACATGCATTAGATGATCCCCGGCCCCATAGGTACGTAAGACCTGAAGTAGAAAACTAGTACAGCCGAAAGAAACCTTTCCATTTTCGACGTGGTAACAGAATGGGCCATTACTCATCCCGCTATCGAGCAAACAAATCAAGGTCACCGACCACCCCTATTCCCAAAAATGCTACTGCTGATCCATACCTCTTTGTGTTCGTTTGAAGCTGCGCGCTTAAGAATTCATTACCAAATACTTTTAAGCTTTAGTAACCAACTGTGGTGAAGAGGCTATGACCGTTAGCGAAAGGCAAACAGTGCATTGTTGTTCAATGTAGAGATCCAATCTCGCATTCCCTTTTTATTGTAATATTCCGGCACTTGGTGTTGTAAATAGCATTTACACTTCACCAAAGTGAGGTATTTCCTATTTTAAGTTCTGAAGCACACTACGCGAAATGTATTTCATCCGATATGTTGATCGTTCAACGATGCGATGACCATCAATAAGAATTATATTGTCTCTTGAAGCGAAAAGATCTTACCTCACGGAAAATCTCTTCCTCCTCAAAACAAAACCCTCGCCTCGCCAGACCTATCTGATGGCAAAACGAACTCTTTTAGGAGGCGGGAGCTTTCTGCGTAGACCCAGGCCAGTAAGGAAAGCCTGACGAGGTGCGGCCATTAAAAATGCATAACTCCCCTTGTAATTGAGATAAAGTTACAATTCTTTCACCAAAAATAAATTTATAGTTTTGTCCAAATTTCATACGCAGCATATATGGACCTATATCGTAAGATACGAAAGTTAGCAGGCGATTGATTTTTACCCTGCAAAATTCCAGATTTTTCGTCCGAAAGATATATAAACACACATAACAACGTTGAAACTGAGTTATGAACAAATTAAAGTTTACTAGTATGGAAAAAAATGTGATATGAACATTTCCTGCAAGTTTCAACTTTATACTAAGAACAGTCTGCCGGAAAATGGATTAGGATTATAACCTCGGAAAAGTGAAGTAACTAGCCGAAATTCGAGAAAATATTTTTTATAACAATTGTTATAAACAAAATCGAATAATTAACGTCTCCACTTAACGTAGCAACCCTTTCTGATTCAGAATATATTTTTAGACTTGTGGAACGAGCAAATTAAAAAAATTGCCAAAATTCTTCTAGTGACATCTGGTTAATCGCTCTAGAACTACACCAAAAACGTATACGATTTTTGTACGTGTGGTGAGCTCTCTATATATACTTACTCTATGCTAATACTATACGCTCCCTTTGCTGGAAACTAGACTAGTGCACATCACTATACCGCGCTGTACTATCCGTGTTCATTTGTGCCTAAAACAGTTATACGATGAATTCTAACTATGTAAACTATACAACTTTTTACTCCGTATGTACACCTCGACCGGTTCCAAGTGCCATTTATAAAGAAATATAAAATTTATTTCTTGAAGCGAATGCACCGATAGCTTTGAAAACGAGGGAGAAGTCGAGGGTTGTATAGGGATAGAATGACCAAGGTGGTCAAAGGTAAAGGGAGCGGGCAAGGGAGGAAGACGACGACTAGGTTAGGAGGGATGACGAGGACTTGATAAGGAGTAGGTGGTAGTAGTAGAGGTGCGATGTGAGATAAAAGAATTCAACAGATGCTTATCGAACAGCTAAGAAAATGTCAAAATTTCAGAATTCTCAACAAAATTAAGAGTTGCACCTTTGTCAGTGACATGTAAAACATTTAATTTAAAATCAAACGCATGCTTTTTAAGTCAATGACTAAAGATAAACAAAGGTTTGTCCTTTCAACAAAGAATATTGAACTTTCTACCGAGTCAAATCTAAAATCATCAATTATATTTTTCTCTAACCTACAGCGAGGTTGTTAATTAACACCTTTGGCCACAAGATCAGTCAATCTCTCCAGGATTCTACATTTTCCATCGGCCGTCCCGGATGAAAGCACATATTCCTGGCGCCTGCGACATCCGTCTCATTGTCACTGGAATGAGCTGACACCCTGGTGACGGCCAAATGGACGCGCTTTCGGGTATTCCGCGCGTAAATCTAAGGGTTAATGCGGACTCTGTGCGACGCGCCACCTGGTGATTGGATGCGGAAACATACACAGGGTCCCAAAACTCCTCATTCAACCAACTGCACTCCATCAAACTCTTTGAACGCCGAAAATGTAGATTCACTCACCTGATCGAATTGAATTCTAGCTACCGAGATGAATAAATAAGCAACTCAAGGGACACATTATAAAGTGAAATAAAAATCGCTTTGTTCGTTCCACACAGCAAAATTTATAAACCCTTATCATGGTTTCCATACCGCCATTTAAATTATCTCATTTTTCGAAGTCCATTTCATAAATGCTGGAGAATCAGAGAAGGAGGCGGGAGTGTGGCGTGCTGTCTTGTGTGTCTTGCTTATAATAGCACTCCTTTATTATTCCACATAATGAACATTCGCGACCCATGAATTTGCAACGGATTTGAAATTTATTTGACTATTTGTATGCCGAATTTATTCTTGATTCAATATTTATATAAAATTTGATGTTTCATGCGATGGAAATTGACCTCTAAAGAATTGGACCCTTACATCAAACTCCTTATACTGACGTCACAGTTGTCCTGGTGAGTAAGTTCTCCTTCCTCATACTAATCCCTCCTCCAGCATGCCTTCTCTTAAAACATGACCCACTCACTTCTCGCGGCCTTCGCCCCCCCCTCCCCCCCATAAGCCTCCTCAACCCTTCCCTGATTTTCCAGTAGTTCAAGGAATTTAATTCTAAAATTTTTGTAGAGTGCGTTCGTTTTTGTTGCGTCCTCTAAATGCATGAACTGGCTCCAAGTTCAGGGGGGGAGGGTACACTCGGGGAAAGGGAGGTGAAGTGAAGTGAAAGCCATCGTGAGGGGGGAATTGAAGAGAGAGAGAGGGGAAGGTTGAATGTGAGCGTTGAATGCGGTGATTGCCTGCAAACTGAAAACCTCCCTTATTTTATTATTTGTCTCGCTGATCCAACGCAATTCAAACAATTTTCCTGTAAAAAAGGTGCACCTTGATAATGAAACAAAACCACTAAAGCCATGGTCAGTGTGAGTAAACATTCAAAGTAGAGCGTACAAAGTGAATTTGATTTCCCTTTATAAATCGTGCTTCGACAAAATAAAACGGAGAGCTTACAAAGCAGTGTTTTTCCTTTGACTCCCTCATGAATAAGTTTCACAAATTATAAATTGTTCGATCGATACTTTTAACCAAAGGAATGCTTGCGGCACTACCATAACTCGATCACACTCGGATCTCCCCCAGAGAGAGATAGAGATAGAGAGAGGGGAAGAGGGTGATTAAAAGTGAAAGCAGCGTCTCCTGTGAATGGCTGGAGGGGGGTGTATTCTCTGGGGAGGTGGGGGGGAAGAGAAAGAGCTGTTTTTATCGCACTCCCCCGACGGGATTTATGCTCGCGCCGAGATTTTGCGACTATGAAACATATCGGACGGGGAAATGCGACAATCAGCGCGCCTCGCTTCCTCGATGTGATAAATTGGAGAGTTCACAATGCATCCTGCAGGCGAGGCGGCGATATCTGCATATGCCAGGGCTGAAAAGGTATTTTATTCTTCGAGAATGAATGATGAATACGCATTGGATGCTCCAGCAAATGACACTGTTAATTAATTTCCCAGCGCAATAACATCGCTTTTAAAATACCTGCATCAAACTACATTTACAAAGTAGCCGCGAGTACTTATAGTGAAGACCAATGGGCTCTCATCCCATTATCTATTGAGTGTCATTTGTATCGCAGGACTGTTTTTAAATCTAAGTTAAAATGAAAAAAGATCAGAAAAAAGTTTGATAAAGAGGGCGTAGATTAAATTGCACATTAAATATAAAGAATTCTTATCATTTGACAAATGTTTTCTTAGTTTTATCTCCATTTTTATGCAACTCGATAGAGGAAGAAATACTTAAATTATATGTGAGGCCAATTTTCACAAATATAAAGACACTATCCACCCCGTATAAAGAAAATAAAAAGATCGGAGATCAGGGAAATAGAGTAAAAATACGTTAACACTTGATCTGGGCGAATGGAAGAAGTGAACTGAGTATTATTCCATCATGAAGCTATTAAATTTAAAGAGTGGGATTTCGTATGGTGTCCACGGAAAATAAGGTCTGGCTATTTAGATGGGCGTTGGTCATTTGAGTTCGCGAACTTTCCACTGATCATTCCTATCATAAGAAGTCCTGCTTTTTTGTGGGACTTAACTTTGTTCCCGGAATTATTTCCCATCGTCATCGGCCTTTATGAAGCCGGGAAGTCAAGTTAACTTTTCTTGATCTTTAAACTTACTCTCTTCCTCCGATCAGTGCCTCAATTCCAATGTTCACAAACTCTATTTATAAAATTCTTGCGAAATTTACCGTGTATAGAAGACAACAGGAGAGAAATTAAGTAGGCGGTAATGTGGAGGATGAAGAAAGCTAAAGGAAGAACTCGAATAAAATATATGGCGCAGGTCAAGAAGCATCTGAAAGAGAAAGGAAAACAACGAAAGTGGAATGCAACGTAAAACCAATCTTATGATTGTTAACTAGTCAAGATAAGAAGACACTCTTAAGAATAACGCATAGAAATAGAGTATAAAAATTTAGCAAGACTTCGCGACGAAAAATATCTCAAAATTTCAATGAAAAACCATTATTGGAAGTTTGAATTGACCGAAAATTGAAATTGCAAATTTGCTTGACTTTATTAAATTTTTCCATACATTTAAAGAAAAACGTGCGAAAAAATATTTAAATGGAGAGCTGTTTCTTAAATTTTCTTCTTTTGCGGCGCCTAAAAAATCGCTCGATGCAAGGAAACAGTTAAAGATTGATCTCGTGGCTTAGTCTACACAGCGTCTTCACTAACCGAATATCCACATTTATAGGAAGCATAGTCGTGTCCTTTTTATTAAGCCAACTGAGATTTTCAAATAATTACAACAATGAAGCTATATACGTGAACCTGTTGTAAAACACTACTCTAAGATCTGAGCATGGAAACTTACAATCAGCAGGTAAATAGTTTTAACCTGTGAGACCTCTTTCTAGGCGACAGGATGTATTATCATGTCGCCGAAGCATAAAATGTAAGGGTTTGGTGCAAAGCGTATTATAAAAGAAATTATTTGCCTCCTGAGATTAAAACTCCATATTCTTCAATCTTTAGTGGTGAATGCTAAATATCTATTTCATTTGATTCAACGACTTTATAAAGTCATTGAATTTCAAGATAAAGACCAATTCAAAAGGATTTCAAGGAAAAGTTCTAGGATAAAATTATGGTTCAGTTTTCCTACATTATTAAAATTCCCTTGGGAAAAATGAATTTATCATATTTTTCCTTCGTGTAATGCAAAACTTACAAGGATCCTTAAACGGGGCGACGATACTTCAAAAGCTGAGAGGTTATATATTCTCTTTCTATACAAAAAAGCATAGCTGTGAGAAAATCAGTTTCCCATAGAGGTTACCCAAATACCCTGTATTTTTGTCGAGTGAAATTTCCACACATAGGAAGTGGCGTCTTGTCCCTTCCATTAAACAATTCTGATTTTCAAGCAATCTTCTGACGACGAAAAAATTGCATCATTAAACAGTTAAAGGGTACCCAATTGGAAGAAATTTTCAAAAAAATTATGACTGGATGGTTATAGAAAACTAATAGTTTTTGGGACAATTTCATTCAAATCAATTTTTTCCTACACATAATGGAATGAAACTTATAAGCAAATTCTTAAAAGGGGCAAAATTACTGCAAGCGATGGTATTCATAACAGAGAAGCATTTTAATCGAAGGATTATCTGGTCGCGAGAGATATAGTTCTAAAAGTAGCTATAGAGAGGCTATAGCATTGAATCATTTTTCACCGATAGACTTTTGTCTCGGAGTCTTTTTGTTTTGACAGCAGATCGTGGAGCTTAATAAAGACTGAGTCTTTGCTGAGTACATTTTTCAAGTTTGTGTAGGTGGATTCCTTTTCTATCCTTTAGCCATTTTCGATTTCGGAGCAATCGTCGGACGACGACGACATTGCAGCAAAGGGTTGTGCATTCATATGCTAGTGCCCTCCTCCTGGATCTTAACACGACAGCACACTGATAACAGTTCGATAACATATCGGTATATGTACCACTATATTATCAAGACAAGGAAATATACTAATTATTCCATTGAATAAAAAAGGAGGGTTTTCTAGTTCAAAACACGTTTCTGAAATACCTGGCTTCCTGAGAGTTAAAATCCTAAGCTTTTTCAAAGAAATGTGGCGGTACTAACTAACCTTTTAATTTATTGAAGATATCACGACCGAGTAATAGTGCCTGTGGGCACCAATTTTTCAACGATTATCAGATTAGGTTAGGTAAAACGTTAATGTCCACTAACACGTCATGGTCGTAAAACAGTGAAACCTTCATTATTACAATAAATTGGAAAAACCAATCATGTTTCGTGGTTCACAGTTGCTTCTCTCACTTGCAAATAAATATGACCATTCAAAAATATTCTATCGAAGAAAACATTTATGATAAAGGTTATTTAAATAATGTATGATTTTTTTGGACAAATAAATTCATAATTTTGATATTAACCATATTCAACTAAAATATAATTCATTGAAAGTCAATAAAAACTGAAATTGGCCAACAGACTATGACCTTTCTAGTAAAAATCAATCTTAACCTTCTTGCAAATATATCAATCCGAGAATACTTGCAGGAATAACTTCGCCACGGGGCATTTTGCTTCAAGGGCTGAGAGTCATAGCAGCGGAGCGTTTTCCTTTCACGCAAGGGCCGCAGGCAACACACAGGATGCCGAGGGAGGCTTGCGGGTGCTGAGGTGTTGGGGTAGGGGTGGTTTGTCCTTGGCTCCGAGTGCACCCCCGTGTATTTGTGTGTGTGTGGCACATCTCGTTCCTGCTTGCTTCTCGGGGCATTGTGCAAGGGGGTTGGAATGCGCAGGTGTTGGAAGTAGGTCGGCCGGCGAGAGAGGGTGCGCCTGACATGTGGGATGGGGAGGAGCCAACCCCTTGTTCGGCCTTGTTCGGGCTTGAGGGTGAAGAAAAATGATGCGACACCGGGCTGGAAGCGAGGGCTTACGTTTAAGTATTTAGGCAAAGGTAACCCAATTCCTTTTTTAGACATAAAAATATCCACAAGATCAAAACTGAATTATGGTACTCATCGTGGCACTAGCTAGGACACCTGATAATTTGCTTTTTTCTATTTATATTATTGCACTCTACTTGAATTGAAAAAAAATACGCATAGATTTTTTTTTAGAGAATCAATATGTTAAAACTAATGGCACACTTTTTCCGTTGATTCAATAGCAACAAAAATGTATAATAAACGGTTCACTTTCGTTAACTCTCATCAACCTTCACACCCTAATTTCATTATTTGTGGCCGACGCTTTACAAAATGTCGGACCCTGTTTTTCGTCGAAATGAAACGTTAAAGAAATCATCTGCGACCGTTCGCAAAACAAAAAATTAAATCGATGTCTTTGCCATGCCGCGCAATCCCTGCTGGTGACAGGTGTGAATACATTGTACAGCTTGTAGAATAGCGTCAAACCTCGTTAATTTCTCTAAATTTATCTGCAAGGTTCTAAGGAAGAACTCCATAGAGAGAACGAATAACCAAATGTCGACCGGAACAATTGAAGCCAGCATAAACAATTGTACATAAAAATTTGCGCCTCTATTTGAAAATTGATTGCTTTCAGATACTTAGATACTCCGTCAATTACAGAAATTATAATTATTATTCAGTTCCACCAAACGCGAATTAACACCGACACTACACCATCATTCGTAGAAATACTTGTCGCATTATACTTTTCAAAGGTGTCGCAACATTTCAAATTATTGGGATTTTTGTTGCTCCATCGCCCTAAAACTGTACTTGTATTTAACTATAAGTGTCTCTTAGAATAACAATATGAGTATATTCACGCAGTGAGGATTTACGACGAGAAATCTTCGAAGTTCGAGATGGTCTAGGGACAGGAACGGAAGCGCCTACCGACCCTGGGTGCTGGGTACCGACCCTAATGAGTGTTTTTTGGCGATAAAGTTAAAAAGGTTATCAATTAATTAACTTATACAATATACATCTTTGGCTTAGTCTGCGGTACATTCGACCTCATATATCCGTAATAGCTTTCTGGTTGAAAAATGAGTGAATTGTTTACATTGGTTGAAATGTATCAGGGAAATATTCCTACTATTCCATTGATTCTGTTTTATTCATCTCAAAGTACTTTTAAAAATTCTACTTTTGTGAGTATTAGGCTATTATTGAAATTAATAAATTTAGAACTGATTATTTTTCACTTACATGTGTATATCTGTATCTCTTATGATATCATCGAATGTGGCATTGCTGTGTATGCACTATGGGAGACATAAGTATCCAAACACAGCATTTCCCTCGACTTTGAGAGAAAATCAGTTTCCTCATCCATGGCATATAATTCGTGTGAATTCTGAAGGATGAGCCTGAAATGCGTCTCATAGTTTTCGTCTTCCCTCTGCACAAGTGGAGTTAATCGTTGGACTTAGCAAGTGATGGTGAGTGGAATGAATAAAATAGATGGAAAGAGGAAATTTGAGGGGATGTTTTGCCAATAGAGTCTAACATAAAGTAACAATGTATTTATATATGAAGGATAATATTGAACACCTCTAATTAGGTAGCATGCAAAAATTGACAGCTGGAGCAGGGAATATGCGGGTATTCTATTTCCAGTTCGTTCTGGGAAATGAAGCTGAAGACGTTTGGACGTGTTTTCGCATCGCGAATTAGGCCAAGGATCAATAGGAGATAGGGAACCGATTTTTTTGTAGACCAATTGTAGCTCAAACTTCGGGATTCTTTTTTTCTTTCAAAGTAATCATATGATAAAACTTAGAAGGATTTGCTTTGCAGCTTATTTTAATGGAACAAAACTGCAAATAATTCATTCATATTTTCCAAAACATTTACTTGATACCTATGCGAACTACAAAAATGTGACGAAGCTCCAAGTTGGGAGTTTTCGGAAGTATTAGCAGAGGAGAAGAACAGGATGCAAATTAACAAATGGTTTATAATCCCTCATTAAATAATATCATTCATTTCGAAAATTATTAGAAAGACTCGTTAAGTGAATAAAATTCGAAAAATCATGATTTATAACTTTAACGTACAGTAGTAAGTATATAAAGTTAAGTTTATTTGTCCTATATCAATGAATACATCATTCACTCTATTTCCGTGACAGTTAACACATAGAGACAGTAAAGTATCATTGCAAGATGAAGTTTTATTCACTATTTAATCTGTAGGAAAAGACTCTGAAAGCCATGAAACATCAAATTTTACTCTAAAAGCATTGCCATTTCATAATATAATAAAATAGGATTTTGACTTGAAGTAAAATATGTCGCTAATTACTAGAAACACTAGAGTGGAATCAGTGACCGTGTGTTTAACGAGAGAGACGGATGAGGCAGATATTCAAACTGCGTGTAATTATCCCTCAACCGCGAGCGGAATCACATCCTGAAATTTACATTTCAATGAGGCCACCGAAATGCGGAGTATTCACACGATGCTTCGCTGCGTCGCTTCAGAGGACTTTTATTACCTCCGGCGGCGGGATGACTCCGCTCTTCAGACCAACCATCGCATTCCGAATGCCAAGATCGATTTTACACTTTCTTTTAGGGGTTCAATGACAATTAAAAAGAATTGAAAAAATCGACAGATAAAATATTTGCAAAGAATGTTCCAAAACTCGTGCCTTTTATTTACTAACGAGCAAAACTCAAAAGTATTTACCCTACCATATCATATTTATGAAACCCAGTACGTACGTTGCAAAAAAAAATTGGAAGAGGATTGCCATTATTCGCCGATAATTTCTTTCACTTCCGCTCATCTATTCTGTCAGTATTCTCGCCAGCTATTGCTCTCTATTTCCATATCAATTTATTTTCAAACAAAACAGCAATGAAAAGTGAATAAATAGTCTAAAATTAGGAAAAAGGTCACAAAACGTTTAAATTAACAATCACATTAATTACACCACAAAGAAAAATAAAGTGTACCCATAAAGACCATAGATCAGAGCGTTAAATTATTAGATTGAAATAGAGAATAATATGCACTGTCAATTTCAGAAAATGACGCTAACTTTTGACAACAGATTGGAATGGATTAGAAAGAATTAGATTACCTTCGACATAAAATTAGGCTGGGAGCCACCAGAAGCTCGGAGGCGTGCTTACTACGATTTCGAATGTAATTAAAAAAGATACCTTTCAGATCGGAGGGGGACATCTGTCTTAAAATCCAACATTATTTCCATTCCCAAAGACATGATAATATACGCGAGGTATATCACCGAATGAATAGGTATGGAAACCTCCAAAAAATAAAGGACTATAATAAATGCTAGGTGGTTCTCAGTAGTTAAATACATCCAACAGGATTATTTTTTAATTGATTGCCGTTTTCAAACGCCCCGACTCACGACTATTGCGGCTTGCGGAATAGTAAGTAGATGCAGATGTTAACCTAGTTTACCAAACTGATGTAAACTGAGATTGGCTGCCACATTTAAAGTTACACATTTCCGTTGAAATCGATCGGAATTAAAAAGCTGTGCGGGAGGTTCCTATGCTCAAAGTTGTTTCCTTTTAACACGTTTTAAGCACGGACAGCTATCGCCTTCAGTTAATTAATGTCTTTAGATGTCTAAATCATCGAATGAGTTTACGCCTCATAATTTTTATAATCATTTTCAAATTTCAGCACACAAGGATAACATTTTTACAGTACTTCTAGTACTTTTGAAACTCGGTAACAAACGAGGAGGAAATTCTGCGGACGCATTGGAGCAAGATGCGTTGAGCTTTTCGTTATAGTTTGCCCATGCGTAATTTATGCACTCGCTGATTTTGCAGCGCTTTGATCACAGGAATTTATGGGCAACATACACGGTAGGGAAACTGTACTATTGCTTGCTGTATGCTGCGGCGTTAAATGAAATATTACCCTTTTTGCATGAATCCGCAGGCTTCCAACTGAGTACACCATTGCATGAGTCCATTTTACACTACGTGGTTGGCCTTGTGCTATGCAACCGACTAATTTTCCTGGTGCAATAGACTGTATTCCTCGCGGTCGAATACTATTTTCACAATATCTATATATTCACCATATGCTGCAGGTTTGTTTCACACAATTGAACACGCTTACTCAATTTTCGTGTTTAATTACAAAGCATAATAATTTATTCCTCCGATAACCAACAACAGAATAGCTACAGCCCCGATCAAACTAGATCTGCTCTCCGCGAATCATGTCTCTAAGAAGGAATTGCGGTGATTGGTTTTGCCGGTGTCGCCTATGTGATCGACACATCTCCAACGGGTATGGTCCCGCTTATTTTTACCACGAATATCTCGAGCAATAGGTGACGGATCAAAGCACGGATAAATTTGCATGTGTGTCATAATTTTTCAAACTCCCTCACGAACGACTCTACAGGGAAAATAGTGAATGAGGCCATTGCCACGCTTCCTGAAAATACGAATACGCATTCAGTACGGCGAAGCAGCAGTAAACTTTGAGGTCTCATGTCTTGTTTTATCTTCTCGCTTAAAAGTAACGCGCTGTCATTTAGGGGTGAGTTTCACGGCCGAGCCTCTTCATTAGCCTCCTGCCCTCCAGCGGCCGTTCTCCACCCGCCGTTCCTAAAAGCGCACTTACATATATATCCACCGCACCCGCTGTTCACTTGTTTCCCAGAAACGACCCTCCGAAACGTCATTGCCCCTCGAAGGGAGGCATTTCAAAAGACAAGCACACGAATGGGTGCTCCTCACGCATCCGCACGCTCTCGTTTCAGCCGAAGCGAAGGGAAGCAAGCCATAAAGAGGGATGGAGGAAGATTTTGAAGTGGATGAGGGCGGTTGGTTATGTTGGAGGCAAGAGGAAGGGAATAAGCAGAGTGCGCATTGCTCCTTCTCGATTGGCAGTCGCCGCCTTGTGGTGACGTAACTCCTTGAGGTGACTTAGCTCCTTTAAAAATTACAGTCTCATCTTTACATTTTGACAATTCACAGAGGAGACTTTAGTTAGCAATATTCTGACACGTAAAAAGACAACTTTGAACGCAGTCATGCGCTGGGGTTCAAATTTACATGAGGAATAAATTTCGCCAAGCGAAATCTCTCCGTTGCCACACAGTGAGGATGCCATTTACACCACCGAGCCATAGTCTTCCATGGATAGCGAATCTCAGGCTGAATTTTAGCGATCTAGGTGATGGTGTCTCAAGTCTATACTTCCACACGGGAGACGAAGGCCGTGCTCGCTAAAATACTCCCCACAACCCCGAACCAGCGCAGCGCCTACAATCATGCTCTAAAACTTAAAGCCGATTGTATAAGTTCAAAGTGACCAAAATGAACGGTCGATCGGTTGACACGCTTCTTTTTAAACCCATAGGATAATTGCGCCACCGCAGCCGAAATCTAGAGCAAGGATTAGTGAAGGGAGAGTGACGTCACTACGTTCGTCCCAACATACCTCGAGCGTCTCAATGGTAACGCGGAATTGCGTCACGTGACCTTTTCATGCGATTTACGAAAAACACACCATTACCATGCATTCGCGTGCTAAATATTAAAATGATTCAGGGGAATCTCAGTGACCTTTCATTGGTGAAGGAAAGGAAAATATTTTTATATGTTGCATTTCATTTTGATAAGTGAATAATTTTTCATCCCGGACTCATAAATGATTACATTTCCCACACCACGAGATACAAATGATAGGTACACGTGTTTAGTCGAAAGCTACTGAAGTTCCACTTATTCTTACTCTAAGATGCAGACTAATTTAAGCAAGTGCGATTTTTACCGAGAAATAAGTCTCAGCTGACACAAGAAACACCATTACATTACTCTACCCTCCTAACTTTCCAATGGCACCTTCCTTTACATATTTCTAAGATGAAAGAAAGTAAGAGTGATTTGTTGAAATTTGCCAATCGTTGTAAATTAATAACAATGATTTCGTCATAATTACTAATATATTCGATCGAACATGGCTTAAACGATTCATATCATAATCAGGCACTAGCACATGTATAAACGCAGATGCATCGGTAAAATGAATTACATGTACAATTTATCTTCATTTACACTAATAAAGAAACTCTTTCTTCTTAAATTGGAATGAAGTTACTTTTCATCCATCGTAACACCTTTTTTTTTAATTTTACGCAATGTAAATTAATACATTTGTTAAACCTCTTAGAGAGGTTGGTCACACATAAAGGAAATGATACAGAGGTTCGCTGAAGAAAGGTTTGTTTTTTAAATTTATTTGTTCCACATCGACACATATATGGCCGGTTACACCGTCGTAGAACATGCATAACCACCGAAGCTGAACCATTCAGTGCCTGAATCTATCCAACGGATGCAACGGATGGATTAAGCCGCTGTTTGCCAGTGATCACTCGACCATGACGTCATCGTCACCCGCTGAAAGCGCACCCAACGCAACGGTGCTCAGCGTGACTGTCAATTGTTATCCTCCCTCCTGGTCCACATGATTGATGAAGCAGCATGAAGTCAAGACAGTCCAGTTCCGTCAAGTCCCACCGCTCACTGATCAAAGGTGATCGCTCAGCGCGGTGTTCCGTTCACACCGACCACCGAAGCAGTGTGGCGGCAAACCGATCCTTGCCTCGTCCCCTGGAAGTCGTCTCTGACAAAGTAGAAGACCTCTGCGCATGGTATGAAGAAAACGCAGTTTAGTGGCGTCTCTTTGTATGACGCAGCCGAGGAGAGGCACTTAGACAAAAACTCTCTCGAATTTACCAGAGCATTAAAAAGGCCTCAAATGCTGCAGACTGCCGAATGAAATTTTAAGCCAACGACACGAACGCTTCACATTTTGATATGAGATTAATCATGGCAATGTTAAGTTCTTTTAGGATCAAACACGTGGACCGTTTCTTTACCGTCCAGCCTTCAGCAGGACGTAACGCAAATGGTCATACCCTCCTCCCTCCACCTGCCATACCCTCCATTAGGGAGCCTCCTCCCATTAACTTCTTTCCACTGTATGACCAAGTTCTTTCCCCTCCCTCTTCTCTGTTGACCAATCCGTTCAACCTAGTTACCTTCCTCCCTCCCCCTCCAAACCTGGTATAAAAGGATGTGATGGACCTCTGCAGACGTCACCTGATGATGACGTCTTACGTTGAAATCATGGTCGTGTAAATGTGTGAATAAATATTTCATGTTAAAGCACGAAGTGTTCTTTTTCATTTTTCGTATTAGTTTTAGATTAAAGATTTAGGGGGCTCTGATCTCCACTATGTTTGGTATAGGTTTTCTCGTTTTCCTCGCTCACAAGCAGCCTTTACGCCAACTTCATTTCCACTCACATTAGACAGGTTTCATAGGCTGCCCTTTCCCTTTGTCAGTGATCAGAGTGCAGACAGTGGATCAGTTCGAGCCGAATGGCTCACTCAATTAAGAGTGTTGCGCTGGACGAGCAGAGTAGGCTATCTTTCATTAGGCACTGTAGTCAAGATATCGTCCAAAAGGGAGAAAATTGGCGTAATTTTGATTTTTTTCTCCCTTATGTAATTTGCACAACTGAATCTGAAACTGAGGTATTTTTAACAAATTTTTGTGACGCAAAATTGCAAAAAAATGGCAAAAAAGGTCAGAGAAGATAATTTTTTTTGCTTTTATGTTCACAACTCGGAATATATCCACCTTGGAGAATAAGTTATTCGTTTAAAATTTAAATCCATAAAATCTTTAAAAATATTTAGACACAATCGCCTTGCCAAAATGGGCGTTTTTTTTTCTTGTCTCCGTAATTTATGAATGAAGCCGACAATGGCTGTATTTTAGCTATTATAGTAGATTTCTATTTGCTTTTCGTCAACAAATTTGAAAATAACATTCTTTTCAATCCAAATTTTCAAATATTTTGTGAATTTAAAATTTGAAAATCAATTGCAAAATATTTTACGTTTATAAAGTTAATAAACTATGCAACTTCCAAGAGTGCGGAAAACGTTTTCTCTGGACGACATATTCGGGTGTTGCCTTAAGCGTTCGTTCTTATCCCCAATATTATTATTACTTTTTTCTAAAAATGGGGTGCCTTATTGAAAATATAATTACGAATAAACTACAAAAAACAGATGAAACTTATTTTTATTCAATTTATTAAAATTAATTTTTATTTAAAGTCCAGTTAATACATGTTTATTCCGTGTTCGCTTCTGTAATGAATACCATTTCGTAATAAAGCCACTCAACCTTTTCACAAACCCCAATGAAGCATGTTAAATATTTACCACAGTTGTTCTATTTTGAAGTTTATTGGACCACTCGTGGTGAACTTTACTTATTTCCATTGAAAATAAAACAAAACGAGCGTGATGTGCCCGCTCCCAGCGGGCTTCCCCCGCTCTTTTCAATGCAGGTCCACGGAGGGATAGGCGCGTTTCTAATTTTAAAATGTAGAAAAAAAGGCAGGGTCTTATGTACAAATTTAATTGGAATGATCATGTACAAATTGAGGTCAGAGGACCTCTTTAAACACAACATTGGAAGTAATTACACTATCCTCTGTTAAACGCACAATATGACTCATACTTACGTATCAACAGGAGACTTGAATGTGGAATCAGCCGCATTTTGATAAAAGTTATTTAAAGAATGCGAGATATTGTTGCAAATGAACAAATGTATCAGTTTGTGCGCCGTTAACGTCAGGAATATTTACCGGTTTTTGTTTTTTTTGTGGTTTTCTTGTTTTTTTTTTAATTATTTAAAAACCAATTTTAGGAAACAATAGCAATATTTATGAAGTAGGATATGCCGTCGCATGTTCTCTGACAAATTATGTGCATTTTGGTACCTCATTTGTAGAGTTTGGCTGCGTATAAGTTGAGAGAAAGGTATCTATACAGTAGAAATAATATAGAAGATTGAATGAAAGGACATGAAAAGCATCGAACGTGACTTTAATTCCCACAACACTGTGCTTTCGCCGATTATCATAGCACCCACGTTCGATGACACATCGCCGTACATGCATTAAAACACCGATTCCATTTTTAAAAGTGCACTGCATCAGTAATTTTTATAAATAAAAAATTGCAAATTAAAATGTCTACATAAAACAAGTTTCCGGAAATTTTTATCAAAGTATTCTCAATTATGGTCTGAATAAGCCAACATTTCCTCGGAATTTTTAAAGAATTGGCGATAATAAGGCATTTGGTAACAACCAGATATGTTTTCCCTGGTGACGACTACCCGCGGTGATAGCAGACCACTTATCCCTCCCTCTCCTCCATTCTCTGACACCCCATTTTTCGACACTGCTATATTTCATAATTTCTACGAATAATCAATGACGAATATAACTTTCATCACTGCAAAATTAATGATTCATGAAATGCATGGTTTTTCGATACGTGCGAATTAAGAAAAAATTCAATTAAGGCCCCCCTTATAGTGACAGCTGATTATAAATTGTATGTATCTGAGATCCTAAAGCCAACGCCGACGCCAGGTTTCTCTCCACCCCGCCTTCCCTTGTCCTTCTATCATGGTGCCGCAGTTTTCTCCTCTAAATGCCCAAAGGGTGGGAGCAAAGGGCTGGAGGCTGTGTGAGTTTCTCGTGTGTTCCCATGGATCGCCAGCGCAGGAGCCGAAAATCGCTCTTGTTTATATTTAGTCTACATTAATGAAGGATAAGGCATCTCATTGGAGCAGGGAGGGAGTGTATATGGAGAGATGGGCGATTTACCTTGGGCAGTCTCTGCGCTTAGCCTGTCGAGCACGTCAATGGCGCTGGGTAGGGAGGAAGGAATCTTGGACCGGACAGTCCCCTCCCTCTTGTTTGGAGGGTTTATTGAGAGAGCCACCAAAGGGGTGGGGTCGTTATGGGGCTTCGCAAATGACCCTAAGCCCCACATTTCACCCTGCCCCCCCTCCCCTTTGCTCTCCACACGCCACCCGTTTGGGTGTGTTTTGCTTGGTCGCCGCCGCACATCCAATTTGCCTTTGTCGCGTCGTTTTGCCTCCAGGAGCAAAGGCCTATCGACCCAACCCGCTCAAGATGAATCACATGACACACCATAATAAAACCCTGGATATTAAGGGAAATTCTGCGCGGAAAATAATGCTTGATATCTACGAGATATTTATAGAAATATACCAGCGAATGAAAATATGTGAGAGCTATGAGTTTAATTTGAGTCGAATAACTAATATTTAATAATTGGAAACATGAACAGCTCAAAATAAAAATAATATTGCAGCGTGCATTTTTAAACGCCGCCTTAACCTGTAGAAACAAGTACTTTTGATCACGAGATAAATTTACCATTTGCTTAATTTTTCTCTGGGAAGGGAAAGAAATTGGATGAAAAATGAAACTATAAATTAAATTATGACTCGACTATGCTCGTGGTTGGTAGTAGAGATGGGTCAAAAAGAACCGAACTGCCAAAATGAGCTGTTCACTTAAAAGAACCTTTTCGAAAATGAACATTTCTCTAAAATTCCCTGTTCACCGTTCATGTCTTCACTGCACGCGTGCGGCGTATTCGGTCGAACAGCTATGCTCACCAAGAGATATTTTGAACTTAGCAGCTTACTCCAGGGTACATTCTACCAAGTACTGATTTGGCAATGAAACTGATTATTTCTCACCGCCTTACGCGTGCTATTACTGCCTGTTAATCGCATCGTTCGAGTGGATAGATAACTGACATAGGCTCTAACGAGGAGAAAAAAAATTGATATCTTACCCAGGAGTCTAAAATAGAGATTCATAAATGAGGCTTATGCTAAAAATATTTATATAGAGCAGTAAGCTTTGTATAAACGTCTAAGTTGCTCGTAAGAGGAGAAATTAAAGACTTTTCTGGCACCTAATACGCGAATAACATCAGACGCTGAGTTGATAAATCTTAAATCTGGCTTATTCCACAAGTGAACAGTAGATATTTTTCTGAACACAGATAACAAATGTATAAGATCCGGGACAAAATTTGCTTGAAAGTACTACGAGTATAACACGCACCACAAACCATATGATAGCACACTAAGCTTTCATATACTCTAAATCCCCATAAACAGTATTTCCTACCTGAATGACCCTGACTGTTCACCAGGAAAATGTATATTTTATTGTTCTTTTTACTGAAGACGATCAAATTGAAAGGTTCATCAAAATGACCCACCTCTGGTTGGTTGGTGTTTGGAGGCGACCGTCAGCTGAGATCATAAGCGCCGTGAGGGAAGGGGTCGGGGAAGGAGGGTGGAGAGAAACCCTGCGTCTTTCATGAGCCTGCTGTTAACGAAACGTGCCAAGGGGACCTCGACGCAATGTACCAATTGAGTGAGGTGCGCTGAGTCGCACTTGAAGAACTCCCCTCCGCACTTAACGCGAGCAGGATCCGGGCAGTTTCGGAAAAATCTGAGACACTACCGGGATTTGAACCCGAAGCCATTGGAGAGGGCATCGAGCGTTATATCCACCTCGTTAACCCAAACCTCACCAAAATATTAACGTTTGACTGCTCTCCGGAATATTTCGTATGCTGCGTTAGGATTTTAAAAGAGACAACTCAAAATTTGTGGCCAAAAATATTGAAAATGTGCGGTGAAACTTCGCCTCATGGAAACTCTAGGATAAAAGAGCTACATAAATGTTGATATAAACGTTTCATCACCGTTTAAAAGACAAAAGGTTTGCAAAGTGGCAGCTTGGAATATACAGTGTGTCCCAAGAAGAATGACCCGATTTTAACTTGTAATAATATTGAAACAAATGACACTAGGCAAGTTAAGCAGCGCCAGATGTGATTGGCAGTGTTTAGAGTTTTAGAAGAAGCCGCAGCATATCACTTCGAGAGCTGGTGTGGAGCGTGTAGGCCTTAGACCATTGGTCTAACTATTAGGTTTAACAATAAGGTGCAGCCAGTCTCGCTGAAGATGGCGTCCGCGCAACAGAAGGCGTATTGTGTTATCGAATTTAGTCGTTCGCAGTTCAGCGGGCGTTTCGTATTCGATTTCGTGCGGAACCACCATCACCAATGAACATTCCACGTATATAAAGTTCGAAGAAACCGGGTGTCCCTGTAAAGGGAAAAGTCCTGGCCGGCCACGCGTTCCTGAAGAAACAGTGGAACAAATCCGGCGAGCATTTGTGCGGAGCCCCCGCAAGTCTACGCGTCGTGCTAGCCAAGAACTTAACTTACCGCGAATGACAGTGTGGCATGTGTTACGGCGTCGTTTAGCCCTCAAACCATTCCGATTACAAATTGTACAAGCTCTTCGAGCTACTGACAAGGTGAAGCGAGTGGACTTTTGCAATGCTATTGTAGAGGACATGGAAGACGACACTTTTATGCCACGATTGATATTCAGCGACGAGGCAACTTTCCATATCAGCGGTAAGGTTCACCGTCATAATGTGCGTATATGGGTGCTCGAAAATCCTCATGAAACAATTCAATACGAACGTGATTCGCCCAAAGTGAATGTTTTTTGTGCTGTTTCGTAAAGCAAGGTTTATGAACCCTACTTCTTAGGGGAACAAACCGTAACAGGACATTCATATCTTGCAATGCTACGAAACTGGTTATTCCCTCAACTTATTGGCTGTGACAATTTCATCAAAGCAAGATGGAGCACCACCGCTCTAGCACAACTGCGTGCGCAGTTTCCTCAATGACAACTGGCCTCAACGTTGGATAAAGTGTACAGGAACGCGAGACCAGGCTTTACACCCTTGGCATCCTTGGTGCCCTGACATAGCATCATGTGACTTTTTTCTTTGGGGATATGTTAAACAGCGTTTACGTTCCTCCCTTACCTCGTGACATTGACGAAGTAAAAACAAAAATATCAGATGCTGTAGCTTCAGTGAGAGGAGACACCTTACACTCAGTTTGGGATGAATTCAGCTATCGGCTAGATGTCGTACGCGCAGTCAATGGAGGACATATTGAACACTTATGATGTTTTTTAAAAAAAACTTGTCTTCTGTGAGTAATTTAGTAAACGAGTGGTTGATGTTAATCACTTCTTCCTAAAAAATAATGTTATTTAAAATCGGATCATTCTTTTTGGGACACACTGTATACCTACTTAACTGATCCAAAATGTACATCTGTAAGGAATAGTCACGAGAACAATTGCGATTGCAGGAAATTGTCTTTTGTAAGAAGTGACTTCAAGAGGAGACGCATGACGATTGGTTAAAACTTTATTCACGTCCGCGGCTTAAAAGTGATGATGAGAAGTGTGGGGCTTTTCTTCCGTGAACAGCTCGTTCTTCGTTTAGGCAAAGCACCCTCTCAGCTCAAACTTAAACTTTAGATTACTCCTATGAGGCAGAGAGAGAACAAGGAAAGGAGATATTTCACCAGTTGTGGTTAATTTGTAGTCGTGTCGTAGTGCAGTGGTAACACGCAATAACTTTTTAAACGCGCAAGTAAAGTTTCCGAGGCATTTAAAACTACTTCTTTCGTGTTTAAGAGCGCAATGGGATCCAACACACCGAGGCATAGGAACACAACAAAGGGGGATATTCCGGCCAAAGTAGTTGACGGTATCCGAGCGACTCGAATGGGTTACAAGTTTATCCACCTGTCTCCCTCCGCTGCCGTCTCTCTCAGCAACCGAGTCCCCTCCCCGTCTTAGCAGAGGAAAAGGAAGGAAAGACCCTCTCACGCACCTCGCCAAAAGTTTTTAAAGACTGTCGGCAAGTCCAATCCTTCCTCACCCACCCCTCCTCCGCTCCTTCTGCCATCTAGCGATTATGGCCCAAGTTACAGCCGACCGAACTCCGTCCAACAACTTGCTTCAACTCCTCAGCACATCACGCCGTCGCCGGAGCTTCCGACTATTTCGCCCCAGACCCTTTCTCCAGGCGATACAGATACATGCGTCCCAAGAGCCCAAGGGTGTCTTTCGTCTCGAAATGTAACCAACCATACGGAATACTACGTAACAAGAATGGCGAAACTTTATTCCACTGCACGCCACTTGTTCAGCTGTGTCGGGAGTTAATGGGTACACTGTCTACAAACAATTACTTTGCCTTGAATTTTTGTCGCCGCAAAATTTATGCAGCGTTAGAAAATGATTTTTTTGCAGGAATTTTAATTTTTATACATTAAATTTCATATCAACCATTTGAAATCTTGTATCTTTTAATATTATAAATACATTCAGGATTTCCAAAATAGTTTACCGTTTTTCAGCCTACAGTACACGTGTTTTGCACTGAAATCAGTGCTACGATTAACTATGTCGCAAGATTGCGAAGATTGGCTTGACTGCTATTAAAAATTCCTTTAACAGTTCCATTTCTGCATTGAATTTACATTACAAGATTTCCTTATGATTTGCAGCCTTCGACATCTCCTCTAAATACATTATCCGAAGACTTTATTTGCTGAAATTCCCTTCAAAATGACATCCGACTGTTATTTTAATTTTCTAATGGCTTCCATTTTAAGGCTTATCTTAACCCATATTACTCTTCCATGATTATATTATAAATATATTAGTATCAACAGGACATTAATCACAATTTCAGTGAAGAAAGTCGAATATAAATATTGAAATTAAAGAAAAATGAAAACCGTCTTTAAGAGATGTTTGCCATCATTTCGGTAGTGATAAAATAATATTTTTGGTACACATTTTCATTTCAAAGTTTTAAAAAGTATATAAAAATAAAGTTACCCACCAAATGTGGCAAATCCTTTAAACGATCTTTATAGAGACCAATTCACCTGATGAGCTAGACTCATTGAGTAATTAGCTAGCACTTACAGAGATGGAGAATTGCTGAGAGAATCATCTGCCATGTCTCGAAGAGGCAGTGATTGTTGATCTTAAAGGGATCTATGGGCTGGGATCACTGGAAGCACTTCCACTTGGCCAAACAATCTCAAGACACACATGGCCTAGGGAATCGCGTCTGAGCAGAGATATCTTGCAAGAGGAAGCAATGTCAACTTCTCGGAACACTTGGAGTGCAATCGATACTCCCATCACAATCATCTAAGGAATTATTTCGCTCCCTCGAGTTTAGAAAATATTATTTTCCGAATATTCAACCAGAAGTACCTTTGGTGTAGCATTCGTACTTTTCCATTCAGAAACGAAAATATTGGTGAAACGAAAGGTTAATGGAAAACACTTACGTTTCCGTAAAATAATAGCCAACGTAACGAATAAATTAAAGTTTAGTGGTACCTTTCCACAACTTCTTCGCTTCGCAAGTATTTCGCTTCTCGAGTGGTTCCAGTACATTTTGTATTTTATTCACGGACAGCAATTTTTATTTTATATCAACATCACTTCGCTCAAAATGCATTGAAACCTGACGTGAAGTGAAATTTAAATATTTATGGAACACTGCGAGAAACTTACTTTATTAATATGTTAAAATTCCATCCCGATAACAATTCCCTATATAAAAATGAGATAATTCGAGATAAGCAAACTTATTGTGCATATCTACCAACATTATTTTATTGATCGGATCAGTATCAAATTCTTCGATGAAGGTACTAGATCACCTTTTACCCTATCATACTCGTCAGTCTATATGCTTACCTACTTCTTTATTTTAATCGTAACAATATTGCTTATTTTATTTTTGAACGTTTAAGTTTCTCCTTAAAATAAGCCTCTTACTCCTCTACCAAATCTAGAAGATTCAAGTCCTGCTAACTAGTTTTAGTAAAAAACGATTTATCCTGAAATAGCATTGCTCCTAATTTATATAATAGTATGTATATGATAAATGTAGATGAGAGGTAATCATGATTTAAAGTACAAATATGCTTCTAATATCTACTGTACACACAAAAGCCTAGCAAAACACTCTCAGTGGGGCAAATATTATTTCTCGGTGTTTTAAAGGGATAAACAGGGCCTGCGAGGTCTCGGTGATGCTAACCCCGAAATGTTACTCAAACTGCCTTACTATATGTAATTTTCACCGTATTGTTCGCATTCACTGCTGGCACACGGTTCTCACATTCCGATTAAAGCAACTTGGCACGGCACACTCTGAATACCGCTCTGTCTTTCGAGATCTCTCTCTCAATCCCTCTCTCTTTCTCAACTGCGTTACCAGACGGGGAGTTGCAGGAACTCGCGACGCACGTAGCCAGGTGGAGTGGTCGCGAAGAAGACAACGGCATGGAGAGCTCTTCCATTTCTTCCTTTAATGATCCAAATGGTCAGCGACGGTCCAAGAAACGGACGATAATCCGTGTGGTTCCACTCTCTTAGACACTCTCTCTCCCCCGCCTCCCGTCTCCATGGCTGCAGCCGCAATCCACGCCAGAGTTTCCACCTATCCCTTCCGTTCTCCCGAATGATAAACTCCCCCCTTCTCCCCGGCCTTCCTCCGACTCGAAAGGGTCTTAAGGACCACTCTCTCTCTCTCTCTCTCTCAGCCATCCCCACACCCTTCCCACCACAAGCACCGCGTCTCATCCCTCCTCAGATTTCCCCCCTGCGACCCCCGCTGATTTCATATCTCCCACGGCCTAACTTCTCCCCCAGAATCGCTCTCTTCTTCCCTTCGTTTCAGGCAATGTGGACTCCGTGTCAGCATCGACACATATTTCATAAGGCTGAAGGCAAATATCAATTATAGTTGGAAGTCAAATATATCCAACACTGGTTTATCGATTGTTCCTAGCAGTCACCAAAAGGAGCAGTAAAGGTGCTCACTAGGGGCGGTCATCAAACAACTTTTTTCGAAAGTCAAAGTTCGACATATCACAAAATGTAGCCCGACGTACCAAATGAACGGAGAAAAAATTTTGCTCATGTAGGTTGACATCCTACGGTTGCACCAGGGCCGTTTATGTTAAGCTTAGGCAACCCGCAACACATTCCCTCTTTTTACGCTATTTCGGCGATAAATGTCGTGATTTTAATGATTTTTTCAGCCGATTCTGCACCAGTCATGTACGAAATAGTCGAGGTAAGCAACATAGGTCGAATAATAACGTTTATTATACAATCACCGGTATTAAAATGCAAAGAAACGTAAAAAACTTTGAAATTTTCTTACTTAATGGTATATATTTTAATTTGGTGTACTCGTATGGGCATGATCGCACTAATATGACCCTACCGTTCATATGCAACAACATTTTTCCCCTCTCTCATCCTAGAGTAAGGATCTCCTCATCTCCCTATGGCCCGCCTATGAACTGATATAAATACACTGGTCAGGGATGTGAAAAGCCCTGATGCCTTCATCTGGCGAATAGGTCTTTCTTGCCTGCAATATCCTTTGGAAGGCTACTCTTCGCGCTTCGACCCTTTCATCATTCACCAATGAGATGTTTTCTGGATGAGCGAAGAACGCTTTGCTCTGGATGAATTTCTCAAGAACTCTACTTTTTACGGAATTGTCTTATTCTCTTAAGCATTTCCCAGATATGTTCTGCTTCTGTAATCTTCCAATTTTTCTTTATTGTGAACCCCATAGGAATATAGACTTTCATCATAGTCTCGGTTATTGAATTCAAAGCCACTGTTGGTCGTCTTGTTTCTATGTAAACGCGGATCACTCTGTTGGCCGTCATTCCCCATCTGCTGATATTCATTTCCCCATTATCGCGATCAGCCAGCTCTTGTGGGATGTATCCCCTGGAAATACCACGAGCCATGTCCAGCGAATAATTTTGGTATTTGCTGATGAAAGATGAATTTAGTTCAGGATCAGGTAGACCAAGATCAATCGTCTGAAATTTCATTAGAGGTAGCTGTGCACAGGTCTTTAGTTGGCGACCAACTGACCCAATGTAGATATTTGGTCCCGTCGTTGGCCGATCAAATTTCTCCATTATAAGTCGAAGAGGAAGTTCATCTGAATGCAGAAGGCACTTAAATCTATAAGGCACGCCCGAGAAGCACGTCGATAAAACATATAGCGCCTCCCTTCTAGCCGGTCGCGGTGTTCGAATGTGATCCATCACAACCGATGCACCGTATGGAAGACGTGTCAATTATAGCAGCTTCAACTAATTCGAGGATAGAGTTTCCGAGCCATTCTGTTTCTCCTGTTTCAGTTTATGCATGTCCCAAATGAACCCCGCCGGGTTCTGCAAGGATGCTCTTCGGTTATGTCGTGATGCGCACTTCATTGTTGCTGCACAATTCCCTGATTTTCGTCTTCTCTTTTCTTCCCTCGAAGAACAATGCTATCCTCGGTTGATCTCTAGGCTTTTCCATTTCCTCTGAAGTCGCAAGCTCTCTGTATTTCTTCCTTTGTCACGCAATTTTCTTCCGGTCGACAATCATCGATGATTTTTCAGGTGTGACCCAGCCGACGTCTTCAAACGCTCCAGTCACGAGGGTTGCTGCAAAACGCTGGCTACGTTGTGCCTTTTCACCGATTGGCAGGTCACAGGCAGCTTCAGGATGTTGGCGCGAAGAGCTATTATGGGATGGGCGGGAGGATGGTTGCCATTCGTCGCCGAGCACAGGTGGCGAGTCATTTTGAACTTTAGAGCACTAAACCTTGATTTTAGAACCAATTTTCTGGGCAAATGATGCCCTATTTTCAATGATTCCTCCGTTTTTATTATTTTTTTTCTTTGGCAGCCTTCTTCCTATGTTTTTTTGTGGTTTTCCAATCAATGGTCCCAATCACTAGTTCTCCGGTTGATCTTTGGTCTAAAAGGGATGATATTTCTTCATTTTTAATTTACGTCTTCGGCTTACAAATACACTAGGCCAATTTTGGAAGACACATTGAGGAAAATAAAACAATATTTTAACATCTTCCTTAAATTAATAAAGTCTCGATGGGCAACAGAGGAATTTTTCTTCTTTGCGCTCTTCATAATTTTTTTACATTTCGTGTTGTATCTCTAAACTGCCATGAGGATGCCGCGGTTCGACATTAAAGGTCCAGACGCGTCGTTCTACACTTGGTCCACTCTGTCGGCGACAACATGGGCAATCTCCTGGACCGATTGATCAAATTCTCATCTTTCTTGCATCTTTTCCATCTTCACCCATTAGTAATACTTCATAATATCTTCGTATGTGGGAAGATATCTCCCAAACATCTGTCGAGGAGCGCCAAAGAGATGACTTTCAACTGAAGAGCGTGTCAATACATTCATTGTTTATTTTAGTTGCTTCTCCATTAAAAAAAATCACTTTGGCACGAAATCCTTGCCTCACAAAACCTTGCGAAAGGCCATCCACATGTACAAGACAATTCATCAATAGCGTACAGGGAATATGTGTATAGTAAAGGAGAATAGAGGGAAAATGGAGAAAAAGGAGAGGATACCGGCAAATGTTACTTTGTTTTAATTTGTATTTACATAGCCTTCAGCAGCGCACTTCCTTCCAATCTGTTTAATTACCATTTATCTCCACCAATTTTGGATACAAAAAAGATTGCATCTTAACTGGTACGTCATAAGACTTGAAGGGTGGGTAAAAATGGGAGAAGATCGAGTTGGAGCGCCTTCCACGTGGCGAGTTCTGGGTCTCCCTGAGAGCCAGAGTGGCACCTGTTCTCATGGTGGGTGAAGAACTGCAAAATTTGGAACACGGAGTCATTTTCGTAGACTATGTAGCCTGAGCAGTGCGTTGACATTAGTTCATAGTAGGGAGACGAGGAGATCCTTACTCTAGGATGGGAGAGGGGAAAAATGTTGTTGTATATAAACGGTAGGGTCCTATTAGTGCGATCATGCCCATACGAGTACACCAAATTAAAATATATACCATTAATTAAGAAAATTTCAAAGTTTTTTATGTTTCTTTGAATTTTAATACCGGTGATTGTATAATAAACGTTATTATTCGACCTATGTTGCTTACCTCGACTATTTCGTACATGACTGGTGCAGAATCGGCTGAAAAAATCATTAAAATCACGACATTTATCGCCGAAATAGCGTAAAAAGAGGGAATGTGTTGCGGGTTGCCTAAGCTTAACATAAACGGCCCTGGTGCAACCGTAGGATATCAACCTACATGAACAAAATTTTTTCTCCGTTCATTTGGTACGTCGGGCTACATTTTGTGATATGTCGAACTTTGACTTTCGAAAAAAGTTGTTTGATGACCGCCCCTAGTGCTCACCCACCCCGGGATTGGCTTAGAGTTGTCATTTAAAGTAAGGTAAGAATTGGCGCTCGTATTTCCTGTCATCGTACATATTTACATGGGCCATTTATTTGTTTGACTTAATTACTACATAATCCTATCGCTAACATAAAGTTTGGTGTATGTACAATAGTCTTTACGCACCCAAAGTAGCACTTAAATACATATTCACTGAAAAAGGGTTTGCAGTGAATTTTTATTTGATTGAGAATGGTATCGCAATAAATTTTCTTTAAGTAAAAGGAATTAAAACTTTTGTAAGCGGAGCATCTTGAGTTCGCGGATACGAGAGACCGGATGGTAATGTTATTCTGATCCCATGCATAGGCACTCATGAGAGTGCGTGGGAGTGATGCTGCCATCAGCATCTTCCAGGAAGCTGTGGCCACGTGGGTAAGGGGACGGCGGATGACGCGGGAGGCAGCGGCAGTCGGCGGAAAGACTCAGGTGCAAAAGGTGTGCAAAGAGGGCGTGTGCGCGATGCAATATGTTTTGTTGTCAATAAATACCTTCACTAAATGACTTGTTCTAATAATTCCTCTGGAGTGCCAGCCCAACAGAAACCCCGCGCTTACACTTTGCTCTTTTTACATGGTGTAATATTCTTTCCGACCATGGAGTATTTACAGAGGAGCATCATTAAGGCGGCCACAAAAGATGCACCCGGGAGCTTCATCTGAGAGAATGAGTGCCAAGTACAGTAGAAACACGAGAAATAAGGGTGCCTTGGAGGCAATTGGCGTTTATTCTCATGAAGAAACTCAGTATTACGCTCCGCACTTAAATATCGAATGACCCGAATTTAGGCAGCTCATTGCCATTGACCTAGATAATGGCACAGCTGCTTGAATATCCAATTGACAGAGTTAAATTATGACGAGTTTGATATGTGCTTATGCTGTCAGTTCATTATCGTGCTGTAAACAATTAAGTATGATATTGAATTTAATTAATTCAAAGGTTATATACACTATATTAAAGGCGATATGTGGTGAAAAAAATTGTGAATGAATTCAATGAAACGTTTTCATGCTGCCCAGTTTTTTATTGCGAAAATTCGCTACGCAATTCAATTCATAGAATAATTTTCATAAATATGGTTATACAGACTGTCTCACAGGTCCAATGTCATTTTTGACGTCTCCATGTTCCTGGGTTTCACCGCGTGGATTTTCTTTGTGACGACAGTTTCGCCGGTATTCCAACCGGCGTCTTCAGGTCGATGTCGGGATTCAATTTTTGGTGACTTATATAGTTCATTTTTCGCGCCAATTTTTCATGCTGGAGGCTGATTGGTCCACCTACTTTTCTCTCGTATGACCCTCTTCCACGAGCTGTGGAGAGGGTAGCCGTCTTCTCTATTCATTTCAATTAACTTCACGAAAATCGGCATACTTATGGGGAAAGGTCCTAAGTTTTGTTAAATGTAAGCAAAATTATACAATTTTGACCTTTTGACCTCACAATGTGGGCCCAAACCAAAAATTTTCCTTATTGTTTCAAAGTTAAAAAAATCGATATAGAAAAAAAGTGTGAATTTCATTGACCAAGATTTCAATTCGTAAGTTTTCGGACACGAGGAAACCGAAAATAGCAATTTTACTTACGAAAATTCAACCGTTGACCCAGTAAGGTCACAATCAAGGGCAAAAGGGTGTCAAAAATATTAGCATACCGACAAAGGTGCCAATCCAAGGTTTTAAAGGGTGCCTTAGTCAATGGTATTGTCCAATTACCCGTGCTATCCACTAATTAACATCAAAGGTTAATACGGAGGTCAAAGGTCATAGAGGTAAGCGTTGGGCCATCGTGACAACCAACGTGTCGAACCATAGGTTTTAAAGGGTAATGAAGTCGCTTTTACAGTTCATACATCCTTATTGTTGATTTTTTGACCTCCTAAGGTCACAATGGGGGTCAAAGGTCATAGAGCTAAACGTCACCATGACAACCAACGTGTGGAACCATAGGTTTTAAAGGGTGCACAAGTCAGTTTTGTAGTTCATATATCCACATTGCCGATTTTTTGACCTCCGAGGGTCATAATGGGGGTCAAAGGCTATAGAGGTATGTTTTGAAATATCAGGGAAAATAATTTCCCCAACCAAAGGTTTTGAAGGTAGACCAAGGAAGTGGCGTAGTACAAATATCCGCTGCCTTTTCTGACAATCCTCCCATATCATTATTGCCGGAGAAACATCCACAGTTTATACAAAAACCAAGTAGCGGTGATAAGATCAGCACCCAGCTGTGAAGAAGCGAGAATCAGGGAAATAATAAGAAAAGGCTATGCTTTGTCATACTAACCACGGACTTGGAATAATCTGGGGCAGGACTGGGCACTATAAGCTTCTTCTGTCGTCGCTATTGTCGCTGACGAGAAATTATACGCGTAGATGACAGCACTGTAGTTAGCCAGAAACATCTAAGGAGTTTTATATTGATTGTACGGGAGTGATATTTTTTCAGCATACTTAACAAAGAGAAGCTACTTTAGAACGATCAATTTTCTTGAGATACCTTTCTGTAGAATTGACTTCGTTGACATTTCCATATCTATCCCATAAGATTTTCAGCTCCAAACTTTTTGGCTACCGCAGAGGGAATCTCTATTGGAAGCAGCTATTCCTGTTGAAATAGGGTATTTTCAGCTAATATATTTGATAGGGCCTTATCAGTGCATTCTGTTCCTTCCACCTCATTTGTAAAACAACTATGACGTGCAACTATTTCCAGTCCAGCGTTCACTTTCATAGCATCACATCTCCTAATTTCTCATTCCTTTTCGTGTCTCATGGAGAGCCAACTTCCCCTCTTAAGCGTTACTCCCACTCGTGTAAGTCTCACTCTTGCGTTGCAACCGGCGTGGTATTCAGACCTCGATCACAATCGCCACACAACTGCAGAGTTTTACTCTTTGGACAAATTTAAGGGTGTCCTTTTCAAATGGTGGTCTGTGCAACTCGTCGTTGAGCTTTTGGAAAATATTGCCTAGTGATTTTTCTCTTTGGTTTTGCTTGTGTCTGTAATGTTTTCTCCTATTTTGGTCACCGACAGGTGGAAATTAGTTCTTGTTCTTGACTGGGTGAACGTGAGTAACCTCAGGTCCGATATCGTTACGCCACAAAATATTTCCCCCTTCTGTAGCTACATGGATTTTTTCGCAACCAATGCTGAATTTATGCTTTATTTTAATCTTTAAATTGACCGATTTCCATGAAATACCTATTTTTAGCACGATATTGAGCAGTAGAGATTCACTCATTGCCATCAAGGCGCTTTTGCTTCTTGTGCTCCAACTGTTCTCAACAGTCTTCTGGTTTAAAGTGCGCTTGCAGGCTTTTCGTTCGCCTTTCGCACCTCAGGTGGCGATCACATTTGGCGAATGCCGCTAGCAGGACGTTCATTTCCAAAATGCGAAGATTGTCGCTATTGAAAATAATTACCACCACAGACTCATGGAACAGATTATGTTCATAAACAAGAGAGAAATATTGAGCAGTGAGGCCAGCCGCTGCCTCTAAAATCCCTGCTTCAGTACAAACTTGTTCAACCATAATGAACCATAATGCATCAGTCTGCCATCTAAGGTAATTTCAACAGTTCCATCTCCGATCGAGGGGAAATCTTCATTTTTTCTTTATAAAATGCGCATTTCAAAGATATAGTGTTATTTTCTAATATATATGTCCTCCTTAGGTCAAAATTTACATGCATTAACACATATTATAGTCAGACGAAATACCTCCCTGCTGAAAAGAAGCCGAAGCTGTCGTTTCAAGATGGACCGACGCAGAAAGATACACCGGAAACAATGCTGCATCATTTGAACAGCTTTCCAGGAGCCTATATACCGTTATTATATTTAAATGGACTCGTTCACTGACACCTAAACTCGTAATTCGCTTAATGGATAGATAAAAGGGAGCGATAATATACACAAAAAATATAACCTTAACCATTCAGAAAGTATCTCATAATTGTAAAATAAGAAAATGAAAAATTTAACGCATATTTTTTGTGAATTGATGACGTCATTGGAGTTTCGATTTATTTGCTCGATTAGGAACACAGCTTTAGTGAGGGAAAGAATTGCACACGATGGACATATTTAGTATAAATAAAAGCGAAGTATATGATTCCCAAAAAAATTCTTGGATGTAGAAAAGAGATTCGCTCTGTATCGGCTCGTGACGCACTCCACTGATGTAAGAAAGGGTTTGGAGCTCGCCGACGTTTGGCCGCAAATAGTTTCGGAAGTTGGCAACGGGTCAATGAATGGGAAAAATACCTACGGGTATCTTTATTTACTTAAGTGCATGAAAATCAAAAATTTTAGAAAATTGGTCGCAAAGGAGTCCATTGCTTAAACAAAAACAGGCTGCCATGTGGCACGTATCCATGTGGCTCATTGAGGGCGTCAGACAAAACCCCTTGCGAGAGGGATTCCAAGCACTGACAGTCCGTATATCTTCGTCACTTACAGAGGGACGTCAAAAGGAACTGTTGCGCCACCAACATCTTCCATTAATTATGAAATTGCGAGGTTGAAGTGCTTCTGAAAGGAATGGCGGAAAACTGAATGGATTAGCATTTGGGGGTGAGTTTCACCGAGACCTCGCGGAGATAATTAATTGCTCAAGGAAGTGCGCTGGTTCAAATCCACTTCCGTTCATTTCACTCGTGTTTAATAACAGTTTCTTAATATTCTCATAAAAAAACATATCTACCTATATTTATAATCTAGCAGAAGAATTTTTTGGAGAAACAATTTGACCGTAGCTTACCTTGGGACTATACATATATATATATATACACACACACATCTTCGACATGGCCTTTTACAGCTGTTTCTAGTATGACCGCATCCAGTATATTATTTTAACTAGATTCCTAATTTTCCTTCATATTAGAGATGGGGGAAAGCGCAGTAATAAGAGGATTGGGTGTTTGGATGCTGACTGAAAGATGTCGGCCTTCTCACACCCACAAAAGGATATCCTCGAGTGCGCGGTGGCCCATGGGAAGGAAAAATCCCCCCCATACCCTAACTATTTTGAATTCATACGCCTCAAAAGATCATTTCATCCACATACAACCTCGCGAGCTGCCTCAATGGGCGTGTGGATGAGTGTGTGAGACCGCCAGCCATTGGAAAAGAGAAGTAGATGCACGTACTGAATCCAACCAATGCATTTATTAAATTCCTTTATTTTCGGAGGAAAAATTGATTACCAATCACATCTGTCCGTTCCGCAAAATATCTCTCTTAATTTAACGTTTATGTACGACGTAGAAATATCGAGGTTCTAAAATGATGTTTTCCTTGTGGCTCTGAAAGGTACGCACAAGTAGTCTAAGCCTATCAAGCAGTCTCAGAGCCTCCGGCGGCTCCCAGCTTCATTCATATAAATTTCGCGCAATACTTTCCGTAGGTATGCTCTTAGCAGTTTATGACGAAGCGCGCAATTCTCCTTTGTATTTGAATGAGTTCATGGATAAAGCCCGCGCCGGATCCCTTATGAGTCGAAACACAGAATGAGGAACCAGAGAGAATGTCTGGGCTCCAACACGGTCCAAATTCATTTGACTTTGTTTATATTTGATTGAAATCTATCGAAAATTTCTGAGGTTAATGGAATGGCCTCTTTTCACCCACGGGTTCAAATAAACGAAAGTGGTGAAATTCGCCTTGAAAGAAAGAAAAGAAAGCCCTCGCCAGGACTGAAATCCTGAGCATCTTCCCATTGCTAGTCAGTTATAAGGAAAAAAGCGGAGATCTCCTCTCCATTAGTGGTTGACGAGCACAATCTCCGTCTTCCGTGTAACAGCGCAAGCTTCAAACACCGACATCAAGTTCAGTAAACCCAGTCTGAAATTGCAATTTTGAGCTAGCCATAGCCAATAACCAAAACTGAAGCATTAGACACACATGGGGGATGACTCTGACATATTTATGTCAGCTGTACTTCTCATTTATGCGGAATGTACATGGATTTCTCAATAAATAGCCCGATTACACATGTGGAAAATATATGTAGTTAGACATGGAATTGAAATCGCAGAATTCACGTTTAGCAACTGCAAAGACGCAATCCTGAGTATGGGAAAGTAATATTGTCAACCTAACGATGTAATGGTCGTATTATTAATAATATTAATAACTGGTCGTATAATATATTAATAACTGGTCGTGTAATATATTAATAACTGGTCGTGTTAATAAAATTAATGTGAAATTTACAAAGTTTTTTCATTCTAATACTAACGATGTAAACAGTTGTCAAGTAAATTGTTGCGCAAATATGAGTCTGGAGAGGTATCCATAGCAACCTGGTTTGATTAACTGAGTGAGGTATCAGCTACTGATCCGTTATCTCTGCCTCTGTACAAGCAGACCTCCTCAGAACAAGTTAGGCCAAAGAATCTTCTGTCATCGGTCGCTGTCGCCCGCTTCCAGTCAAAGAGTTCGTGGAGAATTTAAATGTTTATTATTTGAAAAACCAGCTCCATGTAGAGCACATTTTACTTTCATTAGAATGAGTTTTTATAAGTTACCAAATGCATGCAGGAGAGGTACTAATCGTAAAATACTTCAGCTAGAAGATACATTTCACAGCGGCAAACAGAACATCATTTGAGAACCTCATTATGTAGTCTAATTACAACAGAAACGATAGAATTTTTGCCCAACGGATAGATGGAGGATTGTGTATTTCCCCTGGGTAATGAGGGCTATTCTTATATGTATATTTGGTGGGACTCATTAGTCAATAATCTTCATCGCGCACTTCCTTTATTATTTTTTAACGGCATTAGTCCTGCCACTCCCCGCCATACGGCTATTGATGCGGTTTGCGCCGAAGTGTATAGATACTTGTGCTAAAATGAGTCCAGAGATTTATCTACAGTTCCCCACTTTGATTAGCGAGCGAGGCATCGGAAACCAATCCATTACCTCATCCTCTTCGTGTGCAGATATACTGAGAGCAAGTTAGACAAAAGAAGAATCTCCTGCCGCCATCACTTGAGATGGCCACCCTGCTCAACTTCACCTGTGACGCAAGACGCCACCGTTCTATCTCGTCTGGAGATCTAGGCTGAGCACAAGAGACTCCCATCTCATCAACAAAGAGGTGGGCCTAGCGAGGATGACAAGTGAGTGTCGGAGGACGCCATGTTTGAAGCTCGCAGGCATAGATTTAATCTAACGAAGGGAGAACGGAGACAACTTCATCTTGTGCGCCCATTACTTGGTCACAGCACTACCTTCGAAATAAGGAAAGGATATGACTGTGTCTCGAAGACAAAAGTAAAAGAGGAGATATGACCTAAATTACTTGAAATTACTTATGCCAATTGAACTCGTTGCACGTCGTTCACTGTTCAATCTTTTCTGATGAAATAAACTGAAAATTAAAGAAAAAATAATTTATTGTAACGCTTCTTTAATATCTTCAACAGTTTCCATTATCTCATATACTCCACGCCCTTGGACACACGAGGTTCGTGGTTGTTTACGCTCTTGTGACCGATTGCATCCCCCGTGAAAAGTTCTTCCTGAATTAGCATGAGGACGGAAACTCTAGTGACGTCACTAACTAATGAGAACGACAGCTTCGGCGTTTCCTAAGTTTTAACTAACGAGAGACTAATGTCTACGCTCCACACCACCTCAAGTTTTCTCACTGCACGACTGCCCTCTGCCCTCAAGCCCAGCTCCAACGAATTCATCCCCTTCATTGATATCACATTCCTTAATTTCAGAATCGTAAGCAATGGAGTCAGACGACAAGGTCGTTGGCCAAATTTATTGAGACTTACGATTTTGATTTTGGTTGAAATGTATTGAACGAAGAATTTTCCTATTTTTAGATCTCTCCCGAACTTATCGAGGTATATGCAACGGAATGATTTTATCATTTCACACCAACTAATGTAGATTCATGTGGCATTTACATATTATTACCTCCTTCAATGTTAGCGATTATTATCATTTAATATATTTTCAAGTATGATTTTGATAAAAATAAAAATATGAGTTTAAAAAATGATAACCGGTAATCTTATGCATCATTTTTCATCAGTTATAGTTACTATGAAAAATTAGGGACCTGGAAACCGCAATGATCTGCGCACTGGCCCGAAAAGCCAAAGGCCCTTGTCTCGATTCCTCGTACGGAGGAATTGTTCTCATGGTAGCATATGTAAATTTAGACTTAATGGTTATTAATTTGTAAGCATACATCAGTTACACATTATAGATAGTTATAAAAACTGAGAAGAATTCATTAGGAGAGGAAAACACATCACAATGATGAGCAACAAACACAACATTTCAAAAATGGAGAGGGGAAGCGAACGGCAGGTAGACATTATGAGAAATATGCCACGACAACTCCAGAGTCACGTCACTCAAAAACACGAAGTACCGTTCGAATAGACTTTTTTTAAATGTAGGATTATACTTTTTTAAGATTTGATGACAGATTAATTTAAAAACTGAAACTCATGCAATTTTTCCATTTCCCTGATTGCTGATTTTCGTAAGGATTTAAACGTCTGCCCTTTTTTTCAAATGAAAAAATTGTGATGGAAATTCCGGCAGAGTGGAAACACATTTCGTTGACGAACATAAAAATGACAAGCAGCTAAGGCTTGCACCTCGTGCAGCAACATCAAATGATTTTAGTTTGTAAACACTCGGCGTTATATTGGAATTAGTGATATATCGGCGTCACATTGCTATTTTTAAAAATTGATTGCTGTGAAAAGTTAACCTGAAGATTTTTTATATGCATTTCTCATTAGTTAGGCGTAATTATTATCTTTTTCTAGCAATTTATCTTCACCTTACATTCAAGTAATTAGTTTCATCTATTCCGATTTCACACCAATTTCACAGCTTCGAGCGTCTTCTTAGTATTCGAGTCAGGATAAAGGGCTCGATATTAACTAGTGTATAACATCTAATATACTTTAAGTGTATGCTAGTTGAACCAACTAGTAGGTTCATAAAGATTTCTTACATAGAATAATTATTAATTGCCTTTCCATTCACTGCTGATTTCGCCACACTGTCCTATTATCAACTAGAAAATAAGTTCAACCGTTGCAATTCTGAAGTGGATTATGCTGCAGATTAGTGACACTATTTGTGAATCCATAGGGAAGGACGAGGAGTGTCCTCATTCTCAATGGTCACTTTTCAAAATCCGTGAGCGCGCTCACAATTTTAATTTCATTTCATGTCGATCCCTTTCACTATTCCTTTTCCACAAGCGTCTTTGTTTGAGGTTAATATTTTCTATTTTCAGCCGAGTAAGTAAATATTTCGTTCCTTTTATGGAATGCATTGAGTAATTCATTACTTAACATATTTTCATGTTTGCACAATAATTATTTTACTGTAAATAAATAAATTCTTAACGATTTTTATTATGAAACTTTCTGAAATATTATTATCATCATGCTAGTTTGAGATCAGGAGAAAAATGGCGATAAGGCACGTTTACCAACTAAAAAAGAACACAATAAAATACGAGTGTACACTGTGAAGTATATTGTTTTTAATCTCTTTTATACTCTACGCCTGACATTCTTCCATGTTAACTTTCTAACCTGCTATATGATAACCGTGGTGGAATGTAACATTTTTTTATCTTTATCCTATATAACTTGGCTCCACAGAGTATCGGCCGCGTCCATCAATTACATTTCTCACTCATGTCATACCCACTCACATTTCAAAAGTTCACCTTTTCCCAAAAATTGACCTTTGTGACTTTGATCACCATTGGTCTCAATGCATAAGAAGATTAGATGCCATTGCTTAGTCTTCCTCATTTCCACCTCATGCTTTCGTGCAACAGTAGATGACTAGTTCCACCGTATGAAACAATGGCTTTCTTTCGCGTCCTCTGCAACCCGCTTTAAATACGTGCGGGTGGACGGGGTTGCCTTGGCGATGGGGAATGGGGGGGGGCTGCTGGTCGCCGCTGTCGGACGCCTCCGCAGACACGGATAAGCTCTCGGCCGGAATGGACGAGAAACACTTCTTGCGGACCAATGACCTCGACAGAGCCCAAAATATTCAGCCACCTTGCAAAATGAAATGGTCATGTCACTTGCCAGGCTGCTTTTTCATGATCACGCCTCAGTTGATCAAGCCCTCTGGCAAAAGAAACAAGGCCTTCAGGAAAATAGCGATACCAGGAAATGTATGGCCTTAAAATATAAATACGTCCCCAGCCTATAGAGCTTTTAATAAAAATTTCCCCACATGTTTTGTTCTCTGACGTTATTATATTATAAAAGGGGGAGAAACAGGAAGAGTAGGTAGTTCCAAGAATAACATTATTTCCATTCCCTTAATGGAGTTAGATATATTAAAATTGGCAGGACACTCAGCTGCTGCTCATAGCCTATTATTCAAAATCATTAAATTCGCTGAAAAGCCGAAGCGGGTGTGCGAGGATATTTGGAAAACGAACGAAGTGTGTCCTAGAAATATGATGAACCCAAAAAAATAATAAAAATTATTCCATATTTTGTGTGCACTGAGAATTATAATCTATAAGCAGAAGTAACAGAATCAGCCGAATGGTGAGGGAATTAATGTTTATGCCTTAATGAGATCAAAAATTGAAGAACACATTGGTTTTCCTTATATTTCATTATTTTGAATGGGAAATTTAAAAAAAAATAGATGTGTGGGATTATCATGGAAAAAATGAATAGTACCATGGGGAAATCTTTGGTTCACAAAAATATACCCGACTATAGAGATTTTAGTTAAAATTTTGTCCAAATATTTACCTCTCTGATAATTTTCCTCTGCTATCAGAAGTGATGAATCTGCAAAGCTGCAAAATAAGTGATTTCATTAGTATACCATTATGAAATTATATTTACGACACACAAAATGCAGGAATAATAGAGACGACAGCTAATGAAGGATTTGATTCGTATGTTTTGATGGAGTTGCAGACACCAAAACTGACCGAGAGTGCAGGTACTCCACATTTTGTAATGCTAAAGATAGTAAAAATAATACATTCACTCAACAGGGCACACCCGAGGTCGTCAAAAACAAATTGTTTGACCAATTGAGTATTTAAAAAGTATTTCCCTGAAATGCGGTTTACTTGAAAAAAAAATACTTTATGCATGTTTTCCTCTAAAAAGGTTATCTACCCCCAAAATAAAGTGACAAATAATCGGCAATGTATCATTCGATTTGGCAATAAATAATCGAGTAACATATTAGAAATCGTGTTAATAACAGTACAAGGCTATAAATTGTGAATTATTGCCTTTTCAAAATAAACTAATGGAAATTGTAAAATTATAGACATAATTTCCACATTTTGTTGAACTTACTGGCGTTCTTTGCATCCTCTTTTCATCAGACCACTTCCATGCTTTTAAGTAAAAATATTTAGGATACAGAGGAAAAAATTCGTTAAAATTAATAAATGATAGTAGACTAAATGATATGCACAGTGGATGGAAAAACGAACAAAATATTGGCCGCAAATAATGATGGTATATTTCTTTAAAACAGAATTTGCTTGAGGTCAAAATAAAATATTGTATCATTGAAAATGATGCCCTCTGGTAAAATTCTTGGAACCTCACGGAACACCTTTGAATGCGAGGTTCCGCGTGAACTGAAACCTGAGAATTGAGGAACATCAATATCGCGGGCGGCCGGATGTTTAAAAAACCTTTACACGTTCAGTGTGAAACCCGCTATCCTGGTGGGGACCAATCGGTGGAGAGAGTTAATTCCTGCGAGTCAATGTTTGTCCAACCGTTGAGGTTCACGCTTCGCCGCCACTGACCGCAACAAATGCCGAACGCTGCTGCAGCGGCGAACGCAAAAACAACGCAATATCGGGCGTTGGATTCAAACTTCAATTCATTTTTGAAGGGGCCCTGAAAAGCGGGAGAGGAAACTGTACGCCAGCAGAGTGGAAAGCGTATATTGGATCTGTTCGGAGAACGTACACATCACTCGTCATCCGTCGCATTTTTATTTTGGTGACCTACGGATACATCCTATTCTGATTTACAACTTACGATATCATCTGGAAATATATTCTAAGTACTAAGGGTGGACATTTTTCATAATGCATTCAAAAAAGAAAAAGTTTCCCAAAACAAATAGAGTGGTGCAAAAACTAAAAAAAAAACTTAGAATGCCAAATTAAATAAGAGCTCACGCTTTTGCAAGCCTGCGAACGCACATATGCCTTTCAATCCCTGCCATATAATTTTGAAGAATATTTTCTAAAGAACGTAAGAAATTACGGAAATTGTCGTTTCCGTAAAACTGTTTTTCTTCTTAATAACTTTAAGGAAAACTGCCTCACGTTCTGTTCAACTATGTAGAACTCTCTTGATGATGGTGTAATGGCTGAAGCAAGGTACCCAAGTTACATGATCAACTGTCACCCACATTGCTGGTTTCTCAACTTATATTTTTTATTCTTATTAGCACCTAAATGTATGTTAGCACCTCTTGCATTGCTTCTTTCGGAATATAGATTAATAGTATTTCTCCAGTTATTGATTTTTAAAATAAGCTGTGTCATGCCAAAAACTTACTATCGAAAATATAACGCCGTGCACTTGTTATTGAAGATCATTCGATTTTTTCAGCATGAGTTGCGTTCTATGCTAATTATTCTAAATGTAAAGTAATCATGAGCTACATTAAAAACTAAAATAAATGTTTATCACGTGGTACATGCTTAAATCACAAGTAAATTCCTCTATTTCTAGAACCCAAGAAATTAACATCTACTACTTACCGCACACTTTCTGTGATTACTGAATAAAAGAAAATTATTGCGTTACCTCGTCATTAGTTCTCTGTCGGAGTTAATCGTAGAATGGTCTTCTGATGATATTTTCTTTTATTGTTCCAGAGACGATAATTTCAACTTACGTATCACATTACCCCCACTGCGCTAGGATACCGTGACTATCTGTGAATTATATGCATTACAAACAAACTGAGTGCTTGTAGGTGCTTTCTTCCTAATATCACTATAATTTTATGTTTTTTTTAACACACATTATCATCTTGAGCACTTTATTTCTAAATAAAAGCATATTTAAAAATAATTCTAATCTAAATCACTACTAATACTTCTTTTATTTCTTTCTGATTTTCGCATTTATCTTTATGCTCGACACATTTGCCATCTCATTTTATCTTTGTTTTCTTTTGAAAGAGCCATTCGGGTTGACGGAGGCTTTTTTCTACGCGTTGCGAATTCAATGTCTCTTCCCTCGCTCAAGTTCCTGCGCAAACGACATGTTCACTTACCGCGACACAGCACATCTACTTTTCGATCGCGTTATTATGCATTATTCATTCTCTCAATCGACTCCTCCTCCGTTCTATCCCGTCACTTCTCCCTATCTTCAAAACCGATGCGGTGGCGAGCCTGACCAAAATATCACTGTCACCACTGAAAATCTATCATGCAGCACTATTAATGAATATGTTTTTGTACCCGAAGCCATTTTTAGTCAACTCTTCATTAGACTGCCTTCATCACATCTCAGACTCGACCAACATACAAGCGTTACATGGCAAAGGACAGAATGCTAAGATAGAATGGCACACTTTTCTCAGTTGCTAAATAAGTAATTTTCGCTTTGAAGGTACATTAGAATACTGAACAATTTTAATGCTGTAAATAAATTGAAAAAAGAAATATTTCATTCATCCAACACGTGTTTTTTATATAATGCCACGCTAAATATGAGTTATGGAGATCATGACTTTATAAGTTTTTTTTTTTACTGCACGACGAATACAGTAAGCATAACACATTGTGAGACGCTTAAAGTTCCTGTCCTAACCGATAGGACTTCAATTTATCAATAGGTGCTACTATTCCCTAATACAATACAGGTAACACAAAATCAAAAAAAAAACATCAAAATATTCTAAGTGCCAGAAGGCACTGAATATGTGACAATGTCACATTGTGACACTTTCCAGTAAAACCGAAAAACGAAGTTCCTTAGAAAAATTTGTCATATTGGCACGCCTTTTACTGGACAAATATTATATTAATGAAAATGTGTATTGCCATTAACTTCATTGATTCCCAACTATTTCCGAATATTGTTGCAAAGTTTCAGGTTCCGATCTTGACAAAAGCCATTTCAAAATTTTGTTCCCTCTTTTCCAATCTCAACCTGCGCTTCGCTTCAAGTTATTCGCGGTGACAAATTGGGACCTTTTTAAATATTAGCTGACGATTTCACCAGATCATAATAAGCGGGTCACTCCAGCCACCCCTCATTGATACCCCACGCATCCCGTGGTTCGTTGCTGATTACATAGTTCACTCAATTAGCGGTTAGCCCTTTAGTACTATTAGGTGCGCAACTAAGTTACCGATGTTTGTTAACAGATGGCTTTAGCAGTGGTTAATGGTCGATTTTGACGCATCGGAAACGTCACGAATCAAGCTTGTTGCTTTCAAGAAATTTGGTAAACAAACCGCTTGACAACAACGGCGAGTTTTTTTTACCTTTATATCCTTATTGTTGGGTGAAAATGTCCGGGTTTGTGCCAGGTAACCGTCATTTGCGGGGATTGTTTATTTTCTTCTTTCATTCGAAGAAAACAGAGACTGAAGTGCATCGGGAGCTCCAAAAAGTTTACGAAGATGCTGCTCTAAGTGAAATAACGTGCCGTGATTGCTTCCGTCGCTTCAAAGACGGTCATTCCAATGCTGACGTGAAGGAAGACCAAAAACGTTCTAAGACGATGAATTGGAGGCATTTCTCGATGAAAATCAGTACCAAACACAAGAAGAGCTTCCTAATGCTTTAGGAGTTACTCACCAATCCATTTCCTAGCGATTGGATGCGTTGGGATTTATGCAAAAGCAAGGAGCTTGGATTCCTTATGAATTTAAGTGAGTCTACAGCATGACAACGCTCGACCCCCCGTTGCAAAACCCGTTAAAACCTACCTTTGAACGCTCAAATGGGAATTCCTGACCCCCCCCCGCTGTATTTCTCTGATATTACGCCGTCCGATTATTACTTTTTATTCTATATGGCAAATGGTATGGCTGATCTGGAGTTGCGCTCACACGAAGGCACCAAAAAATGGTATGATCCGTGGGTAGCCTCAAAAAATGAACACTTTTACCGTTACGGTATTGGCCTCTGCCACATGTATGGGGGAAAGTTGTAGCTAGCGATGGAAAATACTTTGAATGATTCATTTATAACCATTTTTTCACGATAAAGTCGTATTTTCGTCCAAAAAACAGCGGGAACTTTGCGTTGCGCACCTAATAAATGAACCGGAATTATAATGACGTCACCAACTCAAGAAAATAGGTAACTTAATTTCGCGATCCTTAGTTTTAAACTTATCGAAAGAATGCCTGGATGAGGGAGACTTTTTTCGTTGCAACTGTCTTTCCCCTTTCATTTACGAATTATATTCATCAATTGTTGATTCTGGGTCTAGGTGAAGGACCTCGCGATGATAATGTCGGAAGGAGTTTACCAGACTCCCCTGTGGTCGTTTTGAAGGCATATAACTGATATTTGAAACAGTATTAATTTTACAGCGCCGCAAAAAAATCCTCTCATAGCAAACGTCGCTTTACTATTTAAAAAAAATCATTTCTCGTGAGATGAGGCCTAGGAGGCCTTTATATTGGCTAGACTTCAATATAAGCTACGCGATGCTCACACAGCATGTTGCGAGATACTTACAGCTCCTATCCTAGCCCATGAGGCATGAAAATATATTCATTCATTATTGCTACCATCCTTCTAATATATGAGAGCCAAGGGAGTACTTAAATTCAAAAGACATATGCATGTGCCCATGAAACAATAGCAGATGTCGTCTTTTTGCATTACCCAGAATAGGTAATGAGAAATTCTACGCTTTGCATATGGAAAACACAATTTCTTCGAAGTAATCGAATGCGTTTGCGTGCAGTTCTGAGGAATAATAATATTGGGTGAAGAATTCGCACGGAACTGAGAACTACATTTTGCTATTCACCCGGAAAGATGATAAAGCCCTTGAGGTTACTCGGAGTAGAGGATAGGGCTCCATTCAAACTAAGGTTCAAATAGAACTGTACTACATTAGGATGATAGCAAAAACACCTAGTTACCAGCGTTTTATAGAATCTGATACCAATTCAGTCCTATTTTTAGTTAAATGTTTTGACCAATCGGATGTTTTGAGTTCGCTCGAATTGGTATTACGTTATGAAAAATAGATTTTTCTACTAAAAAAACGATTTTTTCTCATTTATAGGTATATGACAGATGGATGGGTAGAAGTTGGATTCGCAAGGTAATTTTACAGTGTTGCAGCTGTCATGTGACACCAGGCACGTCTTCTTGCGATGAGAGGTCAGAGGAAGGTTAAAATAGCAGCCAAGTATATTTATAAGTTTGGCCTACTTTACTGGTGTAAGCTTACGTAAAGAGACTATATACTCACGTTTATTGCACTTGAGTGTACCATATTATACTTTATTGTATTACAATTAATTCGTGTAGTATGTAGAAATGAAAATGTGATGGAATAAGCTTGAAATATTCGCAATGTAAAAAAATTTATCTGACCAGACGTGATTGTCTCTTGCAAGGAATATAGCTATTGTAACCATTTAGCATAAAAATATACCGTGTGATACCAGCTGGTAGTGTTTTTTTTTAACTTTTATAGAGTTTCTATTGATTTTCCGAACTTTTAAAAATCTTATTCATCGATGAGGATATGTTAAATTACACATTATAATTATTAGAAATTTTGCTATCCTCAAGCCATGCTTTACGTGTGCACATGACGGATCGGAGTAATAGGTTGTTTTGGGAAAACTAGGCTTGTTAAAAAAATCAATCTGTACAGCTGAACCAAAATAAGACCTAAAAATTTGAGAGCGCATCGTCAACCCTTGACCATCGCTCACTGATCGAAATGGGTTTAAAGTCAAAATAATTTGGCGGGAATTTTACGTTCCTTCCCGGCACTCTGTGCCGATTGGTGTTCTTAAGGGACGAAATTGTTATCCATTTTGTCGTACTCTCGACCACTTAGCCAGCCTTTTGTATATTAGACACACGTCGTGGCGCGTGGAGTCGCACCCGACGATAATATTGATGAAGATAAATGCACCATTTAATAGCATTATTATTCCTTCTAAGAGTAGTATAACTCCTCAAATTTCATATTTTATTTTATGAGAGAGAAGAATAATTATCAACGAAAAAAACCATCGTATTATTTCCTTTCTCCTTACATGAAAAAATAATTGTAATGGAACTAGTTCATCAAAATCAATTGTTAAATTAGCTAACATTTCTTATAAATATTTCTCGGGTTTCTAGCCGAGTGAGACTATTTTGTTCTAACGTTTCGACGGAACACTCTTCCATCGTCCTCAGAGAATGAATGTCATTCATTCTCTGAGGACGATGGAAGAGTGTTCCGTCGAAACGTTAGAACAAAATAGTCTCACTCGGCTAGAAACCCGAGAAATATTTATAAGAAATATTCGCCGAGAAAAAACAAGATCATATATAGCTAACATTTGCTCTTTAGAATGACACGTGTGAGTCAAAACCAATCAGAGTACAGCATATAAAATATCATGTGGCATTCACCATGATAGTACATATTAATCCAACCATGAATTCAAGGTTGCACGAAGTTAGCACGACAGTTTATGAAGATATCATAACTCCCTTTAACTGAACTATAATAGCGTTTACATGGCATTCCTGTACCTTGAGTTCAGTTTTTGCAACTTTCTCAACAATAAGGCAATTTTGAGGTACTTGTTACTTACTGTCTATCTGTCAACTAGATCTTTTTATGCATCGTTTATCTTTTTATTATTATAAAGCTTATATAATTTTATTTCTCCAAACAATTTATTTTTTTATAATTTATAATTTTAATTTCCCTTTTGACTCCACATATACACTAATGCATTATTATTCAGTTAATTAGAAAAACAAACTTTAAGCATTTTTAATGTAAAAAAGAGCCGGCAACCTCATAACGGCGTTTTTTTTAGGGGCACTTGTATTGTAGAAGATATATTGAATCTGAATTGTAATTCTGTGCAATGAATCATATTATTAATGTTTTTCACAACTGCACGCCGCTGACGGAATATTCTTTGCAGAGTGCACATATTCTAGCCGCTGTCACGTGATTTATCCGCCCTTGCTCGTGAGCATTTGAGGATTTCTCCGGCCATTTCAATTCGGCCTTTGCGCTCCACAATCGAGTTTTCTGGTTTAATGAAACCTCGCGACGGGAAACCAGCTCAAGTAGTCATTCATGCTTTGCAACGCCGCGGCTCCGGCGAGCGCCGATAAACACGGCGCCATAACTAGGGTTTAACATCCCCGCAGCAGATTGGCGAGCGTTCCAGGATTCCGTAGGCTTATGTGAGGGGCATCGGGCCGTGACCAGCGAATGCCTAAACTTCGGAGTTCAGCGGAGGAATCTATGCCACTCCACCAATGGCACAGCACCAACATGCGCTTTTATTTTTCTTTAGATCGATCGATTTAATCAACTGTGTGATATGGTTATTTTTTCACAATACCTCCAAATCATCAAATTTATGAATCCCATCCCCCTAGCATAATGATTTCCAGCATAAGAAATTATGATGGTTCCTTGGTTTCACAAATATTTCATTTAAATAATCTGGCTGTGCCTTCCCTGACTCGTTTTACGCCTGTAATCCTAGAATCCTGTGTTTATATTACAGAAATTCTACCCCTGATATCTGATTTCTTTTCTATATAGGCAGGAATCTACGTCTACGCAGGAATCTAGGTCGTAGGCAGGAGCCTACGACCCCAGGACTAGAAAGCGAGGTTGTTACCCAGCAGCCAACGGGACCGACTTAGGATATAGAGATAGATAGTATTTCAGAACCCTTAAATAATGAAAAAAGTAAATGCTCAGTGATATAAAAATATAATGGTTCTTAAGATGATATTCAAAATATCAAGAAGATATGAATATTTGCATGGTTGATTATCGCAACCTTATCATTGCTAGCGTTTTTATTAAAAAGTTATGAAGACAGTAGTTTCTCACCAATTATGGAATAAAAGGTATATGACTTGACATAACAGTAAAAATAGCAAAAAATCATTGCTATAAATCGCAAAAATTTGAATACGTGAAAATCAAGAATGCCAAGTCGTATTATAAGAAAATTGCAGGAACTTCTTTTTATAATGCTTGAAAGTTTTTTTACCGCTATTTGCTGCGCTATCATTAAAATGTGGAATTTACATCGATCAACGTGAAAATGATGGCATTTTCCGCTTAAATTTTTTTAATGATACGGTAATGCCAATATAAATCATGGGACAAAGTGTAACTCTATTTTCAAACTGACAGCGGCGCACCATCAGTTTTTAGTTAAATTTTAGTTATTTTAAATATTAGAGGCTCTCTTGCACTGTGAGTTGCAATTTACCATTTTTCGGAAGACGAGGAGATGAAGATGGTTTCCCTTTCATCCGCGACAGCGACTTGGAAAAGGGTTTAATGTAGAGCTGGGAGCTTGAAGGAAGGAGGAGTGTGCGTGGAGGCGAGGATGTCTGAGCAGATGGGAGAGAGAAACTCAACCTTGATCCGTGCGATGGCAGGATTATGCGGAGAGGAATTCACGCTAGGAAATGCGAGGGAGTTTAGCGATCCAGATGGCTTCTTCATTCAAATTGCAACGACGCCACTGAGCCTCGAAAAAAGGGAAATGCTAAGAATAACCATTTAAGCTCGAATCGATTGCAGTGAAAGAGAAGAGAGGTTTTGCGGATCGAAGAAAAAATTGGAAAAGGCTTAGTGATATACGAAACGCCTCATTGAGTTTCAGAGCCATGGAAAAAAGAGAAAAAAAAACAAGGTTCAGTTCTATAAAAATGAAATTATTCTAAGGATTGAATTCAGAAATAATTGGAAGAGTGAAAGAAAGAGTTGGTTGCGCAAATGATAGCATGTATCACGAACTCCCCCGATTTAATTTTTTTAAATTTAAATTAAAGCCATTTATGTATTCCATTTATCAAAATAAATTTCTTATGATGCATTATAAATGGAGATATCTTAAGATAATAGTTAATGGTATATAATTTTTAGATATTTTTAAATGATAAACTGCTGAATCACTGAATCCAAGACTGAAAAGCAACATAATAAAGCTACCAGCCATCTCATTAGCTGAAATTCGCAGTTTGAGAATTTGCTTCTTTTTACCTTTGCTCCTCCACTCCATAAATGAAAGGATGCATGTTAAGGGGAAGATGGATTTTTTAAAAATTATACCAAAAATGAAAACTTAAATGCATCACTGGTTTGAAAAAATATTTCATTCGAATTCTAAAGGAAGAAGTTTAACCAAACGACAAAAAGTAATTTAGAAAAGAAATTCCTTTCGAATCTCTGTAGACTGAGATTTAGCGAATAGATGAGACATGTGGGGTCAAACTCAATAAGAAAATCAGAACTTTTTTTCACCCAATGTGGAGGCTATGCCCTCAACACCCTCTGGAAAAATCATTAGGCCTTTTCTGTTATATCTGCCTGTTCTCACAGTTTTTGTCTGTCTTTTTTTTAAAGGGTCGTTTATTTGTGATATCTGATACTTAAATTTAATTCTAAGGATACCAAACACTTCTTGGCTTTCAGACTTTCTAACTGTTGCCATAGTGACTTCAGCACCATTAATAAGCTTCTCTACGATTTCCAAACTCCCATCGGTTTTTCAACCTCCAAATTACCCCAAAAAATTAGAGGCATGTAGGCAGTTGAAAACTCCGTAATTGCTAGGCGCTATAAGGAAGGATTTTTAAGCTAGGCTAGGCTAAAAGTTTGTTCAAGGCTAATGCAGGTATGCTGTATAATGTCTGTGAATTTCAAAAGGATAAAATGAGTTTTGTTTGCGCAATGAGTCATTAAAAGAGGCAAATTATGATTGGTCAAAAGTGGGGCCTTGGGTACCATTCCCGTCGGCCATTGCGGTTTCCGTGTGGTCAGGGGATTTGCACAGGCCGAAAAGCGGAGGAATCGTATGAAGGGAGAGAGACGGATATCAAGACATGTGGACGAGTGAGATGGAGGCAGTGATATTCACAGGGGAAGAGGCGGTTTTATCCGCAGCGGCGACTGCAGCGCCACAGTGGTTTCTCCGTTGGCCAACGGTCTACTACAGGCCAGGATTACCCAGATGGCGCACTGACTCGTCTCCGGCCCCTGGAGAGGATTTGTATTCCTGGGCTGTCCGAGGACCCTCCTTAGCAGACGGAGGCATAATCTGAATCTGTGAGGGGGCAAAGGCGGTCACCAGGGCAACCGAGGCGAAGCGAAGCGATGAAGAAATTGCATGGCGGGGGGGCAGGGAGCGAAATAAAGCGATATTCCTCCAAGATAAATATTTAGTTGCGACATTTCAAACGTATTTTCTAGGAAAATCAAATGCCATTTTCAAAAATTTGAGCAATTTTTATGCACAGGCTAAACATGTGTACGTGTGTCATGCATGTATAACACACGTACGGGATATGTTCGTACTTTATACGGAGAAAATATGCATTGTGCATGGAGAATGCCAGTGCAGTAAGTATCATGTGTGCCTATGGTAATACTCAATAGCAGCCGATTGCGCACGGTCACTAAGCATCCATTAAAAGGGAAATTGATGACGATCTCCTTCAATAATTGTGTACGCTAGTAGATAATATTGCTTTCATATTTAAAATCGCGTTCATTAATGAATGTTCAAAATTAATACATTCATATCTGTTAACGAAATATAATAATTAACATATTACCATACATTATTAGATAATGTTTTCAATCATTTATTGAAACAAATTAAAATTCGCTCTTCCATCTTTGCATTGCACATATTTTCTACGGACCACGAACCTACGATGATACCCAAAATGAGGTAGTAAAAATATACTACGTAAAAAAGTAAATATTGAGAATGATATCGTTCGTACTATAGGATCTACGATCAAATAGGTTACGTGAATAATTTTAATTGATCAAATTTAGCGAAAAAATAGAGAACAAGTAAAAACTGCAAATGTGCATTTATGGAGCAGAAATGATTCGATTAAAAGCCCTTTTGCTGGGTTACACGAGCGCATAAAATCACAATATAAACTGGCTAACAACTGCCTCAACCATGAAATTACATCTCCTATTATCTCGAATTCGAGTCGTGAAAAACAGGTGAATGTGCATTTGACACGTGGTACACGAGATTTACGGCTAGCGAGCAAATATTCCACATATTTGGGTGTCTGTCGAAGATATAACTTTTTATTTTAAATCAAATGCAAAATTAGGTCATCGTTTACCTTTTTCCAACGTCATACCAGCAACGTGAAGTATTTTTTTTCTCGAAGAATGTTTTATGCAACTAGCTATCATCTACATAGAAATCGTATTTGGGGTCCATACACAGTTTCTGACAAAAGCTGCAATCAAAATGCATCATAATATGCTCCCCAAAAAGCTACCAATAATGTATACACAGGGAAGACCGTGAAAGGTTGTCAAAAAGTTTTCTTAAAAAGCTTCCATAAATAATAGCTCCAGTAACATGCTTCTTTACCACTCTTACCACTAATCACTTTTACTGTAGATAATTTCAACCAGTTATTTTCATTTCAGAAGTAATTATCATGAATAGCTACTAATAACAGCGAACATGAAAAGGAACTGCAAGTAGTAACTGCAGCTACAGTCATACCTACCTGGCAAAATCTATCTCAAAGAAATAAAAATATATCAACCAATCAATTGCATTGCCCTTCCACTAGCAGTTGTTTTCTCATTTTTCGTTTTCCCTTCCAATTGGTTAACGGCAGGACAACCCACTTAAAAGCAGAAGAAGATGGCGACCGTAAATATTAACAATAAATGACAAACACGTATAGTAGCCGTAAATACCTGCAATAGATAACCACCTAAAATAGCTACATAGATACCCGAAATAGCTACCACAAATAGGTACCATAAATAGCTTCCTATAATAGAGAACGGATAATCTTCTATATTATTGCTACTGTATAGATACCTTTTTCTCAACTAATACGCAACCAAACTCTACAAATGAGGTACCAAAATGCACATAATTTATCAGAGAACATGCGGCAGCATATCTTACTTCCTAAATATTGCTATTGTTTCCTAAAATTGGTTTTTAAATAATTAAAAAAAAACAAAAAATACAAAAACCTGTAAATATTCCTGACGTTAACGGCGCACAAACTGATACATTTGTTCATTTGCAACAATATCTCGCATTCTTCAATTAACTTTTATCGAAATGCGGCTAATTCCACATTCAAGTCTCCTGTTGATACGTAAGTATGAGTCATCATGTGCGTTTAACGGAGGATAGTGTAATTACTTCCAATATTGTGTTTAAAGAGGTCCCCTGACCTCAATTTGTACATGAACATTCCAATTAAATTTGTACATAAGACTCTGCCTTTTTTTCTACATTTTAAAATTAGAAACGCGCCTATCCCTCTGTGGACCTGCATTGAAAAGAGCGGGGGAAGCCCGCTGGGAGCGGGCGCAGCACGCTCGCTCAAAACAAAACCACCAAATACACCACTATGTGTTTTATCCCTTGATTTATTATTTTTCTACGACATAATTATTTGAAATATTCTGTATTTTGTCATTTCACTGTGTTTCACTACATTTCATCGTCAATTAACCTCATTATGAAAATAAAAAAAATAGACGCAACAAAATGCGATAAACTGTTATTGACAGTGCGATGAAATAAAGATGAAAGTGCGATTTTCGCGTGTCTCTAATCGTAATATTTATTATTCATCACGCATCTCCAGGGGGACTGCTTGGTCGTGTCCGTTCGTCGGATCGCCCGCTCACCGCTCCACCGCGATCCATCCTCCAAGTGGCTTCCGCGATCCACCCCATCACTCCTCACCCACCCGGCGACGGCTAATATTTCACGCCCCTCCCCCCAAGTGTGCAGTAACCACAGTTACGTGCGTGGCCACGTTCCCCCCGGCTGTCTCATTGTTTGCCCCGCTTAATCTCACCCCCCTCACCCCCCTCCGCCCTCCCATCGACGACAAAACCCTCTCCGCTCGCTCTTGCGCTTCCCTCGAAATGGACCCAATGATACTCCAACCACGAATATTACAACAAAAGATCCTTCACTCCGTCTATAAATGTGTGTTGTCATCCACCGCGCGTTAAAATGGGTTTACAAAAGTCGCCACTCGCATCGGTGACGGACGGAGCGACCCGAAATTCACGAAGTAATGCGCTGCGATTGGGATTTTTTACGAAATATATTATCATGATGGTGTAATCCATCAAATTTATACATTTTCAAGGCTTTCTATCATCGATGAAAGTATTATATCTTAAATATTGAATGCATCGCATGCATCGCATCGCATATGCATCGCATTTATTTTCAATATTTAAGATATAATATCTATGAGAAATCTGCAAGGTTTTTTTTTCAAAACAACACATCGCTTTGAACTCACTGCGCTGGGTACATTTTCGAAAGACTATCAATAAATGCTCCCGCAAGTGGCAAACAGCATAATAAACAGCAAATCAGACTTCAACTGAGTGATCGTTTCTCTGAGTATCCTTTCCTCCACCGCCCAGAAACTCGTCGGACTTCCGTTTCGAATAATAAAAATGAAGAACCTACCACTAACAATAAGATAAGTAACGCGAGTAAATTTTTCAGTCGGCTTAAAATAAAAAAGAAAAATGGGCTGTAAAGCCGAAACATGCGGAGTATTTTGCTCACCAACGGTGACTCTCCTGTCTCGCATTCCGAAGGCAGATTTAGCTATAATTTCTCGTGGGTCTTGCCCTCAAAACGTTGCCGTTGAGGATCAAGAGGATGAAGGTTTGTGGAGACGACAGAGTCTGGGGATGGACGAGTGTTGGCGATGGATGTTGAGATGAAGGAGATGTTGGCTGACACCGCAAGCAACGCATGCGCAGAAAATCTGAATCTAGAAGGAAACCGTTGACATTAGTTCTCTACATTTTGTCGGGGAGAAAATTTACTCCTCAGTGGGTTTAAAGGCCTGGTTACACGGTACATGAGAATGTACAAGAAAATGTGAGAATGTCTGAATCTCAGAATGAACGCGAAAATGCACCGTGTAACCACGCAAAATGTAAGAATGTATGAATTTCTGAACGCCTGCTCTAATTTCGTTCAGACAATCATACAATTTGAACTCAGAGTCACCTGGTGGCAGACTACGAAAACGACACATTCATTTCATCTGGCTTGTATAGGCGATTTCTTTGTTTACGTACGCCCCCGATAGTTATTTGGATTTGATATGATCTTGCTTGACTTGGATATCTTACTGATTGAATATGCGTAGCGAAATAATGGAACACAAGAAAAGGGGATGGGTAAAAGGAAGGATCATATGGAAAGGCCATTAATGTATGAACCGCGAGAATTATCCAAGAATGAGATCCAAATGATCGTTAAAAGGTCATAAAAAAGCATGTGATAGGCAAAGAAATAAGTTTCAAGTACTATTTACGATGTATTTACTCGAGTTCCTGTTTTTTAATCAAGACCGACTGCAAAACGAGTCGAAATTTTAGGTGTTGCGTTGATATGCAGCGAACGCTATGGGCATCGCAGTAATAAATACTGAATTTACTTTGCCAAAAGCCTCATATTTCTAGTATATTCCTGTAGCGTGCGCCTATTCACAGGAGAAGGATGGAGGGAAATCACGACACACTCGCTTTTAAGACTAAAATTCAACTGCCTTTATTATGTCCTGTTTTTTACATCACAAGGCTTAAGGGCACGAGAAAATTTTAAAATGTGCTTTTATTATGGAACACTACTATCCAACAAAATTTGAACGATATCGGCGAAAGACACTTTGTGAATATTCCTTGTTAGGGGCTCCTTTCGACGAGAGGCCGGCCGCCCATTACATTCCTTATTTTTCTCCGTGGTTTAAACGTAATCAGTATTTATTCTCGTAAACAGCCACTTTCCTTATAATTTGATCATACAATGGGTAGAATGATAGGTACATTTATAGAGTTGTTTACAAAGTGAAATAAGTAACTTGATAAAATCCTGCGGTAACCATGATTTAAGAGTGTACTTACGTTGAGGATATCCCGTTGACAATATAGATAATGTATTTGGCTCCATTCTGTGAATCATTAACCACTTATCCCTCTTATTTTTGTCCTTTCGAACACAAGCAAAAAACTTCTCCGGCGAGTAAATAGAGGTACTAGACGACGGAGCACGTTATATGGTTTTATGGGATACACTATTTATATGGTTTTCACACGTTTTTCTATTGAAGGTCCATGCTGCATTACACTTACTGCATTAAGCAAATGATGTAGGTGTGTAACGTAGATCACAATCTGCAATCAACTTATTTGGATTTAATCTTTCCAAAGCTCCCCAAACAATCGCCTTTATTTATTTCAACAACGCCTTGGCAACCCAAAATATTCACAATCCGAAGTTTGACGTTAAAACAGCAATTATATTCGCTAAATATGCGTTTGAGGCCCCACATAGACAGTTGTTCTATCCACTTCCTAGGCCTGTCATCAGTTGATACCGTGCCGTGATGTAACGTGCGCACGCTCCGTCACGTGTTTTCAAACAGTCGATGAAGATTATTTTTAATGACTCATATCTCAGCTATAAAACATTATTCATCCACGAAATTTTCGGCAAGTACATTTGAGGTAAGTATCTTATTGTTCTAGTACTTTTAAAAAAGTTTGCATGTTCCCCTTTGGTTTATATTTGAAGTTGAAATAATTTGTTGCGCATTTAAAATGTACGAAAAAATGTCCGAAAAAATGTACCGTGTAACCACCCACTCGTGGATCTTGTCCATGAGAATGTACAAGAATCTGTTCAGAAAACCATTCAGAAAAATGTACAGAATCTTGTACATTCTAATGTACCGTGTAACCAGGCCTTAACACACAAAAAAAAACGCTCCCAAGTGTAATCGGATTGGTGCCTTTAACGTTTTATTTTTCAAGTCGGTTTGCACTATCTCCGGGTAATATGGGAAATAATATTTGGCTAATATCATGAGAGCTGCCTTGAACACGTCACTGCAGTAATGTTGACGACAGAGGAAGAACAACAAACAAAAACAGCAATCACAGTTGGATAGTTTGATTCCACTTACATCCCGTAATACGCTGCTTAAAGGCTTCAGAATAAACTTTGGAAAATAAACATTTAAATAGTCAATTTCATTTTCACTCACTTCAGACTTCAGCACAACAAACGCGATGGATTACAACGGCGGCTGCATTGGCGAAAAGGCTTCAGCTGACTTCACCGGCGCCTCTCGAGAAACATCTATGGGAAGAGGAAAGCACACTGATAGTCATAATGCTTCAGGTCATAGTTTATGGAAATTATTTGGTGAATGGTATTATTTGAAGGAGGATGACAGTGGACCAAGACGTAATTATGTCGGCCATATGTCTGACCCACTTTGTGCAGATAAATTGCATGAAAAAGTCCGAATAGGATTGATCTACATCTAAATCTACATGCCACCCCGCAAGCCATTTCAAAAAGTGTATGACAGGGGGTGTTACGACGCCAGCGTTGACAAACAAAAAAGAAATGCTCAAAGGATGTTTCGCCAGTGTAACGTTTTAAGAATATCCACTATTAACCAAACAAATAATTTTAGTACAATTCAAAAACCAGATCAAAAAGCCACCATGATTATCACAATCTCATTTATATTTTGTACTACCACTCACTGAACCACCGCCATGTACTACACCATCTTGAGTTCTTCGTATCCCTTTCCTCCCGTTCTCTTCTCCTCTCGTAGGCGCCTCCTTTTCTCTGCGTTCTCTTCTTCTCCCTGCCGATCTTGAATTCTGCCGTATCTCTTCCTCTGCTCTCTCAATACACCACTACTTTAGTCTTTCTCCTGATCTTTCTTTATAACACGTCTACCTCCTCCTTCTCTCCATACACGACTCCCCGTTTTCCGTTCACAACAATCTCCCCGTCCCTCACTACCATTGTTAGTTTTAAATTATTTACAAACAACATGGTTGCTTGTTTATGTTATGTTACACCAAGTATTTGTTTATTGTTCGGGGAATTGCCATGCTCATCCGTTCGGCAAAACATAATTTGTCGCTTCAGTCGAGCCAGAAAATATAGTGGGGTTCTAATAACATGTTCTCTGTGTCGCTCTTAAAGATATCTTTCCTCAATTGCTCAAGCAACATAAGCCTCATGCGTAGCATCCGAGTGTCCAGCTACTCCTTGCATAATTCGTTAAACACCTATGTAATGTATTTTGTACGTCCTTAGCAGTTTAGGACGAATCACGAAGCTTTCCTTTGTGTTTTATTTAGTTCACAGTCTGATCCTGCATGCTCGCAGCATATTCAAGGTTGATGAGGTATGAGAACGTCTATCGGTAATACTAACATCTATTAGTATTAATAACTTTGATTAAGGGCGGAAAAACGGTAATAATTTGAAAAGAATAAGGTTACAATCACCATAAATATTATCTATTGTCTAATTTCACACGTAGAGCATCCCTCGGATGGGGCATGGCGCTATACTAGGTTATTTAAGTGTGTATCTTCGTTAAAGTATGATCGGTAAACGAAATTTCATTAATATTGCGCATCGCTTTTTAAAATGTTCGCCGTGTGTGGCCTCTGTGTCCATCCGACTGTGAGAATGAGGACGCGACCGCGAGGACAGTCGAGGAAAAGGCGAAGGATGACAAAGGATTTACGCAGAGGAAGTGGTGTGGCTTAAATGACATGAAATCTCATACTGAGGACATGTGGATGGAAAAAAAGAATGGTATTATGTTATTTGAAGAAAATACAAATACTTTTCAATCCTTAGCGTGGAACTTAAATAGTACATACTAGATGGGAAGATGTATTAGAAACGGGGGATGATACGTGATCCTATCCAATAGAGGGAGCCAAGTCAGAGAATTTTGCGCTCCTGTAACCGGAGAGGGGAGGAGAAGCAGGCGGACGACGCCTCCCAAGCAGGACAGGGGAGGTGGGGCAGGGTGAGGGGAAAGGGGGAGCCATGAAGGGGGCACGAGCCACCCCGAGCAAAACCGAATTTGCTGTGCCTAGAGAAATGCAATATTATTCTTTTAGGAAGAATAACCCCGACGTTTTTCTCAGCGTATGGGAACGTATCACAAATAGCAGTTCAATAGAAGCATTCGGTGGGTTGAGGAAGAAAGAATGATTAGTTGAGTCGAGAATGAATCTTCCCCAACATTCCGTTCTCCATTATATAGCTGATTACATCAGGCTTTACTTTGCGAAACCTCTCCATATTGGAAATAAAAAAATAAAATTTTGTAAACTATTATTTTAATATGGTTACGACCCGGGTTTCGTAACGTGGTGATTCCGTAAACTGAAGATGTAACCACGTTACGAAACCCGGGTCGTGCCCATATTAAAACAATAGTGAACCTTACAAAGTTTCATTTTTTACTTCCATTCTCCATTAACTTTTGGAACGGAAAAAGGTGCATTTCCCAATATTTTTCTCGTGAATTGGTGACGCCATAGGAGATGCTGATCACTAAGTCGTTCAGAGGGAACCACTCACTCATTAAAGAAATGAATCACTCACAACGACGACCCACGCGAGGCTGATGCGCGGGACCAAGGAGACTCGGTGACTAGCTCGATAGGCGTTCGCGACGTCATGAGACTATCTGCAAGAGGGTGAACTTTGTCGATTTTTCGCCTCAAATATTTCGAGAATTGGGCGGATTGAACGATGGAAAATGAGGCCCTCTTTTTTAATATAATTCTACTTCAACGGGCAATAAAATATTTGGCCCATGAGTCCACTGTGTTTGCCTACAATTCTACGATAAACACAAGGAAACTATACTCCCCGCAATGAGGTAAGAGTTGGTTGCACAAAAATGTATTGCCATTATAATAGCGCTCGAAGGTGACGAAACGAGAGAAAAAAATAGTTGTCCCAACTCTTATTACGCAGCTTATAATAATGTCAACTCTAAAATAATGTAAACATCTCTCTTTTGAAAATAATTATTTGCCAACTTTATGGTGATGCGTCAATGTTTGCTACGTCCTGGATAATGTTAAGTTAAAAAAAAGGTCCAATTTAGATATCGAATTTCGATTATTATTATTATGACGTAATTCTATGCTTATTCCAAAAGATTATATTTGATGACACATTAATTAAATACGCCCGAATTATTAACTTCCTCTATAATTTAAGGAGTGAAGATTTGATTTTCTTTTCGTCATAATGAGGTCTTTTCCGGTGAAATCAGACTATTATTAATCCTGATTGGATCCGCAAATGTAGCAGATCCATTCTGATCAGAGGCATATTAAAATATAAGTCCCGTCACTGAATAAAGCATTTTTTAACTTCTACAGCTCGCCGCAAAGAGCCATCAGAGAACTCTGTACTCTCAGACAAGTAACATATTGCATTTAATTCACATTTATTTTAAATGCAGTTTAAAATTATTTATGAGGCATTAGAGAAATTGGAGAGGAAAGGATTGAATCAGAAGTAGGTATATTAAAATATAAGTCCCGTCCCTGAATAAAGGATTTTTTAACTCTCACAGCTCCCAAGAAGCAAAGAAAGAAAAAGACGAACACGTTCAATTGGCTACGTAATGAGACGCAGCAGTTAGGTGGGAAACAAAATGCAAGGAAAATTTTATGGAAAAGACCGCAGAGGGACAAGTAAAAAGAGATAAATGCCAAGACAGGACAGATGACGAAGGATATGGAGGAAGAGGAGTCTAATAAGCTAAAGGAAGTGTCAGGGCCAACATTAGGAATGCAATGAATAGATGAGACAAATGAATGGATGAGTTCATTCGAAATAAAAATATAGTGGGGTTTCCTTCTTTGGGAGACGAATCGACTGGTCATATTTCGTCTTCTTTGATGACGCAGCACTTGTTAGCAGCTTATGATTGCAGCATGACATTTTCATAGAATTAAGGCCGGGCACGTCATTGCGCAATCTGACGTGTGTACGAAGGCGCAGTCAAAATTGCGTCGGGTAAAGCGGTGAATTGCTAGAACACATGCGATAATGCGTGGACGTGAGATGGCAAAATAGCCCCTGTTCTAATTTCGTTCATGCATACGCGCAATTCCACGCCATTTTAGAAATAAATGCAGCTCTAACCTGCGCAATTCCGTGCCCCATGTAAAACGGCATTTAGGAGTGCACGAGTTTCAAATATTTGCCTGATTATTCGAACACACAAATAAATTGCTTCTAAGAAAATATTGAGCTGACACTTTCAAATTTTAGACAAAAGAGAATGTCAACCAGCTCATATTATAAGGGTCATTACACCGAACTTCGGCCTGGTGATTGCCCCTTTGCAATTGAATCCTCCAGCCGCGGTCCATAGCGGCCGCTTCCCTTTAAAAGCACATAAACAAACATATCTACCTGCCAACCTCGCACATTTATTTTCCCTGCTTTCTCTCCTCACCTTTCACTTCGCAATGCTCGGCACGGAGTCTCGCTCCCACTCGGACACTGTCCGAGGGCCAATATTGCGCCCTCGTGCTCCCGAATAAGAATCTCACCTGGCCCGAGAAATAATTCCGCACACGCCCACCAGCGCGGAGCGGCGCTTCGGCCCGCCTCTCCTTCTTGCAGCACATCGGCCTGAGATTCCTCTTCCTGCACGGCGGCCGCGAAACACACCTTTCCTCACTTGATTTCTCATTTCCAGCCTCCCCTAGATGCGCAGCGAATTGAAAATGGCTGAGGGGGGGGGGGGCGCGTCGCGATATGCAAATGTGGTGGGCCAATGAAGCCACCTCCATTTTCCACTAAATTACACCCATTGTGGGTTCGGTTCAGAGACCCGCAGTTGCGATTAACATAATTCTATCATTGCGTTTTATTGGATGGGAAAATGAAAGCGTGGAGCCACCTGTAGAGGAGCCTTTAAGTTCATATTGCAGGTAAACTATCATATTACTAACACAAGATAGCGTTGATTTTTTTAAACCATGGTAATAAAGACAAGTTATTTCATCAAATTTTCATCGATCCTCAGTTGGTGCATATACTAAAAACTCGTTTTTATAACAACAACTGATCTTACGTGATATAAAATAATAAATGAAGCAGAAAAGCTTATAAAAGTAGTACGTATCAAGATATTAATGGTTTAATGGACTTCATATTGGATATAACTTCCTTTAATCTATATTTTATAATGGAAACTGTGGTGTTGCATTAAAATGACAAATAGAGTGGGTAGATCGCGTACGTGATGCAGAAGTTCCAAGGCGAATAGAGAGAAGACAGGTCTCCCGAAACCTTCGGAAGAAGACGGAAGAAATGAATCGATCATATCTTGACGAATTAATGCCTCACGACGACAATTTTATTGAGACAGGTGGAAGGAAATAAAAAAATTAAGGCTATGAATAGTAGGTAAAGTAATCTCTTCGTCAGTGTTAAAAGGCAATCTGAGAGGAGAAATGAATGGGGAGCATATGATCGATCACTCTTCGGATTGCTGACTGCTAATGATGGTTTTCTGTACAGCTGCGCCAACACTAGCTGATTTAGGCTTACACCACGTCACAGGTGTGAAAACCGGCGTCAAATTGAAATAAAATTTGTTTTTACGATGGTTTTTAACATAAGATGTTACTAACGATATAAGATGTTGTTAACTTCTACAAATAAAAACCTGAAAGTTATGGCTTGAATAAACATTAGAAGATTGGAAACCAAAATGAAAAATAATACCCTGTAAAATTATGTTGATACATTGCATGAAAAAGCCGAATTCGGAAAAGCAAATTTTAAAAAGTCTCTGGATATAATTAGCAGCTTTTTGTAACAAGTGCAATTAGTAGGTTTGAAAAAACCGCTTATAGGTTATAAATGATAACGGTATAATCACTAAGACTATTTCTTCTAATCCAATTTCAGTGAAATTAATCATTAATTGACTGGTTTACGGTGAGACCCTTACATGCATTCTGAAGAAAATGTCTTTGGTGAAACGTTTTCTGTGAACAAAATGTCACAAAAAATATACCTATTTAAATTTTTTCTGACCTTCTTGATGCATAAGATGATTTGACATGCTACTTTATATGTATCATGTTGGTACTTGAAATTGTTTGAAAAGAGCGTAAACACGTTGAAAACATTTGTGATGTCAACAAGAAATTTTTAATTAGGCAATAAAATAAAATTCTAAATGGTGAGTTGATCTAGAAACTTTTATTAAAATATTTTCGCGATTAAAAAAGTAATTATGTATTTTCATGAAAACGTCATCACTGCAAAAAATATATTTTATGCAACTGCATATTGTAAAAAGCAACACTAAAAAACTTATTCAGGTTTGTAACTTAACAATAAATGAAAGAGCCACGAGAGGGAAATATGTATACGCTAAATATCACTAAAAAGCACCCCCACCATTGGAATATTTCTGGGAATTGTTTATATCTCAGCGCAACAGCAAACCATTCCCTATATTCACAATACCCTAAACCCATGGACTGTTGTTGAATATTGCGCTATATTTCCTAATAAAACTTCCCGTGATAATGAATCCCCGTAATTCTACCTGCTTCCCAACGGCATTCAAATTACCCCAACATTTCAACCCTCCAAGTACCTCCACTCAACAATTGGGTCTTCAATTATACCCAATCCCTTTCTCCCTGCACATTATTTACACATAAAGACTGATTTAATCACGATAAAGACACCAGGAGATGTCAGCATGCTACAAAAAGCAAATCGTTTCATAAAATATAAATAGTGTTTGTTCAGCGTAATACATGCTTTTATTTCACACAGCCACAAACCTGTCGCCACTCTGAAAGGATCTCAGAATTTCCCGGCGAATTGACAGAGAAAATATTTATCAGGCTTCCCATCGGGTTGATTTCTTCCAACGCTTCGAGAGAGTAGTCTTCCACAATCAATCACCCACAACGCGACGGCAGACCAAGTCCTGGATATTTTGGAAGGCATCCTACCCGGTGGGAATCACGTGTACTTATTCAGCTGTTACTGCTGTGGCTCAAATTATGATGTCGCCAGAATTACAGCGACAAAGTAAAGTTCACTCGCGAAAGGTTAGTCGATGACGTCATTAGATGGGGTAATAAGAGGAGGAACTTTGTCGGGAAACCGTCGCCCATGGCTCCCATCTCTTACTCAGTAAAGCGCCGATTCCCCGCTGATTTTTTTTAGATGAACTAGGCCCACCCACGCAGTAGGCTACTGAGTGTAGGGCAACGGTTCGCAAATGATCTTCACCCACGTTTTTTCCCCTGCGTATGACAGCCCAGAGCGTGATATCAGTCAAAGAAAAGCAATATAGGTATGTGCGCCTCGTTTCCGACGTTTGTTCACGAGGCACTCTCACGTGCACGATCGTTTTCACGTGCCACCGCCAGGAGCCGCACTCAGCAGGCACAAAAGCCGCGAGCATCAATACCGGTGTCTGCCGTTACGCGATGATTTCATTCTACGATCCACTTTGAGCCCTTAGACCGATGCAGTGGACGCGATATGGGCGTTTTGAATCCTTGGGAGCAAGATGGATGGGGAGTGTAGGCTGAGGTTGCCTGGGATATCATCTATTACAGCAGTTAAAGCGCGTTGCAATCACAAGAATGTAAACTGAAGGGATAGTTGCAGATCTCAAAGAATCAATAATAAAGCCAGGATTACACCGTCCATTCGTCAACAAATATTGGGGCTATGTCACTAATACTAATTTTTTGAGGGCCAACCATAAATATCAATCGATTTCCTGAAAGTCCATATATGTATAGGCACTCGAACGGTTCCATGGTTGTGAGGAGACATTGCCGATGAACATCCTACATTTATGTGACCTTTAATACTTCACTCTTCTTTGGGGTCTTTGTGAAATCGACCTCCACAGTACATTTACCATTTTTACACCAATTATGTTAAATAACCCAACAGGTTTAGAAGAGAGAAAAAATGCCAGTTCATCCATATTTTTCGTAATATAATATAATAGGATTTGTCTAGGTTTTGAGGGTTACCTCCCGCGTATCTGTTTATCGCACAATTTTGCGAGCCCTGATGCTCGCGTCTTTAGGTCGAATGCAAGGTTTTCCCGCCATTTTTGGAATCTGCTTATCTATTACACAGTGCCCTCTCTAAAATTTGATCTTACATTGGTGGTGCCCTCCGCATTAGCAGAAGTTCTCACATTTTTCGCAAAAAACCAAATGCGTGAAAAAGTTCGATATCTGCCTACCGTATTTTCTCGTAATCTATCTAAACAAGTGCATCGCTCTAGGCGCCTCTAATGACGTCCCTGCCTTCCCACAGTGCCCCGCAGCGTCAAGGTGCAGATCGTGAAGCGGCCACTTGTCAGTCGGTACCGAGTGCATTGCGAGCGAGGAAGACTTTGAATGTCACGGCGAGCCACAACACGCTCTCGAGCAGAGCAGAGAGCGGCCGCACCCTTGAGCGCATCGGAGAGTGCAAATGGCAGACATGAGGCAATCACAATGTGAGTGCAAAAGGCACCACGGGTTTCGTTTCGGTGAAAGGCGAGGGATGAAATTCAGACGGATATTTCTACTTAGGGAGCCTTTGCAAAAGAGTGAGAAAGATGATAGCAGTGAACCTTACAATGATGCCGAGAATTTACTTACACCGAAATAACTTTAATAGCGAGTGTCAGTCGATCAAATTCACAGGAAAAAGGCAAAGTATGATAAAGAAAATCATCACGGCCAAAATAATTTTTTCTCGAACATTTACGAAGGTATGGCTTGAAAATCAATGAGAAGTAGTGTAAGAAATTGGTTTGCAGTAGAGGAGAGGAGAAGAGGCTATTACTCAAATCTGAGAACTGTGAAACCATAATGATGGTGAAGCGAAGGAGCTATTTTAGTTGGGAAACTGCGCGACTAGCGAAGAATGAAACAAGAAGAAAATAATCAGGAGAAGAGCCCCAGAAAAGATAATCTAAGCTGAGCATATAAGCACTGAAGTAAGCAAGAACTTCAGTAGGGCTTCAGAATTTGAGCTTGCTATTTTATGATAGTAAAACTGGGTTATTTATTCAACAACTGCGGAGTAATCGGTCAAGAATTCATATGGGAAAATTCAAAAGTATTTAAAATACATGGCATTCCGCCACTTGGGCTGGCTGGCGAGGTGTAATAGTAAGAAATGAAACAGTAAGTAAAGAAAGGCAATATCTCAAGAAAGGAGGAGTCTCCTTATAGGTTAGAATATAGGAATGCGTTGAATGAAGGAAGCAATTCATGAAGGCTTACGTCTCGGAGAGTTACATCATGTTATTGAGGACGATGGACGATGGCAGCAGCGAATTCAAGGTTGAGATACTTCCTACTACTTTTGTTTCGAAAGAATGATGAAGATCGAATGGGTTGTTCGTGTAAGCAAGGTGCGAATTTTAAGATGACTTGAGTCTTTAGAAAAACTAGAGCCACTTAATGGGCCACGTTCTGAGACACGACGGAATAAGTAGAGTTGCTGTTGAAGGACGAGTGGAATGGAAGAACGGGAGAGATAGACCACGGGTGAGATGCATGGAGCAGGCGATCGAGAATGTGACGCAGCGGAATTGTGAAAGTGCTGGAAGATTAGCTGATGGGAGGAACGAGAAGAGATTGGTAGCTGAGAAAAGCTCAATTTGTGGCTATAGCAGCTAAGAATAGGTATGTTGGGGAAAAGAAAGTTTTCTTTCGAAATTTGGCTAAATGGACTTTCGTTGCACTGATACTCATACTTTAATAAGAATCTTAACACTCAACATATTTATGCCAGCTGCATTTAGGTTTATAATATTTTTCATATTTTATTTCCTCGCTTTTTATACTTGCCCATACACGCTAATGCAATTCTTCAAGTTAGAGAGAGTAATATTATAATTAAAATGAGATAAAATGCATTCAATGCAATATGTACAATATTTTTATGTTCTCTCCTCTTACGCTTATATCATCCTACGAATGTAATCGTAGCGTTAAATAAATGATTTTTGAGGAAAATAGAAATCGATGGAAACTCATATTACTTAGCACAATTTAAATATAAAGAATGTCAAAATAGAATACACAAATAATCTCAAAATAAAATTGTATTGAAACTAAACAAGGGAAAATATTCATTACAATAATAAAATCAAAATCTCAAGTACATTATGATGAATTTACATGGCTCTGGTGTCAAGTTCAATGTGAATATAGTAATCATAATCAGATGTCTTATGCACTGCGCCACACGACCCCTTATTCAGTTGGGAAGAAGCAAATCGTTAAAATTAATGTTGTTGTTAACTGTCGAAAGTATAGACTCGTACTGCCTATAAAAACACTAAACATAGCGTGAGAATGCATTGCTATCCGTTTCTAATGCGTAATAAAAATTTTATGTCTATAGAACTGGTTAGTAGGTTAAACTTGAGTTGCAACATTTTGCCCGGTAGAATAACCTAACAGACAAGAAAGTGGCTTCATGAAAAACGTGGTGAAACGTGGCGCAAGTGAAAAATATATTGAAAGCTGCTGCTCGAAGGGTAGAAAAGAAGTTGTTTGGTTTAAGAAGTTTTGAGAGCATGGAGAAGGCAAACACGAGATACCCTCTTTGCCAACTTAGTTCACCGCAGAGGCAATCTCGGGGTAAGTGATACACCAGAAGTAATGCAAGCGGCAAGCCAGGCACCGTAGAGCAAGCAGACAAAGGAAGACAAGGAAGTAAATAGGGTCATGTTGAACAACGAAAGCCGCTTGTGGTTCAATGTTCATTTATGTGATTATGTGACATTAAATCAATCAGTGTTCATTAAACACTAGAATACCCACTACTTCGTTACAGCCGAAGTAATTGATGGAAAAAGCAGGAAATGATACCTCTAAGGAATGATAAGATAAAAAGCTAAAAATGCGATCAAAGTCATTTAGCAAAAGTATTCTTGATTGTATGTATATTTGGTAGTCAAAACGATAAAAACAAATAAAATTCAGAAAAAAATCTGGCATTATTCTATGTAGACTACCTGCAAGGGTTATTAGTCGAAATGTGCAGAATTGTTGATAAATGTAAGGAAAACACATAAGAAAGAAGGTAAAATTATGCAGGAATTAGGTTTAAATATTGGTTAAAACGGCTGGAATTTCGATGGAATCCAGGTTTTAGTTGTTTACAAAAATACATTTCTACTTTTTGTAATGCTATTCATTTCTGGGACTAGTTTAGCTACACTATGAGTTGACAAGTACCTACAGTTACTGCTTAATACTTAATGCCTGGCCAAATGATGCAAAGTTTAAAAGGTTTTCAAATTTTTCGCAAACACCTTGGTGCTCACGTGAAGAAAAGCAGAAAACAAAATCAAATGAATTGCTTGGGAAAACTAAAATAATTGTCGGATGGCGAAACTACCTCGGAGTGCAAAAATGTAACTGAAATCAATTATATAGGTGAAACTGTGCTTCAAACATAAAATATCACTACCAAATTGCTTCTAGGGAACCACAATTGGCCACTCATGATGACGTTGGGAATAGGCGCGTGACAAGGAGATACAATGTTGACAAATATTCCGACAGTAAAGAAAAATGAACGGTCACGCAAATGATCATTATTTTGTACTTTACAATGTTGCCATTCAATAAAATACATTAATATTTTTTCTAAAATTTGAATTATGAGTCCGTTTCAATGAATTTCATTTCGCTATATTTACGTTAACAAATAGCATAAGTAAAAACGTTCACAGTGTAGCTAAATTAATATTTTTCCCTATAATATGTAATTTAATCCTTGGTATTTCAACAGAAATGTCCTTAGAAACCAGACGGAGAACACCAACGACTGGCGCCAATTAGGATTGCGTAGCCAAGTCGCAGTGTAAAATCCAATCTCTAGTTTTATAATTAAACTATAGAATATATAAGTCATACATCCCAATCATGGAGTTTATTTGTTGATAACTCGTCGAGAAATTAATCAAAATCCTATTCTCGATCGTTTGACGTTCTCTATAAGAGCCCCAAAACTGTATTTGCACAATTGAATGTAGCCTACCTGCTAGGGCGATCGGATGAATTGCGCAGAATTGTTGATAAATGTAAGAAAACACAAAGGAATGAAGGCATTTAAGTAGTTTGGCTAAATTAATTTCCACAAGGCTTTTGATGAACAGCTAAGCGATTGCGAATAGCAATAGAGGAACACGCAAAAAAAGGGAAAAGATGGACGGAACACGTATGAGTTCACTCGCTCAAACAGCAGATATACCGGCGAATCACGTTGTATTGAAATGAAAGGTAATTGGATTTTTCCACAATTATTAAATGCGTACGACGCGTTTCGGCTCGCATAGCCATCGTCGGGGACAAGACATTATAGTACATAAGAATATCACATTGGATTAGATTCAAGGAAGAGGCGGGGGAGGATTTGAGGAAGGGGTGGGAAACAGAGGTAGGATGGAGAGAGAGTGAGGAAATATACAAATGAAGGGAAACGTCTTAATTAAAAAATGAAATTTTCGTCACACACCACAGTACCACATTCACTCGGAATTAAAAATCTGAAGAACACAGTGAAATCTGACACTTGATAAATGGCTTCGTGGACGCACGCACTTCAGGTTTGCAAAGTCTTCACTTACGCCGATGACCGTTAATCAACCACGTAATTACATGAAAATAAAATGTGAGGTGCGTGCGAGAGATCCACGTAGAACTCGTTCCTCGGAGCAAATCTGATACGGAATGAGTCAGCGTGTGCCTGATTTCACTCTGTTCTTCAGAATTTTGATTTCGTGTGAGCGTGTTACTGTGGTGTTTGAAGGCATGCGAGTCTGAGAGCAAAGTGCGTTCATTTCCAATTTCTCGTCAAATCTGCTGTGTGAGTGAGTACTAAGTGAACTCATACGTGCTCTGCTTTCCTTTGTTTTCTCTCTACTGTGTGATGCTCTACCCATTGCTGTAGTTGGGAAAAAAATTAGGCGGTACTCACCAAAAATTTCAACAGCTGAACATGTATTATACATACGGCCGCGAAGGTACTTTAACAGGTACGCTTATAACGAGTTTGGATTTTAGGTGGTACACCGTGCCGGCCCAACTACAACACTGGCTCTACCTCACCCAACACATGAACCATCCATCAAAGAGAAAGAGGCCAAATTATTTTGTGCAAGCAACTCGCAACCGATGAACTTTCAAGAATTAATACATAGTATTTATGCCAGTATCACTTTTAATGCGACAGTTTTTATTCCACGAGCAACATTGTTAAGCTAAATGGGAGTAAGTAAATGCCAACAAAAGCCTCTCACCAGACCACCAACATGTTCTGCACCAAATAAAGATTTAACTGCACAGTCTCGAACAGCCGCAAACTTCGCTCCTTCCGCGTCGGAATTCCCTTGATAAACCTCCCGGAGGCATTCTCGCCCCCCCCTCCCTCCATCCCTCTTTCAGCAAAGGGATCGCCCCGCTGGATATGTGGGTTTACACCCTGGCTAATCCGATGGCGGGGGAGGGGGGGGAGGGTCTCTAGTGCTCTCGAAGAGACGGATTCCAGCCGAGAAGGAACTCGCGTTCCTTCGAGTGACAGAGGCGCCTCTCTCTCGCCTTGTGATTAAGATTGAGGCGCCTGCCCCCACCCCCTCGCACCGTTGCCTTGGAGATGAGCCCCTCCCCCTCCCCCCCAATCCGTTGCGTCTTCCAGAGTTCGCGATGGCCCGAAGGCATAGCTTAGGCTCCGTTCCTTCTGACTGAGGAGTTAGCGACTGAGGTGTCCCTCGGGGTTCAAAGCCCCAATGCCAAAGTCCCTGTTGCTATTGTGCCGTTCTGCACACCCAGGCAGTCTTCCCAGTGAGGGAAGTTCTGGTTCACACTCCTATGCGGGGAATGGAAGCCCAGAGTCTATCCGGCCCACGAGTCCGTCCATATCTATCTTTCCTATGTTTTCTCCATTTGTTCTATCACTCAGAGTGCATATTAATTTATTTTCAAAAATTTCCGCAGTGCGGCCATGAGCCCAGATCGATTTACCTGATTGTTCTCAAACTTTAAAATATATGATTTTCACTAGGAATGTATGATATCGATTTATTTTATCATCATGAGTATGAATTTTGTCTAACAGCCATAATTATATTTTATTTCTCTACACTGTCTCTATTGTTCTACTGTCAGCAGTTCGAGTATCGACATTCCTAAACCAATTTAAATGCTCGGTTTACGACTGCAAATCCTGTTGTCAACTTAAGAATACTCAATCTTCTCTAATCCCAGCAGCGCTCAGCAATCATACATTACACGCTTACGGCTGTACTTACCATAACTAGTATCAAATCACGGTGATGTATATTTTTTTGGACGCGATTATTCACGGAGTTTCATAAGGTAATGAAAATCCCGCCCTTAAATGCTATTTAATTATATATTGTATTCATTAGCAAAGCGATTTCACTGAGGACATATCCTTCCAAAACTTCGTGCTGCATGTTTAGATCAGAGCATTTTCCGCCCTGAAATACTCAGAACATTAGATGTATTTTTTATTTCATGTCTTAAATGAGATCAGGGACATTAATTTTTAATCGCTTCTCAATATTTGGAGGTTTTCTCGCAAAAAAGTATGCTGGCATTTTTTAGTGTAGCAGCTTATTCACTTCTGATAAACAGCCAAATAACCCCATCGATCGCCACGATAGCTTGCTCCATTCTTATTATCCATCTATTTCAATGAAATTAAAAAGTGTACAATTCTATACAAAGAAAGGTAATTTACCAAAAGAACGCCAAATAACTCAAGCTTTCGCGGTCAATGTTCTGACAAATCTGGTGTATCATGCATGGATCTTGTGTGGAATATTCGGTAACCGAACATGGCGCACAGGACCACACAATCAATGAAAACAGCTCAAAAATTCTCGCCAGAGAAATACATTTTAAAACTAGAATCTTCGAGGAGGCTTAGGAAATTGAAAATCATAGGAACAACTTCAATTTAGATATCGGACAGTGAATCATGGCTTCCAGTCATTCCTACGGAGATAGATGTCCAGAAATCTTTCTGCCTGCACTCATTAAGGATAAATTGATGGTCAATACAAGCATCACGCCCCGACGAGTTCACCGGCATAGGAGAGGAGGCCATTGTAAAATATTGACGCGAATTACTCCAAAAACCATGGCTATTGACATGCGCCATCAATCGAAATTGAGTCACCATTAGAAAACAAGTAGAATTGCAGAAAAAGTTGAAGAGCTTCGTTTTGAAGTGCAATCATAATGCAATAATCAGATAAAGAGCAGGTTTATGTAACTCGCAAGCTAGACTCAAAGGCGTCGTTCGCTCAGTCCCGAAAACGAAATTTGTTTAAAAAGGAAATAAAATCCCTCGCAGTCATCCGCTCGTAAGGGAATAAAACCATTAATTTCCGCCGAAGTTAAGGGACTTTCGGTCACCGTGAGGCTTTTCATTCGTTAGCTCGTTCAGGGAGAACGTTTTATTGATGGAAGGAATCGCTTACATCGAACCACACGAGATCCACAAAGCCAGGGAGAAGCTGCGATCCGTTCTGCATGAGCTAAGTACGTCATCTACCAACGACGGCCTGCGGAAAGACATCCAGCGAATCCATAGCACAGGAAATGAAAGGGGTGAGTGCGTGTGAGTGGTGGGTTTGGGATCGGTTGTCGCTCTCTGCACGTTCCGTCCATCCTGTCTCCATGAGAACCCATCTTCATGATCATCCCACGGTGGATTTGAGATAGGGTTGTTAAGGCAGGGGACTGAAAGTCTTGCCGAGACATAAAATTTTAATACAAAATAATACAAAAGTCAAAGAAAACTAATGTAGTAATTACAGTCGAAGTTATAATTGACACAAGAGTACATTCGATAGATCCCTTTTCCAGACGAGTTTTAATATTAATTGAGATTAGACTTTAACTAATATGTTAAGAAAGCAATATACTCTTCATAAACATAAATTACTTTAATGTGATACGTTTCTTTATGATGATATATTGATATGAAGTTATATCGATGTTTCATTTTCTCCTTTGATATTGACCTTACCTGTCTGAAATTTTCAGCATCATACATTATTAACAATATAATTATTTAGCGAAAATTAAGTCTCCTTGCCAACCATAGTTGTCATATTATATCGATATCTAGTAGCAATGCAAAGCAAAGGGGAAAAACCTCAAATCCTTCTCAATACGATTCTATTTATGGGAGATGAACGACATTTTAATGGCATAATCCTTATCACGTACATCAAATTTGTGAATGATTGGCGCTCCAAATAATCAAATTTTCTGCGAGTAAGATCAGATCGACTTTGTTTGGATTCGACTTATCCCTCATATTTTTTCATTTCATGAGGTACAAGGCTGAAACTCACATAGAATGTCATTATTAATCTACCTAATCAAATTATTGTTAAATCTTGCAAATATAATGGTAGTGTTAATAAAGTTTTGGCCCATAAAATGGTATAATTGATAGTAGCACACAGCAGCATCACTATTGTGGGCACGGAAATTAAATTCATAAAGTACTTGGACAGCAATATATTAATGGTACATACCCATACGGCTAAAGTGTTGATATATATTGATTAAAATATATATCGATACTATCAAATATCTCCTATAGTATTATAGGCACGTATCCTTAAACAACAGATAATTATGAGGCTATCAACTTTTCATAAATAATCGTCCATAATATTTTGGGCCCCTTTTTTGTAATCATATAGTAACGATACCTATTTTCAGTGTAAGGGAAATGGAAATAATACTATGATCATTTTACGTACGATTGAATTCACATTTTCGATACGGTTGCTAAGGCTGGATGTTATTGTTGATGCCTGGATATCCAACTCAAATTCACCTAATGCTGTTTATAATATGTTTAACGACGCTGATTGTTTGTGGTAACGGAGACCATTTCCTCACGTAATTCATCTTTTAAAAATGTTTTAAACGGCAATCGTATGGGGTTCAAGTAATAGGGAATTGATATCTAATGAAGGTCGCGTAAGGCGTCACAATAAATGAATGCCATAGCCAAAAAATGAATATGTCCGGCAAAAATGATTTGCAGTGAATGTGTAGTGATTATGAAAATATCTTGCGCTTCCATTTGTGAAAACCATGTAACGCTGATTTACGTTCGTGGCGCCATCTATACTGTAACAATAAAAACATGTTTTAACTATTTATGTGTATTGTTAATGAAAATAACTTTCGTGTCTGGTGATATTTTTGTGTCTCGATATTTCGCGTTCCTATTGCCATCTCTCGCCGCACAAAGAAGACCAGGTTTTGGAATGGCTAATTTTATGGCTGTTTTTGAAAATAAATTACAGGCCAGGTGAAAGCTATCTTTCACGTTATTCCGCGTTGATATAGTTATGAATAGATGAAAATGTGTATGAATTGTCGATTTTTTATAAAGATACCTCGAGGAATATGCGATTTCTGGATTTTTTGGGACAGAGCGTTGGTGGCGCCTTCTCTCGCTTGAAAGGTGATAACATGTAATAGATCCTCGGTTTTTGGGATTACGTCTTAGAAATTAATTTTAGCATATGGGCATTGGTATTAATTGGTCTCAGTCGGTTTATTTTTAAAAAATCGGTTTTAATTTGCTTAAGTTTGTTGGGTTCAAAGCTTAATTTTCAGAAATAGAGGAGGTACAATCCTAGGGTAACGGCTAAAATACGAAAAATCGGCGATATTTCGCAAGTTCATGCGTCATTAATTTTATATTTCTCTCCATTACGTAAATATTCAATTCAAAAAGTTCTCTCAACGCTCATATCATCGTGGTTACTAAGACGACCTTAAGTATTGTTGAGGGCGAATGAGCGTGTTGTTCGTCCATTTCGCCCATTTAAACGGCATTTTGAGTGTTTTTTTCCGCTTTTTTAAGTACTTATGGACCTAATACTTGAACACACGTGACACAAATATGTTCCCACCCCCCTCCAAAACCCGCTTGATTAATTCAAGCGCCAATCGACTCGTTCACTTAGCAAGATAGCCTTTCGATGGTTGTATTTGCCTAAATTTCACGCAAATTATAGATTATTGGGAGGGTGTTTTTTCCATTACTTTAGATTTTTTCCCCTAAGCAGTGGACGGTCTAGGGATATTGGTTAAGATGTGTGGAAGTACCATCCAGCCATTTAGAATTTCTCCGTGAGTTAGACACAATCCGAGGGTTTGCCTGGAAAGAAAGAGGGTCTATGTCTCCTTCATTTTAGAGCAGAATAGATTATGGACTGAAATATTGAGTGCATGAGGGGTCTTCTTTAAGTCCTGTCTTTAATGAGAACATTTATATCAATGTTCCAGCGTGTCTATTCCAGAACGTAACTCAACTCTTGATCCCAACTCAAACTACTCATTTGCCACATGGGATAACGAGACCTCACTTTTGTCCAACTCATTGCCTTTCCGTCGTCATCGCCTTGCGTTTGAAAAATTAAATATTTTTCGCTGAAATAAATCTACTTGTGGTAATTTACCATGAAAGAAAATATCCTCGGTAAATGCATTATTTTGTAAATATTAGTGCAGTAAGTCTAGCTCATGTCAGTTGAGTTGAAGTAAGTTTTGGAAATACGAACTATAACCCTATTTAAACTATTAAGGTCTCGTTAGTCAGGTTCTGGAATGCGGTCCTGAGTGAGTGGGTGAGAATGGGGTCTCGTCTGCTACTAAGGAGTGCAGGCAGAGTGGTTTGTAAGCAGCGACTTCCAAGGAGGCAAAAGGGACACGTCGTCGCACTACGCATGTGGACGAGCCTTGAGCCTTGGAGGGTGTATTTAATTGAATGAGGATGAGCGAACTTTCTCGTGGGAATGCGATTGGTGAGGAAGCCTCCCCCCGAAGCCAACACAGTCTGCTCCTCCATTACCACATCGAAGCCCACCCTTCTTTCGTCACCATTGGATGACAAAGGGTTATGAGGGTGAATACTAGCTTGAGGATGTGGCCACAGAATGCTTCGTTTCAATGAAGGGGAAGGTATCTAATTCGGGTAATAAAGGCAACACGAATACTGCCATGGAGAATGCTATACTGACGCAGATCACGCAATTAAATGATTTTAACAAAATCTTGCCACTCGCTTCACCGCTGACAGTTGGTAGATCTGAATTCCGCGGAGAAATAAGCTATAGTTATGGTCCCTAGCCGAAATTTAATTCATAGATGATTTAACCTATCGAATACATATTTTTAAAATTTAATTCCTCGCGAGTGCAAATAATCTGTTGCTAACATTGAGAATAAATCGATCGCTCTGGACTCAACACCTCGTTGCTCAGATATTTGAGAAGCAACTATAAAAACCGAGCAATTATTTTGTAAAAATCCTAAAGTATAAGATCTTGCGCTATTTAGTGCCAGTTGCTTCCACAAGAGAACCGTGTGTTTCATCTAATGTTAATATGTGTTCCTTATACTGAGAATAAAATGAACACTCTGCACTCATCGCGGCGGAGCTGACCATGTTTAGTAACTGATTAAAATCCACACGAAGTGATAACATACATCAAGTTTAATCGGACGGACGGGAACGCAGAGCACAATGTTAGGGAGAGACCCTGAGGAAAAATTCGGAAGCAATAAAACGGAAGAGATATAAGAGAGGAATGCCACCATGATTCGGAGACGAAATGCTTTTATGCTTTACTCACTCATTCATTGTTTCAAAATGAATAATCCTTCCGATCCCGTTCACTGCCACACAGTTCATTACGTGGTATTTCTTGTGGCTGATTCGTTGTGCCAGGGTCGGACGACTTGGCGGGATTTCCCCAGTCGGCCTTGCTTGGTCCCAGCGCCGTTAATGTAATACGTTTGTGTTGACCGTTCCGTGCACCCGAGTATCTTGTGAGCTAGTGTTCTTTACATTCAAGATATTAAATTTCGGCTTGCATCGCTCTTTGTAGCAAGAAAAATTTACAACATTTTTTCCTAATGCCAGACAAATTAGAAGAACTAAAAGTTCTGTTGCTGCAAAATTTAATTGAAATATTTTATGTAAGTCAGCAATAAATGCTCATTTAAATGTTTAATCATCATTATATGTCAACAATGCTGAGATTGGTTTCATGCAGCTCTACAATCATTTCCAATATCAGCTAATTCTTGTATGTCATTAGAGGCCTTCGATTTCTATCCATACCGTCCTTCAACGATTGCCTTCATCAAAACGAATCTTACTTCCGTAAAAAGTTATTATTTCTACTCATACATTGTTAGCATTCCTGCCGATGCCGACGCCGGGTAACTGTCCACCCTTTTGTCCATTGCCTTCCCTCATGTTGCAAATGACCTTAGCTGACCGTCGCCTCCTCCATAAGCCATATCATATTCTACCAGGTTGCTCGTATCAGCTGTGTTTTTTTAAAAATCCTCTCCCATAATAAAATTTACAAACATATCTTTAACTGCGATTTGTGTATGCAAAGAAATCTCTATTTTTGCTATGGGAGATATGCTTATCATTAATTAATAACGAGAAGCATACCTGATATAAGTGGAAATACTTTTTACGATCCGTTTTTTTACCGAAATAATGACGGATAAGATCAGCTGGCAGAATGGGGTCAGTGGAATATAAAAAAAAATCACTATCGCTTTTTTCCCGGATGGCAGTTGGGAAGAGTAAATACACCGTTGGCCAATCCTAAGGTATAGCGTTTTCGTCTCACATCGACCAGAGTAAACCCACCGTCCGTTGGAAATTTGATGGCTGCTCAAATATAGACACAGCAATATTGCAATTGGTATATGAGCCACCAGATGGCCACGGCAGGTAAATCAACAACCCGGATTTCTGCTTGCGATCCCTAAAATATGCGTCATTAGAACTCCTAATAGATAAAAAAAAGGTTCGAAATAATACTTGGGATTATAAAACTTATCGAAGTGGCACAAAATGGCACAAAAAATACATCAATATTTGATTAATTGCATCTGAAAAGTTGATTCTGTAAATTTTAACTGACTAAGGAGATAAATTTTATTAGTTTTAATGTCCACCGAATAAAACGCTCGAAATACCGAGAGAAAGCCCAGGGAAATTAACTGCCGTCCGACTGCAAGGAATAAGCGAAATTCACTCACCTAGGACTTTGTTCGATCGAGCCCTAGCCTCACCTATCCAAACAAACATTTGGGTTAAACCTTGGAGTGATTAGGCGTACATCTATGACAGATATAGATGATCATCATCAAATACAAAGTCTCATCATTATCAAAAATTCATTTTATCGATTTCTCTAGGCTATGATTATTACTTGTCTCATCCATCAATGAATGCCGGGAAGACTTATGACAAGTTATTCATACCAATCAATATCATTTAGCTATCCCTAAAGTGAAATAGAAGCAATGGATCTAAATAAGCGATTCTGAATCCCTCAAAATACAGCCATATGTTAGCAATTGTTCAATAGTATGTAATATTTAAAAATCTAGCAAAAATTCGAAAAACGAAATTTGCGCAAGCAAGTCAAAACTTCCGATTCTATTGCTAAGGGTGCGACAGCTACGATTTGTAGCTATACAGTGCGTCAAATATACCGAGGCAATAGAGCTGATCAAAGGATGTTTTTAAGGCTGATTTTCAGTGACCGAATTTTTAAATGAAAAATAGCTAACTATATTGCTTTATTAAAAAGTTCCAAGTCAATAATTCTTTTTGAAATAAATTTGACCCACACAACTATTCCATGCTACTCGCATGGCTAAAAATTCTCTTCCGTTTGTATTTTATTATCATTTATTTCTATGATTTTTCAAAAATCATGCTATTTTTGGTTGGCTTTCATTTTTTTAAGAACTAATCATATGAATGTACCTCGTGATACACTGAATTACTCATACTGTTTACACACTCTGTATGTGCTGTATATAAATTTCGTATGGCGCTACGCTACACTTTATCAAAATCCAAGTAGGAATAAAATCAAATCACAAAACTGTAGATACTAAAATTGTCCTAAAAATAAATTTTAATGTGAGTGAGTGAAGTGCGAATTTTTTAATTGTACATTCATACTGACATATGCTATTTATTATTTCTCCTCAGAAAAATTATTTATGCACGACTGCCAAATGACTGATTAATATTGATGCATTATATTTTTAATCACTGCTGTGCGAGTTTCAGTGCTTTAAATAAATATCTATATTTCGATGAGATTAGATACTTGAAATGAGGATATACGAATGAAGAAATACAATGGAAATCATAAGACACATTGTAGTTACGAAAATCTTGCTGCTTGTTCCATCATCTTCCCCCAAGGAGAAGAATAATGATTCATGGAATAATGACTGCGTAACTTCGCTGGATGCCTCGGACGCACTTTTCATTGCAAACGAGAAATTTTCGCAAAACTTCTTTGGTCCCACGCGTTGGAATGAATATTTACGCTGTCCAAGAATAACAGCGGGCAACTTTCAGCCTCTTTAAGGAAACACATTTCTTCTTCCCGAGAGCCCAGGAGAAGGAAAAGAAGTAAGTATGAAAGTATATAAATCAGAGCGGGAGGAAAAGAAAACCCAGCATCTTGGTTTGTTTGAGGTAGAGCTAAGGGAGGGGGGGGATTTTGTGATCCTGCGATGGAATCCAACGAAAGAATAAAAAAAAAGAAATCACGTGGGTGGGCGTGGCCACCCATTCATCTCCCCATCACCCTGGCAACTGGCCTCCCCCTCTAAACCCCCGCCCTCTACCTCCCCCCCCCCAAAAACGACCGAAAGGGCAAATGAGCGAGAGTTCCAACAAGTGGCAGATTACATAAAAAAGTGATGTTTTCGTTGATGAGTGGTGGGAACCACGAGGATTACTCGAAAAAACAAGAATTTAAAAAAAATTGAAAATGTTAAAAAAATCAGACTTGTAGTAAGACCGTGGCCGGAGCAAGAGATTCAGAAAATAAGTTTTCCAAGCGATAACGTTTAATCTTTTTGTAAGAGCCGATAAGTTACTTCAAAGGTCACCAAAGTGGGATTTTCTTGGGGAATCACGCTAGCTAACGTGCGGAAAAGAACTGAAAAGTGCTGAACTTCTCCAAAAAAAAAAGGGAAAATACAATCCCAATGGCATGCTCCGACATAGGGTACGAAATTAGAGGCGCTGGAGGTCTCCGCGATTGGTAAAATACGTGTATGCGTATTCCAAGTCCTTTGGGGTGCATGCGTACTTTTATTTTCTTATGTTATCGAGGAAATCCAGATGGATAACTTAAAGCAGTCTCCCGGCAAATAACATAAGGATTCTAAAACTATCAACGTGCACCCAATTAACTTCAAATCCTTCAATCTAAATGACTTCCAGTGGTCCCAAATGGCTTTATATTCGAAGTCGCTTAATGAGAGAGATTGATGACAGGACAGAACCGAATTTGGATCCACGTTTACAGCATGAGTCCAAAGCATCGCGAGAAAGCAACGTGACAACCCTGTCGAGTGAACGGCGGTGAAATTCACATAAATTGCCATTGGATAAAATCCCCCGGACCGGGAATCGAACCAAGGGCCTTTGGATTTCCTCAGGGCCAATGCGCACACCACTACACTATCCAGAATTCCTGAATTTCTGACACGTATTAGCATGCGCCTCGGGGCAATTGCCATTGGAATTCAAGGACTTGTATTGCGTCGTGGTCTGCCCGAAAAGCCAAAGGTCCGTGGTTCGATTCCCGGTTCAGGAGAATATTTTTATGGCAATTTATTTGAGTGTGAATGTGAAGTTCAAGATAAATGTTGGTCGCCACAAGTGAGAGCAGATTGATCAGTTCAATTATTTGGACGGCACTTCAGAGGTAAACGACATATCAATAGGGAGATTAGGAAGAAGATTTTATCAGTAAAGAAGGCGTTAATAAATAGGGAAATGTTGAATGAGAGAATCATTAAGGAAGATTTAAAGAAATGGCTAGGGAAGATTTTGACATGGAGTATAGCGCTTCACGGCGCGGAAACGCGGACAATTCGAAAGTAAGGCGAAAAAAAAATTGGAGGCATTCCAGTGTGGAGAAGAATGAAGAAAGTGAAGTAGACGGAGAGGAATAGGAACGAAGTGCTGGACATGGTGGGTGAGGAGAGGCAGCTATTGGATAAGATACGGAGGAGACAGAAGGTACTTAGAGGGAGCGAGTACTTAGCAAGGTTACATGGAATTGCGCAATCTGGCGTACGTGCGAAGGCGCAATCAAAATTGCGTCGTGTAGAGCGGTGAATTGCTAGAACACATGCGAGAATGCGTGGATGCGAGACGGCAAAATAGCCCGTTCTAATTTCGTTCATGCATTCGCGCAATTCCACGCCATTTTAGAAATAAATGCAGCTCTAACCTGCGCAATTCCGTGCCCCGTGTGAAACGGCCCTTAAAAACAGTGTTAGAGGGTAGATTGCTGAGTAAAAGAGAAAGAAGAAGGAATAAAATAGATTATTTGAAAAAATGAAAGGAAATAGGCCTTATTCTGAATTTAGGTAATTCTGAATTTTTGCTTTCAGCATAAATAATCCCACTGCGGTTGCTGTGTTATGGCTGTAAAGCGCATACGTTTACTATTTCACCCTGTTGATAAGATATTTCTATTTTTTTTTAGGGATTACCAAATGAAATTGGGATTAAAGGGTTCATCAAACGTCTATGCTTACTGGTGGAAGAGGAAATGTAATAACCTTGGTCATATGAATTTCCTGGCATGAATTCACTCACATGATTTCACTAAATCTGCAAGGTACATTCTACACCCATATTTCACCAACAGGTCGCGTTCAAATTTCGCTGTGTGACTGATATTAACTATTTAATAATTCAGAAATTTTGCTAAAGCGTCAGGTGGGCCTTATATTTCGACATATTATCGATATAGCGTCACTTTAAAACGACGAGATCATGCAACCCTTGTGATAATATTATGCATCGCATCATAACGGAAAAATATTCTGAACTCCTTCCTGTATCTCTCTGGCAACGGAGTAGAACTTTGATTTGAATGTGATTATATTACCATAAAACTGCGGTATTTTTGTAACCCTTGTTCCATAAAAGGCGTAACAATCGATCGATAATAAATCTAGAGCTGGGTTTACGCATCGACGTTCACTAATAGGCTAGTCGTCGACTATTAGAATCTACAGTGCGTGCTCGTGGACAGATACTGCAAAGCACTACGAAGGGAACACGTATCGAGTAAGCATTTGATTCTCTCTATTGGCAAGGTTGCAGCAGTTCAATTTTAATCGCAATAGTTTTCGATAAATACGGGTATATCGCAAGCGACAATCTTTGATTTAACTACGCAGGCAAAGAGCATATCCACAGATTACTTATTTTTCTTATTAGGGATCAAAAGTAAACCAAAATTTTAATTATTTTTTTCAAAAAGAAGAGGTGGTGAAATTATCTTGCCTTCACAACCGTCACTTCTTTTCTTTCTCTACCTGTCATGAGACCATGATTGCCCTGTTGATATAATAATAGCGAGATGTCGATCATGAGTCACTGCAACATCAGTCTACTTCCACGCGTAAATCTGGCTTAAAAGTAAGACCTATAGGACGCTTGAGCAATTGACGGTACATTTCTCTTTAAATTTCATTCTCTGTCACCCTGCGTAGTTTGAGCGATCTCCAGTTATAACGCTTGAGTGCCTACAATTGTGACTCGTTAATAATGATGTAGTCGTACAACAATATATTTTACTGTAGATAGTGATAGAGTTTGAAAACTGAAAAGGCGCCTTTTTTTCCGTTTCTGGAGCCGTCGCCTCTTCTCGTCCAACCACAAGCCCTTAGTTAATAAGTTGAGGACGTCACGCACTCATTCCGAGCGGCTCACCGCTTCTCAGCAACTCCTCTGGCTTCAATCATCGGCCCAATGTGGTTCGTCGTTGCCTTGTGAGTGAAATCTTCCTCAACTAAGCGTTCACTCTGAACGATTTATTGAGTCGAATTTTTACGACGGCACCGACGCGACGCATGAAAAATGGGCATACTCTCCTAATTGTTAGCTTATGATAGAATGGCTGGATGACCCAAATTCATCTCGTAGCATCGCTTCCTTCCAATCCTTCCATATACCGATTTATTTATAATGATTCACGAATTTGGCTCTAAACAAACAACTCCATTTCTGCTTTTGCACGAAATGACGACATATGAATAAAAATATCATTTTTTTCGAAATGAATTTGAAGCCAAAAAAATGTCCCAAATGATTGATGCGAATTCATGGACGCCAATGCTGCAACCGTAAATTGAGCGGATTCTTGTAAAATTGTGCCCTTCTCTTGCTAGATTTTCCACGCAGAAGCTTGGAAAATGTAAAGCGGCGACTCAAAAAATAAAAGAAAAAATGAACCCATTAAAGCAGCTTTACTGCGGAACTCAACGCTGATGAGTGCGCCATTCTGAGAAAAAGCGGTGAAAATGTCAATTAAACGCCTGAAAAAGTATTTCAACCAAATAAATACGGAATCGCAAGCCCTTTGAAGCGTTTGAGCAATGAGGACTTATCTGCGTTTGCTCGAAAGTTATAATTGCAAAAACCCTTTCTGCTCCTCAAATTTCACATCGCGAGCAACTTCAAAACGGCAGCATTGCACTAATAGATCCGTATTTGAGTACCCTAGGGACAAGGACGCAGCGGATAGCGATGCAAACTAATTTCGCTCGGGAGCCCTCCCAGCCGAGCAAATAACGTTTTAACGGATGCATCAAGGCCATCGAATCCGACTTTAGCCATTCATTAAATCCGCTATTTAACTGAAAATGCTCTTCCATTAGCCTTTGGTTTTTGGTCTTTTCCTGGTTTATAATTACAATGATAAAAATTTCTTCTTTAGTGAATACCTACACTTTAAATGTCACTCTCACCGACCTAAGTTTGGACGGGCGACTGTCATTTTAAGGTCAATTAATTATATGCATGAGAATTATAAATTATGCAACATTTTTTTTAACTTGGCACTTTTCCTCATAAAATTTAATTCCCTACGACCACATTTACGGCATGAGAGCATTATCAAATCTATAGAATATGAATATGACGCCCTGACTACTAAACCACGGCTACGGAAATGAAACTTTTTTATTTCAAATGCTAAGTTTTTAAGCTATTTAAGATGAATGGGAAATAACTTTTATTTAACAAAGCGACGCCTTTTCGACTTTTCGATTCCAAAATATTATCAATTTAAAGAAACGTAAGAACTTTCATTAAAAGATCTTGAAAATTATGGTCACCCGCTGAAACTTGGGTCTGAACGTGATTAATTAAATGCAACTTACTCCAGAAGCGTTTCTATACCGTCACGACCGAAAATATTCACAAATTGAAACATGAGACTGTCGGTTTTATTTTCAATTTTAATACATGCCTCTAATCACGCCCCTGAAGCAACTAATATGTAAAAAATGAACCATCTTCTATATATTTCTATTCACATTTTTTAACAAACTGGGAGAAATTAAATAAATCAGATTATACTTCATTGCTAAGGAGAACTAATTCATTTTTGTGAAAAAATATTGAAATTCTTCAGTGCCCTAGAATTAACAAATGTGAAAAAATGGTATCCATTTCTATACAATTCCCTCACTGCAACTTTTGTTAGAAAAAGTTTCGCTAGTGCCACTTAGTGATCCAAAACGGGGTTGTTCACTCACGATCGAAAACGCAATCCATTCAAAGGATATTTGGAAGTAAAAAACATTTATGGCACAAAAAACTTCCTCAAGCAGCCCATAATTTCCATGTTTCAAATTCGAGCTCACAATTTGAAAACGCCAAAGTTTTTTGGCATAACAAGAATCCATTGAGGCTGCATTTTCCGGGTTTCACCGCGTCGTGGTTGCTTTGGTGACAACAGCTTCTCCTGCATTCCAGCAGGCGTCTTCAGGTCGAAGTGATTATGCCGTGTTTTGGCCGCCCTTATATAGGGAGCCCAGTGGTGTAGGTTCTCCCTGATTGGTCGCCTTGCGGCCAATAGCATAGTGGTACGGGGCGAAGTCTCTCTTCCACGTACTGTGGAGTTGGTAGCTATCCTCTCGATTGAAATTATGAGGATCTTTAGATATTTCAATCGGATGATCCTCGGAAAATATCGGGATTCTCTGGCGATAACTTTTGTTTCTTCCCAGTTGATGTCGTGTCCGGGTTCACTCAGAGTATGCTCAGCCACAGCCGACAGATGGAATTGTTTATTTTTCACCGCTCTTCTATGTTCTTGAATGCGGCACTTCACAGCACTCCCGGTCTGTCCGATGCATGACATACCGCAACTGCATTCAATTTCATTAACCCTTTGTAGGCGTGAGGTGAGATACGGTCCTTAGGAGTCGGAAGATGTTCTCTAGTCTTCTTAACACAGTTGAAGCGTGTTGTAACGTCGAATTTTCTGAGGAGTCTCGCGATTTTTTCACTGGTGCCTGCCACATAGGGGATTGTAGCATAACCCGCTGCATTGGGTTACTCCGTTTTAGGACTTGGTGTCTTATTTTTGAGTTTTCTTTCCATCTTTGTGGTCCTTTTAAGGACCATGTCACTGTGATATCCATTGCTGGCCAGGGCCGTCACCAAATGCAGTTTTTCGGAGGGAAGTGAGACTCGGTCAGAGATGGAGTATGCTCTGTGCAATAATGTCGAGATTAGAGCTGCCTTCTGAGTAGGGGGGTGGTGTGAGGAGGAGTATAGGTATCGGTCCGTATGTGTCGCCTAACAGTAGACTCCATGGCCGAGTTTTTCATTAGGTTTCTTCGTCACCAGTACGTCTAGAAAGGGTAGGCAGCCGTCCTTTTCCACTTCCATGGTGAACTTGATTGAATCATGTTGGTTGAATTGAATCAAGAACCAAAGAGCACTCTCCTTTGACTTCTATGGGTTAGCGATCCGATTCTTTTAGCACTCTGAACCACTTTTGAGAAATAGAAAAACGGAAAATATTTTATTGGTATCTTTATATTCAAACTGTACTCTAAATCTACATTGAAGTAAACTGCTGACCCATCCCATTACCACGGCTGATCAAACAAATTTATTAGGCGATGGTTTTTTCGAGTCCCCTTCCAGCAATAAACGTGGAGAATATGTTCGATGAATTCATGTACCTCAGTTTCTTTTAGCCATCCTTAAAATTGAGTAGAAATAACAGCAATGGATCGGAAGGGAAATGGGCAAATCCATGCACTTAAAAATACTTCCAAACGTTAGCAGCCGCACAAGGATTGCGATTAGTGAAAAGTAAAAGAGCACGAGGTAATGTCTCGGGTTTAAGACACGTTTAGAGAAAAAATCAAGTCATATAGTTAACATTTACAGTTAAAACATTGAAATATGACTAGATGAAGAGCACAGATTTTGAAATTTTCCACTATTTCCACTATAAATGTATTCAAAATCCGAGGGAAACCCTCCTTCAGGGAATAAATCGCTCGCAATGACGACCCTCGGTCTGACAATGTGCGATGCTACGGATCACTAGGGAAGCGGAGACTCGCGACTGGAGCACGTGGCGTCATCATATTTTCCGCACATGCCGAAGACTTTTCGTCGCTAAAGTCACGAGACGCAATCAATCAATTAAAAAATAGAAAACTATTGGTCTTGCTTGTTAACGTCCCCTCATTGATAATCCGTTCCAATCACATATGAACCACTTTATAAACCAAACTCCCATTCACTCGAATCCGAAACAGCGATTCATGTGAAGGACTCGGTTGCTGGAAGAGAAAGATAAGTTCTGGCGAGGAAAATCATCCCCAATTCCATCATAAGTTTAGAAAAAAAAAAACAAATAAATTTTGCTCCGTTTTCCATGAAATGGTGTCGTTGTCATCATAAAATTCGAGTGGTTATCTCGGCGGACTAGCAAATATAAATGAACTATGAGACTTGAAATGGATGCTGGAAATTAAATGAACGCCGAAATTTTCCATGCAAAAAAACGGAGAGTAAAGATGAACCAAATGATGACAGCAATCCAAAATAATGTGACGTCCAAATAAACCCATTGAAATCGATTTCATTTTACGAGGCACCATCACATTTGAAAGCCGCTCATAACAAGCGCAGTAGCCAGCAACCGTTTCATCGAGGAGCCCTTCTCCATGGAGACAAGGAGTCAGGTCACGTTTAACATGGGGGCGTAAAGGGAAAGCCTGCAACACCTCAATCAATGGGGTAGGAGCGCTCGAAAGTTTACTGCTGTCGTTTAATCCTCACAAAGTGGCAGCGCCATCCCCATCTTAAGAATCGAGACGAACCCTTTTCCCATCATATCTTTTCATTGAGTTTCATCCCTAAAGAGAAGTGGGATTTTCGACTCATTTTTGTGAGACTCAGCTCATTCTGAGTATGTCAATGAAGCGTTCTTTCAAATCGCTCAAAATGAAACAAATTAACACACTAAACAACGTGAACAAAACGAAAACATCGAACCAAACGAGCACAATTAACCACACAAATGCAAAAGACAATGAAAACAAATGAACACTGCCGATCAATCGGAACTCTGCCGGCCAGCCATAGATGGGCTAATCTATCGATTCGTTTCATGGGATATGTTTCCATCGCATCGTTCTTTCAAATCGTTCTGAATGAATCAAATGAGCACACTCAGCTCAGCGATCCAAATGATCACAATGCCGATCAAAATGAACTCTGCTGGCTGACTAAACTAAAGACCATTATGACTTGAAATTAACATTGCAAACTAAATGAGTATCAATAATTTGAACGACCCAGATACGAATTAAGCTATTTAAAACTAACATTGATAGCACATGTCTACAACTTTTTTCAAGTCAACTATGATGAAAATGGAGATGGCTAAATAAATACATTAGGCTTTTTCAAATTTCACAGAGCTTCATTCGGCTCAACCCCGAACAGTTTCAAAAATCATTATCGAGTGAAAATTTAATATTATTACCCTATTTACGGAGTGCTTTAATCGGTCGAGCTTTGTGGTATTGACAAAGTTTTCAATGTAATTACTTATTACTGAGAACAAAGGTTAACCGATTCAAAGCATACGACGCGCTGCATATCAATCGAAGATTGCTTTTCGTGTCGCTGCAGGTCAGGTCGATGGTAGGTTGGACTAGCAGCTTTCGCGCAGATTTCAGAGTTAAAATATTAAGCATATTATATTAAATAAATGTAACATCAAAATATAAAATTTTTTTGCTAACTTTTTAATTATTTAATTCCATTGTTAATGTCAACATTTCTCTGTAATATCATTTTTACTTTTCTATATGCCGCACCATGATTAAAATTCTTTTAGTGTATATATTGTATTTTTCATCATCTTTTAAGTACCTCCCCGCTGGGTATAAACTCATTAGTATGGAATATTACAATGTGCCAACTGGTTTTCTGCTTTGTCTATTTTCCTTCGTGCGATGATTCTTCAAAAGCCACAAAATCACTCTGAATCACATCAATCACATGAAAAATTACGAATTGAAAACAAATACCACGATTCAAATTGCACGGGTCATGACAATGAGTTGTTCAAAGTGAACGATTCCCTCCTAAACGACTCAGCCTTCGCAACACTCAAATTCGATGCCATGGGACACAATAAAGACGGCTATTTCTAGAGTTGGTGCTGGATCACGATAAACTCTGAATGCGGGCAGAGGCCACTTTTACGACGCGATGGACAACGGGGACAGTCTCCATGGTACCCGCGATCACCAAGTTTACGGCAAAAGAGATTCGATAGGAGAGTACGATCCTTCGATTCCTATCTACCCAACGAGATATCCAGTCGAATGCTAGATCAAGATGACCTCACTCGCTTCATTGGATAAAAAATTCCCTCCGCCTTTGTGCTCAAATAAAATTTCCGTTCCTCCCTCATGGATCCCATGAGCTCTGTCCAGGACGGGAACAAATTGAAAGAGATGATTGATCTGTAATTTCTCAAAGACAACAAGTGTAGTCTCAGGTTTTAAATTTGAGTTTTTACGAAAGGTTCGGCAACTACATTCTTTATTGTTTTTTTCATTTGTTCTTCATCACTCCTCCAAGTATCTTTCTTTTTTATTTTTAAATTGCTAAGTAGATAACAGATGGATTATGTTGCGGAATTCAAGTTTATGCAAAACATGTGGCCAGTTTAATTTTCATTGCTTTAATACTCCTTTGTTTATTACCAAGACAATTGTTTTCAATTGCCATTTCTATTCAAATACCTCTAAAATGAATTTTAAAATTGATGTTCTCAGAATTATCGCACCGAGACCAAATGAATATTGTAATAATTACTACTAAATGATCACCAATCTAGTAAACTATTTGCTTCACTTTAAATCGCCCAAAATTGGAAAAGCCAAACAGAAATGGACATTTGGTCCGCGATTCTAATGAGAGATTTTACATAGTTAAGTTCGAAGTTATTAACCATCAATAATACACATTTATCTGAAATATACATATTCTATATGAGAAAAGATTGTTATATTACTTAAGTTGACCAGTTTCTGGAGAGTTGGTATTTAACAATCAAATGCAAAATATTTGGCCAACGTTTCAGTATATTTTTGTACTTCCACAGGACTTTTTTGCAATGAATATGATTTTTTGTTGCTAATAATATTGTTAATATTCAGAGTTAAGAATTGAGGTCAAAAGAAATTTTAAAAACTCAGTTAATATTGACAACTTTCCAATGCACATATCTGTGCAGAAAAGTCAGTATTTTACCTAATTTGATTATGAGAAACTCTGGTTTCTAAATGATGTACCGAAAGATATATCTATATTTACCAAGGACGTACGTAGAACACGGGGGATTGAGCTCTACGCCCTCAAAGATGCAATATGGAAAGAAAAGACTCAATGGTTCCTGGGGTGAAAGCCTCCCGCACATGAACACAGGGATTAATGTTTGCAAGATGGAGGAGCATCGGGACATATAATACGGCCATTAGAGTCTTTTTCCTCCAATATTGTAATGAAATATGGTTAAAATATCACTTGCGGACAAGTACCGGAAATATGCCCGATTTTAAATTCTTTATTAAGGACCAATATTCTACAGAATTTATTATTTTTGGTGTGTCTGGGCATGATATTAACCACAATTTAAATGCTTGAAATGATGAAAATTGAATTTAACTTAAATAACAGTCATGTATACAGTTGATTTTACAACTTGATGAAAAGGGGATAATAGCAAGAAAGCAATTTTTCGTTTTCAGATATAACTAATTTTTTGATTTGAATCTTATGTATCTTTTTTGCGTCAGAAACCTTGGCATATAGTTTAATACCTACCTTCAAATACTGGAATTGGAGAATCTAAACTCTCACAACGATCCTTCGATTTTAGACTTTATATTTTTGAATTAAACTAAGCGTATTTAATTTTATGAAAATGAATCAATATGAAAAAATTCGCGGGATTGCAATCGGCTTCTTAATTTCAATGTGCTGCAAATGAATCAGCTTTAGATGCGTTTAATGGCGCTTGTGATTTCTAATTCGTAATTTTTGTTTTTTTTTTGTAGCAATATATTTTATATTTGTCCTGGCGAAGGAGAAATTGTATCCCGAGCACTAGGACTGAGATTTCCTTTTTTCTGTAAAATAAAACCTTTACTCATGTAAACGAAATGGTTTTTTGTTAGAGGTCAAAAGCTTTTACCCTGTAATTTTATAATTACTATAAATCATCATTCATTGCATGCATTCACCCGTATTCAGTGTCAATTAAATCAATTATTTCTTGACAACGTAAAATTATTTTCAACTCCTTGCTTCAGGTCTGCTATTTTTTTCCCCTTTCAGTAGAGGTTCTGCCACGTGGTGACCTAATCGGCGCCCCCCATTTAAAAAGTTGATGATTTGAAAATGCTTTCAATCGTATTCAATAGTCCTCGCTCCCATCTGCACGCGGATTCTTTCCACACTCACGCTTGTATCTTTTTCTCTCCTGATAAAGGCATCAAAATTAAATTCTCTTCGCATTATTGGTGACGGGAAAAAATTCCTGGAAAGGACTGAAAATCGATCCAGAGATCTTTAACTTCCCGTGCCACAGCGTACAACGCTGAGCCATCATTTTTTCTAAAATTCCATGAATATTTAGATGAAAAATATTTAATTTTAATAGAATAATAATAAAAATTATGCTAAAAATAAATTAATATGCATAAAATTCACTCTTCATTTTAAATAATCAACATTTTTCTTTTGAAGCCGAGCATTTACTTTTGGACGCTTATTTCGAAATTCTCTATTTTTGCGCGCACAATTTCCGTCGTCATGGTGATAACTCCATAAGTCCCATACATTAAATTACGTTTCACAAATTAGGGATCATATTTTACGTGTCGGTGGAGGTTTTTCATGAATAAAACTAAATACAAAGAAGGAAATTATTTCACTTTCTAATTTATGAGTAAAAATGAATGACTTTTTTGACTTTGAAGGCCTTCATTAGAGTGTTGACGGCCGAGGGAATTTGGGAATGAGCAGCGACCCCTGGAGCCCCGAATTTTATTAAACGTATTTAAATTCATGTTTTTGTTCATTGTAATTACGCTCTGGGGTGAAAATGTTAACTGAACGACTGGAGAAGAGCTTAATTATGAAAATATAGGGGGATAAAAAGTATTCTTCACAGCACCCCTAATTGGGAGAGTAAGAATCGCTATTTCGAATACCTTACAGAGCGTCTGTCGGAGCGACGGATGGGATGAGTATTCAGAATATGAAAAGGCATGAAAAGATTTAATAAAATTAAAGAAGGAGTTGAGATTAATTTGCGCCAGATGATAAAATGCTATCTCTTTAATAAGTATTTGTGATTTTTGAACTAACTGCTTCAGGTCGTTCCTCGTGAACTAATAAGTGGCTCATTTAGAAGCTGAGGGATATTCAACAAATTAAATAAAATGCAAAGGAGTTTTCGGCAGCTACATGGTAAACATCAGTACTTGACGCAAAGAATTGTGCTTTTTCTCGGAACTTTATATTTTGATTTGCTCTTTTATGGCTCAGATACATCCATTGAAGATATCAATTTTTGGGCAAATGGTGGTGGGCGTCTTTTTAAGAAATTGAAAGGCATGAAGATGTGTATTTGAGATTTCACAATCACGTGAGCGGTGATTTGGAAAGTGTAAGACCCCCGGAGAAAAGTCAACTAATAAATATATCCGTATCGCGTATGTAATATCGCCGCAGCTTGCTCCAAAGTATATCGTTTTTATATTTTGGCTAGGATTGACGCTTTATTAGTTAAATAAGAGCTTTCATGGCAGAAAATAATTGTTCCGAGAATTTCGGTGTTAGGGCCGAAAGAGATTCGGGTAAAACGAAAGATTGAAAGGGCAATGGCGGAGGGATTAGATTAACTTGATTCCAAATGTCATGATATACTAACGAGAATCATCAAGCTTTATGAGAAAAAAGATGTTGACCAAGTGGAGAGTTATCAGGCTTAGAGAGCGCAGTTTGAAATGAAGTATGATTACATTAAAGGCTTAATGGCCACGGCACATAATGCTAAAAAATCGGGGTCGAATGAATAAGGCCTCTGAGGCACCCATAACCGGAGCTAAGAAGTAGAGATTTTTGTCACCTAAGGTGGACTAGGTTGAGTTTAATAGAGATCTTAAGACATGGCAGAGGTGGCATGGCATATTTGTGGCGGCCATTCATAATTTGCCCTAAAATTGTCGGATGTTGAGTAAGTTATGTTTTTACGGTCGAGTGTTAAAGAGGCAACATTGCCGTAGGTCTTCTTTTCCTTATGCTAGCACTAACTATACGCTGGTTTGATATTCCTGAAATTCACGTTACTATGAACCTTCACTGTTGGCAAATGCGTATACGGAGGCATAGCTGGGTTTGAAACCTGTTGAACTGAACACTTGTGGACATTTTTGATCGAATACGTTGCATTATGGGCGCTGGGGTATGTATGGAGGCTGAGATAAGAGGGTCGCGGTCTGTGAAAGAATTTATGGCATTTTTGCGACAAGAGGCGTGGCCAGGACGCGTACGTTGATGTGATACATATCGTTTTCCCGCCAACACCATCCATTTAAACACAATTTCTTCCACAATTTTACGACGCGTGAGCAGGATGAGTTGAAGGGAAAGAAGGCAGAAGGGAAAGCCAACAAGGAAGGTAACTCCAGTGAGCAAAGAATGAACAATGAGGTATCGATAACCTTAACTGCGCCTCTAGATTCAGTTTCTGATTCACCAAAGGGGTCAGCAACAATCAGCGTTAGGCCTTATGAATCGTGTGTTAATGGGTGAGGGAGCACTAGCTTTTCATACCGCTAGGCATCATTTTGGCCAAAGATCAATGGACTGTACACCAAAATTGAATCAAGCACTATGCAGTGATTCCGATATTTCCAAGAAACTTTCAACCACCAGAAAAAATACTGGTTATATTGTAAATGATCTAATTGCCCCCTACTCTGCGGAAGTAATTGTTGAGCGTATGAAAAGAATTTATTTCTAGTGTGTCCACTGATGGTAGTAACTATGGGCAAGTAAAAATGCGTCCAATTCTCTTACGATATTATAACTATGAATCTGGCGGTATTACAACAAAATTTGTCGAATAACAATCCTCTAAAAATGAAACCTCCGAAACCTAAGCAAGTTAACTTTTGAGTTTACTCGAAAAATTAGGATTTGCTGATAAGTGTGTTGTATTTTCAGGAGATAACTTCAATACTAATTTTGGAGGAATCAATGATAAACCCCACGGAAAGAATGTATACAGATTTTTAAGAAAACATCGAATGAAAATATGAAGGTAGGCCTCAGCTGCCTAGCCCACATTTTGCACATCATGGAGCAGATAATTCGTCAATTGGCGTGGAATGTTTGATAGCAGAAATTCATAATCATTTTTCTGTATGTATGGTAAGGTCAGAGGAACTGAAATATTATTGTGACTTAGTGGACATTACTTATAAGCACTTGTTATCTCACTCCAAGACGAAGTGGTCGTTACTATTTCCTGCAATTGCAAGAATACTTGAAATGTGCCTTTCATGTTTTTTCTTTATTTCTTGTCTCACGTTTTTTTCACATTTTTAATGCGGATCGTCTGAGCTTCTGGTGAAGTGTTTTGGAGATGAATTGAGTGAGGCCTATTTGTGGCATTGAAATCCCCTCATTTCAGCCTTTCATTCGAAGATTCTACCTTTAGAATTGGAGGGAATTCCAATATTTGAAATTTTAAATATTATTATTCATATTTGTGGGAATTTAAAGCATCAATTTTAATATTAATTTGTATATTTAAAAACAAAATAATTATTGGAGAAGGCAGAAAAAGAAGGGCTCACGAAAGAGATGCACAGATTACAGAAGGAAGGTATGTCACTGCATGAATCATGTATTCAGTACTAAAAAAATGGACTCAAACCTTATTTGAATTTGAATGTTTTAAATTACTTAATAAATACTTTTAATGCTTTGATTTTGAAACGTGTTGCAAGTATTTGAAGGGTAAAGAAAATTTTAATAATGATATAAAATGTTTTAATGAGTTCTATAGCTTAAAAAATTTATTGAATGGAAGTTCAGGACTTTATGATTTAACTAGCAATGAGAAGTGGTGTAAGTTGCCAGTAAATCTGTTGGACTTCTCAAAATTTCTGAATATTTCTTCATCATGCCAGGGGACAATGCAAACGCAGAGATACTATTTTTCTCATTTCATCTCAAAGCACTTACAAGAGAAAAAATTAAACATTCCATCTGTAAAGGAACTAATAATTGTCCATTAAAATTTCACACAATATTCTTGCCCGGAATTTTATAGTTTTCTGATACAAATACCAAAATTGCTGGAAAAAATAGATCCACATGAAACATATTAAAGCATAAATCTGATTAATTTTTAATGCGGAATAACTTTCGAGAAGGCACTTCGAAGAAAAAGTGTTCGTCTGCAGAGGACGCACAGTTGTCCAAGCCCTGGTTGGAAAAAAGCGGGTCTGTTCGAATCACAAAAAATTGCCATGACTAAGGAGGAACATTGCATCTCGTCTACCCAAATACTCAAATCTTCCCTCGTTTTAGACCATCAAACTGTAACAACACAAGCCATTTCAAGCGGTCACTTGGAAGACATTTTTTGTGACTCCCTTTCACTGTTCATCTACGTTAAGTGCTCCTTCACCAACATTTCTTCAAATTGTCGATTGTGAAAGAGTTTGAAAAATAAATATATTCTCGTTTTCTGAAGCGTCAAGTCGCCTACTTATTGAGAAACAAGCGACCAAAAATCGACAGGTTTAAGACTGCAGTGGAGAATTTATGACGTCACGAGCTCATTACAGGCAGGTCATCGATTTCCGCTGCGCTTTGGCCTCGCAAGGTTCGTTGTAGTTTTAACTCATGTAAGTGATTCCTTTCCTCAGTGAAAAGCCCTGAGCGAATGAAATTAATGAGAACTCTAATGACGTCACTGACTCGCTTAAAGTAGGTGAATACCTTCGCGTTTTCTTTTTCACCATGCCTTGCTGAACGATCCTACATAGATAGCTAACACCTAATTAGGGCATGGGTATAGGACTCCACTTTTTGTTTTATGATCCAAGAAGTCAGCTATGGCTCTGAAAGGCCCATTATCAAACCTAACGAGAACTTCAGAAGACATAAATGCCTGCTAAGTAACTATGTAGGAAGGTACCTACCTACAACTTGAAAAAATGGTATGCTAATTTCATTTCTATGTGATTTGAAGCGATTACCTCATCCTAATTATTATTAGATTTCTTTCATTTTTTATAGTTGCATATTTGTGTAGTTATAGAAGTGAATATCTACGGAAAAAATCTTAAATGAATTGTAAAGTGGCCTATTACCATTATGCTATATACCGGACCCCTTCCAGTTACGATTTGGTCACTCACCCCCCCCCCCACTCCAGTAGACTCAGCGCTAACATCCACGCCATAGACATTCTCTTCCTCTACAACCATCTTGCCTCTTTTTTCCACCTGCCTCCAACCTCTTTAAAATAGACATGTTAACGAGAATAAAAGTTGTATGTCCTCTTGAAAATGACACGATTATGGTGAAACATGTCAACGTTGGACCAAATATAAAGTGTGTAATTACTTATGATCATATTTATTTAGCCATGAGCAAGTTCCACAAATTTTTGCTTGCTAAAATTTGCAGAATTTTTCGAAGCTCAAAGTGGAGTTTCGGAGCAAAAATTGGACGAAGGGAAGGAAGGAGGATGGGGTCGTTCGTGGTCAGAGCGCACTGCTCTCTGGAGATACATTTCCGAAGGATTGGAGAGACACAAGGTAAGAGAGCACACTATAGCAATCAAGCGGCCATGAATGCCTCGTGCAGAACCAGTGGAAAACACGGAATTCGCAATAAAGTACACGCGGTTTAATCAAGTTACCCGGATCGAGTTTCGCAGGTCCTCAAAAGGATAGACTCGCGACGACGGGGTGAGGGGTGGGGTGGGAGGGGGGCGGGGAATGCGGGGGCGGCTTGGAACTGACATGGGGGAGGGGAGGGTGCAGCCGCCCCGGACGAAAATAAATGCGCATGAACCCAATCGATAACCCATACATCATTAAATATCATAGGAAATACTTATTTTCTAGATAAACAAACCACTTATTATTTAACCATGTTATTACCCGTTTTAGCTTCCATTGAATGCTGGTCAATAATATGGTGTATTAATTCTTCGTCTACTCTTCGATACCATTAAACAAATAGCAAGGTCGCAAGCATTTTTTTTCGTAAATTCAGGTGTTATTTATGCGTTTTAAGCCGGCTAAAAACATCTTGCCTGAGCATAAAATAAATTGTTCTATTCCACACTTTATTTTAAATAGTACGACCCGGGTTTCTGCATATCATGCTATCGTCAGGTCGGTCAGGTCAGTCATCATTTTATTTTATGATGAAGCAGTTCCACAAAGTAACGCCGGAGACCGTGTCATATATCTTGCCTAAGTATTTCTCACCCCGAGTACCTATTTATACAATTCTCTGAATACCAAATACCACTCAATGTATCGGATTACCCACATTCATTGCACATTTTGCAAAATTCGCAATTTATAAAAATTCATTATCATTAAATCAGTGATTCAACCCGTAGGTTGTTTTGGTTAGGTAAGTGCAGAGCTCACCCCAAATCAAGTCACAGACGAGTGAATTTCACATATTCCAGTTCCATTCCCAGGGCTACCACATGCGAAAAAGCAAAATCTTATTGCAAGTTCCGTAATATTTTTAATCGCATCAAATACAAGTTTCCATGTGACTACCACATTTTTTCCTTCAGCGATGAAAGACATTTAGGCAAAAAATATCGAAATATCAGTATTCAACAATTGCTTTAGTAATGAAAATATTTTGTTTATTATAATAATCGGTCATAATAAAAGAGCATATGTAAAAACCATCATTTTTTGTGATATGGGCGATATTCAAACTATTTTGTATTAGTTTTCTTTGAGCCACATGTAAGATAAAATAGCAAAACAATATTTCCGATCAACGTCTTGATAATTTCTACTTTATGTCAAACTTAAGGTGAAAAAAGGTACGCCAATTTGCACTGCAATAACAGATAAATGTGAGTCAATATATTCAAAAGGCTTGATCAATAGGTTAAAGGAATGCTGTGTTATTTATTCCATAAATATCCTACCACCGCAACACTATCTGCTTAAATTCATAGAGTTTCAAAGAAAAAAGAGATCGCTAGTGCTTTTTTTGTTATATTCGGGCTACTGCATCACAGTAACGAATCGCATTTATGAAAACTGACATAAGAATCCATAATTGGTATATATTTGTGAGTTTTTACGCAAAGGTTCAATGCTTGATCTAAATAATATGGCATTTTGAACTTTTGTCCAGTTTTTTCCGCATTCGGACCACAGTTCAACGTGAAGAAAAGAGGTCTGCCTGAAAGGACTAACGAGTATTTTCCTAATTTCAGGCATCATTATAATAATATCATGTGTTTGTGGGGTGCGTGAGAATGGCGTCAGCGCCGGAAGGCAGCAATCCCTTGGGCGAATCCACTTGTCTGGGCGGGTGGGTGGGTGGGGCTGGAGAAGGGAGGGGTGTGGACGTTCATTGCGAGGAGGGATGTTAATGGTGGCGATGGAGGAATGGAATTAAATGCACGAAGCTAGTCAGTGGAGGAAAAGATACTCTCTCGCGAAACGGAAGCAAATAGAACCAGGAAATAGCGACAGGCATGAGCGCGCGCGCACTACCCTAGGACCTAGACGGTTAACTGAAGATTAATGAAGTCGATAATGGACTTTGGGACTACCCTGAACAAGAGCCACGGCCTTCCATTGCCACCAATAATACCGCCTTCTTCGCAAAACAAGACGTGAGGACTACTTTTATGCTTAAATGGAGAGAGGGAAAAAGCTTTTCGGATCTTTCAATTAGTTTAAAGCGTCGCACAGTGGTCCCAAGTCGAAAAATAGCTGGACGATATGATTAAAGTCGTTATGTCCCCAACTTAAAGACGGTCTAACGGTGCCAGAGAGCGATTTATTCACTGAATATTTTCTTTGAGTAACCTCTCTCCTCTTTGGTCTTTTTCATCATGCTCATTCACTCCAATGTCTTTGTCGCCATTGCATCCATATCAGTAAATACAAGAGTAATTCACAACAATGATAGTACGAATTTTCACTGGATTTTGTGGTGTAATAAAGTAACGCAGATGCTAAACCTCAGAATATTAAAACGAGTTTCAACTGATGCAATTTTGTGCTACATTCTCCAACTCAGCGGCGTGATTCGTGATAACAGATTCGCAAAAATGGATCGAATGGGGTTTGATCACCTTAACCTGATCTTGGCATTATTTTTTGTTCTAGTTCCACATTGTAAACTTTTATTCAGCTACTATTGTTCCAACCATTTCCAGATAATCTGGTGAAAGACGTCATATGGATTAACGAAGACTGGTTATGTCGGTGGAACAGTATACTTTAAGAAAAGAGACGAATAACATTTGGTTACAAAAGCAAGTTGGAACTTGGAACATACAATGGAGAGACTCGCGACCATCAGTTGTCATTCGTTGTCGTCGACGAACAACACAATTACGACAGGAGGCAACAAATTTACTGAATTTTGAATTCCTAATATTCGATGAGTAATGTTATTTTGACGGAGATCGAAGCTTAGGGTATTGTAGCGAAAACAATTTAAATAAATATACTTATACATTATGACAGAGAATAAAAACGAAGCATGTCACCTTCCAACTTCACCGCATCTGACCCATTATCGCTCTGCAAATCACCATTCAAGCTGCGTATATCATGATTTATCATCAACCTTCAACTTGACGTGGATTAGCATTTAATAGATTTACTGTTTTTTGGGCTTGGCGGGTATTAATTCCAAGTGTTTAATTGCCTATTGAGCCAAAGTTTCTGTAAATGTAGCCAATTGTGCCGTAAATATGACAGTGAGAGCTGAAACAGTGCAGAGAGGAGGAGTGGGGGGAGGGGAAAGTGGAAGAGGGTGAGAAGTCAGAAAGTCGGTCATTTAATCACGAGAGCGTAGGCATAGCAGACGTTTTGTTCGGAGGGCGGAAAGTCTTTACACGGTGAATTAACCCCTTGTGTCGTCAATGTGTTTCCGGCCGTGGCGGAGAGAGGGCCACGGGGACGGAGGAGGGATTTGGAAAGGCCAAAGGCAGGAGTGAGGGTGGGTGACGCCTGTGGTGGGTGGCGCCTGTGGGGGTGGCGCCTCGCCCTTCTCGGCAACAAAGGATACCCCGGATGATGCACGGCTGTTGCGGGGGCAGCGGCAAGGCGGGTATTAACAAATGGCCAAGGTGCCCCGGACAATACTTATATATATATCAAGCGCTCTCGCCGCACCGAGTGTCTGCGTGTTGATATTTCAAAGTCCGCGCGCTTCGTGCCCAGTCGCGGGATTTCTTTGTCCCTTCGTCCGAGAGAAAGACAAGTGAGGTGCTTTTTCCGCCGTTCTGAGTCGCATTCATTGTTCCCGCCGTCCACTCAAGCACCGTGAAGAATCACAAAGCGTTCCGACAAATTTATCAACATTAGGGAGAAGTTTTCACGGTGGACACAAAATTATAATAAGTCACCGACAGCGAGCGAATTATCACATCTGCACATTTATGCAATGCAAAAGAAAGACACCTGATGCGGGAAAGATGAGAATACTTTCCTCGTTTTACCGCAAACACAAGTAACGAATTCACACTCTTTATAGAAATGCATAAACCATCTAACTCTCCTGTAAAGTTGCCAAGGGTATTAAACGCCTGACAGTAGTGAACCCATTCAACATCATACGTCATTTTGACGTCAAAAATACTAAAAGAGATTTCATATCACCAATTGATTTTATATCGCATTGACTGATGCAAACACGATAAAATTCAACTATTACTTGCGATATTAAAATTCGAAGACAGTAAAAATTATGAAAACAACAGGCCCATCAATAACCCTGAGAATCAGAATTCGATATCTCCTTTGCCGTTAATATATGTATACTTGTTAAACATTAGCTGGTAAATCAATGGTAACAATCCAAACTTTGACTCACTAATATTCCTTAGCAACCTAAAAAAGTAGCAATTAAAAGTTAATGACTAATTTATTTCTCCTGTCTGGAATTAAAGTGGGTTTTAAATTTCTAAACGAGTCAGTGAAGCCTTATGATAACTTTTTTTAGAACAAAATGTCAAATATCACTTTATTGTGATCAAATTTTTATCATTTTTGACCAGTGGGTGGCGGTGTACAGCAGTTTGCACAGTAGTTTGCTGCAGTAGTTTCCTGGAAAATAATTAATTATATTTCACATTAACAATAATTTTTATCTTTTTTATGTCTGCTGGATAGAAGGAAGATAGTGTGGCTCACGTTTGCGAGAAGCGCTAAGGCTGTTGGTGACAGTCGATAAGGAAATTGTACGGTCCAAATGGAAAAAGCGACGTCCAATTGCTCGGATATATGCCTTTTTGCTGACGCCAGACGGGTGATGATAAGCTCAAGAGCGGCTCAGGACACATTCCCACCAGTAGGAGGTAGTATTGCAGACGCTGAGCGAGGTGCTGAAGGAACCGATACGTTTACCCTGACCCGAAAGGGCAATTTATCAAAACAATTCGTTCATCAAGGGAAAGACAAATTGCGACAAAGTTATAGCTTTCTTATTAAGCCATTATCTTAGAAGTGAAGAATAACATATCCTAAATGAATCCGCGACGTGATATTTATAAACTTAACCGCGCATGCGTAGTCTAAACCTACTCTCACTAAACCTTTCTTAGGTTTTAAATGGTAGACTCTAATAAGAGCCACGGATTTTCCGCGGAACGCAGGGCCGTCCGTCTCGGCTGGGACAGTTTTTGGGCGTTATTTTGGAGAGGAAGTGAGGGAGAGAGAGCATCTGGACCCACCCACACCCCCCTAGGCAATGATGATACCATATCTCATAGGTATGTGTTTCTATAAGTGAAAATTTGGTCGAGAGAATAAAAGTAATGAACGGATTAACGAGGAGTATAATAATCATAAAAGTTTATAAACTAAGGCGAAATGTTGACCCAATCGCCGATTTTATTCAGGGTGTCCAATCTTCCACAGTTAGTAAAGGAATGTGAAGAAGAAGCTAAAGAGAGAAGCGTCAAGTTATTTGAAGTTCAATCTGTGGCTTTTGCTCTTGTATTTCCAATGGCACCGTGTTAAAATCCCACCTCATATTGTCTAAACAGTGTAAATTTATTCCTTACTTTGTACATGTGCCCAACTTGTGCCAACCTTTCGCTGCGATTTGAAAGGGCGGACTTTAAGAGGCGCCAGGCATTTTTCCGCGGGATGCACGGGAGAGGCATCTCGACTCCGGCAGTTTTCTCGGCCAGGGACGGAGGGTGTTTTGGGGTGGAACGAAGGGGGCCGGGGGGTTCCCGAGGCCCCCCCTGGCGGTAATGACGATGATGGATGAGACAGGAATGGCAGGGCCAACAAAAGGAACTCGTCTGCTAACAAAGAGGGACAATAAGGAGGAAAGATTGAGGGGGGAGTGGAAATGGAACGGACAGATGTAAAGAGGAGAGTACGTCATCTAGGAAGCCATCAATACCCACCCCCCACCCCTCTTCCACCCCCACCCCACCCCACCCCAGCCCATGTAATCGCCTCCACCCCTTTCCACATCCAATCACAGGCATACCGGAAACATTTAATTAGTATTTTACACACTATGATTACTCTACTTCCGTCTTTGGTTTTAAACTGCCCTGGAATCAAAATCCATGACTTTTATAAGAAGTAACAAAGTAACAGAAAAGAAAAGCATGCCATAATAATAGAAATGGCAGTATCGACAGTCCACAAGTTAAGGAGTAAATACGTGAAGAGAAAACAGGTTTTTGTCCGAGAAATCAAAACAAGGAAATAATAATCAGTCACAGTGATCCAATTGTAAACGCAGCCACAGACATTCGCCGAAATCACTGGAGGTGGGCATCGATAAATAAAAAAACTAACCTCGCAGCACATAATAAATTCAAAAGGCCGTCATATTAGACATTTTAGACCTATTAGAAGGTTTCTGGATGAACAGTGAATTGAGCAAACGTCTTGGCTTAATAAAATAATAAAATAGGCGTTTTCCACGGCAATTGTGAATTGATAAATAAAAATAATATAAATTATCATTATTTAACGTAATCATTTGGTACATACTTTATCTAGCAATAATCAAACCGGAATATAAGAGACGTATAATATTGTATCAGAGTGGACCTCATTCAAGTAAAGTTAGAATTTTAATATTTGCAGGTTACATTCGATGTCGCAGCTAAGTTTTTGCGGGAAGGAAGCGATTCAGTCAACACGCGTGAAATTCGGTGGCTTTGATTTTATCCAATTTATAATTTTTTATTTTATATATATTTTATAATTTATATATATAATATATAATTTATAATCAGCTATGCTTATTTACGAACGGTTGAACGAGTAGATATATATTTTCCTGCCAAATTTAAGTGGAATTAGATTTTCCTGCCTTCGGAAACATTTGCTGCAGCCGAGCTCAATTTTATTATTCCACGTTACGAATCGGTTGATGGAATGAGGAACGCGTTGATGGGGATTATTTGAGGGGATCTATTAGAGATATATTAATGATGAAACAGGCACACAATAAAGTGAAAAAAGTAGGACTAGATTTTAATATTCCATTTCATTGCCATTCACCGTAAAACAGCGATATTAATCCAATGATTTCTTTAAAAAACTGTTAATGCACTTTGGTCATGAATATGTAACACTTACTTCCATATTAGAGACGCATTATAAACAGTAAACTGCGTACTTTCTTCTTGTGACCATGGCAAAATAGAAATAGACGTTCTTTTTTTCCTATCTTCCGACCCATCTTTGCAATCCAAATATAGTACAGCATCTCAATAAATGCTTTTCTTTTATATCCAGACATAATTCCAGAGAACCTTTGAAACTAATGGCACGAGAGGGATAAAACCAGTATGAATTAGTATTCAAATTAGTTATTTCACTTTCATCTGTAATCGATACATTTTTGAAATCAATTTCCATTGAATAGTAACAGTGCTGGTTTGCATGTTAGCACTCTCTCATTGAGAAAATATTTGCAGAGAGTATCATGCACCTGTTTCTCGTGTTTCTTGATTAAATGTGTCGCGGATAATTGCAGCTTTGTTTAATGGATTCATGTGTTCCCCGCGTTCTGATTTCCGAGTCGGGTGGATTCTGATTGGCTGTTGTCCCTCTTCCTCATAGCTTCCCTAATTTTAAGGGTTGAACCTCCCCGGTTATGTAACCGTGGGCAGAGGTGGCTCTGTCAATGTGGTCCCAATTAAAAGGAGAGGGCAACTGCGCAGAGAGATGTGGGTGGATTTAAGTTTCCGCGCATTTTGGTCCGGAGCTCTTTTATGATGAAATCTCTCTCATGAAATAATGGTAATATGACTATAAACAAAAGTGGAAACTAAAATGAGCTATTTTTTTAGAATAAAAGTCAGTGATTAAGGATAAATTACAAAATCATTAATCGTAATGAAACCGATGAACCAATATCCGGCACATATGCGAAAAATCGCGGTAATTTTTTCATAAAAATAAATATTTTAGGGTCTCAATCTTTTGGCATAAATTACGACGAATTCGGACTGTGGCCATAATATGGGTTATGTTATGGGGGTCTCTTACTTAGTTGATTCATACTTGCAGTACCAATAAAATATCAACTAGCCCTCTCTAAAGGAAATAAAAAATGAAGGAAAAATGGCTTTCAGATACCTTCATTGGTAACCTTAATGGCCTGAATGTAGTAGTAATGTTTTTTATATTTTTTCTTATGATAAATGCATTGAGGGATAGAAAACTGATATTGTCGGATCTAAATAATGCCACATCTAATCGCCTTCAGTAAAATTTTAGTAGAAAACACTCTCAAATATTCCTCTCTCTAGTTTTAGGTTCCAGAAATTAAAATAACGTGACTTTATCAAGGGAATATAAATGAGTGATACGAAATATTTTCACGCCACAAAAGGAAAAAGAAAACACTTTTTGGGATTCACCTCACAGTTTATTGAAAAGGCTACCCCAAAACAAAGATGAGAGAGACATAAATTTAATTTCCAACTAACCCAGTGGTTTCATTTCATTTGAGTAATGACAACTGCAATAACTCCACTTTGAGTGGGCCTGCTCGGGCGACTTTGAGCTCAGAGAGATTCCATTCAGTATTCAACGACGAATTATTAGATTTTCGTTTTGGATGACCGACATTAATTTCACCAAACGACTCTTTTGTGAATTATTATCGAGTCAAATTCATTTAATAATCTTCTAGAGTCCCCTTCAACCCCAATTTCATTCCCATGTGTTTTCCTTTTCAACTTCCGATTTCAAAAGGATTCGCTTCGCCCCAATTAAAGACTAATCAGAGAAATCATAAAAAATATTTTGAAAAATCAAAGAGAGAGCAAGAGAGAAAACAAACTCTAGTCGCCTCAAAGGCTTACAAGGTCACGTGATTAAAGATAAAAGAGAATGTCGAAATTCCCCAAAAACTAATAAGGCCGCAATTCCACCGTTCGCGGGAGACACACTGCGACCTTAATCCAATTTCCTTTGCGATACTCCCCTTTCTTCGGTGGCGCGATGCCAAATACAAATTAAAGAGATCGGTCATTTGTGCAATGTAAGAATCAGAAAGGGAGCCTCTATCACCAACAATCTAAACCTGCTTTCAAACAAAAAAAAAACAACTAGGCAGAATTCTTTTCGCATAGGATGTGACATTCACACTCATTTAAGAAAAGATTATTCCGTAAAAAAGTTACGTTTCGAGTAATTTTGTTTTCAATCATCGGAGAGAACCTCCTCTAAATTATAAGTGTGTGCGGCTATCCCGGGAGAAATGTAATGATTGGGTAACTCTTAAAAGGAATGCATCGGATGTGACCAAGACGATACCCATATACTCCTCCCAAGACGTATTAATTTCTAATTGTTGTTTTGAATTTAAATAAACTGCTGAATAAAAAGTCTGTTAAGGAAGCTCAATTTTTATTATTAAAATAAAAATTGCAAGGCAATGAACATGCATTTTTCTCATTAATAACTTCGAAAACAGAATAAATAGTGCGAGATGGAGAGAGAATGGATCCTTTGAATCCATAGCCTCTAAGTTACTCACGATACCCAATTGATAGCAGTCACTTAGCGTCGATATCATTCCATCCTGTATCATTATAATAATTTCACTGGCATCATGCTGCGCCTTCAATGTAGCAACTTTACACCTAACATATTACGGAAATAATGAGGCCTTAACTGAGACCGGAAATCATAATCCATTTAAATAAATATGTGAGACGGATAGGCAACGAAGAAATAAACCTCCTGAATATCGGCACCTCACCATCTCATATTTTAATTAAAAAAACTTGTCGCCCACCTTTCACGAGTTGATGACATAATTAGACTCTGGGCTCATTTACTTCTAGAGAGAGAACCACCTCTTGAGGGTAGGAATTGATCTCAAAATTGTTAACAACGACAAGCCAAGTGAGGCTGTGAAGTAGACGGAAGGCCGATGACACGCTCGGCAGCATCGGTAACGTCATCAACTTATCTACGAAAGGGGTTGTTAGACCGCCGATTTTTCGCTTCAAAAGGCTCAAACAGTTTTCTTCGACTTGAAGAAGAAAAATAAGGGTCTATTTACTTCTCTAAGTCTATCGCAATTGAAAAATAAAAAAATTGTATGGGAGTCCTTCAGTTGCCACTCAAAAAAGCGAAATGAGGCCGCCATATGTTAGCTCGTTTGCAGCGCAGTCAAACTGACGAGGAGAACTAATTAATGTCCTTAGACAGTACCAACTTGAAAATTATGATAAATAATATTTAAAAACCATTGCCATAATTTAAATTGGGTGAGAAGATTTTATTTCCATTTTGTCATTTTTAATACTTGAAATACTGTTCGTATCAATCTTTGTGTGGCGTTTAGCTTCCATTTCTAGATTAAAAATACGGATCGCATTTGAGTACCGCCTTCTTTTCAAATTTGTACATCAGCAAAGACAATTCTCAGATAGACAAAGAATCGAGGACATCTTTAGGTGAACACCGGTCTTCATTCCATTCCACATACGAGCACATTGCTTCTCCAATTGTATTCGCAACATTGGTATTTAATCAGGGGAAGGTGAACTCCTAGTTCGATTACCTAAAGCTCTTTATCGCCAATTCAGGAAGAATTATAATAGCAATCATTTGTTCGAAAACATGGACTCTGGCCGCGATAGATACAACAATTTTGTTTCGGCACGAAGAATTGCCAGTGATTATGCGAATTTGAAATCGAGTTATTAATTTAAAGACATGAGAGCTATTCAAACATTTTCATTTAGCATCTTCATTTTTTTGAGTGAAAGAATGTTTTCAAACACAACGCATGTTTTTAATTCCGTCAGGCGATATAAATCGTTGTGTACGGAAGTCCGAAGTTTTGAAGGCGGGGAACCGTAATCTGTCTGGTTGTAGGAGATTTTTTATTCTACATTCGCTTTGTTGCGCTGAACCTCAAGTTATTTGCCCTTGATATGGGGACGCAATGCAGATGCAGCGAATGGTTAGGGACCCCGAAGCGTGGTTGTAAAACGAAGGAATAACAGCCAAATTTCAATGCATAGTGAAATGCCTGAATGAACTTGGAAGGCAGGGGTGGAATTCCATTTAAAATAAATAAAAAAACTTGAGCCACTAGGCCACCGCATCGATTGTTAGCCCGAGCAGCAGACGAAGCCTATTACTTTGGCCACTACGTCTGCTGATTCGACAATCAACCCCATTGCAGGTGAGAGGGTGGCGAAAATATAGAAAGGAACTCGGATTTTGGTCTTTTAGGCTATTTTATAGGGCAAGGAGATTGAATTCACTGGCACGGAGGGTGTGAAGCAAGAAAATCCGCGGTTCCGTTGGGAACCTTCCGGAATAAAATATTGGCTAGACAGATTTTTTTCTATTATTTCCTTGCGCCGCATTCAGACGTCAATGGGCTTAGCGTTACTTTTTGTGCCACTGTTCATAAACTGGGTCTGCGATGGTCTAATTCGGGAGTTATGTTAAACCTTTAATGAAATAGTTGTCCGAGACAACGGAATGTGATAATTCTCTGTGACTTGAAAGATCCTGGTGGTGCTCTGGACGATTTGAATAAGTACTTGTATGAACACAGAGAAGGATAAGGACAACTTCATATTAAAATCGTGATATCAACATTTTATACGGGTACTACACTGACACGTGCATCATTAACATCTTTCATATCATTGAAATTTTGACAAAATCTCAGATTTGATGCAGTAGAACACCATTAAATGAGTTTGGATTGTAAAGTCTACCGTATGCTCATATCGATTTCTGATGATATATATTCAAACACATTTTCACGTTTTCCCATGCACTCGATTTAAATCAAAAAAGGTCAGTTTTATAACGTGCATTTATCTGAGAGCATATGGTACTAGTTGATAGCAGCGTCATTGAATAATAATATTATTTCACCACGAAGGAAACTTGGTGCATGAACGTCCATTTCACGATTTTTGTTCACTTCTTCAAGGCTGTGCCCTAATTACTACACCAAGCGTATTTTTAATAGCCTTTATTTAAATTTTCATTTTGAAATATACATTGACAACTAAGCACAACTACAAGCAGTATAAATACCTCATTGAAATGGAAAATGATTATAATATAAATAGATTTAATTAATTTTAAATCAATTACCGGAGAAAATAATTTAATCGCCTACTTTGTATGTAAAACGTATGTCTTCAATTTTCTCTTGCAGAATTACCATCATTTTTATTTGATTTTCATAAAGTATGGCACATAAATGAATAGTTTCACGGAGAAGGTATGTACACAATGAAATTTCATAATAGGCCCTCAGGGGCGATGACGGGCCACTCCAAGTAGTTAACTGCATTTTAGTTGAGTATGTTGCAGCAGCGGTTCAGTGTATTACTTTTGAAATAAATTCCACTAGTTGATGAGTTGGGCCAGATGAATACAGATTAAAAAAAAAACGAAGCTATAGTTTTTTCATATGCTTTTCCTTAACCCCACGCATTTTCCTAAAAATCTATGTTAGCTTAAAAAATTCAGTCATTTTTTTAAAATCGATAATACATATCTATTTTCTGTGAGAAAATGGGATTATAATAGTAAAAAGTATGCAATAACAAAACGAAATATAATGCCATTTAAATTTAAATTGTATTGCGCGCTAAACGCTTATATTCGAATAAATATTCCTCTCCCCATAAGTGCTTTTGCATTCAAACGAGGGTTAAGAAATGCGATAATCTTTGAGGACCACTTCTGAGGAGTTTAGCTAGTTGCCATTAAAAAAAGAAGATCTATCCCATGAATCGCTCGAGGTCGTTCAAAAAGTATAGCGATAGCCCACTGTAAAGGTGCTGAGAATTCTGGTCACATGGAAATCACACCATATTCTGCCAAAAAGCGGCCGATGCAGCAATTTCGGAGATGGCCTTGCGCATTTGGCCTACTTACTTACGAGCGCAGTCGACTTTAAGTCCTCCGAGTGTGCTTCGTCAACGTGGAGGCGAAAAAAATAAAGCTTAAAATGTGTTCAGTGATCCCTCTCTGAAATTCAATGAAAGGAGGAAAAAAAGTCCGTGGAAGTTGAGCGGAGTGGGCAAGTGGCTTTTAAAACTATTGGGAAACATATTCATGGCTGGCTGCCTGTCTCACCGTTCAACTCTGCACTCTTCAGAGCTTAGGAGTTTCATAACTCCTCGAACCAAAGTCTAACCGTGCTCGCGCAGTGACATATACGAATATATACCATTCAATGAGCTCCATTAAGTGCGTCGCGGGGAAAAAGCTCTCTCAATGAACTTACTTACGTTTACGAATACGTTTGAGTGCTTGGCCTAATATTCGACGCACACCTTGCTCTTAAAAGTGTAGGTTAACTTTATGCACAAGAATAGAAGACTTAGTAGTATAACGGCTAGTTAGGTTGGATTCGGAGAGGTAACTATTTAATGTCTTCATCGCCGACAACGGTAGAACCATGAACTCGATAAAGCTCTTAAATAGTCTGATTCCTACTGGAACCACGATTTCGCACCAATTTCTGCGTCAAAAATTTGAATGTTAATGATTAGCAATTCTCCCTATTAGTTTACTGGAGGTAATCTTCAACAGCCCCTAGCCACCTCGTAAAGAGCGTCATTGGTCGTGTGGTGGGGGTTGCTAGGACACCAGTCATTTCCCAAAATAAGAAAGCAGAAGAAGGCGCCTGATGTTTCGCATTCCACTTAGCATTTCTTTAAGTCCTTTATTGTCCGGGGGAAAAATGAATTCTGTTTGGCTAATAATTCTCGTATATTACCGTTTCTGTGGGACTTGGAAACATGGTGAGGTTCTAAAACGATGTTCCCTGTGCCACTCTGAAAGATATATATTCCTATTAGCTGAAGCAGTCTCAGCCAAGTACGAAGTGTCCAAGTCCCAAGCGACTCCCAGCCTCATTCTTGTAATGGCCGTGTAAAGTTTTCTATTCCCTCCAAGCAATTTTTTTTTTAGTATTTTGCATATTTTCTTTGTATTTATTGAGTACGCCGTGTTTCTGCGCCGCGCCGATTCCCCTATTTTTTCCGCATTAAATGTGCGGTTTTGAGATACATTTTATGCTGCTAGGTTAAACTTTTGGACAGTAATAGATACACTACTGTTAGACATAACCTACGCCACGGACCTTTCTGAATTTATTGTTGAACTATCTCGAACGCATGCATCTAATGAAAGCAAAAATAAATTATGTTATCACTCTTATAAGTGATTTAATTTCATATTGTTTGATTACTGTTTGGTTGATATCATTACTGCATCTTGAGTAATTAAGCTAAACAATGAAAAACAAGTTATTAGTAAAGCACAAAAATTCACGCATTGATGCGTCCGAAGGTGGGCGTGGACAGGTAAGGATGGCTTCATTATGAATCCACATGAAAGAGAGGACGGAGTGAGGCGTTGGCGTTCGGTGAGACGCCGTGTGAGCGAAGGAGGGTGGTCGACAGATAACATTTTCATGTAACATGCTACGATTAGATGATGACGTATGCATGGTAGCAGAGAAAGAGAAGGATTTGCAAAAGGTGCTGATAAACAGCAGCAGGTAGATAAGAGCTGATAATAAGCACATCGCAAACTGAGATATTACTATGCAGCAGGAGAGCAGAAGTCACGACTAACATTAAAACAAAGGAGAACAAAAATTCAGAGAGGCGAAGGAATTCTTTAATTTGGGAGGTCGGGATAAGAAGGGGAGTGAGAAGCAATCAGTGAGTAAAGGCAGTTATCGCAGTAGCGATGAGAGCCTTCGATCAGAAGAAAGATCTTACCACAGGGGACATTGGAAGTTGGGAAACTTTCGGAATCGGAACTTATATGTATTTGCAGAATGCTTCCCTGCGGAAATTATGCATGGATAATGACAATAGTAGGAGCGGATAAAGCAAGGAAAGAGGCCTTGTGGTGTGATACTACAGAGGAATGATGAAGACCCAATGGATCAACCGAGTGAGCAATGCGCATAGCGTGTTTTCATTTGTTTTTGCGCCTATTGCCATCTTGGATTTTTTGGACTTAGAAAAATGTTTCGCCCGTACGCTCACAAGAATAACCTATGAGCATACGGGAAATTCACTTTTAAAGATCTGTGAAAATCCTAAGTCCAGAACTCCATGTAAATTCCATATGGTGACGTCAGTTTCCGTACCCATCCCACTGGCTGCCTCGGCTCTCTCTCGCTGCATCCGGTGTAGATAAGAGTGGTCTCTCTCACAGAGAGAGCTGAGTGTCACTTGTGACGTCAGTGTTGGTACAACATGCCCATGTATCGTTCTAAGAGAAGAGGGGCTCCTCGGAGACCTGTGGAGAAAATAATTAAGGATTGTACTGTGTTGAAGGCCAATCATGCTGGAGCTGTCAATGTTTGGGTTGCTGATACCATTGGAATTCTATTTGGATTTAAGTTTACTTTTGCTGTTGGTAACGATCACAATGCACAAGGTTCCTATTGGCTCACTATTTGCTTTGCAAGGATACCTAATAATGTTACAATGAATATTGGTGGCCTGGAGAGTTTTCCTACATCTGATGTTTTGTGTTTTAAAACTGTTCAAATGAATAATTTTCAATCTTATCAGGAGTCCGTGACTATCTTTTTATGGGATTCAAAGGAAACTAAGAAACTTTTTTCAGGAGGAGTACTAGGAGGGTTTTTTATGTGTTATTCGTATGCCATGAAACTTGAACGATAAAAAACTGAATTCCTCAGCTAAAATCATAAAGTTTCACTAATAATAATATTAAATTGTAAAGTGGTCTAAAATGCAGTGTTTGGTGTTAAATGTGTACTTGAGTATAGATGTAGAACACTAGCAGTGCTAATTTATTGATGTAGAATAGGATAAGGGACGAATTGTAATGATTGAGACCAAACTGAGACCCATTCAGTATCAAATGAAATGATAACGCTTATTCATACGCCAGAAACCAATAGTTTATTACGCAATCAAAATTTCCAATACAAATGAGCAATACTCAAGCTTCGTAAGCATAAATTAAAGGCATAACTAATGACTAATGGCTATTGTGCATAAATTTTCTTGGTGAGTCAATTCAAGCCGCATTCTCTCATGGGCTCATTTGCAAATGTTCTTTAACTGTCTCCTGAGAGAGAGAGATTAAGCAATAAAGGAAAATAAAGCATTCCGTTTTTCGATCCATAAACCTAGTTCTCCAGCTATTCACTGTGAAACATCGGCGGCCTTCACCAGTTCATGAAGAAGCTTAAGATGTCAAAAACTTAATGCACTGCGCCTCCGCTACTCAACGGCCTTGTGCATCGGCCTCGCGTGGTTCGCAGTGGTTTGCACTCTCCTGAGCGATTCCTTCCCTCAGTGAAAGGTTCCCTTTGAAGGAAGACATTGGACTTTAATGATCTCATCAAACTCATGAATGTTGGGCGTAAATTTAGGCGTTATTTTTTTTGTTTTGTGAATTGCGATTTGCGAAAGTTCCTTTTTATGAATTGCGATTTTAGATATGAGTGATAAATTCATAGAATAAGGTCTTTTGCTTATTTTCCTAAGGACTCAAAACTCCTGTTTCACTCACTCAACCCTAAAGTTCTTTCCGTTTCCTTTTTTCGAAAGTGCTCCGGAGAAGTCGCTGACTTACTACTGGAACAGCATAATTATAGCCAAGTAAATTTCTTACGAATGAGAAGTGTAGCACAAGTTTAATCTTCCTTAGAAAGTTCTTTTAATCCACGAGTAAATTCCTTGGTTGTCTACGGCTTCTAAAAACAGCTGCCAATAGAAATAAAACTTGGAATAAAAATTAAACTCACAGAGAAGATCTCTTGAATACGGCATAATGAAGCACTTAACTAAAACGAGCGCTTTTCTACACATGAGAATACGTCAGTGGGGAAAACAGAGTACGCGTGGGATTTTAATACTACAGCTGAGGTTTAAGTTAATACCCGTCACATATAACAAAGACTTCGTGTGGCCTCTTAGCGAGGCAGCAACTTTGCGTTGAATATTACTTTAAATCTGCGTGCCCAAAAATGAAAAATGCTTAAACAGCCGCAAAAAAGAGAGGTGGCTATAACTGATAAAGAACTGGGCACACAAAGACTTAAAAGGTGAAAGAGTTTTGTTACGTAGGAAGCCGAATGACGAGCGATGGATAAATAAAAAATATCAGGTAGAATAGCTCAGGAGAAGAGGACATTCTACAAAAAGTAGAGTCTACTCACTGCTAAGAATCGAAGCATAGAATTAAGGAAACAGTTCATCAGTGGCTACAAAAGGAGCATGTTTCCGTGAGGTAGTGAGGTTTGAACATTGACAGCAGTCGAGCAGTCAAGAGTGGAAGCATTCGAGATGTGGTAGTATCGAGGAGTGACGAAGAAGACTGATGGATAAGTTGGGAAAGTAATGAGGAAGTGCTAAGAAAAGTAGAAGAATAGAGAAGTCTTCTAAAATCTGTAAGAAGAAGACGGCACAACTCGTTTCACAAAATGACGAGGCATGATAGTCTGATGTAAAATATCATGGACGAGAAGTTGGACAAGGGACGGCCCCGAATGAGTTGCAAAAGGCATGAATGGGAAAGAACACAGTTTCATACAAATAAAAGATAAAATAAATTAATATTAAAGAGTTGGCAAATAGGTGAGGTGAGTAGGGAGAGAGCTTCATAAGACTAATCTTGAGTATTGTGGGCTTATAACGATGATGATAACCCCCATAACGATGGTTAACATAACCACATCTGAAAAGTCGGAGCATTGGGTAAGTATAACGTACGTTACGAGGAAGGCGTAAGTTAATCAAGAGCTAAGGACTAATCTGTTGACCCCGATGGCACTGATAGAGCGCGAGGTTACACTAGGCAGCGAAGTATATCTGGAAAAAGGTAAAAAAGGTAGGTGGCGTAAAGACGGAGTAAATTTTTTCTTGAAAATATAAACTGCAAATTTTCATTTTAACCCAAGAAAATTTGAAATCCTGTGGGTTTGAAAATTTGAATTCCATGAGCAATTGACCTAATTTTTAAGCATTCATTTAATATTCCATCTTTTCTTTACGGCACATTTAAAAGGCTGAAATATAGGACATCCGTTACGGCATGGCTTTATGTAAGTTTTTCATCTTCGCATCTAACTGAATAGTTCATTTTACATCGGCCAATAAAGGTTTCGGCAGCATAATGTCATAACTTATAAAAAAAGAAATAAAAATTCGTTGAATTTGCATGATACGAGGTGTGTTCATGGGAATGATAGTTTTTTTATTATTTATATCTTCGTCTATATTAATTTTTTCGCTTTCAATATAGTTCCCATTGGACACTATGCACTTGTGCCAGCGCTTTTTCCAAACCTCTAAACACTTCTCAAACTCGAGCTCAAAGAAAACACGTGTAACCTCAGCGACTGCCACAGGCAAAGTGAACAATCAAAACGGCTGAAATTCCATCGCACTTCAAACCATAATTATATTCTAATCATAGTCCAAACCCGCGAAATTTAAAAATTCTCGTTAACATCTGAACACACCTCGTACAATAAGTCAACGGTTGAGAGTGATATCAATTGAACAAGCTCTGGGTACGGTTTCAGCTACCGATACTTGGGGTGGTCGATCTCAAATAAACTGAGGAATTTACTTCTGTCTCTCATAGTAAAAAGTTGGAAACAGTAAAGCTGTTCAAATACCCCAGAAAAATTACAATTATAAGTGACATTGATATTGGGAGGCACTGAAAAATGTAAATAAATTAAACAGACTTTACAAGAAGAGGGAGTGAGTGAATGCACTCCGAAAAGGATTTTTAATGGTCGCGTGTCGGTCGCCCACCACACGACATGCCATTTTATTTTCTTTGCCCACATTGTATTTTCATAGTTAGGATACTCATATTCCATGTATCTTATTATTTTATGATTCTGAAATAGTCACTAATACGATTGCATGTTTTGTCACATTTATGGGTTCAATTTTGATATTTTTTTGTTCGTGGAGTCTGGTAGACGTCACGCGACGACTTGAGTTACAGTACATTACATGTTAATAGCTCCGTGATATTCATCGCAAAGCTTTTAAATACGTTAATTATTTATACTAACAACTACTTAAAGCATTAAATTATAGATAAGTATCTTATAACTCTGATTTTTTTATTTTAATCAATTAAACACCTGAATAAAACTATTATTGCGAAGAATTTAAAATGGTTCTCAAATGATTTGAGTGAACTTTGGCGTTTAATACACCGTTTTCTCCTCTGCCACATACGTTTATGTTGGCTCGTTACATTGATGCATAACATTAACAGTACACATACACATAGAAATTCTGTGGTTGCACCGAGTAATATCTTTCCAATATGATGGGAGATACTTTGGTCCAAGTTCAAATGAACGAGCTATCAGTATAAAATGTCTCCAACATCTATAATGCCCCCTTTAGTCAAAATTATTTGTTACGTTATTTGCAAAATCCGTACCGTGAAATTGAGAAAAATATATTTGCATTTACCGTCGAAATTAAGCATGTTGGTATAATTTCTATGAAAGAAAAACTCTAATAAACGTCAAAATAAATGGTCTTCAGTCTTTCATTAATCCATTACTAATCTCCATCATTAATGTGCATCATTTTGTAGTCCACTCATGAAATTAGGTGTTCCATGAATTGTTTATTGCAGTTAAAACAGTTGTTTCTACTTTGATGCATTTCGTTTAGCCATTCCCAAATGGCGTGTGAGAGACGCCGCACGACAAATAGCGTTTCTAAATGTGTCGCGATGGACAATGGGGGGGGGGATGAAGTCGGGAGAGAGGGCGGCACTCACTCGAGCTCAATGAGGGGAAAGATTAACTGCGAGTGAGGAATTGCACGGCCCCGCGAAGAGAATGGCCATTTGTGTTGAAGGGGGATGGAGGGGGCGGGGGAGGGGAGATAGGAGGTGGAAGGAGAGGCGGGGCGAATCGATCAAATCCATTCCTAATTACTTTAATGGTGGCATCACGAACCGTTTCTTTGTTTACTCTCCATGAAGTCACATCATTTCAGACAAAAAGATTTGATCCGAGAGGTTAGGGAAAGCCAAAGGAAAAGTCGTCAGTATTGGGCTTTCAGAGAGCGTTACAGTAAATTTTAAACGAATTTTGCAGTCAACCGCTAGAAATTCGGAGGCTTGCTTGAGCATTTAAGAGCAGATAGATATCCGTCTGTCAGCAGTGTCATATCCCTCTATTGCGCTGTTCTTGCGAAACAATATCAAATCGTAATACCATATTTAGGACAAATGGAATTATGATTGACATTTTACTCGATTTTTAATTCATTTTTTTCACAGAATGAATTTATAGACTAAGAAATGCCCAAATTAACATCTGCTCAACACGCAATTTAAAAGGGACTACACTACATTAAGTTACCTTACTCACACACAATTTACACAAAAAATTAATAAAAACCCAATCTCGGTTTCAGAGTAATGATACCAAACTGATATTCAAATTAAATCATCGACAACCTTGTGGTAAAACCATTCTCTAGAATGTGTTGAGATGGGGCTAATATATTTTTTTATCAATGTTTCACTTACGCATTTATCCTAGCGTATGTCATCTATATTTGGAGAGAAATTCGTTCAAAATTCGATCAACATAATCATTCAATTTCATGGAAATAGAAGAATTAAGTCTTATATCTAATCTCAACGTGAAGCATTTATTTAGAGTATATTGAGTGATGATAATTTCTCTGACGCATGATTTGTGACGCCTAGTGTCTCAGGCAAGAAAATCTTTCTTTATGATAACGCAGTCGAAGACAACAAATGCTGTATCCCACACTCTTTCCTAGTTCCTATTTCTCATTTGTTATTCGCTGGATGAACCAATTTATTTCATAATGAATTTCCACTCATTGAACAAATTTGAGTCCCTCGGACCGAGCATCGCCACTCACTTCTTTAAATTTACCCCATCCACAATTACTCGGCAACAGTACAACGGCCCAAAACGCGATTTAATGACATCCGACCAGTGGCGTGCACTCAGATTGATCAAGTCCAATACTGCTTCTGTAAATAGTTTATTCGCATTTTAAGGGGAAATTGTGGAATAAACAGAATGCCACGCACTATCATTACCCATACTTAGCATTAATGAGCCTTACCCGCTCTCTGAGGCAACCGAAGCAGAGGCTAGGATGATTCGTCCAGACCCTGGCGGGGGAGTAAGATCACCGACCTATAGCCTATTTTTGAGCCAAAATTAGTCACCTTCAGAGACTATAAATCATTTAATCAGGAAAATGTTTTTGAAGAACTGTCTAACATTAACTGGTGTATTATTGAGGAACTTGAAACAATCGACGAAAAAGTTGAGGCGCTTAACTCACTACTTCTAACTGCTTTCAATGCATATGTTCCTCTGAGGACAGTTCGTGTCACCCACCCTCCTACACCATGGTTTACTCTCGACATAAAGGCTAAAATAAAGAAAAGGAATGAATTAAGGGCTTTATACAGACGTTCCAAGAGTCCAACTATTTTTGCTGAATATAAAGAAATTCGAAATAGAGTCAAGGACATGGTTCGTAAAGCCAAAAGGGACTACTGTGAAAACGCCATAAGAAAACGTGCAGATTCAAGAACAATGTGGAAAACTGTTCGCAATCTCGGTGTGATATCATCAAAAAATAAAGCTCCTATAAATATAAACTTAGACATCCTCAACAATTATTACTCATCGGGAGACATTCGTCACGAAAACGTTACTTATGTTACTCCACCCATAGAGAATAACGCCCCGAATGGCCCTAAGAGAAACCAGTTCTATTTCTCTCACGTATCTATCTCCTCAGTTATGAAAGCATGTACAGCTATCACAACTAATGCTACAGGCTACGATGAACTAAATATTGTAATAATAAAGAATGCCCTCCCGGCTATTCTTCCTGCTCTTTTAAACATCTTTGATTCATCCCTCCAAACCGCACAATATCCCTGCATTTGGAAGCATTCTCTAATTCATCCAATCCCGAAGTGCTCTGAACCCTCTAATCCATCAGATTATAGACCAATAGGTATCCTATGTACTTTTGCCAAGATATGTGAGCGTGTGGTCTACGAACAACTGAATAAATATATTATTGAAAATGATATACTAATTAATTACCAATCTGGCTTTCGAACTGGATTCAGCACTCTAACTGCCTTGTTAAATATCACCGAGGATATCAGAGGAGCAATGGACAGGCGCGAGGTCACAATACTGGTACTATTTGACCTATCTAAAGCCTTCGACATGGTAAACCACGAAATACTACTCTGTAAGCTTATTAAGTACAATCTCTCTTCGAGTACTGTAAAATGGTTTCGGTCTTACCTAAGCAACCGTACTCAATCAGTCATCGGAACAAACAACACCAGATCCAACTGGACGTATAACCGCAGAGGGGTAATTCAAGGTTCAGTCTTAAGCCCCCTGCTATTTTCCTTGTTTATAAATGACCTTCCTGAGGTTCTAATGCATTGTAAATACCATCTCTACGCGGATGACTTCCAGATTTATTGTCATGCGGCAGTATCAGATCTATCTTCCACCATAACATTAATCAATAATGATATCCAAAGAATAGCTTCCTGGATGAGGAAAAACCAACTGCAACTCAATGAAAAAAAAACTAAAGCTATTATATTTGGTCCTAGACATCTTATTACTCAAATTGATGAATCCGCTCTTGGAAAAATTCAATTAGAAAATCGTGTAATACCGTACGAAGAAACGGTTAAAAACCTTGGTATAATATTTGATAAGGAACTCAAGTGGAAAAAACAAGTCCATGTCACAAAACAGAAATGTCTGAGCATACTACATCAATTGTATAGAACCAAGAACATAGTTCCGCCCAAAATTCGAACCACCTTGGTTCAGTCACTAATTTTTCCTCACCTTGACTACTGCTCCTCTCTGTTTACTAATCTCTGCGAAGAAAGTAACAACAAATTGCAAATAACAATGAACTCTTCAATGCGCTACATTTATGACCTAAAAAAATGGGATAGGATATCTGATACTTACGTTCGATTACGTTGGCTGAAACTAAAACAGCGTCGTTTATACCATGTGATCCTGCTTGCCTATAAAATTTTATCCACTCGTAATCCCGTTTACCTAGCTGCTAGATTTACCTGGAAAAAAGATCTACATGCAGTATCCACTAGGAATCACTCCGTAGATCTTCACATCCCTCAACATAGCACACTTCACGTAACTAAATCCTTCACAATAATCGCCTCTAGAGTATGGAACTCCCTACCATCCAAAATTAGAAATACTAAATCCATACATACCTTCAAAACCCAGGTGTACGATATCTTAATAAATAACCCTAAAATGCTGTCTGTCTAAAACTGATTGAAGTAAAATTAGAACGGTGTTAAATCGAATGGCTCTAACATATGGTTGCAGAAAATTGAGTGTAAAATTATGTTAAATTTGAGTGTCATACTAAGTTGTTATTTACTTTTTTTGTTTTTTTTAATACTGTTTGTCTGACACTATTGTTATATTAAATTATCGCCTTGATTTCTTGCGATGGTTGGTCAGTTACTCCGCAGTATGATGTTTTCCCTTGTGTTGCTGTTGTTTTGCCGTATTGTCTGTTTGCTGTCGGCGGTTTACAACGATTAAATGTTTGTATTTCTTTTCATTTTTTGTTTTTCCTTATGAATATGATGTCACCAAGGAGGGGAAACTAAAGTATCTCCATTTTGGAAACTGTTTCTCCTTTCGTTGGTATTGTTTTTGCCTAATTGTTTGTAAGTTGGCGGCTGTCCGCAACAAGTGTATCTTATGTTTTTCTTTTTATTTTTTTTTTATTTTCTTTTGGGAATGTAATATCATGCTTAACATGTGAAAGTTGTGCAATGGTTTTCTCATGGGCCACAGGCCCACGAAATAAACGAATTTATTATTATTATTATTATTATTATTATTGCCACCGAGGCTCCTCTCTTCATGCCCTCATACATAGGGGGCGGTGAAGATCCGCGCCTCATAAATGGCCGCTGAAGCAAGCTTGAGTTCTTCAAAGACAAGAACACACGTTGTGAAGGAGCTCGCATCCTGGCAATCTCAATCAATTGCTACTTGTGTGTTTAAGTCTCCTGTGAGTCCTTTTACGGCGATAGTGTTATTAAGCTTTTGACGAATTACAGCGAAATATTGTTCCGTGCATCATTCTTTTTGTTACATCAGTCCTTTTCCACAAGCACAGCAATCGGCCTATGCTTCACCCGCTGAAACTGTCTCCGGAAGACACTGTATCTGACATTTGTCGAAAATGCGAAATTTTGTAGTACCTACGCCCTCTAGAGCCTCAATTTGGTGCTTTTTTGCTATTCAGTGGAGGCAATGACACAATCAATACGTGTTACTCCGAGATCACAGCGTATATGCCTGGATGAAAAATTAACAACCTTACTTTCGCGACGAAAATGAGCTATATATATTTTTATTTTTTTATTAAAAACAAAGGGAACCTTTTGTATTTCTTACCAATTGAATAAATTGTTAAATAACACACAATTGTAACAAACGCCCTCTTTGCGAAGTCGTTGCGTCACATACGTGGGTTTAAAGGAAGGAGGGAGCTAATATGACCCTGAAAAAATGAGTGTCGCATCGCGAGACCATTCAGGGCACGTATTGATGGTTCTAGCGTATGAAATGTCCGCCATGAATTCCAAAAAGAAATATAGACACTGGTCATGGCTCGTTAAAATAAAGGCATGCCAGAGCAGCGTATCGGGACTGCTGCACTATTTTCCAGACGCAGTCGCAAGGAGACCAAACACACGATTCCATTTAACCTCAACCACGGGACTGTTTCCAACGCTGAATTACGGGTTAAATTATGGGTTTCTAAATTTTCTGGAATCGTTATCCATTTTCCAAAAATCAATGATTGTCTGCTTTAATCGGTGGAATAGGCAAACAATGCTTGTTTAACAACAATTATATAGGCTTTTAATGATATCAAATTGGAAATAAAAACATTCTTCAATAACATGAGTAAAAAAAATCTACCTAGAAAGTTTATAATTAATACTATGAGTCATATACTCACGATGTGAAGCAATTAGTACACTTAAAGATTCTTATCATTAGCCTAAGTTTCCGTAGCAAGCGGGCAGTTTCCTTGTCGTGGGAGCAGTCACCCGAAGTCCTTCAGGCGAAGGAGTTTGGAGGGGGGGGCGTGAAAGCCGTCTAGGAAGGGAAGGGGCGAAGGGCCCCATGGAACACAACGAAGAGCGGTTGTGCCTCAGAGCAAGAGATTCCTCTTTTACTCACCTCCCACGCGAACGGCTGCTACAAGGCTAATGGGCAAGCCGAAGCGCCGCACAAGAAGAAAATGTTAAGATATTTTTAAAAGCACATTGGTGAGTCGTAACTAAATTGTGATATTTAAAAAGCAAGTGAAATATATTTAAAATTTTCGAATAAAATTTTCGAACGAATATGGTTTGGATTATGAGAAAAGTTCACTGATTGCACATTAACGAATAATAAAATTTAATACTCTTAGGAAATATGACTAAAACACAAGAAAGAATAAAGCACAGCAAAGTTTTATCTTTAAAATATGCTTAGAGTCTTATTTCTGCGATAATTAAATGGATACCAAGGCAATTAGAGAATTCAAGGCACGGCTTTTGGGAAAAATGCTAACAAAATTAAATACCTATGCGTCGAACAAAAATATTTTCCTCACATAAAAGTCTTGAAGCTGTTAATACACCCAAACAGAGAGTTTGATGAAAATCTGAGACCCTAATGGTAATTCACCCTTTGAATTGAGGAGGAATTTCCCATGAATAACTTCAAAAATGAATCCGGTAGATAAGTAAGTGACTAATATTGTTATCTGATTAACAATTTTGCATGAGGTAATATGGATTGAGATACCAACCTATAACTTTTTAACTCATTCATACCGACCGTTGTCATTTCATAGCGAAGCATTTAATCATTTTTAAAAGCGCAGTCTCAGTCGTAGAACTAAAAGCAGCAAAAGTTTTAGAACTTACGTGACTCCTTTGAGTCCAGTTCCATTTGTATTACATATTTTAGCGGTACAGCAATTAACTTTGAAGTGTGGCGTAAGGACAGCACGAGTAAAGTCAGAGTGACTCTTTGTAGAATTGCTTCGGATAAACATGAGCAGCAACTCTAAACCCCAATGGTAATTATGAGAACTTAGGCCAACACGCTTGCATGAACTAAAACCGCCAGAACTTTCGAAAGACACACTACGCACGTCGCACGGTGGGAAAACTTAACTCCCGACAAACAGAATGCGCAACGACTTGCATCGGAACGGCGTCGTGTCAGCTGAATGACGTAATGAACACGCTAAAATATTAACGTAGTCACTAAATTCGCCTTTTCACTTCTCTCATTAAAGGTGAATACAGGCATAAGGCGGGTGGTGTCCTCATTCCAGAACTAATTAAGAAAGCGGAAAGCTTGATAAAATTCAAGAGTCAACATGCAGAGATCAAATATGATTGTGTGATATCAATTCCCGGTAAATGCCATTTCATTCAATGCATTCAAAAATGCAATTCCTCAGTATTTCATTATATAAGAAGCAAGCGACAGCTGAGGTCATTTGTGCCATGAAGGAAGGACGAACGAAGGAAGAGTGGAAGGAAACCTGTCGACGCCATAAGCTCTCTCTCTTATACGAAATCGCGGCGCCGAGTGATTTCGGAAAAACGGCTCATAGGACGGACGAGAATGCTTTACTCAAAGTGCCTTTCACATAGCAATCAATCAGGGATTGGGCTGTCTATGAAAAAAATCTCCGCCACCGCCGGGACTTGAACCCGGACCCTCAGTGTACACCACCCTGAGGCATTCCAAGAGGTCTTATTCATAGAGGGATTACAGACTTTTGGAAGTACTTGTGGCAAAATTTCACTCAAACCTAAAAAAACGGATTTTCAATTACAAAAATGCAGCTTTCCATTACTTAAGACAATAAAACTCCGACGCAGAGAGAAATAATTTTACGCAGACACATCATTATTCTTTATAGATTTCCATCAGCTTATTAATGAACTATTGAACTCTTCCCATGCATATTATAGTTATTAAAATGAGAAATAAAATGTGAGGATAAAATATATACATGTTTTGCCATTTATTATAAGATGTCAAAACTCGTGATTCACGATAGTTCGGCACTCATAAGACCTGATATAATAGGTATTTTGGCTACGCTTTGTTCTTCACTTTCAGGCGGTTTTACCACGGTTAGGACGAAAATCTTTCTCTGATTACATCTTTATGAATATATTTAAAAAATAATGATTATAAAGATGGAATCCATTAAAGCTAAATGAAACTAGCTTTCATCCAGGAGACAAGTTCCTTGAAGTAAACATTTTTAGTTAATTAGCGAATTTCGATGTCCCTTAAAAACTTTGAATTTTCTAACTCTGCCGGCGAAATATTTGTTTCACGTGTCCTTCATCACCATTGCTATTTTTTTTCAATTTCCATCAGTTCACTGTACAAAGATAAATATGTATGTATGTTACAACGGTAACCTACATTTTATTGCTCTTATACATATGACAAGAATGGGACTTTTCAACAAAAAAATCATAATACTTTTGAGATAGAGTAAGAAAAATATAGAGACGATTATTTTCCTACTTTTCCATCCGTCACCTACTTAGCGACGAAAATCGACGGCATTAACCCTTTCGCTGATAAGTTGATGGCGTCATCAGCTCGTGCCGAGCGGGTCAACCGCTTCTCAGCTACCCTTCGCCCTCCTGCATAGGCTTCTCGATTGGTTGAGTGGTTGATTACGCTGGAGCGAACGATTCTTGCCCCCGACGGACTCCTCACCCCGAATTATTAAATGGACCACAACACCTTTTCATGATCCATCACCAGAACGCATCAGCTCATGAAAAACGGGCAGCAACTCTCGAGTGGCCTCGTTTCAACCTTATCATAGAGTGCTATATTATTTCGTCGTCACTGATAATCCCCTTTTACATTTTTTTAATCAGTTGCGATTTCGGGATCTAGAGGAAACTCTAACGCTGGGAGGGCCCACCGAAAATAATGAATGTAATCAGGGCATTATGGAGGGTGTATTTTTAATTTTTTTGTAAATGCATACTGCATCTCTACCCTTACACTATGCTTTGCTTCCGTAACTTCTTTCGGCATGACGCAAGGACAGATTCAACGAAAGCTACACACGTGTGAAGCCCGAAGTAAAATAAATGCATGCGCGTATTCCTCGTTTGCCTTCCAAATGACTCTGCCTCGCGGGGACTCACTCTCCAAATGTGGAGCGGTGAGGGAAAAAAGAACGCCTTTCTGTTGAAGCTCGAAACGAAGCCGATTCTTCGTCGCCCGTTTTAATCGACCTCGATTCGTCTCGCATCATCAGCATCGGGGGTCGATCATTCTGCGGAAAGGGGAGGGGGTTGCTTTGTGTCTCCCCCCACCCCTTCCCCATGCTCCCACAATGCATCAGGCCTTCACCCAGTCCACAAAGTCACGACCTTGGCCCCTTCAACTCAAAAGGAGATAACGTCCATCTCAATCCAGAAGGCCTGTGTGCTCAAGACGCTAATGGGCAGGCTGTTATCCAAAGAGTATTCTGAGATGAAACGGAGAAGTACACCTTTTGCCGTCAAAATTTTGGGTATTTGAACTAAATAACTTCGCTGTAAATCGAGTTAAATTCTCACTTAGATTTTGTTTAAGCCTAATCTCAGCGTAAAGCATTAATTTAATGAAACTCGATTATTAAAGAAAGAACATTTCTTATACTTAATTAATAAAATAAGCATCAGCTTGCATCGGTCAACCATTGTTACTTCTCATCAGCAAAGGATGTGAAATATTGTGTTTCAATAGCATGAAGAGTGTCCCAAGTGGCTTTATGTGATATCCACGGCGAGCAATTAATTGCTTTTCGGAATAGCTGCCGCGCAGATTTTGTTTTTCATACAACGTTTCTTCTGCCGCCCTAGAAGCCTATTTATGTTTAAACCGAGGTAGGAGAAATGTCTGGTAGGTAGCAAGGTATACTACATCCGAAGGGACTGCATATCCTCGGGTAATGTTTCCGAGAATTTATTTTCATTTTTGAGAGAACCACCGCCGCCGATCGAATTCAGGTCAAATGTGACATGCACGAGAAAACAAGTCTATAAAGTGCAGGGTATTCGGAGAAATTTGTCATGGAGAGCCAACGAACCTTAGCGTGGTGATCTCACAAATCTCACAAATACGTCGCGTACCTTTAACAAGCTATATGCGTGCGTTTCTTGAGTTATTGAAGTAGTCACGGATAAAAAAAGAATTCCGGGAAGAACAATATGACAGCATTCCCTTGGAATCTTTTTCAGAAAAAATAGATCGTTCACCCGTACCCGAAATCGTGAGTCATTCAGATGATTCGGTCTAGATGGATGGAAAAGTTACGACGATAGCCACAGTCCTCCATATTAATCTCATCATTTATCATCTAATCATCATAGTCATTTTCTCATAATCTAAAAATGAAAAATACAAAAATTTCTACCCTTTTTATATTAATTTGGTGAAGTCGTTAAAGATCTAATTCATGAAGTAAGGCCCAATATTTGACGGAATGAATCGCTCATTTCATTGTTAATGACAGCGAACCTTGTGAGACGGTCGCGAGAGCCGCTAAGGCGACGACTCAACGACGTCATCAGTTTATCTACGAATGGGATTATCCCTTCGATGCTTCATCGCGAATCGCTCGAGTGAAGCTGGCAACGGATCAAAAAACGGAAAAATACATCTCCACATTTTTCTAACTCTATCGTAATCGACGACAATAATAGAAACAACGGTGAACCAGCCGAATATTGGGTTTTACTTCCTCTCTTTTGAATTATTTCATCTTGCAATATATATATATAATATATATGTATTTGAATTTTGATAATATGCTGCTATCTCCCCTCCCGTTCTGGTGACTTGCTCTACCGCTGCAGGATAAACGTACTCGGAAAACAACGCAACCACGAAAGCGGAATGGTCAAACTAAAGGTCATTGGTTGAAATGAAGACACGCACTGCAAACGATTTAATCTAGTGACGGAAACAAACAGCGGCGCCCAAATTACACGCGAGGCGGAAAAGTAATCCCAAAGAGGTGTGTGCCGTCACGATCAGTATGTGAGACATTTGATGGAATGTCATTCGCATGCATAATGTTTCGAGGAAAATTCAAACTCGCTTAGTATAGTTTTCCCCTTTCCGTTCGTAATGAAAGCTTAGCACATAAGGCTCAGTTTTGATTCTGTTCACCCGGATCAATCATTTGATAATCATTACTCAAAGTCCTGGAAATTTTCTATTCAACTCTGATGACAAAAGTTACCCTGTCGCTGGAAGCGTAGCGATCCAAATCGCCAGAGTAAATGAGATATAAATAACGCTGTTAACCGAAGCTTACATTCATGATGATAAACACCTATCAAATTTGATACTTTTCTATGCTATTTCCCGCGAATACAAATACTCCTCTTCTGATATTGAGAACAGGTGAATCTGCGCTTATTGCAGGGCCGAGAAAATACATGAAAATCGATTAATAAGCAGCGAAAATCAATTCTATATTGGATGGACCTCCTGTGTGTCTTCCCATTGGGCAGCACAATCATAGATACCATGCGAACACCACGTAGTACGTTTTGCTGCGGCAGAGGTCCCGCACGATTGAGTCTCACAAAAAAACTTTACCACGTTATATTCTATGAGATCGAAACCCAGAGGAAAGGGACTAACTACATAAAGGAAGGCTAAAATACGTCCCGTAAAACCTTGATTCATACGGCCACTACCTTTTCAGTCGGATTAAAAAAATCCACATCGTGGCAATGAGTGCAGTGCAATCCATTAATTTTCAATAGAAATACTATTTTTACTATCGAGTATGCATAGGAAAGTATTGGTTTACTACATAAAATCTAAAACATAAAATCTGAATAAGATCCCTTATTACATATATCTCACTTTTACCGTGAATTTCGGATCGCTATTCTCAAGGCAAGAGCACTGACGAGTTTTTAAGGCTATTTAAAAGCGCGGTGGGTGATAATCCACCTAGCGGGATACTGAAGAATCATCAACAATGTAATATCTGTGTCCAGAGGAATCGATCCACTGAGAAGACACGTAGAAAGTAACTACGTCATCCTCAAGGTCCCGATTCACCCCGAGGAGTTTTTACTGCCCCGCAAATCAGGCCTTTGCCGACATCACGCTTCGGCGCCGGAGTCACCAGGGCGGGACAAGCGACACAGAATTGTCCAGAGGTGGGTCGGCAATCGTCATCTCCACTCGCACTGCGCAGATGCGTCATCTTCCACGCCAAATGATTTCTATCGCCGATTTTTATGGAAAGGGTTCATGGTCCTCAAGTTTTATTGCTCCCCTCCCATCTCACATTGATGTAAACATTTCTGATTAATATAATCAATAAAGGCTAAGAATGGCTTCGATTGCTCCAACTATAGGAATCCGAATTCAATGCAAGAACTCGATAGACGGTTTGTTTAGTAGAAAGATGATTCATGGTTAAAGAAAATACTCGTATTCATACTTTCTCATTTTTAATTTTTTAATCTAAAAAACACTATAATTTCCGCCCAAATGAGATCAAGTTCTTATAGTTCTGGCTCATTTACAAAATAGCATTTTATTTTTCACCGTCTAGTTATTACAATCCCACTTCATAGAGTGAGAATATTCCAAAATATATTCGCCAATTCTTAGTTAAAATTTTAACTTTACTTTACGCGTAGGTGATTAAAACCACCCTCTGACAACCTTATACTCTGAGATGTATAAGGGCAATTTTTGACAGGTGCCTTTAATTTTCGACGGGAGGAGTAACTTGGCTCAGCCGAAGTCTGCGACGGTTTAAGACGAAAACATCTGTTCTCTCAATTCATGGCAGGAAGATGGTTCGTTTAAACGCAAAAGAATAGTTTCTTAATAGACGTTTCTAAACGAAATAGAAAGATAGAGCACGTCGAAGGAAAAAAAAATTACATCTTCAACCAGGCACTCTCTCAATATTTGAAATGAAAGCGAATTTTTTTTGGTACGCCCTTATTTCATGACCTGATGGCTTCAGATTCATTTACACGTTTTCATCTAAAACTTCTACATGGTACCTACTCCGCAAGTCACCTCAAAAGGTGGGTTTTGGTAGCTACCTGTTTACAAATACATAGGAAATGCACCTACAAAGTCCGCCAATAATTTTTATGGTCTTTTATTTTTCTGGGGAAAAACGAATTTCCCATGGTACTTATCAGTTCGGCAAAATATCTCTCTTGAATTGTCGTTTATGGCGAACTTATAGTGTGGTTATTATTAGGTTTTTCTCGTTTCGCTGTGAAAGAAATCTATTCTTAAATGCTCAAACAAACTAAACCCTATGTGAAGCCTTAGTTTTGGAGAACCCCCTTATTTCCCAACAACGTATCTCTGCAAAATTTAAACCAAAAGATTAAAACCGATGTAAGGTTAGCAAATATGTTTTTCTAATTTTCATGGATTAATGCTATGGATGCTAGATTTTGCAACCATTACATCACCGGTTAAAAATTCTCGCAAGCCATTTCAATTAAGCTGAAATGATTTCAAGATTATCAAACATACCTTTTTACAGAATCTAAGGATGTTAGATAAAAAAAAGTTGTCGGATATGATCTACAAAAAAAAACATGTTTACGGCTGGTTGCGACCTCGGCAACGGATTGAAGATAACATAAAAAAAACTACTTAGATGGCATACAGATGGAGCAAACTCACGGGGAATCATTAAAAAGATATTAAGTCAGCTTTAAGCGGACTGCATATCAAGGGGAAAAAAGACCTCTTTTGTGATTTATTTCGAGAGTTCATTCGGTTTTTTTACGGAGAATCACCACCGTCTGTCGAATCCAGGTCAAACGTGGCATGCAGGAAAACATTACCTGCAGGCATACAAAGATTGTTGTCATAGAGAACAAACATGCCTCCACTGAGCCGTTGGAACCCCTCATAATTTCCTTCGTCCCTCGAGGGAACTGTGCAGAAGCGACTCTAAGTTAATGAAGTAGTCACGCACAAACAATGAATTCTGGGAAGAATATTATAACCACATTGTCTTTCAACTGTTTTCAGTAAGAACTATCGCAGTTTCCATTTTTCTCTAATAAAAAAACTGCCATGCATCCTTTTATTAACTTACTTTTTAGCCCATCTGTTACAATTATAAGTATTGTGTTACTTAAATAATAACATTTTGAAATTTTATCTGACGTCACTGATGCAGAACTTCTTACATTTCATACTACAAGGACTGGGGGTCATTGTGACCCATATTAAATGTTCAACGTCTAATTTAACTACCAATTGGCTCTGCTCTCCTCTCGAATATCGTAAAATTGTGCAATATGCTTCAAAGTATAATTATAAATATACTAAACACTACCTGATTATTGTACAGGAAAGTTTGAAATGGATGTTAGGCATAAAAGGAGAGCTGTGGGTCATTTTACCGATAGCCTCTTTCTATATCGAGAGCAAGATTTTTCCCTATTTTCTTATCCGTGTTGTTGCATTCAATTCTGCCGAAAAAGAGGACATTTTGATTATGGAAACGTGTATGAACCTAGAAAACTATATGGGTCAAAATAACACAAGGCCGTCCTTCTTGAGTGAGCAATACTTACAATACTTTCAGTCTCCCGGTGTTAATGATGCGGTATTTCTTCATTTATGGAGCTTCGTACTAACTTATTATTTTCCAAGCATAGTTTATGCATCCACCCTACATACCAAAAAAGGAATACATCAAAATTATTCGGTAAATAAATGGGAAAAATGAGTCACTACGAAATGAAAACTTGTTCATGTAACCATTCTCTCTTCATTCCAGAAAAACGTAGAGTTATCGCCCAAATTTCGTGAGTTGGTAACGCCGTGAATTGATGTGAACTCAAAAATTGCTGGCAAAGCCAAGAAATATTTTTTTTTTATTTTACAATAACACTCTTAGCATAAAAAACTGCATATTCTCCCGATGGATTACTCTATGTTATTATTCGTTAATTTTATGCGCGAGGTTTTATTTGAACAAATTTCGCAATAAAAATTTACCAAATTTAGCCTATAACTGTAGTTTAAACAATTCTTGCTCAGAAAAAATATCGCATAATTGTGAATTTCAGTCTTTTTTCCATTTATTCGATAGCAGTTAAATACTTTAATTCATTATTCACAATAGGAGCTCTACAAAATAACGAAGCCTGTTTTTCAGTCATTTGCATAATATATACCTACGTAGAGAAATAGTAGATACTTCCGTTTCCTGCTAGTTCCGCCAAATTTCTTAATCAAGGCTATTCTGTTAACATTGAAAATAGGAATCTTCAGTAAAATCCGGCTCATATTCAAGACCCCAAATTTGACATCGTTTTTTTTCTAGCTTGCGATCGATTATGGATACGACCAGCGGCGGCGGAGAGTACAGCGATGCGGCGGCAAGCGTGTGCATTATGATAGGAACGCATCCACTTTTCCATCTAGGCAATAGATATTTTAGAGATTGAAGTAAGTCAAAATGAATTCATTCTGACAAACCATGCTACAAATGAAATCTAACCTGATCGCGAAACACCACAACATGCAAATTGAAAATCTTCTTTCTTTGAGTGCATCCACTTGCATCGAGCACTTTGCCTACAGAAGAAGATGTGCCTCTCCCGTTGGCAATCTTCCGTAGGCACGACCGATCAACTGATATCGACGACTCCCTCACCCCTCTACCTATTTGAGGACCTGCTGACAGAGGTCGTTTTATGGCATTGCATGGTAATGTTGCAAATTATCACAGAATGGCAAATTTAGAGACTGAAGAAGAGACTGAAGCTTTTATTATAGCTGCATATACTTTCATAGTTATACTATTTTTTTAATATACAATATTATATACTCGCATTGAAGATTTTGGCCTCCAAAATGATCCTTATTAACGTTTTTCAAACACTTTCGTGAGATTCCTCTTTTGACATGCATTGGTTAGCAACATAAATTAGTTATGAAAATTGATCTGTAAAATACCATTGCACAAAATATTATATCCTTTGATGATGGAAGTATATCAACTGGATGATGAACGTATATCAACTGGAGATGTATCAAAAAGAACCGAACTGCCAAAATGAACTAATCACTAAAATGAACCGGTTTGAAAATGAACACTTATCTAAAACTCCCTGTTCATTGTTCACGTCTGCACTTTCGTATTCGGCCCAACAGGTATGCTCTCCAAGATGTATTTTGAACTTATCAGCTTACTCCAGCAAGTGCGTTTGCGGTTACAACAGATGGCGGCTATGATGTAGACATCATAGCCGCCAGTCATAGGTTACCGAGCCCCTCCCCTTCCTTCTCTGCCATTACCCTCCGTCCACGAAAACGAACAATATAGCTGCTTAACGGTAATATTTCGAACGGGTGTTCGAAATATTAGGTTCGTTTATGCAGTTCGTTTCCCCAGGGCGTTCATTTTCAGGAGGCTGTTCGTTTTCTCCGGTCGTTCATTTGGGATCTCGCGTTCATTTGAACATTTGCGTTCGATGTACAAGATGCGATGGTTCAGTTTCGCGGTCAATTTACGGGTCGAATATCTGTTCCTAATTTTTGCTATGGTTCAGAGTAAATTTAAACACTAGATTTAAAACTTTATTTTTATTAATTCCATAAATGCAAAAAATCTGATTCAGCAAACGGATAAGTTAAACAGAAATTTTTAAATTAGGTAATACCCACTATTTATTTTGTTATTTAATAACTCTTTCGGAGAAAGTCCTATGGAGGCATATATCCATAATTTTTGAAGGAATGAAAGAAATATGTTATCTACGGGGATTTTATTTGATTACATTAGGTTTTTCACGTCGCCATATTTAATGTATTATATTGTGCCCACTTAGTTGCTCATAAATACACCTCAAAGCATTAACTCTTTATTTGTTTTCCGTGCTTAATAATTAAATATGTTGGAGAATTCCATGGCTGCAACATATTTTACTATTATTTTACATTCTAGCAAGGGTACTAATTTGGCAATGAAATTGATTATTTCTCACCGTCTTACGCATGCTATTATTACCTGTTCATCGCATCATTTGAGTGGATAGACACAGGCTGTAACGAGGAGATAGAATTGATATCATACTGAGAGGCATTAACAAATGACGTTTATGCTTAAAATAATTATAAAGAACATTTAGCTGTATATAAAAGTCTAAGTTGCTCATAAAAGTAGAAATGAAAAACTTTACTGGCACTAAATACGCCATTACCACCAGACGCTGAGTTGATAAAAATTAATTCTGCCTTATTCTACAAGTGGACAGTAGATATTTTTATGGACACGGATAGCCAATGTATAAGATCCGGAATAGAATTTTCTTGAAATTACTATAACACGCTGCACAGACCAATTGATCGCACACTAAGCTTTCATATACTCTAAACGCCCGATAAACTATTTTCTACCTGGTTAACCCTGACTTTTCGCCAGGAACAGATATTTTCGACTGTTCATTTTACTGAAGAGAATCAAATTAAACGGTTCATCAAAATGAACTGTTTAAATCACCTCTAATATTATCGATCCTCATTTGTTGTGATTGGTTACATTTTCATTCATTTCTATTGTTTTTCGAATTCACTGCTTAATTTTCTGGCGCCAAAAATTATGAAAAATATTTTTTATACTCCATTAGAATTCTCATGAAATTTTATCACTAATAACAATTATATTAAAATTTCCGTGAATAAATGGACGCTCACCTCAACTTTTCTAGAAGGAAGTTTCTGAGAACGAATCTTTGACCTTGACGAAGGAATGACACGGAATGCTTCGATACGTACGAGAAGATTTGGCCAGCAGCGAGAGCATAAGGGTGAACCCGCAGTCGGATGGCGAGGGAAGGAGAAGCAGAAACGGAGAGAAGCGGATGAGGAAGACGGCAGGGGGTGGAAGGAAGAGGCGAATATCCACTTAACGAGAAAAACTTATGGGGATCACGGGGAGGAGGGATGCCCAACACTCACCGTAAAGTCATAAAAATCCTCCGTCGACATGCTGCGGCGAATCCCGAGGACACAAAAAAGAAAGAAAGAGAAGGCCGTGCGATAGCCAGGGTCCTGCCCCGATTGTGGTTGGTGGGGGATGGAGACCATCAAAAGGGGCCTTTGCCGGGATTACGTTTCTGATAACGCCCCTCTCAAGGACGATGACGAAATAAAGGAAGCGCCTCTTCTTTCTTTTTATTCTCTGCCTTCCATCTCCACTCTCCGAACGCACTCGTCCGAGACTGCTCAAATCTGCCCGAAGCCTGTGATTTCTACCCGACGGTGAGTGAGGTTCCACACGTGAGTCTTCGATGTCTGGCCCTCCTTCCAAAGCCATATCAGATCATAATGGCTTTCACTTGAAGTTTTTTCGCCGAAAAGAGCTGGTCTTGTCATTAATGTTGCAGGAACTCCAGATTTTGCTGTTGAGAACTGCATCTAGCTGTCTCGGATGATGGTTTTAGTTAACGCAACGATCGTTTAAGGAGGGATGTCCGTACACCGCATGGCCCCGGGAAGCATGACCTTCATAGTGTGTGGGGTTCACTGGAAAACATCATAACCAACAGTTGCCGTTGCCGATGAGTTGCCGTTTAACACGCAGAAACTTGCAGATGAACAGAAATCCGTTTGCACATGAACAAAGTGAGCCTCATCACCTCTAATCCTTCAAATCAGAAGGTATTTGACAATTTTATGGCATCCTCTGCGAATGAAACTCAGCTAAAATCAGCCATGTTCATCGAGTGAAAGCAGAATATTAATAAGCCTCGGTGATATTCTTAGAAGATAATGAATAATATCACACCGGCAAAGGAACCGAAGTGGTTGGCATCCTGATTCATTTCGATATGGAATTCCTTTTTTTTCGTCGAGTCTTAAAATCACAATTACTGCAGTCAAAGATTCTCCACTAGCTCGCCCTACGCGCATTTAGGTTAATGGATTTACATAAATCGCCATTGATGGCCAACGGCTGCTAACCGAAATTCATACTTTTTAAACCTATCAAATTCCTAAGTATTCAATGCTGTTCCTCACGTATACATATACATAGATATGCTCACATGAGGGCATCATTGATGCGAAATTATACGCATTTTTTTGAGATGTTTTTATATTTTATAACAATTACGATATTATTAAAGCGTTTTCTTTTTTATCCTTTAGTTGAGATACAAAGTGTGAAGAAAAAAGGAAGTATTCGTCTCTTTTTACGCAGAATATACTGTTAAAACTATTCGTCATCGCACTTTCTCTGGGTAAAATACGACGCAACAATCAATTTAAAGTTTACGGTTTACATTTGAAAACATGGATTGGATTTTTCTGATCTTGACCATTATTTGCACCAATATTTCGCATCCATCCTCAAAAAAATTTAAAAAAATTAAAATGTTTATTCGCAAATATTATGGCAGCATTAAATCGAGCATACCAAAAACTCGATTCCGAGATAAGAACATTGCGCCAGTTTGACATCATTGCGGATAGCTGCCGTAAAATTTCACCAGCACTGCATTAACTCGATAATCTAAAGATAAGGAAAAAAAGCAAATTTTACAACTGCACTGATAACTCTATCATATTTACAAAGTCATAAATATTTCCTATCACTCATTTCCAATAAAATGAAATCTGCCCACTTGTTTCCGTATTCATTTTGATTCGATCCCTATGATGGATGTGATGTGTTTGAATCGTATCATAGGGATGGGATTCCCATTTTCTGGCCGCCCCATTATCCAACTGTGTTTCATCTAGAAGGGAGAAAAGGAGAAGTTAAAGACCGAATACGGCGAAAAATTGTGAACGGGATTATGAAATCCCTCTGCTCCCCTAAAAGAGGCTCGAGAGAAAAAGAATATTTATGCGACGGAAGAACTAGTAGCTACTACAATTGATGCTAGAATCTTTTGACTGAATCCGAGCAAAAGTTTACTGGGAGGGCAGAAACCAAACTTTTGAAAGAAGAGATACGGAAAAAAATTGTAATTTGAAAACGGTATCAGGCTTTCATTTTTGCTCTTCCATTAGTTTCTCATTTGCAAAATTTTCAAAAAAGATCTTTTTCTGTCAAAATGAAGATAATAGATGTCTGTTCTTTAGGTTAAGCAATGATATCCGCAGAATATCTGAGTTACTGGGAAGAGCAATTAAATGGATCGAACATGTTTTTCATGATCATTTATTGATGAAACGTTCTCACTCCACTACTGAAATGTAGGAGCACATTACTTATAAAAAAAACTCATACCGAAATGCAAATTTTTCAAATCGTTAAATTCTTGCCAAATATTTCTCCAGAGGTATTTATTTTTAATTTTCACGATTCCAAACCTCGGACATAATGATGATACACGATGGAAATTATTTTTGTATGATAAGGGGGATGGATTCGTGCTGAATGCCATTTGTAATTTGATATGAATATGGAGCCAAATTCAAATCCCATACTTCCAACTTATTCTGAAAATTTATCTTCCTCTAATGTAACTACGGAGAAAAAGAGACTAGGAAAAATCGCATTCCAGCTAGCTAGCGAATTTAAATATGGTTTTTATTTGAAGCTCTTCGTTATTTTATCATGACATTCTGCATGAATCTTCCATCAGGGAGGGAAGGTAACTCAAGGGTTTTTAAGGCACATCTTCCCCCTCTTTTACCCCATATCCATACCCAACTGAGCGAACCAAGCCATTGCCAAAATCCTGCCCCGATTTGCTTCCATCATACTTTCCATTTTTTGCTATTACACTTAAAAACAATAAATTTTTACTTTTTGAAGTTCTTTTTAAATAAATTCAAATCATATCCATAAAAAGAACATTATTATAGTAAACGTATTTTAATCTGACGATTTTACTTCAGGCCCGTTTTCCCTCTGGTATCCTATCATGTGATTAGGTTATTCAGGGACCGCAACAGCAGAATTTGACACGCATCCATATCCTGAGAGAGGAAAAACCCACTCAGGTGGGACTCGAACAGCGACCCCTGGATTAGCGGGTCAGGACTTTACCCCACTGTCAGTGGAACGGAATGAGTGTTTTTTTAGTACAATTTAGTACACTGAATGTATAAAATAATATGAAATAAGTTATATTCTTGAACTGTGAAAATAAATGTTGATAATATTTTGAAGCACAGGTCTCTAATTGTATACATTTCTAGAAATAATTCAATTCCAGTGGTTTAGAAGTAAATGGTGCCATACTTATGGCTTGAATGAATAAATGTTTACAGTTTAGCGATATCAAAAAATTTTAAAGGCTGTAATAATCTCTTACAATAGCTTTGAGTGCAAATAACAATTATGAAAAATAATCAAAAAATAAATTAAATAAATGAAAAAAGTATGCCGGTAATTTAACTCCAAATATGACATTTGGTTCGCATTCCATTCTATGAGGTGCTAATGTTAACGAAGCCACATGGTGACGTGTAAATTTATAATGATTAAATTTTGTTATATTTTGCATACAGCTTTTATATCAGATCTCTTTTTGCAGGTGTTTTTTTTTGTGTTTGCATGGATAAACCATTTCCTAAAGTAAACTTATTTATTCCTTAAATTTTAATGTATAATGTCGATGTTATAAAAAACGAAAGAATGTCTCTTATTTATACAGCGGTTTTCAGGAGCATACATTTTAATTTACTGCAAAATCATTCCTGAGGATAAAAGCAGGTCCTCAATTACTGAGCTATGCAATAATATCAAATAATATAGAAATAAATTATTATCATTATTACTAATACACATCACACGAAACACTAAGTGGGTGTTCTTTCCACTGTAGACAAAACTTACTTTGAGCGTAAAACCGTCCTCTTAACCTCTTTTCATTCCTTCTCTGAAAGATAACGACCTCCAGTCTTATGTAAGCAATGCTGTGACCTCTACTCCAACTGGGTCAATAAAATTAAATAAATCCCTCATTCCCAAGTGAGTGACTTCTCAATACTTAAGCGTCCTCTAATAGGCTCCAGTAAAGTTTAAAACAAGACAACCCATAGTTAATTAATAACATTACACTCCACACTATTCATTTACAATGGGTCAAAAAAAGTTCGCCAATACAATGAACGGTCTCAGAAGAAATTAGACTTTCTCGATTATTGCTGTATGTTATTCAAAGCCACCCACATGAAGATTGAAGCAATTTACGGAGCACATATTCTAGAATAGTTTGCCCTTACGGAAGTTATAACTGCAATTTCAGAAAAGGCACCAGAACGATGAAATCTCCATGGCTGATTTTATATTCTACCGGATGATCAAGCACAGTTAATGAAATGGCGCCTTTTATTCTATTCCAATCTTCAATTGAAAAGTAAAAAAATGGCTTCGTTACCATGTTACCCTGCTTCGTGTGTGTGGCCAAAGAATAGCATACAACAAAAGAGAAACAATACTATCTACTCTATTATCTGAGAGTATAAAAAGCGCCGCTAGATTTATCGATAAACTTATTTATGTGATAGTACCAACTAATCATAACATACCCACGTTTAATTTGTTATCCAAAATAAAAGTGCAAGAGGTAGAATTTTCAACGCACATGCATCTTGATTTCATGAAGAGATCGAGCATTTGTGTCGTTTAACGATTAATAGAAAAATATTTCTCGGGAAAGAACAAAGCTGCTAAGCCTCGCCAACCGTGAGATTTAGACTTCGCTCAAACGTCGAGGCAAGCTTCCAACCGAGAAAAAAGTAATTAACATAAAACAAGCATTTAAGAGTGACTTAGTCTAAAAAATATCGCCATTCCTAAAAGTATGGTAACACCAGGAAAACAAATTATGATCCCCTTATTTTAATGTGACTACGTATCCCCTTATTTTAGTCTAATTATTGCGTCAAAATTATCATAAAAGATATACCCGATATTTAACCGATAAACCGACGTTGAAGTATGTTGAAAAAATTTTCCAAACATTAAAATTGCATTAAATAAATAACGGTGAAATAAGGCACCCTTGTGAGGCTCTCCAACAGATTTATTCCACCGCCAAAATTTTATTCTTGTTAATTACTGATTTTAACTCCGAAAAGCAATAGGTAAAAGCACGCATTACGTTCTTGAGAATACAAATTCTGTTTATCATATTTAAGTTTTGATCAATAAGAGAATGCTCGAAGAGACAAAGCTTGGTGATGTCAGTCTTCCGGTCAATTCACGTCGCACCGAACGTAAGGAACAAATATGGACCGGCAATCTTGGTTTGACCTCTGTCATACGATAATATTTTTATATGAAAGAGAGAGATAAGTTACCGGCAATTGTCCACAACAACTTGAAATTGACTGGAGGTAGTGCAAGACGTTTTGAAGCCGATTGTAAAGTAAAACTGAAGTATTTTTGGAAAATAACTCGAAACATTTTATTCGATGATATAATGTCCCAGATTAAGGCAAAAACGAATGCCTTAATTTGATAAAGTTCCTTTTTTTCATTAGTGCAAAATTAAAAATATAATAGGAAAAATGTAAATTTACCATTATCTCACTCCAGATCGGTTATATGTATTATAAAACACTTTGCTCTAGTAACTGCTTAATTTGTTAAATTTCATTATATTTATGCACGGCAGACCGAGTGGAGGACGCTCTTTAATTTAAAACTTATGATTTCTTGCTAAACTTGTGTCAAAGTGTACTTCAATCACATTTTCCCATATTCCTTCGACCTTCTCTTTAATTTTGGAAGCTGATCCTAATATAGTAGGCGTTCTGCTGCCTCACGATTCGCAGACGTGACATGGTCATGTCTTGAGACATTGCGTGGAGGCCGTGGAGGCAGAGGGGGCGTGTAATTGGTCGTTCCCTCGCAGCCCCAAGGGCGGGCTGCACGCAGCGTGAAATTGGCGGCGCACGAACGAGTCACTGTTATGGAGAAAGAGCGCCGACCATCGATTTGCAAAGGAACTATCGGTATGGATCAAAGCTGTTTCTGGAGTGGTGCATAAAAGTGAAGCGGGCAGAAGCTCGCTTGTTTACAAATATGGCTGCCATGGTGATCTACCGCGTTTGCTGTGTTTCCTGCATGCATGCGCGATAAATAAATAATCGATTTCGTTGTAATCTTAGGCTACCGAAGCATTCGGCACTTGGTACTTTAAAATTTTAAATTTCATACATACAATTTTTAATTAACAAGGATTTAAAATACATACACCATTAAATTACGCATTTAACAAACTTTTTTCGCGTACGTCAGAAAAGGATTTTTTTTTTCTCCATGTCGCGCCGCGTATTTTACTTTTTCTTTCTCGAACAATTGACCAATTACAAGCATCTCAAATGGAACGGAAATGGTGAACCGATTATGATGTAGTGATCCGGGGCATTGTTTTACAGCCGTAACAGTGACAATCGTAAAAATACTTAGAGTTTTTTCACGAGCACCTCTTACCGATGGTACAAAAAACCAGTGGGCCGCCGTATTGTTCTACCATGAGTAAAGGAGGAATATAGAACACTTATTATAAATTTCGCTACGGAAACTCAATCATTTTTCTTATGGTATTATCACAGTCCATTTTCAACGCTAACACGAACAAATTAAATTGGCTGCGTGGCATAAAAATAAGCACGTTTTAAATTGCTTGTCAAAGGTATTAATTAGTCATCATATGGATGAAATGAATTAATGTATAAAGTATAATGCAACCTTCTTAATGCTTCGGCAGCCCCGGACTACAGCAAAATCGACGAGTACTTTAACATGCACACTGACGGAAAACACAAACATTGCGGTCAATCATTACGGCGGCCACATCGATAAACAGACCATCGTATGCTTCACTCCACTATAACCTAACAAAAACAACAACAAATGTGATGAATACTGCCGAGAATTATGATTTCAACACAACGAAGGAATGGCTTTAATGCATCATGGTGATAATGTATTTGATGAAAAGAGAAGTGAATTAATTTCCGTTGAAGAGCCTTAATTTTGACATAGAAGGTGATTCACATTGCGGGAAAGTAATTCAACTGATCACGTGCGCTTTACATGAACTCATGGATGCAACTTCAAGTGATAAACGATATGTCTGTTGAATTAGCAAAGAGACAAAGGCAACAAACCCAAGAAGTAAAAGTTGAGAGGCGTTAATTCCCAGGAAAAAGAACTTCCTCCTTTCGCGTTTTTCGAAAGATCTCCCTTTAAAATCCTTATTTACTTGCATAGAAACCCGGCTTCATACACCTTTTATCATTAGGTACACTTCAGCGGCACAGGCAAAAACAAGGGTGTATCAACATCAAGTCGGTACTTCAATTTGTTTCACCCGCTTTGAATAGAACGTCAAAGCCCTCTCTAAAAATTTCGTCGCACTTGTATACAATTTACTCGTCGTCGTTTGTCCCGCTCCTTGGGTTTACATAACATCAAAGCTCTTTGTCACCCGAAGACCTTTAGGGTAATATTAACACCGTGCTCTGCCGAATAGAGGGTATTTACCTCCGTGGCTGCTCACAGGCTTCAAAGGGTCAAACGAACACGACACACGAGGGTGCCTTTTCGTGGCTTCCCGACTCGGACGACTTTATGTCCACCCCCTCTCCATCCCATTGAAGACCACACCAAGAGCTATAGGAGTACCTCTCAACTGCCCACTCCATTGTAGGTGAAAGCTATCCAGCTTCTGTTTCTTTCCAAACTAGGAAAACCATGCACACAATGCCCTGAAAGAGTGCATTTCTTTTCCCAGTGAAAACACCGGGATAACATGGGAAGAGGAAACACATGTATGTATCTAGCAATAAATTCGAATCGAATTAAAATGGAATTAAATTTCAAAGTCAATACCACTTGTAACTATTAATACTGCAGATCTTCAACAAAAGAGGCAATAGCTGATTCCAGAAGAGATAACAGATTCCAGAATGATTGATTTTTATGTGGAAGGGAACTAATGAGGGTGAAGGATCATCGTTTGAAAGAATAATAATCTTCATTTATTTATCCATCTAATTGAAAAATCCCAGCTTTCTTCCTTCAGCATATTACTTCAATAAAAGCGAAAATGAGCCCGATGAAACAAATACTTAGAATTGAATGAATTGAATTGAATGAGGACAACCAGATGTAAACCTCTGGGCCAGTTGTAAATTATTATACAGTCTAAAAACCTTTTCTTTGCAGCTATACATTAATGCGCAAAGTTTCAAGATGAACGGATAAATGGCATAGCAATTTTTGACTTCATGAAAGACAAAAATACAGGCTTGCATTCAATGGTACTACCTACCTATGTGCATACTAAACCGCGGACAGTTATCCCCTTGACCTCAAATTAAACATCTTCATGACTCAATCTAGGAATACATACCACACGTTCATCTCAGAAACGCCTCGGAGACCTCAAAGTCCAAATCCATAAAAGGGAAAAGCATAAAGATCGATGCAAAGACTTCATCATTTTCTCCTTTTAAGAACTTAGTACAATTGAGACATCGGATTGCAAAGTTAACCGTAAGAAGAATGAAAAAACAGTTTGTTTTTTATTCGCTTTTTATGTATGATTATATTTTCCTTGTTACTAACGGTTTTAGAGACCAAATACTCGAAATTACTACACTTAAATCTTCGATGAATACAATTGCTTACTAAATTGTTAACCGCCTCTCAGATTCATGAGAGGGGACTGTGGGCCGTATTTTTAAACGTTGCATCACGCGTTTGTAGTGACTACTCTACCTACATGCGATTTTTAAACTATCTTCATCGCCAGCCAGGTCAACAAACACACTAATAGTAATGCTACATTTTTGAAGGAGGTCGAGGGTGCCTTTACTACTACTTTAAAGGAATGGTTCCAAGGCCTAAGATGATGCAATGCGTCGACCATCCCCAGATTTTTGCATTTCTTTGCAGGCGCATCTCTCTACAATTGTGCAAAATATAATTACCGTTGCGTTTCATTAGCCGAATTGTGCTCACTTGTTTCTGGAATATGCTGGTCACATGGAAATTTATAACAAATGAACACAGTTCCATTCATGGTTTTTGTAAACAACCATAATGTTAAATATACAAGAGGCTTCTCTCGATACATACCAGAAAAGACCAGAAATTGGGACGTAAATATTTTAGGGATGGACAGTAACCTCTCATGAACATTTCAAAGGTAGAATTTTTTATGAGGTATCGCTTTACCAGTAATTAGTTTAGTTGAAGAAACTCTTTTACCTAAGCCAAGATGATAGAATTTTAGCGATCCGTTTTTTTTGGTCCAGCTATTTTAGATCTATTATTTTTTAATCTAAATCATTAAGGTATTCTATCATTCATTCCCCATATGTGTACTTAAAAATCAATTTTCAATCACGATACTGATTTTCATTTATTGATGTAGCCGGCTAAACGTTAGACGAAGGAGTTTTATACGCGGCGTTTCGCATTTTACTCCTAAATTTTTTGGCAATAGGAAAAAACGAGATTACCTCCACGCGTCCACGAACGACATGTGCATACCCAAGAAAATTTAAAGTGCAATATTTCCCAATTTTCAGCCAGTTAGACGCTACTGCTTATTTGTGATATAAAATGATCTAAAACTTGACTGAAAGAGCACATACTATTTTCTCGCTAAAAATGAAATATATCTTTTTATCAAACGATCTAGCAGCGGCTGCTTCAAATTTCTTGACTTGTTACCACCTTTAAGCAAAATCTGATAGCCTCAAATTAAGCGTTTGAAATCTATGAATTTAGTAATGAGTTATGCTCTAGTAATCATCTCTCCTCCTAAAATCGTTAAAATATAAGGACCGATAATGTGCAAAAGGTCACAAACATTCGACTCTTAATGTCTCCTGCATTACATTCCTTTTCGCTATGAGACAAATCTGATAAATAATGACCCGCAAATATTAATTTTATAATATCACATGAGCACCTAGTTTTTCGTTTTTGATATCTGAAATGTACTTCAAAAGCTTATTTTACTATCTCAGCCATCATATTAGAAATTTTAATATTATTTTCAATAGAATCCAAATAATAGTAGAAATTTCAACTTTCAAAGGTGTATTTTTTACGATAACAGCTTTATTTTAAGACATGGCACTTTTGATAACCCATTTTTACGAGCATTTATTTTTTTAAGGCAGAAAAATCATTTCGCTATCATTATTTGCACGGATGATATATAAACTTAAACCGATGTCATGACCCTTGTGCAGCATTCCTCGTATGGAAAGAGAGCTGTAATTCTCCCAAATTACCGAGGAGATTATAGCAATGGAAACTTGATACAGAGGTGAGGTACTGAAGATGAATGCATTCACCACCATGTTTCGTTCTACAAAGGCGTCAATCACAGAATGGAAACGAGAGCTTTGATTAACGATTGACCAATATCACCCATTTTGAGATTACTTGTTTCAGACAGTGATTACTTGCATTTCATTGATTGATTATTTGTTTATTATACTCAAGTATCTCATAAATATGACATTAATAATTTTACTCATTCAATAAGTTGTATAATAATACTATATAATAATAATTTAATATATTTTACAACTGTATTTTGAAGAAAACCACCATTAAATGTCCTCGAAAAAGGGTATTTGGGCTTCCAGCCGGGTGGTCTCCCTCCATTCTGCCGACGTTTCGGAACACGAGTCGGGTTCCATCCTCAGGGCTAAGCCTTAGGCTTAACCCGGCTGGAAGCCCGAATAGCCTTTTTCGAATATATTCGCCGGAAAAGTATCAGATTTTACTTCAGCATAAAATGTGTTTTAAGATTTAAAAAAATGTATTTTCATCATTATAAATCTTCGAGTCAACGTTGGTTTACATGTGAAGAGGTGAAAAAATCGTCGTACACTGTTTTTATCAATCTATTCTTCCTGTAAAAGATTCCCGAGTAAGAAATTTAGAAGCCGTAGAAGCGCATGGAGGGTTGAAGGGGGGAGGAAGAGGGGATGAGAGGGGGAGGCCCCGTTGCGACCGCAGTCCTCAAAAGAAGGTAGAAATGCGTAAAAGGGAGAGGGTGGTCGAGCCTTTCGTTCTGCTCGCAATTCCCACTCTCTCTCTCTTCCCCTCAAGAATATCATGTCCTCAAAAGAGCCTCACTCCCTTCAGGGGCAGAATGGAGTCGTGCTTCTTTCGAAGGAACGAAACGAAATTAGGGGAAATTTGGCAAATTACCGTAAATTCGGCCAAAACATGGGAGACACGGCGATGAATGGCTAACGCTACCCATTACGGGTGCTTAAGGTAAAGGGAAATGTATAAAACAGCCAAAATATTTCGCTCTTCTTTCTTTTTGTTAATCGAATTTTTTTCTCTGGAAGCCATCAAGAATCTCACGGAAGCGTGGCAATTTTGGTGAGAAAAAAAAGGAAAACGGGAATGCAATTAGGGGCCGACGTGAACGAAAAGTAAGTGAGCATAAAAAGATAAAGTAAGCCAAAAGGGAAAGAGGATATGCCAGATGTCTTCAAGAAAATTAGATTTTAAGGAAGGAAACCTCTTTGACAAAGTTCACATGAATAATAAGAAGGTCTTCATAAATATAGGTTTTAGGAGAAAAAAAGATCTGTTTTCATTTCTTGCACAACTTTTATAATATTATCAACCTTTACAAAAAAATGTTTTTTTATGAATAAATTAACTTATATTTCAGTAAGCTTGACTTTTTGTCGCAAAAAATAAATTAAGTTCTCGATTCCAATGTTTTTCCTAAAAAATGGCCTTCATCTCTAACAAAGAAAACGCAAGTTTTTTTTTAAAAAAACTAGAGTATTCTGGGTTTTGAGAGATTGTTGTACGTCCCAATGCACATGAAAATATGAGTGCATTGAATTCCCCTTTAGTGCAAGTAAAATATTTCCTCTCACGGTTACACCATTTTCACTCCAGCATCAAATTTGAATGCAGCGTTCCAGAGAATAGAAATAATTGGTGCTGATTATTTCTTTGATTTCAATATATATTTACAGAACATATTTATCCTTCATCTGTTGAAAATAGTATTCGCTGTTACTCAAAAGTACAGTTCAATGTCTCTAAAGCGGCCTTGCGGAAATCAGACATGTCCATATCCCGTCGACCTGGGCTAGCAATCTTCTTACATCGGGTGAATTAATTTCGTCTCTTTTAAATAAAATATTTTTCAATTCACAATACTTTTGTTCGTTATTTGGTATGTAATGTGTGTCAATTCAATTCTAATGCGATCCGTTTTAAGGTTTTGTTCAATTCCCCATAGTAAAACTGTTATTAATTTTTCAAAATCCGGATTATTTTAGCTTTGTCACTTGTGATAATACTGAGGAATTGTATCATAAACTCCAGCGTCTTTCTGAATCATGCGGCAGATTCGTTTCCGAACCAACAAAACATAATCACGTCACTTCCTAACAGGAGGAATTTGGATTGTTTACAGCTTCCATCGGAAGCAAATATTTTTTGGGTTTGTTCTTGTGAAATATGCTCAAGAACCAGCCACCGTCGTAATTACATAATTGTTAAATTGGAAAAAAGTTGAAATAATTTTAAAAATTGGAAAACACGACTTCCGAATATAAACAGATATTTATAAAATGAAAATATTGAATGTTACTTACCATTTAAGGTGTTTAAAACTTATGAACTATAGTTTTCGGTCGACGCTGATTAATAGAGGACTAACCAACCGGATACTATAATTAGATGTATTAGTAAAAGTTTATCATTGTTCAAAATGAAATACAGTCATAATATTTTAAAAATGTACTGTGTAAAACTATAATCAGTATGAATAAATGCTCTGTTTATTTGATTAATTTGTATAAATTCGGAATTTACTATTGTTGAAATTACTAATTGGAAAAAAATCAACCTTCATTACCACAGAAGACTCAACACGGAATAGATATAGGTAATTGTTGTAATTGTAGAATAGGTATATGTAATTGTTTCGATACCGGGAAACGAAAGTAAAGTGATGCAAAAAAACAAGATCGGGCGAGCGTGCCGCAAACGTAAAATATTGCTGTAAGAGTCTGTTCTAAATCTGACGACGATTCCAAAATTTATATCTCAATATATTATTCAGCATATGGTATTTACTTCATTGTGATTTCTATTAATCCACTGTTTTTGGTAGTCCTGTATCGGATTACTGACGATCGCAGTGGTAATTGCCAAAGTCTATAATATAATTACAGTTTTTGGTAAACTAAATTTGTTTTGTAAAAGTTTGTTAGCACCTCTCAGCCTGAAGTCCTATTCTAACGACCAAAGTAAGAATATTCATTTGGAAATAATTTACGCATTGGAATAATATCAGAAGTAGAAGATTTAAGTGTAGCAACTCGTGTTATTCTTCTTCTTTTGCTTCATTATTGTGACATCTTGCAATTTTAAAAATTAACTTCTTAATTTTTTTGCTTCGTAAGGCATAAGAATTTCAGTATACAAATACATGTCGAGGAATTTGATTTTTCATCGAAACATTTTAACTGGAACTTGAGTATGGTGAGTAGTGATGCATTTCAAAACTCATCGAGTCCAAGCTAGCTGTATTTCCTGACTGACTTCTCTCAATGTGAATAAAGAAGAGGATCATAAGGAGGAGGGCAAAAATGTGAGAAATGTAGCGAGAGTAAAGAAATCATCAATGAGGAGGAGTTTTCATACCAATTTGGGAAACTTGCGTGATATGCTTTGACTTTAAATTTCTATTATTTTAATCATGACTTTCTCTCGCTGGAAGGACTGATGAAAATGCATGTCCTTTTGGTTTATAACTGATAATTTAATAACATTTAGCTGTTTTTTAAAACCTAATAATACATGTGAAATACAAAATGGCACTTAAGTGAGGTCTGGGACATCAGATATGTGGGAGGAATGGGATAGTGTCCAACTCCGTCCAAACACTATTATTTTTTAAAGTTTTATTCTATAAGGCAGTTAAATTTTTAGTTTTAGGTAATTATATATCATAACTAATCCAGAATGGAATAGTGAAAAAATCCAGAAATGGTACCAGTGCCAAATTGAACCATTCTGGAAGCTGTGAAGATGGTTTGTGATGAAGGCAAAAATGTGAGAAAGGTAGCGAGAGTAAAGAAATCATCGAAAGCTGCATTATCAAGACATGCAATAAAAGTATTTGCTTCCAAGGACAAGGGCAGTGTTATCTTTCAAAGTAATTGCGAAAAATTCATGCGAAAAGGGGGAGCCAATGCAGAAATTTTCCTCCCTCAACAAAAAGAAAGTTTCGTAGAGTAACAAGATATTGTTCTGAAACTGAATTCTCCAATTTTGTTTGAAGACACTGAAAAATAGAAATCCTTGTTTACATTTACTACTGATACCAAAAATCGCGTAAATATGATAAGAAATAACTACATTGTCTATTATTTACGTATTTTGCATTAATGATCAATTTTTTTCTTATCATTTTTTATAAATTAGTGTCCCATTCCTCTCGGAATGAGGGAGGACTGGGGCAAATGTTATGTGCTCAGTTATTTCTATGCACCACAGTACTCAAACACCCTAATTTCTCGATGAATTTTCTATGGAATTTAGAAGGGTGAAAGCAACTAAGGGTTGCAAAAATTTGATTTCAGCCGCTAATATTTTCACAAAAAATCGTATTCCAAAATGTGTTCCAGTTCTCCCTAGTCTTCTCTGCCTCAATACTATATTCAGAATAAGGGACTAATTTTTTTCACCAATAATTTTTACAAATGCCAGCCCTGGCAGTTACAAATTAATTATGTGATCAATTATATTTAGTAATTTTACTGTTGATTTGATAGATAAATTAATAAGAGCGGTATATTTACGTTTCTCGGAGCGTCACTAGGTTATTCATTTCTTCGCAACCAAAAGTCGAAAGCCGAAACCCTTTCGCAGATAAGTTGATGACGACAGGTGCGGCACTTCATTGCCACCACTCGGCCGCGCGCAACGGCCTCCAGTGATTCATTTTCTGTATACATTATTGAGAGCGATTCATTCCCTCAATAAGATGTTCCCCCAGAACGAGTCAATGAACCGGAAATTTACTGACGTCACAAACTCATGAAAAAAGGGCGGCAGTTTTAACTTCAAAGTATTCTGAATTAGCCAGAGGAAGATTTTTTTTCAGAGGAGATGATTTTCGCCATAATTCATCATTCCCTTCCATTTAAAGATTGTTTTCAGTGAATTGTGATTTCCTGTTTAATTTAACGACACCATTAAGCCGATGAGTGCGCATAATAACCAATAATCGTTTATTATTCAGATCCATTCATCATTAGGACATAAGCGGTACGGAATTCAATGCAACGATCACTGCGAAATGAGGTGACCTCGTCACCCAGAGGCATCGAGCATTATTCGAGAGCAGTTAAATTTCAAAACAGCGAGACTGAATAAAGGAGCTCATTGCATTTGGCAATTATCGGTTATTGAACACGCAATGCAAGCATCAAATCGCAGACAAATGTTACGCATGTGATACCAAAGCTGAATTAATTGTCAGGATGCGCGATCACTAATTTTCAACGAACTCGAATAATCGTGTGATTGATGATGTAACGATGCATACGCAAAGGATCTAATCATTTGATTACGTATTCGCACTCGATTGACGGGCCGCAAAAGCGGCTTGCCCTCGGCTATTATCCCGCGTTAGAAAATCTCACTCGTAAATCACGTAGCCTTAAGCAGAAACATTTTAGAGCCACAAAACGATATTCAATTAAAAAAAGATAAATTTATGGCAAAAACTGTATATGCCGACATTCATCGTGGAATTAAATTAAAGGAATATGAAATTATTAATTTCTTGTAAATCGCATTACAAGGCTGCCGGCATTGATATCATATAATTTTCTCAATCGTTTTTCAGTGGATTTGAATGCAAGATTGCGTCTAGTTCCTTTGGTATTTTTTTAATTATTGTAAATGAATAAAAAATTATAGAATTTCGATACAAAAATGGTATTTTCAGATGGAAACTAAGCATGTTTTAAAAATTGAATAAAACTTTCCTATGATACTCCGTTTTCCGGATGCTGATATAAATTTACACCCATCATTACAGTGGAAGTAATTTAAAAGTTCAGAAATAAAAAATTCCACACCGAATCCAATTCTGTTCTTATGGGAGTCAAAAGTTTTACATTAGTGGGAATAAAAAAAAACGTCCAAAACTTGTTTTTCGCACAAAGTTTTAGGTTGCTGTAACTGAAGTACCTTGGGCTATGCGTTGATGAGTGAGTAATACAGTGAATCAGCCAGTTAGGGCTCGTTCTTGTATGCATGAGAATGTGTGCATTGGTAGGAACACAATATCCTTTTACTAAAAAAACACCAGTATTTCAACAGAAGACTTTTTAAAAAATGATGTTACCCGACATGAATTTCAATGCGTCTGAAAAAGTCGTCACTGCCATTTTCAGTTATAATAAGGCAATTTTTTAAGGAAAATGGTTTTAAATTATTTATTTCTACATCGTTACGATTCCAGTTTCCTGGAATTAAATTTTTTCCCGCATGTTTTCATTAAGGCAAGGCATTCCTTAGGAAAAAAATTAGCAAGAAATCAAAAGATAATAACACATCTAAAGAAGTAAAATATTGAATCAAAATATTCTGCAAACATAAAAAGGTGCAACTTAGTTAAATCGTAGTCATATAAAATGCTCATAGGAGGACAACAATAGACCAGAAAGCCCATTAGCACTATAATTACATTAATTTCTGACCTCTGTTTTTTTGGTCTATACTGGTTTGACTAGTTTGGCTTTGACTAGAATTTGAATTCCAATAAAAAAACAAATGACCACAGGACATGCACTGACATTTTATCCAATGAAACTTTCCAGTGTGAAAGAGTTGTGAACAAAATAAATTATACCCAACAAGAACTTTACTTTTCTGCTTTACGGGAAAACACAGCTAATTGATAAGCAGATTTTGAATTGGTACTGAATTTATTCCAAAGCGAGCTAACAAAGGTACGGATTAAAATTTTGCTTTTTGATTTTGGTTAGATTTGGGAAGGTTTATCTTAATGTCATGCATTTTTTCTCTAAATACCTCGTTTAAAGCCATTATAGAAAAATTCGAGGAAAGAAACATTATTATGATATATTTCACATATAAGAGGCAAAACTATTGTGGGCATTAAAATTATTTTTAGGCGCGTCTTGTAATTTTCTCCGTAATTAATACAAACTGCCTACCTACAATTTCACTTTTTATTACACTGACCACCGTTCAACAAGTACGCTCCCATGTTCTTGGTAATGACTATCCAGCAATTGAAAATCTTCAGAATTTCTCCTCACAAGGAAAGCCATCTGAATAGGTGTGTGGCCCAAGCATTAGGACAGCCGCAATATTAGGACAGCAGCCGTTTGAAAAAGTTTGCCATGGAGCAATTTGAATACCGATTTCCTGATGAATACTGATGCTAGAGAGGAAATAAAATTTATTTACCTATCCATTCGGAAAAATATCTCTCCTATTTTATCGTTTCGATTGGAGATATGGAAAATTTAAGACAAATGTTCTCCGCGCCACTGTGATATGTATTTATTATTAAGAGCTGTTAAGAAATTTGAGACTACCATCCCATACAGCACAAACGGTCGCAAGCTGGCATATACGTCGTGTATTTCACGTGTTTTATCTCGTGTAAAAACCGTTATTACCCGAGTAAAAACAGAATAAATCTGAAGTATTTATGGTCTTATGTCCGCCACAAACCGGATAATACACGTGTATGCACAAGGAACCCAATAACGGGACCGTTGTAGTTATTCCTTTCTCCACCAGGGTTAGGGTTTCTTGTTGATGACCGGAAAATGGCAGTGACCACGCAAACGGTGGCACTTCACTAATACTGAACAGGTAATAAGACATAGTCAACATATTCGTTCAAAAATTTTCATTTATTGTGTCAATAAAAGGTTCCTCTGTATAAAATAATTCATCAGGAAATACGTACAGGACAAAACACGAGTGGTGATGATGTGACAAAATAAGTGGTGATGATGTGAAAAATAATGTGAATGACCTAGTGGATAGGATAATAGCGAATACGAGATGATGGATGGATCTTAAAAGCACTGCCGAATAGTTTAAATAACCACAAAACCTTGGTAAAACCGCAAGTAGTTTCACTGAGCACAAGCACACCAGGATAAAGAGAATCAGCGAATTGTTGATGTCGTTCATGCTTCCAGTTCCAGTCCGAGTCACACATGTTATATCGTTACGTGATTGTTTTCCCAGCGTTCAATTCGCGTGGTGCGAGGCATTGAGGGAAGTAATTCGAAATTACAGAGAATTTTTAATTAATAAGCAGCATCATTCTAGTTGCAATTAATGGTTAACTCGTTTGTATCTCGACAGGAGCATATATGTAATCCTAATAAAATATACAACTATAAAATATATGCCGCAAGATGATTCGTAAAATGATTTAACTAGATTTCGTCGGGAAAATTTTGCTGGTTGTAAGGTGGACGACTTTATTGAATCATCTATCTTGAAACTTGAATCACGTTCAGATTACTGCTCATCTTAGCATCTGCATTACCACATTTTGCTTCATATTTTTTGCATATAAGGGTCAAGGGAGTTGGACCAAATTTACGCAGCAATTACACGTGTAAAAATGGGCGAATTCTCGACTTATTCCTTACACCAAATTTCGACTCAATATACACGAGTAAATTTCTCCCTGTGCTGTATGGGATCTAGCCTCGGAGTCTCTTACGTCTAACAGCCTCATTCCTGTAAAGTCTCTGCAAGACCGTTTCTCCGGTATTCCAACCGACGTCTTCAGGTCGATGTCGGGATTCAATTTTTGGTGACTTATATAGTTCATTTTTTGCGGCAATTTTTTTCATGCTGGATGATGATTGGTCCACCTTCTTTTCTCTCGTATGACCCTCTTCCACGAGCTGTGGAGAGGGTCATATGAGAAACATGGAGATATCATGTAAACAACGCCGCGGAAAACTTCGCATCTGCAAGTCCATGGGAACGCAGATCAGTGAAGTCAATATTTTATGGGATCACATTCATTTTACTCTAGTCGTTGGTATCAGAGATATCCTTGTATAAAACAAGAAAAATAATGTGTACTATGCTAACTTAAATTGCATATTTTGTGTCGCATTTCTTGCATCAAAGGGACAAAATCATACCCTTGCCTCGTCCTCCTTCGTTTCCACCATTGCACGCAAGCACAGACGAGTCTAAGATTTCGTTCGCTTGGACTCCAAGATTAAACCTGACCCATCCTCAACTACCTGCAATTATAATCTTCAACAAGAATCAGTTCACTCAGATCCCTTATCACAATCCATTAGATGAGTTCGGCAGATGGAAAGGAAAAATCTTCCTCACTCAACCATTCTCTAATAATATTAAAACAAAAAATTCGCAAAAGTTGCAGCCCACATTATGGTGACGCCATGACAGTTGCGGTCCTATAGCTCGTTCTGGGGGAATTTGTCATGGATGGAGGGCATTTCTATCAATATTGAAAAACAAACGAACAACGCAAAGCCCTAGCAAAATACTGAGAAACAGCAGGGACACAGAGACGCGCTTGGTACGAATTCGTGACGCCATAAACTTATTTGGAAGAGGGTTAAAGTCGTCGATTTGTCATCGCGAATATCTCAAAAGTAGTCGTCGGATAGAAAAACGGAAATATACGCGTCTCTTAATTCTTCGCAGTCTATCACTAGCTATAATTAAACAAAATAGATGAGCGTGCATATTCAAGTTAACATATTATTGGAGTTTGTTTTATTTAGGGAAATTGAAGAGCCTCCTAGCGATAGCACCACAGTAGACGCGCATATCGTGGCCGTCCCGTCCTACTTCCGCATTCTCCCTATCTTACCAATCAGGATGGATACATGCTCCTTTGCCGTCCCTCGAAATCACAATTTGGGGAAATAAAAGCTTTGAAGCTTATCCTTTGTTCCCCTGGTATAGATGAGCGTTCCTCACGCACAACGAACCAACTTCATTCCTTCCCGCATTCACCAGAGTGAGTTACCTGTAAGTGTATCGACTCATCCAACTCGCGATCAAAAAGATGCCTCGCTCTCTCACTCACTCATTCACTTTCCCTCATAACAAAGGAATTCATTCATGCGCGCGGCCATTCATTTTTCTGTCCCTTAATTAAAACACGCCCCCCCCCCCCCCTACCCCTCCTTGTTGTTTACCGCCGTAAGATGAGATCGAATTTCTCCCTCTCGTGACTTAAAGGGGTGGATTATGGGACGATCAAGTCTCACTTGAGCATTCTTTAGAGAGAGGAGGGCAGGTAGTCGTAGTATTTGTGCTTCAGAATCATTGAGGGTCAGACCACTCAGCACCTTAAATTCGGGCGCGATCCCCGCAACCATTTACTTATAATAATATGTAGTTCGATAGTGCTATAGTAACGAAGCATTGACCGAATGCCGTAGTAATAATGTCTGATATCCACGTCCATTGACCTCATCGGCCACTAAGCACCATCGTTATTTATAGCTTTACATATTCAATGATTAATGAGATCTGTAATATAGCATTTAGGTTAGAAAACCTTTCGAAATTAAGTATTACCGTATTATTCTTCTTTGGTATTACCTGAGGATTTGAGGAGGAGCGGGAGAGGTAACTAGTTAGATGGCTTTAGCTGATATTTTTGGAGAGTTGGGAGTCACAACATTGGTCGCGTAAGACAGAATAGTGTTTAGAAACTCTTTATTGTGTAGAAAAGAGTTGTAGTTGAGTGAAGAATTCGGTCGGTGATACGCTCGGAGCAATGTATTATACGCAATACAGAACGAGGAAAGAACGGAAATAAAAGAACAGAACTCTGTAAGGCTCACCTGTGTATTTAAACAGGCATGACCCGGGTTTCGTAACGTAGTTACGTGTTCAGATGACTGATATTGCATGCATCTTATGTTTATGCATAATTGAGTGCAACAGTAGGGACATCTATCGGAAGGGATTGAGTGAGTGGGGGTGGGGGTTAAGCAGGGAATGGAGGAGGAGGAGAGGCCTTGGTTTGGGCGGAGGGGAGGTGGATTGGTTTCACATAGTCAAGCCTGAAGTTATCACTTACATAGTAAAAACCGTTATTTAGCATACTACTAGAAATTTATGAACACATTTAATTTGAGCTTCGAAGGACCATATTGCTGTTGGCTGGATTTTGAGGATTTTAAAATACTTTTTGCAAATATATTGTGCAAATATCGCAAAATTCTTTTATTATATTAATACTCATCTTTTTTCCACATATGTCACTATTCACAAATATCTTTTTTAACTTTTTTCATTATCTTGTGAAAAATTTGTATGGTCGTGTGAATATTTTTTTTACTATTATGAGAATATTGATGTAAAAAATAGTAAAAACAATTTGCTGATGATATCTGCGGAAGTGCTTAAACAGTAGGTTTTTTATAGCAAGCATTCTTTATGGCTAAAGGACTTATTTATAAAACAACATGAAATTCTCGTATTTCTTTAAATAAAACAGTAATATAAAAAAATTAAAATGTGCTGTGAGCAAGTGAGGGATGGGCACTTTATTCGCTTTAATTGGGAGGTGTCGATAACGGCCACAAATGCGCAGGCTTACCTAATAGCTAACACGCCGAAGGGAAGAAAGACGGCCGAGTGGCACCTGCCGTCTCCCCTCCAAAGGAGGACTTCGTCTCGAAAGACAAAAAAAGAGACGCTTTTGGGGATAATAATAATTGCACGAGATAAAAGCGGGATGGGTAATGGCCATGGTAATGCTCCAGGAGTGCTTTCTCAGTTGGAGGGGGGGGGATATTTTTTATTTGTGTTCTCTAAAGAGGCAATTTTTTCGGAATCTGGAAAAGTAATTTTTAGCAAGGGAGAGTTTGAGCAATAACTAAAGCCTCAATTAAATTACTGCTCCAAGAATTAAGTTAGAGGAGATTAATTCTTTTACCAGAGAGACACTCTATTTTCCCGAAATCAATAAAAAGGCATAAGACATCTCCTAGCATTCATTCCCATCATTTCAACAGCTATCACCTACGCAACACTTAGATGAGACTATTTCCTCCATTCCTAACTCCTCCGTTATCCGTTACAACTCAATCTCTCGGACCACGCACGTAGGGGGGGGGGGGTACAGCACAGGGGTATCAGCTCCCCTTGAAATTTTTTTCCCTCGTGGCGACCGTCCGTCATGCACCTGCTGAGGAGACCACCAGTCTAGGGGCGTCTATCCTATGATACTCCATTTGTCGATATCGTAGTTATATTACATAGCTGATTGCCTAAGAAACTGCCAATAGCTAATGACTAAATTAACTTTCAGCATTATGGAAACGAAATAAATAACTTATTCAGCGAAATGGAAGCTAATTCGATGCGTGCGAATGTATAACAAAATAGCATTATAGGAAAAATCTCCCGAAGTAAATTTCTGGCTTCGAGCCTCTCTTTGACCAATGAGAGACGAGGAAGCGCATAAGAATAGATAATAATGATGACCAAAACACGGCATCAAATAAGGCGACCTGAAGACCCCAGCTGGAATGCATTGCAAACACTTTGCCTCAGATTCAGCGACGATGGGCTCCGAGGAATGTGTCCCACATTATCAATGCTCCGAGGAGTCCTTTGCACCGCCCTATTATAGCGCTTGAGCATGGATTGCAAGCACCTCGATAACTCTCAGTGGCGAGCAATCGAAAGTTTAGGTGCTAAAAGTTCTTCTACCTTCTCTCTCGCTCTCTGCAGCTATTCCCGGTAGGGGTCGCTGTTCCTTACTGGTCCTCTCGGTCCTAGAAATTAATTAATCCCTTAGAATTAAACCCCTCTCCCTCAAATCGTCCTCTAGACACAATCTTCTCTTTGCTATCTTCCGCTCGCTCTCTTCTCCCCTTCCACATTCGAATCTCGAATTCTGCTCCCCTCATACTCCTCATCCCTTTTTAAAATATCTCCAAACCATTGCATTCTTCCTTGAGATAGAGACGCTAAAATTTCCGCCTCAATAATAGCACGAATGTAAATTTTAATCAGCAATGGGAGGGGATGAGTTATTGACGTTTAGTCCTTGGATTACATTTATTCGGAAAACTTTACCACCAAAGTTATGTTCTTTCATTAGGACATCGTCAAGTCTCACTAAGCACACCATTACAATGAAATAACATTAATAAATAACATAAGTGATAAAATATTACTCAAAACTTTTGTAATCACCTTTCATAATTTCATGAGTTCTTATTTATTTCCAAGTAGCAAAAGGACATTGAAAAATGATTTTAAAATTAAAATGTCATAAGATGGGTAAAATAGATTTTTCAAGATTTCAAGTAAATTAAAAATTATGTATTAGGTATGGCTCTTAAATTTCACCATCATGTCGTCCCATTTTGTTGATAACATTCATAAGGATACGTAGGAAGTAATGCCTTATTTTTTGCATGATTTTTTTATCTCGTAGATAAATAATGTGTGATTATTTTTTTCAAAACTATTTCAAAATTATTTTCACTAATACATGTTACAACTATTTCGAAATCATTTTTAAACCATCATATAAATGTGTATAGGCATATGATCTTAGACGTATCATAGTGTTAAAATAAAGAAATGCAGGAGTTCTCATAGCGTCGGGGTGGGATTGAGGTGATCGACATATGTAGCCATACATAAAACAACCGATTGAATCGGAATTGGATTCAAATTGAATTATATCTTGCATATTTTTGAAATGCCGAAATTATTACCTATACGGAGTCACACATAAGTACACGTAAGTGCGAAAAATTACATCATTTGCGTTAATCAAGACATACACCTGCCGAAATGCAAAAGGTGGATAATTTGAACGGTATGTGCACATTGAAAGTGAAATTTGTATATTAAACACATTAAATTTTGGCTAGTTAAAAACTTTATCTCAAAAATGTGTGTGATCAAATTCGATTCTTTCGTCATTTTTCTCCAGAAAAGATTCGTAAAAGATACCAAAAACATTCGTTATTTTGCTTTCAAAGGAAAATATTTTGCGTCGATTTTTTACATCAAAAACATCCATGTAAATGCGGTGTCTTTCCGCATACATAGTGGTTTATGCCGATCGTTTGCACGTACTGAGGTTATTACGGATTACAGATTTTAATACTTAAGATATCGAAAAATTTTAAAAACCTCTGCTTTACCAACCCTGAAAATTACAAGATGATAGTGATTTTTTTTAAAAGCAAGTGGACCACACGGAGTCGACTCCAGACCATCCCAACGGACCTAGATGTCGCATGTTGCTACTGTGCACGCATCTGTCCTAATTGTAGGTAGCCCAGCGATGAGTACAAAGCGATCCATCCATCATCAATATTTGCCTTTTAGTATTCGCCATCGTGAGAACTAGGGTTTAAAATTTATGAATTCAATCGATCATATCATTACGAATATGAATTTCGGTTTCATTCGTAATTATTATATCTTATATCCCCGTGGAGTTCAGATCACTCTGTCCTTCAGCGACATTCGTGGCGGCTTTCGAAAGCTCAATTAAATGCGCAGTCGGTGACTACACGTCCATAGGAAAACCGGTGAACCCACCATTCCAATAGCCGTGCTTTCAAATGCGCAGTGGAAACGAGACACCTTGGGCGGGCTCGCAAGGATACACTCCTGGGGCAGGGACTGTAAGCGCTAGCTTTTCTCCTCTGCACCCAGAAGGGGAAGGGCGGGAAGGAACAAGGAAGGAGGCGCCGCCGCGATAGGAGCCCGACGACGCCTCCTGGGAGGGGATAGGGAAGGAAGGGAGGGGACGAGGAATCCCGCACCGTCACAGAGGCGGGCGGGTCCTACTACTAACGAAACGAAGCTTACGCAATTAATGTTCTAACAATCTTGGAGGACAATTCTATGAGGAAGAATGATCAAATCGTTAGATTTTCAAATGCGCAGTACGCCACCAAAAAAAAATAAAAAAAAACAAAAGACGGTCGCTATGGAGAGGGAGGGATGCTTCGTCATCTCAAGAGATTGGACGGGAGACTGGCCAAACTAACGGAAAAAAGGGTCGCTCCGATGAAAAAGTGCAGAAGAAGTCTTGAAGAACAGCAAAAGGCTGTTAAGAAAACGAACGGAGGGAGAGGGATGAAGGGGTGGGGTGGGTGGGGGTGGAAGGGAGAGAATAGAGGAGAGGGATGGATGCGATATGCTCAGAGGTTGGATCACGCCCCACTACAGTGAAGGGTGACTTATTTCCGGAGATGTTTGCCAATGCCAAAGGGTTGCTGACGGAAAAATATGTTAAAGTGTGTGGAGATGGAGGATATAGAGAGAGAGAGAGAAGGGTGGAGAGGTGCTGCCTCGCCTCGGCTGCATTGACGAAGTGCTCAGAGTCAAGAAGTCGGAAGGAGTGATTGGAGGACAAATAAAAACCTAAATAGAAACGTGCTCTGGGTGTAGAGAAAGCTTTGGCAAATATCATTTATGCGTGTCGGCTTCAAAGGGGACGCCTTCCAAGGGGAGGCACAAGGTATAAACGGATGCGAGATGCATCCATCACAACCACGGAGTAATATCGACGTCATATCCAGGGGCGGAGGGGAATCCCTGCCAGAGCCCGGGGGCGAGGCATTTGCTATACCTGTGCTATACATTTGCGCTGCGAACGCGCTGTTCGTGCGCGAGTATTCCCTAATTTTTCAGCTCTTAGTTTTTATGAAAGTTTAAAGACTTTTAAGGCAGAAAATCACAAAATTATTGAATTTTCGCTAATACTTCAGAAGAACTTAAAAGAATGTTTCTTGAATTTCTAAATTAAATTGTTTTGTTTATCACAAAAATATGATCGCTTAAATGTGTCCTTTCACTTTGTCTTTAAGGAGTTTGGAGATTTTCACGAGGGTGCCATTTGACCACGTTGCCACGGCAACTCTTCGGTGATCAATCCACTTCTGAGAATGCCTATTGATAACATGCCGAAGGGAGTTTTCATATCACTAATCACTTTAATTCCTCGATATGCCGATTTTAACGTCTCTGAGCTAACTGTAATACACTTCAAAGCTTTCAATATTTCAAACACATCAAAATTGCAATATTTATGTGTATCAGTAATACAGTTCTTTGAGATTTTTTATGCAGTGAAAAAATCGGTGTTTGATGAATTTCGCTGCCTTCATTTGTATTCACGGATTATATGATGCGTCGTTGGATACCATATGCTAACTTTGTATTCGACATGCGGCATGCTGACGAATGCGAACTACCAACTCTCTCTCTCACACACACGTTTTCATCCAAAAACCCTCCCATTTACATTGATCATGAATAAGAAAGCCTTGTGGCGTACTTAAATTATGCAAAATCAACAGCTAATTAAGCCCCAGCTTTTCCTGAAGCATTTGCTATTTGGTGAATGACCTGTAAATAAGAGTAGATACTAAAGCAGACAAGTAAATATGAATAAATATCATAATCAAAGCCTTTCACTTTATTTGAAGAGACGATTAATTGGACCTGAATGTACCCATAAGCATCCTTCCTTCTCTCGACAACTAAACAGCTTTCCAGAAAAATTATTCCCCCTGTGTTTGGGATTAGCGCCTCTCCATATTTTGGTGGATTTAAAGAAATATTCACAGAGTTTTCCTTGGTGTTAAATGGAGCAGAAATATTTTTCAATGTACAGTAACGGATCCAAAACAATTGCTAAACCGAACCTCCAAGTATGTTGGCAAGGGTCCAAGGATTATAGGACGATTTGCTTAAAGCATGTAACTTCAGGCTAATTGGAAATTTGAACATAACTTAGAGGTGATAATTTCATGAAATTTTCCGTGTTCACGAGGTGGGAAGAAAATGGTGTGGCTACTATAAGAACTCGAACCCGTTGAGTTCGCCAAATATTGCTTAAGAGAACCGGGTCGATGTTTGGAACAAATACCACTGAGGCAGAGTATAAGACATACCGCAATAAGACATCTATGCTTACACTAAGCGTGATAGAAGAAGACATACCGCAATTATTTCCCGGGCCATTACTTATACCTTGCCTTTTTCCAGCGCACTGAACGATACTTGAACCACGACATACATCATCTGTTGCCAGCCTCAAGTCATCACCACAACATGCATCAAGAAAATGGAGTGCAACTTACTCCGCGAGCTAATGAAATTCACGAGACCATTCACGCATCAGACAGCCCATCTACATGTATGTACAGAATGCTGTACATTTACAAATCTACAAGTAGATATGTAAATGTAAGCATCCCAACTCTGCCCCGTAAACCTCCCGAGTGATTTACGACTATCCAACTAGAGGGCCTCGACGCAGAATGTTATTCAGCTGCATTGGTCTCGGACACTGCGTATAGATAAACCACAGAACACCCCCTCCATATGCACTCGGGTCTTTCTCCCACAATCGTACAAAATTATGTCCATAGACTGCCATAGATAAACAAAAACTGGTAAATCAAAAATGAAGTGGCTTATTATTTTGTGTACCCTTTTGCTAATTTTAGCGATATATTAGCAAAGAAAAAATTATATTCCCCAAATTTAATGTACACAGACTAAGATTCGTCATTTCAATTGTATTAACAACCGTTATTAAATAATTTATTATAAAATCTATGATTAAACGAGTTACAACAATATAAACATTCCAAAACAGTCTTTTTGGGTTTCTTTATTTCATAATACTTTTTAAAATAAAAAAAACATTTGCCCTGCCGAAAAGGCAATGTCCGCGGAGACACAGAAAAAAGGAGGAATTATTCATCGGCATGGTGGCAGCCTTGAACAACCAGTGTGTAGAGAAAGATATTGTCAGCTATATTGGGTGTTTTGAGTTTATACTTGCTTTAGTGAAAGTTTGAACGCTGGAAGAAAAATTTTGGCTCAGTTTTTTGAAAGAACCAAGATAATCAGTCACGTCCGTGGACAGGTTAATAATTAGTAAAAGCAAAATATTTTATTAATTACCATTGATATATATTTTGTAGCTATAAAATGCAATTTCAATATAGTAAGGACAGTGCCCTAACTTAAATAAAGTCCCAACTATAACTTAATTTAGAGGAAATCGTCATGTCCGTGGACATTATGTCCGTGAAATCTGTAGTCGGGTATTTTGAGGAGGCGATCGACAGCTTAGGTCATTTGCGCCATGAGGGAAGGGTATGGAAGGAAGTGTGGAGAGAAACCCGGCGTCGGCATTAGCCTGCTCTTAACGAAAGGCGCCAAGGGGACCACGGCTTTACGTCCCATCCGACGGACGGAGTGTTGCGCTTGAAATGTCCTCCACACAACATTCAAGCAGGGATCGGGCAGTCTTTGAAAATTCTCTGCCGCTGCCGGGATTTGAACCCGAGCCCGCTGGAATCTGTAGTCCATGGACATGACAGATGGTAACGGACATGATGATTCCTACACCATGACTAGTTACAGAATGTCCAATGACAAATTTAAAAAAAAAATTCTCGTGAGTAAACACAATATTCCTCTTCTGCTATGCCCGTGGACACATTCATATATCGTGTCCGTAGACAGCACAAGAGTAAAAATTTAAAAAAATGTAAATATTAGTAACGATCTCTATCACTTACGTCATAAGATTGTATGATTGACTAAGTGTAATTACACAATTTTGGTTCTCAATAAACAAATATTAATTTTTTTCAATTTGGCCTGTAGAAAATGTACGTTTTTTGATATTGACCCACTCATTGTAGTTACTGAATTTTCGAAGTGATTGCACGGATTCGCTCTGGATATCTTCTGGGAGATGTGTCACTCAATGACTTTTTTAACAATTATGCTGATATCTGATGACATTGAACACAAGCGTTACATTAGAAGAAAGAGAAGATAATGAAGAAGAATTTTCACTAATCGGAAAATTCATTATCCCCTTTAAAGCAATGACAATGTATTTTAACGCCGAAAACACTGATATTAAATAAAGAGATTTGCTAAAATTAGTTCTCCTTTGAAAAAAAAACAAGATCATCAAAGCATGAATGGAAAATATTGCACAATGAAATAGAGGGCTTAAATAAGAATTTTGTTTTTGATTCATCATTTCCTAACATCCATATATACCTATAATTTACATTTTCAAAATCTTTTTCTCTCTAAGTCACCAAATACGTCATGAGCTCATTTTTAAGTATTCTGTTCCATTGTCAATCGAAACACTCCAAAGAGTTCCAAACTACTTATAGAGCAAATGAGCCTATCGTCATCTTTTTCTTCAGAATCAAGGGACTTTTTTCATTATCAGCTTCGCAGAAGTTCAAAAAGTTTATTTCCTTTCTTTAAAATATATGTGTTTAGGATAAATTTCGAAACTGTGATAAATTTCGTTTTCGTCATTACTGTAAAATTCGTAACCGATCCTTGGAATTCACACTGTTGTTTACGCTACCTTTGGCTCTTTTTATGAGAATAAGCCTTTTTAACCAAACTTTTGACAGTTTAATCTCGCACAAATGCTTCATTAGGATTTATAATTGCAAAATGATCGATCGATAGGTCAATGAGTATGTTTTGGGAACAGTCGGAGAGAAGACGAGCCTTATAAAAACTTTAAGATGAAGACGGAAGAGCTAAATTGGATATATATTGCGGCATGGTGTCCTAAAAATCTTTGGGAGGCAAGTGGAAGGTAAGAAAGGAAATGAAAGACATCGAATACATATATGTGGAATAGGTGAAGGAGGATTGTGAAAGAAAAGAAATATGAAGCTGTGAAAAGATTATTTGACGGGAGAACTGAGCAGAGAATGAGGCCAAAACGATCTTAAATACTTGAAAATTAATAAAACTCCGTCCCAAAATTCCAGATTTTTGATGTTCCCTTAATATTCCTGAGAGGAATTCATATTCCATTGTTGGCCAACAAAAGGCCGACGGGTACTGTTACCAAGCCTACTTATGTTTATTCTGCGAGAATTTCACACACATTTCATTTGATTTTTCTTTAAATTCAAAGTTAACTTTTTACTGCTATAACAGCCTGTCCTACAACTTATTTCTCTTTCGCGTATTACCAAGATTAGTGCTGTTCATTCCGGAGTTCCCAAAATCATGGAGACATCCTTCAACAAAATGTAACTTTTAATTCCTTTGTTGCGTTCACAGGTTTTTTTCTTGATTTAAATCTAATAAAAACAAATTTAAGTGCATTTTTACAAATTAACATGCAAAAATGTCTCATAGTCATGGTCATACGGATATTTTTATTGTTTCTGTGGATCTTTTGTTGCTGACGGGCACTCATGAGGTCGAAAATTACAATCCAAACCCTTGTGTCAAATTTTATTCGAATGAATAATTCTATTGGAATTTTCATCATCGTTGACACAAACTATTATTTAACGTTGACATCCATCTCAAAATTGTGGCATATAGATAATCATGCCTTTCCATAATTTCTATTAGTTTCTTTTGTCTCATTAAAACTATACATTGTTTTCGTTATCAATGTTGCTGTTAACTCTTCCAAGTGCACATAAAATATTTTGGCATATTCTACGCAATAGCTTAACCTTTATATTTGAATTCAGTTTTTTTGTCCTCACTAATATCAATACAAAAATGAAATATCTATACCGTGAATACTTATGCCTTGCAGTAGATGATTGTGAAAGTAGAGGACTTCAATTGGTTGTGCCTCCAAATATTTGTTTAAGATACTTATTTCAATCTATTAAATACATTAAAAACCAATAGCTATTCTGCTAATGGATTTCACGAAATATCCACAGCCACTTAAAATGCAAGGCAATATGCTTTCGTCGAGATATCGGACGTTCCTCGGAAGATAGTGTGTTACTAATTTATAATAAATATACAGCTGACGTTATTATTTATCATAGTATTTCGCCTAGTGTGAACAGCTCCTCTCATAAATACCTCTCATAAATCGCACTCCTTTCATAGCACAACCGTCACACGCCTATTGAGGCTGCATTCGGACAGAAGATGTAGTTATATGACTATAAATTCGTGAAATTCGTGAAAACTTATCCTGTGTTTCTGTGTTTCCATGACCATATTTCGATCCATTCATTAAAGAGGCAATTGCACTGCCACTCCATCAACGTCCATTAATTCTGGGCGATTCATATCCTTGATTACCGGAAAGGAACCAAAAAAAGAAGAATAACGGCGAATTTAAGCGTGAGTGAGAAGGGCTTATCAAGATGGATCGCCCGCAAAGCGGCTTTTTATTCTGAACTCGATCAATCCACTTGAGTTGCTGCAAAGCGTCCCTTCCCTGAATTGCATATTAGCAAGCCCTCCTCCTCCCCCCCTCCACCCAATGGCTGATATTTCCATCGCCCTGCCAACTCTTAAACCTCACCGCCATAACTGCGCCCATACATCTTCCAATAAACCTCTTTACAACCTTTCTCTCCCCTGAATTCCCCAGCCACTATTTCTCAAACTTTCTGACTTTTTCCGTGTTTTTTTGCTATTGCATGCTTATTTGTTTTTTTTTTCTTTAGAATTTTCAGCATTCAATATTTGTTTGTGTATAGCCACTGGCGAAGGTAAAACTGAATGCACGCGTGGTCGAGTCCTAATTGGAGTTGTTTTTTCCAGAGAGTAACTCTTCTAGATGAGTCTGTAAGGTGACACATGAGCATGCTTCCGTTTTCTTCATCATATGTCTACAATCCTAAGACCTGTGCTAAGGTCCTGTGCGACCAATAGTATCACATGTCACTGCCCCAACGCACAAACTTGCAACAAAATTAAATATTATCTTAAGAGATTTATCTGGTTTTGAATCTAAAAGGAGTATCATCAATTCTGTTGACCTTACCAAGAAATTATCTCATTTGACTGTTCCGCCTAATGGCAAACTGATATCCTTCGATGTCTCTAATCTGTTTACCTCTGTACCCGCTAAAGAAGCCACTCGCATTGCAGTGGATTTGGTTAAAGCCCGCTCCGGTGATACCAGACTATCTGTTGAACTGAACATGCTTTTAAATCTATGCTGCAAAGCGTCCCTTCCCTGAATTGCATATTAGCAAGCCCTCCTCCTCCCCCCCTCCACCATATGTCTACCACCTTCATCATATGTCTACAATCCTAAGACCTGTGCTAAGGTCCTGTGCGACCAATAGTATCACATGTCACTGCCCCTACGCACAAACTTGCAACAAAATTAAATATTATCTTAAGAGATTTATCTGGTTTTAAATCTAAAAGGAGTATCATCAATTCTGTTGACATTACCAAGAAATTGTCTAATTTGACTGTTCCGCCTAATGGCAAACAGATATCCTTCGATGTCTCTAATCTGTTTACCTCTGTACCCGCTAAAGAAGCCACTTGCATTGCAGTGGATTTGGTTAAAGCCCGCTCCGGTGATACCAGACTATCTGTTGAACTGAACATGCTTTTAAATCTATGTATTTCACAAAACTATTTTATTTTTGACAACAAATTATATAAATCAAATCATGGTTTGGCTATGGGATCACCAATTTCACCTGTATTAGCAGAGATTTTTATGGACTTCTTGGAAGATAATCTTTTTAAATCCAATGACGTGTTAATAAAAAATGTTAGTTACCGGTATCGTTATGTTGACGACATTTTATGCTTGTGGACAGGTAGTTTCCGACAACTAGACAGATTTTTAGACCTCTTGAATAGCCTTCACGATTCCATTCATTTCTCTATGGAAATTGGGGGCAATACGTTGAATTTTTTAGACTTGACAATAGATATTAACTCCGGTACACATGAATTTTCAATTTTTAGGAAGCACACTTACAGTGATGTTGTCATACCCAACGATTCCTGCCATCATCACACACATAAAATGTCGGCATTTCACTCCTTAATACACCGCTTGGTCGCCATTCCCATGTCAAATGAAAATTTTAAAAAAGAACTATCCACTATAAAGTTAATTGCTGTTCAAAACGGGTATAAATCTATTACTATTGACAAAATCCTTAATAGGAAACTTAAAAAGCACGCAATGAAGACCGTCACAACCTTACCCTCAACATCTCCTAACAGTGATAGCCCCGTAACATCTTGGGGGAAAATACCATTCCTTGGCCCCCTATCTTATCGTGTGACTGGTATGTTCCCAAAAGATAAATTAAGATTAACATTTTATAATATGACAACTGTTGGCAATTTTTTATTTAATTCAAAACCAAAATTTATTGACACGGACCAAAGCGGTGTGTATAAATTGTATTGCAATATGCCTAATTGTAATTCTGTGTATATTGGTCAGACCGGACGTGCCATAAGCACTAGGACAAATGAACATATGAAGTGTTGGGTAAGAGGCGATTCACCCTCTAATTTTGCCAAACATCTGTTAGACTGCAACCATAGCAGTGATTTCAATGTCAAGGTTCTCCACAATGTGTGTAAAGGTAAAAAGATGGATTTTCTTGAGCAGTTAGAAATTTTAAGAGCATGTCGAAACAAAAATGCACGGGTGGTTAACGACGTTTTGTACCCCTCCCACTCCTCCCCTTTATTATCAGTCCTGCTGGACTCGGCAAGTAAACCCACTGACCTTGAGGAAACTATTCCTCGTTAGCTTTTCCCCTCCCACCATCACCACCTCCTCCCTGTCTTAACCCCCCTCTCCCTAAGGTATATATAAGCTCGCAAAATTTTTGTATATTCACCTTGATAATGACAGTGTGTACTGCCGAAACCTGGGTCGGTATTAAAAACTCTTGTGGAACATACAAAAGTGTATTTTCATTATGTTTCCTGTCAACAAGTTCCACCAAATATCGCCTTCCAACCTTAAGCCAATCCTAAGATTGTTTTGACGCAGCTCTCCATTCCTCTCTTCCATCTGCTAATTTATAAAGCTGGACTCATCGGGATGATAATGTGGTGGTTTCTTCTTGCCTTCCGCATCGCAGTACTACAGCCGTTGAATTAAATGCAACCACGTCGTCCTTTGTCCACAACCATCTACTCTACAAATAAACTCGTTTATATCGCAGCTAATCCTTTTATCTAGAGGTCCACCAACCAACCGCAACCCGATGGACGCACTCGGTGGCTTTAAGCTCAGCTGCGAGGCTTTTGATTTGTGAGCCAATTTTGTTGCATTCTGTGCTCTGACTCACTGCATTAATAGCCCAATCCTTCGACGCGTTCGTTGCGGAGATGAATCTCCCTTCCCTGGTACAGGCGGCGGGGAGACCCATCGGGTCACCGAAAATACACTTTATTTTCCACGGTGTGACCCACCTGTGTCTTGAGAATGTGGCGCATGACTGGCTCCATGACTCGTGGGCGATAATTTCGGGGCTTTTGCAGCCTCAGCGTTAGACTCAGATCTGGAGCGCCACCCAGGTGGCGCCAATCCCATTTTTTAAGTTTAATTGCAAAAGTCCATTCTGAAATGTCGTCGGGGGGTAGGGTGGGGTATCACATGAAATCTATACGTTCTTCGCAAAATTGCTCCCCCTCTGATCATAATTGGATCTCCATTTTACATGACGCCACACGGTTTGGCGAGAGGATTGAGACGCAAAGGAAATATAGAATAGCCCACCAGTGTCGGCCATGTCAGGGAAATTAAGACCAGAATTTTATAACGGACTAGCGCTGAAAATAGCGTAATGAGTAGCTAGCTTAGACTGCTTATAGCCATAATCGCATTCTATTTTCTTCATACACTACCTTTTATGAGGTCTCATGAAATTATTACATGCCACATAGGTTGAGTTAGCCTCTGGCGTTGATGTCAAGAAGACCATACCTAATGTTCTATTGAGATACTCAACTTCCCTTTCACCAAGGATAATTCACATTTATAATTTACAGCCCTTCCATGTTTTTTTAATATATTTTATGTCAAGGAATTCTTTTTCTTAATGTACATAGCTTCCCTCTTTTTAATAAATTTTTGTTTATTTAAAAATAATACTGATCTGAGATAATGTCAGTAATTACTAATGTTTGGTTATTTCTGGTATTTAATCTCACTCAGAATGCTGGAAAATTGATCATTTCACGTTTATAATTAGTAACCTACCGTTCAATTAGCTTGGTGTAAACGTCATACTCTACAGCTGCTGCTGATGAAAGTATTCTGCAACCAGTGGTATTAGGATATTATGATTCTCGAGACTCTTTACAGCAATGCGCAAATATTTTACGGCAGGTGCCACTCAATCCAATATCTTGCACCATCGCTATCCTCGTCCTTCGTAACCGCAACAAAATCTTTTTTTATTTTGATCGTCACTCACGTGCATGTCCTTGTCCATACAATCACGGAATAAGTGAAATTGCTGTGGCACAATGGAATCATCGTTACGTTCAGCGAAAGTGGAGTGCTATCGCCTAAAATCATTCGCAAAATTCGGCGCTCGCACTAAAAAAATAAATTTCTCTTTGCCGTGAGTGGAATGAAAGAGAAAGTTTTCAAGAGAGAATTCCTCAGTTCACTGCTCCATCATCGTTTATGCGGAGGGAGCAGTTCAACTATTTCACTTGATCTTCTTTCGCATTTGATCTGTGCGGAGGAAACTTATTTATTATCCGACCGAAAGATTTAATCCAACGGCGTAAAAAGTTTTATTTGCTACTCTCACGATGCCTTGACTGCCGATTTCTCCGAACGGGGGAATATTCATTCATTCTCGCTTTAGAGTCGAGGCGGGCGCTAACCCTTTTCCTCTTCATCAATAACCAATAACGCGTAGGGCGCCTCTTTGCGAGGAAATTCAGACCTCCTTTAACGCCACCCATATAAACCTCTGTGTCCTAGATTTTTATCGCCCCCCCACCCCCCACCCCCTCCTCCTTTTCCACGGCACGTTTTCCCAATTGAAGCGATTCACGATGGCGGCGCCAGTTCCCATGGTGATCATCGAATCGCTCACGAGAAATCGGAAGATTTCTTCCGTTCAAGACGAACAAAGTGGATGTGCATAAAACTGAGCTCAAAATGAGACCTAAGATTAAATGGCATTATCCCTATTTTAACAGTAACTTTATATCCTCTTGGTGATAAATTACTCACCTAAATCTTAGTATATCTATTAGAATGCTGTTGAATTCTCCTCAGCTTCTGTAGAGATCTGTGAATAGAAAATTCCAGTTTAATATTTCACAGTATATTCTCTTCGTCTAAATTTGCTATTTTGCTGCAGTCATACCTCAGAGTATCTTACTCGGAGAGTCATTCAAACAATCACCATTGTGAGTCCTTAGCAATTCAAAACAAGTATCCAAGGTGTTACTGATTTTAAAGTACATAATTGGTATTTTAATATCAATATACATTTCAATGTAATTTTTAACAATATTATCCTGGAAACTTCAGGGTAATAAACCAATTTGATGCTATATTATTTATTTTTATATATAAACCCCGTGTTTCAAATAAATCAATTAATTTGATAAAATACTGAAGTAATAACATTGATAAAGAGATGAGACCAATGTAACCCCCTATTGAGTGAAAGTAAAACTAAAAACGGTCGATTTCTCACGGCTCTATTCGGTACTACCTCGACCGGTGTCCACACTTCCGCGTCATTATTAAGACAAACTGCCCTTAGGAGTCCTTAAAATTAGTTATTCACGGACATTAAATGAATTATATGTTGAACGAATTAGACTGGGAGCCTGTATTGACTCGGAGGCTGCAAGCTAGGCTTAGATTGCTTGAGAAATTAGGAATAGATATCTTTCAGAGCTACATGGAGAACATACTACAAGAGCACCACTATATTTCCAGGCACGGCAGAAGCGATAAGTCAAAGGAGATATTTAGCCGAGCGGTTAGATGTGGGAATGCGTTTTCCCCCGAACCATAAAGGACCTTAATAAATGCTAGGCGGAACTTCGTTAGGGCATTTTCTTTTCTTTACTGGCTTGCTAATACCCTTGCCATACGCATATTGAGGCGGCTTGAGGAGTAATATTTAGGTGCATGTCCTCTTCATTATGATACCGGAATTTTGAACCTGGTAGAAGTTGTACAGAATAGCACTGGGTGAAATAGGCAAAGCTATCAATATACTTTTTTTCCATGAGCACATCATACAAAATTAAGTCTCAAACAGTTTAAGATCTAGAGTGTGCATATTTTGATATGATTAGTCAAATTTGGAGACTAAAAAGGCGTCAGCAGGAAAGAGTGGTCCCTTGGGACTCATTCGAGCTCTCTAAGGCTTCGTTAGAGCTTTAAACGGAGTCGTCTACAAACCACTTAAATGTCACAGCGCTACGGCATGTCGCATTTTATCGCTTCAAATGCTTCTTATTGTGAAGTGGATTATTAACTAGTGACCTCAAATAGTTACTTAATTATCTTATTTTCAAACAACATTTCGCATAATTCACAACAGAGGGTATAGCAAAAAAAACTGTGGCGAATTAATCGTGTTCACCAATTTTCAAAAATATGACCGTATTTTCACCTAGAATGATTGGTAATTATAAAATTTTGAGCTGAAAATATACATAATCATTAATATCAAACGAAATAAAATACCCACCACACGACCAGTTGCGTAAAATGGAATGAAGCAAACAAAATTGCAGTAATTATTCGAAAAGGGTACGCTTTCCTCAAAATTTCTTGCGTTATATTTTATAGCAGAGAGAAATAATTAATCAGGAATGTGGGTCATCACATCTAAATTTAATTTATTTTACCGGTAAAGTCTATTTTTAAATACCGTAAAAAAGCAACAAAATAATAATATTTATTGGCACTAACCTGCCATGTGAACGAATAATTGAAGGTACTTATTGAACGCAATGAATGATGGTCAATGGGTAATTGCCTCAAAATAAAAACGAATTTTCAAAATAATTAGGCAGTGCAATAAACACCACCAGGCAGAGGATAATATCCAACGTAGAAAGACACGGTCAATTCTATGCTTTAAGCTTTATTACAATTGATTGTTTCGTTCGGAAGATAGAGCTCTTCAAACTCACGTACATTCGCTATTTTTTCGCACGCTGTAAATGTTAGAATGGCCCATTGATGATTTTTCAATTTTCTTTCAGGACACCCCCTCATGTTATGACAAATGGTGTAAAACATATCCTGTAAAATATTATTGCAATTGAATAAAGGGAAGACGTGCCGCATCGCACTCAAAGTTGAGAAAGTTTGGCATTTTTGGGTGTTTTTCGGATATGAATGGCGATGAGAAGGCGCTGGTATTTTTCAACTGATTTTATGTGATAACCAACAATACATTGGACATTATAAATGCTGCGTCTAAACTTTTTTTCCAATTGTGACCTTTGGTTCCCGAGATACGGCCCCAGGAGTGAGCGCGTGCCATCCCAGACAGACATTATGGGTGGCACGCGGGTTGCATACGCCCAATTTTTGTTTAACATTCTCACCCGTCGTAAAGCCATAAAATTCTTTATATAAACTTTAATATTCGTCAATATAATCTTGAATGCCATATTTATCGCTGTTTATTGCCAAAACGGGCTAGTATTTGGGCTTAGTGATTTATTATCCATAGGTTTTGAAATATTTAAAACAGAGGAACATTAGTGCCCCAAGACTTCTTGAACTTTGCGTCGAAGACCCATTTTCAAACCAGCTTGTATATGTAGTGCCGGCATGTTAGAAGTAAAGTGTCCTTTTTGAGAAGCTGCTCTAATAAGGCGCATGCGCCACTGAGTCTCCCAATGTTGGTCGCAGTTTTATCGCATCAGAATGCTTGGGCATTTTCATGTTGGTTCCACTCCTTCAGCATCTGATTCACGGCAACGGCGTGGTATTTTTCACTTCCTGATTGTGAAATTGTAACCCTAAGTAGATGCTTAGCTCCCTGACTGGTGATTATGGCAGTGAGCCTATCCATCAGTTCTTTGCCCATCAACGCTGGAAGCAATTTTCCGTCCCAGTTGATGGTAACTGCATCCAGCACCTCTAATACGAATACTGTGAGTGGTTTTGCTGCGTACTCCTCCTCTAAACGCTAGCGACCGTGACGGATAGATGAGCGATTCATAAAAATTCGTCAATATTTTAATAAAATGCTTTCACAGCTGCTCCCAAAATTTGAATAGTATCCTTGTCCCTCACTTGGCTTTTAACAATAACTGCGACAAGTCCCGTAGTGATCAGGTCTCTTTGAGCCCGCTTTACTGTCGAGCTGTAGGAATAACTGGTGGCAATGTTCTCTGCTCTTCCTCGAAAACATTTGGACCCATTGCATTCGTCAATGCTGTCCTCTGAAGATGTCAGGGGGGACGGTTCAAGTATATTTAGGAAAATTTGCAAACTTTATATGACTAAGAGTAACGAACAGCAATTTAGGTCTACATTTGCATATTGTGATTACTTTTTAACAGAAACTGTTTCGCATTGCGAATTAAAGATTGTTTTACGTCAGGTTTAAATTTAAAAAATTATTATCTTTTACACCGTCGTCTTTAGACAGTCGCAGTCGTAATTACTATTGCTAGAGTCACAGAATAGCCTTGCTTTCTCTGCGTCTTAAAGATTTATACAGTTCTAAAAATACAGTACACATATTATATGGGCCTATTTGCCATACACCCAAGTAGCCATAAATTTGAGTTGCTGTAAATGTGGAGAGAAATGAGCGTTTCCTGTGTTGGTATTTTATTCTCAATTCGCACGCATCGGGAAACCATTTATTTCAATAAAATCAAGAATTAGATCAAAAATATATTATACCATCATTATTAAGCTTGCATAAAGCTGACATTTACATTCATCGCTAGTTACTAATGATCTTGTAGGTAGATGTACTGCGGGTAGTCGCCAAACACAAGGGAAAATAATTTCGGGGTGGGAGGTTGAACTCCAAAATCTTCTTGCATGGTATTTGAAGGAGGCGATCGACAGCCAAGACTATTTGCGTAATTAGTAGGGTGTTTAAGGAAGGTTGGAGAGAAACCCGGCGCGGCATCGGAATTAACCTGCTATTAACTAGAGGCTCAAGGGGATCTGCATACTATTCCGCAAGCCGCCTCAAAAGGCGCGGGACATCACTTGTTTATGAATAAATAGAAAATTCGCATACAAAGTCTCGCGTAGCATTTATTTTATTCCTTCAGCGTTCGGAGGGGAAAAATGCCCAGTTCTATCAGTTCGGCAAATTAATCACTGTTTATTTACCATATCTGTCGAACCTGGAAATATAGTGAGATTCTGTCGTAATACGATGTCTTCCGTGTCGCTCTCTAAGGTATATTATCCTAATTTCTCAAGCAATATACACATGGCAAGCACGCAGCCTCTGATTCTCTCGCGGCTCCCACTCTTATCCGTTTAACAAATGCTTTCGTTTAGCTGTTTTTGATGGAGTACCTCATTGCCTTCTACTGCTGCAGCATTCGGTGGTCCTGCCGGTGTGGCTGAGGGGTGAAGCACGGCGCCTATATTCTCGTCTCTTCGTTCCCGCGATTCGCCCCCTCCGTCTCTCCTTTCGACCGCACCCGGAGCAGATAGGGGGAGTGAGGAAGGTGGGGTAGGCTATACCCTTGGTAGAAACACCACCCCCCAAGGTCCTCACCGCCCCCTACAATGTGTGTACACCCTGGATCACAGGCCCCACGGCGGGAGCAATCCAATTGCGGTGTACCGCAATCCCTCCCACCCTCTGCGCCGTCGCTCTGCGGCGTTGGCGGTTTGCCGGATTCCAGGAAGGGACGCGAGGCACTCCAGCGCCTCTCCACGGTGGTCGCCCCAACTAGCCTCTCCTAGCTGCCTCGCTTACCTGTCGCCGAAATTCACTGCCGCCAATATTACCAAATGGAGGATAATCCAGCCCAGCCACTATTTTGTGTTGTCACCCACCGCGCGCGTTTAACTGGGTTCAAATAAGCCGCTATTCACGTCGCCGACGACCGAACGATCTGAATTTCACGGAGAAGAAGTATAATATTAATAGTGTTAACCGATATTTATCATGCTATGAGGCTAGAAGCCATCGACTAAAAATATAATTTTTTGATGAATTTCCGCCGATGTCCATTGCTGTGGTTGCAGGGGACAAATCAGTCGGGATTTACATTTTGAGATTGAAATGAGTGTCCCAACGTTCCCGTTTATTCCCGTGATTCACTTTAACGTTTTTTTTTTTTGTTTTTATTCCACTCACTTATAGTATCCCACATAATCTCTCATGTAAAGCAGCGCCCCCCGACCGATTGACTGATTCTCTCACTCGACAACCTACAGCCCAAACTACGATAAGATACAGCTACGTCATCATCAGGATATATTCCTTGTGACATCCTTAGGTGCATTAAATTCAAAGGCTTTTTGCGAAAAAACAATTTTTAGCGTTGTGTAATCCCACGAATTATAAAATTTAGGCTCCTATAAGAAAACATTGAATTTGGTGCAGACATTTTTCCTTTGGGTCTTTTAAATAATATCACTGTCAGGTTAGGTCCAAATTTATATCAATATCCGGATATATGAGAAGAGCTGTAAATATTTTGAGAAACAATTGTTGTGCCTGTTTTTACACCACTGTAGTAACTTTCCCTCCCTTAGGCAAATGTTGGATTCCCTGCACATCTTGTATCTTTTGTATTTTTTAATCATTTCCACTTGAAATAATTGGTGCTAATCTATACCATTAGGTGAGGAAATGAATTCTGTATTAAATTATTTTGTGGAATTTGTCCATCCGCTTATATCCGAATTTCTACTAATTCGTTCCATTCCAATGTTATGAATTAATCATACTAATCTTGCGTAGACATGCGTTCAAAGCATATACGTACCATAGTGAGCCGTCGTTAAAACATGCCGTAATAATCCACAGGGAAGAATGACGCCTCGGCAGCTTAACTGGCTAAAGCACTCGACCGGAAATCGGGGGATCCGGGTTCGAATCCCGGTCAAGGCGAATGATTTTTTCTCTGTGGATCTTTCGCACAAATGCCGTAATAAGTTAATCTCTGCTTCAATGATTATGCTTAAATCCAAGTAAATTTATTCACTCTCCGTTGAACTCAACGTTTAAAACTCGTTAGTTTATTCCTTTGCAATTGATTCATTGACCATTTGTTTTCTTCCTGCCGTTTTATCTGCAGATTGAAAACTAAAGCAGTCCATTTATTCTCCGTTTTTAGATCCGTCATCCACTTCTTGAACTATCGGGGGCGAAAAATCTACGGCTCTAACACCTTCGTAGACAGGTTGATAATGTCACGAGCTAATGCCTAATGAGTGCGCGGCCTCTCCTCAGCTTCTCCTCGCACTCCCCAGGGATGTTGACAACGATATCGCTCCCTTTTGAACGATTCCCTCGCGCCAATGAAACATTCCCCCTCCACGATTAAATGAACCAGAACTTTAGTGATGTCACTAACTCGGCCAGGGCTGAATTAAGGCCTTTATTTGCGAAAAGGGTTCACTGCTTATCTTTGCGCGCTTTGTTGGTATGCAAGAACCTTGTCCAAATATGCGTCTGAGGTATGATATGAGTATAAAAATGGCTTTTAGGTTTTCATAAATAATTTTTAATAATATTTGTCAAGCATGTGGAATGGAAGCTTTAACTGGGAAGCAACCTCAAAGATCGTCATCTGGTTAAAATGTTTTGTAAAAATTACGCCCTTCGTATATTAATAAAGGTTACCACCTCCTGCCCCTCAATCCACCACTTTTAAGAGGTCAGCAACTTTGGCGTTTTCTTACTTTAAACCTTCGAGAGCATATCTGAATGGGAAACATTTTCCTGCTATCGTCTTTCCCTTCCATCGACCGGATCATTCTGATTCATTGCGATTTCGGGACTGATCAAACGACCCCATTGGGTAAGTGCTATTATAAATCACTGAGGAAACTCAAAGAAATGCAATTTCTACTGGAGCACATTTTTCAGATTTTTGAAAGTAGTCAGGGCATTGGTATTGTGGAGCGCTGAAAGAGCGGCAACTGCAAACCCTTCGAAGCCAAGGAGACGATAGGCATCGTGTGTAAATGAAATGGGGATCCGTTCCGGCGAGGGACATTTCCCCTCTAATCCCCAATATCTTCCCTGCCGACCGACCATCGTCACAGGCCTCGCTCCCTGCCACCAATCTTCCCAGAACCCTGACCCCCAACCTTCCATCGCATTAGTTCCACGAATTTCCGTCGCTCATAACGACTCATGTTCTCGGAAGCGCCACCAATTGAGAATCTCATCGCCCTCGCTTGGAAGCATTCGGTCGAGAAACACCACAAAGCGATAACGACCGATACTGTACTCAGCCCTGTAAACAAGAGAGCACAAAGTTTAGAGTTTGATGGATTACGCTGCTGAAAGCCCGTAAATCTCCACATGGTGTTTTTCCTCTCCTATGACCTTCACTGTGCTCGCCAAGAGCGGTATTACCCTCATGAATACCGTAATCTAGGCATTATACTCTCCTAATACTTTCCAAACAATAAATGGTATAGAGTCGTAATTACAAATGAAAGAACGTGCGTTACGCTCTTACATGAGAAGAAAAAAAGAAAGATAATTTTTATGAAAATACAACCCAACGATGAAGTTAGCAGCGCCACAGCTGCAGATGGTATTTACATCGACACGAACCGTAATGCATGCTCCTTGATAGATAACAAACTATGCCAAGACTGGAATCACCATAATAAATAGCGTGACCTAGACACTAAGTCATCTAGTCACTTCCACATATACATTCACAGATTGAATCATGGTTGTTCCTCAAGACACCGTTCTTGGCCCCTTCCATTATTTCCTGTTAGTCATCGATGCACATTTCTTTCAACCTTGGGATGTACAGTGGATTACCAGTCCTTTCCCGTCTCTAAAATTGCGCTATAAAGCCATAAATTTCTCAAATTTCCATAGCTAGGATAGCAATGTACGGGTAAAAGTATAGGTATTGATGTTGAGCTGGAAGTGATGATACCTTGAAACCTATAGTCGGAAATGCTTTGCGTGTTGTGGGAAGGTTTTCGGATGAGAGAGAGAGATAGAGGGGTCACTTGGCACTCGTCAGGGCAAACCTTGAATATATAAATTGAGCACATGGAATCCTGCGTATAAAGACTTTAACCGATGACTAAATAAGATGCAAGGTAAACTGCGCGAAGAGCCAAAAGCTGCAACGAGAGAACAAAGAGCGTTACTCAGTTTTTCCGCGTTTTTTTTTTAATGAGAGTCGCTAGAGCCTCGAAGGTTGCGTGATAGGCTAGACTATTTTCAACTAATAAGAACCGATATCTTTCTGGTCAGCACGTATAAATCATCATAGACCCTTACTTTGTCTCTATGGCTAACAGAAACGATACACTGAGACATATATTTTCCCGAACGGATATGTAAGGGAATTCATTTTTCCCCACAAACATTAAAATACTTGAATAACGGATAGGTTGAACTCAGGCAGTCAACTATTTCCAACGAGCTCCTTTTTTTCTTCTTTTGGCAAAGGAAGGTGTCCTAACAATCACCTCCTATAAGCCTATAGAGGTAGCTTGCGGGGAAGTACGAAGAGGTCGATTAAAAATTCCTGAAAGTGGGGCCCAGTCCGTATTCCGCTCATTTTATGAACATCAGCAAAGACCGATGAAGGGTTTGCTAATCCCTCCTCCTGTACCACGCAATTGAACAGGCTCCGATGGTTATTCAGAGCAGGTTCCTTGGTTAAAATATAACTTGAAGGTGGACGTCAATGAAGTTGGAGTCATTGGAGAATAAAGGTAGAGTTGCTCATGCGGCGAAGGTGGGCGATCGGAGCGTCGAAGTGGCGAAATGCGGAACTTGGGGGAGTGAACGAAAGGTTCGCTTGAATCGAACAAAGAGAGTGAGGAAATTATGGGCGGAAAATAAATTATTCCATTCGGATAAATAAATTTTCTAGGAAAAATCGTAAAAGACATGGTAAAATTCCGTATAAGAGATTAGAAAAATATGATGGTTAAAAACGCAATAATTAAGCCTCGCTCAGAAGCCGTGTAACTGAGCTACGGTGGCTGCTTAAATTGTACCGCAGCGGTTAGTATGCAGACGACGAGGAATAGGTCGTAGTAGTAAATAAGTTATGGAAAAATAGACTACTGCTACGGACTGGCTAGTTATTTCCACTCATTTCTGACCGACGACATTGGAAATCAAGGTACCTATTTTTTTAACTGAGTTTTTTGGCAATGAAATTTTCTTTGGTTAAAAGCCAGAAATATAATTTTCTAATCATCCTAATTTTTGTCCTAATCTTACGTGTCCTAAGTTTTCGTGTCTACCAATCGTGAGGACTCCTAGTTATTCCTGTCGTTCAGTATTTTGCCTCTAAAAGTTGTTCGAAAATCCGGTCTATAATTCATAGTACCAGTTTATAAATCTGTGCCAGGCTTCCACGGATTTTGGAAATAAAAATTCCATCTCCAATTTTACCTGGGATTTCAGAGTGTCTGGCGAATTGATTGTGGGAAAAATTCTCGGGCAACAAATCCGGTTATTCAATCCAGAAAAGTCTTCTGTAGCCGAGCATAGTCTTAAGTTCGGATACAGAATTCACTACCAAGGGATGTGTATTCCATGCAAAAAGAACAAATCCACTGGGATAGAGCATTGAGCGAATCCGTAGATTGGAACCCTTAAGACTGAACAGACACACAGGCTTCTCGCGGAAGAAAGAAAACACACGTGCAGGAAACGGACCAATCAGAGTCCTCCTCTCCTCTCTACAACGTGTGGAACAATCGTTGCAAACTCTGCTTATCTCTCACGGTGTATTAGTCTTTCGTCTCTTTGCGATGATAAAAATTTCACACAGCGTCGTCAGCGAATGGTTAATGGTAGGCTGATGGAATCTAATCAATAATCTTACCGCAAATCGTGCAACACGAAGCAGATCGTTTATCACGAAAATACTCTTTCATGATCATTCTACCATAGGCCTGCCTATTATTGTACAGTGAATTTTTTTAAATTTTCAATCTAATTTCAAGGTAGTAAATATTATTTAAATTTTTATAAATTTCTTTTCCTTAAGCAGCAAGCGTCATTAATAACTGTTTAGAGCCCATAGCATGACGCCACCAGAATTTCAATATTTATAGGCATGGCCATGGTATCAAATTCAGCTACAGAGGAAATCAAAAATCATCCACAAGCATATGTGGTGCCTTTCCATTATTTTTTTCGGAGTATTTTTTTGCCCAGAGCACATGACAAAGTAATTTTATAAAAGCATAGCAACGCGAGAAGCGCGTCAGAGTGGACCGCCAAAGTTTCCTGATGCGAGCGAGAAAAAAAGATGTCCGTGCAGAATGTGCGACGTTTCCCTCCTCCTGAGAATTAATGCCATCCAGCGATGCTCTCGCATTCAGTGGCTGTGTTTGTCATCCGGCGGACCAAGCAGCAGCAGCAGCGGAGTGTGTGTGTATGTGGCTGTGCTATTATGCATGGCAGGTGCGTCTCAACGTATAAATGTCACACGCACACACAGGACAAGCGTTTCGCGACTCCTGGGAGGCGTATGCAGAACTCGTCTGGAGATGACCAGAGGGCAGCACTGCATTGCTCTCGCCGGAGAGACAATCATTCAAGAAGGAAGAGGGCAGGGAGGTGGAGAGAGAGAAGGGGAAATGAGAGTAGGGGTTGTTTCGATATTTCAAAACAAGCTGACAGCCATCCACAAGTATGTGCATTTTGGTTTCACAACTGATCTATGAATATCAAAGAGGCATTTTAATTTTTAAAATGTGAGAAATTTCATACGATAAAAGAGGTAAAAGTTTGGACAATCAATGATAAAATGCGGGAGTTTGAGGTATCAGAAACAGTTGAGAACTGAGAGAGATATATTGAGCCGGATATAATTCCAGCAATAACAAGCAAAAGTTTAAGATGGTTGGGCCACAAATTGAGAAGGGACAATACCATGATAAATAAGGTTTGTAATTGTGGAAGACCAAGATTGCATTGGAGATACTGGGTGCTCAAGTATAAGAAGAAGAAGAGAAGAAATAGAAATGGCGGGAGGGAGAGAAGAGTTGAGGAGAGGCCAAAAACCATTTTAGGGTTTACACACACACGCACGAGTAAGTAACTAATGATAAAAACACAATTCGTGCATTTTTTATTAGCATTGACCTACGCAATATATAGTCTCTGGATAAACTAATTATTCATCTCCAAAATATAATTATTCATCTTACTTTATAAAAGCAGTCGGTTCTGCTAATTACAATTACATAGCAAAATAATGCGAGGTAGTCCTTGAACAAAAGGTGGAATTCGTCATTTTTCGAATGTTTAAACGCTTTGCACAATCGAAAGATATTATCATATTTTTTTAATATTTCTTATTTTTTAAATCAAATCTATCACATATCAAATCTAAACCGCACTATAACTTAGAAATAAAACCTTGATTTTTTTGCATCATTACGACCACTAACGTGCGTGTCAATTTGCCCAGAAGTGAAGTCAGAGAGCTCGTGGTCATCAGTCGAGGTCAATCGGGCGAATCAAACGGCTCGTGCATTAAATCAGACAAACAAGGAGCTCCTTCACCGATTTCATTTGTATAGCCGATTGTGATAAATAAAAAAGGAGAGGGAGGAAATATTTTTCCGCTGTTCGATTCATCGAGTTGTCCAGAAAAAAATTTGAAGACCTAACTCCTCTTGTAGTTAAGTTGATAACGTCACGAACTCATCCAGAGCGGGCACTTCGCCACTCCTTCGCCTTTTGCAAGAGCTCCATATTTTTCCCTGTTACTTACACTCCATCGTTAGAGGCTCATTCGCTCAACGAAGGGCTCTACTTTTGCTGCAAATGAACCAGGTCTCCGAAATCATGAAAATTGGGCAGAAACTTTCTCATTTTATGATTTTACAGTTGCGTGCGACTGCCAGGGAGGGAAGGTTTTTTTATCATAATTAATCTATCCCTTTACACCATCAAAGTAATTCCTTCAATAAAAGGCCATTAAAGGTCCACGTGAACGACCCCTACCCAAGTTTGTGAATCTATGAGCAACACTTTCTATTGCTCAAGGCTGTCCTCAACTGAATCGCAAGAGAACACGGTTGGAATTTCGTGGGTCGGAGACCGGGAGATGGGAACTCAGGCTTTCCTATATGCATATACATTAGTACTGATTCAATTAATGTCACTGATAAGTATTTAACGGCCTTAAAATGGTCCTTGCAGTAATGAGGGATTGATTTCAGAGAGAAATTGAAGTCCCATCCAGCAGATCTAAACCATCTCTTTGCTCCTCTTCCTATCGATCAGAAAAAAACTCTTTGTTGGGGTTACGGCTGCTTTTATTTTTATTTCCTGTCGCAACAAATCATTTGTATGCCGAAATTGTGCTCAGTAAATTTCTTTCTTTCATTTACGAGAGCATGGAATTAGGTTAAACCATTAAATCGAGCACACTCGAACGCCAAGAACTCGAAGTTTCAAGCACGTGCCTTCAGAATTGGCCATGCTCATGTTCCCTTGTTTGAGTGGACATTCAAAGCGGATAGTTTTTTACGCAGCCAGGAATCGCCAAAATTACTACCAATTAGAATTGAAATAGCGTGTCTGTGCCTAAGATAAAGAGAAGTTTCAGCATATATCGCTTTCAAAATCCATGCAATCATCCCATTATCCTTAGTCGACTGGTGTGTCATTCTGAATTCGCACGCAAACGAAAGGGAGCCAGGCAACACTAGATTGAAAGGATTCTATTTTGCATTATTCATGGAGTGGATCATGATGATTTCGAAACAAGTGCGGATCGGCCGAGGGCGTGATTGATCTATCCGCAAATTTCACTCAGCGAGTGATTCAACACGAAGGCGTGTTTATTTTTGTGACGGTAAAGCTCGTCCCAGACTAAGCCGCAGGTGTGTGAATGTCAGACACCCAGGGTAAGTTCCTTCCCCTGGGCCGCCTCACACTTCGCTGGGGTCGTCCGAAGGCCTCACCCAGGATCACTGGTATTCTTCCCGATTGTAGTTGATAAAGGAAAAGAAGATCGTAAAGTGTCCGCTGTTATCGAAGGTGATTGGTTGAGAGCTACTGTGGCTCTAGTGGAAGGCAACAGCAAACTTGTGAACAGAGAGCCTTCCACTGCTTTCACAAGAATTAGTCTGACATTCGCAAAAGACTGGGATGATGTATGACCAGCTGAAAGCTTGAGCATTTGAAAACGAATATCTTTTGGAATCAAAGAAAATAATCTAAGAACTTTCCACTATATTTCGTAAATCTGTAACAGCTTATCTTGAAACGCAGCAGGAATCGATGGCTATCGATAATGAAAAAGTTTAAGTAACCACGCAGACAAATATTACATATAATCCTTATTTATTTCAGATGATTACTTATGAGGGATCAATCATATGTCGATATTTAATTTCACTCCATTAAAAAAGACGAGGAGATGAAATTATTTCTTTCTCACAACCTTATTTCTTTTGATTTTGCACCTATTACATGATAGAGCGTATTGCCACCCACCGGGCACTTAAATTTTGACAATAGTAGAGAGATAAAGCTTCGATACGACTGTTATTGCAGTCACCTTCGACCGAAACCAGGTACACCAGGCTTATGAATCAAGATATCTGACGACCTTGTGTCGATATTTAGCTTAGGAATTTCCCCCGGCAATCCGGTATTTAAAGATAAGCCCACAAAATTGCTAAGAATCAGTTATCAAATTTCCGAAGGTAAAATATTAGCAAATGAAACGGACACGGAATTCGAATGCCTATAAATAACGAAGATATTATGATCGTTATTATTCGTCATTCTGTAAGAACACATTTAACGGGCACCTGTTGGTGCATAAAGAAGGGAATATAATTTCAGTAGTAAACTCGTTCATTTAATTTATGAAAATAAAACTAACCATCAGACAATGAAATGCATCAAATTAATCATTTTTAAATACCAATAGACTACCAATTATCATTCCAAAATATATAGCGGAATCAATGAATATTATGAATTGAATGTTTATGGCAGTATTCAAATTTATGCATAAATGGAAAATATGCATCGGAAATATTTGAATGCTGGGCATGGAGTTATATTCATCCGTTCTTGATAAAGATATTTCTCCTATTAAAATGGATCCACAATATATCACTACACACAAAAAATTTCCAAATTGTTAAGCTGTTGCATGCAAATTTTTCACCGCAATCCCTATCAAATTCACTGTATTCATATTCGGTGCACGGAATCTAGTTCAAAAAATTGATTAAGCTGAGGTTACGTATCACTTATTTGAATTTTAATGAAGAATTCATGTTTCGTATTATTTTTTAAAAGAATGACTTTTCTAAATTCAAATTGAAGGATACAATTTTCCCCGAGCCGCACCCAGGGAGTGCTTCAAAATTACATCTCATGAGTGTTGAGACAAGCACGAAGGATATCAGAGGAATAATAGAAGTGTATGAAGGAGCAGTGCGTGGAAATAATGACGACTAGAGTGTCCTACTTATGGGACGAGACAGCGAAAAAGCATTGAATTCAGAATGCAATAAAGTAGCTGAGGCTACAGAAAAAAAAGAAATGTTTCACTCGGTTTTTAAATTAAAAGTTTCGAAATATGAATGGACTCTACAGCCTAAGAGCAATTGGAAATTATTTATGCGCACCCAATCAAATATGTTTCCACGTCATTGAAACGTCATTCCCGTTCTATCACGTAAAAGACAATAAGATATTATGCCACTTGATGCACAATAGTACTCCACCTAACGGAAGCTTTAATAAGAAGAAGATGTCATGTAGTTTTTCTGTGTGTGACGTCAGCACGGAATTCGCTCTTTCGCATTTTTTTAATTTTTTTCCCGTTATAGTTAGCAATTCTCAGTTCGACTGTGCCGTTCTTAATTGGAAATATAATATATTATTATGATGCAATTAGATTGCACGTGGTGCTAATGACCTAAGTTGTCGATGCACCCGTAACCCCAAACCTACTACTAATTCTCAGTTATTTTTGAAGTATCAAAGAATTGCTAATTAGATTATTCAATTAAACTACCTTGAAGTAAAGGAATAGTTGGTTCGAAAAATTCCTCATGACTGGGGAAAGTACTTCATCAAAGGAAATAAAACGCAAGAGAGGGCGCTGTTTTTCTCCTCTCTGTGCGGGTATTTCTACTTCGGGAAAGATTTTCGTAGGTACGCCAATATCGTCGAATTGAGAGGGAGGTGAATGATCGCGAAGAGAGTTGAAGGTGATGGCATCTCCGCCATCGCATTGGCGCTGCTGTGAGGATCACTGCAACTTAAAAAGGCACATCAAACAAGCGCTTTTGAGGACAGAAATGACGTGGCTCTTTTCATGGAGACCTCTTGAAACCAAGTGCCATCCACTAATATACGTTTTACGGAAATATATTTTATACGTTTATGGTGCACAATGTTTAAATTAAAGAAAGCACCCCCCAATCGGTATTGCATGTAAGCTCTTAATGTTTTTCTCACGTTTATCACACCTTCGCCTGAATGAGCATAGGCCCTCCTTGTTCACACGTAGAGCTGGGTAGATGTATTGAGTTTCTTGAAATTCCGTGCTTATGTGAACAGTCCAAAGAGCCTAAAACTGTTGAAGACCAACATCCAGAAATAATCGCCGACATAACCCCAGCTATGCTGACAAGAGCCATAACAAACGTCAGGAATATATTGTATGTGTGGAGAATTGGGCACGTCACCTGCCTGATTTGATCTTCACTACTGTCTAAAAATAATTATAAATATTTGCCTACATTATTATAAGCAAATAAAAAGCTACGACTCATACAATGCTTTTTGTTAAGTTTTTTAAAAAGGGAGTTATGTTGCGCACCAAATGAGGATAGAGGTTGTGGAGAATGAAAAGACCCTATGGGAGTGGAATTCCAAAAGGGTCGCCACCTTCCCCACAGGAAAGGGCGGGAAGGACAAAGGTGGACAAAGGCGGCGCTAATGACAAGGTTCTCTACGAGATATGGTGAAAGGCGAGCGGAGGAGAGTGCGGACGGTGGGTATGACCCTGCGTGGGAAAGAAAGAAAGGAAGGAGGGCCTGGCTACGGATGAGCGGGCGTGACAGGAAAAGCGATGGGAGAGAAAGAAGACGTCGATGAAAGAGAGCGCTGCTATCGCTCCGATGTATCCCACGCCCGTAGACGAGAGTGAAATCCGAGTGGACTAATTCATGGAGGAGGCTCTAGTCCGACCCGATGGACTCACAACTAGACGTGGGGATGAAGCGAAAACTATCACACTCGCGTAGTCAACACTTAAACAAAAGTTAGTGGACGGTACGACACGAAAAAGCCTTACTTTTTTTCTGTTCGTCCAGTATATGATGCATTGATTTTCCACTTTGAGCGCATTTTAATGTCTTTCAAAATATATGCGTAGCGTAGCGATAAGGTAGGATTGATCAATTTAACCTCAATATTTACTGTTTATAATCGTGAAGATTAGCAATGAAAAATCACGAATGCGAGATTACGTCATTATGAATATAAATGTAGGTAATTAAAATTTACTCCTCCGTTGAATTAGGATTGCTCTACCCGTCAGAGAAGAGAGTGACGACTTTTGCAAACCCGTTTAAAGGGGTGGTGGATGATGATGCAAGCACTAGTAGCCGAAGGCAGAAAACTCTACCCCAATGATATTTGTGATACTCTGGTGAAGTGGAGAGCTATTGTAGGGAAAGGGAGGAATCAACAGGCGACACGCGAAATCGATGAGGACGGGAGAGAAAGCTCTCATATCTCGCGGAAAGAGGACACTGCTTTCGCCCGCCACTTCTCATCTTAATCTCACCACTATAAGCCGGAGGGATATTCTTCGAGCAAACAGAGATCATGAACGTTAAAATTTAGGATTCCTCAGTCAACCACTTACCAAGTTAACGGCCGAACGATCTGAATTTCACAATAAATGAAGCCCTGACAGGGCTCCTTGAGTTTTCGCTAATAAAATACTTTGTAGCTTGATTACCATTCGTATTTTTTTAAAACCTCAGATTTCGTGATGAATTTTATGACCTATTCGGCGCATTTTGATGGCCTTGGTGCAAAATCAAAAACTCCCAGCGTCCCAGCCATGATTAGGGCTTTTGGCCCTAATTCATTTAAAAAACGATATATGCGCTGGAATTTAAAACTTTTAAACGCTCGAACGCGAATATTCTATAGAGTATTTGCATACTTTTTGGAAGTTACTTCTAAAAAATCTTTCGATACTTCAGACGCTAAATTTTCATTCTTATGTTCGAGAGACTTTTCGTTAATTTTTTATTAACTAATAAAATCTCTTAAATTGTTATTGCGCCGAAACAGTGGTCCGCCATGTTTACTGAGCTTTGACGTCATCCCCCAGATTCGACGAGTTGTTAATGTGGATATAGTGTGACGGAGTGGTCTTGGCGTTTGGCCGAGGGTTACTATTATTCCTGCAAATATTATTGGGGCGATTTCTGTTACTGTATTAATTGTATTGTAATGGAAGAAGTCGATAATTCCAGCAACGCTAAAAAAAAGTGGAACGAGTATTGTTTTGTTCCACTGTGTAGGAGCACGAGAATGTCCACACCGGAGAAGATTTTCCTAAACGTTCCGGATAATCCCTTATTGAGAAGGAAATGGTTAATTGCCGCCAGAAGAGACCTGAAAACCATGCCATTATCTGGATCATCGCATTTACGTTGTTGTGCTGATCATTTTAACGTAAGTACCTATGACAAATGTACTTAAAAAATAAGTTGTTGGTTGGCACGTATGTGTCGCACGATAACTTCTTAGGCCATGTTTTTCTTAGACTGTTACAGCAAATCAATTTGTGCTATACTTATGTTTGTCTAGTTGAAATCGGAGAACATTCAAGGAAATTTAACCGTTTATGAAAATTTTATTGAGGCTGACAACATCGATCATGATCAGTGGTGCAGTAGACAGATTTGAAGCGATTTTTTGGATTTTGTTTTCATATGCCGTTTTTAACGGTTTATTGCGTTGCAAACAATAATTAGATCATCTTTTTGTTTTTAAGTGATTGATAATATATTATTACTGCCCCTTTGATATTATAGCAACTCTTACTTGCAACCAAATAAGAAAATTAATGACCAAATTAGAACATTAAGGACCAAATTACTGTAATTACTACTTGAATATTCATTATTCCATTTTCAGTTGGAAGAGGATACAGAAAATTATATGAGGTGGAAAATTATGGGTGGCCCTCTTCGTATTAAAAAAAGTGTACTGCCTCATGTGTTTGAGTGCCAATCTAGGCCATCCACTAGGCTTTTGACCGAGAGGCCTGCTGTTAAGAAGAGGAAGTTGATGGATCTGCTAAGTGTTATATCCAATACCAGCGAGTCAACTCCAACAACAGAGTGTTCGGGCTATCCTCCAAATGATGACACAGCCCACCAACAGGATCATCAGGAGCCCATCAGCTGTGATAACTCACTACATTTAATGACTGCTGATATAGGTATTCAAGTGCGCTCTCCTTATAGAAGCAAATTGATACAAACTGATGGACGAAAAAGTAACACAGTGGCAACATCCCCATTGAAAGTATTCACCCGTTCCATTTGCACCTCACCAATGAAAGTATTGGATGCTAGGATAAGTAGTGATAGTGAAACTTCTACCTCTGATGAGGAAGTAGACAGTATTCAGTTGAATGGTAATTACACAAGTAGTGATGAGTTTTTGGACTCAGATGAAGAACTGAAAATTGTGAAAGAGGAGAGTTTTCGTTTGATGAGAAGTTTCATTGAAAAAGACCCTAAGTTATATTTGGGAATACCTACAGATAGTTACATCATTCTTTCCCTTTTGTGTGAAAAAGTTAAAACACCAGAGAAGAATATCATGATATGCTTAAAAAAAATTAAACTAAATGACCATCTCAAAATATTGGGGAATGAATTTGGGCTGCACTATTCAACAGTCAGCAGGGTGCTCAAGGACACCATGCCAATAATTTGTGAGTTCATGATTGACCTTATATACTGGCCTGAAGAGGAAAGCAGGCTTAGAACTTTGCCAACAGCCTTTATTGCTAATTTTTCAGAGGTATCCTGCATTATTGACTGCTTGGAAATTTCAGTAGAAAAACCATCTAATTCATTACATCAGGCCCATTCGTGGTCTAATTACAAAAAAGCCAACACGATTAAGTATTTAATTGCATGCTCGCCAAATGGATTAATCAATTTTATTTCTGGTGGATATTTAGGCAGAGCTTCTGATGAAGCAATCACCAAGGCCTGTGGTTTCTTAGAATATATACCTCCTGGAAGCACTGTAATGGCAGATAGGGGCTTTAAGAATTTGGAAAGAGAACTTGTAAGGAGGTCTTGCAAGCTGGTAAGACCTCCATCAATATCAGCTGGACAACAGATGTCTCAAAGTGATGTCCATTACACAAAAAGAGTAGCTAGCCTCCGCATCCACGTTGAACGTGTAATTGGACGCATTAGGGATTTTGCAATTCTTAAGCCCTCAAGTGTCATGGACCATAGCTTAGTAAGCCTGTCAGACCACATGATTGTCATAGCATGTGGGCTTATTAACCTTAATGCTCAGATAGTGAGAACATGAAGTTGTTGTTGTTGTTTTTTGATGATTTATTGGTGTGTTTATTTAGGACTGATGTGTTTATATCTCTCGACCATGATAATATGCAACTGACTTTTGTAAATAAATGACTTGAGTTACTGTATCTGCCCTGTTTAAGATATGCATCTGAAAGTTGCCAGCCTCCACATCCACGTTGAACTTTTTATTAGGTGTAATATGGATTTTGCAATTCTTAAGCCCTCATGTTTCATGGACCATAGCTTAGTAAGACTGTCGGATTGCATGATTGTCATAGCATATGGGCTTACTAACTTAAAGAGAGCTCTGCTACTCAATATTTTCTGTGTAAGGATATCATATTATTTCTATCAAGGGTATCATATTTTGTTCATCAATATGTAAGTAATTAAGATAAGTAAAGCACTAAATGCTAATGGAATTCAAATTGCATGACTTATGAAACTATCACCTTTCCTAAAATCTGCAAATTGTCTAGAATCTAGCATGAATTTCTATCACTGAATTTAAATGCTATGTTTTACTAATTATTTTTGAGCAGACCTTTTTAAATTTACTATTATCTTTTTTCTTTTCTTGTTCAATCGTACATAGCTTCAAAGTTTACTCGATTATTCGTGTTCCAAGCATCCTTAAACTCTGAGATTAAGTATTTTAGGCAATGTTACTTCCTTAAATTATTACCACATGTGGTGGCATCTCAAACATTCATATATTCCTTGACATAAGTGTGTGATGATCATTCATAAAAGAATTTCCATCTTGCGCTGTGGAAGTGTGTGATCTTCCTCCATGCTTTCTTAGGTCCAACATGCAATTTACAATACATATGCATATCATGAAATTAAATTCTAATAATATAATGAATTTAAGATAAGAATTGAGTACTAAAAGCTGTAATAATTATTTCACATGCTAAAACTTGCTCCAGTCATTGTTTTCACCTTATTTTTTTGCAAAACCTTTGATACTAGGTATGCCTTGAAGGATATCCAGGGGAGGAGTTACAGGAAAAAATTGTAAAGATAGATAATTTCTAGAAAATGAGGAAAACTTATTACTAAATATCTTCTAAACACCTTGAAATTGTCTACAAGCGAATCTTAAGAGGCAGTAGTTATGTACTAAAACAATAACAGAACCAGTTGCTTTGTTTTAGGTTGAAAACTAGCTCCTGTGATGAAGCTTCAATCATCTCAACTGTATATACCTACAAGGAAAGAAACTGCATGGAGTAGAAAAAGAATTGTAAATAGACTTAGTAGTTGCAGAGATAAGCTTGGAAAAGATGGGCCAAGAGGGAATGAGCGATTATTGTTAATACTAAATTAATTTAAGCATAAATGAAAACTTTAGAATGGGAAAGGGGACGAGCACTTAAAAAAATATGACAGTACTAAAGGAAAGCTGAAGTAGTCTACCTTTAAATATACACATAATACAATACTGAAATAAAAACATCAAAACTTATATTTTATCTATATAACTTTTATTTTAATATTGGGAAAATTGTTTCACACCAAAATTTTTCACATTCTGTGACAATGTCATGGGCCATGCCTTCATCAAAATGGATTAAACATTTGGTAATTTTTTTATTACTTTCAAATTCAGGATCTGCTACAACAAAAAGACCTTGCTGCTTCCTAAGCATTAGCATTTGCACCATTATTTGAGTGTGGTACTTTGGCGTAGGGTTGCCTTCTTTTAAGTAGTTACATACTGTCTTATATTTCTGGGGGCAATTTACCTCCACCACTATTTCACCAAACATTCCGTCTGGAGTAGCCCCAAGAAAAGGATACTTTGCATCCAGAGCAAGACCACATCTTTCAATTTTGTTTCCTAATTCCCTTTCAAGCTCTTGGATCACCATACCTTCTAATTCCCTTCCACGCTTCATGGCAGCATTGTCTTTCACTTTTCTCGCCCCTACTATCACATTAACCAGAACACCATCTCTTTTATTGCAGTGCATCACCTCATAAGCCCTGGATGCTGATATCCTCCCCAGTCTTAACTGATGCCATAGATGAGAAACATGCTGTGACAATGTACTTTTGTACACAGTTCCACACAAGTCTTGCTGCTTCATATAATTTGAGGCAAAATTTAAAAAATTAAGGGGTGTGAATGCTTCTTCACTTTGGCCTTCCTCCACAGCAATCCCTCTGTAAGTTATGAGCATCTGATGGATGGCCAAGTTCTTTACATTCAAATGGAAATTCATTGCCATTAGCGCACTGTCGTATGCTCCACACTGCTCTAGGGCCCTTATTACTTCCTTCCTGAAACTCCCTTCCTCTACACGTCTCACAGGAATGGCTCCAGGCAGATCAGTCACCTTCATCACTGCTGCTCCACCGCCCAATGCTGAGAGCTTGGATTTTCTCCAATAGCTCTCCACCTCAGTGGGAGAGGGCTCCTCGCTTCTCCTGTGCAGCCACATCAACAAAGCAATGGCATGCTTACAACCCCCTGAAATTGAATGAAATGAAAGTTATCCTTTCTTTTTAATACATTTCTGCATTTTATGGTACAGTAAAAAGTAGTGTCTGAGGTAAAAACAAACGCTTTGATAGATAATTTCACTAAAAGTTTTCATAAACATAAGACTTGATAACCAATAATTCAATCAGCCAAATATTAGCTCTGATCAATCAGTTCTGATACTATAATGGATTTTGTTATAATTACCTTCAGCTGCAGTACAGCTTTGGCACCTGGCATCTTCAATCATCTCCTCATTTTCGGCCACAGTAACCGTGACCAAGTACGGCTTCTCCCTTACTTTGTGCTCCGGAGTAACCTTAGCAAGAACACAACACTTTCCACCATCCCGCTTAATCTGTACATATCCAATGGCAGAATCCCCATAGCTTTCTCTTGAAGACCTAAAATTGCACAATTAATAATTACCTTTAACAATATTCACTGCTATTCAGGAGGTTATATCAAAATGTAAAGGTAAGAGAAACAGTTTTAAATACAACACTATCCCTATTGTAGATAGGCGGACAGGAAAGGTTGGAGAAACGTATATAAAATAGAATTTGGAAAAGACTAAAGGAAAAGTATGTTTCAATTGGACATTTTTCTAAGCAATACCTAATTATTATTGTCGTTTATACATTAAGACTAGGTTACCACTGCAAATTAGGCTAAAAAATCAGGAAATATTAGGATATAATGCCTGACTTCATCGTATTTTTTTCAGTTTTTCTGTCAATTGCTAGTGAAAACACTTTGTAAACATTGCTAAAACATAATATATATTAAGAAATCGAGTCCTTTTCCTATATTAGGTACACTGCATGCTTTTAAATGTAGACGTTTCCTAATTCTGGTAGTAAAATGAATATTTAACCAAAGGAGAAGTATTACATGTGTACTTAAGTTATGAGAACTAGGTAAAAGGCATTTCATCAATTCAAAACGAAGCATTTCTATTATAAAATATAGACCACTTTCTGACAAATGCGTTAGGCAAAAATATAACCGTCTGTCAGTAATCACAAAGGCCATCACTTTTCTATTATTAATAAATTATTTTAAATGAACTCCATTCAAGTAATGCGGTAATACTCTCATACAACAAACTCAAGGTTAATCGTGCACTGTTAGGAAAAATTTAAATTGATATTTAGAATACCTTCAGTAAAATGTATAGAATTTTAAAGCGGCGAATGCTAAACGGATTACTTAATTCATGGTTTATTACATAATAGAAGGCAATAAAAGTGATAATAATATGGCTTACCGTGACAATTTCACGCCTCGCTGCTCACAACCAACGTAGTCGGCGTTCTTGCTGAGGAAATCCCCTATCATTAATGTGTCGACACACGGAAGGTTATTTGAACTTGCTTTTAAAAATCCAGGTTCCATTGTGAAAACCTGCTCAGTTTTACACGAAACTGCGAAAAAAGCGTAGGAACGGCAAATACTATCTTTACTCTCAACGTGCTCTCAACGCGCAGTCACCGTAAATACCGCTTCGCCAATATGGGGCATGACGTCACAATACGAAGGACCAATGGATGGGCGTTTAGCTCTTGGTATTTTCGATGCTAAAACAATGCATATTAAAAGCTATTTATTAATTTAATTAGTTATTATTACATCTTGGCATTTCGAACGTGGCATTCTGAAACCAAACATTACTCGATACAATAAATTTCAACAAAATTCCTCACTAACGCAAATACTCTATTGGGAATGCTAAGAAGAAATGGCTCACTAATCGACGCGCTGCGGACCTTTTCGTAATCCGAATAAAAAGCGTCAAAAAAAGGAAACATAAATCAATTTTCTACGAGAAGGAATATCTCAATAAGTATCACCAGCCAATTGCCTTGAGCTAATAATTCCGAAGATAAAAAATCCAAATTCCTTTTAATTTTGCGAGGAAAAAATGTCTCCGACACCCGTTTTTCGATTGTCCAGAGTAACCATGAACAGAGAGGAGAACAGGGTTAACCCTCCGAAGGCTAGATTAAGAGAGATAGGTTTGATTCCCGTCAGGAAATTTTTATTACGTCGCGTTATAGACGAAGTAGCGTGTGTTTGAAACTACTAGAAACTCTCAACCTATCCTTCGGTGGGTAAACACCGGTTCTCCTCCCAGGCAGTGATTACCTGAGACATTCGAAAAACCTGTGTCGGAAATATTTTTCCTACTAAATTTGATTGGCATTTTTATTTTCTCTCGTCCGACTTAGAACTCAGCATTAACTGAAACAATTATATTAAAATGGCAGTCAAAATATACATTCAGTGAAATATTAGTACCGTTATCAGAATAATTTTCGTTATAACGTTTGTTGGAACGGCTAATGCATTCAGTGATGGTCCTTCGCAGTGGCGGGAGATAAAGTATAGCATATATTTAATTTCTCAAATGTCTTTATTGTATAACTTTAATTTGCATTTAGATTTCTTGCCATTGGACATATTTAGCCTACAAGTAGATCACGTATATTTATCAATTCCGTCCCGTGGAAGATAGAGCAATGCTAACACTTGGCGGCTCCACTATCTAATTCCCTCAGGGCGTGACCAACTTAACTCGATGTGAATGAGAGATAGGTCCTTCCTGGCGGGAGAGGACGCTGTTGTCTCACGCAGACAATGTATCCCATCTCTAGGCGAGACGTCTTAAGGAATAAACAAGGATTCACGATTGTCGAGTCTCCTTGCTGTGCACGTATATCACCTCTGAGAAGGACAAATGACCTCGGGTGAATACGTTGCGAGGCCGAAGTGACGCCGCTAGACAAGTATCTGCAAGGGGCCATTTCCTTAGGCAATGAATTTCACGAAATTGTCCTAAGCTAAGCTGAAGCTAAGCAGATGGTGAATTTCACTGCATATTGAACTAAATAAAATATTCTTTTTGTCAGTTTTACGTTAAGATCTTTTGTTTCTGATAGAAATCCCCCCGACAGCACCTTCTATGCCACGAGATCATTCAGTCAGTCAATTGTTTTAGGTCGAAGGCTTGTTTGGACCGGAGAGGGTAGAGCCCACCCCAGATTAATCCGCAGGCGTGAGAATATCACACAGTCAGGGGCCAAGTTCTTTTCCCTGGGAAACCTCTCACTTTCAGGATTTTATTTTGGGGGGTCACCCGGGATTTGAGACAGGGACCCCTCCTTCTATCTGTGGTCAATTACACTAGTCTACCACGCTCCCATGAAACAAAACATGCTCCGGATTTGCCTTTTGGTCAGCTCTTGGCCCTACAATGGATTCAAAAAAAGGTATTTGAAATCCCAGAAAAGTTCTCTCGCCACTAAAAGTGCTAAATAGGCACTTTTTCCAGCCAAAATATAACGAAAATGACTTTGGGTCACATGCGAGGCATAGTTATGTCCCTCACTACTTTTACACCCCACTATAGTGGTTGTCTTAGCCCTAGCAGCACAAGCCAAACGTGAGGAAAACGGTTCACATAAAGAGGCAAGCATGAAAATTGGTTGACTTGTCTCGTGGACAAACACAAGTGATTTTGTTCGTGAAATCCACATCTCCACGACTTATTTAGGGGTTGATGAAGTGGTAGGAGGTGGATTTTGATTAAATATCCATTTGAAACCAGATGTTCAGCCCAAATAGTAAGGCCGCGAAAGTATATGCTAGCCTAATTCTAGTAAAATATTATAAAACGTGAGCTTTAAAGTAAATGGAAAAACAATTTGTACGTGAAACAAAACAAATTTATTATTTCATTTGAAATCGCGTTGATAAACTGAGAATCAAAAAAATTTCATACTTCATTTCACAATTCAGGTTCCAACTTCCGGAGATGTACTTTGCAGTCTTATGCTTTCAATTGAGTAATTGCGAATTCTCTCAATAGTGCAATAATCTTGAGCAGGTGAAGGGGTTGTGCTGCTTGATTAGCCGAGTCACCAGCCATGGCTGAAGGAAATACTCTTCAGAACAGTCAAAGCCTAAGAGGGCAAGCCTCAAAAAGACCTTCACAGCAGGCCTCATAGGCGTTTATATAAGGAAGCAATTCATTAGGAATTTAATCGGAAGCACGATTACTATGGTAGTGAGGTGTGGACAACAGCAGCAGCACAAGAGTCAAGGTTAGAATGTCAATACCATTTCAAATGTAGTGATATATATAAACAATGAAGATTGCAATAATAGATCGTGTTGGTAATGTGGGATTTTTAAGAAGAATATGAGGTGAGAGCATTGAGTGCATTGCATCGAAGACGGCCGCATCATGAAGGACGATTGTCTGATAAAAGTGTGCGATGGGAGCAGGAGGAAAGGCAGAAAAAAAGCCTTAAAGAGAGAGAGAACTCTTAAAAAGAATTAATTATTTTTAATGTAAAAAGAATAGAGATTAGAAACATCTAGTGCAGAGCTTCGTCAAACCAATCTTCGGACTGATTTATGTCTTATAATTGTAATCAATAATTAAAAATTATGTCGGAAATTCCTTTTCATAACACAGACTATATCGCAAAGAGACATATTTGAAAGAATATTTTCAGTGATATTCAATTTTAACCACTACGGAATTATTGTCTCTTCAATTACGCGCCAAAGTTAAATAAAGCTGGTATGACTTTGCAAATGATTTCCCATAACTCTGCGACATGCATTTTTACGCTATTTGTGTCGACTCGATCCAGCCGTATGACATAAGAGCTCCTTCATAAGACATATCTCGGAGCAGCAGTCTCTTACACCCGTTCACTCATTATTATTATTTTCGGAATTTTACTCGCTATTCTAAGATTTGCGTACTCCTATGTCCTAATATTTTGTTTACTTCACATCCACATTCTCCGCGTGAATATTTTATTCCCATGCCTCTTGGTTATTTTGCGAAACAGGTGGAAAATTTCAATTGAGTAGTTGAAATTTACTTCGACATGTTTTGAGAAATGCAAAATCATATTTTCTTCCTCCCTCGTGTTTTCATTTAGCGGTTTATTCTCGGATATCAAAGTGAAAGGGTTGTTATACAAATTGGGGCTTGCTTCAAAGGTACGCCTTACTCATGCTTTTCCAGCACACTACTTATTTGTTCAATGTACGGTTTTTGAAATAGAGCACAATTTGTTTGACAAGGCAGGAGCAAATGCTTTTAAATAACAAAGCGTAGTAATGACCCAGTGAACATGAGGTTTAAAGGATATGAATAAGCTGCTTACATTGTTTCCAGAAACGGAAGAGCGGCAAAGTAATTACCCTTGCGATTCTTTACCTATACAGCACTCAACTAAGAGAATCATGACAAAACTTTTGTGTCATTGCAAATAAAATGGCGTTTCTATAAATGTTTCGCAAAAAATTAAATTATTCTATACTACATTCACTTAGCACAATTATCAAAAGTTCTTGGCCCACTGACACTAATGGTAGGAATTGAATAAACAAAAAAATTGGCTACTTCCACATTGTAATTTACTGTGATCGACCCTAGTTTCGCTATGGCGGCGTAACATTTTCAAGGTCAATATAGACCTAACAATATAGAATCAACTGATAATGTTACGCTGTGACGAAAACATGGTCGGAAATAATAAATTACCTCGTGGAAATAGCCAAGTTTTTATTTCTTCAATTCCGACGATAAAGGATTTCTACAAAGTTAAGCCCGCTATTATGAATTATAAAAAATAGCCTTTTGGATAAATAAATATTTGGATTTGAATTCTCAAATACAACGCCTCCGTTGCATATCATTTCTTTATATATTATTTAATTGTGCAGCACTAATCTGGCAGATTATTAACCATGAATCCCCGAAATAAAAAGGCATCGTATAATTTCCTCTTTGATTGAGGCTGGTAGTAAGCGATATTATAAAATGCGGCGCGCATTTGGCCAGAAATAACTACGATTAAAAATTTGATGTATAGCATAATTGAATTTCCATTTTATTACCAATAATTTTTAAACTATTCTCGAATTAAGCCGATATCAAATACATCGGCATAAAATAATTTCTCGAAAACCTCCTCCTGTCCTCAAGCCATTTCCAATCCTATCTCAGTAAGGGAAACTTCGGCATGCGACTTAGTACGCCCGAGGGGATGCGTTCGCAAAGGTGTGAGAATAGGGGGGTGGGTGGGGGGAAGGAGGAAAGCAGTGAGTGGGGGTTAAGGTGAGCAGAATGAAATTTCCGAGGCCTCCAATGCGCTGCTTCGTTCGTCCCCGTGGATGGAAAGGCATATGTAGCGAGCGGTTAAGTTCCCTAACTTCTGAGCCAAGACTCACTCCATTCCCGTAATGTTCAAGTTGAAAAAAGGAAGGCTTTGGGCAGGGTTGATTGATTTAAATCACTTTGATTTAAATCACTTGATTTTTATTTTTTTTAATCAGGTGATTTAAATCATAATGTGATCTATACGTTTGATTTTTAAAGAGTCAAGAAAAGGAAGCTGTATGTTTATAATTTTGATTTTTATTTCTTAATTAATGCAATGAATCGACAGTTATCAGCACAATGGTGGCTCTTAAATAGAAATGATACTGTAGGAATGCATGTAACATGAAAATTAAAAAAAATGGCTTTGGTTAGAATACTAGTGTATCCGTTGAAAAAAATTTGTTTTCTGATTTAACTTCTAAGCGTAGGCACCATACAAAATTGCAATTACAGAATTGTTCTAAACTTCATATGCTTTAGAACCGCATAATATAGCACATTTGATACTTCCAATGGCAATTTTATATTATGCTGGTGTAATTTTTAATTTGATACCATTGGCATTTCCGTAGTTCTCTCCCCTGATTGACTAAATGTTGTATTAAGTTTAGAGTATGTTGCCTCTTATTGTTTCTGCAAACGATCATTCTCCAATATGCTGCCCAAATAGTTAATATTGCAAATAACTGAATTTTTGATGAATGGAGAATCATAAAAATCTCATTTAAATCAATAAAATCCGATTTAAATAAAAAAATCAACAAAAATGATTTTTTTGAAAAAAATCATGATTTTTATCAACCCTGGCTTTGGGGCACATCGTAGAATTAAGGAGCATTGCTATGTAAAAATACAGTTGCTGAGGAGGAGAAGCCGAGGTAGCTAAAGGTAGCCGAGGGAATTGTAACGCATGAAGCAACAAGGAAATAGTCAGTAAAATAGTCCAAGCGAAGAGAGAATTCCTCAAAAGGAGGAGTCTCTCGACATCTGGGCTTTAAAGCGCTGAAGTAAGAGAGCAATGTCTTCGAAAGTATACTTGGAGCCTGATTCTTTGTGGTATAGAGGGATGGACGACGATAGCAGCGGAGGTGTCAAGGTTGAAGGCTGCAGGAAAACACGAGACCTGATGATCTGGTTGAAATTATCATCGAAGGACAGGTAGAAGGGAAGAATGGATGTGAAAGGCCTCCGATGAGATGCATGTAGCAGGCGATGAAGGACATAAAATGATAACGAGTGTAAGTGCTAAAAGATTAGATCATGAGAGAAATTAATAGATATCTGAATCAAACCAGGCTTCCGATTGCTGACTGGTGATGATGTACTCATACAAATGAAATTAACAAATAAATAATACTAAGCCACTTAGTATTGCTATTTATCGTGAGACATTATTGAAGAAGCACTTCGAAAATTGCATCAAATAATTAGGTTTCTTTTCATAGAGCTATGAGAAGAAAATTAAAAATCTGAATAAATACTATCATTGTCAGCAGAACTGAAATTTTTACTTGTCCATTTTCTCCGAAGTAACATTAGGAGAAGATTAATTTTATGAAATTGTTGCAATATGGAAGCAGAATTAGATACCACACTCATTTAGAAGAGGAGAAGTACTTCTGAAGGAAACAATCTCTCTCAAACTGCACCGATAATTCGTCTCATTTTATGGACAATCCTGAAGTTTTTCTCCGTGAAAGTAAAGAAAAAATGCCAGGAAAATACTTTAAAGCATTTAGACTTTAATGGTTTTGAGCGTTTACATATAAGGATGATTATTTGAAGAGTTGTGCCCAACTGTTGCCGTAATTGGAATGAGAGCGTTTCGTTAGCGACTTTCAAAAAGCGTGTTTGATCCTAGGGATTTCCTCGTAGCACTCAAATGCTCCCTGGAGTCAAATTCTTTGAAATTATCCAAAAGTCAAGAATGCAAAGCATATCTCAGACCAAAGTTCTACGGGCAAAGTGACAGGTGAACAAATTTCAGCAGCGTGTACCTTCTTCGTTTCTAATTCTCTACTCTTCTACTTGTTTGCGAGCGAAATTTACAGAACTTACGCTGGGTTAAATTAATGCATTGAAAAAATTGTCAATTCCATACAGCTTTTTACGGCACAACCTTACCAGCTTAAATACTTCGGTGTCGTTGCCAAGAGAAATACAATTTTTTTCGTGGCGAATCATTACTCGTTAAGAAACAAAGAAAATTGCAATCATTGTGACAACAGTAATCACTCCCTCATAAAAAAATAGAGGGAAGTAATATTTTTGAAAACTGTATGCATATGCAAAGTAATCTACATTCTGGGACGACGTGATGTTTATTGATTTTTTATTGCGGGAAATTTTTTTAGTGCAGCAGAGCATCTTTGATATATTATCAATGGTGAAAACACATCACTTTTCACAGTTCATTCGTTTAATTTCAACCATGATTCTGTTTTTTAGAGGATATTTCACATTTTGCTGACGAGGATGCTAAAATAGATTTTAATAAAATTTTTGAAATCATGACACATGCCAAGCTGTCCGATAAACATTCGTTGAATGACCTTATACCACTGCATTTACTACATTTCTCCTCTGAACCAAATCCCCGTCCTCCCTCCCTCCCGCCACGATTATATTCTTCCTCTTCAACCCTCTCCTCTGCAACCTACCCCAACCCTGAATCATTCACGACTCGCCATGAGATAAAAAGTTGTAATACCTCTTGATACTGACGCGGGAGTATTGAAACCGGTCGACACTGTACCGAATAAAGATGTGTGAATCGATAAAGCCATCAATATATTTATTCAACCTTAATCTGCGTCATTTGAAATCTCGTTAATAAATCACTCGTGATAAATATGTAGTGCGAAAGGATAATAAGGGAATGAGGGGATAGAGGGCTCTGCTTGTCATCTGGATGGGATGAAGTTAGTTTTCGTGCGTCCTCAGGGGCCGTTCCAGATTAGCCACTCTGCAATTCTAATGCGAAATGTTTAATTCGAGATAGGCCCGATGAGAGCTCTGGTGTCGCACCAACCGGGCGATTAATTGGCGAGGGGGTTATGAGAGTGGCCCGAGGCAGGACGAAAGGTCTAGAAGGCATCAAAAGTGAGCGTACGTCCTGCATTACATTTGTGGAAAATACCTCATCGAGAAGTATATACACATCGCAGATTCAGTCTGTACCTCAACTGATTCCCCTGAAATGCAAGTGGAGGCTGAAAATATGACAAAATGTGAACTGTGCCTCAATACCAACAAAACAAAAGAAATGTTTCTCTTCGATATTATTTGAATTTCCCTGTTGTTGTGTGTTACCCACACGCACGAATCAGGGTGACAAAATAACGAGTTTATTTAAAAATTACGGTCGCAGTCGAGATAAAGTGGAAGGACATCCTGATTAACGAAAAATAAATTATAGTTTTCCATAATTTTATTGAGTAGGTACCGCACAATGCGTTTCGACTGTTAGGTCATTTTCAAGTACCCAATGATATGGACAGTTTCTGGAGCTTTATTTTTCGATTTGGAAATTATATTGGGATGGATAAGATAGAGGGAGGGGGAAGATACATCGTTGGGTGGTGCACTTTGGGAATGAATGAGATGGCGGGGAGTGAGCCGTGAATGTTTGTTCCTCCACTAGGGAATTGCCTCCTCCTTAAAACAGCACAATTTCCTATCTTTCTAGTGCGCCGAATCTTCGGCCTTTCCTCTCCACGTGGACGATCTCGGGGTCAAATTTAAATGAGTTTTTCTTTTCAAGGTTCTCTCAATTTATAAACTTTTCAATCTTAAACTACTGCTGAGGAGAGACCACCTTTTGAAATACCGTGCTTCATCAGATTATATGCATAATCGCATTCCTAAAGTCTTTGGAATAACTTTCATCAGAATAATCTAATCCTAGAATATGGGCTTCGCAAATTATTTCGACCTTCGAATTCTTGGCCTTAGAATAACATGCAGCAATAGATAAAGGCAAATTCTCGATAGAGTCAGAGTGTAGTCTCAAAGTAAAAAAAATTAAAATTAAAAAAATAAAATTAAAATTAAGGCGCTTTAAAATTCTGCAGGATTACTACTTTTCCTGACTAAAATCCAAAGTCGCCATTCTATTAAGGAATTCGATAGATATGAGGGAAAGTTAAGTTTGGGCGAAGGAAATCATTGGTTAACTTCAGTAACTCGTAGCAATTGCCAGTACCGTCAATATCCTGTATCCATGAAATACCATTGACTTTTGCATCAAATTTCCCACAGAAACGTATAGTGATTGTGTGAGCATATTGAAATTATTATAAATATCAATAAAGCTCGCATGCCAACATCAAACGCGTAAATTAAAGAGTTCTAATATGATGTGGATTTTAGCCAGGAAAAGTAGTAATCCTGCAAAATAATCCATGGTTTTAAAATATAATGAGCTGGCTTTGGGATATCGATCTCCGAACTCGGGTGACAGAATTTTGCAATTGGAATTGGAGTGGCCAGTGGGAGCTGGCCAGATGGAGATAAACTGGCCTTCAAACCCAGCACAAGATCAGTTCGCACCTTCCATACTTCCACCCTATAAACCAAAATTTAAAGGTTGAATGGCGTGGGTAATAGGAGTGATTGCGTTCACGCTTGCTGATAAGAAATTTGTAAATTAAGGCTATATCGACGCTTTTTTCTAGGGGGTAGGTTCAACTCCGTGGGGGACATTGTCGTCTCTGATAGTATCAATATGATTTATAAAATTTCAGTACATTAGGTTACAGGAATATACCTGAATATATTAAACATTTTACATCGAAAATCTATTAATATCTCGGAATTACCTCATTTTTTCATGTTTTTATTTTCGGATTAAAGTTGATTGTTCTATCATTAATCGTATTTTCATTAATTCAACTATATAGCACTTGATTTCTGTGACCCATGAACAACAATCAGTATGCTACCTTGAAAAATTTTACTGTGTCATCGTTTTGAAGGGGATCGGATTGGGATGTTGACCAAGTGCTGACTTCCCAATCTATTGGTCCGGATACGATTTCCAGCGGTAGCGGATGTTTTTCACGGGATGTCCAATGCGAAGTATCCACTCCGTCCATCCACCATGCGTAGTATCCACTCCGTCCGTCAGATGGGACGTTAAGCCGCTGGCCCCTTGGCGCCTTCCCGTAAGAGAAGGACAACGCCGTCGCCGGGGTTCTCTAAGTCTTCTGCAAATGACCTCAGCTGTCGCTCGCTCCCTCCAAATGTCATACCACACCGCGCTTGAAGCACCCGTTGACCGCACGAACGAATTCTTGGTGGTCCCTTAGCCACTTCCTCGGCACTAACTTTCACATCGATTACCTATGACATTGAGGCGCGGACGTGGTCGCATAGAAGCCGAGGAGCACGGGCGGGAGATCCGATGAATTCCGAATTGGCTGACCCCTTTTCCCCACTCTCTTTTCGCGGCTTCGACCTGGAATGTAAGGCATGCGGTCGGGTGTGGAGGCAGCTGCCTCTATTGCATTCGAGCGCAGGGATTATAGTATACATAATCGCGCTGCTGTGCGCGGCGGGAAGGAGAAAACAACGGAAGGTCACTGAGCGCAGCACACTCACGAAAACCGAGGCCACGGCCGACCGAAACGGATAATAGCGGAGCTAGAAAGAGCCGCAGCAGCCAAGAAAACAGAGTCGTAATCCATACTAATGCTACCCCGCGAGATCACCACCTCAATAGGATTGTTGCGGAGGGCACACTGCGCTTTTTACCAGAATAAAAGCGAGTTGCGCCTTGGAGTGATTCGAGTACTGATTTTCGAGTAGCACTTACTAAATTCCTCTATTATTTGAAGCAAAAACTAACTGCGATACTTATTCGTGCGTCAAAATATTTCGCCTTATTCCATCGTTTCTGTCGGACCTAAAAACATAGCAAGGCTTGAAGAGGAGGCTCTCTGTGCTAATTTGAATTAAATTTGATTTTTTATGACAAAATGCTTCAATTATTACAGCAATTGAAGTCTGTTGTCTTAAAATAAATTCAAGACACGCGACTTTGAGGGCCTCTATCGTGCGAACGAAGTGTCCAAATTCAATGCGACAAAAAGCATGAGAAGGCCTAATACGTCTACGCTGGACAATATATACCTTTGAAAATCCTCTAGTACTAGTAATGTATCTTGCACTAAATTAAAAAAACACATGTACCTGTCTTTGCGCGTAAATTAACGATGTCCAACTTTGAGCGGTTAGTACTTCCGTAGTTATCCCACAGCTTGCAGTTTAATATAAATAACTACATTTATACCTGTTTGCACAAAACGAATTGTTTAAATCATTACAAATATAGACGTTTTTGGTAAATAACACAAGCCTATCGCCGAAACCAATGGCTCTATTTAAAATCTTTGATAGGTTAATTATTAATATTGAAATGAAAGGATTTGAAGTTTTCCATAAGTATTCAATGCCAACGACGCGTTACGGCTCACAGATCTATCATCTGGTACAAGAGTTGTCAGATCGTAGAAGACGTCATCTGGCCTTGTGCCGAAACGCGTCGAACGCATTGAATACTTATGAAAAAGTGCCACTATCTTTCATTCCAATACGACTAACTTCCACTATCTTACGTCCGAATCAGTTGAACTGATTAGTAATACGTGATCTCCAAGTCTCTAGCGGCCTAATTCGCGTAAAAAATATGAAGAGCTCTTCGTTCACCAATTGCAGTTTCTCACGATTCGTGCAGCTTTCCTTTTTATTTAAGTTAGTTCACATCACTCTGCACCGGATCCGATATCATCCCCATATTCGTTAAAATCTTCTTCAATTCCTTCTCAGTCTCTTAAATCACTGTTATGCCGCCGGAAAATCGTGTCGTGTCAATTTTTCTCCTTGGATTTTATCTCCTGACGCCTTTTTGTATTTTTTGAAAAAAAATCAAATCGATTCATGCAAATAAATAAAGAAATATATATATTTTTAAAAAAGGTCCAGCGATAGATGAGGCAATTTTAACCGGGAGCTCAACTTTGTCAGAAGAAAAGCCTGAAGGAAGATGAAAGAAAATGAAAGGGCTCCAAGCAAAAGCAAATATTTGAGAGGACTTCCTTAATTATTTAGGTGAATGACTCAAGAGAGACTAAGGTACACAAGAAAATTTAATACGTATCAGAGACGACGAGATAAGGCGATTGAAATGCATTGAAACCGTGAAAATAGTTTATTTGATGAGATAATAGATAGGAAACAAAATCAAGTACTGCCAGGGTTAACTTTGACTATTCGGTGTAAATTAATAATGCGAAATTTTAAGGTATGTATAATCATGGAAAGATCAAATTTACAGCACTTTAATTTGCATGATTAGAAATAAACTTCATTTTTTAATGTTAAACTCAAGTTTCAAAATTTAGTGAGGTGCAATGATGTGAGCAAAGATTACGGTGATAATATTATATTACTTTAAGGTATTTTTGGTCATTCAAGGGTATTTTAAAGTAGCAAAACATAACTTCCTTCACCCTAGCTGCTTCACATAAGTCTTTTTTTTTTCAATTTCCAATTAATAAAATCAGTCAGTATAATTTTTCATGCAAATGTCTATGAAATAAAAAACTTCAAACATGTATATGAACTAAAGATAATGCATCAAAGCTTCACTTTGCCAATTAAAACTCATTTATTTTCAGGCTAAAATTATTGAACGGTGAGCATCCGGTATTTTTTTCCAAGATAAATTGGTTTATCTCACAATTAATTGATGAAAGACACTACTTACTAATGTAAATGAATTTTCACTCTATTAGAGATTAGATTTTCGCAATAATTTTGGTGGTGGTTGTAACAGTTATTGGATGAGATATTTAACTCACTTTAAATTCAGCATAACAAAAATAATCCCATAAAAGTTGAATATTATACAAAAATGCTCTTTTAAACTCAATATCACCAAACACTTATCTAAAGGTGGGGTCAAACTGCACACAAGGGAACTTCTCATCCACTTCCCAATCATGAAAAAACGTCAAAACTATTTCGAAAAATTTCTTCGAAGTACATTGGTGCATTTTCAATTGATTTTCCTGCTAGAGGTTCATTGTATTTAATCAATATTTGACGAACGAATATAGCGATAAATGGATTTTAAAACTGACATGTTATCATTTTCCTACTAAATATTGCCATTCAAAATGCGTAATGTTGTAATTTACCCCTAATAGCAGGTACCTTTAAAGACTTAAACGAAAAAATTAAATGTTTAGCGTTAGTGTGGGGAAATGTTGCTGAAAAAACTTCCTTTGCTGTTAAACCTGTTTTTTTCTTCTAATTTTTAACTGTCTATGTTTTGTTAATGTACACCAACCCTGGTGCTCCTTTCACTTTACATTAAAGACAGCGAAAACGTCTTGTAATTAAACGAGAAGAATAAGTTAAGTGCTACTGACCTTAATGCTAAACAGCTTTCCTCTGCATGAGTAGTAACTTTCATCCTTAAACCGTCTTGTTAACCACCTAATTTGTATTGCCGATAGAAACAGTAAACAACTTTCTCCCTCTTCGTTTATCTCAGAGACCAGAATTTCAACCTCCGTGAAGTAAACATGAAGAGGCCAACTTCCCAAAAACGCCAGCAGCTGAACTCTTTCAAGTTTAATTTTTATGGGACGAAAAAATAGCCTAGTGCCGAATAATTTAATTTGATATTTATCATAAGTTCCGTGAAAATTCTTGCCGATTATTCAAAATTATTTATATCCAGCATTTTGTTATTATAGTTTATATTTTATGGCCCCAAAAAATTTCCTGGCCACGAAGTTTAAGACTATTAGATATAATAATATTTTGGCGCTTAAAATACTGACGATTATTGAGTGTTTTGAATGGAATGAGTTGCGTTTTACTCATAAAGTTCATTGCTAAAATTATTTGGTGCTGTAAAACAAATATAGAAGGCTTTCGGTGGATTTCAAGGCTCCCAATAGCCATACTGAGGTCATCATCTTGAAATTCGGTGTAAATTTTCATCGAGAGAGCGAAATCACTGTCGAAGTAATTGGCATTAGAGACGCAGCGTAACATGCTGAAAAAGATATCCAGGGAGATACCAAAAAATTCAGGAAACATGTCGTAACTTATACTTGCCATGGTCCTTGGAAAGGAGATGCATCATTAAATTATAATTAAATCAAATAATTACTACGTTTAATTGTTACCAATTCTTTGCTTTATAAACAGATAGGTTTACTAGTTACTTATCTAGTGAAATGAGGAGTAAATATTAATTACGGCGAGCGTTTTATGCTAGAGTCCCTGATAAGCTACTTTACTACATTAAGACGAGTATGAAAACCTCGAGCGAAACATTTAAACGAATGCTTTGTGCCGCTGAGGCAAAGCACAAGAAAAATAAATAAACCAATTCGTTTAAATTTTTCGTCGTCACGCCTTCATTACTGCTACTGCCATGCTGCGCATCGCACAAATTAGCATAAACGATGCGAAAACGTGCAAAGGCGACAGAGCACGCTTTTGCTCTTTCATTATCAACCGGAAATAATTGCGACTTTCATCGCTTATATCATTTAGCAACATGAAAAAATTACACCTGGATGAACTCCGTCACGGCGGTTGGAACTTATTATAATTAGATCTTAAAAATATTGATGCCTTGGTATTACTGTTTTTATCGGTTATCTCCATATAAATAACATTTTTTTGATGTTTTAACAGAAATTTGACTAGAATTATTATCAACGGTAATAATATGTGTGTTTACTTCAATTTTGCAACAACAAGATAATTTGCCGAAAATTTGAGAGCATGTTCACTTTAAAAGAGTTCTTTACGCCTTTCACCAACTTAATGATCAGCAAAATCCAATGATATTCATGAACAAATGCTAAAATAAAATCATTACTTCAGACAATGATTAGCAAACAACACCAACGGGCACTTAAGAGTAAGTGTGCATTTTATATAGTTGTGACGACTGTTATCGTAACGCCTGTATTTTAAGTACTAAAATCAGTACATTTCCGCTTCCTATCGCATTTAAATATATATATTTTCTTTTTTTAATTGAACCAAATCTCTAATTTACTTACATTCGACTCTATGCTACTACTCACGGTGCTGTTGCCAATGCATAACCAATGATATCCTGCTACAAACACCTTGACCACGGAAAACTTTTATTGTGAATATTGCAAAGAGAGGCAAGAAAGCCGTATATTTTCTTTTAAAAGCAAATACTAACGCATTTCATCTGCACAACTATAGTTTTCGGAAAAATCTATGTGAATGATCCACGCTTACCTTCCAACTCTGGCCCGTGAAATTTCTTTATGGGAGGGAAGAAAAGTATTAAGAGAAGACATATTCGTATAAATATTGACAGATATTATTTGCATACGCATATTAGAGATTAAAAAAGGGCCTGAGTTACTCTTACCTTTTCCACAAACAAAAGGAAAAGCCATGTATCCACGAATTCCCTGTAAGCATGTGAATTCTTTGTTCGTATTCGGAATTTGTTCAAAGGAATAGAAATAATGAAATCATGTAGAATCATTCTCTCCTCAACAGCAATACCCTGCATGCATTATTGTAAAATGCATACACGTTGATTTATTTCAAATAATTTTGCATATTTCTGATTTATGGTATATTTTACCACACACTCTAACAAAAGGTTCAATGAAATTATGTCTAAGAGCACTATTTAAAAGAGTTAAATAAATGTACTGTACGATAAGTATATTTTACTAAAGTGAGAATCAGCGCCGTTCTTCTTAAACATGTTTTAAATGAAAACGGGTTATTTGCTAAGGGTACCTCCAAATATATTTTTTAAAGTTGTATTATCATCATAAAATATTAGTATTTGACGGCAAAAAAATAAAAAATTGTGAACGCACACCAATTGTTTCCTGTGTATGTTATTTCCAATTTGCTAGGAAGTCCTAGAAAATGTAGACCATTATCATCAAATGGCATTTTTCCTACGGGTTACAATGACATACATTCCTTCCTTCGAAATATCTAGCTATTGGCTGAAATAAACTGTTCCTAGAGCGTATTTGCTGACTATAAATAAAAATGAAATTTATATTTCATTCATATTTACACCTTATTTTGAGGAAAAAGAATAGGTAAAAAATAGGTATTCGAGCATCTGCTTTCGTAGGATTCTTTTGAATCAAATTCATTATCCAGTCAAATTTTGTTGTGCGCAGTAAAAAGAACTGGTGTTTGTCTTTCCTAAGATGTAAAATTTCGCAATATTTTGCATTAATAACGGCGCCCTCTCCCCTAGACACACTTCCCTACCCTGAAGACGCCTCCCACGGCGACGCCGATCCCTGACGACGACGTTTCTCCCCGACACTCTCCCCCCGCCACTGACCTCATACCTTTCCCCCCCTGACGCTCCCCTCACCTGACGCTGCCCTCTCCCCCCCTGACGCTGCGCTCACTGCCCCTGATTCTCCCCTTCATTTAACGCTTACCCTGACGCTGTCACCCACACCCCTGCTTCCTCTTCCTCTGACGCACCCCACCCCTGACTCTTCCCTGTCTTTCCCTGACGCTGCCCCCTGCCCTCGTCGCTGCCCCTGACTCTGCCCCCTCTCCCCCCTGACGCTGCACCTACGCCCATGACTTCACTCTCGCTGCCCCTGACGCTGCCCCGTCTTTGATACTGCCCCCCGCCTTACGCTCTCTCTCTCTCTCTCTCTCTCTCTCCTTCACGCTGAATCCCTCCGCCTCATACCTTCTTTCGCTCTAAACCTATTTTTAAATCTCATTGTTCGTCGTGCTTTTCCCCTCCCAAAATATTTTACCGTGATTTTTTTCTCATAAATATATTATGTTGCCCTTAATTCGTTTACTAAACATTTTTTAACCTTTACATGCGCTAACATTCTTAAAAATTAATTCTAATCCAGAAATGATTCCCATTTTATGTAAAACGAGTCGATGGGCGCTTGAATTCATCAAGCGGGTAATTAGGGGAGTGGGAACATATTTGTGTCACCTGTGTTCAAGTATTGGGTTCATAAGTTATTTAAAAAAAGCGAAAAAAAACACTCAAATGTCGTTGAAATGGGCGGAATGGACGAACAACACGCTCATTCGCCCTCAACAATACTTAAGGTCGTCTTAGTAACCACGATGATATAAACGTTAGGAGAACGCTTTGAACCTAATATTTACGTAATGGAGATAAATTTAAATTTAATGACGGATGTACTTGTGAAATATAGCCGATTTTCGTATTTTAGCTCTTACCCTAGGATTGTGGCACCTCCATTTTTTGTTATGAGCGTTTTGAACGCACCAAACTGAATTAAATTAAAAACATCATTTTTAGAAAATAAACGCACAGAAACTAATTCGGAAATGACTATCGGAATTAATATGTCTCGAATAATGAGGTAATTTTCGGATGTCACTGACGACGTATGTTTATTAATGCTGTCACCTTTTTACATCTGAGGAAGGTTTAAACAGAGAAACGAAGTTATCACAACAAATATATGAATACGATTAAGATACTTGAATTGGAGAAAGAACCAAAGAATGCTCAACTATCCCCGTAGATGTTGAATTCTATTGATAATAGCAGTTCGACATATTTTACGAAAACGCAGATTCGAAATGTGTCGAATGGGAGCGTAGTAAGCAAATATATCTCAATAGTGCAGCATGAATAATGCTTTGATGAACATATTTATCAAATATCTTCGGTCTCACACCAATAGTTATAAAGATACGCCAAGTTGCATATTTGCCACCATAATCGTTTCGAATTATCAAGTATACTGACATGTGTATTGAAAATTCGCAAATCTATTGATTTAACTTCCAGTCTTTGATCTTCAACCCTAAAATTCCTGGTCTACTATGTACGTGGATGTAAAATCCTGTATGTTATAACGATTCGATGTATTTGAAGAAAAAGCATATTCGATATGTATCGAAGGTGAGACTACACAGAAAACATATTTCCATTGAGCATTGTGAGGAATACCAAGATGTACACATTCGCCAAATTTCATTGGTCCAACGGATATACTATTTAAGTTAGGCCGATTTGCGTATTTGCTACAATAATCGATTCGATCTTTCGATTATACTGACATCTGTACTGTAAAATACGCAATGCTGCAGACTTTAATTCCAGTCTATGGCCATCTACTCTATAATTCCTGGTCAACAATGCCCGTGGATGTAAAATCCTAAATGTTATAGCAATTCGATATAATTTGTGAAAACGCAGATTCGTAATATATCGTATGTGACACTGCATACAAAACATATCTCTTTTGAGCATTGTGAGGAATACCAAGATGTACCCATTCACCGAATTTCATTGGTCCAACTTATATAGTAATCAAGTTATGCCAATTTGCGTATTTGCCATAAACATCGAATCGAACTTTCGATTATACTGACATCTGTATTGAAAAATTCGCAATCCTATTGATATCCCTTCTGTTCTATGGTCATTCCCAGTGTTTCACCTATGTACTTATATTGGTGACGTAAATAGGGCGATGCGTGTATTTCTTACGGGAACCTATTACAAAAAGATATAAATTCATATTGATATGTCTTCATTGGGAAACATTACTCATCTAAATAATTTATATGTACGCATGATTCATTCCTTCCCTTACATATTGTTAAAATTTTTATCCCCGTAGCTATGTAAATAGGTCTGAAAAATGACTCCATCGAATGCAGCCTTGCATCGATCATAACGTCCAGTCTAATTAATTGATCCGCTTGATTTAACTTTTGTCGGATGATAAACATTATCAGTGGTGTAGTGTATGACTTTCATGTTCAAAACTTGATTAACAAAAAAGTTATTAGCGATTAAAGCGGAACTAAGGAGATTGGTATCGATATAACTCGTACATGAATCGATCGAGCGGAATGGTCATCATTGCAAAAGTTGACCATTTAAATAATATTATTACCCTGAAATTTTCATTCATCTAGCTTGAATGGTTGCTAAGATATTCAAGATTGTATGCTCCACAAAAAAATGGCGACAATGATTTTTCGCGTGCAGGGTATTTTTTGGAATTTTATTATGAATTAACCAAGAGGGTCACTGGGAAAGTAAGCTGGGGATTCCAAATTCCAGGGGATTCCAAATTTTCAAATGGCACATGTCTCAACGCCGAAATCCGAGTTTGAAAATTCGCCCTTTACGACAATGTAAAATCGAAATCGTTTATTCCTCGGAATTGCTTCGACATATGAAAATTTCAAGATAGCCAAAAAATCAATAAAAAAATCCTACATCTTATATTTCAAGGAATTTGTTGTACGATTATTTCAAGTTGGTCAAAAAAATTCATAAACTTTTTCCATAAGAAAAGCATACATAACGTTCAAAAAATAATAAAAAATCTTAAATATCAATTCGTCGCAATGACAACCACACCAAAAAAATTACCAAAAAATCTAGTTTATGTCCATTGTCCATATCATTTTCCTCAGACGTTTAAAAGTACATAATAAAAGCGAAAAAGTTTTAGTCCCATAAGGCTCCCATGTTAATTCAAGTCGATATATCTCGGAAACCAATCGACTTTTTCAAGTTTTAAGATTTTTCCTCCCGATGAATTTTTTTTTTACTTTTACGTCCAATAACCCAAATACCCACACATATCACCGTTTGGGCTGTGAATTTGTATCAATCAGTCAGTGGGTAGTCGAATTGCCGCTATATGGTGATTTAATTAATTAAGTAATGGAGCTCCATTGATTCTCCAGCATTAATTACGACAGCTATTCTCTCCCTCCTTGAGTGGTCTTTTCTGATATCCCTTTAAACATATGCAGTCGTCTTGAAGTTTTCCTAAATAAAAAGGGAATCCTGGTGTTTGTTTTCCTGAAATTATAATTTTAAATAAATACCACAGTGTTTTTTCCATCTAATATTATCATATATAGATAATTTTACTAAAATGGTTGATAAGATATTAGACCCAATTTTCTCTGAAAATTTGAAAATGATGCCGTAAGATTTTAGCAGAGATACGTCACCATTATCGATCAAATACTACTGATTAAGGAAGTAATCCTTTAGTCAGCCAGTAATTCAACGTTTAATGTGAAATTATTCTCCTATATTTAAGCATATTAAGTCCAGCATAACGGTCGGTTCATTTTATTTTGTGTGCAAGAGTGTTCCTTAATTATTAAATAATGCAAGGTATCCTGTACGATACATTGCCCGTTTTGGGTAATTGTTTAATTTGCATTGGTGAAAAAGATATTCAAGAGAGGGACCATGATAAACATAAGACAGAATGCTATTGGCTTTCGCTTGTCCATAAAAAATAAAATGCTTAAACAAAACTTACCAATGTTTCACGAGGCAGCGATCTGCTCTCTAGTATGTTAAAACTCACGAAGCATCAACGTATGTATGTCAGGGAAATTTCAAGACATAGCCGTAGTTTACTATTTCATCATAACAGGAGTTTATTCTGAGATACATCGCCCGAAGCGCCAAGAGAGAAGTTGAGATCTCTAATGCTATCCAGGTGGAATGGTGCATCGCACGAAATACTAAAATGGTCAATAAGTGTCCTCTCAGCAATATCAGAGAGGGAGGACTTACTGCACCTCGTGGGAGGAATCACGATTTGGAGCGTAGCCACAGTTAGAGGAGGTGTCGGCCTTGACGTGCCGAGCCACCAATCACTGAATGTGTCTCACTCAGCACTTGAAGGCCATTCTCCGATTACGGAAGTCGCGGAGTTATAAACTCGCTTCACTTCCGTGAGTTCACGAACGCGGAATTTAAGAGGTCTCCCGGGGTTACACCGTGTTTGCCCACAATCCCTGAGACGGCTGTTTTTCCACGATTTCTCTTCGGAAAGGAAAGGAACAATGTAAAAATCTCCTCACGGATTCTATTTGTTTCCTTGATTTGGGAACACTTCAAGAAAATGGCTTCAACTGTTAATTTTTTGATTCCGGATAGACTCGCTGTTTTCTCCGTCTTAAAATGACGCTATAAAATCTTCAAATCTTGTCGAAAGGAATAAAATGTTTGAGGAACCTTAATTTTTCTACTTACTTGGACTAATGCACTGAAAAAACACTTTGGATATGAGAATCGTAGGTTTGGATGTCACACCCAAACCTGAGGTGAAGGAAAGGACTTGCCCATACATTTGGATGTGTCACCCAAAGGAAACGGTGATAATGAGTTGGATGTTCCAACTACTCCTTTGGTTGCTACATCCAAAGAAGATGGACGAGTACTTTGGGTGAGAGAACCAAAGCATAGGGTAGCTCATGAGAACAACGTTTGGATGCCGAATGAAAACTTTAGATCGTCTGCCCAAAGGACTGCGCCCCTACCCCTTCCTCCCTCCTTTTCAATCCCACTACACCTTAATATTGTTCTTTTTCAATCCATTTTTAAATAGGCCACTAAAGACAGTGCAACTAAAAAAATGAGAAAACCTAGCTCTGTGGTTGTCATAATATCTAGTATCACAACGGGGTGTGCCACGGCGTACACAACAAGGGCCATGGCGATTATAAAGACTTTGTTATATATTTGTTTAGTCTTCTCGTAAACTCAATTGCCGATAGCATTTGTTTCAATTTATACTAAGATTCTGACACTAATAACAGGTTATTATATATCTTGGAAGCAATTGTAAAAATCTCGCGAAAACATGATTGCATCACTCCGAATTGTTAGTTGCGCTTTACGTTCCGCTTTCAGTCTGCCGTATTTCCAACTCCGTAATACAAAACATAAAACCCTGTCTGCAAGTAATGAATATTTTAGCTTAGGTTGCGGCAGTAAAAACCTCGAGGGTATAGGGCGATGATATATATATATATATATTTTAGCCACTGACAAGGAAGAGTGTCCATTAGAAAAATGAAGTAGCAAGTCAACACTTTTGCTGGCGAGTAGTGGAGAAACTAATTTAGGTCAAAAAGGCTGTAAAATAAGGCATTCTTGAAAAGATGGGAGTCCATATTCTCGCCAAACAGCCGTGGCGGGAATAGGTTGCCACGGGACGCAACTTGATTGGTTGGCTCGAGGGAGGGAGCATTAGAGGCGCCACTGGCGGCGTCTTCGTTAAAAGCATCATTCCGTTTACAGTCGAGCCTTTTATAAGAGAGCATCGTTCAGGGGAGAAAGGGGATCTCGTATTTTCCCCAATTTAATGAGTAAAGAAGCATGAAGGATAAGGTATGTTCCGTATAATCGATTTCCTTTAATACAGTCATTAGCGGAAAAGTATGAAATCCTGAGCGGAATTCTGTTCTGAATGATCTTAAGAAGAAAATTTGACGCAGAAATGCAAACCACCTTCCCTCCAAGTTCCGTACTGTCACATTTTCAATTTTGAGAGTTAAAAAAAAGGTAGATATTTCGCATTTTGAGCTGAGGCATTTGATTTTTGAAAAGGTAATATTTCTGAATTTAGGTTAGAAGCATCTTAATTCTTCAATAAACCTGGAACGCAAAATCTTTGTTTTCTGAATTACACATTTCCGAAAAGTAAAAAAGAAAGCTGTTTTTTAATGAAATTAAAGAAAAAAGATCTCTTTTTCATTTTACACTGAAAAGAATACATGCCGAGAATTCAGGTTGGTGGTAAGAAACGTTTTCTTTTTTTAATTAACCTAGATGCACTAATCCCACCTTGCCTAAAGCGCACGATGCTTGTATTTTCATAAGGCTTCCTTGGATTTGTTGTCATACTAATATGTGAATCTTTATTTTCCGGACTACAGAATATAATGCACGACTACCATAATCAAGGCTCTGCAGTCGGCCTCTTGAGATGACAAGAACAGAATCAGTGCACCAGAGAATGAAAAAATACGAACTCAAATACGAAAATGGATTTTATTCCATAGTTAAAACCCTCTCAAAGTCCATCTAAAGCTTAATTAATACTCATAGGTGCAGTCTTTCTTTCAGTTGTTTAAGCAACTGCGGGCATCGTTGCGGTGTACACGGTGTTATGCGGGAGAGGCCTTTTTTCCCCTTGGCTGGCTTTTTTCACCCCACCCCCATCCTCGGCGAACCTTTCCAACCCCTTACCTGATATATCTGTGCACCCTCCAGGGCCAACGGAATCCATTTGCATTTAATTAACTCCGCTCAACTCTACGCGAGGTTCCTTTCATCAGAGAATTCTTTTCCTCTCTCTTTTGCTGTATTATTGGATATCTTCGCCGGAATTTCTCACTCGTTTATCTGCCACCGCTCACATTTCCGCGGAATTGCCGAAAAGTTTCGACTCCATTTACATAAGCAGCGACCCCCTGGGAAGTACGAGAATGGGACGAACCTGGCCGTACATAACGCCACTCGTGTATTCCGACAGCGAGATTCTTAACAGAAAACCCTCCAAGGTGCCAACCGAGAGCTGAGAAGAGGAGTCAGTTCGTCGCATTTGTGATCAATTTAGTGAGTTGTGAGCAACGGAGTATTTTAATCAAGTTTCCGATCGCAGCGCAGTTGTGAGTCCAATACGATTTATTTATTCTCAACATTTGCAATTCAGTATTTGAACTAGCAAGTAAAATCATCCAAAGACCATGAATTTTAACGTTCATATCATAACGAGCATCAAATCTGGTCAGTATTTCAAATTAAAGCGTAATTAAGCGTGAAATTCGGAACAGCCAGCGTCGAGAGTGGGAATTTCAATGAGCCGCGTTGAACGGGCGGAGGGAATGAAAACTAACAGTGGAGTCCACCACTCATAGAGTTTATATTAGTATTTATGCCACCATATGCGATATCTCTTAAGAAGAGATAAATAAGGCTCCACCCCATTGGAAATACATGAACACTACCCAAATGAAGAGAGAAAATTATTGCAATAGAGCAGTATAACTTGCTAGGAATGGCAAGAAAAAAACCTTATGAATTTGATGGATATATTGATTGATAAATTGATTTCATATTTAATTTAATTCACGAATATAAATTTCGTTTGACAGCCTTAACTATAGCTTATTTCTCCATTAAATTATACCGGTCTGCAGTCAGTGACTCAAGTGGCGACATCTGTAAATCCATCTCAAACAAATGCACGGTGGATTAAACACATTTTGAATCCGATTCTAAAATGCTCGGTCTTGAATTGTACGGTGTACAATACGGTATACAATACGGTAAATTACATCTGGCATAGATCCTTGAGAAGGTAGAGTTTCCTACGGAGTATTTATGGTATTGAATCTTACTTCAGGGTTACTCAGACACCCTCAACCAATTCAGTGAAAAGTTTTGATATTTTTGTAAAAACACGTTTGCTGATAGTGTAAACGTTACATGTTATTCAATAATTACAAGAAAGGGGCAGCAAGTATTTCTCCATCCCCGAATTTTCAACTAAATCACCAATAATTTATAAAATAGAACTAGGGCAATTTTTCAAAGATAAATAGCTGAAAGCAGCCATTATATACGAAGCAAGACTTAAGGACGAGTAACAAACTTCACAATATACATAAATTTCAAGCCGTCAGGATAATGGTTCATGAACTTAAGAAAATAAAATTATTTAGTGCTAAGGACTTATGCTCTCATGTTTCTAGCGACAATTACTGTAACAGAAGAGCACAAGCAGGTAATATCAAGCTCGGAGGGATGGAATGACAATTGGCAGTTAAAACAGAGAGGTTATAGGCACTTGAAGTAAAAAAAACACTATGAAAAATGTATCAAAAATGGCATGCAAAAATATATTGTGAATAATTTAAAGGAATATTGATACATCCTGACATGAAATCGCTTGACATTCTTTAATATCATTCCTAAGAGACGATATAATGAAATGATTGCGTTATTACAATCTTATGCTTAAAGAGCATAAAATATTGGCTCTGAAAAACAGTAGAGATTCGATTTCCGTAGCTAAAAAAGTTAATTGCAGCATGCATTGCATACCTGTGCGATATTTTCGACAATTTTTTTAAAACATGAGAAATGGTTCACAAAATCAGGTCAAATATGTTATTTTCCCGGACGACAAGATAATTTTCGGTACTATAGAGTGAAACCGTTGGTTTTACAGCTCATAAAAACAGTCGGCAACTAATTTGGCCGGCTACTGAATATGCATGGTGCCGATTTATCTTCCCATGTGCTAAATATTATTTACGAGTTAAAGTTTTACGACTGAGTGAGAACGTGAATGACAGCCTTTTATGTCGAGCCTAGTGAGAAAATAGCGAAACTGTATAGCGCTAAAAGGATACACTCAGTATTACAACACACTTTTGGAGAATATTAACCAGCAGTCGTAATTTCAGCCTGTTTTACACGTAGAATTAAGTGTTTCACCGGCGAATTTCATGGGAAAAGCCAATTCAAATCGCCTTCCTCATCATTTCTACGATTTATGCTGAATTTATGCAGCATCCGAGGTTTACAAAGCCCAGCAAAGGTAAATTATGGCTTCAGCACGTACTTCAACAGTGATTTAGCTGTTTTTAGGCCACGTGAATCAATGTCTTCAGAAATCGCTGAACATTTTCAAAACTCAACCAAAAACCGAATACATTCCTAGAATTGTGTCAATTCTAAAATCCAACTATAATTAGCAACTTAAATTCAGGCAAATTGACCCAACTTAATTGAAACGACATATATTCGGTTACGGTTACTCCCGATCACTTTAAAAGATGGGTCTCCTCTGAATTAGCCATTGGGAACTATGCAAAGAGATGGGTCACATAATTAAACCTGAGTGTGCTGCGGTGAGCTGTGGAGCGGAATCAAAAAACCGCGAAAGTGATTTCGCAGAGCCGCCGATACGCTTGCCTTCCAATCGACTGAACTTCCAGTCATTTAACAGCGCGGAATACTGCATACAGCGAGCGCACTATTTCGTCGCCGTAAATGCGACGAGGCATGTTCGACCGAATAAAACCCGAATCCGCCGTCGTTACTGAGTCTGCCGATGCGTAGACGGGTGCGCCACCGTCGGCTTGTAATCAGTTGACTAGCAACGGGAGTGGACAAGAGTATTCCATTGCTGACTGATCGAATAGATTCAATTTTCATAACAACCGCCGTGGTAAGTCTAGCAAATAGATTCACTCTCCCAAGGTCAGTGGAAAGAGATCACGGATTTTACGGTCGGGTATTACACGCACTGTCGAACTCCACGCATTTTAATGAGTTCACAACAGTTGACACACCGGGCGCTGTCGGTAAAGCGATCCATATTTCAAGGGGAGCTGAGGTACAATCAGGGCTGTAAAGCTAAATTTACGTTCACAATGCCATTTCATATCAAACGGTGCGTTCATCCAGGCTAGCACTGAGCTAGCGAAGCGAACAGCGCTGATGTATTAGCGCTAGGTTCGGGTGAACGCCGTGCTGTTGCCAAGGGAACGACATAACACCGCGCGTATGTTTGAAAACAGTTTCAGGCGTAAATTTGGATAACAACCAAAATGGATATTGTGCTGAACATTTTATTTAATGAGTTGGACGATTATAATGACAACATTTTAAATGGCATAGTACCGGCAATTCGTCAGTTAAATGATGCCGCGAATGCTATAAACATTCTTGAGGAAGAAGAGGAAACACCGGTCCGGAGTGTGTACTATTATGAAACTATCATTCCCAGATATCCACCTAAAGATTTTTTTGAACATTTTCGAATGTCGAGAATTACCATGCAGGTATTTGACAATTTCCATGGATATATTTTTGATAAGTTCTTAGGGTTTCTCGAATAGGGTGGTTTCCTATAATTTTTTTATTGCCTAAATCGAAAGATTATTACTCCTGGAGTACGTATTTCACGCTTTTAGATTTTTAAATGACGATATCTATTTTTCGCGATTAAATGAAAAGTGAAAAATTTCAAGCGCGCGAAAACGCGACGCGTAAGTAGGAATGATGGGAAAAAGTCCGTGCGACGCATTTCTGGTTCCCCCTCCCGCCTTGTGAGGTGACCTTGATCGACGCTCTGAGCGCTGATAGGACGCAGGATGCTAGCGGGTAGCTGAGTACCTTGCTGGCTGGTAGCGCTTGGCTTAAAAAAGGTTTATTAATACCTTATCAAACGAAGAAAACTTTCCGACCTTAGCCAGTTTAAATAGGTGATTATTAAGACATGTTTCCCTGAGCTCTGTGCCTCGTGCATGCATTGGTAACCTCAGACGATGTATAACTCCTATCCTCTCGTGTAGAAACTAGGTCCCTGTGACGTCACGTGGAGTGGAATCGCATGGGCGCCAATCTGGCCTTTTTCAAATGAGGATAAAATTTGACCCTTGCCATTCGTCTAAACCGGTATTTCAAACACCAAATAATTTGTGTATTATGAATATACTAATGGTGGGTAACTAATCGCAATCAATGCCTTCCGTTTTCTTTGATGAAGGAAACTACCCTATTACCGCTAAAAGATATGATAATCGGGTAAAAATATGGGTCTAGTTCACATAGTTTAGATTTGATTGACGCTATTAGTTAGCGTTCAAATTTAATCATTAAGTTAAAAATTTCAATTTTTAATTTTATTAATTTTTAAATAGTAGACCCTCATGAATGGGTTTCTCATCAATGTTTATTATATTTTTCAGATTCTGATTGATGAAATAGGAAATAGAATGGAGAAACAATCGGTAATACCGGTTGAAAATGAAGTTCTATTTGCCGTTTGGATGTTGTCAAAACCGGAATCTTTTCTTGCATGCTGTGACCGATTCAATTTAGCCAAGAGTACAGGCCACCTAATATACGTCGATATATGCAAAATATTAAGAAGAATGATACATGATTACATAAAGTAGCCAAATGTAAATGAATCGCATTTAATTGCCGAACACTTTGAACAAAGAACTGGTTTTCCTGGAATAATAGGAGCAATAGACGGGTGCCATGTTCCTATAAAGTGTCCTCAAATAATACTATTGATTACTTCAATCGGAAGTCATTTCATTCAATTGTATTGCAAGCAGTGTGTGATCATAGACTTAAGTTTGTAGATATTTTTATAGGGATGCCAGGCCGTGTGCATGATGCTCTAGTTTTTCGAGTGAGCCCTTTATACGAGCACATAAATCGTGAGGATAACCCCTTGATTTCTCCGCAATTCCATCTAATCGGTGACAGTGCCTATCCTCTCATGATGAACCTCCTTGTGCCATTTAAAGACAATGGACATTTGACAGATGAACAAACAAATTTTAACTCTGTTCTCAGTGGAGCCAGGAGCAAAATTCAACAGGCGTTCGGGAGGCTGAAAGGGAAGTTTAGACGTTTGAAATACCTTGACACGAATCTAGAATATGCTAGTTTGACAGTATCAGCAGCATGTGTTTTGCACAATTTTTTGATTCAACATGAAGTTGATCAAAATTATGAAAACCCACCATCAGGAGACGAAGAAAACATTGACGATACTGTACATAGAAATTTAGCGGAGCCCCTGATGAGAAATGCGCCAACTGCAGCCGAAAAGAGAAATAGAATAATGAGGGATGTTTTTCAACCTGCACCCTAATGTAATGTTGAATATATTAAATATTAAATGCTATTGAGAATAGGCAAGAGTTTTAAATGCACGGAAAATAAAAACAATGCTTAAAAATGTAATTAAAAAAACATGTTATTAAATGAAATCATACTCCACTTCGGTTAATACGTGTAATGTATTTAAAATATTGTGCAACCAATCATAAATGAATAAAAAAAAACAGGAAAAATTTAAATATACATTGAAATATTGGTCAACGATTAGCACTGTTCTTCTTAAATTCCTCCAGTATTTCCCTGAGCAAATTGTTCTTTTCTTCTTGAAGGTGAACACTCTTTCTGCAAGTTTCATTCAAACTAACCAGTTCATTATAAATTTTCTCTTGAACTTCAATGAATCTTTTTCTAAAGTTTGTCAATTCTGACATTTTTCGACGTTTCACATCAATAACTTCCCTCGTTTCACAAGTTTGGCTATTGCTGACAGGATCAGTTAATTCACTGGATGTGGATGGTTTTGTCTGTGAAGCACTGGCAAGCAAGGTTGTTTCTGAAGGCTGAACGGGAGGATGATTGGAAGGGAGAGAGGAAATGAGGTGTTGTGGGTGGATAGTAGCATCTGGGGAAAAAATTCATCCATCGCTGTAAAATATGGCCAGCTGACTCTTGCACGTCCCGTTTTGTTTGAGTTGTCCTTCACTGATTTGTATGTGACTTTTAAATTCCTAAATTTTCGGTCGCAGGCTTCTGGGGTGGTTTTGTGACCAAACAAGTTTATTTCCTTTGATATTTTGCGAAATATGATTTTTTTATTTTTGGATCACGAAATTTTGACGCTTCTTTGCTGTATTCTGAAATTAAAAGTTTGGTGCTGCTATCTTCCCATTTGAATGATAAATCTTCTGCTGAAGTGCTAGTTGTTTCCTGTTCGGTTTTTTTTCATTCCTCTCCTTCTCGCCGTCCGAAGATGCTTTCATAATTTGCGTTAAAACGCTGTTTCTGAACGAGTCGTCTAAAATGATAAAATTAAATAGGGTTTAAAAATAAAATTCAAGATTGGTAATACATAAAACCTGGTCCATCCGACAGCTTCACCGTAAAGCGATAGAGCGAACAGTTAAAATTGATTATTACCGGATTCCATCAATGGAAGCAACGCCGAAGATATTTTGGAATAGTAGGTCTTTCCACCGTGGGTAAATTCAAGAGTTATCACATCCTCTTCGGCCATATTATTTTTAAAAAGTGTACAGTTTCCCTTTCAACAACAAAAACCTCGAAATACCTCGTTCGAATAACCTCGTCTGCAGTAAACACGCTATAGCAACCAATCAGGGATCACCGCTAAGTCCGCGAGCATAGGAAAATTTTGCTGTTGAAAATGGCGTCCGCTGGAGGTAGCGAACTCCTCAGCGGAGCGTTCAATCCCGAGAAGCGCTGTTCGCTAGCTCAGCGCTAGCCTGGATGAACGCACCCAAATTCCTAAGTTATAGCTGCCGGTGCTCATGAGTGAAAGCACTCAATTGAAAGGCTGGCAGACAGCATACACACATACAGAAGCACACAATACCGTCATTTTCCTCTATTCGGCCATGTTTCACATTCTTACAAAAACTTGGTGACGGCGGGGTAAAGTCCTCGCATTCCAAACCGAAGGTCGCGGTTCGAGTCCCACCTGGGTAAGTTGCACTTTCACAGGGCGTGGGCGTTTCTGAATATCCTTCTTTGTTGAAGGTTGATTCCCCATTGTCAAGGCCGAAAATGTTTACGGGATGATGAAAAATATATACAATGCAATACACCCAGGTCCTCTTTGGTCTCGATTAATCTGCAATGAAAATTTCTCGTGGCATGAAGCAGAAATTTTCCTCCCCAACCATTTTTAAAAAATTTTAGGGCGCGATTTATAGACGACACTGAAACTGCTCACTTTACTAGGTCTTTCTTTACGATAAAGTGAGACTTAAGCTAAAGTTCGTTTCAAAATCGTCCCAAGTATCTCACTTCATAAAGTGGAACTTTAGCTTGATGAAAAGTTTCTCGGGATTCCCACCGGGTGTGGTATTGGGTTAATTCTTCCAACGTTTCAATGGCTGAGTCTGCCATCGTCTTCAGGGGTTTACTCCTAATGGTACTTTTTTACGGTATTTATTTATGTATATATTCATATCCCTGGTTGCCGTTATTGCTGTGTGCGGATGTAGCGATTAATTATGGCATTCCAGGCACTACTCAGTTGGAAGCCTTTATCTTTGTTTTAGCTCTTCTCCTCAAGGCTAATAGCATTTGCTTCCTTTAAAATTCTATCCCAATAGTTATTAGTGCGGCACAAAACCTTCGTATTTTTTAAGTCCACCCTATGACCGAGGTCCAAGCAATGCTCCGCTACCGCCGACTTTAGCGGATAAAACAGGCGTATGCATCTTTCATGCTCCGTCAGGCGTTTTTCGATCGCGCGGCCAGTTTCCCCAATGTAAACGTGACCGCACTCACACGGGACGCTCCCGAGGTTTTGAGGCCCAGGTCATCTTTCGGTGTCCCGATGCAGGTTTTAATCTTGGTGGCAGGTATGTGGATCGTATCTATATTATGCCTTCGGAGTATCCGGGCTACCTTGTTGTTGAAGGTGGAAATGTATGGGAGAATGGCTCTGGCTATCGGTTTTTCTTTTACTTCTATTGCATCACTATTCAAAATGGTCTTTTTTAATGCTCCTTGGATGTCACGTTGGCTGCATCAATTTTTTATGAATGTGGACTTAAGGTGTGCTATTTCTTTCTACAACAAAAAGAACTGAACTGCTAAAAATGAACTGTTCACTGAAATTAACCGATTCGTAAATGAACAGCTCCCTAAAACTCCCTGTTCACGGTTCATGACTGCACTGCACGCGTGCGGCGTATTCGGTCCAACAGGTACGCTCACCAAGTGGTATTTTGAACTTAGCAGCTTACTCCAGCGAGTGCGTTGTGGTGACAACAGATGGCGATTACGTTGTAGACCATCGTAACCGAAGTGCGTCATAGACGACCGAGCCCCTCCCCTTCCTTTCCTACCATTCCTCTCCGTCCACGAAAGAGAACACTTTAATATCTGAACGGTTCGAGCGCCCCAATATTTTGAACGGGTGTTCAATTCGTTTAAGCCGTTCTTTTCCACAGGGTGTTCAGTTTTCGGAGGCTGTCCGTTTCCTCTGGTCGTTCATTTGGGATCTCGCGTTCATTTGAACATATGCATTCGATGAACAGGATGCGATGGTTCTGCTTCGAAGTCATTTTATGGGTCAATTATCTGTTCATAATTTTTACTATGGTTCAAAGTAAATTTAAAAATTAGGCTATAACTTTATTTTGATTAATTTGATGAAAGCAAAAAATCTGTTAAGAAAGCGGAAAAGTTAAACAGAAATTGTTAAATTTTGTTTTTTCCACTATTTATTTTATTTTATTGCTCTTCCGGAGAAAGTCTACGGAGGCATATATCCTTCACTTTCGAAGGAATGAAAGATACATGTTATCTACACCGATTTTATTCTATTTTATTACATTAGGTTTTTCAAGTCGCGATATTTTATGTATTATATTGCGCCCGCTTAGCTTAGTTGCACATAAATGCACCTCAAAGCGTTTAACCTTCCTTTGCTTTCCATGTTTAATAAATAATTTAGAATTATAGAATTCCATGGCTTTAACCTATTCATTATTTTTTACATTATAGCAAAATTACTAATTTGGCAATGAAACTGATTATTTCTCACCGCTTTACGCATGCTATTATTGCTTGCTAATTGCATCCTTTGAGTGGATGGATACCTGACACAGACTGTTATGAGAAGAGAAAAATTGATATCTTACCTGGGAGTCTAAAAGAGAGATTCTTAAATGACGTTTATACTAAAAATATTTAAAAAGGGCAGTCATCTGTTTATAAAAGTCTGAGTTGCTTATAAGAGGAGCATTTTAAAACATTTCTGGAGCTAAATATGCGAATAACTCCAGACGCTGAGTTGATAAATATTAATTCTGGCTTTTTCTACAAGAGGACAGCAGATATTGTCCTGCACACGGATAACCAAGTAAAGGCCCGGGAGAGAATTTGCTTGAAATTACTATGACAAGCTGCGAAAACGATATGATCCCACACTAAGCTTTCATATACTATAAATGCCCGATAAACATTATTTTGTACCTGAATGACCCTGAGTGTTCGCCACGAACAGATGTTTTGGACTGTTCTTTCTACTGAACAGGTTCAAAGTGAACGGTTCATGAAAATGAACTGTTTAACCCACCTCTAGTAGCTGTAGATGTAAATATATACCGAGCACCATTTTATCAAATACGTTTCTAAAAATTCAATATCGAAAATGAATTATCTTATTATACCGTGATTAATTATACTTTCCGTTGTAACCATTTCCGCGAGGGTGATACACACTTAGTGCCACATCGGTTTTCCTCCTATTTATTTTCATCTTATTTTATTAAGATCTTATTCATCTTCATCTACATAGTTCCCCGCAAGCCGCCTAAAAGGCGTGTGGCAGGGGGTGTTGGGACACCAGCCGTTTACAGTTAAAAAAATGAAGTGCTCCAACGGAGTTGGGACTTACGTTTATTAAAGTCCTTTATGGTTCGGGGGAAAAACGAGTTCCCGTTCGGCAAAACATCTCTCTTAATTTATCGCTTCTATCGGACGTGGAAATATAGTGTGGCCCCAATGGTATGTTCTCTGTGTCGCTCTTAAAGATATCCATTCTCAATTGTTCAAGCAATCCAAGCCTAGCGCGCAGCCTCCGAGTCTCCAACGGCTTCCAGTTAAATTCGCTTAACATCGAGTAACGCTGTCTGTAAGCCCGTAGCAGTTTTTGACGAATTGTAATTATTATTGTTGTAATTATTGAAATAGGGTTGAGGTTAGCATGTACGAACACATCTTTCGCTGCAATAATGTTTCACTACTGATCAAACGGCCACAGGGACAACATAGTGAGGACCCCAATCAGCGCTTACAACATTAATTAAAAACTGGAAATTGAATTTTAAGGCTCGAGCCGATTGTAATCGCCTTTCAGAAATGCCCACACCGTGGCGATGAATACTGAGCGATTCGTTTATTTTCTATTTTTGCGATAGAGAACGTGCAATCACGAGGAATAGCATTGTAAAGTGTGAATTCGAGTAAATTACATCATCACGGATGTAACAAATGGCACACATTTGTTATCTTTATTCATTTTATATCTTTGAAAGACAAATAAACTCTTATATAGATTTCGGTTATAAGCCCCAAGTAGGCATTCATGCCCGCAAAATTAGGATCTCCCTCCTATTAGCGACGTGAGTGGCGACTTCTGTAAACCAATTTAAGTGCGCGTTGGGATATAACACATCTAGTGGCCGTATGCAGAATCATCTAGTGTAACATTTTTGCTATATACAATTGTTCCGCTAATATTTTTCTTGGAAACAGCAGAAGTGAGACGCACGCCACTTTCAGGTTTCCGAATCCGGAAAGGAGAACGAAGCAAGAAATAAAAGGAGTTGTGCAGAGGAGGAAGCAATCGGCTGTGCTTGGATTTCCATCAAAAGGCGGCGCCACCTGTGCGAATTGGATGCCGTCGCACTGCGCTCCGATGACAAAGGCGTGGCGTGAAATGGAAAATATTGCGCCAGGTGTGATAGCGTTCGTCCGATGATAATGGACGCCCAGATCGAGAAAGGGCCAATGGAGGGTGAAACGCCCGCATCCATCAGAATTTATTGAGAAAAAATAAAAAAAGAACCGTAAAATCGCTCTTACTGTATCGGAACACAAACACAGGAATGCTTGAGAATAAAAAAAGAATCGAGCAGATATTGAGAGTGATATGCCAACTACGAGGAAAGAATGCGAATGAAAAAATGATATGTTTTACCAAACAAATTTGCATGACTCGGGAATCGAAGCAAGACTTCATCTTCAGTTTATTCGTAGACAGCTCCAGTACTTCAGATGTAATGCATCCCACGAATATCACAAAGAGGGTTCTCCGGTCGATACGCTTGAGTGTTCTCACCCTCCACGCATTTAAATGGGTTCATAAAAGTCGACACTCGCGTCCCTGTTGATCAGTGCGATCTGAAATCGACGGAAAAATCATGAATAATTTAGAGGTTATTAACCGAAATGTATTTTTTTTGTAATATCATCATGAATTCAAATCTTTGAACGCTACTCTTTGTGGTTTTAAAATGCTATCCAACAACTATTGAAGGGACTTTTGAAAACCTATTGAAAAGCGCCCCAAGAGCCGAAAATAAATGAAGGTTCAACAGGACGGGCTGGCGCCCCTTGTGCACAGCGCCCCCGTAAACAAACAAATGAAGCAATCAAGGCGGGGGTGGCGAGGAATGAGGGTGAGGCAAGCAAAGCCACCCTCAAACAAGCCCACTCCACCACAACTTCCTCGGTTTTTTCCACTCCATTCGAGACTTATTCGGTTCATTTGGTTATTTGCGGGAATTGTTTGTGTAATTGTAGAGGATGTATGGTACATAACACTTAAGTCTAACTTCATCACCCGGATCGGTTAAATAAAGTTTTTTTTTGGAGCAACGAACTCAATGGTATGATTTCACTGTTTAATTTGTCGGAATTTTTCTAGTTTTGCGCCACTGAATGGATATTAATCCACGTAATAGTTTCGTTTTTTCTGTATGGTTGGCGTCAAATGGCATTGAGCAATGCATGATCGGTGAGACCTCACGCCACCTGCTGACATGAGCTAAGGAGTAGCCCCTCGGCAAAATTGCGTGACGTCATCAATTCAGATCCAAAGGGTTGAAACGGTGAAATTTCAGTCGCGAATTGCTCGAGAGGTTGGCGACGGATGGAAACGCTAAAAAAATTATGATCTCTCTATTTTCGAAACTCTACCGAAAACGACAAAATAAAAACAGCGGTCAACGAGGTCATTAATACCATTTGGTATATTCTTCCAATTTTCATTTCCATCTACAATTTTGAGCCTTGATTTATTTATAAACTTTAAGTAGCATTAATATTTCCATTGGATGATGAGAAAAGGAAAAAGGGAACTATTTAAGAGAATGTTTCGCTTCCGAATGAGGGAACGACAGCATTCAATGGAGAGTAGGGTTGAGTGTGAGAAGAGGATGATCAGATGCCGCAATATGTCCTTTTAGGGAGCGATGAAAGGACGTTGACAGCAGCAGAGGCGTCAAGAGAGGAAAGCATTCGAAATGCGGTGCAGAAAACAGAAGGATGGTGAAGAAAAAACTGCACTGTTATTAATCGAGATGGTCGTCCCGTGGGCCTCAAGCTGTCTCTCTTCAAATGAGCTTACTCAAGTCGCCACCAGCGTCGCTGAGGGGCAGAGCGATCTCAACTCGAAGGACAAATAAGATATAAATAGGGCCGTTAACCGAAATTTATATCCTTGATAATGAATTAATTACTGATGGTTTCGGGCGAACAGTACCACTGAGGTTTTCTATTTACCCTTCGGAAGAGAGATGGAAAACTCACCCATCTTATACCGACTCAAACGGTGTGAAATCAGAGAGATCTTCACTATTTCATGATTGCGTTATCCAACAAAGTCATAACTCTACGTTGCTATTCCTCGCGATTAGATTACAGGCAGTGAATATTGAGAGTTAATTGACGCCATGCTGAGGAATCTTATGAAAAGTGATTCAAATACGTCCAAATTTGCAACAAAGCTTTATTCTCCAGTGCACGGCTGAGGCTTCGTATTATGAGGTACAAATGGATCAAATGAAAACGACCGAGTGAACGATGAGGCAGTGAGTGGGAGAAAAGAGAAGTCTTCCGAAACCTCTGAGAAATAGACGCGAACACATGTGAGGCCAATTGAAGAGGCGTGACGGACTGACGAAGGCGATCGTCGACAGAAAAGTGGACGGAAACAAAGGTCGGCACCAAATGAGTTGCATTGGACAAGTTATTAAGAATAAATAAAGTGAGAAATAAATATTTTAAGAGAAAATTTACTTAAATATGAGACGCTTCAGTTTATCGGAGAATAGAGTAGAAATCTGCAAGAAACCAATCTAAGGATTGTTAATAGTGATGATTTGAAGACGATGATGAAAAAATACATTTTATACTTACGGATATTTATAATTTCTTACGTCTAGCAAATAAAATTGTGTTGTGAACCTAGCTATAGATATGAAAAATATTTAATATAACAATGTGTCGTCAAAATATGCCAATGCACACAATCAATTTATTTTACACTGAAAGTAGTAGTCACCTGCATTTTCCAACAAATGTGCAAGGCAAAAACGTGAAATTTAAATATCATGAGGAAATAAATTATTACAGTCGGAATATTTATGATTATTGTTCTGAAGTCGATATTTTTTTATATTTTTCGGCAAATATAAAAATTCATAAATATTGTTACCATGAATTTTTCTCTTGCATTTTCTCTTGAGTGTTGTGTCCCATAGGATAAAAAAGCCTTACAGTATCCATGCCCTTGCACCTGTTTCCAAAAACGTTCACAGTTTTTTTTAAGTGGACATATTTTTTTAGAAACCCATATTTCCCATCAATACAGATGACGTTTACTGATAAATCTAAAAGCCAAAGGAATTTTTAATTTGAGCATTCATTAACACTCTGACTAACATTCTGACTAACAAATCTGAATTCAAATCTGCATTTTAAACTATTGTATACTTCAAATATTGAAAGTCATTTGTAGTTATGGAACTCTATTTGATGAAAGGACGAGAAAAAGTGAAATTATAGACAATGGTTTGGTTTGCACGGCCCAGAGAGGCCTAAGGAGCACAGGAAAGCGTCAATAGAGTAAGGAAAAAAGCAATTTTGGAAGTAAGCCGCCAAAATAATTGCATGTTCCAGACAATTTTAACGGGAAACAACGGTGAGAGGTAGAGGGCGGGGAGGAGGTGGAAGGGGGAGTGTGTAACCATGGCACCCATGTCACAGTGTATCCAATAGCAACGCTCGCAACACCTCATATTTTTTAACGCGAGCCCTCGCGTCTACCCTCACAATCACAAACGCAGACACCCGCCATTGTCAAGGCAGTTCCAGCGAGAGGCACTTCAAAATGACATCACATTTCTTCGAGTTCTGCTCCGAGACGGGAAAATTCTTCCTGCCGTAGAAAAGCCGAAACTGCATCTGCGATACATAAAATAACAATGGAGATCGTAAAAGGAGAGTGTGGAGTCAAGGAATTCGACGACTACTGGGTCGAAGCCTTTTCCTTGATTCCATTAAAACGAAGGGCACAATTTTGCTGACGGCTTTCGTCAAAAATCACCTCTTTTCGTACTTTTTCGGCACTGCGCTGTACTGATGTTGCTTCTCTTCTCCATTAAATCCGAGGCGGATGGGCACAAATGAAGTCATTACGTGGCCACAAATGCACCAAGTTTCCGGAGTCAACGGTGGTTACAATATACGCACTCGTGCCGAACTACCGACAAACAAAACTAATACACAAGTTAGGAAACGCAATTATCCTAATGCATAATTTTTGCATATAGAAACTGAATTTTTTCCATATTTTCGAGATGGGTAGGTCATACTTGATTTAGACAAGAAAAATTCAAAATATCACTGCACACGTAAATGTTTTCAAAAGTTTAAAAAAAATGTTTCTCTAGCTCTCTGGCTCAAATGTTTCTTGGTGCACAAAGTGATGCTTTGCTGCGATTGAGTCGACGCGTCCTAAAAATCATTTAGATAACCTTGCTAATTGAAGTTACTATATAGTTACTTATTCTTTGTAGTATCGATCATTAAGGTATGAAAGTAAATGAGGCCATCTATCATCAACACGCCTCCCGCGTCGCAATAAGTATTCTTCGCCAACGCGGCAACCAGAGTCGACCATACGCTCCAAGATTTAAGAGTCGAGGTCACTGTTACGAGTAGTTTTACGTACGAGTCACAATCTAGGAGCCATGTAGAACAACGTGGTATTAGTTTCTTGGTTGACCTCGGCGGAAGTATCAACCAATTCTCTAAGCATATCCATAACATTGCTGCCTTTATGTTATGCGCCCATGGGGGAAAATGATTAATACATCTTTGAAAGCCACCAAAAGGAAGATTATAAAAGAAAACGGTAGGAAGAATTTTCTCCCGTATTCGAACAGAACTCGAAGAAATGTGACGCCATACGGAAATGGTTTGATTTTTTTTCCACGTAGGAAATCATTCGACTAGAGAGGAGGATCAAATAGGTAATTTTAGATTTATTGCCCACACATTTTTGTTTTGACATTGCACTAAAAACTCAAACTGCTCCAAAAAATCATAAATCTACTCTTTGCATTGAAAAACACTGATAGCGTGAACGACCCCAGTCCGCACCTCAACTGCCGTGTCCCCTCGACTTCTATCCGAACACTTCAGCTCGTCGCCTCTTGAGAAAGTTACCTTACACTCCTTTCACCCCTTATCCAACTCCCATGCACCCTCCTTCGCCCCCCAATAAAACTATAAATTACCTCTTACCATGCGTAGCTTCACCTAATCCATGAATTAATTTATCGAAACAATGGTCGATTAATAATAATAATTAATAAGTTTTTTTCAGCCATTACATCACCACGGTTCCGCAAAATATTTCCTGTTTCTCTTCCATTGATAACTCATTTACCTGGAGATGTATTGTAACGCAATAAAACTCGTAAAATTCATTCATTCATAAGGTTCATTTAACTATATTTTATATGAGAAATTTTCTGAAAATTGGTTGCACCTTTATTTCTATGTTAAAGCTGTAAACTTACTCATTGACCTTAAAGCACCTCTGCTCATAAAAAAGGAGATTTCGTATGAAATAATAGGAATATGATGAGATTTTGAGGAATATTACGATACAAAATATTAATAATAAACTATCGCATATCTTCATTCATAATAAATAGCTTCACCGGAGGACCCCTTTCTATGAAAACCAGAATTCTAGTGAATTTATTGAAATATACCATAGGTAATAAATTTTCAAAATTGTTTTTTTGGCGTAAAAATTGTATATTTTTTGCACAAATAAAATAGCAATGGATCTTCACCGACAACATTGCCAACTCCAAGCCAAAAAAAAAGAGAAGAGAGGATAACCATCTTCAATTCATTCGTTTACCTTAGGAATGATATAATTATTACTTAAAACGGCGTAGAGTAGGTGAGATCAGATGCCTTTGTTACAGCACAAAATGAGAGATTCTGCATTGGCCAAAGGCTATTTTATTCTCGGAATCCTTCCAATATCTACTTGAGCATATTACTGAAAGAATTAATTTTATCCAAAACTAAAATATTTTTCGGCTTTAATTTAAAGCATAAATACTCCATATTTTGGTCTAATTGCTCGCATGAGGTTTAAAAGTTGAAGAAATTAAGAGAAGGCCTATTTTAGGGTGCGCGAAGTTCGATTATTTAGTCAGTGCTAGAACATTGTAAATAATCCCACGGAGTTGGCTTTCGGACTTAAAGGATAGTTTTAACGTTATATTTGGCCAAGATTCTTGCATTTTCGTGCGTAGTCCAGTCGAGCAGATTGTTCAGTTGGCCCTCCAAGCAACTTTTACCGCACCATACAGAGTTCCAATATAGCTTCTAGCCTGTAGTCATGATTCTGCGGGTTTTCCGTGTGCGATATACAAGCAAGATATATCCTTGAAACTGTCGCTCTTGAAACGTGAAGCATCCTAAGACTAAGAATGAGTGCGCGGGGTGTAGATATGTGTAACAATAAGGCATTAAATTCATCGTTAAAATGGTTGATATATTACCTTGTGTTGTGCAAAAATATCAAGATACAGATATGGAGAATGCATCGGAACATAATTCTGAATGCGGCAGTGGTATCATGATCGGTATCATTATTCTGAAAACAATTCTTTTTATTGAAAAGATGATCCCGCCCATCAAAAAGTCCTTCTGCGCGAAAATTCTTAATCAAAGCCGGATGAGAAAAATCTGCAGGAAACTTTAGAAACTTACCCTCCGAACTTGGAGGTTGATAACGCTGCAGATCTGTGGAAAAAAGGCCAAAAAAAACGTCAAAAACGAGGGTGAACAGAATTATTCCCCAAATGCACGGACGGAAATGCTCACGGATAGAAGTCACGGCAAAGTTTGCACAGTTTGATGGCACGACCGAAGAAGGAAAAAAACTTATTCCAAGAGAGAGGGACCAAATTAATACGATCAGATGAAGAGGAAGTCAAAATGCTCGCTTTGCCTCATTTGTCTTGCCCGCGGCATAAAAAAAACGTCGCTTCTCATCGACTTAGGCCCAGTTTCACCAACACGGATAATATTCTCTATTATCTCAGTTTTCAAAAACTCGGTTAAAATTATTATCTCAGAAATGTGATGACCGTGTTTCACCAACGACTTTTTATCCTAGTTTTCAAAAACCGAGATAATCAGAATAAATGATTTGGCTCGTACGTTTTTCATAACTCTGACGTGGGAAAAACAAATGACGGTAAGCAACCGTATGACATGGAATCAGCTTTAATTAGCCGGTAAGTGTACAATCAAGTACAGAGTGATAAAATGAACAGCAACAGTATTAATATAGACAATGAGAGTTCGAAAAGCTCAAATATTAAGTTTTCGTGCAAGGATTTTTTAATTTGCCTTACCGAATACCACGCACGGGTAGTAAAAAATAAATAAAAAACAAATAGGGGAACCGCATTTGGCAAGATCAAGGAATGCGAGAATATTGCGGTAAAAAAAACTTGTAAGCACCTTTGTTTAATGCATCGTTATTTAAAAATGAAAATTTTTAATTTACCGAGACTCCCACATTTAAACAAACACAGTTCTTGGTTATTTTGTGCTACAATAATTAATTACGTCTCACATTGGTAAAATTGCGATTTCGAAGATAACGATGCTGTTACATTCAGGAAGAGGACAGAGATAAAAGGTTTTTGTATATATATGCAAGAAAATTCAAAGAAAGGCTTATGACATTTATGAATACTAACATATTTTGGCAAGAGTTGTCGGAATTATTGGCTCAAGAGGAGCATAGGCATGGGAAAGCTCAAGTTTAAGAGAAAGAAACGTGAAATTTCTTTGACAAGGGGAGATCACGTACCCCATTATGATGATAAAAAATTTTCCTCATGTCTATGCTTGCTACAATTCAAATTATTCATATACTTGTCGCCGTATGATCAAAACGAAGACGAAAAAAAAGTTTGCTATGTCGAAGACTCGAACCCTGATCGCCTGGGTGAGAGTCAACGACGGTACCACTATACCAACTACCCGAGATATGGGATATAGCGCTATTTTAGCATTATATATCATTATTGAATAAGGCTTGTTAAAAGTACCGCATGAAAATTAATTTATTACAGCCAAACTAAGGCTCATTCATTAGAACCACTACCAGTTTATAGATGTGTTCGCCATTCCGAATGCTATAAAATATACGGCATTGGAAACCTCCGCTTCCCCTTGTTAGTAAAATTCGTCTTCTTCAATGAGAGCGAGAACTGCCTTTGCAGTTTCATATGCCATTTTGGGATGAGTAAATAAATGTACTTCACCATATATATTAAAATAATCTGCACGCTCATTTATCCATAATGAACGTGGTCTCCGAATAGAATGTCGATATTCTTCATCGCTGTCATTCGTATTTTCCGAGAGCTGATGAAGCTGCATGCGCGCCATGCCATCTGCCCTCACATTAACTCGGATAATAAGCTTTGAACGGCGGAATATCGACAGTAAAAGTATAAACCGAGATAACAGCCCAAAACCGAGTTAATGCATCTGGTGAAACGCGATTGTTGTAATATCTCGGTTTTTGAGAATATTATCCGAGTTAATTCAATTATCCTCGTTGGTGAAACTGGCCCTTAGAAAGAAGTACAGCAGCCTTAGCGAATTTACATTTCAAGTTTCTAGACAAATTTGACACGGGTAATACCCGGAGTTTGAGACAAGCGGAAAACCCATTTTGTCGCACTAGGCGATCGCCTCCCTCAAGCGATAGTAGACACACCCTTCTCAGGAGCACAGAGCTGACGCGTTTGACTCGAAGAGACATGAAAAAAAAATATGAGGGATAGGAAGGGAGCAATACATCATTCAACATACATAGACTGACCTATTGACTTGCTAGAGAACTTCCCAATGAGAGTGGAAACAACCTCTTGCATTTGCATTGATTATGGAGAATTTTTTCATTAAAATTACAGTTGTGTCTGGAGTCTAACACATTGTTTACATTGTCTGTAATTATATTATCTGTCACGCAATGCAATGAATGATTATTTCACATAGGTCTCACTCGATCCCTAGATACGGAGAGATATATATCCACAAACACATCCGAATATCCGAAAATTCGCCCGCTCTTACTTTCATTCCAAAATCGGAAAAGTTCTGCTGCCAGAGGAGTGGAGAAAAGGTGTTCTATGACATAAAAAACCTTGTTATATGTGAACAGAACCCTTTATCAAAAATGTTCACAAGTCTTAGATATTTTTTAGAGTATTCAAATGCTTTACGTTACAAAATGGCGGGCTGTTTGCTAAGCCAAAAGTTGGCATTAGGTAGATTTGACAATATATTCCTAGTTCGGAAAATTATCACGATGGTGCTTAGTTAGGGTATCAGTCAGAGGCGGATCTATGGGGGGGCAGGGAGGGGGGACAAGGGGGCAACAGCCCCTCCTCCTTGGGTATCCAACTTACACTAGATAGAATTAGAATTGTCTTCGGATCCCCACTACTGCTGGGAGATAACTTAGCCCCTATCCGCCACCGGTTAATGATATTTCTACAAAATTATCCATTTTCTATCGCACGCCAAGGTCTCGAGCCATCGTTCAGTCTCTTTCACGTCTTTTGAATTTTATTATACAATTCAATTTCAGTGAACATTCATTTCATGACTGAATTTCATTATAAACAACAAATCAATGGTGAATGTAAATTTCATGAGTTCAGATAAAAGAAATGCAGAGAAATGTGGTCACCGAATATTAGGCTTGCACGGGATGAATTCAAGTTAGCTCTAGATTCAGGTTTTGTTCAGTGTTGTCATTTTTAAACTAGCAATATGTTTCAAAAACAAATCGGGATAAGGTACGACATGAATAAGTACCTAGATGTAGGGATGTGCGAGGATTACATTTTGATCTCGAGTCCAGTATCGAATTGAGCCGAGCATGATAATTTTTGCAACAGGCAATACATCTACTCATGCTTCAACATATTCTCATTTTTCCAATCCCCTAGTGATTAATTTTCTAATCTGAATGCTTAGCCTGATGCTAAAAGGAAAAAAATATTTTATGTAATTGTGTCAGAATAAGGAGATGAATGAAAATTAATTTGCCTTAAATTGATCCTTAAGCACTAATAAAATGAATTAACCTGCAGTAATACATCGTCCATTTAATTAATATATGTATTCAAACTGCACGGAAGAACCCTGCGTAGTACTCAAATACGCTAAAAGATGGCAGCACTTATGACATTAAAGAAAAACCGGCATAGAGTTACATATTTTTCATGGAAATCTTAACAATTTTTACGTATTCTCTCGGCGTTTGAGTAAAGAAAGTAGGGTATAAAAGTATCGCATGAGAAAGTATGAATGAATGAAGCAGCGGTTCAGTCCGAGTATGCCGCCCGGTTGGAAGACGGTCGGCCGCGGCGGCTGAAGAAAACGTATTCGGCGCCCACGTTGATGACGATAGTGCAAGACTGCTACGGATACAAAATCTGAAACTCATAGGCCAAGGCATTAGAACAACTTAATGACTTTAACTACGATACTATTGCATGAATTACATGATAGTGATTCTTGTCGGCAGTTTTCTGAATTTAATGGCCTCGACAGGTCTGTAACCGAAACTACTCGACTCGACATTCGTAATGCTACCCGAAATTCTCGAGTCGAATACCAACTACTCGACTCAACTCGATTTTTCGAGTACTCGCACATCCCTGCCTAGATGAAAATAATGTCGAACCTACCGCATCAAAGTCGTAGATGCCCGCATAGGCATTTATTTCTATCATAAATAAAAATTTAGAAAAGCCAAAAAAATGGAGCCGAAATGGTCAGATCTTAAAGTAAATATCTACTGGCAAGCAATTGATAGGTTTGGTACATTCAGTTCAATCGCACGCTATAAATCTCTCTTAGCTATTCTCAGCGTTAACTTGAAATAAAAATAAGTTTTTTTACTGCATCTGCATAAATTACAGCTGAAAAATATCCCTATTCTCCGCACATCCAAGTAATGTTTTCGCTAGAAGCAATGAAATGGAATCCATTGCAATGAATAGAAATTATTGATCATCATTGAGACTTCTTTTCAGGCTTATTCGGTTCATTAGATCGTTTAATGAAAGATGCCATCGATGAAGATCACGAATGAACTTATCTTCGTAATGTGACCAGATTGTCTAACAATTTGATAATGCTATTTGGCGTCACGTTTTATGTTTTCCGATATTGCATTTTAAAGATACTAACTCCCCCACGGTGAAACCTTTCATCCTAAGCAGACAAACACCATGGTTAAAATAAATCTTCCCTCTTCAAATACCGAGAAATGTGAAAGGTCAAATTTAACTGTATTACTAATCCCTAAGAGAAACTATATTATCGCACCATGTAAACACAACTTATTATGATGAATGACCTTTTAATTAATATTTCCATTTTTGGAACAGGCCAGTATCTTCAAGAGTTTCTATCGCACGTATTCAGTTCCCTTTTGTATTATGAATGATTTGTACTTCTTCAATTTATATTTTTTATAAATATTAAAATTTTTTATATTTTCCAATAGATAACATGCAAATTTTAACGAAAAATGATTTCTCGTAAATAAAATCATTTTTATTTTATCGTTTTCCTTAGTAAATATTGTTTATATACGGATGGTAAATTAGCAGATCTTCATTCTTAAAAGTTAAAGTTTAGTTAAGGGTTCTGGAAGTTCTGTTATGAGTTGATCTTTAAAATTTTCCAGGTAGTTTTTAGTCTGATTGATTTTTTTTATTTTTATTTACAATTTGTTTCCTTATTAGTTTATTTAACCTTAAAATAGCCCTAGATATGCAAAAATAAAGCTTACAAAATGCTCGCAAGCTGGTAAAATTTAAAAAGGATAATAGAGAATGTCTCTAAAGATGGCTGGATTTAGCTAGAGATTTTAAGTTCTGACTAATGGTGTTTACATGAATACGCATCTCATCACAGCAGCCTTAAATAGAATGGCGTTTAAACCTTTCATGAAGCATGCTTATGAAGAAGAATTTCGGAAATGATGATTTCATGAAACAAAGCTTGTTTGGGAAACTGAACGGATCATTCGACGTATTTTTGAACGGAGCCTATCGTCAAGAGAAGAGCAAATAGATTGGCTTAGGGAGAGGCGAAATAGTAGAGTTTATATAGACGGTGACGATGTTTACAGACCAGTAATATTGATTCTATAGCAGAAGGGATTGCGAGTCCCCCCTGGATCATATTTTATCATCACAAATTACACGCGTTTAGATCAATTCACGAGGGAAAAAACAGAATTCTCGGAGAAAGAGCATTCAGAAGGATGAGCAGTGCAGCCGAACGACGCAAACAACCCCCAAGATAAAGAAAGGCCCTTATTTGGATGTCGCAGACTCAGAATCGCAAACAGCTAGGAGCATTCCGACCGCGCAGCGAGAGAGATTTTAATTTTTGAGGAAAGAGTCGATCGAGAAGCTATGACGACAAATAAAAAGCCAAAAATAGAAACAAATCCAATGTTATCCAATCAAAGTAATAATTTTCTTTTGCTGTTCACTCCAGCTCATTTTTCATTGATTTTGACGCGTTCCAGCTAAAACAATAAAATGTAATTTGAAAAATAAACAGAATTTACATCAATGCCATTATTTGATTAATTATCGACTTCTAGTTTATCCCTTTCTGAATTGACCCGTCTGATATTAAATTCGCCCAAGCTTTTCAATAGACTTCACCTCAGCATTTTTTAAATATTTTTTTTTGTATTTGAAACACAGGCAACAACTTTGAAATACAGTCTACCCTTTATGCAGTGAAAATTTCAGCAGAATAGCCGTTTTGCCTTTTAAATTATAACCAAGCAAAAGGTCAGCAAAAGAAGATAATGCTGCGAGCGGTTGACCAAAAAGAACGAAAGACCACAGCTGCTCGATTTTCCAAGAAATACTTCGGAAGTTTTCCATTTTTTACTGCAGATTTGTAAAACGTTTGAAAAAAGATACCCTCATTTCTTTATTTTTCGATTCATCCCTTAATTCACAGTTATTCGCAGGGAAAAAGCGACGGCTTTAACCTTTTCCTATAAAATTTGATGGCGTCATAGCCTCTAGCCGAGAGGTCATCCGCCCACTTCTCGAACGGCCTTAAGTGGTGATTCCAATCGATAAATTGCGATTCCTCATAAGATCTTCCTGAACTAGCTCTAATGACATCACCAACACATTGAACGTGGTCAGCATCTTTCATCTCCCTTAGACCTGCAAGAGAATGGGTGAAAATTTTCTCCGCCTGCGTTGAAACGTATCTTCACCATTGTCCTGCCGAATTATTTCGATGAATTGCAATTTTCCGCATGAGTTTCAAAACTGCTTCAGAGTCACACCTCCAAAATGGAGTCACTGATAGGAGAGAGTGAATTTGGGTGGCTCTAAAAAGAATCAGTTCCATTACCTCATCACATTGAAAACAAAATGTTTACTCTTACTTCACGAATTCTCCGCTCCTCGGTTTAATCCGCGGCCGCTCATAAAATTAATTTGCCACCGTAGGGGCCAGAAAGGCACGTGAGGGAAGGCGAGGGGGTGAGACGCGCGCGCCACAGTGCTTGCTACAGGTTTAATTACACAGCCTTCCTCAATTTCCGGCTAAAATAAGAAGCAATTTCGTCCAACCGCGGTCACTCATCATAGAATGACCTAAGAAACGTAAAACTGCCTTCCTCGTATGCGGATGGAAGTACGTTTGGTTTTTTTTCTTCCTCTTCCACAAATACACCGCAAAAGCAGAATGACGGGTTACGCAGCTATAATCAATGCATGACATGTACAACAGTGGCGTATACTCTACCATAAAACTGAAATGTTAACACAGGTGTACTCTGAATATTTCAGCGTGAAAGATTAAATTTTAAGTGGGTAAGACAGAATACAAAAAACCGGCGAAAGATTGAACGGAGGTGGATCAAAATAGTAAAGGGTTTCATAGCCGTTTGTAATCTTACATGAAGAGTGAGACACCCGTAGTAGAGTGAATGTAGTGAATAATGCCGTATACAGGCTCAATGGTACGTACTTTAGACAAGTGGAGTAAATATTTAACTCCAATTTCACGAGGCAAAAATTAAAATTAACATTAATGGAAGTAATTTCCATTTACTTCTCGGATATATTTCAACAGTCACTTAAATATTTCCTCCTAGTTTTACACTGCGGTCGCTATGATAATTGCCCAGTCCCCTGAATCCTGTCTCCCTGAATCAAAGGAATCGTTAACTTACACGATAACATGCTGCAGGTTAAATTAAGTAACTCCTCCTTCATCTCCAGTTAAAATAAGAATCAACATTCTTTTAACAGCGGTCAATAATTATAGAATAATCCACGAAAGATGTAACCACCTTCATCGAGCAAAATGAGGGCAATTAATTTGAACTACGCAACAAAAGTTCCACATTAAGGTGAATAGACGAAAAATGGCGGATATTTCTTAGAAAAAGTGTCAATTTATATTTAACATCGTTCCAAAAAGTTTCAATTTTTTTCTTTTTTATCGATGTGTCTGATAAAAGAATGAAGGCTATGATCAGAGAAGTAGCAACATGGTATTCTTCACTCGGGCTGATGTTTTCCCTAATTTTTCTTTTTCTTAAAGAAAAATATTACACTACCACACAATTTTTATTGATCCGCCTCACGAAGTCTTGAATACATTAAAAATTCTTCATTTGAGATGTCATCATTAGAGTATAGTTCCGTTCGCTGATATGCCTTCCTAATTAAAGCCGAGCTCTTCAAACAACTCTACATTACCTCAGCAGTTTCAAGTATGGAATGCGGTAAAACGTCAACATAGCTCTACACTGAAAGTTTCAGCATTATTTCTTAGGTTTTAAGGAGGGTCTGGTAAGTATAGCAGGGAACAAAACAAGACAGGTATATCGGTGTTGGACCGAAAACGGAGAGGGTTGCCACATCTGTTCGGGATGTTTCCAGAAGCATTTGACTTCCACATTACAGTGGTTGGACGTACACACAATAAGCAGTATATAATCATCAAAAGCAGTGCAAACTCAAATTCCAAGACGTGGTAATTATAACTAACGTTGCATGAAGAAACTTTGGTTTTCCTCGCAGATACATCAAGATAAGTTCTTCAATATCCACTCCTCGTTCTTATCTTACGGTGCATCTCGTGGGATAATCAGCTGGCTTTCTTGAGAGAACTCTTTCGCGTATTTTTTGCACTTCGGGCGGATATCTCAGAAGAAACGCGTCTTTTAAAGGTATAGTACTTCTACCCCATATCTTTTGGAGTTTTCCTTATAAACCTTGATGCTTTATGAATTTTAGCATCACTGTGAGCCGATCTCTTCCTCGTGAATCATTATTAAGTTTTGATTGAGCAATTTATTGCTCACGGACAGGCGAAAGCCTATTTCATTCTGACTTATGTTTATCATGGACTTTCTCCTGAATATCTTTTTCGCCAATGCAAATTCATTATTTATCCAAAATGAAAATATATCTTATGAGTTACCTTACATTATTTAATAACTATTCAACATTTTGGCGAATAAACTAAATGTACCGTCCTAAATGTTACACTTATTATGCTTAAATACAACAGAATATTTTCACTTCAAAATTTAAATTATTGGCCGACTAAGAGTTATGTACACAACGAATGCCGTTGAAATCATAAAACTCACGTCATATAGTGCCAAGGCTTTTTATTACATATCTCTTCCTCCATTTCCGGCTTCCGGCTTAAGACACAATTTTACATGCGCCGCGGTTGGTGATGATAAAGTAATCCAAGCGATATATATCTGCCATTTTGTACACTTTGATTTCCTTTTTAGCAGGATAAAAGTTTCCATTTCCCGGTAATTTGTCACCATTTTCAAAATCTAAAAATAAAAACGGAAAATAAACATTTGAAAACGGTAGTGCATTAATTAGGTCGTGTACTGAAGAGCGATTTGGGACAGGAGTAAAACGTTATTAATCCGATATTATTTGCAGAAAGTGTTCAAACTCAGCTCCCTATTCCTCACCAATGACGCTGATACAGATCAAAGTAACTTCAATTGTTTTCCCTTATCAATTGAATTTTAACTAACATTATTCAAGAAAGATTCGCAATCTATCCAGCACCTTCCCTTTACGGAGTTCTTGCAAGTGAGACAATTCCTCAGGGGAAAATTGGAGATCCTTGCGAGAACAAATGACTTAGATATTAACAAATGACTTCTCCGTAGAATGTTCGTTGCAACAATAAGCTCATGCTTACATCTTTCAACATATCAGTCACCTCTCTCTTCCAAACGTCCTGCAAAATAGTCTTATCCAGATTTTGAAGCGATAATCATAATTCTTAGTGATAAGTAGCAGTGCATAGAAATGTATCTGGCCCGCTTGATCAAAAACCGGAAATGTTTAGGGTTTTAAAACGCCATGCATGGGCTGCTTCCTCATGCCCCAACCACCCGCAACCACTTATCAGACACGAACGTTCCAGTATCACATACTATATCTAATTCCCGGGCCTTCCTGCTTGAAAACGGCGGCTGCTGAGGCCATAAAGAAGGCCTCGAGTCTTAAATTCATGTTTCCGAGGGAGTTTACAGCAGGCAGGCAGGTATTTCCAAGGCATTCTCGGAGGAGGGCGCGGCGTGTGTACAAGCGCAGCGCCGGAAAAATGCAAAGAAGGAGAAGGGGAGGGGAGGAGGGGGGAGGATAAATAATGAAGGGAGAGGGTGGAAGTGGGTCGCCACCCCTTCAACACACTCTTCCTCCCTCGCAGAATCCAGGGCTGAGCTGAGTGAGCCACCCCTGGGACACACCCCTGGCTCCGCGAAAAGACAGTGTGCTCGCGAGCAAGGCTGACTAGGAGGACCGGAGGAGTTTCACAATGCACAGAGGGACGGGAATGCGTCATATTGACCCGTTTAAAGTTCTTTATCTGCATGTCCATTACTTTAATCAATCATCCCTATGCTTTGGCTTATTTTCATGATTACTCGGAACCAAACATGGGGAGCACATGTAAGAAATACTATTGTCAGAGCCCTAAAGACGCTAGGATTCATCTTGTGAGTTACAGGAGGATTTTGGATGAAAATTTCGGAGATGCCATTTCGCATTCGTCCGAACACACCTTGTTTATGCAGCGGTCATACGGGATCTAGCGCAGAGATATCCGTCAAATAATATCACTGAATAACCAATGGGTCGAAATGAACTATACCCACCCTTTTAGGTATAACATACATTTGAAACCTTTTCATAAGAAATAAATAATTTTTCCCTACTAAATTAATGCAAGATTACATAAACTGACGGAATTTCAGAGGAATATAATATCAAGTAATGAGTAATTACATTTGATTTACAGTATGACATACTGGTCAAAATGAGGCATCCCCTCTTGCGAGTGTTTTGGAGGTCACGTGGCTTTTTTTCTCCAAATGTAGAGATTAAGCGAAACTCCGCAAAGATGTTTCATTTTTTGCATTCCAGGAAAAACAGAGAGAAGAAGATTATGTCAATTATTTTATGTTTCAACGACTAACCTGCGAATTGAGAAAAAAACTAAAGGTATCCGGGGAAATTTTGATAAAACTTGACAATGGCCGCAAAGGATACACAAATCATGCAAATTTCACCAGAAAATGTTCATACAAAACCCGGTTTTTGGCGTGATATTACAAAACGTGAAAGCGGCATAATACTTAGACTCATGAGTCATGGATGAATATTTCACCGTGAAATTTGGATGATTTTTATCATTTGCCAGCTTACAAATTTTCTTTGAAGGTAATATATTGATCGCAAAATACGTTGAAAATGCTTCGCAAAAAGACAATGAAATTGACAGATTGAAAGTATGAAAGTATTCTGCTAATAATGCCATTAGCAAATGTATTCGTATTTTGAGCAAAGCAAAAAATATGTAAGTAATGACAGCTCAAACTGCCTTAAGAGGCATATCTAGAGTCTGTGCCCTGCCATCATATCCTGCGCTTAGCTCGCAAAATAAGTCAGTGATAGACGTGTTCTCCTAAACAATAACTTTTCGTAATCGAGAATACTTTCACACTAAGTATATAAATTCAATTCATTTCCTAAGATCAAAATTTGGAGCAAAATAAACTCCCTGTGAGCACCAAGACGTTTTTTTCAGCTCCATGAGCACCAAACGAACCATCTCGACGAAAGGAGCGGAGTGGTCGCACACATTTGGGAGGAAAAGCAAATTCCTCTCAATTCAGAAACGCTGTCACACTACCTTGGAAGTTCCTGGAATCTTTCAAAGGGAAGGTTTCATCTTGGTCAGATGCAAATTTCAGGAAGAGTGAGTGGCGAAAGAGAATACGGAAGTGGCTGAGTAATGCAGACATAGACACTGAGAGGTCATTAATACTGTCAGATATTTCCGGAGGATACAAGCCAAATTGAATTCGCGAGTGGCACAAGAGAAAAGCCACCGAGACAAAAAGGAAGAGGTCAAACGGAACGGCAAAGCCAAGTCTCACCATGGCGCATTAACTAGATGAATTCTTTATGGTCTCTCATGTAAAATAATTCAAAAAATAATTTTAAGCGTTTTTTTCCATGCTCAGATTGAATTCCCAGATAAAAATAAATCCGAGTGAATATCTATGAGTTAAACGTTAATACTTATAATAAAACACCTGAAGGAGTTCTCTTTAATCTGTTTTCATCATATTATGCCCATTAAGTACTTCTATTGGACTTAATTTTAGGCATCCATAGAGGGAAATTACTTCACACTTGCAGAATAGGTTCTGAAGGTATTAAAAAAGTTAACCCTAAATAGCAGTTGGGAATTCACTGCCCATATTTATAAAGTAGCAACGTAAATAACTGATTTCAGTACATCAGACTAGCCATGGAAATACGGAAGTACCCGCAAGGCATTAATTAAGCGAAAATTCCACAGAGAAAAACATAATTCGCTCAAGTCGAAAACCATTCGTCAAAATCTACTACGGCCATTTAGAAAGCGTTAACAGATACGATATTAAACGACGGGATGGGTGGGAGCCACTAGGTAGTACTCGGAGGCTGCGAGCTAGGCTTAGACTGCTTGATCAATTGAGAATCAATCTTTCAGAACGACACGGACATCATGTTATAATTCTACTAAATTTCCAGGTCCGAGAGAAACAATAAAATAAAGGTATATTTTGTCGAACGGATAAGGATAAAAATTTATTTTCTTCCCCTGATCAACGAAGGACTTAATTAATTACAAGGTGAAACTTCGTATATGCATTTTCTTTCCAATTTTTAGTGTTTAGCGTAACCGCCATCATTTCATTACCACCGCAATAGGCCGCCTGTTGAGGTGACACGCGAGGTAGAATGTAAATATAGTTAAATATTGCTTGTGCCGACCTTGATAAAACGCATCACTCCATGCTAACCCGCCATAATTTTCTGTATGTGGCAACAAATCACTTATTTAAAACTAATGCTATCATCTCGACATTACTACTGCTAAGAGAGTAGACTCTTTACAAAGTTTTCCCTTCCATTAAAGATTGAAAAATTATAAATGAGAATAAAATGAGTAAACCTTTTCAACCTTTTGAAACACATAAATATGTTGACAAGGATCTCCTTCTTTAGACCCCGCAAATTTCAAGATGGCAGCGTGACTCAAAAGAGAGCAATGCGTGACGATAAGAAACTGCTCTGGCGAGAGTGCTCTTAAAAGCGTATCCCACCATTCCTCAAATGCATATCTACAGTACAAAGCACGGTCTTCATGTTAGCAGTAACAACGCGAGTTGTCGTACCAACCCCATCAGTGCGAAAAAAAACGTAAGAAAACAGAAAGTAAGCCGCGATGCCGCTACATCCGTCTTGGTTGTCGTGGAGACGGTTTTTAATGAGAGCCACGGAGATACACAAGAAAGTAAGAAGGAAAGCGGGAATGTGATCGCTCTGTTTCGGTGCTTCGAGAATACTAAGGGATGCGAAGACGAAACCCTTCGTTATACAGGCAGCAAGTCATTCCATAGAAGGATTCATCAACGTAATACCTAACGCCAACCCCGTGTACAGGCATCAGCTGTATACAAACGAAAGAAAAGAGGTTACGCCTTGCAGTGGTCTTCCTGCTGAGCAGCATTTATCGACGTCTTTTGATTAATTCTGGGGAGAAAAACAAATCCCTATACATATTTGTCCGGCTAAATGTCTTCAGTTAATTTGACGTTCCTGCCGGGCGTGGAACCACGTTAGTATATTGCTGCCTGCCTATTGAAGTGATTCGCGAAATAGTATTCACATTTATTTAAGGATTACACTAGAATACGGGAGCAGTTATTGAAAGAGTACGGAAGTAGACAGTGGCCGGCGAGGAACCTACATTTAAGCTCGCGGAAGAAAATCAAGGTTAGGTCATTGAGTAGCACGAGAATCTCTAATGAGATACTTTATAAGCCACCGTTCACCTACTTAGAGAATAGAAGGCGTTTATTTCATATGGCTATAGTATTAATGAAACATCGTCAGAGTTTCCCGCCAAACAATATTTGCAAAATCTACTCGGGTTTGCGATCGGATGAGTCTTTCAGAAAGGCCAACGTTTTGACGAGTGATCCTGTCACTCGAATCAGGCAGAGGGAGCCACTAGGAACTCAGAGGCTATGAAATAGACTTGGATTACTAGCGCAATTAAGGATTGCTATCTTTTAGAGGGACACGGAGAACTAAAATACACAGCCACACGCCAATTGAAGCTGCTTGCGAAGTAGCACGTTGACACACATGGAGATAATCATTTTTGGGACATAAAAATCGGATTTAATTGTTGCTTGTGATTTATTTTCTTAAACTTTTAAGAACTAAATTATGTTTTCTGAAGCACATTCTCCACAATCAAGTGACGTGAGGTTGGTATTATCACGGTTCCTTACCTTTAGGATTATTATACACACTGCGATGGTAACGACTCCTTTGGCCATATAGTCAAGGCTAGACTGATTGCCAATAAAAGTAAATATTATATCATTATATATTAACTATCTATGTTTCCTATTCCCAAATAAACCTAAGAATTGGCATTTTTACCAAGATAATCATAATACGAAGGCAAAATTTGACTACGCGGTTGGGTCCACAAAAACGTATCGAAAGGTCAAACTTTGCATACTTCTTTCAGAATCAACAAAGCGAACAACCTTTCCTGAAATGCACCCATTGAAATCAAAGAAGTTAAAGAGTATGAAATTAGAGATGAAAAATTTCACGATTAGTGAGACGGTCTGTAAATAAGGAGGAATCTATTCAGCCTTACATTCAATCCGATTATTTTTCATAGGTGAGGGTAGAGCTCAGAGCTCAGAGTAATACTGAGACGTGTAAATGCCACAGTAGGAGGGCCTTCCCATGAGCCACTACGAGTTTATTGCGAGTGCGCGAGATTAGAAGCCGGCGCCCTTCGGTCGAGGGCTCTACTTCGTTGACTGCCATCGTAGGCCTACGCAGTTTTCCGCCAAAATCCGCCACCCTCGTGTAAATCGCTCTGCCGCCACGCACACAGGTTGAGTGTCGCTTACCCTCCACTCCTTCTCCTGCATTTTCTTTTATGCTACATATCTGGGGCGCGAAACAAAGCTCTCGCCGTCCCTGCGAACAGCAAACGGAATAAAGGACAGCAGTCTCGTCCAAATGTGCGTCCCGTTCCTCGTCTTACGCTCACGTTGTTCCGATGTGTTGATGCGCCGTTGATGCGTGATTCGAGCAGCACGTGAGGAGCTGGGATCATCGAGTGGGAGGAGACATCGATTTAATTTTAGAAGAGGCATTCCTCCCCCCTGGGACTGGTCGATTTCTCTGACCGACTCACTAAAATATGCATTCATCTTGACATTTTCAGAGCATATAACTCGGTCAGTATTTGCACATATGACAAATTTGAAAATTATACTTCAGTATTTTCTCAGATGTGTAGTTTAAGACAAAGCAAAATTTGTGGATAGAGCTTCCAATAAAGTCATAAAAATATAAAAATAACAGCTAAAACGGCTAAAACAGCTAAAACTAATATTCTTATTTTGGGCACAAGACAAATACTGAAAAGGATCTGTACTTAAAATTGATTTTTTTAGGATATTAATAAAGTAGAACTTGGTCAACATTTCATTTCTTATAACAAGTGGAAATTACACCTTAATGTTCTCTCAGATGCATTTTTTCAATATTTTATATTTGAGACAAATGTTGATAAAATATTAACTCAGTATAGGTACTACGAAATTTTTAAGATGATGTAGTACGAATTGAAGCATTAATTTTCCACCAAAAAAGAAAAATTTCAATCGGTCGAGACGGAGGAATATGTTCTCTTAAAGAGGACAGATCATATTAACGATGCGACCGTATTTTCGGCACTAGCGTTTGGCATTAGCTGGCATACTAGTCTTAGGTCATCTACACGAGGCTTCTGCTCGGAGCATAAAACACTGCTCTCCCCAGGAGCTCTTCCTACGCATAATATAAACATTGGATTTAATTTATGCACGTACACGGGGAAGACTTAAACCTTTCCAGAAATCTTTTGCTCATGGCAACTACCCATGATTACCGTGTTGAGGAGACCATTAGCCCAGAGGCAACTGCCCTCTGACACACACCATTTATCCACATTGTGACTACATTTCATAATATTATCTCCCAATGAAGAGAGATGAATTTAATTTTCATTATGGTGAAAAATAATAACCTGGCTCATTGAAATGTAATTTTTTCCGATGCCTTCGAATTGATAACTAAATATTAGTGCAGGCAACCCTCTCAACAACCGAAAAAAATTCCTGCCTTTCTAAAAATTTAATCAAACGAAAGGAAATGGATTTGAAATATTTTCCGCATTTATTACAAGTAGCAATATCCTAAGAATACGTCGAAATAGATGTTTAAGAAAATGCATTGCCGGCCCTGAATTCTGTACTATTTTGTGGCGCATTACTAGTTTAAAACAAGAGCTAACATTTCCAGACATACGCTACAGACACTGTAAACCGCTGCCACTGATGCCAAGCAAGTTGGATATCAGCTGAGCACCTTCCGCTTTCTCATATTTATTCTGAGAGTGTATATCTGCAGCGTGAAACAAAACACGCTGTTGCTCACGAATCGCAGCAAAAAGAGTTTCCTCGAATACCTCTTCCGAATTTTTTGCTCCGTCGTCACATGATTCGAGAACCAAATGATACGAGGAGGGATCGCTGATTGTGAGAGTAAGGCATCGACTTCTAAGAAGACGTATATGTCCCGCTTCACCCCCATGCATTAGTGGGCTTTAAGAAATGCCACGTGGTACTCAGAATTGATCTCAGAACATCCCAATTGCACCTTCTCTTTTAGCAAAGCATTTTATTTAATTCACCTAGTATCTGTATGTTACGCTGGAATTTTGCAATCAACTTTAAACTAACTTCGCGGTAAGCTAAAACTCTGAAATGTCAAAAAAATATCAATTTCCTATGATAATGCATCATTTGAATATTTTCAGCTCAATCTGATCAATGTTTTTCGAATTTTGCACAATGTTAACTTATGCATGGAAATTAGTTTCAAAATGACAACAAATAATGGTGGCACTAAAGTTGAAATTTTTAATCCAAACAAAAGCAAAAAATAGCGTGAATTGTGAAAAATATTAGTAAAATTTGATTTAATCATTATTAAAAAAGTGGAATTCGAGTAAATTACTTGATAAAAAGAAAATATATAAGAAAATTTAATTTATTTTAACATTATACATTTCGTCTTCAATTAAGAAAAATCAACAGAAAAGTGACTCTCTTAGAATTAATAGAAAAGATAAAAATGAAAAAATATAGTTCGAGAGGTTATGCATGTGAAAAAGTTGTTTTATGGTAATTATTTCATTTTGTGACTTGTTTTTGTTGGTAGGTGGTGCCCTAGCACCTTCTGCCATCTACCTTTTGAGGGCTATTGCAGAGTACCGTATAGACGTTCACCTCTCCATAATAACTACTGCCCGTGCAACAGTAAATTTCATCTCCCCCGCTATCTCTCTGTCGCTTCGTCTTCGCGCGAATACAAAACTGGCTGACAGGGTCTCGTCGAGACCAGAATCTTTCGGTGTCCTCTCGAGTGCTCTGCCAGTTGCACCAACACATAGAACTGTTCGTCAAAACCTGAGACCGTTGGAGACAAACGCGTATTAAATTGAGGTGGAATGATCTCTTTCCTATTTTCAGTGAACCAAATTGTCCCCGCTTTCAAATAGAGACGATGCATTTCTCTGTTGTATAGCCGAAAAATCTTATATTCTCTGATGGCATAATTTTTGCCAGAATAAGAAAATATGAGATCTGTAATAATTAAGCCCTTTTTATTCACCAACGTAGGAACTTCTTTTTTACAAAGTCAAGTGACTACATCCACTCAATATTACACGTGGTGTGGGCAATTCGAAAGGAAGTAAATTTCTGTAATGCATAAGAAATAAATTCCTATGCATTTGTTATGACACTCACTCAAATCTACGAATAAACCAGCACCTCTTTGCAGCAATTGTAATATTATCTACCTTTGGCAAGCTTATGTAAGTATTGGCTAACCCATAGTGACAAAAGAACTGCTATAAAGATCCAGATATCTATGTGAGAGGTTGGAGATGATGATCGAATGACCTCAAGGGAGGACACTCACCTCCCGCTCACTTTTGGCGACTTATTACTCCCTACAAACTTATTTTACTACCATCAAATTTTCAGGAAGAATGAAGCAGGTCTTTTTTTTACAACGTTTTGCCTGAAACTCAAATTCACCTCAATTCAACTTCTACCTCAGAATTTCCTCAGGTGAAATTTTTGTAAAGTATTCAGAATAAAACGATCTTCTCTATGTACTCTGAAATTTTTACGGTTTTCTGTAAGTTTCTTAAAGTGGAGAATTGATCACGAAAACACGACCGGTTTGGAAGGAGTTAGCGACGCGCCCTCTTAAAGCGGAGAATGCGTGCGTTTTGAATCCGTGACGCGTGCAACACGAGGCGCGGGAAAGAGCGAGGTTTTTTTTCCTGACGTGAAAGCAGATGACGACGAATCCAAAGGAGCCGTTAAATTTCGGCACCTCTCAAAAGGCGACGAATGTGAGGAGGCAGAAGAGCGATCCCATCTATCCGCTCCCTCTCTTTATTTCCCCCCTTTCCCACGCCTCCGAAAGTCGTTCCGCGAGCGTTCATTTCCACGCCTAATCCGCGCACGTCGTCATCACCCACCCGGCCCTGGCGCTTCGCTCCTCCAAGAATGCCATTACCTGCGACCAACACACACGCGCGCGCGCCGCCCCTGTCTCTGTCGCCGCAGATGGGACCCCTGAATAGGTACATGCGTCTCCCTCTCCATGATTTCTGGCCCTTTTGAATGGGCTGGAAGACAAACCCAGATGAAAAGAAAACGTCTTACTGCGAAAAATACATTTTTCCCATTCCTGAAGTGTAATTAATTTGCATAGTATATAGCAGAAATCGCAACTATGTAGATGGAGAAATTCTAACAGCTTTACAGGAATCAAGTACAAATTCTTTCCTCAATTATTTAATTCCAATTTTAAAATCCTTATTATTGCTAAAATGTATTCTTCATTTAATTACGTGTAGTCATAATCATCAAATAATACATCAAAATAAATTATACAGTTGAAGAAATTATGACAAATTTACAGAAATGAAATTATAAAAATATATCGCTATGGCATGCAATTCATTCGACTCACACTTCGATATTTTTATATCAATTTCACACCGATTGCCTCCCTCAAACATAATAATAATTCACTACTACATGAAGATGAAACATAAAACATCAAGATATATTGCCCAAAATAGGCTTTTTTTCATTTCGTTCACATACTCTCTCACTCAGTGATTCAACTCGAATGTTTACTATGATAGGCGCGGCTCATCCCAGACTCTGTCCCGCGCAGGCCAGAAGAGGGGGGTGGCAGCATATCCCTTTCCTGGGCCAACTTATGATTCGAGGATTTTCTTGGGGTTTAAAAATGCTTCATCCGGGATTCAAATCCGGAATCCTACGATCAAGAGCCGGGCGCTCTTCCTCAATAGGCTATCGCGCAACACGAGAAAATATAATTAACTCAATTTCCACCATCGTTCGAGTTAATGAATCGATTATTGTTCGTTTGTAACTCCACTCCGTATTTACTGCCTTAATCCTCGGAAAACGCTGAATTTTGCGAAAAAAAATGAAATGGCAACTAGACGAATAAGTGCTATCATCTCATGTAGAACACATTGTTATTTAACTCTAAGAAGGTCATGCAGGAAGAATTACACGATCGGCGGTAGAGAATTGAAGATGGGCCGACCATGCAAAGCGTAAATTGCATAAGGAAATAAAAGGTCGTTTAAGTGATGGTGGAGATTCATTTCAAGAGCGATGTGATGGGGAAAATGTGCAGCAGGCGGGTTGAATGGATAGCGAGTCGTCGGTCGGTGATAAAGGGTAATGGGGCGTTTAACATCCGTGACGTAACGACCCCACGTGGGTGGAGGAGGGGAGGAGGTCCTTCTTGAGAAGGAGGTCCCTCACGACCACGAAAGATGGAATATAGGATGATGACGATGATGACCGTTAAGTGCGCACCGCAGCGAAGATGAAGGGAATTGCAAGCAAAACTCCACACGTCAATTACGTGAACACTTTCTTTTCGGTCACTAGAACGCAATTTAACAAACGGAGGGGTTTTTCCCCCCTCTTAAAAGGGACCCGAGTTGTACTCCGCATAATGTGATTGAAATTTGTAGGTTGATAGTGTTTGGTAATAAAAGCGCAAATACGTAAATTCCTGTGCCACATTGCCAATTGAGAGGGAACTTAAGATTATAAATGTCCGAGCTCTCCACAAACACAAAGGAAGGGCCTTTGGGGCCCGAAGTGAGGTGGCGGGGAACGGCAGGGACCTTCCCGCCCTGACGGGTGGTTGAGATGCGGATGAGAATCGTTTATTCCCTTCTCTTCAGACCACAAATCATCAAAAGGATTTGGTGAATACAAAATGAAGATTATTTATAAGATAAAAAACCAAAATCTTCCTCATCCATCCACTTTATCATAATTTTATCACACTTTACACTCATTCACGATATAAAATTGATAACAGCCCTAACAAATTCAACTTTATCCGTGATCTGTTTTTTACGAATTATGATTTTTCGATCGCAGTGCCTTCAGCGTCGTGAATGGCAACTTTGGTTGCTCTATCTGCGCGGCTGGTGGCAATACATCTAGCGGCCGACTGGAGAATTGCTATGCTATTGTAACACTCAAGGACTATACTTTATTTTCACCTGCGACCAAATGGTCGAATTCCTGAGTGCGCGAGTTCCCGAGAGATAATACAACCCCTGAGGAACCCGTTGCTCCGACCAGCCTCCCTTCCGACCCCCCAATCCCACCGAAAAGGCATCTCTTAGCCGTCTCTCCTCGTTAACTCCGCAGAGGGAACTTCCCCCATCTTTATCCCATCCCTCCTCTCAGCCAACCATCCCCTTTCCGTCTCCAAGCACTCCACCGCTCCCAACCCCATAACCTCAGGAGACGGCAGTGAGGGAAAAATGATGAGATGGCCCAGAGAAGCTCACACACGCGCTCGCAGGAGCGCGGACGTGTGCAGTTAAGCACGCGCACCCACGCGACGCAATTTGGTGTCGCGTGAAAAGCATTGCGCTGGAGAAAGACGGCACGCGTGTTTTCAGAGGGCAAACTTAAGAGAGTCGCGAGGGGCTGACGTCCCTCGAATACACGGCGAGCAGAGATGGGATCTAGCGCGGAAAGAGTTAATCGGGAAACCAAATGAAACACAAAATAAAGCCACAAGATTTTCCAAAAACTGCTTTGAGCCAACAAAGAGATTTACACAGCTTTCACCCGAATTAGACTGCAGAGCTATCCCTAATAGAGATTAGGAATCCTCTAGAAGCGCAGAGGCTACGCGCAGGACGGAACGTTACTTGAGCTTTTAAGAGCATTTATCCCTCAGAGCGACACGGACTGCATCGTCTTGGAACCTCACTATGTATCTATAGATCCGACAGAAAAACAATAAAATAGGAAAAAAACTTTTCCGAACGGATGGGAGTAGGTATTCATCTTTCTTCCGATTAGCAAAGTGCTCTAAAGAATGCTAGAGTGGACTCAGAAGACAAATATCGCCATCGTTCATCTTTTCTTTCGCAAACGCCTTGTTGCCCAGCGCCTCCCGCCACACGCCAATTGAAGATGCTTGCGGGGAAGAATGTCGACATGTGTGCTAATAACTAAGAGATGCATCAGCAAGAAGGGATCATACTAAACGTATGCATGTAAGTCAAGGAAATATTTTCAAGATGGCAGGGATAACTTTAAATTTTCCAGTTTTGCTCCGTGATTGCACAAAATTTCCACCCAGTTAAAAATGAATTCGTTAATTTTAAGGCATATAATTACGAATATAAGGAATATTTTACGGCTGAAGCAGAGAGCAAACAAAGCTGCAGCAGTATGTTTTTCTGTAGGCCTACATTCTAAACCTATTGCAAATGCGTTTCTGTACAAACACACTACTCAAGGACTCCCTCTGAACAATGAGACGCCTCTCCCTCGCGCAGCCATTGTTGGTGGCCACGGAATTTCCGGTCTTTTCAACGGCTCCACGTTTCAGGACTTCAGCACCAGAGGGTCGAACCACGAACCCTACCAAGAAGAACCAGACCCGTCGTTTTGACTAATAAACTTTTTTCATCATATTGCCTAAAAATATTCTACCGCTTTGATTTTTTCCTACTTTTATTTACTATTTATGGTACTAATACTTTTAGAACTTTTCATGTTTTAATTAGCACAGTCATGCATTCTTCATTACATATAGAATGGAAATAAGCAGCATATCTGCCATTCCGAGTGGCGTGTGGTAGGCCGGGGCAGGAGAAGCAGCAGGGACGAGACTGCTGTTCATTTTAAACTTTTTTCTTGTAAAATTATTTGTAAAAAATACTCATGTGTGTTGATAAATAAAAAAATATTCAATGGAGTTATCAATTAATTTGAAAATAATTATTACCCATCAAAAATGACGGGTCATTGTCCTCAAATGGAGCCATTCAACCCTGGTCCTCCTTAGGCATAGTTTTAGCAAAGGAGGACTCTCCAACAAGGCGCTACAAAATGTGCTTTAAAACGTCGCACATGCGATGGATTCATAAAAGTCGTCACTCGCGTAACGAACGGGAGGAACGATTTGAAATTTTTCGGGATACAAGGTGTAATTAGGGCTATTAAACGAAATTTATATTTATCATCTTATATTCTATCAAATTAAGACATTATCTATAGTTTTATTCCTCGCTGATGGAAACACTCCATTACGAATATTGTGAATACATGAATTGCTCTGAGCGCACCCTCGCCCTGTGCACAATCTTGAGAGCAGAGGGAATGCGTCCAAACTGACAGCATAAATACAACTTCCACGGGATGCACGAGGCCCTCCTCCACATAGCCTTCCAATTACAGCAGCAGCATCCCTTTAGCATGAGATGTCATTCCTCCGTCGATGTGTCATTCACAAGTGCATCTTCAAACCAATGTGACGCGTCGTATTTGCGGACTGCCCTGTTACGAGTAGAACTATGTATCATCCTTTCGTTCTCTATAATCTTATTGGCTGTCTCATTTTGACTCGGACCAGAGGGCGACGTTCGTATTCGGAGTTGCAATTTTGCCGAGTGGGCGAGGCGCATTTGTGTTGAGAATCCATTCTGAGGGAATTGGAATAATCAGCAATTATTAATGTCTCCTCCGAAGAATGTTATTTTCCGTCTCTTTTTAGTGGGGTTTTAGATCAAATCATCTCATTTTCTATCATCAGGTACTTTGAATGCTATGTAAGAAAAGGAATCGCACCCCATTGAGATTGGTGGGGACGGGGAGAAAAGAAGTCCGCGCCGCCATACGGAATTTTCTGTTCCGGGCTTGCTGCTGTTTCCGTCTCAAACCTCCGTCTCAAACCTCCGTGGACATGGAGATCTCCCTCCTAACGCTACCCCGAGCTTAGACCGTAGAGGAGGTTTCGTCGTCTCTAGGGCGACCCGCCTCCCCTTCCCTCCCCTCATGCACCGACATCCTTCACAGTGTCTGTTGTGCCTGCCTAGAGGGAGATTTACTTTCGTCGTCCCGAGCCCTCACGACAAATCCAGAGGTGTCCTACTCGCCAGGCACATACATCAAGAGGCCTTTCTATCGCACCTGCGCTACGATAGAAGGGCCTCTGAGATAAATACAATATCCACCACAACTAAAGTTTCGCAAATAAATCTTTTGCTGCTCTCACTGCAAAAGGAAAAAAATAATACGATTCACACTTTTAAAGCAAAATTTTGTTAATTATTAATTATTTGTCAATTACTATAATAATTATTTCAAAATCTTTTCTTCTCTTCACAGCAATCACTAACACTGACAACGACACACATGCGCCAATTAATTAATTTCTTTTGTAAACTGGCTGGTTGTGGTCAGTTTCGTTCTCACCGGTACAGCAAAGGGCATAGCCAGATAAGAGGGTGAAAAGTCCCCCCTCCGGGATTTTTCCCGCACTTAGGGTATGCGCTTTGGGATCAAATAGGACAAACCTCCCCACATTTCCAGCCCACTAGAGGCCCACCAGGGCCTCTATCGGGCCTCACCTGTCTGCCTGCCTGCCTACACTGTCTCACCTGTCGAACACATTTCACTAATGATTTTGTATAGCTGGTTCAACGTCTTCTCTCCTGAATTTTTAATTATTTCTGCAGGAATGTCATCAATGCCAGACGCTTTATTTATCCTGAGGTCTCTTACCGCCGCATCAAATTCCGATCTTAAAATTGGGGCTCCCATGTCATCGGCATCCATTACATTGACATTACTAATATAATAATGTAAGTATTAATAAAATATCCATCAGAAAGCCGTAAAACTCACCATTTTGAACCGTTTATCTTAAAATTCCCCAATCTCGCACCTACCGCTTATCCTGGTGGGTATACCATACCCCCACACACCCCGGTATTAGATGCATATTAACCCCCCCAGCCTCAATTCCTAGCTGCGCCCCTGTGACCGACCATCGCTCCCCTTCCACAGTCAGATGATATCTATGTAGTTCCGAGAGATGTAGGAATATCATGTTGACCATAAGAGGAGGTTTATCATTAATCATCATTAATATATCTTAACACGTCAGTTCCCATGCTCTGTGGTTTTAATAGATTATTATTAATTTGGTCGTTTTGAGTTAAAAACATCTCTATTAGGCAAAGTTGTTTTATTATAAATGTTTACTACGGTTTTGAGACAGAAGGGGTGTCACCCTCAGGTGACGTTGGGCAATAGGCAATAGGTTCTATTTTTGAATGAAGTGAAATATTAAAGGGATTTTTCAAGATACATTTCTATTTTCATTTTACATACTTTAAATAAAAACTTATGCATTTTTTATTATATTTCACTAATTTTTGGTCTAACACTCATAAAATTCATGGATGAAAAGTCAAGAGACACTTATTAAAAACAGGAAAAGTGATTGTTCCCTGAATTTTTTTCTCCCATGAAACTCATACCAGCAATGAATATGAAGGCCAACTTTACATTTTGTGCACATAATGATTGTCCTCTGGTGACTTTTAGCACAGTGACATTGAGAACAATGCCGTCCGACAGGTTCATTTATACATCAACAAAAAGCCGAACTTCAAGGGGAAATTTTGCAGCCACAGCTCCTCATGCATTTTTTCCCCTCTGGCTGACTCTCAAGGTGCGTAGATTTTCATCAGATCTATCCTCTCCCCCATATATTTACTGTATTTCCTTACCGAATATGTGAATCATACTTGAATTTTAGATCTTTTCCCCGAAAACACCAGTATTGTCTACAGGACTTCCGCTATGGCTGTTGGATGCAATGGTAACGATGCTATTATCATTCCACTTCACGACAGAAAGATCACGCGTGACTTTCAAAGAAAACGATCTTCTCTTTCTTTTTCTTCAGCATAGAAAATGTTTCTGGAGGACATTTCCCAAGCCTATTCTCCCTCATTGTGTCAGTTCCATCTATGTTGAGGTCTATTAGCCTGGAGATTAGAAAAAGCTCGAAAAAAATATCAAAGTACAAATTTTATAGCTATCTACTCTGCAAAATACAAATTTGAAGGTAATCTACTCTGCATTTCCAAAACTACAGCACTGCTCAACCCAAATTCCTGATGCAGAAGATGCTGCACATCTTTTCCTTCTTTAATGGATTCAAAGGAATCTTGGCCCCCCAGTCGCGTTGCACGACAGACCACAACTTGCAGCCAAACCCCAAAGGTTTTCCATGCATGTGCAGCTGAGCGCTATTTTTTCCAACTATGGTTTAGTCTACAGAAATATGTGAGGATGTAACATATTTGAAAATTTCAATGACATTCTCGTTTAAAAATCTGAAATATTCATGGAATTTTTCGAATTTATATTCTGTTGGCAATTTCTTTTGTAACAAAGATGTATATACTTTTGGATTTCAAAACACCTGTTCCGTCGTGTACAATCGTAAAAAGATCATTGTGGGCATTAAACTTAGTTTCCCAAAACATTTGAATGGACTTCGGAGAGAGAATGCCTGTTACTAGTAAGATAGCAATGTCTACTTTCAATTCCTCTGATTTCAAATTTAAAGTGTGGCAGCTTAGCAGGGCGTACAAATTAGACATTCGAACAATATGTGAAATAATTTCGTCAAGTATTCTTTAGTGGTAAATGATTCATGTCTGTCACCGTTTAATCGCAACTCACTTCCTCTGTAAATTTTTAATCCTCTGAAATAATAATAATTTCAGCGCAATCTAAATTATTTTCACTGTTGAGATCAGACTGTACCTACTTATTCTAAAATTGTATGCAGTTGTAAGCTAGAAAACAATATAGAATATTCGTAATGCAACTAAAAAATTGATCAAAAGTATGTATAATAAACGCCAAATCTACAGTAACATAATAAATATTTAGAAAAATGAATAATAAACAAAATCATGAACGATTAGATTTACCTGTCTGGAGGAATTCTACTCGCAATTGTAGAGATATCAACACACAGGGTAAGTGTAAAATAGTTCCTCTAAAAATTTTTGGCACGAAAAAGTGTCGTCAACCTCAAAACCTACAGTGAGTAGTAAGCAAAACTCTCAGCAGCAGCAACTCTCAATTTAAATGAAAATTTAAGAATCCTGCGGTGAAAATGATGGAGAGTTTTAAAATGCTCCATAGAGCCTTTTTCCAAAAAAACACAGTACATCGAGGTGCTTGGCTTCCCAACATCACCTGTAGGTGACACCCAAAATTCTAATCATCTTATTGGGATTAGTAGTAAATTCTTTTCCATGTATTTTATTTTTAGTAAGAACTTACATATAATTAGTCACCATAATTAAAATTTCATCAAAATTTCCGTACTTCTCCTCAGGTCTACTGGCCATAACAGTTGGTCTGGTCACTAAAATCCCAACCCTGCCTGTCTTCTATTCACCGGCGTGCTGAAGACTTCCCTGCCACCAGAGAAAATTGCCTACCATTCCTACACATATATACTGCACCCACGAATACTACAAAAGAGGATTCACAAGTCGGCATCCACGTGTGTCGCCACCCGCCGCGCATTTAAATGGGTTTTCAATAATCGCCACTCGCGTCGCTCACGGACAAATTGATCCGAGTTTCACGGTGAAATAAGTTATCATTGAAGGTGTCAACCGAATTTATGCACTTGATGATGTGATCTATCAAATGCATAAAAGTGCAATGCTATTCCTAGCCATTACAAAATTTAAACTGCAAAATATTCGAAAAATTGGATCGCATTGCACTCAATACGATTAAAATGCAACCGAAGTGACAGCAAAAGGCAGCCAACTACGGGACGGGATTGGTCCTCCTCTTTGCAATCCCCTTGACTACACCGAACTTGCCATCTCAATTGACGTGTGGCGGGGGCTGTTGGGGCATAAAAAGATCACATTTACAGAAGAAGAAAAGAAGAGAAGGTGCATGTTGGAGTGATTTGACGACTAGGAACACATGGAAATTATTTTAGTCCTTTCGAATTTTATCGTCACTGTCGGACACAAAAACATAGCTTCATTCTAAGATGATTTCCTCTGGATTTCTCTGAAATAAATCCAGTATTTGAAAGCACAAGCAATCTAAGACTAGTACGTAGCCTTCGAGAGAACTTTCCAGAAGCAAAAATAACTCAAGTTACGGAAAAAATAAGTATTGCCATGCTAAGTTTTGAATTGTGAGAGCAAGTAATGTAAATTCTATCCCAGCATGAACATACAACATGAACTATTAATCGCTGGCAAGTTTTGGCTTTGCAGGGATGAGCACGTATTTTTTGTTATTATGAGTAATATTTTCATTATCCTATTCATATATCACGAATACAAGGATCAAGAACTTTGCTATTTCCACATAATATTTTATTAGCACCGACCATGGTTTCGTTACAGAGTAACATTATCAAGGTGAACTCTGTAACGAAACCATGGTCGGTGCTAATAAAATATTATGTGGAAATAGCAAAGTTCTTGATCCTTGTATTCGTGATATTATGGATTTCCACCAAGTTACGCCCTCTACGATTAACTATTCATATGTGTTGTGTGCATGTGGGGATTGTCTTGCATGCTGGGGATTGGTCAACCCCTGCCAACCACCTTAGAAAAGGTTCCTAGAGTAATATGAAGATGTGGGTGAAATTATTAAAGATCATATTCCAAATGATAGAACTTTTTCGGATATGAGAAAGCCTGAAAGAACTAACTTTATGGAACCGTTTTTAAGTAATTAAAGAATCATTAATAACAACACTTTAAGAAACTAGCATTTATTTTCTAAATAATTATTTAAAAATTTCTATGTGTTCATCGGCGCAGTACGGATATTTTAGAAAACCGATTCAAAGGCGTGTGAAGCAACAACAGAATTCAAAAAATTCCTCGTAACGGGCGGTGTCTCTCCCGAAGAGTCCAGTTGCGGAGGACGATGAATGCGGCGAATATACTATTTCTGTTTTCGCATGCGTGCCTTGTCATCTCTCCTTCGAATCTCGTTGATTTGGGATGAAGGCTGTGGGAACTCGTGCGCTGTGTCAATGCGCCCCACAAGGAAACGGGATATTCAACTCAGAGAGGGAGAGATACGAGGAAAGGTATACGCCCCCTCACAAATATATACGTATCCATTCCCGGACACATTCAATTTGAAACCAAAAGCGCGATTTTGGACGTTACGTTACATTTATTTTTATATGCAGAAGCAACTTTAAGGTACTTTAAGGGACGATTTAATCGCTTTTAGTTGGAGTTAACTGTGACATTATATAGCCGTTACCATAAATATAGAATAGCTGAAAATTACAGCAAAGATAAGTCCTTAACAAGAAGGTGAGTTTTTTCAGTAGCCTTGAGTAGGAAAATTCTGAAACTCTGGTCTCCTTACTCTGTCAAACTGTAAGTAGACATTATAAACCTATAAGACTCTAGAAGCAACCGTGAAGGCAACGATACAAATGACTCCTGAAATTTACTTCAATTTTGAACATTTTTTTGGAATCTCAAGAGTTGAATAATGAACACAGAATTTAAGGCCAAACATAATTTGCCAGCTGGTGATCGCAAATTATGTTTGGTGATGCTTCCAGTCTTGACGACTAAAAGGGTGACTTCTCATTGTCTCGGAAGTGGTATATATTGTTCGTTAGTATAAATTACTTTTGCCGAAGTTTTAGTTTTTGCTAAAACCATCATCAGAAATCCAGAAAATATCGAATCGGTTTTGGCGAAATGGAACAACATTAAACATGGCGAAAACATTCTGATAAACTTCTGATAGCGTTCGAACTTGAAATAATAATCAATGTCGGTAGAGGATATTTTAGAACGAGGTGGATAGAAACCCGGCGTAGGCAATAACCTGCCCTAAACCTAAGTCACCAAAATGCCGGCTTATCGCCCCATCTGACGAACAGAGTGCTGTAGTTAAACCGTGCTACACTGAGTGCTCAAGCAGAGATCGGGAAATCATCGATAAATCCCAGCCACCGTCGCGACGCGTCGGTTCAGTATTTGATCCGAGACCCACTAAGGGCCGGTTTTATAATGTCTGGTTAAACTGGAGTTTAAGCTAAGCGTCGGTTAAGTCCCAGAATTCTGTTTTATAATCGATGGTTAAGCCAAATCTGAGCGTTAAAGTGGTAGTCAAGCTAAACCATGGATTTCCCTCGGGTAAAAAGTTAACGTGAAGTTTAAATTGTTGAAAATGGCGGATGTTTTGAAATGCTGAAGAACCCTACGATAATATACGGAAGAAATAATCGACCAAGCGCAGCATCCTCCGTTTTTATCCGTATCTACGATATCAGCAATCAATTTCCAATATTTTTAGCACCACAATAGCAATGTAATAAGTGAAATATTTCCATAAGACCGGTGATATATCCGGAACGGACCACTATTCTACGGTATTCGCTACGAAATCCTTACAAACATCTCAAGTTTGATAATAATCACCATCCAATAAATAATATTGTCTATTCTATGGACTGCAGTCGGAGATCATGTGCTAAACCCCTGAAAATGTTGAAGTTATGCAATATTTGTGCCGGCGTAGGAGTTTGTTATGATTTGTGCCAGCCAAGTGAGTTGATGAAAAATACTAGAATTATATATCGGAGGGAAGGAAGGAGGTGTAACAGGAGTGTAGGTATAGAAATCTGTTATTACCTGGTTTTGCTGACTTCATCAACGATTTTAAAATGTGTCGGTGTTTACAAAGACAGTTTGAATTAGAAGAACAACCAAGTTTCGTATTTGGCAATCGAAAGAGAGAAAAAGATCGTATCTACTGATTGCATTCTGATTTACTAGCATGTGATGTCACTATAGAATTCATAATTACTTCTGAGGATATATGTTATGAGGTGAAAGTATTTTCGTATTTCCTTTTCCAAAGGATGTTTGTCAAAGTACTACTATAAAAATTGTAGGTAAGTCCATTAACAATATTTGGTGTACGGCTTGGTATTTCTTGGAGATAAATATATAGGAATAAGTGAGGCAAGTGAAATATTGCGTGAAAAAGAATGTATTTAGCACGTTTCGTACGTAATGTATACAAGATACTATTTGAGTTTTCTTTGGAAGCTGAGAAAGGCAAATTGATACAACCAATACAGCTCGTGTGGGTAAAAAAGTAAGAATGACTGATTTGCTCATGAGATGGTATGACATATTAAGGAATTTGTTAGGCAAATGAGCCTTTAGAGTGTGGAAGTTTACTAATTATTGTACTTTTTGTGACTAAGTAATGACCTCTCATTATTTTGATAGAAAAAGATTTGGAAAGGCACCTTAAGCAAGAAAAGTCTTCTCTTCTCTGAGCGTTCTAATGTGTAGCCTTCAACGGAAAAAATTGCGACTTTATTGCCTAAGTGCTGTTCGTAGCCAAACACAGGTTATGTACTATTAAAACCTCCTAGCAAATTATCTACCATCGAAAGTAGCTGCAGAGCTATAGAATCAGTGGTGCATCTGCCATCAAAAGTAGCTTCAGAGCCATAGAATCAGTGGTGCCCATCTAGATATCTCATGTTAAAATATAAGAGTGCCAATTTGGTTACCAATACTTATCTTATTTCAGGCTTGAATGATTTAATATGGTGAAAATAAACAATTCGATACTTATCCTGAAAAAGTTTAATTTTATTCCATACATTTGAGTCTTAATTCAAGAGAATTTGGACCCTTGTACCTGAAGACTCATGGAAAATATGGAATATATGATATCAAAGCCAGATCAATCAAATAAATATTATTTTAAGGTTCTTAAGCATTGTCTGCTAAGGGAATATATTTATTGAGGTTCTCAAGCATTGTCTGCTAAGGGAATGTTTGAAACAATCAGAGTCAGTTGTATTTCTTACAATATTGAGCCAGCTGGGCTACTCTTGCTTGCTATTGGGGAAAGCTGTTGTCTGTGTACATATGTATTTGCTCATGAGGATGAATTTACAGGAAATGACTGCATTCACCACCACTCCATTCATTATTTTCTATGCTTATCAGTGACCACTGAAATTTTTTCATCGATAAGCTCTTTCAAAGTACCTTGTATGATATTGAGCAAGATATGGTGGAAGTTCTTCATACTAGTAAAATAAAACATTGCAGTATTTCCACTGATTTTTATTATAATAAAATCAGTGGAAGTATTGCAATGTCTAATTTTACTAATGACTCTATCAAAGTCTTAAGTGGGATCCTTGGTATGGTTTCTTCCTAAAATATTAACCCTTACTACTACTTGTCGACGTTTAATTAACTAATATGTTTAATAAGTCTTCAAAGGATAAGTGAAGACATATTCCTATAACAGCCAATTTACATCACATATCTGGTACACTCGTTAGTTTCTTGGGATTTCAATCCCATACGTAGCTTTTATTAATTTTTTCATGCTCCATCCATTGAACTGTCACTAATGAGTACATACGTTCAAAAAATCGATTAGGTATAACATCATCAACACTTATAATCATGCATGACTTGATATCTCATTCCATTCCTTACTGTTATAAGTGATTTACTCATTAAGGTTGACATATTTCTTAGTAACATACATGGTTATTCCATTTATTCCAGAACCATTGTCTCCCTGCCCTTGCTTGTTACTCAAAATCCTTACCTTAATCCCTGTTGTCGGCATTTCAAGCTTGATGAACACTTCACATTCATCTCCTGCATTAATTCCCTTGCCTCATTTATCTCGTCTAGCACTTCCTACTTCCTTTTCCTCTGTCAATCTTATCTATACATTCCTGTATCTATGCATTCTTATCCTCCTTCTGGGTCAAAAATACCAGTTCCATAGCAAACCTTACTCCATATATCTTAACCAGACTTCTATTTGCACTTTGGTCCTGTGATTTTCCCATTAATTCTCCTCTTTTTATTTATTCCAAGGATTATCTCTGTCTCATCTGTCTCGCTGCGATCTGCATCACTAAAGATATATTTTAACATGCATAGCTGCAACGTATGTAATGAGAAACAGTCTATGTTCATGTCACATAGGCAAATTTTCTTAATAGATTTATGGAAGTGGAGTGGATGTAAGGGAAATTGCTTCTATGATCACTTCATAAATAGAACATGGTACGGTAAAATTCTGTGAGGAAGTCATACTATTGCATTTATGATAGTGGAAGCACATACATTAATTATAAGTGAGTGATGTCAGTGTGGTGCATTCAGAGATGACTTGGTACAGCAATCAAAAGGATTACCCCAGAAGTAGGTAGTAAAAAAAATTACTTACTGTGACTACATGTAACAACATAGTTCTATTGAAAACTCATATCCCAAAAGACAGTTGCAATGAAGGAGTCATCATGATGGAGTTCTTATGCTTTGCATTTGATACAAATAAATTCTTTAAATGCTGTATAAATAACTGTATCTTTGTACCGTGACGGATCCATGGAGGGGGGGGGGCTAAGGAGGGTATCCAATTTACTCCCCTTGGGTATCCACTTTACACTAGATAGAATGGTGGTTTATTTCCGACTCCCACTACAGCTGGAATTTTAACCTCACCTAGCCCACCCCCTTGTCCCTATCCTGGATCCACTACTGTCTTTGTATAATTTAGTAATCTGCTAAATATTTAAAACATGTTCAATGAAAGCTTCATATTTTGTGGGCTGAGAATAAAAGAAAATATCTATCACATATATAGTATAGTATTCATAAACACCACTGAGAGTTGAAAATTAATGCTTTCATTCTGATTAGATATGTTTTTTGACAGATTTTTTATAAATTGAACCCAGAAACTTTAATATCTTTGCACCCCATCTCTTTCCCTTAAATCTTAAATACAACACAAGCCTTTGCTGTTGATTAGATATGAAGTTAGTTATGTTAGCACTTAAAACTTATTCTTACACAAGGTTTGCAAAAATAGTATTAACATAAAGAATAGATCCCCCATCCCAAGCTATGAGCCAAAAAGAGTTGCAATATTTGTTACAGATGCATATTTTTATAACAACATGCAGCCTACTTGTAAAGTATGAAAGGTTTGCTGCAAACTGTACATTTATTTAACAATTGGATAGCAGGAGCCCTTGAAGTAACTGTGGTAGGGTTATGCATAAGTTATTCAAACTTTATTCATTCTTCTCTAATTATAATTTTTGACTGTGAAGCTATGTTCATAATCAGTGATTTCTGAACATCCATTCAATTTAAAATGGCAATGAATACATTCTCAATGGCATTACCATAAAGACTCACAGTCATCACTATTACAATATCAACTACACTATTGACAGCCAGTATCAAAATATGTTTCACTTTATACTTCAATGGTAAGGGCTACTTGGTGTCATGCAATAGATTTTGGTATCTCTAATGAAGAAATTTAAACTTAGTTCTGTCCCTTATTGAAAATTTATTTGCCAGAGATTATGGATTTCATGAAACATATTGCTTCTTAACAGTATATGTATATATATAATCATAAAAAAGATGAGATAATTTAAAGTTATGAAATATCTGCTGCTAGATGACAATTATATGGCTCAATTCTTTTCGTGTCTGTAACACGAGTGGCACATGGCTGAATATACCTCCTCATTGTGAAAATTTTAATAAAACTGAAAATGCTCTATAAAAACACAAAAATCATCAAAGGAATTACCATGAATTGATCATAACAATGACATCATTGTGACAGAAGCCTCGTTATCGTTTTAATGAACACTGATGAATTTTTCTATTAGACGGTGGTTGGTTATAAATTCTGTTATTTAAATTATGGCCATGGTGAGTACTTTGAAAACGGGAAAGGCTTTGATTATTCACAACTTGCAGGCTGTTCCTAATTCCGTAGGGAACGCAGAGATGATAATAAATTAACGTAACGGCCATACTAACGCTAAGAAGATATATCTTACTGCAAAAGTATGATTAAAATTTATCGTCATTATGATTAAATTGTAGCCTCAAAATGTTCCTAAAATCGCTCTGGTGGCGTACTCAATAGAAAACCATTTCAATTGGTTTCACAATACAAATGAGAATCTTCGTTCTCGAATAATAAGCACAAACAAGGTTAATTTACCACTATTTCTTGCACTCATACAATTAACACTTGTACTTGCCAAATATTCACAGATCGAGGCGAGTATTTTTATTTTAACGACACACTGATGATTGACCATAATATCGTCAACGATTAAAACCGAAAATATTGGCGTCATCTTCGTTTTCAAAGCTAACCATCACTTCAAAACAAACGTAAACAATTCTTTCACCACTCTCCAACTCGATTTTTTTCAATTTTGACTTTCGTCTGTTTCACTTTTCGCGATCAATTGTTGGTATGAGAATTACAGTAGCTGCGCTTTCCTCTCGTTAAAGTTCCCATCAGCCAACCGGCGGTAGGATTTGCTTTATAAAACACAACCTCTCGTTAAACTCCACGTTACCGTAATCTCCACGTCAACTTAACGTGAGGTTTAACCAGACATTATAAAACCGGCCCTAATTAAGAAGCCAAAATGCCACCCAAAAAACCCAAGGAGATTCAACATTTTTGCCTTACCATAAGCATAAATAATTGTATAATTTATTTGAATTTGGACAATATTTATTTCTGTGCAGAAGAATCTTTCCAAATTGAACTTTTAAAACTCGTAGATGCTGGTCAGCGGCCTTTGATTGAAGGCATGAAAGCGTTCAATTTATATTTAGTAATTGATTTTATGAGGCACGTCGTCTATCTGCCGTTCCATACAGAAGTACACTCAATGGCAAACCTCATCAGGATAAAATTGTGATCTTTCCAGCAAAGGATGCCAACTTCAGTACTATGTAAAATTCAGTATTTCGCGCTAGCCTTATTCGGGAATATATTATATGATGTTCATATCTCCGGACGTTCACGCGAAATGAATTCTATTAAGATAAACTTTATTTCAGTCAAAATTAATTTAGGAGAACATATTTTTTCGTAAGCCATGCCATAAATGATAACTAACGTAAAGTACTGATATCGTCAAAATGTCTCCAAATCGTACGCGCTCAAACAGTTTAACTTTTCAAAGCTTTGATTTTTGGCCGTTAGGTGTATGATAATATTCGCGAATTGAGACGGGTAGTATTTAGTTGTCAATAATAATGCCAGAGAGAGGCTCTTATGCGTAGAAAGTCATCTTAGGACTTAATCACAGCGGTAAAATCCTTATGTGATGCTGTGAATTTTATCACAAGTCCAAAATCCCACCTCGCATAACTTTTTTGCACGTGAATCGGAAGGCATAGTGCCTCAAAATTCCACGCTATGAAGCCAGAGACCTCTAGATTGCACTCCTAACACTACTACGAATCGAATTCGAGCTGCTACATACTTAGGTTTCCAAAATGGGATGGGCCTTCTCCGCCGCCGTTAGGCTTAACGCCCCCCACAGTCATATGGTGAAATGGGCAGATATATAAGGTTTAGTTTTGAATTATTTAACGCATAATGATAGTCGGGCATCCAAGAATAGTTCAAATGCGGAACTAGTAAGAATCAAACTACAGACATTTGATAACAATAGGAACTTCGGAAATACAGTAAAGCTTATTGATGGAGTAATTATAAATCTTTACTGCTGCCGAATCCTCCTTTTCCCTTAAAACTGAAAAATTCCTTGGAAAATTGAAAATAAACACACGTCTCGGCGACTATCTTTCTTTACCGTCCACCATTAGTGAAATACTATGGTTTTCAATGATAAGAACATCAATATTATGGGACTCGTTGGTGTGTACATATCGTTGAAACGATAGTACCTAACAATGGCTAGTGGCGACGACTCCACGTTGTAGTTCATATAAAACAATATAGAGGACTCTGACGGAAGCTGGTTTATCTAAATATATTTCATTTCTATCTAAATATGAACAGAATCGATTCATGAAAAGAAAAACATTTCTATTTAGGCTGGAACACAACAAAGTGAAAATGAAAAAATCCTTTAATGAAAAAGTAATAAGGCATCCGGATTGTTATACCTGGGATGGAATTTGGTGAGCAGAAAGTCCTCTTAGGACTCCGTGACAGCGATGCAAAGTCTGATGTGGTAAGTCTCATCAGAAGTACGAAATCCTACCCCCGCGATTCGGTCTGCAGCATATTAGGAATCGGGAGACTTAGCGTACGTTCGCCGCTAGATGCCTCCACATGCGCACGGGGGTTTAGTTAGACGGGGGAAGCAAAAGCTGGTTGCAATTCCAGGACGGGAAACACACCGCACATTGCAAACACGCAGCGTCATCCAGTGCACGGGCGAATATCCCCCCGGAGAGAAGCGACGCTCGTTTAAGGTCATCACGGGATTCCGCTGCGCTTAAACACCCGAGGCCGCATGCCTGCACTGAATCCCTTGGCGGGCTAATTTCCTTTCCATCGGTAAGTGGAGCCACCTGGCGGTTAAGGGTGCAATTCAAGGTAGCCGTAATGAATGCGAGGGCACGATTATTGACCTTCTCCCCGCAACTGACTCTGAGGACGTTTCTCGCCACCTGGGCTTTAGATGGATCACCAACTAAACTAGCACTTCTTGGTCAAATGTAACTGGGAAAGCGGACGCGCGGTCAGGCAGTTGCTTCGATGGAATCTTGGAACGCCTACATCGATACTTTGTTTCCAATTCTTATGCATCAGAAACGCATGTATTTCATTAAATCGGCTGAATATTCCGTTTGCATACTGCTAACAGTAAATTTCATCGTTGGTTATTAGCAGCAGAAATTATCAAATGAAGCTAAATATATAGAAATGTGCAGTGTCAGAGGATACATAGATGCCCCTGCGCTAATAGTCTCCTCAGCACATGTATCACGGGTAGTTGCCGCGAGGGAAAAAATCGGGAAGGGGAGGGGGGCTGAGACCCCCGTAGTCCTCTTAGGTACGTTCCCGGCATGGAGGAGATACAACTCCGTTTAAAAGCCCTAATTAAAGCTTAATTCCCAATTAAATTCGGATGGCTCTGCCATCGGCTATGTGAGTGACGACTTTTGCGAATGTATTTAAATTCGCAGGGAGTGACGATACATAGACTAGACAATTTTATAGAATAATATATATTATATCGGAAATGTTTGAATTGTGGGTCATTGCAATGAAAACGAAAAACTGGCGTTAAGGGAATTCAAAAGACTTCTATTGACACTAATTCATAATCGACACGCAATCTTAGAGTGAAATGAGGAAGCATAATAGAAAAGAAGACTTCGTTGACTTCCGCTGATTGGTTTTCTTGGTACGACATTTTTCGATTTATAGAGGTAAATTTTCAAGTACGGTGCTTGAATATGACATATATGGATCGAAACATGTCGCACTGAGGAAATAAATCATTGGAAGTCAACGAAGTCTTCTTTTCATTGGTGAATATCAACTTCCAAATAGCTGAGCCTGATGCCATTGAACGAATGAAGAAGCATCCCTAGAAATAAAAATAATACGAGCTGAATGCAGACATTCGCGGTACCTACACTTAAATAGGTACATTAAAACATTTACGCGGCCATATAGAGGTGATGTAAGCTAAAAAATTGAAGCGATAGGCATTAGCTTGTCAATACATTTATAATGATGAAAGTGGGTCCGTTTGGATTAAATATTCCTGGTATTTCAGTAAATCTGGGATAACTATGGGAAGTTGTCTCCGTCACCCGATGCAAACAAAAGCTTCCATCATTTCTTCACGTACGGCACCTCATCCAACCGGGATCAAAGGCTTTCACCCATGGGCCGAACTCATTTCTGCTAATTAGGATGATACGACTATTGTGGATTTTTTCTCAAGACATTAATGTTTCCTTGCTTTGCTTTCGGCTCTTAATGCGAGACGGTGGCAAAAGAGAACGCTGTGAAGCAGTGGGAATGTATGCAAAGGTACCATGAAGGGACAGTTCGGAGAAAACGCCAATGCGAGGGGCAGGGCTCGTATGTCGGTCCGATCACCCCTCGTGAACGGGAGTCTGAGCAGGCGTGAATCCCCGCCAGCCCCTCGAACAATGCCAGCATATAGCCATCCATTGGATGAGATAACACGAAGCGGTCCGTCTGAAATAACTATTCGAGGTGGTTCGGGTTCGATTGATTGCGAATCGAAATGTCAGGACATCCATTCACTACCTGTGCAATTACGACTGATAGGTACTTGTACCTAAAGGCTATAATTCTGCGAAATGCAGCCAGGGGGAGGCGCATTCGCTCTGCACCGGCAACGCCCCTGCCCTGCAACACTTTTCTTTGTCGGATGCTGTTCCAGCGGATGCAACCGTCGTTGTTGTTTTGTTCCTCAGATAAGGGGCGCTCACTACTCAGGCAGTGGCAGGCCGGATCACTCAGGACGGCCGTTGCACCCCTATGGTCAATGAACCCTCTAATACGCACATTAACCCGGCTCGAAAAATTATTGACGATCTGAACGGTGGATGAAAAAAGTTTTCAAACGAATGGAATGGTGTCGAAATTACTGCTGTTGAAATTTCAGCTTCATTCCCGTGTTAAATAACTCCTGGGTCTTTGTCGTGACAATAGAAATTTAGCTCAATTATCACGCATACATGTTTGACGATATGCTTACGTAAGCTATTTAATCGACTAAACAAAACTCGCATAAGATGAGAGTCGTTTTTCCGCCATAATGCACTCTGCAGCTTCCTAATGATCATTTCACGATGGGTTGTCGTAAGTTTCTTAACGTATCAGGCGATTATATAGTAACAAGTTTATTTATTCACCCGCCGCTCAAAGAATAGAGAACTGAAAGTACACTTTTTTGTTTTAATAACATGTCATATCGAAAATCTGCCTTTATTAGAGAGGCCGTGGGGCAACATTCAGCAAAAGAGAAAGTGAGATTGAGATATCGTCAGAAAGCATAAAAATCGCCACTCCATTTTTTTAGGTTAAGGGAAACTCATTTGTGTCATGGTACATATATTTTTTTTTATAAATAAAAATAAGTGTTTTTAAAACTTTTGGGAATTTCTTATTGCAAGGAAGAGTGAAAATATATTATATAAATAGAGTAAAAAACAAAATTTGAAAATATTAAGAACTGAAGAATATACTAAAATACTTTTGAAGGTATAAGAAAGACACTAGATTATTAGTAGGAGGCCACAAAGAGGAGACCATTGCAGACCAACTTAGACCTATGAAAACAGAAGATTGAAGAGCTGACAGAGTTTTTCAATTCAGGAAGACGAGCTATGAGCGATTGACGAATCAAGACAGAAAGAGTAAAATAGCACAGGCGAAGATGGTATTATACTCAGAGGGAAATCCACTTTCAACCGAGAATGCAGCGAGAGAAGTAAGGAAACAATTCTCCAGATTGTTAAGATGGAACATATTTCTTTATAGTAGCGAAAAATGAGTGTTGACAGCAGCTAGAATTATTCTATTAGTGGTGCTACCGAATAATGATGAAGATAATGTGGAAGTGCTAAGAAGAGTGGGAGAAAAGACAAGTCTGCCAAAAACCGTTTTAAAAAGGCTTAGTTGGCCGCATCACGATGCGGGTATGACAGATGAAAGCAATGGAAGAAGGTAAATGGACGAGGAGAAAGGCGAATCGGAGAATTACGTAAATATAAAAAGGTTGGTTGTCCTTTGAATGATCTCTATCGTTGAGGGCATCATGATAGATAATGAAGAACCAATTGTAATAGCAAATGGTACATATTTGAATTTAAACTGAATGCATTGAAAATAAACATATTATTATCGAATGCTTTCCTTCTATGTATTTCATTAACTGAAGTAAGGCGGTAGTAGGCATGGGTGAAGTGGCTATTCATCTTTCTAATTATTGAATTCCTAACACTTTCATGAGCAGTAAATACTTAGATTCTAAAAATTGTGCAAGTAAAAAAATTGAAAAATATTTTCTGCGAAGTCATAAATGCGCATTTCCATTGCATATGCAAGCTTTTAACAAACGAACTGATTTACATCAACATACCAAACATGGCTGCTTGTAAGGATATCCGCATGCGAGCGGTCACCCTCATGGCTAATTATTCATCTTCGTCTATGCATCAACTCACTGGCATTGGCTCACATTCCTGTTTGTGTGTTTGGAGCAGTGAATAGAAGGCGGCCTGGCGCGTCGCCTACGCTGACCCGAGCATCTAGGGGCCATGAAACTCAGAGTCCATTTCCCAATCAGAGGAAATTATGGTTGCGACATGGTCTACACACGACTCGACAATTAACCGAAACGATCGGAAATAGTTCACGACGAAAACAAGGCGAGCGTAAAAGCGCCTTGAGCAGCAATTCCATTGCGACCAGCTATGACCAGTCACTGAGCTGAAAATAATGGAATGCCCTCTCCCATTGAATCCATGAAATGAGACCTCGGGACATCTTCAAAAGGTCCTCTAGAATTGCACTTTAATTTAATGAACGGAAAGTTGTTCAAATTTTAAATGTTTATTCTCAGCTCATACAATTCGCAGGACATTGGGACTTGGAAATTACCAGCATCCAATTAAACAGGTTTTCTCCTCAAAATGCACTCTCCTCACAATCGAATATAGCGCATTTTCCATTTAATATATAGTACACGTGGAAGTCGGCCATGTTTGGAATACTCGGACGGGATGCAGGCAGCTTCGCTTCAACTGATCCCGTGCATTGCGTGATTTTATTGACTAATGACAACGACTTCCTAGAAAAGACTAATGAGAACGACAGCAGAGAAGATTAATTATACACGTATCAGAGGTAGTTGATGAAAAGGACCTGAATAGATATCGTATGATCAAGAGAGCAAAAATAATAGTATTGAGTAATCAATTGCGATTAATGAATCCTCTATGCAGATTACATAGAGATGATCGAAGTTTATCGAACTGATTTTGCAATTTACTAAATTAACCTCGTAGTTCTATCAGATTGTGTTGTTTAATTTTTAAGGTCGGGATCCCACAGCTGCTGAACTCTATCCATGTCTGTGCGATGAATGCGATTCTCCATTGCTTCTTTGGTTCTTTTCTCCCGATAGCATGGTCCTTCCACCTTGGTGGTTTCCTCCCAATAAAATGATTGGTATCCGATCTGAACAAAAACGGGAAGTTCCGAAAAAGAGAAACTAATCAGGCACGACCAAAGTAAAGGATTATACACGACGACAGAAGGGTGGCATATCAAGGCCTGCATTTGTGGGGATGGATTGGATTGAATAGCACACCTCACCTGGTATAAATACGAGAAATTTTGCTTTATAACATGACTGCATTTTAGAAAAACATGGATAAATGTAATGTACGTCAAAGAAAGCCCTATCTTTTCCACCAAAATGAAGGATATTTATTTATTGGAATATCTAAATTTGAAAGTGGAGAGTTGAGTTTTGGGAGTTTTGGGAGGGGGGATGATTTATCCCCTCTTTCCTCACTATAACGCGAATGTTCACCAACGAAACGTCGTCAACCGACATGCAGACTCTAACGCGGTTGCCAACTTATATAAGAACGAGTCGATTGGGTGCTTGAATTCTTCAAGCGGGTAATAAGGAGGGTGGGAACATTGTTGTGTCACGTGTTGTCGAGTATTGTGTCCATAAGTGTTTAAAATATTCAAAAATTTCCCTGCCGGTTTTTGAAAGGGTAAGGAACTTAATTGTTTACTTTTAAAATTATTTGTTATTTTCAATATGATTTCATTTGACGGATAGTTCATTATTTGAATAGGCTAAGTTTAGCACTGAGACATAATTGGAATAAGGTTTTTAAAATTTCAAGACAGTGATGATTTTGTGGTTATTTTTCAACTCTTAAAGTCCAAAAGCGTTGTGATAAGCGAAACTTGAAAATGAAACGCAGATTCCTTAGATAAATATATAAAGATATACCACTCGCAAAACATATGTCCATAATGCAGTGTGTAAAATACTAAATTGTAACGATTCCCCAAATTTCTTTGGTACTAAAAAATAGTTATTCTCAAGATATTCCAATTTGAAAAAAAATAGCTTTGGCATATTTGCTATCATTATCGTATCGAATTATCAAGTATACTTACACGTGTATTGAAAATTCGCAATCCTGTTCCAGTCTTCGATCATCAACCCTAAAATTCCTGGTCAACTATGTACGTGGATAGAAAATCCTGTATGTAATAACGATTCGATATATTTTAAGAAAAAGCATATTCAATATATATAGATCGTGAGACTACACGCAAAGCATATTTCCATTGGGCATTGTGAGGAAGACCTAGATGTACCCATTCACCAAATTTCATTGGTCCAACGTAAATACTAATCATGTTATGCCAATTCGCGTATTTGCTACAATTATCGAATCGATCTTTCGATAAAACTGCTATCTGCACTGTAATATCCGCAATGCCGTAGATTTTAATTCCAGTTAATAGAAATCTTCTCTATATTTCCTGGTCAACTATGTCCTTGGATGTAAAATCCTATATGTTATAGCAATTCGACATATTTTAAGAAAAAGTAGATTCGATATATATCGAACGTGAGACTAAACGCAAACAATATTTCAATTGGGCATTGTGAGGAATCCCAAGATGTACCCATTCACAAAATTTCATTGGTGCAACGTATATACTAATCAAAATATGCTAATTTCAGCATTTGCTATAACTATCGAATCGATCTTTCGATTATACTGACATCTGTACTGTAAAATCCGCAACGATATTGATTTTATTTCCACGCTATGGTCATCTTCTATATTATTGCTGGTCAACAATGCCCGTGGGTGTAAAATCCTAAATGTTATAGCTATTCGATATAAATTGTGAAAAAGCAGATTCGATATATATCGAATGTGAGACTACATGCAAGACATATTTTCATTGGATATTGTGAGGAATAAAAAGATGTACTCATTCACCATATTTCATTGGTCAAACGGAAACACTATTGAAGTTATGCCAATTAACGTATTTGCTAGAATAATCGAATCGATTCTTCGATCATACTGACATCTGTACTTTAAAATCCGCATTGCTTTTGGTTTAACTTACAGTCTATGGGTATCTACTATATAATTCCTGGTCAAATATGTCCTTGGATGTAAAATCCTATGTGTTATAGCAATTCGATATATTTTAATAAAAATTATATTCGATATATATCGAGCGTGAGACTACATACAAAACAAATTTTCATTGGGCATTGTGAGGAATACAAAGATGTACCCATTCACCAAATTTCATTGGTCCAACGGAAACACAATTGAAGTTATGCCAATTAACGTATTTGCTATAATAATCGAATCGATTTTTCGATCATACTGACATCTGTACTTTGAAATTCGCAATGTTTTTGATTTAATTTCTGGGATATGGGTATCTACTATGTATTTCCTTGTCTACTATGTCCTTAGATGTAAAATCCTATATGCTATAGCAATTCGATATATTTTAAGAAAAAGTAGATTCGATATATATCGAGCGTGAGACTATATACAAAACATGTTTCCATTGCGCATTGTGAGGAATACCATGATGTACCAATTCACTAAATTTCATTGGTCCAAATCATTTTATGCCAATTTCCGTATTTGCTATAAAAATCGAATCGTACATTCGACTATACTGCCACCTGTATTGAAAAATTCGCATCCTATTGATAACCCCTCCATTCGATGGCCATACTCTTATCCCTCTCTTCTCTACTATCCCCGCTTTCAAAATTTCGCCTATGTTCTTATATTGGTGACGTATATAGGGCGATGCGTGTATTTCTTACGGGGACCTAATACAAAAAGATATAAATTCATATTGATATATCTTCGTTAGGAAACAATACTCATCTAAATAATTTATGTGTACGCATAATTCATTTCTTCCCTTACATATTTTTATAATTTTTATCCCCGTAACTATGTAAATAGGTCTGAAAAATGGCTCAATCGAATGCAACCTTTTATCGATCATAACTTCGACTGTAATCGCTCGATTCGCTTGATTTAACTTTTGTCGAAGAAAAGACATTAACAGTAGTATTATATATGACTTTCACATTCATGCCTTGATTTAGAAAAAAGTTATTAGCGATTTAAGCGTAACCAAGGAGATTGGTATCGATATAACTCGCACATGAATCGATCGAGCGAAATGGTCATCATTGCAAAAGTTGACCATTTTGATAAAAGTATTACCCTAAAAATTTCATTCATGTAGCTGGAACGGTTGCTATGATATTCAAGATTGTATGCTCCACAAAATAATGGCGACAATGATTTTTCGCGTGCAGGATATTTTTCGGAATTTAATTATGAATTAACCAAGAGGGATACGGAGAAAGTGAGCTCAAACGTGAGGGTACGAAGTACCCTCTAACGGTTTTTCCAGAAGAGTCCAAATTTTCATATGGCACATGTCTCAAGGCTGAAATCCGAGTTTGAAAATTCGCCCTTCACGACAATGTAAAATCGAAATCGTTTATTCCTCGGAATTGTTTCGACATATGAAAATTCCAAGATAGCCAAAAAATCAACCAAAAAATTCTCTACCAAATAAGTCAAGGAAAATGTCGTACGATTATTGCAAGTTGGTCAAAAAAATTCCTAAACTTTTTCCATAAGAAAAGCATAGAAAACGTTCAAAAAATAATAAAAAATACTAAATATTAATTCGTCGCAATGACAACCATACCAAAAAATCGACCAAAAAATCTACTTTATGTCCATTGAATATCATGTTCCTCAGACGTTTAAAAGTACGAAATAAAAGCGAAAAAGTTTTAGTCCCATAAGGCTCCCATGTTAATTGATATATCTCGAAAACCAATCGACTTTTTCAAGTTTTCAGATTTTTTCTCCCGATGAATTTTTTTTTACTTTTGCGTCCAATAAGCCAAATACCCACACCTATCACAGTTTGGGCTGCGAATATTGATGAGTCAGTCAATGGCATATCGATTTGCCATTATATATTAGCTTAACGAGTCGATGGGCGCTTGAATTCATCAAGCGGGTTTTGAAGGGGGGTGGGAACATATTTGTGTCACGTGTGTTCAAGGATTGGGTCCATAACTTTCTTAAAAAGCGAAAAAAAAACCACTCAAATGTCGTTGAAATGGGCGGAATGGACGAACAAAACGCTCATTCGCCCTCAACAATACTTAAGGTCATCTTAGTTACCACGATGATATAAGCGTTGAGAGAACGTTTTGAATTGACTATTTACTTAATGGAGAGTAATATAAAATTAATGAATTAATGACGCATGAACTTGCGAAATATCGCGGATTTTTCGTAAATCAGCCCTTACCCTAGGATTATAGCTCCTCTATTTTTGATTATGAGGGTTTGAACTCAACAAACTTAAGCAAATTAAAACAGAATTTTTTTTTAATAAACCGACTGATACCAACTAATCAATGTCCAGCTGTTAGAGTTCATTTCGAAGACATAATCCCAAAAACTGAGGATCCATTATATGTTATCACCTTTCAAGCGAGAGATGGCACCACCAACGCTCTGTCCCCAAAAATCCAGCATTCGCATATTCCTTGAGGTATATTTATAAAAATTCGACAATTCATACACATGTCCATCTATTGATACCTTTAAGGCAAGAGATGACTTCATGAACGCAGAATAACGTGAAAAATAGCTATCACCTGGCCTGTAATTTATTTTCACAAACAGCCATAAAATTAGCTATTCTAAAAGCTGTTCTTCTTTGTGAGGCGAGAGATGGCAATAGGAACGCGAAATATTGCGACACAAAAATATCACCAGCCGTAAGCAAGCACGTAAGTTTTTTCATTAACATTATGCATAAAAATAGGCATTCTAAAGCATGTTTTTAATTGTCACGGCATAGATGGCGCCACGAACGCAAATCGGCGTTAGTCGGTATGCTGAAGAACTTAAGTTATTATTATGATGGAATTAGGTTGCTAACATTACAAACGGTTTTATCTTAGAAGTCCATCATGTATTTTCATCTAAAATGATAAATAATACCGCTTAATAGCAATTCGACTGGGGCAGTCAACGAAGTCCGCGGTAGCCGAACACGCACCGCTGGGCTACACAATCGAGCTTGAGGAAGCAAAAATTGTTGCGAGAGTGAAAGGCTTTAAACAGAGACTCGTAAGAGAAGCAATAGAAATATCTCAAGAGGAGAAAAACAACTTCAACAGAGACACTGGCCTTAAAATCAGCCGTACTTGGCAACCCTTAATCGGCAAAAATAATCAACAACCTACTCCTCCAACCTCTCACTCCCCTCCCCCCACCACCTGACACGTATACCTATATTTATGTATCAATTTTAAATCCCACCTCTTCAGATTCCCTTGAGAAAGCGACCAGCATCGGTCGGGAAACGTTGGGGCCACCCAAAATCTGACGCGGCGACATAGCCCAAAAGTTTTAATTCAATATGTATAATTGTTCAAAAGAAGCCAAAGAATGATTAAAAATGGAAAAAATAATTTTGAAAAAAATATGAAATGAACAAAAAGCATACTAATGCAACAAAAAAAATGAAATGATTGAGAAAAATCCTGAAAAATATTGAACTTGTGAAAATGTAATGTTTTGGGCCAATCAGGGCTGTTCCCGGCTTCCGATGTCGGTTAGGTTTAGTCTTCCTAATTTTAGAGTGCTTTTGCACGCGCTCACTAGAAGCCTGTCTTTCTAATTCTCCTTCACTAACACTGGAAGGGTTACACTGGTCCCTTACACACTTGTTTTGTCATAATTATCCCGCGTACGCAATCGTCGTCGTCGTCGTTCGTTAACCTCGTGAGGATGTGCGTTTGCAGTGGTGAATGGACAACGGGCTCCGTTCGCCTACGTTGGCCAAGATTCTCCTCAGTTTCGCCAGCAGGGTTTCAGGGACATGCCAGCATTAGCGAATATGCTGACTTCAAATATAAAAAGAATTTAAGGGTGAGGGGGTTTAACTATTTCTCAGGCGGAGGGGTCGTATCCCTCAATTGATGGAGCCCCTCCCCTCCCCATCCTAATTGCTACAAGAGCCAAACATTTTTTTTTTTCAATTCAATATTCATAAATTACTATTGATCAGTTCTTCCCCTTCATTTTTAAGTGATATAAGGATCGACACCTATTTATTGTGTAAAACGATTTCTCTGAAGCTCCGCGCACCCCCTTTCCTCTTTTCGGCCACCTCCTGCGATTTCAGAGCAAAATTAAACCGAAATAAGCGCAAGTCTAAGCGGCGCGGATTGGAAAATAGCGAGTGTTGCAATAAACGGCCAGTGGGCTTTTTGAAATAACTTACTTATTGTGTTTTCATTGATCCTTATTTCCAATGATTTTTTTGATACACATTTTATGCTTTAAAATTAATATTACTGTAATTAAGATGCTGTCATTATTGCTTTAAATTGATATATTTTCAATTTTCGGTGAATTATATTCATTATATTTCAGGTGATATTAATACCAATTGCTGCTTTTATAATTGAAACTGTTACTAGTCCTTGCTTTTTGGTTGATGTGCTACAGGCCTAATGAAGCCATTAAATTTGCGCGAAACATTAGCTGAGAAACTATGGTCTCTTTTTTGGGCTAACATCTTCAGCCCCAATACATTATATATTATAGGTACTTATTTTTTTAATCATTTCCTGATCTAAGAGTGTCTTCATGTGTTGAGCGCCGCTTGTATCGTATCCTACACATTCTGCAAGATTTAAAATTTCAATTTTTATTAACGGATTAATATTTATCATTTCTATTTTTGTAGATAAATGATAAAATAAATTATCAGTCTCTACTCATCTTTCTCGGCACAACTTTTGCCCAAATTTCGGCTCTGTTCTTCACCTCCTCGACTCCCAAATATCTAAACCTTTTTCCCATTCGCCCTCAACTGAAGACGTTTCTTCAGTTGAGAGGAACACGTCATTCGCGATAGGGACAAACCATTGAACTGCCCTGCAGAGATATACTCACACACACTCAGAATTTCACACTCAGAAAGTTGGCGCGGCTGACTGAGGACAAAGCCATCTGAATCTTTGAGAGCGCTTTCCCAACACACGCAGTCATTCCACTTTATGATTGACTCCTTCCCGATGAGTCTCCCCAAAACCTATGGAATCTCTTGACGAGCGGTGGCTAATTTCCAACGAAGCATATCGCACAGAAATTCTCATTAAATCCCACAAGAACCCTTTGATTTGAAGTTTACCCTTGTTGCCTTTGTGCGCTGTGCTTCTGGGAATGCGGTTAGAAGAGACAAATTATGTTTTATTGACGCGTGCAAACATTAAGAGAATGGAGGACCAGGACAAGCTCACAATCTTTCGGTTAACTTTAAAAAAAAATTATGCACACAAAAAAGTAATCACTGATTGTGAGAATTGAAGCCCCAATATTTTACTTATGTGATATATTTTCGGCCTTACTTCTATTAATGCCCTTCTTTTAAATTCTTATTTTAAGCCTTAATTAATTGAACTGTTTTGGCGTAACTATATCTTGAGGTTTCAGATGGAACAATATGATGAATGAATTACATAAAACTTTTCTTTTGAGCACACTTTTTAAATTGTGAAAATCAAACTATGCGTTTCGACGCACATCATTTCGAAGCACCACAAATTTGATTCTAGAATACGATACGATCAATACGTAGCTAATCGAGCTAACTGTGAAGCTATGCTTCGACACGTGCAGTTAATTTCCGTTACAATAATATCGCAAATACTAATCAATTTTATTAAATTCACCTGAATTTTTTTATTGAACTTAAGACTGCTTGATCGTGAGTGAACACTATCCATATCTTTCGTTCGATCGATTGATGAACGGGATCAATCCTACAAAAGACTTTTTGGCCGTTCGCCACCGAAGTCGTTCGTGGATCACGCGCCACATTTTGCGATAGGCATCGGCCGTGATTGTCTTCGATCGTGACTGAAATAGGTCGCGATTGGCATAGAGTTAGGCAGGGCCCCAACTGCGATTGAGTCAGTCAAGTGAATGGCGAACGGTGATCGACATCAATGAAACGAGTGACTTGGCCAATCACTAAATTCAACGATCAAAACCTGTCGTCCTTCCTAGCTCTATTTGTATTGCCCCAGCATACGTATTAATAGAACAGTAACTGAAACAGGAATAGTCGTAAAGAAAACTACTCTCCAACTCCTGGTACAATCGGACTAAAAATGGTCTTGCATTTCACGCTCTTACCGCAATAAGAAATTGTTCGCGAATCCAAAGGAAGTTTCTGTCACCTTACGGGTAAGAATAGAAGCTTAGGAAAGGTGATTGGGTGCATAAGGTAGGTTGGGAGAATGCGGTTTCGGTGATACAACCCACAGTGTAATGAAAACCTAACAACGCCACAGCATGGAAGTGAAGTGCAGAAGACGGGAAAAATGGTCGAGAAAATGGCATGAGTAAGGATATGGCACACAAATTATCCCTCGATAAAATGAGCATTCACGGGAAAGTGCATCACAGACGGGAAAAAAATACTTTAGGAGGAGCGACTCGACTGCAAACAGGAGCGGCGGAGAGGATTGAAATGCAATTTTGCCAAGAGAGCAGTTCTAAAAAGGAAATCGGACATAGAATATCCAAAAAAAAAGATACAGAAAATTGGAAAGTATTACCCCCTCAAACCTCAGTCTTGGTTTATCATTTGAGTTTTAAATTTTATGTGCGGAAATATTCCAAAATTGTTTCGTTTTTTCTCGTATTAGTAAGATATTTGAGTACAATACTTCCTTTTAATTTTTTGAGCATATTATTCCTTATTTTAGGGCATTGAATGGGTTGAGAGAGGCTGGTTTACAGGTCAATTTATATTTTCATACGTGCATTCATTATTGCAATAAACTGTCAACATTCCTAAGATATATCTGACGGGACTCTCCGGTCAATCCACTCATCAGGCGCATTTTCCGCCGTCAAAGTAGTCGAATCCATTTCTTTGGTGTCCACTCTGCATGAGACATATTTATTCCAATGACAAACAATTAGCATGCTAAAATAAAAGGAAGAAATTTCAACATGATACAACAAATTAGATCGAATTAAATAAAATTTAATGCCAGAAATTTTAATTAATAACAGCATGGGTGGATTAATGAAGGAAATTTGCCGCTTAAATCGAAATTTGAAGCTTATACGTGGTGGGTGGCTCCGTAATAGCAATGACAGACACTTCGTTACTTCCACAGTTTATTTAAAAAGTACATCCAGTTTCGGCCGTTACGCCGTTTCACAAACTTTTGCACTTAATAAGGAACAGCCGAAACAGGCTTTACTTGTTAAATAGACTGTAGAAGTAAGGAAGTAGGTATCTGTCATTGCTAATACGAAATTGGCCACTTTGAATAAAGTCAACGTCAACTTCACGACGTGCTTGCCAGGCAAACTGGTCTTAAGCGAGTTCCTTCCGGACATTAAAGCTAACATCGCTACCACGCTTTGCAAACTATATCTCTTCCAAGACTATATGACAATCATAGCTCTATCTCGTGGAAACTGCAACGACTAGAAAATATAACAACTTTATATTTGATAAGTTTATTTCTCAGAAATGCACTGCGATCCGTTTCGCCTCTGGGAAACGCTCAGGTCGACTCTCGTATACAACTTTATCGGGTAGTAAATACCTGCTATCGCCGCCTTCATTGTCACACAAATTTATAACTACACCTACATGCTTCTCCACCACACGCCATTATAGGGGTTGTTAGGACACCAGCCGTTTACATATATTCAAAGAATAACTGCGATTCTTTTACTTTCTCATGATATTTTCAGACGCACAAATCGTAGATTTAAAATAATCTCGTGGAGAATAACAAATCATTCCTTACAACACGGAAGGAAATGAAGAAGTTGTTTCCAAGCCTGCTGAACACTGATATAAAGCCGAATTTTTACGCTTATTATTTAGGCTTTGAGAATATAAAGTTGATTCGGCTTTGAATAGAATAGCGGAAACTTAAAAGGGCCCATCTCGTACACCGTGAAACGTTCTGCCCTAGAAGACTTTGATTTTTAATGAAAGGTGGACACTGGACAGGCTTTGTTCTCATTTATTTGGTTAACCAATTATTTATTTTTCTCTGGAATTTGATCCATATTTTTCCAAATTTTTCATAACATTATGACGTTTTACGCCTTGAAAGTTTGTTTTTTCGTGAGTTGTCATTGGGACATTACTGAAAAACAACAAAGGGTATTTGTTGCCGAAAGGAAACGGCTGAAATTAGTAGTATTCTCGCAGATATTTTGAAGAAATAATAGCGAAGGTATGGCAGGCTTAAGCGAGCCGTTAGAGGTAAAAATCTTGATTCTAGTCCACAGTAGTCACTCATATTTTCCACCGGTGTTGTAAAGAGATATTTCTGAGTGAAGAATTCTCTCAAAAAGAGGCGCGAAGTCAACACTTTTGTTTTGTGACGATGGAAACAGCGCATGGAGGCGATGTTCTCTCGTGCATGATATCTCACGCACAGAGCAAAAACAATAAAGCACAATGAAGGAAAGAAACGGAGAAGGCGAGGAATTTTGGATTTCCCCGACCGTAAAAGCGTTCGCTCCCCACAAGTGGAATGCGAGGGAATGGTGGACATTGGAAGGCCAAGCAGAGCAGCTGGGGGTACAGAAAAATTATCAATAAACTAAAATTACATCTCGAAGAAATAGCAATAAATATTTGGAGCGTTAACAGAAAAAAACACCGAGGACTGAGAGTCAACTATGATTGTTCTGAAGAACTGACCGCAATTCCCCACAAACAGTGTCCTGAAATTTTGTTGAGTGGTTTCTAAAAAGCCTCGGAGTCTTTCTCAGAGTTTACTCCTCAATCTCACCTTATTTTTCACCCCAAGATGTCTTCTTCCATCATTCACGGTAATAATTAACAGCACACGGCTATAATGCGCATTAAGTAGTTTATAAGTATCACAACGACCCTGCGCGCGCGTAAAATTTCACGCTTATTTTCCCATTATTTCAAAATTGTCCCAAACCTCACTATTCTCACCAAATTCTACGCTGTTATCTTATCTACGAACACCATTTTGACACATGCGCATTGGAACATCGTGCTAATGGCTCCCTATACACAATTTATAGCTCGTTTTTGCATAAACTGGGCCTTTAGGCACTATTGGCCGTGATTACTGGCTGCTTTACTGCAATTCTTCATTTACATATTTCCCCTCTGACCACGTCAAGAGGCGTGTGTCGGGGAGTGTTGGGACACCATCCTAAGAACGTTCGGCAGTACCAGATTGCTCTTCAACTAATAATACATACAATGCCCGCAAATTTTACGGAATAAGATGAGAAAATTGTTATCATGTTGGTTAATTCACCAAGGTCTGTAAAAATTCCGCTGTGTTCCATATATTTATGACGTTATTTATTTTCGATATACCTACAGTAACGGGAAATAATACATGCTGACTTTTAATTTATATAATGTAGATGAATAAAATTTCAGGAAGCAAATTATGCTCTTCACACTATCGTTGCCTAAGCTAAGCAATTTTCTATCGCAATTATTCTCCGTCCAGTGTCCTGCAATGCTTTCCAGCGAACGGTGCCCGTTGAAATTATATGGGTGCTCAAGTCTAAATTCCGGTTTTGTAATCGATTATGTATCGCTGTAACGCTCACAGCAGGTTCTAGTAAGAACATTAATAATTCAGCGTAAGCTCCTAATGAATTCCAGTCCAGATCATCAAAAAGAGCAGAGGAAAGTTTTGCGGTAAATTTTATTTTTCTCTCTTGTGTGTACTTGGAGTCGCTGAATCCGAATCCTAGAATTGCGGACAAAATTTGCGACGCGAAATTGAAAAAAAATTGTAAAAAGTTTCATTTGTTTACATTTTTTGTTTATGACTCAGAATTAAAAAAATTTTAAGGAAAAAGTTGAAGATTAAATATATAAATTTTTTATCGCCCATAGCAAAAAGTTTTTCTCCGTCGAAGTTTGAAAATTGGAGTTTTTTGCTTATCTCCGAAAAAAGAGCTTTTGCATACTTACTTAATTAAGCTGGTAGTTATTTTTTTTAGTTTAAAATAACTGAATTCTATGTTTTTCTGTCCATAAATGCGAATTTTCCCTTTTTTCTTCCAACTTGTGAAATATTACTTATAATAATGTAACGATTTTCGAGCGATATCTTTTCCATTTGAGTTATTTAAATAATATTTATCCTTTTTAATTTAAATCTCGTTAAGACATAAGCGTAAGAATTTTTATAAAATTTATTCACAAGTCATTCATATGATGAAATTGGCATTATGGGTGCATGCCGCGTGGTGCGCTTGGAGATTTTCCCGACGGCCCGTGAAAAAACTATTTATATATTTCCTTATTCATAAGAATAAATAAATTACCCATTTTGTCTCTTTCTCATTCACCACCCATATGTCAATTTGCCACTATGAGCCACTAAAGCTTCAATCAAGAAAAGAGTCATTCGTATGACAGCTTCTTCTCCATTGCACTCGAAAACCTCTTCAGTAGGCTTGCGGTGGGGGATTTAAAGACAGCTGGTATTTAAAAAAATCAAGTAAACATTCCATGGAATAAAAAAGAGATATGTGACTATTGATCCCCACTTCTGGCAAAAGTCCTTTAGGATTGGGGAAAAAATAATTCTTTCACCGATACGTTCGGCAAATTATCCCTCAAAATTTATCGCTAATGTCGGATTTAGATGTATATAAGTTTCTCAAAGGAATTTTTTCGTTGTTGCTCTAAATGACATCCATTCCAAATAGCTCTATTATTCGAATCCTAGCCTATAGCCTCCATATCTCAAGCCGCTCCCAATCTCATTCGTGTAAAAGCTGCGTAAAGCCCTACTTTTGCTGTACACTATTTCCCTTAATAACACTGGTGTATTTTTTATAGAAGTCATTTCCACGGCTGGCCGCAGCTTTTGGTTGCTGCATACTTTATGTTGAACTATGAGGAGACACTCGCTTCCTCTGTTCCGGAGGTGGGAGGGGGGTGGAGGAAATCGCCGTGGCAACCGGGGGCGCGTTTCAGAGAGGAAACAGGAGTAGGAGCGTGTCGAATGCGGAGTCGTAATTAAACCCGAATGTCGTTTGGGTCTGCGCTGCCTTTGGGAAAACAGTGGCCCTTTGACGCGATTAGCAGTGACGCCGCCCGTTTCTCGGCGACATCTCCTACCCCGTCCACCGCTCCATTTTAACGAGCCGACCTGTCCTCTATCGGAAGTTAATTGCACCGTGCGGCGAATTCAGAGGTGAAGGCAACAAGTTAGTCGACGGTGTCCCGCAAGGCATGCACCAAGTGGTCTTCACCTCCTCGGGCCGTTCGTTCTTACATCAGTAATAAAAGAAAGCAGGGCGCACCACTTTGAGAAGCTCTCTCGCTCAAGCGAAGCAACAAATGCCAATGGAACACAGAGAGAGAGCAAATGTGAGAAAGGCCGTTCACTTCTGCGTTGGATCACGTACTTTTAAAAAATCCTGAAATCCGTAGTATTTCTTAAAATTTATTTTTCATCAAATGAGTCCCGTTTTTTTAGCGGGTAAAACCGTTTCCCAAATTTAATCGCTTTTCAGTAAACCATATTTAACGTTTCAATAACTTACTATTTTGATTAAATGAATCTAGAGCTATTTCCATCTATTTGTAGAAAATGTATTGCTTTCCCGATAAAATCAATGTAATTTTTGCGTACAACTCCATCCTCTGAATTTATCGAAACCAATTCATAACCGTCCCTGTACTGCGTCGGTGTTATTTGGATAATGCCTCTGGCTGAATTTTGATAAAGCTAGGTTCATTCTCAAACAGTGGCTTAATATGCACGATCTCTTTCCCCTGTGCCACAGCGTAAACTTGCGTTAATCAGTGAACGTTACGGTAAAAGCAGTGTGGAGTTGGCCTCGGAGGATGATGGTGGATTTGGTAACATAGCGGACCGGCCATCGGGAGATCCGGGTTCTCATCCCAAAAATGATTTTCTTTCATGGCGAATTTAATTCTTGAGGCTGCAATGTCATTAGGTAGGTGTCATGAGTCACGCGCGGTTTGCCTTTTTAACTTCGTCGGTCACTTTGCGCACCTTTCGCACAGGAGTGGTGTCGCAAAGGGATTAACACCCGAAATCGCATTCCACATACATATATCGGAGGTGGAAGGAAAAGACAAGATAAGACCGAAAATAATTCTTTCTCATTCTGCCGTTAAAAAGCAAAGATCTTAAAGAAAGAAAAGGCGAAAGTCGCGGCCCTTTTCTTTGTTTAGTTGGGTACGTTTTAAGAGTCTGGTGTGTTCCATTGACTCGTCCAGGTAAAATATTTCATTGAAAGAAATAATTTCTCAACGGAGTGAAAAAAACAATGAACCACACGAGGCCCATGCGCAAATTTGGGGAGCGAATGCAGAGAAGAGGTAATCCGCTCCATCGATCCGTCTGACCATAAGACTACACCTTCGGAATTCGTCGGAATGAAGACGGTGTATTTCGAAAGTGTGCATTTTTGAAGGCCTTCTAAACGACGGTAATAATCGTTGAAATGCCCGATAGGATAGTTTAATCGATCCCAAATTTATAGGAGGAGTGCAGAATATGGAAGGGGAGGACAAATCACGACGAAAAAATGGTCTCTCGCTCTCAGCCATGCTCTCATTAGTTTTTTTTAAAGTACAGGTTGTCGCCCACTTTCCATGAATCGGTGACGTCATTGGAGTTCCGGTTCCATATCTCGTTTGCTGGGAAATGCTCATTGAGGGAAGCGAACGCCCAAACGAGTGGAAATACTCAAGAGCCACGGGAGACGAAGGCCGAGGAGTAGCGGAGAAGCGGTGAGCCGCTCGGCAGGTGTTGGTGACGTCATCAACTTATCAGCGAAAGGTCCGTCGACTGTCCGCCGCTCGAGAAGTAGGCGAATGATCTAGAAACGGAAATATACGTCGGGTCTCTTCATTTTTTCAATCAATCATAACCGACAGAAAAGTAAAAAATGGTGAACGAGTCCATATCAATAATTATGCTGAGCTTTGCCTTCATGAAGACTCAATGTCGTGGGCGGATATAGGTTTTTGTATGGAGGGCTCATTACTCACTGCCTTGGTGGTTTGCAATAACTCGCGATGATAATGCGTCTGGGGTCTGATATGCGGAGACAAGTAGACATATATTCATCAATTTTTAAAAATTGTCAATACGGTAAAATGAAAAAATTTCATTGGAGAGCCTCCTTAAAAATGACCATCTTTTCAATTATTCAAGAAATTACAAGATGGTGGAGGAAACCGCTTCTCTCGCCCCCACCCCCTTCTCAATCCTAACTGATCAAATGTTGTAGCTTTCATCATCGAACAGCTGTTGTTAAAATGTTGTTGGTCCCATAAAATAGGCCCATAGACCTATCAGAGGATTCATCAAGATCCATGATGGAGGGCAGAGCCCTCAGATTCGGTCCACCTTTGCAAATATCGATTGCTTCGTTGTATGCGTGGGCGTAGGAGAGGTCAGCCGAGGTCGGGTGGATGGAGTAGAGCACAACTAAGGAATGTTAGCTTAAACACTTCAATGAACGACGAGACAGCATCATCACTACACATTAAGGAGGACCTCGGTTGTGAAACCCAAGCATGCTGATGTGGTATCTCATTTGCTAAACCAATGGGCAACAAAATAAATACGATATCCACATTGTCCACGGCGAATACGCAAAAGTGAAACCGTCAGCCGTGGACGTTAAAGTTCAGCTTAGATTAAATTTGAAGCTTAAGTTCACGCATGCAGATTAAAAATAAACTACGATATAATTGATCCCTAATGATCACTATCCTGTTAACCGCCCGACATTATCGGGGAATAACTTATAATTTTAACTCATCCTGTGAGCCAGTATTGATTCAAATTTAAAATTATCATTGGCACAAATGTTCAAATCACTAAAATTTCAAAACACTTCAATGGTTAAGTATCACAATAAGTAATGATTTCATAGTTCAGAAGCTTACAGATCCTTGGAAGCTCGATGTTTTCAGCTCGAGTTGTTTATGAATTCAGGCGTTCAACGATTTGGTAATCATCAGTTGCACTATAATTCGTATTTTGATAATTCAACAGCTTAGATATTCAATATTTCAGAATTTCAATGCATATAATCAAATGTTCAAAAAATTCAGCATAATGATTTTTAAGAATTAACCAATAATTTACTGATTTAATACTTAACGTCTGCAGTAGGTATTTTACTGTTTTAGTCGCTCGTAAACCCGTACATAATTGCACATAATTATCCTATTGGAGTTTGACGTTCAAGTTGACGCCAATCGTAACCCGGTCTCAAGTTGGTTTAGCTACTGATGCGATGAAATCAGCTACTGATGTGATTTGGAACATGGAAGACTAATTGGAGTTGCCTGGTTACGGGCGCAGCGCAAGGTAATTTATTCAAAGTGGAAGTAATCAGCCAAATGGGTGATATTGACGGAACCAATGGAATGTTGTAACTGGGGACGGTGACAAGATCGCCAACTTATCTCAACTTGTTATCTACTTTGCTTTGGTGTTTTTAAACTTGCGCGGAAGCTGTACGACAAAGTTTACTTCCTCCCCGTTGAATTTGTCGCGATTAATTGCATTGATTCTAGGAGTATGCGTGTTGGCATTGGAAGCCTACCAGATCCGAGATCGTTAATTCCTGCTGCTGTTTCATTTCCATTTAACTAACAAACTTAAGATGGCGCTATCTTGTGGAACTGCGTGCAACATCACAGAAGACATTTTGTATGCCCACATATATTATTAACCGACCCAGACTTCGAAAAACTATGTCATTGTAATGGAGAAAAACACGCGGAGCGAGCTTATCCATTAGATAAGTAGGTGGTGAGGAGGAGAGGATGAGAGAGGTGTAATGAAATAGGGTGAGAATACAGGATGGTGTAGGCACTACTTGACGTACAATGCCCTTCATACACTTTAGAGTATTTTACGACATCTATGAGAGACTGAGCCGTTTCCTAAAGAAAATATAAAACTGTCAGCGCTGCAGTAGACAACATATTATCGGACATTCAAAACAAAATCAGTGGCAAGAGCCAGAGCGGGTTATTTGGCAGGTTAAAAATATATATTTTTTAAGTTTTCGCTGATTTGATTATGATTAAAACGACAACTTCTTGTTGATGCTGTAACTACTTCTGCCACACTTAAAGTTTTAGCTTTAATTTAGGAGGTAATTATCAAATAATAATGAAAATAATATAAAAAAGTGTTTCCGAGCCAGCAACATTTAAATTTAAACTCCTTTTCATTTCCATCTTAATTTTGAAAATATATAGCTTTCATAAATTATCATTCGTTGCTTAAGAAAACCCAGCATTGATTTCGTTACGCTACTTTTCAACCTATAATTAACCAGTATCAGGCACATAGTGTATATTTCATTTTTATATTCATAGAGTGTATTTTGATGTTATCTCGTATATTTGAGATCTCTCTAGGTGTCTTTTCCTTATTCTCTTTTTTTTGTTCACTATAAATAATTCGTATTTTGCTCCTGCTTGTACCTTCCAAATGACTGTACATTTCCCATTTAACTAATAAAAATTCTTCCCAAACGTACAATGTAGAGCAATGGACATCAATTGGCTGACAATGGAGCTGTGGACCTTGCCAAAGACCTAATGACCAAAGACCAAAGAGGTCAGCCTTTAAAATCTCTGGTTATGCATGCTGGTTGTCCAAATAAAGTGAAAAAATCTCATGGACATTTGACCCACGCTTAACGGGGGATATTTTGCCGAACGGATAAGTATGGAGATAAGTTTTTGTTTTCCGCGAGCAATAAAGAAAATTAATGAATATTTGCGGAACTTCCTTGGACCATTTCCTTTTTCTTTGTCCTCTTTCTTTTGGGTCCTAACACCCCCGCCGCGCCGCAAGCATATCGAGGCGGTTTGCAGGCTATTACGTACCTTTATATTATTTGTTTCATACGATTGAATAGCACACTATTAATTTGAATCTCAATCGCTATCATTGGAAATTTTCATAAGTATTACTATTGGCAAGTGAATGATGCTTGCCAAGGGATTATAAAGTGTAGTTCATAGGTAGAGATGCGTGAAAATCGCAAATGCGATACAGATGCGGTGTGCGCAAATAAATGCGACATATATGCGATGATTGGACTTTTATGATATTTTTACGCAAATTTGCCTTTTCGACGGCAAAATTCGTACTACATTTTGTGCCGAGCGCAGTTTAAATGCTCCGCCGACACTCACCGCTTAAAGCATGTGAGCGACTGGCCAGCTGCTAGTTGGCTGGGGCTCTACGTGGCCGCGAACTACAAGTGGGCGCGGGAAAGCTACACCTCCGCCACTATATGTCTTATTCCTTAATTTAGTATTGTTCTACAACAAAATTATTTAAAATATTCTGTATTTTGTCATTTAACTGTGTTTCACTACATTTCATCGTCAATTATCCTCATTATGAAAATAAAAAATAGACACTACAAAATGCGATAAACTGATATTGGAAGTGCGATAAAATAAGAATGAAAGTGCGATTTTCACGTATCTCTATTCATAGGTAAAAATGAAGGTTGTTTCGAAAACGCCGCGTCAATCGTGAATGAATGAATCCGAAAACCTCCTCTCCGGTGCCAGCACCAATACACGCCGAGAGATAGAGGTCGCCCGCATCTTCTCCTTTCTCCGATTCGACCGAAAATATTTTCACGTCGACGACACCGACGACCGCTCTCCATTACACAGAGGTGACATCCAAGGGGAGGGCAGGGGGGCAGGGAGAGGGGCGTGAAGTCCGATAAAAAGAGGAAGCCGCCGCCTCGGTCCATCATGGAGGTCATTTATCTATTCCCCGACCCCAAAACGGATCACGCGATTATCAATGCCTCCCAAAATCAATTAAAAAGGAATTACATGCGTTGTACATTTCAAGCCTGTCGCATAAACGGCGGTGATATTCACAACAACTGCAACGAGAAATAATTCTCTTTCCTTTTTCACGGACCTCTGGTTTTTCTTTGGATATCTGGTAAACTTGCTACTAGAAAGAAGCTGTGAACAGATTAGTATATTGCGCAGTGACCAGGAAAGCCAAAAGGTTCGCGGTTCGATTCCCGATCCAGCGGAATCTATTACTGAGGAAAATGAATGTGCACGAATCTATTCCATGGTTATTACTAGTCGAAAATAAATAGTATACAGCAGTAATATACTTAAGTAAAATTGTCGAAGATTGAAAATTAATGGCGGAAGTTCGTTTTGAATAACATAAGCGCACAGTGGCTTGAAATCGAAAGAAAAGGCAGACAAAATTAGTAATCCAAGCTGTATTTCGAGATACGAACTTGAAATTTTGAAAAGCAATTCAAAAAAGTTAGCAATCAATGAATGAGATGTAAAGCGAAATACAAATTTTCCTTTTTTCATGCAAGATACAAGAATGCAGCACACAAAAAACTTTCTAAGGCCATCAGTTTTCCTGGAAAATATTTCAGATTAAGTTTCTGTTGACACCTTTCGAATACTTATAGTGGATAAAATATGGTGTTTTCCATTAACATGATATATTTTCTTTATTGATACTGGTTTCAGATATCACTGAGCTAAAAATCCCTACGCTACAAAATGGTGGACGATAATGTGCCACGATTTTTCCCATAAAATAGAGTAGAACACAGGGGTCAAAAATATGTATCCCAGAATATTCATGCAAAGATGTTAATTGAATGATTTTGAAGAGATGCATGGACAGACAAAAATTGACAGTCGACGCCGAATGTTAAACTTTTTTTGAACACTGAACTTGAACGATTTATGGAAAGTAAGTAGGTACTGGATATGATATAAGGTCGTAGGCCTTGCCGATGAATTAGTCGCTTGAATTGCTCGCTGGCCGGGTCGTGTTTTCCATAGCCGACTCATCGATGCTCGACTCACGCACCAACATCAGGGGATGTGAGGCAGATAAGCATGCAGAGATAGCATGATTCATATTAGGAGATTACTTTAATTTTTCAAATGAATACTCCTATTTCTTCACTTGGTTAGCGAACGCTTTGGAGAATGCGATCCTGTTCACACTGAGCGTCGTCCCTGCGGTCCAATTCAGAGCCGAGAGATACCGCATTCGCCGACTTCCCAGTGGTTTTGAGCGTGACTATCCCCGAGGACTTCCCCAACAATATACGCATGGAAAACAGCAAGCGTTGTCAGGGGTGAATCATTTTGATTTGCATCAATATTCTTGGATATTGACAAAATGAGAGTGATTTCACATTCTAACTTTGATGAGAATAACCGTTACTAAAAATTCAAAATTCTTTAATAACTACCCAATTAAAATATTTTTTACACACGCAGAAACTAAATACCACATCAAACAGTGGCGATGTCACCAACTATCCATCTGCATCCAATATGTTACTAGAAACGCAGTGTTCACTTCCAACTTAGTAAAACTCCAAAGGTGTCAATGTCCAATGTCGAAAGAGAGTTAATCCTAATTAATCAATAACAGAGGAAACTACAACTTCAACTTGATCATTGTTCACGACCGAATTTATACGAAATTATTTTCAAGCAATTGAAGTAAAATCCTGCATCGGTCCTTCAGGTAGATGCTATTTCCTTCAATATTTACGTCCCTAAGTAGGATAATTGAGTCTCTCAGAATGTTCGTCATCTCTGTACTTCTCGAAAAATCCCACTGAACCATTTGAGGTTTTTTTGGTTATCAATCATTTACGGGAACGCTATGTAGGTGAGTTCATCTTTAGATGGAACGAAATCGCAAATATTCTGAGGAAATTAAATCAGTCCGCATGATTCGCTGCCGGGAACACGGCTATAACCGATAGTAATCATGCTTGAAGATTTTATTTTTATAAATACGGTGGTGACTTGTCAACTCGAGCTGGGCTTAACTCGAATCTACTCGAGTTGAATTTTGAATCCATTTCAATTTTTTTAGTATTGCTACGAAGCTGTCACCAAATTGGATAAAAAAACAAATCACTTAGTTTTGACCAACTTGACAGTTGTTACTGTGCTACCAACTCCTAAACAATACCCTTGACATTAAGATTAATTTCTTCCGTGAACTTTTACTACACTGAAATGGTTATTCATTTATTCTGTTATCCGGGGCTGAGACGAATCCAATAATCAAATGTCATTTAAGTCAGTACGGTACAACCGTAAAATATTTATTTTGTTCATTTGGCAAAAAAAACTTTCAAGGATTTCCGTTACCTCTTTATCAATCGAGGATGATTATGAAGTATATTTGGTCTCAAAGCACTATAAAATTGAATTTACTTTTATTTTTGAGTTCGGAAAGTGTGAAAATGCATCTACAGCTCAGCATCAGCGTGCTTGAGTTAATTACGGAGATTAATTCACATTCTGCCATCTTGGCGAGCAAAAAACCATTACTGTCGATCGGTCTAAAGCTGTCAACGCTGCGCTTACTACACAATGCACGCACATCCAAAAGGCACTCTTGGTCTAAACTCCAGCGTTTCCTTTCCATTTAAGTCTATTGACTGAAAATCCATCACTAGCACTTTCTTGTAGCCAATGAGATTCATGCTAATTTGTTCATAGATTGATCTAGGACCAATCGATTCACACTCCAAATGCTGGACAATTCGGCGGATTGGTAGGGCTGTTTCATTATAAATGACTGGATTATTTTTCTACCTTTACAACAGGTGCATCAACAAACTACTATAAAATACAAAGGAAAGCTGCGCGAGAAAAATTGCTACGGGCGTTCAGAAAGTACTACAGAGACTTTAAACTAATTAGGCTTGGAGTTGCTGCAGCGCAGAGAGACATTCTGTCAAATAAAACGCGCCATTTGTCAAAAACTGCTGCGGCCATACAGCAACCGTAAGCAGATGTTAAATTGCGTTGAGAGCCGCTAGGTACTCGGACGCCAAGCGATTGGCTTATGTTGCTTGAGCGATTAACATTAGATATCTTTCAGAGCGACACGGAGAATGTGATCAAACATCCTCACTATATTTCCAGGCGCGACAGAAACGATAAATTTACCGAATATAGGAATTCGTTTTCCTCCTAGCAAAGGAATACTTAAGTAAATGCAGGGCGGAAATTCGTATGAGAATTTCTTATTTTTACACGGCTATCGTGCTAATATTCTGCACGACACGGCTATTGAGACCACATGTGGGAGAGTGTGTAGTAGGTACATTTAGATAAAACTTGAAAACTTAACTAGGAAGTATTTCATCGCGACTTCCTTCAGAATTCAAAATAATTTGGGTCTCTATTTATTGTTTACGATATTTTTTTAAATTAATACTTACTTTCTGAATACGCTTTGCAATAAATAAATTTTGTATGCAATACCCTAAGCCTTCAATTAGACAGCACGCGCGTTGAAGCGAGTGAATTTCCTCACTACCTGTTCGCGTTTATGGTGTCGAGGGGAGCTGAGAGCAGATAAGAATGGTGGAATAGAGAGCGCGGTTGACAATGAGATAAGGAAAGTGCGCGGACAATGCCCTCTCCCTAAAGGGACGCCCTCTCACGGCATTCGGACCAACTTTTCCTGGAAGCGACGTCTTACAATATCGGTGTACTTGGAGTTTCCTTTCATTAAAATTGAATGAGTTACATTTATTTTGCTGGTGGACCTTAATTGCGAGAATATTAATTGCCGAAATGAAATAATTTTCTTCTTCGTAGAGAATGATTCGAATACAAATTGGATTAGCATAATTCTGAAATCATTCCTCTTAAATTCCTAGGTTCACAGCAATAGCAGCGAGGAAATTGATCGGGTGCCAAGGTAAGGTTTCGAGCGGGACACAAGGTTACCTGTTAGAACTGATTATATAGTTACTGACTCCACCCGTAAGTCCTTAATTTACTATTAAGTCTGACGAACTTTCGCTTATATTTCGCTTTAATTTGATGTTTTATTTTAATCCCCTAAGTCTTTCTCCTTTTTTGCATTACTCGTTGCATATTATATTCTATATTTGGAGTTGATGAATTCACAAAACATTCGAATTCTGGAACAAATAAGGGTTAGTAAATATTACTATTTCTTACCATACAGTTATGCAAAAACTAATGATTTAATTCAATTTTTATTCATACTATAAGTTTTTATAAATACTTTTTCATGCATACGACATAAAAATACTACGACGAGCTCTTATTTAAATCGCATATTTTAATACTTTGTGGCGAGGTTGAAAAGCTTCATTCTCTGAAAAACGAAAAGTGCGTATACTTAGGGGTCCAATCGGAAGGTTGGCGAGGATAGGCAAGGGTAGAGCTCAACCCGCGAAAATTCCAAAGGTGCGTGAAATTCATAATGTCAGGCGAGAGGGACTGATTTCTTCCCAGGGTCACCAAGCACGAAAAAATATAATTATAATTAAGGTGTGCCTGATGGTCGTCATCATAAGCATAATAAACTGCGGCTAAATTTCTTAAAAGTATACTCGTTCGTCTCCGTGGACGGACTAATTCAGTCCGCAGACAGATATGGTCTCAAAGGAGTAAATGCTGAAGCCAACATTTCCACGCGTTTGGCATAAATCGCCCGATCCTTCAACCTCGCATTAATTTTGTTACTCGAACTGCATTAGCCTGCTTACAGAAATTTATATAAAATATTTATAGGTCACATTGAAGCAATAAATGAACTGATTGTGAGATAATCTGGCAAAAAGAAAGGTATGGCAGATCGTTTGAAGGATAAATGCTAGGGGAAACTCGGTACGCGCATTTACTGTTCTTTTATTCTCTTAAGGTTGGATAATTTTCTCCACAGATGAACCGTCTTAATATAACACCACTTTGGCACCGAAAACATACTGAAGTCATTTTCTTAACAGATATTGCTGATAAACAGATGAATCTGTAAATAGGGAACATTCAAACATCAGTCAATCACAAGGCAATAAAATTACATGTTACGGGTTTCTCCCTTGACTGAGCCCCTTGATGCAAAGACCGCTACTGGCTGAGTGTATGAGTCCAACAGGGGCTGGAACATAAGCACGAGAGCAGAGTTGAGTGGACAACCCGGAAATAGCACAGGAATAGCGTCATCAGTCAATTTAGGACATCTAAATTCCACCTATAATGAAATCGCGAAATAACACATTAAATATATTCGTTGATACTAATGAAATTATTTTATTTAAGCTGGGCCTTTACTTACCTCGTTGACGACTTTGCCATTGCCATCTTTCAACTGCTTCTTCCTGACGATGTCGTGGGGCATGAAATGCCTTTCACACAGTACCTGCCCTGCCTTCAACTCAAAGTTTACCCTTGGTATTGCAGCTTGCCATTTACTCCTCTTAACAGGATCTTTGGGAGCAGAGAAAAATGAGAAGGTAGACTTTTTAGAGCCATACCCCTCAGTACAGCTTCGTGGCATTTCAAATATCGCCGAAAATTAAGCGAACTAGCTCCTCCCTCACCCGTGAAATCCACACAGTGAATTACTTTAGCGTTTAGAATTACAAAAAAAACGCTGAAGAACTCAATTAAATAGTTTTTCAAGTGCAAATAACTCGCTTAAACACACGTGAACTTACCGAGCCACATACACAGCATGGGTAGACGACAAGTAGCGCTCGTAGTTCGTTAAAATTCCGCAGCCTAAAAAACCTGCCACCAAAATTGTACGGCGGGCATAGGAAGTTGCACTGGTGTGAGGTTGGCGATCGAAAACAAATGCCACACGACATTGAGGCGCCTCACGATGTAGTACGCAGAGATCCATCACTAGCAAGTTTATGGGTTACGAGAATAAACAATCGAGGGATTACACTGAGCAACTTTGTAGCGTTCGCATAGCCAAGGAAACACATTATTTTGAAGGATTTTCCCTTTTTAGAGCAGAAACATATTCACTTCAAGAACACAGTTTAACCGAAATTATAAGCTATATAATACGGGAAGAATTGTTGCAGTAAAACATCGATGCTCCAAATAAAAAAACACGACGCACCAGCCTATTCACCATAATTTCGAGAAATTCAAATGATGAGCCATATTCTTCCATTTTAAGGTGTCTAGCATTTAGAGACAAAACCACAGAATAAAATCAAAAATTTATTTAAAAACATTCACTGTATTCTACGATACTACCTACCTATTTTGCAGTCATGATCAATACTAATAGACCTCTCTTCTTCAAAATAAAAAATATTAAGTAAAAACCCATATTTTTCGCACTTCATTGGGCTCAAATGCAGAAAATGAACTCTACGCTTTATTAAAAAATAAATATATTCTTCCCTACTTGAGTACCTAAATGAAAGACAAAATTAAGAGAAAAATTGGATTTAATTCAAGCATAAGGGTGAGGCTTGCGCTGCTTCGTGTATTTCTTGGCTGAAAACTGTTCCCTTGAAAGGAGGCTTGAGACATTTCACCTCAGGCCTACACCCTCGGACGCGCGACACTTCTTGCACCAGATTAACGACTTACAATAGAACAACCAACTTTTTTGCGAGAATTTTTGTGCGTCGTACAACTGGGAAAGTCACTCGAGCGGGCGCGCTGGTGTATGAAGTACGCCAATCTTGGAAAACCAAGGATTTCAACATTGTACATTCTGGTCTATAATGGCCTCGTGTATTCTTACAGTATACTTTGACTGTCTATAGTGCGAGTTTTCAAAGCTCGAAGTACTGTCGCTTATTTTTTTTAGGTCGGCAAGAGGAACCGAGTACACCCGTGGCGTACAAAGTATGACGCGCGACCGGCCGTGTACCACCTGCGTGTCTTTATACCTGTATCACATATAAATGTACAAGCTTGAACTAATTTCTACAAATAAAGATAAATTTTAACAAAAATCGAGTGTTGCCATATAAATGCATACATGATGGACAAAGTACGCCACGCGCCTGGTCGTGTAAAAATATCAGGCCCGCCCGCCCCGAGTGACTTTCCATAGAAATGCATGCATTAACGCTGGAGAACCAACTTTCGTCGTATTAACAACGGAGAGAGTCGCACGATGGAAGGCATTTCAATTGGGGTGCCTCATTCGTAGCTTTCTCTCAAGTGAGGCTCCTTGAGATTTGGATTGAACCCTTCCTCACACACCCGCTAAACGCCTCACGCAACTAATGAACTCCACCTTGGAATATATCAAAGTATTTAATATCTAACATTGTATCCATCTTGGCACTCTTAAAGTGAACTCCCCGCACCGTCCAATTCGTATCATGCGCCTGTCTCTTTCCTGTAGGTTGAATAGCACACTTCTTGGGTAGACTTGAGGAAACAATGCCTATAATAACAAAATATTACAAACGATTGACCGTGCTGGCGCGAAAATTATGTACAAATTGCTACAGCTGGGAGTCTGTTCTGCCATTATTGAAAATACAGCAACGAACAAGAATAATTCACAAGTTTAAAGTTTTGGCCTGACGTAGACCCTAAAGGCAACAATTTACTCCTGTCTTTCTCTTCATTTTTTGTATCGAAAATACTATCATAGTTGTATGTGTTCAACACTTCCCCGTGAAAATTAAAACCATCAAAAGATATCACGAGAAAAAATTCCACAAAGGCAAAAGGAATTTATCTTGATCGGGATCGTAACCCGGATCTCCCAAATTCGCGATTTTTGAATGTGAAACTGAGTAATAGCCACACTAAATGTGTCCCGGCGGGATATTCCGTAATGGAGCACACCGCACCGTGGCTGTTCCTCGAATAATTCAATGTGAAATAATCACAAATTGATCCCACTAGGGTCATACTTATGTTTAATGGGTACCTTATTTTCAAGGAGTACGTAGTCATTTTATCTAAATATTGGACCAGATTTCATGAAGAAAGCAGTAGTAATACTAGAAATGGCCAAATTAGAACTGCCCTAAAATATATATAGCCGAATTTTAATTCAAATTATCAATAAGTGAAAGGGGTAGCATGCTTCCCTAGGCAATGATAACCTTTCTCGAACACATGTACAATTAGATAGAAACAAATGGCCCCATATGAATCCGACGCGTCCTGATTCCTTGCTGTGCCGGTGAGCCTAGACTCACCCCAACCAGCCAGTTGACAATGATTTATTAAAAATAGCGCACGTGGTCTGTGGTGGAAGTATTGTGTTGTTTGCGTGAAATGGAAACTTAAGACTAAATTATTTGCAACAGAGACATTTTGGCCTTAACATGACCATCACATTGTTAAGAGTTGCATAATTGATCATAATATATTCTTATTTTTTTATTGGGTTATTTAATATTATCATATTTTTTTACTTTATATTTTTTAACCAATATACGAGTATATATTTTTATTGGTTATTCTTTTAACCCGTTTTTATTTATTTATTATTATTATTTTATTTATTTTTTTGATGGCTTTGCTACACCATTAGCAAAGGTATTGTATTTTTTTAATTAAAAATATAACTAAACAAACAAATAACTTTGAATTTTGAATTGAAACATATGATTAGAAGAAGGTTAAGACACAGAAAAGACTCATATAAGAGTAATTTGCTGAGGCAGTGTATGTGTTGTTGGAATATGAGGATCATAATTCCAGATGTCTTTAATTAATGTTTTATTAGTTCCCTTCAGCCTGGACTTAAAATTTTTGATCAAGTGAGTGTTGAAATCATTGATGGTTGGGAGTTTATGCAAAGCTAAAATATCGGACATTCTTACAAGTTTACTAGTTTGAAGCAGTTGATGGATGGATATATTTTGAAAGATTTCTAATTTATTGCGAATTGTCCTATTTTTGGCGACAATTTCACATGCGTGTAGTACTACCGGTCGGATGATGCTTTTGTACGTATAAACGAATTCTTGAGCTGTGGGAAAGTGGAGAATTAGGGAAGGAGAGACCGGAGATGGCTTGTCGGACGGCCATTGCTTTGCCGGAACAATATTTCGAGTGTGGCCCCATATGACAACGAAGCTATTAGTGCAGAGATTATGGCCTAAAGCCGGCAGAATATTGTTCACTCTCATATATAGAATCGCTTGGAATTAATACACGGGATTTATTATATGATTGAGAGATAGAGTAACCGACGATCTTACTTGAGGCACAAATATAAGATTGATAACGCAAATTAGGTTTTGCGAAAATGTTCTCGGAAATTGTGATGACAAATTCAGAAAAACGGACCTCTTTTCCCTCGTTAACTTCACTTGAATTTGGCAGCCAGTGTAAGTATGAGATGCCCACGAGAAAGGGTGAACAAATGAGCTGGAGTGGGTTCAGCAAAGACCACAAAGGTGCGTCGCAGGTCGTTACGATAATTTAATTAGCTTTTCGATTCTTATTCTACATCAATTAGAATGGGCACGATTGTTTGAACGCCGTTTGAATCTTTGGATGAATCTTATGATCACGTTTCAGGGCGAAATATTTGTAGACACAGTCAAGGATATTTTGAGAGATCCTTCACACTATAATAAATTTGACAAAGAATACAAAATCATAGAAGAGGAGTTAAGAATGGAGAGGTTCAGAAGTTCATGTAGCCAAATGACAATAAAAACAACAGAGTTTACCGCGAAATAAAAGTTTGCCTATTGTTAGACTATGAGCGGCAGTGCAATTATATTAATTTATTATTACCGAATAGAATGCGCACCAGTATTAAGTGGTCGACGCGCGCACAGTTTCTTGCATGCTCCAGCTTTGTGTCGAATGTCCATCTGGACCTGTCGTGGGTAGCGGGTGCATTAAATGGTGAGAGCTAACCCCATACACACGATTGCACGCACAATTTCGGTCGTAACTACATGTAGCTGAGTGCATGTTAGGGAGTGATTACAACCCCCTGCCACTCACCCGAGAGGTTGCTTGCACTGTTCCCGGTAGATGCAGATGACAATGGCCCACAGTAAACAGGAAAATACAGTTCACTCACAAAAGCATTGCTCCTTTGACGTGAATCAAAGAAAATAAAAATGAGCCCATTGTACTCACCCACGAGACGTCGGGATAGAATGGCACCCAAATTCAAATTCTGGATTCCGTATCCATCTTACACCAGCTTCGTCACCTCTGCAGCTACAGGACACGATTTCCTCCTGGTCCTTGAAGAATTACTCAAACATCTGCAACCACACGATTGAGAGAAACAAAATCACTGTAAATTAATTGGCGTCAGCTGATCCTCAAAACCCGGTCTAGATGACATTGCGCTGAGGAACTTCGATAACCATTTCGCGAGATACACCGATTGGACACAACAAGAATCAGGCATTACCACGAAACAGCTAATCAAAATGGCCCGCATAGTTATAGCGTTGAGTGATAATGAACTAGAGTCTCTATTCCGATTACCGGTTAGCGAGGGACAAATCTTGAATTCCGTACTGTCGAAATTTTCCACGCAACAGCAAATAAGTGAGAAGAAGCATGTCTATAGAACACAATTATAGAACGATGACGAATGACGTATTTTATTTGGTCGAGATCAGATCGCGAGACGCACCAATTGATCATCGTAAACCCGAAATAGTTTTAGGCAACAGCTAATCAAAATGAACAAATTGTTCACCACAACACTATTGTCGACGTGTTCGCCCTTTTCCAACGCAACCGAATCACGAAGCACACCACGAAAACAGCGAACGCCTTGAAGATTAAAAATAAAAAGCAGATCGAAATCAATAATTTGTCCCGCACAACAATGGCGTTGACGAGATGGTCTTTTTTCCGGTAAACACTTTACTAGGTTCACCACGCGCGCGCAACGACAGCCGAATGAGCAATTTCAAAAGTAGCATCGAGGTGGGGGATGATGGTTCGTAACGGTCGCCGCCCGATGACGCACGCATTGTTTGACGCGATGGAAGAGGGTGCGGGGCTGTGGCCGGGGCTCGAAGCCGGGAGTCGAAAGGCGCAAGAGTGACCTGAACGCCCGAAGCGGAAGCTAGCGAGGGAGGGGGGCAGCGTCGGGAGGGAGGGGGACGGAGAGGGTGGGGGTGAATGCGCAACGTCTTGCCTCTATAAACTTCATTTTCAATTTATTTAATTCAACTTATTTCATTTATTTTTGTTTGTTGCCTGGGTTTGATTTCATTAATTATTATATTAATGTATTTTTCCCTTGATTGAGGTGGCCGATTGTTTATAGGTTTTTTAAAAGAACGTTACTCTGTTTTTGTTCGTGAAAAGGTGATTGTTAAAAAAGATTTAAGATAACGTAAATAAGAACGTAAATAAAAAGGCCAATGACAAAGTGAATATTTTAAAGGAAATTTATACATATTTAGGGATCCCGACGCCACAATTCGTTATGGTCGAGCGCAAGGGAAGGGGAGATCTGAGTGAGTGAATCTTCTGCCTCTAGCTTTCTTTCTAGGCTAATATCTTGAGTTTTCCTTGCCTATCTATCAACTTCCTTCCTTTCCTTCCACATAATAGCAGACGCCGATAGCAGATTTAGTAACACAGTTATAAACCTTGGTGTAGCTCTTCCCGATAATCTCTCGTGGAATCATAGCAGAAATGAAATCTCTAATAAGGCAAATAAAACATTATATCACGCAAATATCTCCTTCCAATTACTATTCGTAAAATGCTTATTTCAACGCTTTACTTCACTCTTTTGATTACTGCGTCTTGCTCTATAATGACCTTCCATTGGAATCAGAGAATAAACTTCAGTGGCTCTTACATTCTTGTGTTAGCTTTTTTCTTGACCTTCGTAAAGATAATCGTATCTCCCATCACCCCTACGAGTTGTCGAGGCTAAGAACCTCTTTTCGTAGGAGATATTTACTTGGATAATTTTTTTTCACTCTCTTTAAGACTTATTTCCATGCTCAAACATAAAATCAGACTCTGATTCTAGAACCTCTGGAACTGACCCTTCCTACATCTACATCTACATCTACAAATTACCCTGCGAGCCACCTCTAGGGTGTTTGGCAGGGGGTGATCAATCACCAGCATGCAGCATGCTGGTGATTGATTCCTACGTCCTATACTTGGGAAAAATACTTGTTTACAATATTTTATTATCTCTAGCTGTAGTACATGGAATTCCATGCCATTTACTAAAAAATCTAATTTAAAGTCTATTTCAAAGAAGTTTTATTTCATTGTTATCTCAGTCAGCACTTAAATCAATAAAGTAAATTTATATTTATTGCATGTTATTATAAATTTTATATTACAAATGGGAAATTTTTGACTGATTTTTCTCTCCCTTATGACTAATACTGTATGCTATCATAATATACGAGGGACTTTTTTTAGCTCCAATAGGCGATAAAGAGAAGATTGAACGATTGATTAAACATTATTTTATTGGTATACATTAAGCACACTTGTGGTGCTCTTTCAACATAATCGCCTCGGAGATTGAGGAATTAGTCTTGCCTGTGGACATGCTTTACTATACCATCTTCATAGGATGTTGCCGCTAGGTCGGCATTGTACGCTGGGTGAAAATGTCCCATTCAAGGAAAAGTTGGGCTACCTCAGCGCTGAGATGACGGTCGTTGTCATGGATCAGAGCACTTAGAGAAGTGAGCAGGTCTCTTCTTTTGTTTTAAATGGGAATGGACGTAATGTTTCACACGGTAGCCACAGTGCATTAAGGAAAAACTCTCTTTTATCGGCATAAAGGTCAAGACATGTCAATGCTAAAGTCATTCGGCGAGTTTTCTGGCTGTCGCTCTCCGAAGTGTTCACTTGGCGGGTGAATCAATTGAGGCAGTGTAGTTAATGAGATTGCTTCTGACCATAAATTAACAACTTACGGTCAGAAATATCTGGAGCGTGTGGTGCGGAGGATGCGCAGTTGCCCTGTCCGCGCAGTAGGTACCTGCCTGTTGCTTGTATAGTGTTTTTGCAGAGCGATCGGAGGTTGAAAAATAAAAGGCCCTCTTACTTACATTAGTAATTATATACTAAGTAGGTAAAAACTTAGTAATAACTGTAATTTGACTTCAAAGTAATACTTTTTCTTTAAAATGCAAAGATATTTGTGTCAGGTATATTTTTATTCTTATTTTTTTAAATCATAAATTGTAATATGTATGCATTTGATCTTACGGCGGAAAACCCAGAGCTTAAATAAACTTCATTCATCCCCCATCTGCATCATCCTTCCACTTTTCCCTTGGACTTCCTGCACTCCTTCCAATTATGCATGATGGATAGTGAAAGTGGTGAGACTCACGAAGGAAATTGATCAATTGAGGTAGAAATGATGTTTTTTATTGTCAAAAGTTATGGGGAACTGATGAGGTGCGGCCTTCGTCCAATGCGTGACACTCCTTACATCCACTCCTCGTGAGCCCCCTCTCGCACAGCCACTGCCAGGATCGACGCTCAGGCGCGCAGTGGAATTCTTCTTTCCCCTCCACATTTTTCACATTGCATAACGAAAGAACAACGACCTGTGCTCTCAGACCATTACAATCCGTGACGAGAAGTGATATTGGGAAGGGGCTGCAGCAAGACTAAATAAATGGCGCACAAAACGTTTCTTAGGCCTATTCCTACATAGGGCCGCATACAGTGGAGGAGGGTCCCATCCCGTGGAAGGGTGACTCATGGTGTCGCCTGGGGCCCATTTAAACCAATTATCAAGGCTGTCCGCAGTACGGCAATGACTTTCGAGCAATCCATTTACGTTATCTCGACATTTGCAACATAGTATTTACAATCGTCAGGAGTAGCAATGAAAAGTCGTAAAGTTGATAGATCACATCATAGCGGATATAAATCTCGTTTTATGAAGCTTATTTCGGCGTGAAATTCAGAACTTTCCCGTAAACTATCAATCGGAAACGGACCTATATGTACCAACGAAAAGACTCCTGACTCTGACGGATTTGAATAAAAGACAGTCGAAAGCACATCTCTGCACTTCGTCGTCCTGAAGAAGGCAGCTGCAATAGTGGCGAAACTATATCGTCCGCGAAGATGGACACACGCGGTGAATATCAGGAAAACGTCTCCGCGGAATCCTGATTGTAGCTTAATTATCGAATAGTTCAGCAAAGCGAGTGACGCCTTCTGTAAATTCACTTAAATTCGCGGTGTATATCAGCACATATCCTGGCAACCAATCCTCCATGGAAACATTCGTGATTTTACGGGTGATCGTGAGCACGCATTGGAGTGCCACCCCTTCTTCCTTTCTTCCTCCTCCCCTCAACACCCCCCCCCCCCCACTCTCCATGCTCTGGTCCCGAATCGTTCCGCACATCGTTTGTTTTTAGGAGATTCTTTCTTTTCCCCGAGCAGAATAAAATATCCCCACTTCCTTTCCCCATTTACCATTCTCCTCCTCTTGGCAATAAGAAAAATGTATGGGGACGCGGAATGGCTTCTCCCCCTCGGCTCTAAAAAGATGATTTCCTCCGCCTTACTTGCTTCCACCTCAGAGGACGTTATACTCCCATAACTGGAAATGTCATTCCCCCCCAAAGCGACATGCTGTCGGAGAATTACTCGGCAATGGGAAAGGCGAATATCCTCAACTACTGCGTGCACTCATCATATTCATTTTCATTTCGCAGAGGTCATACACATAAGAGCATTTAAAGAACTTATCTCGGGGCATTTTATAGCCATTGAAGGAACAATCAAGATAAAGCCAGGTATAATATTTTAGGACTTAGAAATATCATCATCGTCATTGAATTTTTCACGTACTATTTCTGTAGCTTCCAGTCTTAGTCTCTTTGAGCATATTATGGGCCTATTTTCCATGAATGCCGCCTTAGCTCAGGCTATTCGACGCTTAATTTCTATTGCGCTTCTAACGTCCCAGTTAATGGTCATCCTAAGGTAGGTGAATCACTGCTATTTCTCCGATCTCTCTCTTCTGAAGCGAACGTCGAACTCTTTTTCTCTCTTCTGCTTTCCAATATCATAGATTTCTTCCTTTTTATTCTAATATTGCATTTCTGAAGTACTTTTTCAATTTTGATCGTTAGTCCTTTAGGTCATCCTTGTTGCCTGCTATGATCGTAATGCCATCCTCCAATCAAAGCACTTTCCTTTCTTCTCCACTCAAATTTCCTTTCTTCTCCACTCAAATTTCCTTTCTTCTCCACTCACCTTGATACCTTGGGTTCGATTTTCCTCTGTCTTCGATCGTTTTCTTCGTGCTCGTATTTATAAGTTGATGGTGATAAGTTGGAATACTAAGGCACTGGATAATAGTAGGCGAAATTCTTTCGACGAAATTAAACCTATTACAACTCGTTAGTTATGCACAAAAACTGTAATTTTGGATTAATTAGGAGGGATATTTAATTTTACTTTAAGGGATCTTTGGGAGGTTCTGTACCTCTAATCTCCGTTATAACCTGCGCAGCAGGCAATAGGGTCCAAGGGAACGATATTGCGACCCAATCGACGACGCCGATTCGTCTTGAAAAAGCGATCATGTTGAATCCCAGAAGAGACTAGACAACTCGAGATGAAACTATCGACCATGCGCTGATTCTATGGAGTCTCGATCCCCACTCCGTCTCGAAGAACCTTGATTTATGTTGACACCCATCAACGTGCATTTTTAATCGTATTTCAACCTCATGTCCGCAGCGCTGTGATTACTACAGGCTGGGATCCATTTACCTGCTCCCAATAATAGACAAGTTGACGCATTATTTCTAGATTTTAAGAAAGCTTTCGACACGGTAAGCACACAATAAACTTTAATACAAATTACAGCCATGCGGATTAAATCAAACAGTGGTAAACTGGATGCGTTACTCTTTCAGTGATCGTAAACAAAAAGTAATTCTTGACGGAATTAGCTCTGATGTAGTTAAAGTGACATCAGCTGTTCCACAAGGAAGCGTATTTGGCCCCATTTTGTTCATTATACACATTAATGACCTCTGCTCCCGGAGTAGCACTAAAATACTTTTTTTTGTTGACGACGCTGCCATCTATCGTGAAATTAGTGATCACTCTGAATATGAAATTCTATCATCTGACTTAAACAACGTTCATCTGTGGAGCCAAAAGTGGGGACTCGAACTTAATCCGAGCAAATGGACGGCGGTAAATTTTTTGCAGAGTGCGTCAAACTAACCATCTATATGATTTGGATACATTAAAGGCAACAGATGAAGTGAAGTACCTAGGAGTTACGATAACCTCGAACCTCCCGTGGGGAACACATATAAGAAATATTTGGGGCATTGCCCTGAAGAAATCAGGATTCGTCAAGAGTATTGTGGGAAGATTTTCAGATGAGAAAGTAAAAGAAAGGTATTATTTCGCACTTGTCCGACCGCACCTTGAATATGCAGCGATCGTATGGAATGCGGTGCAGAAAGACTTAATCCACGAACCGAATAAAATACAAAGGAAGACTGCGCGGTTCGTCAAAAACTGCTAGGGGCGTACATAGCGTCAACTAATTGTTAAGCGAATTATACTGGGAATCGCTGGAGACTCGGAGGCTGCGCACGAGGCTTAGATTGCTTGAACAATTGAGAATATGTATCTTTAAGAGCGACGCGAGTAACACAATATTAGAGGCACACTATATTTCCAGGTCCGATAGAAGCAATAAATTAAGAGAGATGTTTTGCCGAACAGATAGATATGGGAATTCGTTTTTCCCCGAACCATAAAGGATTTCAATAAATGCTAGTCGTAATTTCCTTAAAGCACTTCCTTTTTATTTGTAAAGGGCTGGTGTCCTAACACCTCCTGCCACACGCCTTTTAGGCGGCTTGCGTGGTAGTATCTAGATGTATATGTAGCTGAATAGTGGCGATGGAGTATTTGATTTCGCGAATGATTGTGTTAAAATGTTTATAATTCGGATAATTAAATTAAGAAAATGAATTTTCGTTAATCATCATAAGTCATCAATATTAAAGTATGTATCTCACTTTGATAATTTTTTCGTCCCTTTCGAGTGATAGCTCCAACGATATCTTTATAGGGACGAATGAAATGATCGCTCGACCTATCATATTCCTGATTCAAACGGTCATTTCCCTTTTTCCCGTTTCCGCCGTTCCATTCAAATCCAAGTGTGGCGCTGCATTCGCTGTTAGCGGCCGTGCGTTCTGATTGGCTCAAGGACGTTGCCTGCGATAGTTTCAGCGACGGAAAAACAGACGTACCCAGTGATGACAAAAGGGATGGCATTCCCGTACTTCGCCGAGAATTATCGCGTTCAACTGGAATTTTTTCCGCCATAATCAGTGTTATCATTGGAGCTATTCCTCTGAAGGAACGAAAAAAATTCAGGCTTAACATTGGTTTGACGCAGCACTCGCTCCGTTCCACTTTCCTAATCTTTGCATGCAATCACCAACTAAGTCGTCGTCATTAAGGTTTATTCTCTTTTCCCCCTCCCTTCCAAGGCCTTCCTCATTACTTACTCCGTCGATCCATCTTCTCCTTCGGTAGGACCACATCTCGAATGCTTCCACTCTTGAAATGTTGGTTAACAGACCTAATTATAGCTTATTTCCTCGTGAAGTTCGGATCGCAGTGCGGTCAGCGACGCGAGTGGCGACATTTGCAAACCTATTTAAATGCGCGAACATTAAATGGCTGACAAGACAATTGCTCGTGAATTCAACTGCTCGTAATTTCGACATCGGGTCCTTTGAGAAAAAATCGAGTACATTTGTCAACGCACAAATTCATACAATTCATGTTTTTGCACGGCGTAATTCTGGATAAGATGATACGCTGCAGCAATCTTTCTGGGTAAATTTTCCTATAAATGGTAAACGATAACTATTCAGTGGAAGCCTTATTGAAAATCAAATTTTCCGCTCAAGAACATGATCCCTGCCCAAGATACGACCTTTCTCGTGGCCAACACCCAAGATAAAAAGACTTATGATAATAAAATAAGTAAAAAAACTAAATAAAACTACAAAAGAAGTAGGTATTATAATGGATTGCTAGAAAAAAAGTCTTTATCCAATGTACATTTTTTCAATGAATTTTCTAATTTTTATGTTTTAGCCTATGAGATTTTAGACTTTGTTGTTTTACAAAGCTATTAATAAAATTGATGGCTTGAGCCGTGACTTGTTGAAGGAAGGAATGACCATGAGGAAAACATGGGTTTTCTACGTTCAAACAGTAAACACTCTCCTTGAGATTTGTCAATCGTCCATTGCATGGTTTTCTTGGCTTAGGTTTTGAAGCATCTTGACCACAGTGCGAACCTTCAGCTGTAAATTGTGGTGTCATAAGCCTGGCACATCCAAGAAGTTTAAAAATTCAGATGGATGGTTGGCGACTTCGTCTTCGTTTGTTACACAGAGAGTTTGAGGGTTCTAGGTGAACCCTTCGAATGATACAACGCACCAGGGCCGGGAACCAAGCCCGTGGCTTATACGCCCAGACACCCGGGGAGGGGAAGAACGGTTAGGCCGTTTTCACACGTACCGGCAAAACCGGTGCCGGTCGGCACCGGCGCCGGATGCAATGCAACCAAATGGAAGCCTATACACGTAGTCCGGTCCGGCATCATTGCCGGCGCTATCACCGGCACCTTCGAGTGAAGCCGGCGATGAACTCGGCAAATCGGAAGCCGGTGTCGGCACCAATAGTCGATTACAACGTTTCTTTACGTATGCTTGCCCACGTAGTTTTATTTTGCCGGTGCCGGAAGGGAGATGGTTTTCAGTCGTATCGTTGCTCACGTCTTTCATAGTTCTGTAATCAATCTCATTTGTGGTTCTGTTTTGTTCCCGAAAATCGACATTTTTTAGTATTATATAACAACCCTGATCGAAGTACTAAGTAGAGAGTGAGCCTTCCCTGTGGAACAAGGTTGCAGATTGCTTTAAAGACTAGCTGTAACAACAGTAAGCATGGGGAGAAGCGTGGAAATTTTAAGAAGATGATTTTTTTATAGAAGAGAAAAAATAACGCTCTGATAAAATAACTAAGGAAGTCAATATTTTATAACGTACTTATATAATATCCAGGACTTATCTATATTCTATAAATTCCCCTAACGACCACTCATTCATTCACTCACTCATACAAATGTTTGGGGTGAACGAGACGAGATACAACAAAAAGTATTATGAAGACTCCCTCTAAAATTGTCTGAAACCCCAGGAAAAATAATTAAAACAATAAATTTCCAATTATTTATCTGTCTATTCATGTAAAATTGAGTATGGGGATTAGTTCAAAAAATGGCCACCAAATTCCAATGGCGGCGCGGCAGTCATACAGATGAACAATCATAGCAACATATCATAGACCTTGAATATAGCTATATTCAAGGTCTATTCAACATATTTGTTTATGCAAACAAGAGGAGCTAATTTGGGAAAGAAGATAAAGGAATTAAAACGAAAAACTGATAAATATAAGGAAGGAAATTAAGAAAGTAATATTTGAAGTGCCTATTTCTTTGCGTCTCCTTTCCGCAAGAACAAACATCTGTTTAAATCAAAGCGCATTCAAATGAAAAGCGGAGAAATATAAGGTAGGAAATTAGTTGTTGTTTTTGGTATATTACATCGAAAGTGTGGTGGTTATTAATTTCAAAGTTAACAAGAGCACTAAATGCCATTTTAGAAATATGATTCGTGCTGTTGACTATAGTCCGTATCTTGTTGGCGATACACGATTGTGGTAGAAAGACTTTTAAACAAGTCTTACATAATATAAGTAGGTAAAAATGATTTTATTTTCATTTTTTGTGATGGTGATAACTTTTTATTTTTGTTTACGTTCTTTTTTCCGTTAATGTCCTTTTTAATGTACAATGTTATCCGTGAGCTGTAGGAGTGAATAGGCAGTGAATAATACAATATGGAAGATAAGTGCAAATAAAGGTATTTCTTATTCAATTATTTGTCTTGAGAAAATCACGTTTCCTTGAGTGACTAAGTTATTCAACTGTGAAAATTATCGAAATCTTGACATTCACAATGTCTTGTACACCAAAGGCTGTGATCCGTTACCCACCAGATATATTGCGCATTTCGTTGGATATTAAAGCTCAGATATTTGTGTATCCCGATTCATTAAAACTTTAAATAGAGGTATTTCTGAAGTGAAATCATTCGCGATCACGATAAATAATATTTCGTTAAAATTCGTCATACTAGCCCCAATTCATGCTAAGGCGCATTTGTTCTAGATACTGATATTCTGTCCCTACGTAATTCGCTTACGAAGAGGAACAGCTGTTACATCTTATTCGTATATCAAGAATTTGGCTGAGTTTTGCGGAAAATAATTAATAAACGTGTTTTTCATTGTAATACGTAAAGTCGTTATGTAATGATATTACGTATGCATTGGGTGTTACAGTGGAACGTGGTCTCAACGTTTTTTGTATTTGAATTGAATAAGTTCGAGAAACTCGTAGAAATTTATTTCACTTTTTTAGCCCCTCAGAAAAACGTTTCTCTTTATAAATATTTACATTCATATTGTAGCCTACGTACCATGCGCTCGTTTTACGTGAAAGTGGAAATATTGCTTATACCTAAGCTAGCCAGCTTAAAAGTAAACGATCCTTAAGTAACAAGTAGCAAACAAAAAGTGTAAGACCTCCCACAGTGAGCATAACAGGCCGCAGGCCTTTTTCGGGGGGCCTAGGGGGGGCAGAACCCCCCCAGCGAGCAATGCGAGTATATGATATGCTATTCCTTTTCCATGACAAAGCCCACTCAGGACCTACAAGTAGCCTGCTAAACGATCTCTTATGACGACTGCTGTACTTGTCGGTCGGCAACATGGAAATCTGTTTACTTCATGCAATAACTGGGTCATGTAATATGTATATATCTTCAGATCTGCGCTCATCTTTCAGTCACCCTGCATTATGAAGAAACACTCATGCCTTCAAGATGTCATTCGCGAATTGCTTCGACATATAAGAGGATCTATGGAGAATTGTCCGATTATTTCACAGAAAACTGAATGCACATTTAACGTTTCTTCGTGTTCGGCACAAAGAGCAATTGAATACCCGCTTTTTTCCGTAAGATTGCGTCCTGCATATGGGTGCATACATTTTTCTGACAGCGAAAATTCTTCACCAATCACATGTACAAATGGAAAATCTTCGCTACTAGTTGCGTTTCAGGGGAAGCGGTGGTGAAATATTCAATTTCTTGCTGACCATCAACTTCAAACAAAGTGGTTGATTGAAAAACGGATGAGTCCCCTTCTTTTCTACAGGCCCCTTACATCAATACGTAACAATATACGTAAATATGTAGTCTGAATCGGCAACTGCCATCAATAGAATGGAAAAGTAGACCTTGTCGATAAGGTTCATTGAGCCACCACGAGAAAACCTCATTACTAGTTCGTGCTTCCCATAGACCGCACCCATGCATTTGGGGAAGAGAGCGGCCTTTTTAAATCCATTTGCTATTTCTCGCCATTTCCCTTCTGTCGATTAAGGAAAAAATTCCGATTTTAGCAAATACCACATGGTATTGCATAACAAACGCACAGATCTACTTATTGTGCTTATTCCCAGCCTTTAGTTACATGTTTTGCATTTCATGATTATTACCAAGGTTCATATCCGTTTCCCCAAAACTGTTCATTCTTTGAAAGAGTAACTAATTCATCTCTATACTAATTTATATATTTCCACTAACCTCTGATTCTCGGTTGGTCATAATTAAAATTCGCGCAAATCTTTCTTAAAACTCCGTAGGTGTTATAATAATACTGATTTTATTTATCCCTGGATATCGTTGACTAATAGCTATACGATCCTACGACCAAGAAGTGTTTCTTTGTAATATCTCGTAATGTGGTGCAGCTAGCGTTGGTAAAGTGCACCAAGTTTAATTAATTGAATAAAAAACAGTTTCTTTTCAATAAACCATATGCTCTTGGATAAATATTGCCTTTTATCTTTCAACACGAACATTTTAACTAAACTATGGGTTGACAAGGTACCTTTGTCGATCACAGGAGATAGCTACATTTCCAACTTTTAGTCTCACTGAATCCTAAGATCGCTCGTTACGAGCTTGTCCTTTCAATTCTTGGAATATATTACTATTTTTCGCCGGCCTCCAACACTGTCGCTGCTAAAATCGCAATGAAATGTAATTTTTCGTCCTTTTTACGAAATGGCAGAATCGCATAAATTAATTAGTAAAATCACAAGGGAAGAGATCTGGTCAAAGTAATGCGAAGAAATATACGTGCCATGAAAACTTAAAATGTTTAGCGGCAGTATGTCAAAAGTCTGTCAAAAATCAAGTCTAGAGGGGTCACAGGAGAAGGTATCGTATACTGAGGGACATTGAAGTAGAAATATAGGCACATGATGAGGAATCTTATGACCGGGACAAAGCCTGCCACTCACGGAAAAAAACTCAGGTGCCGAGAGGACGTTGACCAAGCACTTTTTCTCTCCGTTTTACTCGCTGAGAGGAAAATGGGCTACGAGGAAAAAAATCAATTCCGTCTGGGTGTCTTAAAACTTATTAAAATATGAAAAACCATGAGATAAATTACCGGTCACAGAATTATCTCCTTCCCGCTCATCATCAGCTTCTCTGTCTTCCTCATCTTATGATCAGCGTCAATAACAGATTTCATGCAACAATCGTCTTCAGTAGACAATAATCATTGCCTCAACGTGAACAGCTGCAGTTCCCCTGTGACCCGCAAATCTAACCTTCAACTCCCTCCATTCGAGGACTTTTGCTTTTTTGAATATTTTTGTTACAAAATCTTATCAAATATTTTTCTGTACCTATTATAATTAAACGTTGTAAAGGTGTATATCGGCGGTGTAATGCTCTATTAACTGCATCTTGATACTGAATATACATACGTGTTTGAGAAAAAATCATTCGTATTAAAACTCATACGAAAAAAAATAATAAGAGTCGTCCATTGTAAGTTTTTCATATGTAGAACAGAAACTTCCTCCCAAACATCCAACTTTCAAAAGTGGATGCACGGAGAACTATCTTTCTCGTCTCCTGTATTTCCGCTAAGGTAAAAAGTAAGATCAAATGACCTCTCCTATCTTCAGACCACATCTTTCTTCTCACAAGATCAGAATTTAACTGGCCACCGATTACGGGGATGCCAGTGTGTGTGAAATGGCCTTCGGCCGGTGCCGGTGATGGCGCCGATACCGGCACCGGCTTTGCCGGTACGTGTGAAAACGGCCGAAGGAAAAAGGATAGAGGCGTCGCCGCGATGCGAGCCCGCCGACGCGACGCCTTTGGGAAAGGATAGGTACGGAAAGGACGGGACAAGGGAAAAACACCCCAACGCTATAGAAGTGAAGGGGGCCCTACTATTAGCGAAACCAAGCATTAGCAATTAATTTTCTAGCGATCCTAGTGGATTTTCCTATGAGGAAGAAAAATCCATTGATCGAATTGCTACGTTTGTTACACAGTCAATAGATTTAATTGAATGCAGAGAAACAATGATTTTATTTTTTTAATAACAAAGTTTAAGTCATCCACATCGTTCCTATTGCTTCCAAAATTGCTCGCTCACTCAACCATTTGTGATACTTGTGGTTATAAATCATGTATTCTTCTTTCGATAAAACGAAACTGAAAAAATTCCGAGGATATGAAATCAATGTGCTCGATTCGTCGACAGGAACGCCTCCATTATCAATAGTCAACAATGGGGAAGTTGCATGAAATTTTTTTCATCGAAATAATATATGATTCTTATAGCAATTTTCACCAGGAATCCATTTTCACCAATCGAACATCTCGTAAAACATTGATTTTATCATGAAATTCATTTAAAACAGTGAAATGCGTCTGCAAACGCGAAGTTAGCTCTGATTGTTGGTGACGTCATTTCTCCCTACAGCGTTTTCGTTTTGCTTGTACGGCCGCAGAAGCAACAATGAAGCAGTCGTTTAGTAAGTGAATATTTCGGTATTTTTTTAATCCGTGTTTTCTCTCAGACATTTTATGACGTTATTTAATCACGTCAAGTATATTTTATCCATTTTCTGTATTCGTAGAACAAGAATATATCGAATATATGCGAAATGGAAGACGGTTTCGTGAAAAGGCTGTTGCGATAATCTCCCAGAGGTGAATTCCATAATGATGGCATTATATTTTAAAAGTAACCCAGACTTTTTGGCTGCAGAATTTAGAGAAGTGAAGGCTTCGCGGTAAGTTTTTCTAGTTTATTATGGCATTACTGGACCAGCTTTTACGAATACAGTAGTAGCTACTCGGCCTCCGTTGAAAATTTCTGCATGAAATGTTGATGCATCTAGTGAGTGCAAATATAGTTTACAGGTACAAGTTTTGATTTTTTGCTTTCTGTATGATATCAGCTTTTTGATTCAGTATGTTGTGAAATGCTTTCTGTGCGCAGATTTAAGGTAATTTTTCTGTACACATTATACACATCATACTGTGGACAGTTTTAAGATGTGTTCTGTATGCATACTGTCTGAAGTGTGTACGGATTTTGACAGGTTATGCACTTTTGGAGCCGCTTTTATAGTGGCTGCTTTACGATAGGCATAAGTATAAGATAATACAGCTTTTAATGTTAGCTATGAAACTTCTATTAGATGCCTACAAAATAATTATATGCTATTTAGCAAACGCATGACAAAATTCAATCATTTATGTTAAATAGTATTAGGAGCGCAACAAATCCCTCGCTGTTTTTTAAATGAAAAATACATCTCAATTTAACAAAGGTTATAAATGAATCATTCAAAGTATTTTCCGTCGCTTCCTAAAAAATTTCCCCATCATTGATGCAGATCCCGAATATTGTTATGGTAGAAGTGATTGTCTTTTAAAGCTATCCTCTAATCCTGCTTTTTTGCACCAAACAGTTGTCAATGCAGGAATGAAGGACAAGCAACTTGTATTCCCTGACCTCTCTGATTATTACTCTCTCCACATGGGTCCTAAAGCTTTCTATTTGCTTAGTTAGCTTAACTTCATCTTGAGAGCTCTCTACATTCTTGGAAACTCTTGGTGGTCTAATTAACTCTCAAATTTTACCACTGAATGAGTGAACAGTTAGTTTGAACGCGCGATCTACTTTTACCCCACAGCCTTTTAGAATTTGCTCAAGAAATCCAGTCTATGCGAATGACACTATCTATTGCCCGGCCACCATTACCCCTCGAAATGAAATTTTCTAAAGAAGAATCATATGATTTATTTATTTTATTGAGTTTAGATAGAAATATTTGAGCTATAAACAATTCATTGATTTTAAAGTAATGTTAAAAATGATTCCTTTTGAAATAATTGCGTTTGAATAAACATTATTTCTATTTTTCTTCACTATCAGCAGTATAATGCACTGATTAGTACTGTAAAAAAACGGATTTAGAGTTTCCTTCGCAATTCACTTTTTTACTTTATACCTATCGCAGCGCAAATTGGGTTACCTGGTTTTTCAATGCCTATTTCTAAACAATCAACAGTTGACTCTACATGCGAATTGCGAGCAGGAAAGGGAATTGGCATATTAAGCAACATCTTATTTTTGTCAACCCAAAAAACTAGATTTTTCAAAAGACTAGCCACCGGAATAATGGAAGCAGAGAAATATCGTGCCGCTGTCGAGGGTGAGATATTGAGATCTTCTAAGCTAAAATATTGAAGGATTTGTTGAGTCTAATTTTCCTGAACATAGCAATAACAGGTAACCCAGTCTTTCCTGATAGCATATTGACATTAAAATAATTTTCACAATCTACTCTTAAATACAATGCTGCCTTTTTTTCCAAGAAAAACACAATATACTTGACCCTTTGGCTACATATCTCCCTGTCTGATTCCATGTCAGTCACTTATCATATTCATAGGAGAAGTAGCAGCATTGGCGGAAACAGGTCTCTTTTCTGAACACCAACAATTTTAGATTCTGGTTTCAATTGGCATGACTTTTCCTGACCTCGACTATCCACCACTTCCTCAGGTTGTATTTCCTCCTATGGCTCTAAGTAAGTTGATTGGAGGAGGTAGTGATTATGCATCAGTGAGTTTCTTACAAATTATACACTGCAAATATGGTTTCGAGGGAGTTCAGTTGGAATACTATGCATGTGAATCAATTGATTTCGGAGAGATGGAGGGTAGCCTACTGTATGCACCCTTTAAGCATTCTTATCATGATTAATCATTGACGAATTCAAAACATACAATAATTATAAGACATCGGGTACTACGAGGGCCGTCAACCTACGATAACTCAGCAAAAACAGCATGCAAGCGACAGGCGGGTACTGCGCGAACAGGGCAACTGCACATTCTCCGCACCACACGCTCAAGTCATTTCTCAGCATAATTCTGTCGTAATTACTTAAGGTAAAGTGATCTTCACGAACAAATCCCGTCGTTTTCGTCGACAGATCGTTCTTCCTCTTCATCGCCTTAACCCACTTCTTTCTTCTCGCTTTATTATTCGACATAAGGACGAATATTTTATTAGAATTTCGAGATGTATTTGAACGCATAGGCACCACGCATTATTTATTATTCTTTATTATAAACAGCACTTCACGTAGGTAAACATACCGTCTTCCTGGCGTACGTATACCGCAACAATCTCGAAGCTCCACGCCTCGGACGTTAGCAACTCTGTTTGGGGAGAAATGACGTCACTCCTCTTGGACACACTACTTTCGTCGCACCCCCCACTCCTCCACTTTGACCTTTAACCCTTAGAGGACCAAGGGAGGGCTAAAAAATGTCCACCTCTTTATTTTTTCAATATTTTATGTACTCATTCACCCAATAAAGATTTATAACTTCGTTATATTGTCGAATATAGGTTTAAAAAGATAAATACATCTTGATGTATATGGACAATTTTGTTCATACAACGTTATGAGAGCGTAAATACGCGGTGGACACAAAGTAACCCTCCCTTGGTCCAACCTGTGACATATTTTTCGACCGAATGGAATCGTGTAATGGGACAAATAGTTTTGTTTGGCATTATAATTTATAACTTAATTAGTTTAAATTAAGTATTAACGTTTATTTTAATTCAACAATAGGCTCCATATTGCATTTATGTATTTAAACTATATGATGTAATTACTTTGATTTTATTTCACAAATTTCTACTTTACATAGTTTAAATTATTATTCTATTCTAAGAAATCAGAATTCGTAAAAATAGTTTTCAATGTATTTATCTTACTTATTAATTAATTTTCTTTAAAAACTTTGAACTGCATGTTTAAAATAAATTCTCTGTTTCTATTCACTTTGCTTACTCTTATAGGCTCTGCTTGACTGAATTATAAACTGACACATTATATCGAAAAAAAGCTTCTGAAAACCCTTTTGTAATGTTGAATATTGAAGTCATTCCCTCTATAATACTTTCACAAAAACCTTTTCACTGTATTTATTTTATTCATTCACAAACAGGAAAGGGCGCAAAGAGCTCTATCCAGCCATTCTTGAAGCATTTATTTAAAAAAAATGAATTTTTGCACACCCCGGAAACACTTTGGTTACCTATCTAATCAGACTCGCAAGAATTCGAAGTATTTTACCTTCATGTCAAACTGGAATGCCATCGATGCGAATATATGAGTGCAACAAGAACTAGCCCACTTTCTTACCGTGATATTAGTGTTTTTAAATTTATGACACACCGGCTAATTTACTCAATACCTTCACCCTCACCCTCAGCTGTAGCGTGATTTGAACTCTCGCCATTCAAGATGCAATCTGTATACAATATAATGCAATTTATACAATCAGGATACAATCCCAAAATTACCTATCATACGGTGAGCATTTACGATGCATGGCATGCTGTCGGCAAAGCTCCTGTAAAATTTTGGTCCTCATGTTGACATCTAGAGCTACTATTCGGTGGCTTTTGAGTGAAAGGGTTTATATCTTTGAAAAGTTTTCCTATCTGCTTATCTACTTGACTGAGAGTGACATGTAATGAGAATTGAAAATCACAAGTGACACAGAATAATTCAGTAATGAAGAATTGAGTGAAACTGTAGTCCATGCTAGTGAAATCAGTTCAAATAATGAAGTAAGGCAGGTGAAGGAAGTGACTTTTGTAGGAAAAAAGGCAGCTAGGAAGATATCGAGTGCGTTGCAAAAATGGCAAGGAAAAACCTGAGTGATCCTCCTCGCGTGACTAGGCGAACCATTCAAAATATATTGCGGAAAAAGCAATGTTTACTACCTGCTGGTAAGGAAAGGGATATGTGCAAGTCATTTGAAAAAATTTCTACCCTGAAATTCTTGACATGATTTTACGGCATACAAATGAAGAAGCAGAACGAGCTCGAAGTCTAAAAATGATACGGTAGAACTAAAATCCTTTTAGTTCTATTTTTTCTAAGGATTTTAGTTCTACCGTATCATTTTTAGACTTCGAGCTCGTTCTGCTTCTTCATTTGTATGCCGTAAAATCATATCAAGAATTTGTTCGGTGCAAACGGTGATAGCAAGTTAGAATTGCATGATTGGTGGTTACATAGATTTGGAAGGTCCTCCTATATTGCTGCAAAGAGTTGAAACTGATATCAGGAACTATTGCCTTATTTGATGGAAAGTCTGCTCGGGGAAGGACAAAGATGAAATGACAAAGTTGCGCTTATTTTTCGGTATTCCAAGTGGTCAATGCGATATCACCCAAGTATTACATTTGTGAACCCGATATGTTAGTTGATGAAATGTTATCATTGTTTAGGAGAAGGTGTAGATTTATAGTATTCATGAAACAATAACCAGGGGATACTTATAAGAATGTTCACCAACTGTTATGAGAGGTATGTGCTCAACATTGAAATTGTTGCCTCAGAAAATAATGAATATCAACAAGCAGAGGTTCAAACGAAATAGTGAACGCCTGGTGGTCCCAATCAAGAATTCCGGGGGAAATATGTCAATGGGTAGATACTATAATTCTGTGGAGCCAGCAGAAGAACTTTATGGATGGACTATGGTTGGAACTATGCAGAGTAACAGAAAACGTATTCCTGAACAATCGAAGGGAACAGCTAGTCAGAAGATTTTTTCAAGTTTGTTTGAATTTACAGACCCGAGATCTGGGAGTCCACCGGTGACTCTTATCATTCATCACCAAAGAGAAGCCTAAGAAAAATATCGTTTCTCAATCCATACAGCATATAGAAATCTATTCATAACCGATATATAAATGTCAGTAATTGTTTCAAAAATAAATGTGACGTAAATTTGCTCTACTACAACACCAAAGGAGGAGTTGATGTTATTGATCAGAGTCTATGCAAGTATTACACCACAAGATGTACAAGAAGTTGGCCAATCTGTCTTCTTTGCACTAATCGACATTGCTGCCTTAAATGGATTCTCTCTTTTTATACCCATTTTCCTCAGTAAAATATCAAAAAAATTATAAGGAGACATCATTTAGGCATATTTGTTGGGCCTTGAACTTGTGCGGCCACAATACAGTATTAGTTGGAAAGGACAATAGGTTTACAGAACCACATTTTATTGATGATGGAAGGGGTCGTGGATATAAAAATACAGCCGTCATATGTTGCTGTCAAAGTAATTGGCACAGGAAGTTTCCATGCGTGCAGCAACGCACTCACATCAAAAAGAGAAAAACCAAACAAATTATAAAAAACTATGATTATATGCACAATATGTAACAGTTTATGTACTATATATAACATGCGGTAAACATGGCATAAAAACTAATGTATACAATACAGGCAATAATGCTGCCTTATCAGAAGATTCGAGTTGATTATTCATTAGTGATTGCTAATGTTAATAATTTTATAACTTCATCGGAATGAAAAGGTTATTGATAAATAAATACTACGAACAATATAGAACATAATTTTTTTAATTAGGAGAGGTATTATGATTTATCATGTACTTTCAAATTAGGTAACTGAAAACGGAGTGGAAAATTTTAGGTTTATTTTAAATTATTATAAAATTGTTGTCCTGGAGTACGGTTGCTGAAAATTTACTTAAATTTGAAATGCTATGCCTTATTGTTATTTTAGATACACGGTTATCGGTGATTTAGAAACTTAATTTTCAAATAAGAGCATGAAATCCGGAACCTCTGTGAAGAAGTTTAATCATAATTTCGTTTATGATCAGTTTAAAAAGATTTGAAAATGTCAATATTTTTATTGCTATTTTATGACTTTTAGCTGGATAAACAACTTTTAAAATGTTTCAACAATGTAAAAACACAATTGTTGAAGATTTATTATGTTTCATGATTAGTTAAAATGAAAAAATATAAGTGGACATTTTTTGACCCTCCCTTGGGCCACGGTGTAACCGGAAAAAGGTTGGTCCTTTAAGGGTTAATATCTTGAAAACTAACGCTAGTATTGAAAATTCCCCCGGTAGATATTCTTTCCTAGAGGTTTACTACATTTTGACAGAGTTTTCAAAAAATGTGAAAATTCCCCATTGCCTGGAGGTTTGTTTACACACGCGGTAGTGACGTGTTTTTTGACGACTCAACTCGAGCTGGGATTAGCTCGAATTAAATCATTTAGACAACCGATCATTGAATTTATGACGAAAGCCGTCTCCAGATATAAATGGTGTAACTAACACGACTTACGACTTTTTTATGTTTACAGATATCTTTGAAACAAACTCTTTATCGACCGCTTGAAAGTAAGACGTCATCAGAGCGCCCGCGCGTGGCGTCAGCACTAGGAAAGTTGACTTGGATTCTTATCAAAATTTGAGTATCTTATTCCGATTTTTGAATGGATCAAATTCGCACCTTTTTTTACTTAATAAAAATTCAATCTACACGATACATTTCCGATTTTTAGCTTGCTACATCATTTGAATGTTGCCTTTTCTCCACGTCTCGCTGTGACTTCCCATCGGGAGAGGAGAAACGTCTTGTACGGGAGGCAAAGTGCTCTGGCAGGTTGGAATTGCATATCCCTACGGCTGCAAATTTTTATTACAATTCTAGTCTTCCCTTGCACCCGGAAATTATGCATTGCTCGCCGGGAGACGAATAATCGAAATGGTAATAAGCACAATTGGCATTGTGCCATTTCCGCACGTATAGATCGGTCGATTCCCCACTACACGTTTGCATCTCGGCGGCACGCACTCAACGGAAGCGTCGAAACAGCTTTCGGCATGAAGTTCTCACCTCGACTAGACGCCACAAAGTGTGTTAAATGTAAGTGGAAACAGCGATCAATAGACGCAATATTCCCTGTGCGCACTCAAGCCAGTTTGCAGTCGCGTAATCGTGATACGAGGTCTCAGCAGGAACTGGCGGCCATCTCCAACTGCAGACTCCGTGTCGTCGACTACTTTGTTATCCGTCGTGGTCGTCGGATCGCGAGACGACTCTTCACCGTGCATATCCCTCCTACAACGCCACTCCTAATCCTCAATGGCTTTTTTCAAATCTCCTTCGATCGCTCAAGGTCGGATAAGAAACTAATTGTAAGTGCAAACCATTTTTCATGAAAATTTCGAAATATGATCTTCTACGTTTATGATTTTTCGACCAAAAGTCACAAAAAATGACTTTCATAGACGAAAATAATTGTAGATGGCGGCACAAAATCCACATACTTCATACTCAGCCTTATAGGGCAGCAATTGCCTGAGCACTGCAAAAATGCTGATTAACGTCATAATCTACAAGTCAGCTTGACAAAGAAAAACCGGAAATAATTTACTACACGATATGATAAGAGGTATCAAGATAAAAAAAAGGTTTTTAGAGTAGCTTGCATTCTACCGGTTATCATTTGTTTGCATTTTAATTTTGAAAGGAGTTCATTGGTATTCTCTCAGATGGATTCTCATTACATATGAGAAACAAGAAATTGTTATCAACGGTCTTATCTATAAACTCTTAGAATTTCAGAGTAATACCGTAAGTTTCAAATAAGAAATATTTCACCATAAAAGAAAAAAAATGGCCGGAAAAGAGGAAAGCGCTTCTTAGCCTGACACGATTTCTGATTAATTTCGTTAAAAAATCAAGAACTAATTCCGTCAATTACCCACGACTTTAACTTGGTCATAATAAATTTGTTTTGGACAAAAATAAATGGCGATCTAAATATAGTAATGCCGTGGTGATTAATTCAATATATTTAGTACTGATTTATTGCGATTCAGTTGGAATGCTAGTTCACCCAGATATTAAAAAGATCTTGCAAATTATATCATGCCTCAAAAGTCGATAAGTTCAGGATTAAAAAATAATATGCTACCAGTTAACATTTCATTATAATATTGTAATAACTAACTTAATTTTGAAAATTAGGCACCCAGCATCTAGTACAACAAACAACAAAGCAATGCGCAGCTTCAATTTAACCATATTAAATACGAACATTTGTTCGTGAGATAGAGCCAAAGCTTGATCTCTCTTTCTGATCCAACCTCAATGCGTGGCTAATATTTTATTTGCTTTCGGGCGAGGATTACGAAGGACCCTGAAATAATTTATTCATCATTTTGGTCGCACCATTCACAGTCGCACACATTTCTGCTTCAATAAATACGAAAAAATATAAATTTGAGTTCGCTCTGCTGACGCGAAGGAGGGAGAAAAAGGCTTAGCGCACGAATCGCTTTCTGAAGACGAAGGAAGCAGCCACGGAGCCAAACACTTGGATCGGGAGATGTGCGATTTGATACTTTGATCTCAAATTGCACGCATTATTATACCACAGATTTCAATAGTTCAGCTACATGCTCTTTTTGCATATTGCTGAAAGCTAAATTCATCGTTGGATATTGGCAGACATTATGAAATGCGACTATATCGCAGAATTTAATGCCAGAGGAGAGATGCCCGTCGAAAAGTTGTCCCTTTTACGTACGAATCTCGAGTAGTCACCAAAGGGGAAACATTTCGGATGAAGGTCCTCGACATGAGAATCGACCTCCAGAATTAGGTTTCGGAGGCATCGACTCTTTCCTGATCACTCTTTCCAATGGTCTAAGCTTCGGAACCATACGGCGCCACTTCCCACAAACGAATGTTTTTTCTGCTTTTTCCGTGGTCTCCAGTGTGCATAGAAGCGCCGTCTTTGCCATGAGTGCCGCCTTGGTTTGGGCTAATCGACGCTAAATGTGTGCTGTGCTTCTCACGTCGCAGGTAATGGTGATCCCGTGGTTGGTGAATTCTCCACTTTCCCCGATCCAACTCCTTTGAGGCAAATTTCGAACACTGTTTTCTCACTTCAGCATACCAATATTAACCATACGTCACAGTCAGAAGAAGGAGTAACGGAGAGAACTGAAATATCACGCAGAGAGTTAATTGAGGTTAGGTAATTGCCTGAATATATGTATTTTGCGAGTACTAACGCACCTGAAACACCGACGGATTTTGTTGACGCAGAGATGTGCGTCGAATATAAAATCATCGGTCGGTTTTTGGAAAATAGTATTTGATGAAGCGACATGAGTGAGTTTGCGAATGAAGTTCACCCAGCCACAATTTAATGTAGTTAGCATAAACTTGAGAGCAGCTAATTTAGAGTCGGGTGAGTGGAATTTAAATATCGCCGCCTCCGCCACTAATTGAACAAGTGGGAGCAGCTGAGAGAGGGAAAGTGGAGGGGGGGGGGGCTGTCACGTGACTGCTCATGGGTGGGACACATGCCCCCTCCACCTGGTGTGTGGCAGGTGAAACAGATAGAGAGGTGATCGAGCAACACGCTTCGCTTTGAGAGCCCGAATGGGGTCCTCAGACACGAAATCCCAATTCATTACGAGGATTCATTCGGTCGATGGAAGGAAAGGACGAGTCACAGCGAAAACAAATCTTCCTCATTCCGCCATTGTTTCGTAACTTTGAAATGAAACAATGCGAGTGCCGCCGCCCACTTTTCAACAACGAACCACGTGGCATGAATGCGCGATGCCAGAGAGAAATGAGCTACGCCGTAAAAGTTTGTGACGCCTTCAACTTATATAGAATAGGGCAAATCCGGTCGATTTTTCGTCGTGAATGACTGGATAAGTAGGCGACTGAGATGGGAAAATACGGGTCTCTTAATTTTCCACCCTCCAGCACAATCTGCAAACAGTAAAATGATAGTGAAGGACGCCAAATTGTCCCTGCCTCGATCCGCACGATGAAAATGTCCATTTCGCAAGTACCACACGACAGCATTGCCGTATTTGAGCTGGCCATGGATATTTAGTAGATCTCTAAATCATATCATCCATATCTTACATGCCTTAAAAAAAAGATTCTGTTAATGTCGATGCAAAATGAATTTTTTTACTGTTTTCTGCATATCGTCGTCAGTGTTAGAGTTTATTTAAAGGAAGTTAACCTGAATTTTTCCTTTTTCGATCCATCACCTACGCCACCTCGCGCTATTTAAAGAGAAAAAAATCGACGGCCTCAACCCTTCCGCAGATTAGATTATTTATGACGTCACCGACTCCAACTGAACGGGTCACCGCGTATCAGAAACCCCAAAGCTCCGCGCATTGGCCTCGCGTGTTCTCATGTTATTTACACTCTTAATGAGGGATTTCCACTTTCAATGAGCGTTTCTACTCGAGCGAGTAAAACAACAAAGGGGTGTGAATCAAAAACGCTATTTACCACACCAACACGATCCCAGCAACATTTTCATTACAAAAGAAGACAAGTTAAGTAAAAAGTAAAAAACGAACTCACTGATCATGGGTGGCATTTTCAGTTAAATAGGTGAGAAAATATTTGTACATGACTTGGGTAAACAACTGTCGACATTCGGACTGGCTTCGGGAACATTCGGAAAAAAGCGATTGGAGCAGGTAACGTGAAGGGGTCCAGCCACCGAACACCGCAATTGGGATTCAGGCAAGTCAGCGAAAGAATGATTCACCTTCCCTCGAAAGGGAATACGACTCGCGTCACAACCACTCTAGTCAAATTGAATTCCATCCGCGATTTGCCTCAAGACGATCGGTTAACTTTCAGTCAACTTATGATTATTTCCCATCTTTCGCGAAGATTTCAATGGGTAAGATTCCACGCCAAAATCCCGTAGAGGAAGCAAATTAATTAAGAGGCATTGCTAGGAACTTGGTGAACACGGAAAAAATTACCATAAATTTACATGAATGAGATGAGGCCAGTTGGCAGGAGATATGAAAGAGAATTCGGCATTAATATGGATAGCAGGCCTGAATATACTCCAAGGGAAAATAAGGAATTTGAAGTACATAGAAAAACTATGCAATTTACACCACAGATATTAAAAATGGTGAAACCCATTTTTTATTTATTCAATTCAGAAAACATTGCTTGGTTATGAGCCATGCTTCCTTGATCTAAAGCACCATATTAAAGATAAACTAGCAAGGAAAAAAGTTACCCGATTAATTCTCGGCGGGTAAGAGAACCTCATTAAGGGAGACAGGAAAACTTTACACCATGACCACCGATCTGAATTAAAATATTGTAAACTAAAGATAGCTAAGCTCTACGATAGTTTGTCTTCTCATCTCAAATTTCCAAAGTTCTTCATCAACCTATGCGTATTTCGAGCACTATTTTTAAACACGCTATAAATTTAATTACATTTCAAATAAATAATGGTTGATTAATCTGTCTGTGCACACCATTTGGGACAACTTCCGTGTTTTCTCATCATGCATGATGAAGGATACCATGTAGCTTTCTAGAAAAATCTTATTCAATCGTACCTGGTTAGCAGTTAGGTTAGAGTCAAATGGTTCGGTTTGGGTCATTGCTAGCTACTGGCGATTGTTAAATGCTCCTGCCGAAGACCGAAGCCAAGATTCACGTTATGAAGTAGGTACGTTGGAAAGACATGGAGTCCTTAGAATTTCAATCTAAAGGATTAACCAAACATTTTTATCGATACCCAATTTCCTGCGTTCCGCCATCAACTGCCGGCGGCTAATAGCAATATTTGGAGCTAATACCAATACGTTCTAGAGACATAAATATATGTTTAAATACAAATTGATGGTAGAATAAAAAGCATTAAATATTCAATCTCAAATTTCATTTGAGATTTAGAAGAGATATGACATAAAATATCCATTTTCCATCCCATTTGAAACCGATTCAATCGGAACCGTTATTTTTTTTAACGGATTGAAATTTTTTTTACTGAACAGCTTGTGTGACATAAATTCGATAAAATTATCTTTCGCATCTCCCCTTGTTTTTTCCTAGCTACCTCTAAATGTGCTTTTATTTTTTCTATTAATGTTAAATATTCTTTTTTCACATTTTTAGTACTCTAATGCAGTGATACGTGACATCCCGAGAGGACGTAAATGTTTCAGATACATATTCGTAGAGTGTAACGTAGAGTGTAACGCAGTACATTAAATTAAAGAATGTAAATTTAAAAAAAATAAAGAATGTAACGTCATAAATACAAGATATCCTGTGAAAATACTGTGGGGGAAAAATAATATTACCAGACCGAAAGCCAATTCCTCTCATTTCGTTTGCTTCAGCTTTTTAAACAGCCTCAAATCACGGCGGCACAATCAAAGCACTTTCCCCTGGCGGCGAAGAAGAGGCATAGCAGCAGTTTTGCATTTTTGGTTTCCCGGAAAGAGAGTATACATACGCATTTATGTGTACATGCATGTACTGCGAGATACATAAGGCGGATGCGAGTGTTGGCGACAGGATCTCGATCGTCTCCCGGGGGTTGAGATCAGAAGGCGCCCCGCTGAGCGCGCGCGCAAAGAGAGACTTGCTGTGTGTCGCATCCGGCTTCGGCCTACGCACCGTCTCATTACGGTCTCTCGCAGAAAGAAAGTTATCTATCCAAAGGAGAACCACTTATTCCGAACCCCGACTTTGACACTGGGCCCACTCAGCGGGGGTGAGGGAACACGTAGAGATATCTATCGCAGGGGACACGACATTTGACCGGCGTGTGCGGCATCTCCGGTGCCTCCATGAGTGGAATAAGTCGATACGCATTTTGAATCGAAGTAGCAAGCAATAGAGTAGCAAGCATATCGGCCAATCAAAACGAATATTCGAGCTCCCACCAATCAGCGACGAGTGCTGAGGAAAGAAGCGGTCCACGAAATGAATGAGGAGCTCTCACAGTGGTCGCATCCACGCGGGGGAAAACTCTACAGCCTCTAATGTGGTAGATCTCACTCCCACTGCATTCGTCCGTTGACAGATCAGAGCTATTGATAAAATCTAGATCAAACTAGAAAAATCTGAAGCTGAATCGTACTTGAATTCGCGTTAAATAAAATTCAATTTCTAACGCAAACGCGCGGAACAATGATTGCTGGATGTGTGGACAACGTCCTTGTGACAGCGGCATGAAGAGTGCGCAGTTTTTGACACGGAGACTTAAAACAGCTTCAATTTAGAGTCCGATTATCGCAGGTCCTTTGGAGCATAAAAATTATAACTTCATTGAAATGTATTTAACTTGAATCAACTTTCAATCAATTTACACTCCCAAGGATGTGATGTAATAATCAACAGATAAAGAATCATTTTCCTCAAAAAAAAAACTATAATATTATTAAAATTTAATAATTCAATGGAAAATAATACACTAATTCTAAAAATACCTATAGTCACCAGAGAATATCTTTCAAATACGGAAAAGTAATGCATTCATTCAGTTTCTCAGGCATAGGGCGTACATTCTGTGACCTCGTTTGGGTACAAATTCATTAAATACTGTACAACTCTCCTGATACTACCTTTCCAGGAGGATTATTCCAAAACATGTGATAATATAATATTGAAATATGTTTTGTGAAACGCGGTACGATATTTCAATTACAATAGGCTACCGAGATAGACTAATACAGAGTTGAGGAAAGAATCAAGCCACAAATTCTCCAACGCAAATTCGCTGTAACTACGAGGAGAAGAATAACCTTTGCGTTTGATGAAGTTTAACTGTATTTGCTATTTAAAAAATTCTAACGACATCCCTTCTTGCCTTGATTTAATCATGTGTTAGGTTATCGAGGTTTTGAGAAAAGGATTTGAATGCAAATCGGTCGAGCGTTGCCCACGTGTCCACTGAATATGATCAAGAAATAGGTCCCACAAGAATAATCATAGAATTGAACTAATTTAATGAAAATTGAATATTCATGGACATGTTCACTTTTGATTTGACTTCGCACAAGTACCAGAAAGTGATGCTTGGAGGAGTTTTTTCAAAGGACCATACTCTAGTCATGTTACAAAAATATTCCATGACCGATAAAATGATACAATTTCGGGTAAAAAATTTCAATTAGTTTATTTTTGGCTAAAATTGTTGAGAATCATAATTTAGGCATTTCACAAGCGCTGGAGCAGAAGGGAAACGCATAATAATAATAATAGATACTTTTGGACGTAACCCGCAGCACATTTTTCGATGGATAAAATTTCCAAAAATAGAGGATATATTGGATAGGGATAAGATACAAAGAGATGAGGACTCCTAGGTGGGTCCTCTGAAGGATACAACGCATCGGGGCCGAGAACCAAGTCAGAGACTTCCCGGGGAGGGGTTTGGATGGGAAGGAACAAGGAAAGAGGCGCCGGCGCGATAGGAGCCCGTCGACGCCTCTGGGGTAGGGATAGGGTTGGAAGGGATGGGACGGGGTAAAACACCTCACCGCTATAGAAGCGGATAAGTTAAAAAATAATTCACTTAAAACTAACAGCATTCATTAAAGACGCCGTGTCCATAAAGACTATGTGCGCAATAAAAAGAACGGTAGCAACCCGCCATGACGACTATGACCTCATGCCCAAATGAGTCGTCAGGATCTGAACGCGAAGGAAGTATTGTGGCAGTAGAATTGAAAGTATTTTAATCGGCGTCCAGTGAAACTAGACGATGAAGAGGAATTTCCTATCAGAAAATCGCGAGGTTACAGAGTCTCTGTCAGCGAGCAAAGGAAACACAAGTGGAGGGAAACAATGATTTCAATTTTGATGATGACAAACAATGGAAAACATTGAAAGCAATGAAATTTCATAAACACCATTTTTTATGCGCGTTTTACCTGAAGCCTCTTCGAGTTAACAGAGAACGTTACACTGTTTTGACAATGAGGCGCGGAACCACCATAGGTAATTAGTTGAGCAATTGCCAACAGAAATCTTTTAGAACGTCACGGAACCCTAGATCTTAAGAAAACAATAATTAGAGTGAGCCGCTACTCGCATGCCACCATACTCTTTGAACTTCCACACAATGCCACCATTCAGCAAAACCTCTGACGTCAACTGAGTTTCAGCACCAATTCGAAAATAACCAACCCAGTATCGATCTACAAAGGCGTTTCATTATATTTGTTAAATACGTGATTGTCAAAAGAGATGGAGACAGAATGGCATTGTATGTGGGAGTGGTCAGTAGCGTAGGCGAAGGTGGTCAGCGGTCAAGCGGCAAAGACCTCTTCGTCTGAGCTGCCCACGTCGAACGCGTTTTAAGGGAATGGGATATGTGGGGAAATATAATAAGACATTTTTCGTCCGTTTGCAAAGAGGGGGGAGGCATTGTGTGGAATAAGCGGCTTACTCAAGAGCAAGGGGCGATTCTGTATGAAGGGGGAACAGATTTCATCCAGAAATAAATCTGGAAGCATTTTGTATCGAAATTCGAGCACAATCGATGTCCTCAGAGCGTCCTCACAATCGACCATTGTGGTACCATTTGCTGACAGGATGAGTCGATAAACAGATATAGAGAGCAAATTTTTAAAAATGGATCCGTTCAATAATTTCATTTCGTTGATGTTTGCATTAGTTCACACCCGTATTATTGCATTATTCGTCTCGTCACCTACTCCTCAAGCTACTGACGATGGGGAATCTATGGCATTTCCCCTTTCTCAGATAAGTTGATGATGTCACGGACTAATCCGAATCGGATCATCACCCGTCTATGTAAAAAATGGTGCTTGTCGGAGTTTTGTGACTATTCAGAGTCTCTTTGCAATTTTTTAAGCCATTCATCTTCCTCGCGAATAACGAATGCTATTCCAATCCGTTCAGAAAAATAAATCACTTATCTTTCTGTCGGGCCAGGAATTATAGTGATGTTACAAGATGGCGCTCTTTGTGCCAAAGTTACAGCAATATGTATTCTATTTAATCCATGTATCGTTTCTTTCTGCGCTGCATTGACAGTAAGTTCATTTTGAGAGTAAATACTTAATTTCCTGTGGTCATGTCAAATGTTTATATAATAATAATGCTGAAAAATATGGATAATAGCACGCATCATCTCTTATTAATTAAAAGTTTGTAGGATTACTGGTCTATCATGAGCACTGGTCTATATTTCACAGCAATGAGTTACAAGGGTTTGTATTATATTTTAGAAGTTCTAATTACTTGATATTAAAATGGTAAACCACATAGTTGGAATTAACAGACATATTCCCGATGAAAAGGATCATTATCTGCGAGAAAATGTTTGAATGATGAAGCGAAGCCTTACTAAAGCAAATCCTGATCAGGCAAGAAGGAGATGGATAAGCAGTGGTTCTGAGCAGTGAGCACCTTCAACTCAAGCTTTAAATGAAATGCTTCCGAAGCAGTGTCACAGAATTGAATGGCTTCAGAGAATGAAACGGAAATAAGGCTGGAAGGGTCGAGAGAAATTGAGAAGCCTTTCTTGTAAAAGGAAGATGCAGTTCATGGGGAGGGAAAAATTGGCAAGGAGCATTATTATATTTCCATGGCGACGCTGCGGATTGAAGCTACCTCAGCAGTATAGAAATATCGTTTTTCATACCATTTTTTATCATCCATGGGTCAAAAATACATCATCATCACGGGTCCAAAGATTGGTTTGACGAAGCCCTCCAACCACTTCCTCTATCAGGTAATCTTTTCACATCCATGAATTCATTCTCTCTCGCATCCTTCTTTGTCCTTTTCGTATATTTCATTCGAGGCCTTCCTTCTCCGCTCCAGACGCCCACTTGTCCTTCGACGATCGTCTCAAACAGATCTCTGTGTCTCAAGACCTACATCTAAATTTACACAATACCCCGCAAGCCGCCTAAAAGTCGTGTGGCAGGGGGTGTAAGGACACCAGCCGTTTACAGCTTAAAAAAAAAGAAGTGCTCTAACGAAGTGTGGACTAGCGTTTATTAAAGTCCTTAATGGTTTGGGGAAAAAACGAATTCCCATATCTATCCGTTCGGCAAAACATCTCTCTTCATTTATCGGTTCTAGGTAGCATCAATGGCTTTAAGGCCGCTACACTATTTCCAGAGAATCTCAATGGAGGAAAGGAAACTGTGTGTGTGAAAAAATTCTTGCGTGCATCGACACTCAATGTATCAGAGCCTTTGACAGAAAGCGGACCAGAAACGACTCGCATGAGTATTGATAGGGAGAATCTGAGGTATGCACAGCAACTAACCAATACAGTCAGCACGAAGAACATAATTTAAAGCGGTCTATCAATGAATGCATGTCAGATTGAGTCCAGATAGTACTTGCTAGATGATCTAATTCTTACTTTCATCCTTCTCTGCGATACATCTTTTTATCTTCCACACAAGTTTGCATTAAAAATATGACGCGCTGTTTCCATTATTGCTCATACTCCAATCCGCAGATTATCGCTTCGGCTCCATCCTATTTCAGCGGCCTGTGTTCTAATTCTTCGTAAAATTTCAAATTTCCATTTTTTAAGCTTTAAAAAACTCGATTAACACAGGCATAGATAAATTAAGGTATTATTTCTTATTATTTTTTTTCACTTAAAACCGTCAATTTGTAATAACTTTATGAGTGGGTGAGTATCGGTCACATGGAATACAGTGACTGGCTCCATATAGCGACTTCTTCGCCCGTACCTCAGATTTTAATATGTATTCTCCGACCGACACTAAACACTATTAATAATTTAGGCATTGTCTTTCTACTATCTACATCAATCACTCGAGGGACTAGTTAATTGCTCAGCAACTGTCACGTACTTCCGTTTCGTTTGGAACGTAGGAGGAGGGGTCACGAGATATATGCTCGACGTTGTAAGACTCCATTTAAATTGAGATCGTATTTCAATTGCTTTGACCCAAGCCTCGTTTTGTCTTCTTAAGCTCATGCCTTTGCAGTTGACAGACGAGACACAATGTCTCGGGACACAATATCTCGGGTATTTCATCTCTCTTAAGTCTCCTTTAGTATTCCAACTCGAGAATCTCTCGCAATCAAAATATGATCGTATTGCCGCTCTGATTTTTTTTCCTTTCCATCAATACAGTTTCTATGAAACCTCTTTTTTACGATCTCCTGAGTTTAATCATTAAAAAATGTCATTGTAGCTATAAATCTTTTACCATTTCCAGCATATTTAAAGGCCGTTTTTTAAAGTTCGTGATTTGTTTGAGGAGCTAATAAATCAGAAAGGAAGAGGTTTATATAATCATTTATAATTTACTTTTATGATTTTTGTAAAAATTATAGGATTTGATGCTGATTGGACACTTTGTTAGAGTAATCTGTCATCTTACATCTGTCTGCACCAATAGACATCCATCTCATCACTATTTTAATCCATCAGAACGTAGCATATTCATGCATAAAACTGGAGAACGTTAACCAAAACATAACGGGAAAACTTGAAATCACTCCCCCAGTCTTGGGTTTTACGCGTACATTCAAATCATTTTCCATCCTGTCAGGAAAAATGCCTTTCATTGAAACCGATTTAAAAAAACACTGCAGCGATTTCTGAAGCTAAAATGTGTGGTGGCTATTAAACACACCGCGAGATTCCTCACGAAAGTATTAATAGTAGCTAAAATAATGTTTCCTTTTGCTTCAGAGTTTATCGAAAAGTAATTACTTAATTCCTCACATTTTCAAACACTCATGAGATACGGCCTTCCTGCGTGGGGGGAGGACCTTTAGGAGAAACTATCCGGAATATGGTCTGAAGAAAAAAATGGGAATCCTAAAAGAAAGTTAACCGACTAAATCATAGGAAAATGGTTAGAATATAGCGATAGTGTATTTATAGGCATATACTTCTATTTACAGATAATATTTTCACCATTTGATTAAATCTTATGCATTATTAAAATTGAATCATGCATATGTAAAATAAAAATATGTGTATAACTATGAGATCCATCTTTGTTATAGGGATGCATGAAGTTCTATGCAAGTTGCATGCAACATCTATAGATCCGAAACTATTCATTGATTTGAATGATGGATGAAAAAAATTGAAGGAAATAAGACAAAATGAAGGCATTGTTTTTCAATAATTGCTTCTAAAAATTGCAAAGTAGCTAAATATTTCAATTGCAACAAAAGATGATTAATGGAAGATGGTGAATCGATACGGAGAAAGACGATGTATAGTGATGGTGTTGATATAAATTTCGAAAGTAATTGTTCAGTATTTGAAATGCATGTGATTATTACTATGAAAAAGGTTAAATACACATTATAGGGTTTTTTTCGTGTATTTAACCAGACATTTGCTGATAAGCTAATTTTTAGCTTTACACTAATGATATGGAATTTAGAAATGCTAATATCAAATACATAAACATACGTAGAAACATCTTTAGGGGTCGTTCCACCTCAATTCAACATCCGTTTTCCCATTTGGGTCTCAAGTTCTCGATGAAAATTTCAGTATGGGCCTAAATTTAAGTCAAACAAAATATTCCGAGACTTTTTCGAAAAAAATAGGCATCTTGGGCGCATTTTAATTTTTTTCGCATCTGTGCCAAAAAAAGCTTGGTTCGAATTACACAAAGCTTTCTATTTAACCTCTAAATTTTCGTAGAGCTATGATTTATGGCTTAATTTAAAGCTAAGGCTTTTCACAAGAGGTTGAATGTGAACGCAATTCATCACATTCCCTTTCCCATTATTGTTATATTTAAATATTTAAAAAAATGCATTAAATACCTTTTCTCAAATGCTCCATCTGCCAGAATTTGCCTAAGCTTTCATTTTATAATGTATACAAATCTACCCTACCATTCAAAAAGTAAAATTTAGTGGCAATTCATGAATGTATTATTTTTTAATATTCGAACATATTTTCCCAAGCGGCGCTCCAGCCCCTCCATTGTGAAATGTATTAAGGATGTACGGTGAATCCATTCGTCCTTCTTGAGCAATTATGTAGTAACCAGAATTGAAGTAAATTGCAGAAAGTACGAAATATCTTTTCATTGGATGTTGAACAAATTCTCACAGAGTGAAAGAATTGAAGTTGGATGCAAGTAGCTTTGTTGGCACGAATCTCATTCGCTGGGAAACGACGACACGCATTAGGGAAGACACACACCTCCACGACACGCCACTCAAGGGAAGCCACCACACAATTCCATTCCAACATTACTAGCCGCGGCAAATGCAAAACATTTCCACCTAATGTCTCAGAATAAAGGATTAAATAAAAATAAAGAATACTTTTGAGATATTTTGAATACATTTGGGAAACGTATATATTCTTTTTAAATCAAGGGAAGCACCGTTCAAAAGAGGGCATGCACAGCCCTTAACGTTGGCACAGCCATTTGAAGTCATCAAATGCAGTTTAAAGCGAAAGATCATCATCATTATACATCAATCCTTAGATTTGTTTGACGCAGCTCTCCATCTCCGCTCTCCCATCTTCCGCTCTCCCATCAACTAGATTTTTCATTTTTAAGTCTTTCCTCTCTTTATATGCTTCTTCACTTGTCCTCTTTAACTCATTCAGGGTCATCCTGCGCCCTTTCTCCTGTCCGTTTTCCCTTCCTATGCTGTATTCCTCAGGCCATAATCTTCATCATAAGGCCAACTAAGTTGTTCCGACTCATTCCTAATGTTTTTAGAAGACTTATTTCTCTTTTCTCCCACTCTTTTCAGCTCATCCTCATAATGTACTCACTCAGTCGATCCATTTGTTCTCCATCATTCTCAGGGAGCACCACTTTAAGAATTCTTTTACTCCACACTCCTATCTGATAAACTTTAAAAAGTTATATATTTCTCCTCATTAAAAACCGTCATGACCTCCATTGCCTCTGAAAGAGAGAATACCCTTTAGATAATAGCACCCCTTTACGAAGCCGATGGAGAAGGACCTACTCGACCACAGCCATAGGGCAGAATGCTTCACTATCAGAGCGCTAGATAATGATTTAAACGCGACACAGACAACGTCAAACTGGAGTGCTCACCACTGCATCAAAACTTCCCTCCCAAAGGCAAACACACGCGGCACACATGGCTTTGCTACACACTAGCTATACTTCCTTGTGACAGTGGCGCCATCTTTTGCACGTGCCTCGATCTATTGCACGTGTGTAGCCACCTACGTCTATTCCGCTTGCCCCCTTGTGTCAAATTCGAATCGGTCGTACACGTGTTTCCTTTCAATTGAGAAGCTTTGCTTTGCAGTTTAATAGATGCATTTTTGCTCCTCGTTCAACGTAAAATTCCGAGAATAACTCTTTGGTTTCTAACGAAAATTTATATTTCATTATATCAACAAGTGTATGTAAATCCCATGTAGTTAATAACACTAGGGTGTAGAGTGGTGCCTAGATATACTATCAGTTATCGTTGAATAAAAACTACTTCATTACATTACACAACCATTAGGTTTAAGTTTTCAAATAAATCCAAAGTTACGTATAAATGCATTTAAATACAAAGCATTAGGCATAAATACGAAGCTATACACATGAGAAATAGTCTAGAGCCAACAAAATCGCATACTAATTGGAAAAAACTCCGCTGAATTCACTTTTACATGTATTTTACCTAAAAACAATTTCCTGGCCTCATCTTGCCATTCGAACGTTTTCATCAATTCATTACAAAATATAAGTTGTATGTCACTTATTCAATCAATTTCGCGTTTAATCATTGATAAATGATTTTTATTATGGCGACAGCTGCAAAATATTGCATTCGGTTATGTTTAAAAACTATTAAAAATTATGTTAACATCAATATATTAGGATAAATCGGCAGAATAAAAATTATATTTATCGATGTTTTAGGAGAAAATTTTCCATTCTCCTCCGAAACACAAATAGTAACATCTATCTGTAAGTGAAATATTTCAAGATCAGGCAATATAGATAGCGTTCGTATTATTTCAATTCACCAACCATGTCCTCCTTTCCAAATTATCTTCAAAATATATAACTTATGGCTTAGCAATGAATTTTTCTTTAGGTAACTAATGGCAAAGAACAGTTCAATTTGTTTGAATACGATGAAATTGCCTTATTTACAATATTGGTAACTTATTTGTGTGTAAATTTATTTTCTTTAATAGTGACCGCTACAAGCCAACTAGTGAATAAAATGAAGGAGTCGTTCGATCAGGCATCGATCACTGATTATGTAACTACATTACATACAACTACATTGGGAAATTAGGTCAGTCAAGCCCGAAATGGCAGCTCATTCATAGAAATTAGTACAGACGGAAGACAGTGGCGGATTAGGGTATTTTGTGGGGGTGATTCATTACTTTAAAAATGAGTAAATTTTTAAATCCATCACAGAATTTCTATTTTGGGATCGAAGAGGTTTAATGAATACCGATGGAGATCAAATTGTAATACAAAGATGTTTTTATGATATTCCAAAATAGTTCGAAGAGTATTTGAAAAGTTCTTTCGAAGAAAGCTCCAATAATCCCATCCAAATGCTTCAAGAATATAGCAATGGAATCACCATATTTCAAGTGCAATGAAGAGGTTTTCTCTAAAATAAAATCTTGAAGCTGCCACCAAGTGGAAGGAAACCATTATGATAATAATGGAACAAGTTTAGTCGCTTCCACAGAATTATTATATACAAGGAACACCAAATTTCGACTTTTAAACCCTGTTCAAGTCTTGAGGATTGGTCAACAGCCGAAACCGTCTAGTGCTTAATAAATATGTGGATATAAATAAACTTCTTCAACTATCATGATGCATTGCTGAATTTTTCGGTGGAAAAACAAATTCCTGAAAAGTATCCGTTCCGAAAAATAATTTTTTTTATTATTCCTGCCGGAGCAAGAAATGTGGCGTGGTTCCAAGGTGATATTTCCCGTATACTCTTAATGACTGAATCAATCTAGGCATAGAATGTAGGATACTAAAAATCTTAGTGACGATCTCTGTTCGATACTCCCAGTTTTTTGACGAATCGCCCAGATTTCCTTAGAAACGCGAGTAATTTCATGGCTTCGGTCTTCGGTCTGCTCCGGATCACCTCATTATGCTCGACGCGCACACAACGAGAAGCCTGATGATTGAAAAGTAGCAATCATAGACCACTCCCATCCAAAAATCCCCCTTCCTCAACGTTCTTGACGAATCCTAACTTCTTCATGATTCCGCGGAAAATATTTCTCACGTGTGAACAGGTTCGCCTCGATAGGTTTGAAGGTGTCGCAACTCTTATCGCGGAATGAATGAAAATTGGAGGATTAGTTGGGATTGGATAGAGGAGGCCGTTGGATGGCCATTTCCTCGATACACGGTATCGAGATGCGAGAGAGAATCTGAGGATGTCGTGGGGGTGGACCATCGTCCCCAAACTCCCTCCCCGCCCCCTCCTCCTCCGGATGGTTGCCTAGCGACGGGATCGTGTTTGGCAAAGGAAGATAAAAGTGAAGGCAAGAGAGGTAGATAGCGAAAGAGAGAGGGAAGGGAAGGGAATATCGTTCCTCCCACCATGGAGAGGGCTTCAAAGGACGAAATGGAAAAATAAGCATTCTACACAATTTTGTCTGTAAAACATTTTAATCAAAGGGGACACGTGCACATGATGTAACCAGTGGGAACATCAAAGGAAAAGAATAACGCACGCTAAATGCCCGAACGAAAAATATAACTACCCAAGGAAGATGAACTCCTTCACTAATGGAAATAATCCATTGGAATCCTTAATTTACCGAAATTATCTCAAGATTGAATCAAAAATGCCTATTCCAGATAAATTTCCTTACTGCATCCATTTGCGGAATATTTTATTATCAAGAAAATTGAAATCTAAGAGGCCAACAGCTAAAAAGCATCAAAAACTATAAAATTTACATCCTGGGGCTCATCATAGGCATAAATTCCTTCCGAGGAAAAAATATTTTGGCTTAAAGCAATTTCCAAATTATCCCGCTACTTAAGACGGAGATTAGTCCCGTAAGGTGCTATAATACTCAAAACATTCAGCTAGGTGCACGCCAACATTTTGTGTGAGTAAAATTACCAAATGCAATAATGTAATGCGTAGAATGTAGCCATAATCCAGGTTCATCAGGGAAACTATGGGATATTTTCAATCGTAATACGCAGTTAGTCAATTTTTGACCTAAAAATAGTTCAGAGTATAATTACTCGAAGAGCTCTGACCTAAAACACATACATAACCACTCAAGATCAATACCTTACAACTTTTGGTGACGCTGACTTGAGCTGGGAACATTGGACATAGAAATTTTAATATTCCAATTACTTACGTTCATTAATAAATAAATATCAAAATTGGCCTCACCGACGACTAAGAAGATTAATTGATTTTTCCCCTCTAAAATTATCTTCTCGTGAGGGAAAATTAAGTCTAAGGGCGGTATGTTTTTCCCCGGGGCTCATTATTAGTTCTAAGGAGAGATGAGCCGAGTTCCGCCCGCGCCCACCTTCCGCGCTGTTTCAGAGGGGAAAGGGAAAGACGGGCGGAAGCGGTGAATGGTGGCTCCATGGGGTGGAAGTTTAGCGCATTAAGGAGGTGTATCGGAAAGCGAGCGGTGGCGTGGGAAGAGGGGGGGGAGGATTTGTTTTGGGTGGGCGCGGCCGTAGGAGGCGGGCGTGGGCGCAGGAGAAAGAACGAGGAAGAGAGAGCATCGATGGGAAGTTTTTGGAAAAGTGAGATTAGGAGGGAGCGACTAATGCAGTCCAGGTGGAAAGAGCCCCGGCCGATGGATCGGAGGACACCAGGTTCAAACCCTGGGAGAAGCCTTCGGACACCCAAAACAAAACCCTCAAAATGAGAGGTGGCCCAGGAAAAGGAATTTGCACCTCCTGTCCTGTGTGCGTGTGTTATTCACACTTCTTCATCTTAGTCTGGGTTGAGCTTGAGCCTCACCTATCCGTCCCCCCTTAGGAGGGGAGCCAAACGGGTCGGACACCCCCAAACATGAGCGCGTGTAATTCACACGACAATGGTTCGTCTCCACTTTCTCCTTTCCAAATCAACCGACGCGTCGCTGGCGTGGAATCGCTGAGAGAGTGAAATTGGGAGCAGCACATTGGCAAGAGCCGTGAAGGAAAGTGGAAGGCGGCGGCAGCAGAGATCCACCCGGGCGGGAGGTTGAATTTCGCCGCGAGAGGGCGTCGCGTCGCAGGAGGAAGTGTTCGGAGAAAATGAGGGAGAGAGAGAGAGAGATTCGGGGCATTTTGTGGGAAACGTGAGATGGGGATTTATCTGATTATGGGATGGGGAGGGGAGAGGGGGTGGGGAGAGGGGGGCTCATTAGAGGTAATGCGAGAGGCGCGGAATTATTAGAATGCCAAAAGGAAAGCCGCGCGATTCGTCAAAGACCGATGCGAGAGAACAGGCAGCGTTCCACTGTTTGATTTGCACGAATTTGAAATTATTACACGCAACGTTTACAAAATATAAAATAATAATACATAATAAAATACGAAAAAAAAACACATATTTAATTACGTGTAGAAAAGCTATAACTTTACACATAGCTCTCTGTGAATTTCTTTTTAATGCTCTGAAAAGTAAGATTTCTTCAGTAAAAGACATCTCTAAGAGTAAAACGTTGAAAATCGTATTAAAACCCCTCCATGCTTTAAGGTTCGATAGATAAGGTAAAATTTGAGAAATATTTTGCCGAACAGATAGATAGAACGGATAGGAATATGAATTCTTACCCGGGAAGTATAAAGGACTTTGATGAATGTCAGGTGAGACTCAGTAATCAAATGCCTGCAATGCGCACTTTCTTTTCTAATTTATTTTAAAAGGCTAGTGTCTTAATGGGCGTGTATAACCACACGCCTTTTGACGTGGCTCACAGCGCTGTACGTAGATGCAGACGTAACTTCAAGGGATATGGCAGGCCTCATAGTGTACTCCCCTCGGGGACCAACACACTCTGATCCACCAGATGAAACATCTATTGCCGCATCAAGGAGAACTGTCGCTGAAAAAGATACTGCAGAGATTAACGTGAGCCATGTAGTCAGGTGATCTTCGAAAGAAGCGAATTTGACGAGAAATGAAATTAAAAATCTATTTATCTCTAAGAATGGGAACGAATTTGGAAAAAGTCATAACTGTGTTTAGAATAAATCTTCAAATTTGTCCAATTTCCAACATTTTCACGGAAAAATACGACCTTATGTTCCACAATTCATCACGATGTGCCGATAGATATGCAAATACTGAAGAAGGAAGATTTTTCCAGTTATAGAATCAGTATTTCCTATCATTCAGTACACAAGCCTTGGATCAATTACATCCTTCGAAAATTGCAGGGCCTCATCGTAAGCAAACCACGCTTTCTTCCTCACTTCGCATGAGGTCCTTTTCTCCACACTCAGTCTCTGTCTGTCAAAGGTCGTTCTTAATTCCTCGATTTCCTTCATCAACATCGCAACAAACGCATTCAGTGCTCACCTTATTTTAAAGGCAATCATCCATGGTTGAAATTTTAGCAATATTTTAATATTTCTTTATTTAATTTTCGCAAAACCATCTCATGAGAACTGATGCTGGGATCATTTTTCGTCCTTTTGAAAAACAATCCTTCAATTGCAATAAATCTGAAATTAGCCCTACGTGTTTTTGACCGTTTTCCTTACCGAGGAAAACACTAATTTTAGCAATATTCTTCAAATTAGTAATATTTTTCATCTCCGCATATAATGATGCTTTAACATAATATTTTTTCGTAGTTTAAATTTTTTTTTATTTAAACATTAATTCTAGTTTTGGTCACAGTTCTTTTGAATGTAAAAAGCTATGCTATTAAAATTCCTAAAAAGGTAAGTTTATGTGACAATTACAGTAATAATGCCACAGAATTCCAAAGAACAGTAAGAGAAATGTATACAATTATACGTACTTTTTTAATATATTTAATTTATACTTCATAAAGATCATTTTAGTGATATGGAAGCAACCAAGCAATGAGCTTTATATCAGGGAATCTGTAAACAAAATTTTTATGTGTCAGTACTTCGATTGAAAGTTACCACCATACTCTATTATTATTACCTATTTGATGCCAAATTTAGCTTTCCGATTGGGTTACGTAGTAGTAGCAAAGAATATAATTAATATTATTTGTTTAATGTAAATTTCATTAGCTTCATGGTTTTCGGGATGAATGTCCTTGAAGCATTCGCGTATGTAAAGGGCAATACAGCACTACTCACGCTCTCTTCGGCTTTCATTCTTTTTTTTCCTCGCAGTTTACATACTTCACAAGCACGGGACGGATTCTTTTTCATCGGATTCAATTATATACAATGGGCAAAGTGGGCCCAGTTGATGGCTTGAAATGTTGCAGGACACGGTCCTGACGTTGGGCGCCCTCGCCTCTTTTGAATTGCGGCAGTGTAAGCAACCTCTTCCATTCCACATGTGTTCCTTCAGGTTATCCTTTAAGTCATCGAATTGCACATTCCTTTGTTGTGGCTAGTATCCTGTCTCATTTGTGATACTTTCCCGCGAAACATCCAATTATTTCCGTCATTTTTCTCTCTCTGCGTCAGGTTTGCTGAGAAAAACCATTCAAGCCTCGTGATTTTCTGGAAAAAAGAACTCTTGGAGAAATCACGATGCAGGTAAAATTAATTTGTTAGTCTGAAAATGATACCAATTAAGGCATTAAATCGAAAATAAAACGATTGTTACCGCTTTTTAGTACGAGGTTGTTCCACATGATGGATAATACGCTTGAGCGATATGATATCCTCTGGAAAAGGTTTTTAATAGAAATAGGTAAATAAATGAAAGGGTGGCTTCAGAGGGTGCCCACAAAGGGTTCACCGTTACCCTCACCAGGGTCATATTCCTCCGAGCTATATACGGAGATACTGGCACAAGTTGGGAGTCATTTCGGCCATTTCACCGAAAGTAGTGTGCGTACATCTTCAGGCCGCGTCAATTTTTCTCTGAACTGACCCCAGACCCCCCCCCCTCTTCGACATGAGGATGGCTGAGAGGGAAACTGATCTCTTTGAAATGATGCTCCTATGGAACCAGTGAAATTAAAGTAATGTAAGGGCTTCGAATACTATGGAAAAATACATTTTTAAACAATGCATCAGCTAACAATGTGAGTGAGCCTATGGGAAGGAAAATCTAGCCGCATTGCATTAAGTATACCTAATATTAAGATATAAAAATATCATTTCTATGCAATAAACGTGTCTATAAAAGAAGAAAAATAATAAACTACAAATGTGGTGCGCATGGATATTTAGAAAATTAATGCTTCCTCGTCAATATGTATCATCCTTACCTCTTGGTGAAAGCAAATATAATCATACATGCGCACCACCTTCTTCATTTTTGATAACTGAAATGTTCCCCTATAACACACTGCAACTTAATCATCCCATTATCTTCGAAATTTTCAATAATTTAAGACGTCATACGCCGTCATTTTCTTCTTTATTTTCTGTCTCCATTACCACTCACACTGGCGAAAATATAGCATAAGGAGGGCCTGAGCGAGGAGTTCATGGGAGAGTGATAGAAGAGTTGCTCAAGTGGGGAAGGAGGGCGATCGAAGTAGCGTGCGTGCAGTGGAACATTGGAGGGAGAATGAATCGTCCACTTGGAGAGTTGATGGAACGGAGAGAGGGTAAAAGCTATGTATGGAAGCGAAAGTTCCATGCTGCAAAATACAATTTACAGGCAAATCGTAAAATGAATGGTGAATCAAAGGCTCTGTTAGAGATAAACAACAAAAATATTATATTAAAACCACCCTTGACTTACTGAAGGAAAATGTGCGATCGAGTGGAGTGAAATGGAGGTCAGTGGAGTAAAAGCAGAGACGCAGACGCTCGTTCCAAAGGCGACTGTCTCCGGGAATTTCTCTCAATAGAGCTCACGAAACTGTTAAATAACAGAGAAAATGTAAGCTACAGAGGAAGCAACCCCTCTACCAAAAATTCACAAATTTAACTTATAAATTTGCGGAAAATATTGGAGAAGAATTTCTCTGACTGATGAAGAAAGTAAAGGTGAAAGAAGAAGGAAAACTCGAATTCCGCATACAATGATGGAATCTCATGCTTGCTCGCTGAGCGTAGAAAGCATCCGATTTTCCAAATGAAGAATATTAGCTTAATAGATTTTCCAATTGCGTTAAAACTATCCAGAAATAATAATTATTTAGGCTGACCACTATTTTTCTCCATATTATCCGGAACTGTGCATTTTCCAAAAAACGATGGGTTGTATCATGATCTTCTAAGTATCTCGAATGAATGTAGGGAGTGTATTCAAACTAAATCTGGTGAAATTCTAAAGAATTTCAAAAATATAACTAACTGGCAATTTTCCACAAACTATTTTGTTCACACAACCGGTTTCAATAACATGTTGACTAAATGAAACGAAATGTTTTAAAACCGGTTGTTCGAGTAGAAGCGTTAGTACAAAATTCCCAGCCATTTTTACTTTACAGCTCCTAAATGGAACCGTCAGTCAGTCAGAAAGGCAAGTCTTATAGTGTTTTCACGATTAAAAACGAATCAGTTATGATTCGTATTCATGAGAAGGTAGCGTTAAGCTAGGATATAATTGAATGCGTTTTCAAGACCACCATTCTTAATAAAGCCATTTAGCCATATTGCAATCAGATTTTAAAAAAGCTTATGGATTCATCCACATCTTCTCATTACACCTACAGTTACCTCGATCGGTGAGGGGCAGGAAGGTGTTAGGACACCAGCCGTTGTAAAATAAATAAAAGTAGGTGACTACCTCCTAGCATTTATTTGAGTATCTTCAATGATTTTTTTTCAAATCCATTGCTCAAGGAAAAAATAATTCAATTCGGGTAAATATGTCTCCTATTTTATCGTTTCTTTCGGACCTGGGAACTTGCGATTTTTTCCAAATCCATCTAAGCCTAGAACGCATTCAACGAGTCCTTTGATACAACACCCATGATAATTTGACTAAATGATGTGTAAAGCTCTTTGTTCTTTCGTAGCCGTTTTTGACCAAACACGCAGCCTTCCCTTTTATCGTCATAATTTCGCCTCGCATGAATCAGACTCATTTTTCCACCACACCCAATTGATCCCGTTTCTATCCGATTCTCCGAATTTCCAATGAACTAAATCACGAGAATCATACTTAATGGTTCATGCGGCTCATGTCGACAATGTCTTTTTGAGAATAATCGTCCCGCGACAAAAATGGAATCACACGAAAACAAGTTGGCCCGTGGAAATTATCCCACACAGCGAATTCTACCCCTAAAGCGGCGACATTACAATAAAAATGAGAAATATCATAATGACATAAAAATAATTTCAAACATATTAATACATACTTAAAATGAGTAAAAATTTTACATGAGTATTTTAGGAGGAGCAGAAACAAATTTCCTTTCTCTCTAGGAGATTATTTTCAAAATTGAACTGTAAAATCTGTTATTTCCAAGTTGAAGTGGCGTAGCCGACAGTGATTCGAGGTGCATTTTATTCTAACGAGAATTAATCTAATTTTTATGCCCACACACTTGCAGGTCACAGTAAATATTTCGATTACTTATTTCATTTCTCAAATGACCAATAGCCGTTACACTCAAAGGGCTTTTCACGGCTGTGCACTTCAGTTGTTGAAAAAAATTATCTTCTCGCAGAATTCACCATTGATTGAGTTTGAGATTGAGATTGAGTTTATTAACGGGTTGGTCAAATTTAGCAAAAACAGCCTGGAATGATAAAAAATAAGGATCTACTTTCATGCAAGCCATACAGTTAACACTACATTCTCATACAAATAAATATCTTCGTCTTCAACAGAAATACGGATAATAAGCTGCTAATGAAGTCTTTCCTTAGACCAGAAAAATGAAAATTCCTTTCAAGATTTCAGTGGGTAGTAGAGAAAGATGAACGAATTAAACCATTTCAGGTGAAATGCGATGTACACATGGCAAAATATAAAGTACAAATGATAATTTCCAACCTTCAATGAGTATTTCCAAGTTTAATGAGTCCACCACCATGCTCTCCCACCGACCATACTTCCACAATCTATGTCATATTCGATATTTTATGTAATTTTTAAGGTATTTTTTGTATTGGAAATGGCAGAGAATGTCCAAAATAACATATAATGTCGAAAACACGCTCGATAGCGGAGTTTTGTATTATAGGCTGTTCATTGCCATTTTTAGTTTACATTTTATCCAAAGAGAGATGAGTTTCGTTGAATAGTAAAGGACCTTCTCCATTCAAACACTCTCCACTAATTAAAATAAAAGGTAGTTGCTCATTTCCACAATAATTTAATACGTGCGACGCATTTCGCCTCACGGAGCCATCAATTGGTATTTACATACAAGACAGAGCCATCATCTTGTGCCTGATTTACCTCTGTTAATCTAAAAGCGTCGTGCGCATTAAATAATTGTGGTAAAGTGCAACTGTATTTCATTTCAAAAGGTCGAACTTCCACTATATCACCTCTGAATTATTAGTTGAAATAATTCTTCTCTAGGCTAAAGTAAGAAAGCGCCCAGGTAGCCTCCATATTTTCTCCGACGTCATTAGTGCCCTGAGTCATGAACTCGTTCACTGATCGTTGAATGGACAAATCGCTCACAAGAGTGTGAACAGCAATGGACATCGTGAGGTTGATGACTGAGGCTAAGGAGTTGCTAAAATACGTTGACCCAGTCGGTAGGTGTTGGTGAGGTCATCAACTTATCTCCGAAAGGATTGAGCGTGGTGATTTTTCGCCACGAATAGCTCGAGAAATAAGCGACGGATTGAAAATCGAAAGAATATGGGTTTCTTAATTGTTCAAACTCTATCACATCTAGTAGTATATTAAGTTTGAGATCGAGTCCATTATGCGCATAATCGTAAATTTAGTAAAATAAAGTCCATTTTGAGTTTCAGCCCACTTAATTACGTAAAATAAGAGTTATCTGTGTGTATTTCATTTATTGATTTGCGCATTTTATTTTTGAACTCCAGAGGTTGAATTCAAGTCGACAAAAATGAATACATTGCAGGCCAATTTAAAATCTACAGGAAGTAAATGATAGAGTTGGCTACCCTAAAAGCGAAATGCAAAGTTTAAAAGGATGTATAATTCCTAATTCTTCGTTGATGTGTGTTTCAAAAATTATTTATATTATATGAAATAAAATTATTATAAAAGTAATATTGCTGATGTCATTTCAATTTCCGAAATAGCATGAGAAAAAAAGTCTTTCTTCCTTTTCTTATTTATTTCTATTCAGAAATTCTGATTAAAATCTCAAACTTTAGGGAGAAATGTTTTGAAAGCTGATATTGCCGGAATTGGCATTATCCTCATTAAATAATTTGAGAATTTTATTACTTTTTCTTTCAGTAATTGGAGTGCCATCCTTTGAAAAAAAAACTCGAACTTTGTATTGTGTGGGAGATGGGTCGGCGAAAGTTGTTTGGAGAGAATCATGAAAAGTTATAAATAAGTTTGGACTAGAAAGTAGCCATTAAAAAAGGATAATGGGAGACTCGTGAAAGGATGCTTTTAATAGCTTTGACGTACAGCCATTCCGGCTTTCTCTGCACCACTCGAGAAACTTTCCCTTGTAGTTTTAGGTTTGTCGAAAATAGCAGCGCAGCCCACGACAACATCTCCGATTTAAGATGATCGTTGATCCTTTAAATCACCTGCGTTTGCTCCATCACCAATCTCGATCTCGAAACGACGTTGGCTATCAAGATTTGCCGCCGCGAATGTCAAAGCTGAAATTTAATCAATTTTATCTTCATGATGAATAGACTTAAGTGATGGGTGGTCGAATATCAGCTATCACTCTGAACCCTACAAACTACACATTAATTCCATTATTTGATTTACAACAACAGTAACCCAAAATCATTTCCCAGAAAAAAGCGAAATCATTAATTCATTATAATTAATCGTATTTCATTATCATCTTGACTCAAGATACTAAAATGGGCATGTTATGCAATGGAATGTATGCATTTCCATTCATTAAAATAACGTATCTTTTGATTCAAATTTTTCTGATCTGTTGTTCTACTCAAGCTACGTCAAGTGTATTGTGGTAATATTTTCGGATGAGAAAGTAAAAGAAAGGTGCTATTTCGCACTCGTCCGGCGGCACCTTGAATATGAAGCGAGCGTATGGGATTCGGTGTTAATCCGCGAACTGAATAAAATACATAGGAAGGCTGCGCGGTTCGTCAAAAACTGCTACTGGCGTACATACAGCGTTACACAGATGTTAAGCGATTTAGGCTGGGAGCCGCTGGAGGCTCGGAGGCTGCGCGCTAGGCTTACATTGCTTGAACAATTGAGAATGGATATCTTTAAGAGCGACACGGAGAACATAATATTAGAGCCATATATTTCCAGGTCCGATAGAAGCGATAAATTAAGAGAGATATTTTGCCGAACGGATAGATATGGGAATTCGTTTTTCCCCCGAACCATAAAGGATTTCAATAAATGCTAGTCGTAATTTCCTTAGAGCACTTCCTTTTTATTTGTAAAACACCTCCTGCCACACGCCTTATAGGAGGCTTTCGGGGTATTATGTAGAGGTACATGTAGAAGTTATATTAGATGCTATACATGTTTAATAATGTAAAAAATATATTTCTTGAATTTTCACGATATTCGTAGTGATAGGAAAGGTTTTTAAATTTAGTTCCATTTAAATTCAGCTCTTTTTCCTTTAATATCAGCTAACTTATCTCCTCAAGTCAAACATTCACGCTATTGGTTTAGTAAATTTTATTGCACTTTTACCAATTTTTTGCTCAGCCATTTTGAGCGCAGGGGATATAATACCTGAGGTTCTAATAAAAGTTAATAATAATATTAATTGCCACACACAATACTATCACCTGAAGTTCTTCATTTCCGCTTACTGCCGCGTTGGTCGCAGTGGCGATGACATCAGATTCGCTGGCACTACTTGCATCAGCGTCTTCAGGTCGAAGATGAAACTGCTGTCATCGCCACTGCAACCGACGCGGTAGTAACCGAATATGAAGAACGTCATCACAAACAGCAGAAATCTCAGCTTTCACAATACCCCATACCCATTATTTGAAAGGTTGGTCGCAGCGATACCATCAATATGCGGGAGGAGTTATTCAATTCCAAATATTCACTTCTCTCGTGAAAATAACCCGGGGTTGCCTTCTTATGATATTCTACCCACGAGGTGTAAGTTTATGATATCTTAGATCTTGAAAACGAACAGTGTGTACACTATTTCGCTAAGGGAAACGGGTGCCATCTTGCCCTAATAACAATAGGAGAAATTATTTTTGAACGAATGTAAAATATGCAAGCAGAACATATGCCAAAATTATGTGATAGGTTCAAATTATCTTTTCATTTGTTTACTACTTTTATAACCCTGAAAATTAATATTTCCGGCCTTCTTGTACATTAACACATGCCTTTATGGAGGAAATCGTGTCGCATCTTTATAAACTAACAATCGGTGGTATTTCTTTACCATGAAGATATTATAGTGACAGAAGAGAGAATTTCTTAATGCATGCTGCCTGCCAAGCCACAAGCTTTTTCTCCTCTCCACACCCTTGTGCAATCCAATGTTGCTAACACTCTCGTGAGCAATGCTCAACTAAATGATCTCCCTGAACTATTAGAAAGACATATAGCTCTAATGACGTCATCGACTCATTAAAAGTGGGCGGCAACCTTCGCGTATTGTTAACTTAAGAGAGAACGATTAAAAGGGAATTTTTTCTGTCGTAACTTTTGTGTCCTTCTCATAGGCCAGATTCTTTTGATGAGTTTTTTTATGAGACTTTCGAGCATGAATGGACGACCTCATCTTTGCAAAAATCATCACAGGCAATATTATCAGCCTAAAAATTAAATGGAAAACGAGACCGGAATGATACCATTAGCATGCAACGCAAAGGCCACGGGAACAGTTTCATACCCTGGGTGGAAAGCAAGAGTGTTGGAAGCATCACCTGTGTTTCTATAGGCCTTCCCATGTCTCGGAAAGTGCTCCTTTGGAGAGTCTTCTTTGAGGAAGTGCCTCACCTGAGACTGTTTAGACCCGAGCTTAAAGACGCGACGCCATCCAAACGTGCTTGCAGGGATGCGTAAAATGGGGTGCGGGGATGCGGGAGGTTAAAAGACCACCCCCCCTCTCCATAAAACGAAAGACCATCAAAGAGTGTCGCAGAGAGGATGAAGTCCATGAAAATTCATGCGACTACCTGCCTCAGTATGAATAAACGCATAGGGGAGGGCATTTACATTTCATGAATTAGCCACCGACAATCTTCCTCCCCACCCAAAGAAGTAGAATCCGAAGCGAGTCCTTTCCACAGAATCCCTCAAAAACGAAGGGGCTATCCACCATCATTTCTCCACGCAGGAGAACATTGTCCAAATTTTAACTCCATAAATACGACAGCCTGCGAAAGGTACTGCGTAGTAGTCAGGTTTTTCAACAGTCATCAATTCAAATTATAGTTCTAGCGGTCGAGGAGGAAGTCGTGAAAAAAATTTCAAATGTGTATGGAAAAGGTGTTGGTTAGGTATATGCTGAAAATTGTTACAAATAAAACCGATATACAGGTTTGAAGTAGGAAAGAAGAGATTAAGGCCATTTATAAACAAGGAATCCACGAACTTAAACTTATGGACGTGAAGTGGTCGGCCTGACTCGGACATCGTCGGTCGGACTCCTGGTCGGCCGACGATGAAATAGTCTGAGGCATGAAAGTCATCAAGTAAAGAGGGCAATACTCAGAAGAATATTATTTACTCTTAAAACCAATATGAATCAATTACTCGCTAACTTTTCCATTTTCTATTGCTAACTAGTAGTTTTATTTGCATGGTAGCATGCTCGTGTCCTTAGCCCTCTCCTAGTTTCTAGGCTGACCGCATCTCACTGTACTGTGTGCTTGGCCTGTGTTTAGCGAACGAGCGCGTTTCTGATTGGTGGCTAGGATGAGTGCTGCATGCCTATTAGCGTGGAATCACCCCGTGCTACCTCACACCATGGTGGTGGCTTGGACGATATTTCGTAGTTGTCCGTAGATGAGCCTTACGCTTTGAGTAACCTTATTTACGGAAGTTAGGCATAGGTGATTACAGCAGGGGAGAAATAAAAGTTCAAATCTTCCGAAAAGTGGTATTATGGAGTAATATGAAAGATCGAATCATCGCTAGCATTGGGTGAGTAATGAGGTATTTTTACGAAGAATAAGGGAAGGAGAAAGTGCGCAAACATTGCAGAAAGTCCTTTAAAATGCGCGTCTCAGCTAATAGACACACATAGAGGACAGAGCTGGAGAATATTACTTACATTCATGGGCTCCATGAATTAGCCACCAACAACCCTCCTTCACATCTCGTTTCATAAAGAATTAGAAGCTCAGGTGAGTCTTTTCACAAAATTCCTCAAAAAAGAAGGGTGATTTACCTAATGAAATCAAAGGTAGTTGCTCTGTTCCACAATAAATTAATGGGTGCGACGTATTTCGGCTCACAGAGCCATCATCTGGTATAAGGCTAGAGGTGATTTACTCATTTGCCTCAAAGCTCATGTATCTTAGTTAGTGCTGGCATAAATTGCCCTAATTTTCGGAACATTAAAACGACAACCTCCGCGGGGTGTTGGAAATTGTTCCGTGAGCCTCTCCATAAACTTTAGAAACTATGTGTTATAGTACTCACCGCAATCATGTCTGGAAGTAAACGACCAATATTACGACTTAACCCATGCCCTAAACAGATTACATACTTGAAAAACTCTGATACCGCAACATGTTAGACATGAGGTGTAACTCCGACTTAAATCGTCAGACTTAAGACGATCCGCAACAATGGCTAAATTATGTTAGAGCAATCAACAATCGCATACTTATTGCAACAACTTGATCCCGTTACGAATTTATTCCATAATTTTACTGTTACACTTTAATTCTTAATCCTTGCATTTGTAATGGCGTGGTGCGTAAAGACTTGTAGGTCGCTGAGTTAATCCACGTCAGTCGGCTCAGCGACCTTTCAGAATAGATTTTGGCCTAAAGATGAGTTAATGAATGTTTTCGTCATTTCCGACGTGCGACCAACCCGACTTACACCCAAGGATTCGGAACTTAATCATGTTCGTCGTAGGAGAGAGTCTTGTATTTTCACGAAAATAAATAAATTCGAATCCAAAAGCGTTCTTCAGTTTTGTCTTAAATTTCTGAAAAGGAAACGATCGAAAAATACGGGTCTCTTTATTTTCCAAACTCTACTAAAGTCAATAATGAACAAAAAAAAACTCGTGGACGACACCATAAATATGATTTTGATAATTGTAATTATAATGTAAAGGTCTTGGTGCTGCTTTTGATGTTAAATAAATAAATAAAAAATTTCTAGCCGAAATAGGATTATTGAAAAATCGTGGCAATAGTCGCTCATCGATTTCTTCGTTAATTTGAGTTGATAATGTCTCAAGGTCATTCCCCCATGAGCGTTGGAGGAATGAGATACAAGTAACTGCCTCTCCTTGTCGCTTTTTTGTTGCGAACGAATCACGAGAAAGGGCATTTTTTAAAATACATATTGTATGGAAATCGATATTTGCACTTGTATTTAACGCATTTTGAACTATTAGGGTTATTAGCGTAATAACCATAATGTGAATAAGAAAACTAAAACTTAGTCTGAAAGTGTAAAAAAGGACACAATAGCATTATATGTATCCTACAGTATCCCTGGAATGTGTTTCGCATGGAAATCGGGGCGTGGATAGTGGATTGTTTGAAAGGGTGGGCGGGGTTGGAGGAGCTAGCCAGCCACGCGGAAGCAAATCTTCCCCTTCTAATCCTCTCTTCGCTGGAGCGAAAGTGCAGGCGAAGGGCCTCCGAGGAAAGCTCCTCGTAATTCGTTCGCAACAATTCGCAACAAAAAAGCGACAAGGAGAGGCAGTTACATGTATCTCATTCCTCCAACGCTCATGGAGGAATGACCTTGAGACATTATCAACTCAAATTAACGAAGAAATCGATGAGCGACTATTGCCACGATTTTTCAATAATCCTATTTCGGCTAGAAATTTTTTATTTATTTATTTAACATCAAAAGCAGCACCAAGACCTTCACATTATAATTACAATAATCAAAATAAATTACGTAAATATAATTTTTTTAAGTATAAAAATAATCTCATGCATAACAATAATTTTGAACATAAAAATACAAACAAAAGTTGAGTATCAAAACGAAATTCTTTGCAATGGACGATTGAAATTGGTGCGGGAGGCAAAGGGGTCGAGGGAAATAGAGGTATTTGAGATGGAGTTGAAAATAGGAGGTAAGCGATAAAAAAAAGGGATCCGTGGGATATTGACAGTCGGAATTTGGGCAAATGTCGAGGCTCAGCATTGCGGGTTTTGCGAGATGGAATGCGGAGTGAAAGGAATGACAGGAGATCAGTGCATCCGAAGGACCCATTCATGATTCAGTGAAGAAATTTGATGTCGGATGTCAATCGGCGGCGGGTGGGGTGTAATATAATCTAAGGGAGTGTAGTATTTTGTCACGTGAAGAGTCTGAGGTACCACAGAATAGGAAATGCCAACGGAATCAGAATTGTCACTTACGTCAAATAGGACGCGAGCAGTAGGGACCAAGATTCCACCAAGTGAGAAGGGGGGGACTACGTTCATAATATTCTGGGAGATTAAATCAGAACACTAATAGCTCGAGGACTTAAAGTGGTTTATGTGACGGCACATAGTGTCTCCTTTCATTTTTAAATCTTCTAACGTTTTTATTGGCGATTAGGTGTGGCTAACTTTCCACTTACTTATATAAGGATTGCTCAACTCGAAGGCGATATCGGAAATTGACCTATCACGCCAGGTGTAGGTATGCGATTTAAATTGTTAATTGTAGTTAGATATTGCTATAGTAAAAAATTCTGTGGGTCCCTATTCAGCGATAAAAGTAATTCTACGCTGCTACACTTCACCTCATCCACTACTACTGACTACTACTACCACTACTACTCTCTGGTACTCATCACCATGGATACCAATAGAAACAAAAAATGATTCGCTTCGACCCGGAGGGATACAAAAATACGAGTCCTGTATTTACAGTCGATACAATTGGGAAGAAATGAATAATGCGTACACATAAATTATTTAGATGAGTATTGTTTCCTAACGAAGATATATCAATATGAATTTATATCTTTTTGTATTAGGTCCCCGTAAGAAATACACGCATCGCCCTATATACGTCACCAATATAAGAACATAGTCGAAATTTTGAAAGCGGGGATAGTAGAGAAGAGAGGGATAAGGGTATGGCCCTAAAATGGAGGGGTTATCAATAGGATGCGAATTTTTCAATACAGGTGGCAGTATAGTCGAACGTACGATTCGATTTTTATAGCAAATACGCAAATTGGCATAAAATGATAAGTGTATACGTCGAACCAATGAAATTTAGTGAATTGGTACATCATGGTATTCCTCACAATGTGCAATGGAAACATGTTTTGTATATAGTCTCACGCTCGATATATATCGAATCTACTTTTTCTTAAAATATATCGAATTGCCATAGCATATAGGATTTTACATCTAAGGACATAGTAGACCAGGAAATATATAGTAGATACCCATAGACCAGAAATTAAACCAAAAACATTGCGAATTTTAAAGTACAGATGTCAGTATGATCGACAAATCGATTCGATTATTATAGCAAATACGTTAATTGGCATAACTTCAATAGTGTTTCCGTTTGACCAATGAAATTTGGTGAATGGGTACATCTTTGTATTCCTCACAATGCCCAATGAAAATATGTTTTGCATGTAGTCTCACATTCGATATATATCGAATCTGCTTTTTCACAATTTATATCGAATAGCTATAACATATAGGATTTTACACCCACGGGCATTGTTGACCAGGAATTATATAGTAGATGACCATAGACTGGATATTAAAAAAATTTCATTGCGGATTTTACATTACAGATGTCAGTATAATCGAAAGATCGAATAGATTATTTTAGCAAATACGCAAATTGGCATAACTGGATTAGTAAATACGTTGGACCAATGAAAATTGTTGAATTGGTACATCTTGGTATTCCTCACATTGCCCAATGGAAATATTGTTTATGTTTAGTCTCACGTTCGATATATATCGAATCTACTTTTTCTTAAAATATATCGAATTGCTATAACATATAGGATTTTACACCCACGGGCATTGTTGACCAGCAATTATATAGAAGATGACCATAGACTGGATATTAAAAAAATGTCATTGCGGATTTTACATTACAGATGTCAGTATAATCGAAAGATCGAATCGATTATTTTAGCAAATACGCAAATTGGTATAACTGGATTAGTAAATACGTTGGACCAATGAAAATTGGTGAATGGGTACATCTTGGTATTCCTCACATTGCCCAATGGAAATATGTTTTGCATGTAGTCTCACGTTCGATACATATCGAATCTGCTTTTTCACAAATTATATCGAATAGCTATAACATTTAGGATTTTACACCCACGGGCATTGTTGACCAGCAATTATATAGAAGATGACCATATCGTGGAAATAAAATCAATATCGTTGCGGATTTTACAGTACAGATGTCAGTATAATCGAAAGATCGATTCGATAGTTATAGCAAATGCTGAAATTAGCATATTTTGATTAGTATATACGTTGCACCAATGAAATTTTGTGAATGGGTACATCTTGGGATTCCTCACAATGCCCAATTGAAATATTGTTTATGTTTAGTCTCACGTTGGATATATATCGAATCTACTTTTTCTTAAAATATATCGAATTGCTATAATATATAGGATTTTACATCCAAGGACATAGTTGACCAGGAAATATAGAGAAGATTTCTATTAACTGGAATTAAAATCCACGGCATTGCGGATATTACAGTGCAGATTGCAGTTTTATCGAAAGATCGATTCCATAATAGGGTAGTTTCCTTCATCAAAGAAAACAAAAGGCATTGATTGCGATTCGTTACCCACCATTAGTGTATTCATAATACACAAATTATTTGGTTTTTGAAATACCGGTTTAGACGAATGGCAAGGGTCAAATTTTATCCTCATTTGAAAAAGGCCAGATTGGCGCCCATGCGATTCCACTTCGCGTGACGTCACAGGGACCTAGTTTCTACACGAGAGGATAGGAGTTATGCATCGTCAGAGGCTACCAATGCATGCATGAGTCACAGAGCTCAGGGAAACATGTCTTAATAATCACCTATTAAAACTGGCTAAGGTCGGAAAGTTTTCTTCGCTTGATAAGGTATTAATAAACCTTTTTTAAGCCATGCGCTACCAGACAGGAAGGTACTCAGCTACCCGTTAGCATCCTGCGTCCTATCAGCGCTCAGAGCCTCGATCAAGGTCACCTACCAGGCGGGAGGGGGAACCAGAAATGCATCGCACGGACTTTTTCCCTTCATTCCTACTTACGCGTCGCGTTTTCGCGCGCTTGAAATTTTTCACTTTTCATTTGATCGCGAAAAATAGATATCGTCATTTAAAAATCTAAAAGCGTGAAATACGTACTCTAGGAGTAATAATCTTTCGATTTAGGCAATAAAAAAATAATAGGAAACCACCCTATTGTAGCAAATACGCGAATTGGCATAACATGATTAGTATTTACGTTGGACCAATGACACTTGGTAAATGGGTACATCTTGGTATTCCTCACAATGCCCAATTGAAATATTTTTTGTTTATAGTCTCACGTTCGATATAAATCGAATTTACTTTTTCTTAAAATATATCGAATTGCTATTACATGTAGGATTTTACATCCAAGGACATAGTTGACCAGGAATTATGTAGTAGATACCCATACACTGGAAGTTAAACCAATAGCATTGCGGATTTAACAGTACAGATGTCAGTATAATCGAAAGATCGATACGATAATTATAGCAATTACGCAAATTGCCATAACTTGATTGCTATATAAGTTGGACCAAAGAAATTTTGGGAATGGGTATATCATGATATTTCTCAATGTGCCAAATAGAAATATGTTTTATATATGGTCTCACATGCGATATATATCGAATCTTCTTTTTCCAAATTATATCGATTTGCCATAACATTTGGGATTTTACATTCCCAGGCATTTTTGACCAGAAATTATAGAGTAGATAACTATTAACAAGAATTATAATGTACAGCATTGCGGATTTTACAGTGCAGAAGGCAGTTTAATCGAAAGATAGAATCGATTATTTTAGCAAATATGCAAATTGGCATAACTTGAATAGTATATGCGTTAGACCAATGAAATTTGGTGAATGGGTACAATTTGGTATTCCTCACAATGCCCAATGGGAACATTTTTTGTATGTAGTCTCTCATTCGATATATATCGAATCTGCTTTTTCTTAAAATGTATGGAATTGTTGTAACACATCGGAATTTCCATCAACGGGCAAAGTTGACCAGGAATTATATGGTAAATGGCCATAGACCGCAATTAAAATCAAAAGCATTGTGGATTTTACATTATAGATGCAGTATAGTCAAAAGATCGAATCGATAATTATAGAATATACGCAAATTGGCATAACTTGATTCGTATATCCGTTGGACCAATGAAATTTGGTGAATGTGTACATCCTGGTATTCTTCACAAACACCAATGGAAATATGTTTTGCATATCTCATTAGATATTTATCGATTCAGCGTTTTCTTAAAATATATCGAATTGCTATAACATGCAGGATTTTACATCCGCGGGCGTATTTGACCATGAAATATAGGGTAGATGACCAAATGGGAAGATAAATCAATAGGATTGCGAATTTTTATTTTCACGTGTCAGTATACTTGACAATTCGATATGATTATGGTAGCAAATATGCTAATTTGCGTATCTTTATTACTAATGGTGTAAGACCGAAGGAATTTAATGAATATTGTTTATTATAGCGTTGTTCATGCTGCAATTATGAATTATATTTGCTTTCTAAGCTCCCATTCCACACATATCGAATCTACGTTTTTGTTAAATATATCGAACTCTTATAACTTAGAGAATATAACATCAACGGGGACAGTTGAACATTCTTCGGTTCTTTCTCCAATTCAAGTTTCATAACCGTATTAATATATTTATTGTAATCAATGCGTTTTGTTGTTATAAACCTTCCTTAGATATAAAAAGGTGACAACATTGAGAGACATACGTCGTCAGTGAAATCCGAACATTACCTTATTATTCGAGACATTCGGATAATCATTTCATTAGTCTCTGTTCGTTTATTTTCTAAAACTGATGTTTGTGATTTCATTAAGTTTGCTATATGCAAACGTTAAAAATCAAAAATGGAGGTGATACTATCCTAGGGTAAGGTCTGAAAGACGAAAAATCGGCAACATTTCATAAGTTCATCTATCACACACTCTATATATTTCCAAATTGCGTAGATCATTCACATCAAAACGGTTATCCGAAGCATTTATCACCGTGGTTACTAAGAAGGTCTTAAGTATTGTTGACTGTGAATGAGCGTATTGCCCGCCTATTTCACTCATTTAAACGATATTTTGAGTGTTTCTTTCGCTTTTTAAACCCCTTATGGGCATATGACTCGACAACACGTGACACAACTATGTTCCCACCCCCCTATTTACCCGCTTGATGAATTCAAGCGCCCAATCGACTCGTATTTTCGCCCAATTTAAATCACCAAAGACTTTAGTTTCGACCCAGGACAAAACTTTACAACCGGGAACGAGAATGAATCAATCGAGACTCCGCTGCTTATAGTTAAGTTTCAATCCCAGATGTTGAGTGGAGGGGGAAAAGAGGAAATAGTTTCGACCCATTTCATGACAGAATGTAGAGGGACATTGAGCTTCAAAATCGACTCATCTTCTTCGTATTGCGACTGAATTCTGCGTCGCGCATCCAATCCTGACGTCATTGTAGTGTATTTACTATTTTGTTAAAACAAGAGAATAACAATAGCATGGTAGCCAAGGTGTCTTAATTATTATCACAAGGAAAAAGAGCGTTCAGTTATATTTTCCTCAAATAAATTCCACCGTTGATGGAAGTGATGAAGAAGTTTTAGTAATTCTAAGTTATTTTAGATTCGGAAATACCAGTGAAACCTAATTCGCTACAATCGTAGGTTGAGTGTGAAGGAAATAATGATATTTTAATCGCATAAAAACATCATAACCACAGATCGACACGGGATAAGAAGAATGTAGAAATGAAATTTTCCCTCTTATTGCTTCTCATATCAGAAATCCGGGCATTGCAGCGTTAATTACATTATAATGAAAAATAATGTGTTTACAGCAAATATGGGAATCGTCGTTATTTGATTTGCTAAGTTTTCATGATGAGGTTTGTGATAGCACATATTAGTGGATTCATAGGTTTAAATTTAAATTTTTGTTATTCTTATATTATTTATATTGAACTGTTATTAGAAAAAGTGAGATGGCTTCTCTTGATCCAAATTCGCGATTTAAGCTATACAAAACCATTCCTGGGGTCCATCTAAACCAGATTTATTTAATAATCACGATACCAAATTGAATTTAATGTAATTACGAAGCTTAATTTTATGTAATTATGATAACAAATTTAATTAAATTATTTATGCTATTTAGGATTTACTTTCCGATTTTTGTTCTGGACCAGGAATATTTTTAATTCCCCATTCCTTCAGCAATAGACGTTTATGTCTCCAAAATTACGATTGTATATCAGACGAACTGCAAATAAAATAAAATTTACTCTCACAGGGTTTGTGCTGCAATAACTCAAAACCACAGTTGATTGCGTCCTCGTCGTGATATCACGACAAAATCAGATATGTATTTACGCGCAGTTTAATAAGCAACGATATCCACGAATGACGATGGCAGTGCACCTATGATTCCTATACCGAAAACCTGAACGTAAACTACGACGTGATTCCTCAATGTCTACCCGTTGGTTGCCATAGTTCGAATTATAATCCACTTACAGTTACGTAAACAACCAATCACAACAATCAACTCAAAATGACAATCAACTCTCGACCCTTGCATGCGGTTGGCTAGTTTGCCTTCGCCTCTCTCCTGTTCGTATTCAAAATATAAGTGCCCTATGCATCTAGTGGCGGTAGGACGAATCTCATCTTCATTCAACCATACTACGTAATCAGTGAGTGGGTCGAAGCTAAACCATTCCAAGATGAAGCACGTGGTCCCTCCGTTGCGAAACATTATCTGTGCTGCGTTTCGTCACGGAGAACCAGTTTCGTTTCGACCCTTGGTTTAGCTACCCTGTTTTACCTCCATTTCGTTTTGTTACTACATTTCGCTCCCTGGAACATAACTATTAAAATTTTACTGGTTTTCACCTTCGCTTAAGCTTCGAATGCAATCCCTGCTCATCACATCCCTCTGACTTCATCGTAACTACTAATGCCATCTATCGGACTAGCGGAGAAACACAATCGGGTGACTGAAGCGCCTCTCACCGCAGAGCAAGGGAATGAAGAGATGAATGTCTCGAGTGCTTCGGAAGCATGCAAAGGATAAAGAACATTAGTTGCAATGGAGGAATCTCTAGTCGGTCACTGAATGCGTTGTGGCTCACTCTGTTGAGCGCATTTCAATGGATTTTCCAACTATCCACTCGCATCGCTATACGGCAGAGCGATTTAAATTTCACTTTGAGAAAATATGCTATTTACAGGAATGCTAACCGAAATTTAAATTCTCAAATATTTTATTCACTGAATTCATGACTTTTAAATTATATTTCTTATGAGTGCTACTACTCTTTTGCAAATACTGAGAATGAACAGTTTGTTCTGCACTCTTTGCCGCACTACGAACATTTTTGAAAACCAATTCAAATACACCCGAGTTGGCGACAGACATATCAATCAGTCTCCTACGGATTGTGGCCACATTTAAGTGGTTTCCTCGGAGCGGAAGGAAGGAATAGATGGAACTCATGTCCAGGGAGGAGGAGTGTTGATGGAATTTTGAGAGGGTTTTTCCGCACACCTGAATGATACACATTTAAATATAATAAGACTCATCGCATCTCAGATAAAGTGATTTTGCCATGTTACTTACGCCTTCAAACATTTCGGGGAAGCGATCAATTCCTTCACACGTCCCTCGGGAGCACGGGCGTGTCCGCCGTGGGTGCATTGACGACCACGCGAGATTTCCAAGGGGCACAAATGAAACAATAAAAAACCCAAGGAATCTAGTAAAAAATAAAACTGTAACAATTACTTGCATACTTCCGGCGATATAAAAAATTTAATCTTTCTTGATTTTTACGGCAACTGTAACCGTAGACAAATAACGGGAAATGTTAATATCAATTTCTAATGTGTGTTAGGACGCTTGATTCATAATTATTAACGTTGGAAACTAAAGTTATAGAGGAAAGAACTACACCTTTATTAATATATAATCGGGAAAAGAATATCTATATTTTTGCGCACATCCTTCAACTCACAAGCAATCGTAGCAGCCACGCAAAAAATCCAAAAGCTCAGCAGGATATATATATATGCCTTGAGGAAACGAAGAGATTCGACAGGACCTCCATTTGGAGCGAGGGTCATGCAATTGGCGGTGAGGCGTGGACGATGAGAGCAGCGCAGAAATCAAGTTTGAAAGCAGCATTTGAAATGAGGTGCCACGAACGAATATCATTACGAATATCATTACGAACATTACGAATATCGAGTGACAGATTGTCAGAACCTAGATGGACTTAAAATTATTTCCATAAATTAATACATATTTAATGGTACGATGCAGTCAATTGCCCTTCGAAAACCAGAGTACGTGTGTAAATATACCTCAGTGATTTTACTTCAAAATCTTTTCAGGGAACAAAATAGTCGTATGAAAGTTTGACAATAGTATAGGGCAAATGGTACTTATTCGAGATTCACAGATCTATTTGAGAGCAATATGATTGCTGAGGGAACCAATAGCACCCGGACACCGTTATTGGCCATCAAAGTTTTAAAATACTGTGACTACTAGCTCTCAAAGCATCGCTAAATTTTATGCGAGTATTCTCGGTTACAAAATTCAACATTTTACAAAAAATTGCCATCCATATTAAAACCTTACTTATTAATGGATCTCAAAGTAAACTGTTTTAATAAAGTCTGAATACGTAACATATATATTTTTTTTTTAATTTCCAGAAGCAATTTTAACGAAAATCTGATGAAGTCGGTGCATGAGAGTACGCTGAATAAGAGCTATTTTTAGAAGGGATAGGAATAGCCTGCGCCAATCCGGGAGATCTTTTTTATTTACCAACGTTTGCTGTTTACTGCGAAAGAAACAGAGATTAACCTGGACCTATTTGCGTCGATGCGACTCGCCTCCCACACCGCGGAGGTAACACGAACTATAAAAATAAAATACTGTGCGTGACCACACTCGCTGACGAAGGCTTTTCAGGTAACACTTCACAGAGGGCAGCAGCAGCGGCGTCAAAAAAGCGTGATGTCGTGGGCGATATCGGCACGCGGCGGTCGAACAATCGAAAATAGTTGTCCATTGTCATTTTCATTCCGGCCTTGTTGCCTCAGCACGGCATCCATGGCAACCACTCGAGAATCAAGTTTAGCATTGTAAAATAAAGCGAGTTCGAATAAATCGCTCGCTCTCGGACAGATTCTCACAAATGGCTACGATAGATATGAAATGTTGTTGAACACGGTTCCCTGGGATGTCTCGTCCCCCTGATTATCTACTGTAACCATACAAGCGAAATGAGCGGATATAACGAAATAGCAAGATAGCACTGGCACAAAATGCAGATTGATTGAGTGCAATCGCTAATTTTGTACCACCTATCCCTCTATATTACCACTATTTTTATTCCATTTTATCAATCGGCAGCTTAATACTTTTTACTAGTTAATGATACTGTATTACCAGCACACAGAGGTCCCGAATACGTTTCTGGCTGCACTTAATTCATTTTTTAAATTGTTTCCAATCACCATTAAAAAACTTGTGAAAAAATTCTATTTCACAACGCGACACAGTACCTATCGTGTTGAAGCAATGATTTCGGAATTAATTTTTACGCCTAAAAATCGTATTCTATTTCGTTTGCCTTAAGTTTCCAAAGTAAACACGTCGTTCCTGAATTTGACTTACCATAGTTGCATGAAACTATCACTCAAAACAATTTTTTAGACGTGAATCTGACTTGAAAATGACATTGCTGGTGTACGTCATAACTACAACCGTGTTAATAGAGGTTGCTTTTTAATTCGGACGTGGAAACTAAAAATCAGTGTTAGCGCCGACCTGTGTTCAAATTTTTCTGTCCATTTTTTTCCTACTTCTGACAGGAAAAAGTATAAAGAGTAAAAGTATTGTAAAACATGTAGTAGCTCATATTTTGAGTACACTGCAGGTTTTTTTAAAAGGTTCGGCCAATGCACAGTGGCGCCAAGTCAAACCACACGGTATTACGCCATGCACCACGGGGCTAAAGCATAACGTCCTATTCGACGGACGGATTGTTGTCAATGAAGTATCCTCCATAATGTAGTATTTGTCCCGGCCGAATCCCGTTTGAAATTTCCCTGTGTATTTCGGGAAAATTACCTACTTCGCACGGGAGACCCACTTTCCTTCTTCTGTTTGTAGGGCAGACGCTGCAATTATCATAGTATGAGCGAAATCAACTTTTGACGATAAAGTCCCCATGGCAGACTCCAATTTTTAATGTAAAAAATTGTTTATCGTAACTTTAAGCACGTATGAACCACAATTCTCCCAAAGAGGAGAAATATTACCGCACGAATGAATCACAGTTAGTCACTGCCATTTTTCACGTTAATTATTTGCAAGTCTCATCCTCATAAAAAAATGTCTGATAAGATGAATTCCTTTTCAGCCAGTGTAATTGACATTATTATTGAGTTTCATTATATTATTAACCGTACAGGTTGGCGTTACCCCTCAGGGTGAGACAATATCTAAGGTGTTGTAAAGAAAAGTTTATCTAATGCTTGCAATGTCGAGGAATGATCGAAAATTACTTATCAGAATTCGCTGAAGAAGGTTTAAATACTGCGCTGATGTTTACGGTGGCTTGTTTTTCAATGAAATCCATTAAAAGTTACAACTCTCAAAGACCACATTCGCGTGGACCACTCAAAATTAGCCATTATCAACTATTCTTACTCAGATGGAAAAGAAAGAATGCTAAAGAAAGGCAAAATCACCTTGGACCCATTGAGAGCAGCAAACAGTAGCCGCAGGTTATGCTCTCGTGTGGGAGCACAACAATTCACCAGTTACACATCCTGGAAATGTTCTTCGAAGCCATGCAACACTGGAAATTTATTCTTTACCGTAGACCCAAAAATGTTTTCTTTAGTTGAAAATAACGTCTGCTTGATAAATGAAAAAAACTTTGTGTATGCCCAGTGTCCACAGCTTTTATTGGCGTACGACGCGTTTCAGCGAATCGCCATCATCAGGTACAGATACGAGGTACTGAAAAGTCACGAGGTCTAATATATTTACATGCAGAAAAGTAGGTAGTGGAGGGGGGCTATGGTTATGAATGTAGTCTGAGGTTTCAGGCGAGATGGAGTGGAAACGTGACATAGTGAAAAATGAAAAAGCAGGAGCAATTTCCACAATTTCACATTTATTAATACCACCGGTTTCGCTTTTCAGCATCATCAGGTGGTTATGAGTTGGTGGAAGTGGGAGAGGGGGGTTTTTGGGGGGTAAAGAGGGATGGGGGGGGGGAAGGGAGTGGGGAGGCGGTTGGGATAAGTAAGGAATTGGAGTTCGGTCGAAGATTTTAGGGGGGACGGCGGGGAACGACTCAGGAACTCAATGTCTTCGCGTTTTCTCCTCCTGCTGATCTCCCACTGCTTAAGGGCGTGGGCGAGCCGACGTACTTTTTCTTCGAAGGCCAATATTTTTGGGTTGAAATTGCACGAATGACCCTCGTTGATGAGATTAGTGGCTAAGTGGGACTTTTGTTTTCAAAACACCATTTATGTTCCGCTGCCTGTAATTTGAAATTCCTGCCTGTTTGACCGACATATGTTGATCTGCAGATCTACAGCTGATTTCACAAATGCCTGATCTCAAAGGAGGGTCCAATTTATCTAACGATTTGTCATGTTTGATTTGTCATGCAACGTTTTAGCGTCACTGGGGAATAGAAACAGAATTTGAATCTGTCTTTCTGGAGGCACTTAGAAACTTAGTAAGACTCTTTGCCTACATATGGTAGTTTTACCCGCTTCTTGATATTTGAGGTCGGCTTAAGGTCTGTGGCTTCTTTGATGGCCTCCTTCCTACTTGAATGCTGTAGTATACTCTCAATGAGACACCCAACGTAACCTTTTACCGAGGCAATCCAATTGATGTGGTTCAGTTCTTTAACAAAAGACTCCCGCGAAAGAGGAATGTTCACAATTCTATAAATAATTGAGTGAAATGCTGGCATTTTATGACTGAAAGCATGGCACGAACCAGACGGAATAACAGTATCTGTAGATGTCGGTTTTCTAAAGATATCAAATATGTGTTCGTTTCCGGATAAAGATATTTAGTTGTAAATCTAAAAAACTTAACCTTCCGTCCGTAGCTTTCTCCGTAGTAAAATTAATATTTTTATTATTTGAGTTTAAAAGGTTTAAAAAATTATTGGCTTACCGATAGCTTTTGGTCCAGCAGCATAAAATATCGTCAACATATCGAAACCAGTAAAATACGTTTTTACAAGTGATTCCTTGGAGTTAAAAAGTTTCCTTTCGAAATTGTCCATAAATTGTCCACGTCTGCTTCTCGGAGACCTGTATTATCCCTTGAGGATGAAGGAAAGGTCAGAAAAATGTAAGGCATGTAAGGCTCTTGCAGTGACCACAGGCTTAGGTCGTCTTTAACGCATTCCCACTAAGTTTTCATGGACGGAAATTGATCTTAAAATGAGATTTTGAACTTCCATTAAAATCGGTCACCAATCAAATTACTTCTAAGTTTCGGTCACCTGCTTTGATGCAAAAGTACTTTGGTATCCAGTGGAGCGTTTGATTTCCAAAATATGCCGAAAGAACTTTCAGTGAGCACTACTGAAACTTTCAAAGATCTCACAAGAGGGACGCGTAATGAAATTTCAAACGGTGCTCTCAGATAGTGCAAAGAATATTCATGATAGGCGTTATTCATAAATTGTTCAAATTAAGTTCAAAATTGATGATTTTTGCTTGAGCTTCTATTTTATAAATAACTCATGAACCACGACGGAAATATTTAAAAGATTTAATCTGGAATCGTTTGCATTGGGAAAAATGTCAATTTTTTGTTCTTAAATTTGGTATCCCTTTAAAATGCGTTTCGCATTAAAAAATTCACGCTCACAATTTTTCACTTTTTTCCCTTAGAACACATCTTGAAACGTTTGCTAAGTTGAGGTAATAAAGGCAGCTTCAATGAAGAGCTATCCAAAATTAGGCAACACATTTTCGGATGCGAAAGATTCTTCGCTGGGAATAATCACTATCGCACTCACTTTGAGGAAAATTTATATAAACTCTTCACATATTTATAAAAATGTCTTCAAGCTACACATGTGTGTAAGGATTGCATTTTCTGTCAAGAATTTCAGGAGGTTTTTTTTTTGCTCCTTCAAATATACTTCTTCTCCGTTCAATAAATATATCGATAGCTCACAAGATGAACATAAACGCTGAAGTTAAATGCCAAATTCTAACTACTCAACGCGGATAAATTACTGTATATAGTGACAAATCTTTAGCTGCATTTTTAATGACAGCTCGGTCAAAAAGACTCGGCTAATGCACTGGGGTTGTTTGCTAATAGTAAGACCCAAATTTCCAGTTCATTAAACGAATTCAATAAATAGAAGGGAAAGTTAAGTTTGCTGAACTAGACGTGTCATCCACCAAGCCATTCATTTAAAATAAAGTATTCAAAAGTTTGCGCCCACTTCTCGGGCGTTGGTGACGTAATTGGAGTTCAGAGTTTATTGAATAATTCAGGGAGAACGTCTTTCAGAGGGAGGGTAACGCACATCGCAGTGTAAACAGCACTGTGGCCGATCGCGAGGCGTCAGAGTAGCGGAGAAGTAGTGACATGTGATGCGGCATGGGTTCGTGATATCATCAACTAGTATGCGAGTGGATGATAGTTAACGGAAGTCGATTTATTGCCGCAAATAGCTCATGCAGAATACGATGGATCGAAAGAAAGTACAAGTCTCTTTCATTTCTACACTATCATAATTAATACTTTAAAAAAAAGTGAACTAGCCCATTTTTAATTCTTGACTTTTAAAGACTCGTGCGGAAACCAAGAAAGCTTTGATTCATTGGAGCTTAATTCCAAATTTAAATTAGACTTCGTCGGACTGAACTAAATTAAAAGAGAAACCTGCTTGTTTAAGTGATTCAAACAGCCTATTAAACCTTAGCGATCACTTCTAGGAAGACGCCGTCCTCGCCTTCCAGCTTTTAATGCGCAGATCACCCTCGCTTGCTGCCGAGAATTTCAGATGCCTTCTCCACGTGATTCCTATTCCCTCTCAGCTCATTGGATTCATTGAGAACTCGCACGATAAAAATAAATACTCATGCCAGATTGATACTACTCAGAACGGAAACAAAAACATTTTGCATTAGATCAAATATTTTAGCACCCATTTACCAACTGCTTAGTCAATAATTCCCGGCTAAAGATTTCTCGGAAGCCAAAACTTTTTCCAAAAATTTTTAAACATAACCGTTGCACACACTAATTTTTCTCCATTTGTTCCAAAGCGACACGGAGTGCATAAGAGAAACCCACCTTGTTCTGAGGTCTGATGGAAACGGTGGATCAAGAGAGATATTTTGCCGAGCGGACAGGTTAAGAAACTCGTTTTGTCCATCCAATAAATTAGGTGCTTTATAAAATGCTATTGTATGGAACTCATGGATCATATCTCCAAATCTCACATTCTCTTTCCGCAAAAAGCAGCTGTTTCAACATTAAAACCTAAACAGACGGCCTGTGTGGAATTTTGTAGTCGCAGTTGGAAAGCCTTAAAAATTATATCGAATCCTCTCGGGCTATGCATCAATATTTTAGGCTGAGAGCGAATATTGGCAATGAAAGGCATTTTTCAATACATTCCATATCCGATGCTTTCTCCGCCCTTCCTTTCCACCGCAGCGCACAAACTGCTTTGGATGATCGCCTCCTTCAAATGCCTGCCTACATTCCATATTACTAAGTTTTCTACCTACAATACCCGTTTGGACAGTAGTTAGCACCAAAATTCGTTTAAAATATATCTGTGCCGCAGCAGAGTCACACCTAAATCTGCTTCCGTGAGCGAGCAACGGAGTTTTCCAATGGGAACGTCCGCGTCGTTACGGTTATCTACATCTACATAATACCCCGCGAGCCTAAAAGGCGTGTGGCAGGGGGTGTTGGGACACCAGCCGTTTACAACTATAAAAAAAAGAAGTGCTCTAACGAGGTTGGGACTAGCGTATATTAAAGTCCTTTATAGTTCGGGGGAAAAACGAATTCCCATATCTATCCGTTCGGCAAAACATCTCTCTTAATTTATCGCTTCTATCGGACCTGGAGATATCGTGTGGCTCTAATAATATGTTCTCTGTGTCTCTCTTAAAGATATCCATTGTCAATTGCTCAAGCAATCTAAGCCTAGCGCGCAGCCTCCGAGTCTCCAACGGCTCCCAGCCTAATTCGCTTAACATCTGGGTAACACTGTCTGTACGCCCGTAGCAGTTTTTGACGAAACGCGCAGCCTTCCTTTGTATTTTATTAAGTTCGCGGATTAAGTCTTTCTGCACCGGATCCCATACGCTCGCTGCATATTCAAGGTGCGGTCGGACGAGAGCGAAATAGCACCTTTCTTTTACTTTCTCATCCGAAAATCTTCCCACAATACGCTTGACGAATCCTAATTTCTTCAGGGCTATGCCGCAAATTTTCTTTATATGTGTTCCCCACGTGAGGTTCGAGGTTATCGTAACTCCCAGGTACTTCACTTCGTCTGTTGCCTTTATGTTAATACCATCCACTGCATAAACATGGTTAGAGTTGGGCGAATTCCGCAAGAAATGTACCGCCATGCATTTGCTTGGATTAAGTTCGAGCCCCCACTCTTGGCTCCACAAATGTACGTTGTTTAAGTCAGAAGATAGAAGTTCATAGTCAGAGTGATCACTAATTTCGCGGTAGATGACAGCGTCGTCAGCAAATAAACGTACTTTACTACTAATGCGGGAGCACAGATCATTAATGCATATAATGAACAACAGGGGGCCGATTACGCTTCCTTGTGGAACACCTGATGTAACTTTCACAACATCAGAGCTAATTCCGTCAAGAACTACTTTTTGTTTACGATCTCTGAGAAAGTCGCGTATCCAGTTTACAACTGTTTCGTTTAATCCGCATGACTGTAATTTGTATAAAAGTTTGTTGTGAGGTACAGTGTCGAAAGCTTTCTTAAAATCTAGAAATAGTGCGTCAACTTGTCATTTCGATTCACCAGATTTTATAACGTCGTGAAGAAAGAGCGTAAGCTGTGTTTCGCATGATCTACCTTTTCGGAATCCGTGCTGACAGTCATGGAGGAAGTTACGTCTGTCCAAGAAAGCCATGATATTGCTAACGATGATATGATCAAGTATCTTGCCTATAATCAATGTTAATGAAATCGGACGGTAGTTGCCTGGGTCATGTCTGTTTCCCTTTTTGAATATGGGTGTAACGCTTGCAGTTTTCCAGTCTAGCGGTAACTTCCCTTCGGAGAGTGACTTCTTGAATATAATCTCTAAGTAAGGTGCGATCTGTGGAGCTAACTCCATGAGGACACGCGCGGGTATTCCCTCCGGACCCGGAGATTTACTATTCTTAATCGATTGAAGTTGTTTAGTTATCCCATCACTTAGTATAGATATTTCTTTCATCGATTCCTCAGTATATGGAATGTCTAAATTGAATTGAGTATCGTCAGTAGTGTATACACTTTCGAAGTGGGAATTTAAAGTGTTAGCTTTGTCAATATTTTCGGTGACAAGTTTACCATCTTTATCAAATAACGAATCTACGGTTGAATGTTTTCCCTGAAGCTCTCTCGCGTATATGGTGGTGGTATATACTTATATATGGTGCACTACGCGTCAGTAACGCATCCTAACACATGGAGCTAACGCACCACATATGCTTGTAAAAGATTCTTTTTAGACTCACAGTTTATTATTTCACGGCCTAGCCTATAATGAGCGAAATTCCAGCACTGTGAAGACACGTAACATAAATTCATGACGTCCACTGCCCAATGAAAATAGAATTTTAAAAAAACAAAAAAAAACATTAATTAGATTTGAGAATTTGGACTCTCATTACTGTTCAGTAAATACTTGGAGAGATAAGTAAACATATAAACTGGTTGCTATGTTTCCTTCTACGTTAAAAACGTATCGAAAACCCATAGTGATGAGTCAAACATATTGTTTCACCGTGTACGAGTTTTGGTAAGTCGATTAAGAACCATAACTAAGAACCTAACGCTAAGTATTTACGCAGCTTGCTATTTATCATTTTCGTCTTCGCAGCGAGACCTAGGAAAAATATACTACGACATATGAGGAGGGATTACGTATGTCAAAGTAAAAAATATGTCACACTTTTAACAGTTCAGTAAAGCAGTTCAGTTTTCAACGATAGCCATTGTGGCGCTACCCCACTGTTGAGTAACTTTTTTGACCCATGGTAGTAAATAGTTTTCCGTCGTAATGAGTGGCACCACTTTTTCTCTTGGGCAAAATTTTACTTTTTCTATTCTTGCACGTTATCAACGGCTCTTGTTCTTGAAGTTCGAAATTATGTTTAGTGCCTATCTTCTAAAATACCGTTTCCCTCATAGAAGATTCTTATACACTTTCAGAAAGAGGAAAACGATAAAATTTCCATAATTATAATTTATTTAATGCAGGGTCATCAAACGCAATCTTTAAAAGATGTAATCTCAATAATATTCTTCCCTGATTGAATTGTAAACAAATACACTCGTTGTCATGCCACTTGGCTTCATTTGCGTGGCCTCAATATGTCATGCAACGGCAGAGAATTTTGAATTTCGCCCAATAGCATAATAGGCCTCCCTCCATTTGTTGAAATATTTTTTGGGACATAGTAGCTATCGAGTGAGAATTTCCGCAGTCAATATAATCCCAATTAATGTCAATTTAGACATGTCAATTAAGCGCTCAATTTTAATGGACCTGAGTGAAATATATTTGCAAGAAAATGCTATTTTAAGTGCTTGTTATATGTCAGCCCATCAGTGGGTATTCATTGTTACGTGAGGCACTTGTAGGCTCTTTCATGGTAATTGTGGATATTCATAGGAAAAAAACTACGCTCATAAAAGCAATTTATCCCTAATTCCACGTGAATAAACGCAACCAATTAATTGAGGGGAAAAACATATTCAAGAGGATATTTGAAAGCATAACCTAATTATCTCTCCAAAACCTACCAATCAAAATGAAGTACGCTGCATACTCCAATTATGCACATCCACTCTCCCACGGTGAAAACAGGGCCCTTTTAGATAGCAAATAATAATATTAAGCCGTAAACAATTGAAATTTTATTAATAAACCCGACAGACCGCGACTGAAGTGTGTAGGAATATTTATGAGTTAACTTTAATCAATGGATCTGACAACACAATCTTTTTTACATATATCTCAGGGTTTAGATAGATCTCAGGGTCACATTCGTAAAAATCCTTGGAAAAAGTACGTATGTCAACGTAAAAAATATGTCACACTTTCAACAGTTCAGCAAAACAGTTCAGTTCAGTATCAATAGCGGTAAAATAAAATATAATTCTTGACTCAAACACAATAATATGAGAACGACTTTAAATCGCATCGCAAAGACCTATGTAAAGACCCAAATACTACTCCACATCATACTTAAAAAGTATGTGAAACTGGGAAATGTCAAATATAGTACACATAAAAAATAAGAAATACACGTAATCAATAAGCCATTAAATCATATGATATTCCCGCTGCAGCTTGCAGGGAGGATATTGCGGTTGAAGAATTAATTTACCAATGCGAGGGGCTCATAATGGCTACATAAAATTCAGGGTTCTAAAATAGCATTCATTTTTACATAACTTCTATCGAATAAAGAGCGTTCATTCCTACGATTTACCACGCCATAAGAATTCTTGTCCGTAAGTGGCGAGAGCCTTCTAAGAAGCAGCAATTTCCTCTTGAATATAGCACTAAATTCCCCCTAACAACAGAGCAAGCTACTAAAAAAAGTAATAAATTCGACTTTTCCGGAAGAGACGTTTTCAAAAATTATTAAAATCATGGATTCAGCAAGGAGGTACGTCTGAAGACTTTTTCAAACGGGGCGACACCAAACTAAGCGCCGAATTACCTTCCGATTGTCGTACGGATGCAAACTTCTTGAAAACTAGAAATTGGATGACCATGAAAGAGAGGAGACACATTTTTCATGTTGATCGCACGGGTTTCTAGGACAATTTTTGTCCAAATTAATGGCGCAAACTGCATAAAAACCGTGAACTTTACAATTCTCATCCCATGAAGATCAGGCATTTTCACAAAGTTGCACCGGATACTCTTTGCATAAGTACTAGAAATATTTCCAAGCACCTGTTATCACTGCAAAAAAAAGGTATGCACTTATTAATAAACCACCAGTGAAATGGTACACAGATAATAGTTGCGAGTATGATAAACTGACAGAAAAACGGGCTATAACTTGGAATTGTGAGTACAGCTCCAAGCAGAGAAAGTAATCGCCATCCGGTACCCGATAATGAAATTTACTATACTCAGTTGTAATCGACCAGAAAAAGTGGTACCTCATTTCAGTACATTTGTAGCACATAAATTTCCATTTGGTAATCAAACGTCTATATTTCACTGAAACTCTCTCCGTGGGCTGTATAAACGATGGTTGTTCAAAAAATGCGCGGTTCCGCGATGCGCCAATCCTTAGCAAACATTCGATACTACGGTATTTGTATTTTGGCCATCATACTTGTGGCCATACAATAGAGTGTTTGCATGGGTGAGGAATAAGCATGAAACCCTTTCCATTTAGTGCATACATGTTTGAAGTTCACATGTGTTTAATGAAAATTCCATGTGTTTTGTTATTAATTTATTATTTAAGTTTTAATAACCTTTGTTTTAGCATCGAAATTCAGGAGGGTAAAACGACCTGTAATTGGCTATTCGTTACGTGACGTCATCTCCCATAGTATAGTTGCAAGCGGACGGGAGCATTGATGAATAACTTTTATTTCACGTATTTTACGTGATATTTCTTCATTCTTCTGCAAGTAAATTTGCAAAATGGAACCTGGTTTCGTTAAGGCTTGTTCAAATAACCTCCCAGACGTAGACCCCTTCGTGATCGATGTATACCTAGGGCCTATCTTCGTTTTTGTAAGGTCTGTAACTTCGCCTTCTCCCGAGTTGGGAGAAAATAGACTCGTGAAGCGTTTCATCCAACACTTAAGTCTCTAACTCGATTGCATATAGACGATGAAGTAAAGAGTGAAGTGAGTTGTGAATGTAACATCTTCGAGAAAATTATTTCTTCCATGCTGGTTCAACCAACCGTATACATTTCGACCAAAGGTATCTGACTATTGCGAAGGGGATATGTTTCATATTTGAACTAGTTGTGCTTTAGGGATACATCGAACGCGTATTAATTTTCATTCGTTTGTTCGCTTCTTACGTATTGAACCTATTGCCAATTCATTGTGAGATTTCGCCAGTGTTTACATTTCACGCATTTTGTTGCGCTGTTGTTCGTTTTTGTTTTGGTCATATTTTGGTTACCGTAGGAGTGATAGTGAAATTCGAAGTTTTTTGATGTTACAATAACTGGTTTAGCAATTTTTTTCATCCTATTCATTTAATTGTCTTCGCAATGTTAACGTGAAATAACGTAAACTGATTCTAAGTCCTTAGTGATGGGTGGGAAGTGAGATGTGAAGAATCCTTACGAATTTCAAGGAGTGCAAATTCTTTTAGTGTTCAGAGTGATTGGAAAACCGATAATCATGCTTTATTAGTGTTACATAATAGTGTTTTATATTTATTGTGAGCCAAGTTCTTCATTGAAATAGTTGATTCGGCATATACTGATTATAAGTAGGTATCAAAAAGACAGCTCGTGAAATGTGTGCGTGGTAGTGCTATTTGTGATATGATGGGTACAATAAACATGTACAAGTAAGGGTAATTTTGCATTGTTTTTTATACATTAACACCTCTATTAAATTATTTTTCCCTATGTTTCCGCACTATTATGATGTCAATTTTTGAAATTTTAAATGTATCGAGGCAGATCGTTGTGTTTCCTCAACTATAACATTTTAGGAGTTGCAAACATATGTTACGAAGTGCTTGCATGTAGGTATTTGCAATGCATCAAATTTGTACCATTCATACATTTACCGTAACGTTATTTTCTTTACGATTCTTTACTGCATTGTACAATTTTTAAATTTTCCTTTTCTACTCCAACATTGTGTATATCTGCTTTTCGAGTATAAACGCTTACAATACTGACGTTGCTAATTATGTTTTTCCATAGTCATCAAGCATACATAATGAAAGTAAGCATCCGAAGTGAAAAAATATGCAATGTATATCATCAATGAATACACGGCCGTTTGTATACAGGAATAACTGCATCTCAAACACACATATGCTTCAGTATTACGCATTAGTCTCTCCTTTCTGAATGTAATGGCATCGACTTAAGGTCCCTCCGGGCATAATTTCCGTCGTAGTTCAGGCTTATCGGGAACATCCACAAAAATCTTGTTCGGTGTAGAAACACGGGTGCTCCCACATATCGGAACAAAACCATATTCATTCCGGAATTTTGTCCTACAAGCCATTAACCTATCTTCGCTCATGGCTACGAACTTAACGAATTATTGTACGAAATATACCACTAATTTACAGTAGGACAGGTGGTTCCGTCAGATTCACCTCAGTGTTCGTAAACAACAATATCCATCAATCGCAGGTGATCGGAGGAACTGCAGTCAGTTGAGTATGGGGATTGACGTCACAAGCCGTCTGACATGGCGGCGGAGTGTTTTAAGCGCAACATTGATTTTGGAATGTTTATTTGTTAATAACAAATTTACCCATGGTCGTACGACTGTAGGAATTGGAATTTTGCTTAATTAAACCAAACTGATATTTTTAACAGGCCTCACTAAAAAGGTGCAAATACTCTATTGGCCTTCATTATTGTGGCATACAAAATAGAGAAAACACGATTTGTTTTTGAAGCACAACTGGCGCCACTCAATTTTTCGGAATTATTTCTTGATTGAATGTATAGTTTACCCCGCAATACGTAATAGAACGAGGTGTTGCATACCCAACAGGATACTGTGCGGGCCAACACTTCCTGACTTGGTCAGTGTTACTCATTTGAACTGCTGATGTTAGCAGTCAATTAATTTGTCCTATATTTGCGCTGTTACTTTATTTTTCAATTAATTTGCTTTATATTTGAACTGTTAATGTAAACAGCCAGTTACTCTGATTTAATCTGGTTTCCTTCATTTAGATTACTTTTGTATTTATTAGTGATGGGTCGATTCCAAAATTTTATCGATTCCGATCCCGATTCCGATTCTGACATTTCGATTCCGATTCTACCGATACCGATTCCATCGATTCTGATGCCATAGGCTCCAAGAAAAATATCACTTAATTCCAAGCAACAAGAAAACCACTTAAATAATATCACTCTATAAAAGAGTCAGTTGACAAAAGCATCTTCCATATCATCACTATGTAATTAAAATATAATAGCTAAATTTCAAAACAGAAAATACCTGAAAAGTGGTGTTACATGAAAGGTATTATTTTAGAATATTGGCACTCATAATATGTCGACCATATCTATGTATCCAAACTACAAGGGAGAGCCCTGAGTACAGAAATTTTCATAGCTGTAATAAAGATTACATATTACGTATATGAATCATAAAATATTTTCCCTTTCAAATTTTCAAGCAGAAAAACCAATTATTCTACATGCTCAGCCAGCAGGTTTTGACGTCTCCATGTTACAGTATTACTGCCTGCAGAAAATTGCCTTTTGCTACACACTCGTGTGATTGGGAAAGTACTTTCCTACCAAAATTGCAAGATTTCGGAGACTTTGGAATTTTTATTAAAAATTATATCAACGATTTTTTTGGATATTGAATCCTCATGGAATTCAAGTGGACGAAGCGAACGAACTATAGAACTAAACTTAAGTTTTGTAGAGCCAAAAAAATTCTATACTTCTCATAGCATTTAATCAACCTTAAAATTTCTTGCTATTTTTAAGTTCAAGAAAGAAACTAAACGCTACGAATGAATATCACATCGGACGGACGCAGTAATAAAAAGGATAAAAGAGCCTTGTGGTGTGAAAACTCCCCCTTCCGCGCGACTCACCTCGGCAAATGTGGAGAGGGAAAAAGGGTATCGGTTGTTGCCTTACACGGAAACAGTTCATTTTTCTCTCTCCTAAGCATGCTGACTTAATTTCTTCACTTTACTTCAATACCCGAGGCATATTCCTTATGCGTGGGATGGTTCCGAAAAATATCCAATCCTTAGTATTTTCACTCGAGTAATGCGCTAAATGTTCTAGTCGATCTATACATAATCCTTTTTAGTATCCTCAGTTTAGTGTTTTAAGTCAATGAAGACGATTATCCATGCTTTAAATGACGATTTTCAAGACAAATGTTTTAAAAAACTTGAAAAATCGGCCTCAGTTACCGAGCCTTAGAGTTCCGCGGCGTGTAGCTCAGCCTTGACGCGCGATTGAAAAATCGCTCTTATTTCCTTCGTCACACACTTTATTTTCCAAGATTTCTAATTAGTACTCTTTATAAATCTCTACTCTATATTGTGGTTCAAATTTTCCGAGTTATATTTTTCGTAAACGAAAGATAATATCTACTTTATGTCAAATTTCACGTGAAAAACGGGTCGGCCATTTGGCGTTGTAAAACCAGACAGATGAGAGCCAAAATCTTCAAAAGTCATTGAAAGTAAAGGCTAAGCACCAGATCAAAGGAATATTGCGTTTTTTATTCCATAAAACTCATACCAACGCAAAACCACTTGGATAAATTCAAAGAATTTTTGAGGAAAAACGATATCTCGCGTGGCATTAAAAAATTGGTCATGTTTGGGCCTCTGTATCTCACTAAAGGTTCGTATTCATGTAAAATTGCATACACATCTATATATGGTAATGATTTATGAGTATTTACGCTAAGTTTTAAGTCTCTATCCCCAAAAAGGTCATTTTGGACTTTATTCCAGCTTTTTCCGATTTCGGACCAGTGTGCGCCGGGTAGGAAGACGATCGGCCGCCGGGGCTGGCGTAAAGGTATTCGGCACCCACGTCGACAACTATATAGTGTATACAGCAAGCTGAAACTACCAGGCCAAGGCATTAGAATGACTTATTGGCTTTAAAAACTGCATTATTACATGAGTTTCATGATAGCGCTTCCTGTCGGCAGATTCCTGGACCTACTAGCCTCGAAAGCGAGTACCAACTACTCGATCGACTTGAATTTTCGAGTACTCGCACATCCATCGCCAGAAGATATGTGTTTTGTTATTACGATTACGTGGCGCGAAAATTCAAATGACTGTTGGAAACGCGGTCGTATATTTTGTTGTTTGAAGTACTACTGGAATCGGAATCGATTTTTCACCTTGGCAAGTACTCGTTTTCGATTCCGGTTCTTGGTCGAGAATTGAGGAATCGAAGAATCGAGGAATCGAACCGACCCATCACTAGTATTTATGCAATTTCCTGTGGATGAAATTGGTTTTGACTGTTGTCAAGGGAGTATCAAAGTAACATCGCGAGAAATAGAATTAGTTCTCTGGCGATATTGCAGATGCCAGTGTCCCTTATTGCCAGGGTCAGTCCCTTATGTAAAGATTCCTTATTCCGTCACACTGAAATCATTTAAAACCAGAATAATATTGCAGAAATAATACTGATGTTTTCTATCATTATCATTATCCAACAGCTGCTAGCGATTTGTATTGTGCGCCGCAGTGTAGTGTCTCAGCGGCGGAATTCTAAATCTACGATTTATTCATTCATTTTTTTATTTCTATTGTTCCTCCTATCTTTTGTGACTTTGGCGTCGGTCTCGTGGACCACATGCTAAGGCATATGCAGCCCCATAAATACCCACTAATACTTTTAAATAGTTTTCACTAGTCACCCTTCTCCTTGTGATTTACCCTAACAATTAGGAATTTTACGTTGGAGAACAAGATAAGGATGAATTATTTTCATGTGAAAAATTCCCCCGCAGCGGCAAAATTTGTCGAGGAGTTTGGTTTAGGAAACATCAGAAAGATTTAAAGGGTAAGAACAGTAATAATCACATGTTGATACCAAAGAATGTACTTTATCCAGGAACATCAAGAAGGCAAATACCGAAAAAATATAATAATCCATACGGATTGTATTTCCCGGATACGGAGTAATTTCGTCCGTACTAGTAAATTTGCAATTCGGATCTGTCGTAAAAACTAATTATTCGGTGCAATAAAGCACATTTTATAAACCAAATTAAACCAGAATACTTGACTTTTATATTAAAAGTTTTCCATCTTTTTATAATAGCAGTCCATTAATCTGGTTTAAATTGGTTTACAATATTTGCTTTATTTACGTTACCCAATTAATTAATTTATATGTTCATTTATTTATTTGTCGACAGAAATGAATTCGATTTTGATAGTGAGGGAAGTATTTAAGATGGGACTAAGAGACGAGTCATAAAACTAATTAACTGTAAATAAGGAGTCACAATAAGCGTTTGGCATAAATAACTAACTAATATCAGTAAAAATATCAGTATAAAATTGAGTAATCTCAAAGATTCAGACGAGAGGTTTACACAAGACGTTCAGAAAAATTTGATCTGTAACTATCAAGATACTCCACAGACGTGGACGTGAATAAGTATACAAGTAATGTAAAGATATGCAAGCTTAATTTCAAGAAACTAGCTGGCGTAAAAGGCGTTACTTTTACAGCATTCATTTAATCACTGCTATCCCTTAACGTTATTTCTTCTTCGCGTTCCCAATGAGTGCTAGAGACGCAATCACGATTTATCCAATCACCACCTTCCAGCATTTTAATTCCCTCATTTTTAATTCTTGAACTTAAGCTTCTAGTAACGCTAAATGGACTCTGCGTAATATAAACCCGATTTTGTGCCTGAGAGAAAGGAAACGCCACTTGGAAGACGATAATTACGCACGCTATATTTTTTTGAATCTACACTCAAAATTTCTCTAAACTCAATGAGGGTGAAAAAGTTTGCAGAGCGCCTGGTATTTCGTACCATCGGCTATTTCGTGTGCTTTGCGGTCAAAATGAAATAACATTGAAAACATATCGGTGTAAAACATTTCAGAAAAAAAAATACTTCGTTCACTTCGGCCACATAGCATGAATCATTTCGATTGGTTTCAAAGCGGTATTTCACCCCTGAGGAAACAGAGACAACCCATTTATCGATGCCAGAAACCCTTTTCGTCCGACAGCGCTCAATTTCTGGATAAGCTGGCGGGGAGTCAAAGAGAGAAAGGAAGTGTCTGTTATGCGAAGCGACGGGGGCAGTAAACCCCAGAGCCTTCATCCCTCCCCACGGAGATCATGGCTTCGATCACGCCTCGCGTGCTTCTGAGGATGTATGCGCCAACATGATTGATGGGAAAAGAGTGGAAACGATTCCCGATGTCTTCGAGGGGAGGAGAAGAAAGTCTCTCAGACAATTCAGATTTAGACGTGAGGACAGCTGACGCATAGAGAAAGAAAGTCGTTATATTCAGTAGCAAAAGCTTGATTTAAAATTCTCAGACTTCCTACTTCATATGCAAACTTAAATCTGGGTTAGCTCGCAAATTTTTCTTGTCATCAATTCAAAGATAGGTTTGACTAAGATCACCTCCCAATCTTCCTATCAGCTGTCGCTTGAAAACTTGCACAATATTACTGATTCAAACCCATCATCACCCGCCTCGATCATCTAATGCGAGGCCTTCCTTTGACATCATTCTCTGGCGCTTGCCATTCAGCGATAACGTTCACCATCGCGTCTCATGAATCACGCCAATTCAGCACTCCAGTTTTCTACCCAAAACATTCAAAAGATTTCTCTCCATCTCTTCTCAGAATTCCCACATTACTCACATAATCTCTCCATTTGATTTCCATCATTTATTTGTAAACTTATTATGTTAACTTCACACTTGTCTGTCTCTATGCAAGCACACAACATTGGCTGCAGTCCATAGATTCCTCTGAAGGAAAGAACTCGGAAATCGTAAACATCAAATCGATAATCAGAAAGAGAAACAAACATGATCCAGGAAATTTATATCGTTTTATTTGTATTAAGATAAAGAAATTATGACCAACATATTAAGATCGATTATGAGCAAGATGATTAAACATATTGTTGTTAGTAATATTACAGCTTCTGGGAGGTCTTATGTGGTAGGCAGCACGGCTTCTGGAAGGAGTTCTCTCTTCTCTTCTTCTCAGAGGCGATTTTCTGAGTAATTGTAAGCAAAAAGTAGTTCTTGACGGAATTAGCGGATATGTTGTTAAATTGACATCCTGGATCCCGTCAGGAAGTGTAATCTATCACATTTCGTTCGTTGCATAAAACTATATGTCTTAATGCACATAAATGACCTCTGCTGCAAAATTAACAGTAAAATATGTACTTACCATACGTAGTCCCGGGAGCGTAGATAAACTAAACATATATCTCGTGTTTTTATCCACTTGGGTATGCGGATGAGCTTATGTGAAATAAAATCCACGTCCACTCACTGTGGTTACTTACATCGCTTTGGTTGCGCATTTTTATGTGCCGTAATGCACTCATAAATCCCGATATCAACTCCAAAGCGTTTTATTATCGCTCTTTTATCGGTTAAAATTCCAAAGTTAAATACACCAAAGGATGAAGTTCGCCATGAAAAAATATTTGAATTAGCCGGGATACGAACCCGGATCTCCCGATTGCCAGTCAGGCGTGCCAGTTACCAGTTACACCAACAAGCCATTTTCTCAGAGTGAACTTCGGGAACTTTTTCCATGGCGAACTTCATCCTTTGGTGTATTTAACTTTGCACGCGTGCGCGTGACTGCATGCGAGGTCACTGCAGTGCTTTAAAATTCCAAACTTCAACCCAAGTACAATCAATAACGCAGTGAGAAGCCCGAGAAACATTTTTACATGTTTTGACGTTGCCACTTCCTTCGTTGTCTGTTGTTTTTGCCGCCTCGGACGAAGAAAAAAAGAAACGCCGACGGATTCAGGAAAAACAATCGCAATCGATATAATCTCACCTAAGCATTGCATGGGCTCCATTAAGAGCCCTTTAAGTGTGATAAATTATGCGGGATGCTTCTTTCTCTATTTCATTATTACTTGTACCCAAAGTCGATTAAACATGTTTTTTCCCCACAGCATTCCTTTAATCCATATGGGTCTAGAAAAACAGCCAAAGTCCACAAATCTGAGAATCCAATCGCAATAGAAGTAATCTCAGCAAATTGAATTCCATTCTATTCCCTTCGAGCCAGTGTCCTTCGGTAATATAAACAAATCACTTCCGCCATAGAAGGGCAGGATTCGCATTTACATTTAAGTGTGATACACTTTGCAGTTTCGTTATTTTGCTTTGGCGTTCTTAACCAGTTCCCCAAATCGCAGAGAATAATTTTCTAATAAATATTTCAATTGAAACCCTGATCCCCACGATTTAGTATACGAACTATACAGAAACACGTCAACCGTTGGATAAAATAAGAATTTGTTAGTGGTTTCCATAATTGATATTCATATCTGTAACTGCGATCACGTGTTGGTGTTCTTTAGCTTGGACTTTAAAAAACCTATCATTTTTTATTATTATTGATTTTACCGAAATATCATGTAAAAATCAATTTATTTTTCTGATTAATTACTTAGCTAGACAGAATCATAAGAAATTGTATTTCAGTGCACCATAATCACAAATTTTGCTGTTTGGACTGAACATCTGCAAATACGCTCATTAGAATTTTAACTACGTTGTTATGAATGCAAAGAAATGAAATTTAATTTGTCAAAAAACCAAATCAAACATTTCACAGATAAGACCTGAAATATAACTAACATATTTCTTAGATTTTTTCCACTTGGGACCGCTTGTAATATCGAGGTTAAAAATTGGGTTAAATATTCTTTTAAGTCGGCTGCACATCTACCATGGGCCATAAAGTGATTCCGACATTCATCGAGTCTAGCGCAACACCAGACGTCTACGAGATCATTGAAACAAATTGGAACAGAAGATTTTACCAGCAAACTCAATTTAATTTCTCCCAAACCAATCGTACCTCTAGTATGGATAAATCACATGTTACATTCTATGAATAGCAAATAAAAACATTCAAGTAAAATTCGGAATGAAATTTCGTAATTTAATTTACATTTGTACCAAAAGTCGGCGAGAAATATTTTCTATGCAAGCAGTAACACCTAGAATCTCTTGGATAAAACGGCAAAATTCCACGCGATCAGAGAAAGCAATCGCAATTGAAGTAATCTCAGAAAATTCAATTCAATTTCCCCCGAGCAAAGTGTCCTTCTATAATATGCATGTATAAATCACCTGTTAGAGTCGGACAGGATGCGTTGGGTCTATTCGGAGGGAGCACACAAATTGATTCCCGGGATCCGCTGTTTTTTTCTCTCTGCGATGGAATCAGTTTTAAGCGAACGGAATTAGTATTCCACGTGAAGCTGGCCCACAAACGCACATGACGGCGCCGAGGCCTCGAGCCCAGATCGCAATCTGCGATTCGACGGCGGACCGTACGTACTCCCTCTCCGGAATAATTTCGATTCGCGCCGTCAGCGGGAAGTCGAACAATTAGTGCACTGCATGGGAGGAAGGGGGAGACCTCGATTCTTTAACTCATGTTTTTTTGCAGCATTTTTTCGTAACCAAGCCCCGATTCGAAACAATTGGAATGCGGATTGGAGGCTGAATATCCTCATTTGCTCCCTTCATCGCCCCTGGCCCCCACTAAAAGGATGACAATGAAAGACATTTGAAGTCACCTTGCGCACAATCTAAAGGTTGACCTATCGAGTTTCGACACTTTGTTTCATTATCAAGGTCATTGTTGTGCCATTGTCAGGTCGAAAACGATGGGTCGCTGAGCATTGAAACCGAATGGAAATTAACTTCTGTCTTTCATTGTCATCGTCGTCATGGAGATAGCGCATTTCAACCGAGTTTCACCGGATGCTCTTAAGGCCGCTATACACGGCGAATGATTTGGCGAATGATCATGCTGAATGATCATGCGAATGAAATCATTCGCCGTGTATGACGGAAAAATTCGCGAATGATCCGTCATGCGCATGATCATTCAACGAAAATTAGAACATGTTCTATTTTTAATCGCATGATCCTGTGAATGATGGATGTGCGCTAGCGCGCGGCGACCATCTTGTCTGTTTTCGGAAACGGAACTATGGATGAAGAAACGGAACCAGTGAACCATGACTTGCCCATGGAGTTTCTCATATCAATATACTGAAATTCGACCGTCTTTTATTAAAAAAGCGGTGTTTTTCACTAGGAGTAACGGGACTTCTGTTGATAATTTTGATACGGTGGACGCTTTCGCAGCAACAGAGACGGAAAAATGGCTTGGAAAAAGGACGAAGTGGAATTCCTAATTCAGCTGGTGCGGGAGCGGCCAACGCTGTACAACGTCAAGGACGTTAATGATAAAAATAAGGTGCTGCGGACAAAGGAGATGGAGAAGGTGGCACAAGAAATAGGTGCGATAAGGTGAGTGTTTTTCATTTATTGAAATGCAACGGTGCTATTGTGTACATAAATTTATTATTTTTTGTAATATAGAAAGACATGCACATGAAATACATAAGTGATGAATCCCGTAATTCAAATTTATCCGAAAGTGCCAAGTTACAAGTATCAATAGAAAGAACCTTAGATAAAAACATTTAAATATAAAGTACTAGCAGTTTTGAAATCGGTAGATTTATGTGGCTGACCAACAGAGTTGTTATTGTAATAAGGATGTTGCCGCTACCTGTTAGGAATTTATGATTAGGTTAAATTAACAAATTCTTAATTGATGATATTAATGAATATCTGCAATATGTCACTATTACACAAGCGCCTCAAATCGGGAAATATTCATGGGCTTGTCAATAGCACCGTTGAAGATGAATTTTTAAATAAGTGCGTTAGTTACGCAATTATATCAGAAAAAGGTATGATCCAATTGACATTGTTTTCACTATGGACAGGCCCAACACAACAGCGGAGGAGTGCCGGAAGAAGTGGCATGCCCTCCGCACAAATTACATGGCGGAGAAGAGGAAGGTGGATGCCACAAAGAAAAGTGGTTCAGGCGCCGATACGGTACGTACATTCTCTTCAATAAGTTTATGTCGACCATTTCCTGTGGTATATATATTTCAAGCATTTAATTTCACATGCTTTTCTTGCAGGTGCGAACACCCTCGCTATATTATTTCAAGGCCATGCAGTTTTTGGAGGAGACGATTAGTGTTAGGCCCCATACCTCTCCCTTGGAGTTGACCGAGGTAAGCAGTGATATGGAAATGAACAAGAGTTGCTATCATTGCATTATTTGCTCTGCTTCATAATGTTACAACGATATTTCATAAAGAATAGCTAATGAAAACAATAAGCATTTTGGAGTGTTGAAAAGGAGTTATACCTCCGCTGCATAATTCCACTTACTCAAACCCGCTAGGGTAATAAGGAAAATGGATTTCCTGCAGTGCCTAAATAAATGCACAATTGCATGAATTTGTAGCTTCTTTGTTTCTGCCGACGTTTTCTCAGAAGATCCTTTTTCTACAGTTAATGCATTCATCCTTTCTAGGAAAGTGGTGTCCCTGCTGTGGAGCTGGAGTGGGAGCTCCTCCTCGATGACGATGGGTCTGTGCTGGAGGTACAAGATTCATCTGCCACTCCCTCACCTACCCCCTCCAATTGCAGCAGGTCGATGGCCGGCCCATCCACCTCTGCTGCTAGGGGCAAGAAGAGAAGGATGGATTCCCTTAACCCGGAGCAAGCTGCAGAGCTCCTGCAAGCGGCGGCGGCAGCATTGGGGACTCTGGCCAAAAGGTCGGATAAAGATTCCGAGGAAGACGCTTTCGGGAGGCTGGTGGCCCAGCGGCTTAAGGCCATAAATGATAGGAGGGAGAAGAGCAGGCTAATGTTTGAGATTGAAAAGGTTTTTTTTGATGGAATGATGAGGAGGGAGTAATCCCTATTATATACGTAATAAATTTATACAATGAAATAAGCCCTTATGATTTATTACCTTTAACGCTCTATCTACTATAGTTATTTGCATTCTATTCTAAATAGCCATGGGTGCTTACCTTATTATTTATTTAAGAGTATTAAAAGTCCTGTATTATCACTGAACTGGAAGCCATCATTCAAACAAGGGTGACTTTTGCTTTTGAGGAAAAAAGAATAATTGGAACATCTTCACTGAAGTGCTCTATGACTATGCTCTTCCCTAGTCCCTCACTGACATGAGTAAATAATTTTATGAAGATTGGGAAATTACCTGATGAGCAGCTAATCAAAAGACAAGGAATTACGATACTTGCAGTTATATTGAAATCAGCACTAGGTATCAACTTCACTAATATGCTAATAATAATTACAAAATCACAAATAATTTCACCCATCATTTCATTAATAAATAATCACAAAATTATTTATTAATGAAATGATGGGCGCACATTTAAAAAATTACAGTCACTCTGCCAAATAATTAAAATAACTGCAAAATTCGTTTCTAATTTGAAATGCCAAGTTCCCAGGCCTGTTTCCCCCTTGCTGAGGTAATCCAGGTAGGGCATTCAGGTAGTCCTCCACATAAGGCGTAGGTACGTTACTCCCACACAAAAAGTTGTGTAAAGTCACGGCAGCCAGTGTCACCACTTCCACTTTCTCTGGAGCTAGGTTCATGGTGGTCAGGAAGACACGAAACCTATTGCTAAGAATACCGAAGGCATTCTCCACCACCCGACGGGCCCTTGAAAGGTGGTAGTTGTAATGCTCGAGCATACTTCCGGAATTATTCGTCCAATCGTGGTCTCATGGATTCTTTTCGAATACATCGATGACCGGAACGACTCGCCAGTGGCAAGGAACCGTAGAGTTAACGCAAGCCTGAAATCAGTTATTTATTTGCAACATAAGCAGCACAATATTCATACTTTCACCATGACAATGGAGCAAACATAGTACCTCTTGTCCGCGGATATGGCTCCTCTCATGAGAGTGTCGACCTTCTCATAATCCCTACGGGTTGCATTTAACACAGTTTCAAATTGTTCCTCCGTCATTCTGAGGAAATTCCGGAAGGCCTCCAAAAGAAGTTCCTCCTGAACCATGTACAGCGTCCCTCGGCCACTATCTCTCCTTTCTATCCACGGCCTCGTCCACACGCTCCTTCTTCTTCTTCGGTTTCGCTGCATTAATAGCACGGCCGCGGCAGCAATAACGGCTACGGCCGAAGCAACGGCTATTCTTCTTTGCCTGTTGTTCATGTTTACACCACCACACAAGCCGCAAAGGTAAACACAAAGGTAAATAAAACAGCTCTATTGTTGCTAAGGCGTACCATTGCGCATCCTCAGTGCGCAGATCATTCGCGAATTTCATGCGCGTCGTCATGCTCCGTGTATAACCCCATAAATTTACATCACAGCGAATGATTTCATTCGCATGATCATTCTGCATGATCATTCGCAAGATCATTCGCCGTGTATAGCGGCCTTTACACACACTGCACAGGGAAATTTAAAAAAAAAACTTCGATCCAATGTTCCAAACTGAATAGTTTATAATATGGATCGTGGTTTCTATACTTACGTAATGATAGCATCATAATTGATAATAATATCAAAAATGTAAATATCATCATCAAGATCGAAAGAATTGTAACATTAACTTATTGAAAGATATTTTACTTCGTGCCTCTCATGAATTTGAGACGTTTTAAAACGTTTTTGACTCTTAATAGACACATCTCTTTGTATTGACGTAACAGTTGACCTTGCTTGAAAAATCGCTCTTTTGTGTGAGCGACATTGACCACCCGTGGATTGGTGGGAAATGTATTTGACACTTCCAATTAAAACTCCCTACATTGACGTCACAGTTGTCCTTGAGCTTAAGTTCGCCATCTTTTTCCATCCCTCCTCCTCCCCTGCATAGCCTCCTAAACAAGAATCCACGAATATCGCAATAAGGGATCATCCAGTCGCCTTACAGACGTGCGTGTTGTCACTCAACACGCTTTCAAATGGGCCCCCTGCAGTCCACTACCCCTGGCCTCGCTCACGGGTAGAAAGATACGAATTTCATATCGAAATAACCTGCAATGATTGAGGCTCAAAAAACGAAATCCGCATTCACTATGAAACAATCTATCAACTTTATAACCTTTCGTTAATACTCCTAGCGATTTAAAATGTTACGCTGCAAATGTTGAGAATAAATGGATCGCTCTAAACCCATCGCCGCGCTGCGGGCATTTTTTAAAATTGATTTAAGAATTCCAAAGTGGCGGCAGCATAAATCGATCAATAAATGGAGGATTGGGGTCACCTCCTTCATTGTGCAGTATTTTTGCGAGAACCACTCACTTATCTTGGAATAACAGTGTACGCACTGCGGGAGGGCACTTGCTTCATTTACATCTACGTAATACGCCGCCTCATAATATGGTGTGTGGCGGGGGGTGTTAGGACACCAGCCATTAACAAATAACGAATACCTAAGTGAGAGCATGTCCTTTCCAGGTATCCCTCACTCGTAGACACTCGCCAGAACCTCTGCAAGTGGACATTAATAAAATGGCAGATTTGGTGACTCAGAACGGGATGGGCATACACGTTAGTAAATGTAGGCTTATATATCCTTCAGCAACAAGATAAATCCACCACAAGGGACTATGAGTTCTTATGTAAACCTATCCCTAGATGTGACAACTGGAAATACTTAGTCGTCCACCTGTCTAAAGATTTGAATTATTGCACTGGGTGATGAGAAATCTAAAGGGAAGCAAGTTTCGCACGAAGGAAATGGCGTATAAAACATTGGTTAGGCCTATCCTAGAGTATGCCTCTACGGTGTGGGATCCTTATGAGGTGGGACATATAAAGGCATTGGAGAGAGTTCAAAGAAAAGCGGCTCGATACGTTTTGGATGGGCATCGGAGGACAGAGAGCGTATCGGAAATGATAAAAATACTGGGGTGGGAATCTTTGGAAAGTGAGAGAAAAAGAAACCAACCCTGCGGTATGTATAAAATATACAAAGGGGATAAAGCATGGAGGGAATTAAGCAATAAAGTGGGAAAACCTAATTTCATTGGTAGGAACGATCATCAGTTCAAAATTAAATGCCGGGCGAAGGGGACCAATGTTAAAAAAATTTCCTACCTCAATAAAACAATTGTAGATTGGAACAGATTGCCAGCAGATTTATTTGAGCCCTTTCCTGGTTATGCAAAAATATTTAAGAAAAAGCTGAAAAAGTGACTTATTTTTTTTTAGAAATTTTAATTGAAATTTAAAAATTTGTACGGTGTCTAGTTTATATGTGACTTTGTGGATACTTTGTGTTTTTCTATTTGGATGTACATGTTACCACCTGGCCAGTTGCCAAATTGTAACTGATTGCGATAATAATAATAATAATCCCCCTCAATTCGCCAATCGTTAGTACAGTCCGTCCTCCATAGCCCATCTCCTTATATGGGCATACAATTCAAATTTTTATTTTTTTGTTTCATTTCATCTATACTTCATTTACTTTAGTGGTTGTTCAAGTCTTAGTTTTTCTTTTCATTTTAGTTGGCCATTTTTTCCTTAATTTTGATTCTCTTAATCCTCGCCTTGTTCCGCAGTTGTTTGTGGTCATTCATAGTTGCCAAGCCTTGCAAGAAGTGACAAATCCCTGTACTGTCACAGTGTAAGCGTGGAATTAATCGGACGCGATGTCAATGGTGTCTTTTGTCTCAACATAGCCAACAACCAAATCCTTCATCACCTGTTTCTCAGGCCAGGCATTCCTACGACCTTCTTCCCATTGAAGCTTAAAGCCTCCGAGAGCGTCCTCTGGATAAGAGGCTAATGCATTTGTAAATTCCCACTCTTTTTAACTCTATCTCCAATCCTGCAGATCCCGGCCGCGTCTGAATCTGAGCAAAGCGCGCGTGTCTAGCACGGAGCGGCAGAAGCGCGCGCGACGGATCACGTCTCCGTCCGGGAGCGAATGGTAGCCGAGGGATTAGAGCAGGGCCACGCTCCGACGCCGAGTACGTGAGCCCGCGACCGCGAATTAACGCCAAAATAAACGATACATATACCGCTGTGAATCCCCAAAGTGCCACCTGCAGCGCCACTGTTCCACGATGGTCTTCGTTTACGAGCAGCGACCTCTGTCTAGTCGGAGCGACGGATAACTCAATCAAACACTTTGGATGCCGTTGCAGCGGTTTCCTTTCAGAAACAAACGGAGTCATGAATGTCCACTAAATTTCTATCATTAGCGACTGTGATTGAGTTTTGAAAAGTAAAGATTCCATGTACCGAGACTTCAATGACGTCACCAATTCACGACAAAAGGGCTGTAATTTTCCTATATTTTTCATTTTAAACTTATAACAAAATGGCTAAATTAGCACGATTGTTTCGCTGTAATTTATCTTCCTCATTCCTTCTTGATGACCTCGTCGGCAGCAGGGTCTTACTAGACCTATTTCGCCTGATAAATAATACATATGTGCGGAAATTCCACTGAGAAAATATCATTCGTCTTGACAAGGATGCGAACCCGGATCCCGCGATTCCCAATCGAGTGCTTTAGCCTGTTAACTGTAACCATTACCAAGGCATTTGCTAAAAAGTGCATTGAGTCAGTGGTAGTTAACTGATTAAAGCACTGGATCACTGGTTTAATGCACTTTTCGGTTTATGCTTTGATTACAGTCAACAAGCTAAAGCACTGGATCGGAAACCGGGGGATCCGGGTTCGCATCCCAGTCGAGACGAATGATTTTCTCTCCGTGTAATTCTCGAAAATTATTTATTGATTTAACTAAACAAATTATTAAGGATGCAAAATAGAGGTGAAATGCAGATTAGCTGATAAGAGAGCGGAGTTTCGTCAAATGAATCGTTTGGATTGGATGCACATCATCTGTTGTCGACCCCTCCTAAACCACTGAAACAGAAACAAGATCGCATCGACACAGAATTGGACAGTGATTACTTTCGAGGAAGCTCCTCTAATCACACCCACCGTTCATATCAACCATGGCAAACATTGAGAAGACTTCCCGAATACTGAGAGAGGACTCCAGCTGTTCCAGATAAAATCGTTCTCTTCAAAAAATGGCTGGCACAGGGTCTCCCATATGACATTGCATATCTGTTTTACTATGTTTTAAATATTAAAATATAAACTAAACTCCTTAGAATGCTATTTTAATACGTTTTACTGATAATTACCATTTAGTTTTTCTAATTTATTTACCTACGCATCCATTAATTCTACACTGATTTTTGATACTCGTACAATAATGTATAATCGATGATTTATCAAGAACTCATATATAGATACTTAAAATTGTATATTATGCATTTTCTTAGTTTTTTCTAAAATTTTAAAATACATCTAGGGGTCATCATCTTTCTTTACTTCAGGAATTACTGATGCAAAAATCCTTATATTAATTACTGTTCTTATTGGCTTAAACAGAGAGGTTATAATCAGATATGAAACCCCGTTAAGAAAAATGAGTAATCTGAGTCTCTAAACGAATCATAACAAAGCAGAGGAATGATAAAAAGAATAAACGTACTTGTATTCTGGAAAAAATCTAAGGTACCGCCCACTGCAATTACAATGAATCTAGCGAACCAAGTTCATGAGCCCTGTGCTGAAGGGAGAGAGAAGTGGAAAGAGGCCTCATTCGACAGAGGTTGAAACAAAGAAATCACATCATCTATACAATCCCCGAGCATGCATGGGGAATGGAATGAGATGTCGCGGCCTACTGCAAGGGAGGAGCTGAAAGAGAGCCAGACGCGTCGATAAATATGAGCTCACAATGGCGAGGCTTTGTGGGAAGTAAGGAAGCTGCCCAATAAATAGTTTTCCCCCGACTCAGCAGTAATCAGATAACGTACAGAGGCCATTCGTGAACTTGCATCTCGTCGTCAAGGATACTAGGTCGGTCGTGGATGTGGAAATATCCCGGTGCAGTCTCTTCAACTTCGTACAAGTAAAAAGGAACGCCAATTTGTAAGGTTTAGGACAGAGTACGGAAACACAATACAGAATAAGAAGCAATATTTCCACCTATCCACCGATGACCTTCCTCAAGGCAAACAAAACCCTTGGGAAGAGGAATGACATTTGTGATTTTTCTCAGTTTTAACCCCAGAGTACGAAAAAAATACGATAAAGAGGTCACTAAAATCATGTATGGCCGATTCTATGACTCGAAAATCTATGACTACGAAATTTTATATCGAAAAGAACATAGCATTGGATTTTTTCTTAATTCATGGCAATGAATTCTTAATGTTGGTACGCACTGCAGCCATCGACTTCTCGGTTCCCCAAGCTACTTCCACCATTCCTCGCACGCTCTCTCTCCAAGTGTCCTTCCCTGGTCTATCTGTCGCTCCACACTTTAACCCCTATTCTCCTATTCTTCGGCACGCCTCCCTCTATCCATCCATTTCCTCTTCAACACCCTCTGCCACCATCAGCTCTTCAACACTTCTTAGGTCTTTTTCTCGTCAGATATTTCCATCGTTCTGATCCGTAGATTGCTACCATACGAATTATTTCGCAATCTTTTTCCATATATCCGTTCTAATGAACTTGGAGCGGCCTTCTAACCACCAAGGCCGCCTTGGATTGCGATATGCGACTCTTTGTGCCTGCTGTGCTACTTCTATCCCAGCTATCGAATGCTACTCCAGAGGTAGGTGAATGATTCCACTTCCCGTGTCTCTTATTACAGGTGGATATAGGTCGCTGCTTTCTCTCTCCCGCATAACAGTATCTAGGTTTTCTTTTCGTCGTTAATTTCCTGGAACTCGTCCACCGTGAATGTTGAAGATCATTTCCGCTTGCTACCACGATATCGTCTGAGAATCGCAGCATTTTTATTTCTCATCCGCTCGCTTCTTTAGTACTTATTACCCCATATCCTTTATTGCTTCCTCTTGATAGACATGAAAGTGAGCTCGTGATGGAGTGCAGCCTTGTCGGACTCCCTTCACTATTTTGGAATCCACGGTTTTTCCTTCCGCGTAGTGACTGAGTCCACCTGATCGCATTAGAAGCGGTCGATGATTGTTCTATCATTGTATTCGAAGACAATTTTTCCATTGAGCTGAAGGTTCATCATCAAATTCCTTCTAAAAGTACACGAAGGCTACAAGTATAAGAATTATTTCCATAAATAGAACAATTAATCTAAAACGGTTTTAAGGATTTTTTTTAAAAACATGCCTTCCTCATAATTCCTCCTGCCACTGCTACGAATTTTTTATTTCTTAAATTCATTTTCCAAAAAAAATGCTTAATTGAAATTCCTTGACGTTACGATTCTCATAATTATGCAAATATAGAAGTAGCTATTGGAAATAATACCTATTGGTATCTAACATAACTTCTTAGGTCATCATTTTTTAATTATGATTTCATTAGTTGGAATTTATTTGGAAATTTAGCCAAATTCCATCATTTATTTATAATTCCACTCATTAAATAGGGGAAGCAAAAGCCAATTTTCACACTTTATAGATTTCACAAACGAAGTTTCAATGGTTTGACTAAATAGAAAACTCCAACTGTTATAAATTTACTAGCGGTAAAGTATATTCATAGAAAAATCTGCAACCTTTTCAGTCATACTGCGTCTTTCAATACCTTTGGGCCTTACATAAGTGGGTTCTGCATTGCGGATCGTAGAATCGAAATGGAGCACCCTTCAGTGGCTTCGCCGTGTGTGATAAAGCTGACAAGTAACATTACACTTCCCATTTATCAATAGTTGAACCCATTTTTAACTAGATTAGTGCCAAGAAGACTCCGAAACGCGGTAGAATCAATTCAAAGGTCGGCGATCATTTCATTATTCGAGAAATAAAATAAAAAGACGGCTCCGAAGAAAAAAAAGTGGATTCGCGATCAGATTCATTGGAAAAAGCCGCGCGGCAATGCCCCCACACGGATATACATATATATCTATCCCCGCGTTAGCTCCCGATTTGATTAAATATGGTAATGAAACAAGTGAGGCGAAGCGAGCGGCGACCGCTGAGCAAGAATCCCACGAAACATGAGATGGATGGATGGCTAATTTCCATTTGCTCCACAAAAAAAAGAAAGAAACAAAAAACAGGATCGAGGCAGTAGACCGCTATCGAAATACGTATTAACAGAGAACCCCTTGAGTTTCGTTTCCTAGTCAGAATAACTGCTTACAATTATTGCACATAAGAACTTCCACAAAGCCAGAGACGATATATATATTTAAACCGCTAAGATAAGAGCTAAAGAATCATATTTTGCTCCTATAACCAACATAGCAGTGCCCAAAGGGTACCGAAAAATGGCACACGTAGAAAAACAAAAGTGACGATGGCACAGGAGAAATAATTTGATCTCCTCTTTTTTTAAAATATTCAATTCAATTATCGCTAACTATTTATCCCTCATTAGAAATAAACTGCAAAATTTAATTACGTTCTCTACCTGCGCATGTAAAACTACACTCACTAATTGCGATGTATTCATTTACATTGATTTCACAGTGTTTTAAGTTGGTTTTCTTCAGATTCGCAAATAGGTCGAATTAAAATCGATTACGTTCTTTGTCGTGTTTTCGTCCCCTCGTATCACTTTGCAGTCTGTTCATATGAAAGATTATGATCAAAGGAGGCTTTAATGTCACAAAATACGCCGAATATTAAAAATTGGAAGTATCAAGTCCAACTTTAAGCAAATTAATGCTCAAAAAATCTCTAACTTCTTAAATCAAAGAAAAACATTTAATATAAAGGCTAATGCTACGCATATTGCCTTTAGATAAAGCAAAAATGGCTTCAGCTTCAAACAAAGCCTGCTACGACACCATGGCGAATATTATAATATGAATTAAACGTCGATGATTTTTACTCAGACTTGGAAACTGGCCACCCAATAAACTGGTAAATTTCTCCAAAAGAAAGAAACCACGACGATTGAAATCTTATACAAAAATAAGTTAGCTCAAGAGAAGTTTTCCTGGATATCACAAAATTACTTATGCCACTTCTTTTTTGCAGAGCGCGACCTGGGTTTCAATGAATGATCATCATCTTCAGGCGCAAATTATGATTTTTTTATCTTTTATTTTAAAATTTTGCAATGACCACCGTGAATTTGACTCCAGGGAGCAGTTAGAAAAAAAATTATTGAAAGTCAGGACAGTACTCTTATAAATGAATATGTCTACCTATCATTTTCACCTATTCAGCGTCCGTTTTAAAATTCATCAAGTAACTAGGTAACAATAATAAGATTAAAAAATCATGATTTGCGCCTGAAGATGATGATAATTCATTGAAATCCGGGTCGCGCTCCTTGAAAAGGAAGTGGTGTAAGTAATTGTGTGATATCCAGGAAAATTTATAATGGAATACCACAAAGTTAATCAAGAGTTAGTGAATTTCTTTTAAGCTCAACAGAATAAATATCTTAAAGTGGAAATTTATTAACAAATATTTTATATCTGAAATCCTCAGTGCGATAACATTGCAGCACATGTGCACGAGACACGAAAATGATATTTGGAAAAACGCCAAATAAATTAATTTCGAGGGATTACAACCAGGTGGCATAAATATAAGTAACCGTGTTCTGAGGCATATGGAATATTATTTCGCCCATTTCCTAAGGATTTTTTGATTTTATAGAAAATACTACATCATAACTCAACTGTTCTCGGGATTCCGAGCGGGTGAGAAATTTTAAGAGCGATCTAAAAAAATTCTCACCCACACGCAATCCCGAGAAAAGTTAATTTATTCTGTTCGCCGGGAAAGCGTAAAATCTTACAAAATGTAGTGCATCGATTATGCTCTGGGCATCACTCTTGGAGCAGCACTGTAGGAACACAGCCGGTGAGGTAGGTTATGGAGGAGCTGAAACGCGACCAAATACGAATTTTGTACGAGGCTAGCTAACTCCGCTGAGCTAAATTAGGATCTTACGCTGGGAGCGGCCAGAAACTCGGAGACTTCCAGCTAAGCTTAGATTGCTTGAGCTCTGCAGAATGGATATCCTTTTTCCAAAGGATTCCATGAGCATCACATTTTAACCTTTATAGTCCCTTATGTCAGACGATAAAGGAGATATTTTCCCGAACGGGTAGGAATTCGTTGCCTAGACACACGCTAAAGTGATGCTAGGAGGGAATCAGCAGCCAATTCAATCGCTCATTCGAGTTCACCTCGTTTTCTTTTCTCTTTTTTGGCAATCGGTCGGCACCCTCACCCCCACGCCCTCCCGCCTCAGAACATTCAATACGGTTATTTCATGAATTATTACAAGCGCGGAGTCGCCGTAATCGCCGCCGGGGGCAGTAGAGGCAGAATGTAAATTTACATTGCAACACTAATTTCACTCTCGGGTAACAAAATGAACTGCTACCATTGCTAACTTACTAAATGTAAGCTATCACATAGGTATCAGTCGACTCTGCTTGGCCCTTGCGCGGGGTAGTAGGTATTTATAGATGAAGTACTAGTTCCGTTCAAGTGTCGCTTTGTTTTCCCATGAATTATCTAGATTTGGTGCACTGTGATGCATGCCAAGGGTATTATTTTTTTGATAAACAGATAACCAGAATCACTTTTATGTATATATTTACTCATCTCTATAATATTGAGCATAATATTATTTCTGGATATAATATGTCCAATCATTCCATTTGAGTTATTTTTATATGTATCGATGAATGAAAATAAAGACTGCTGCATTAGAGACATTTGAGAAATATGGAGAAGTTAAAAATGAAAATACATCTTTATACCGGCGGATAAAAATTGATTGCAGAAGAAGAGTGCAGAGGGATATAGAAATGCAATCGCTTTGGCACGATAGCATGCTGAGTGCGGCAAAATATTTGGTAGAAAGCTGGAAACATCTTTAGGGCAGCATTATGAGCTATCAGAAGCACAGACTCAAACACGTTCACCAGATATAGCGGAGGAGTGGAATTCCTCTTAAGAAAAATAGCGAGAGGAATTTCGTCCGCTGACCCTCGCTCCGGGGTGAACTTGGTTTGCGGCGGGACAGGACGGGAATAATGGATGAGCCGCTGTGGCCACTACAGCCTGCAGCCGGACCAAATATATAAATAATTAATGGAGTGAGGGGGGAATTTAGGGCAGAGGTCATTCGACCGACCGTCCACCCCACACACAGCGTTGAGCGCAGCAATTCCTCTTGGGGCTCTATTTGGAACGGTGCCAACTACGTCTTTACCAACCGGTGACTGAAGAAGAAGTTCAAGGATATCTTCCCCTCTTTCAAAGGAAACGTTGGCTCAAAAGGAGTGGGAAAGTCAAGGGATAAAGGTAAGTTTACACTGAGTAACCTGATATATGTAATTTTAGTTATATATAACATATTACTCAGTGTAAACACACCGTAAGGTAGACCAGGGCAATTTTTATCACTTTAACATCATTCTGTCGAAGCGGGAGTTGTAGATAGTAATTTGTAATTTGTAGTAATAGAGGTAGTCCTCTACTTACGACTAGGATACGTCCCGAATACTTAGTCAAATTTAAAAATAAAAATTAGGATTGGAAATGACATTCGGAGTTATTCAATCACCTTCAAGCCAAAATCCAGCCTGAAACGTTGCTGGTTCGACTAACTTAGAATTCCTATTATAAGCACACGCATATTATACGCAAGGTCCTCTAATCGAAATATGACAAGAAAATGATAGCTAATATAGAAAAATAAAATCACGAAAGAAACGCTGATGAGAGTAATGCTGCGACATCTGCACAATTCGTGCGATCGCCGTGGCATTTTCAAGAAGATAATTTAGGGATATTTTAGAAATTAATTTTCAAATTGATCGTAACATCGCATGGTGGAAATTCAAGGAGTACTTTCATTTTTATCGCACAATATTTGCGATTCAATATTGCTTAAGGCTGCGATACTTGGAAAACAATTTAAAATTAATTAGCCTGAATGAAAGGTACAATTGACGTCGCGTAAAATACGTCAAAAATACGTCAAATGACACAATAAATTCCAATCACCTGCTGCTATGATCTTCATAGTTTTTATAGGTAGCATCAAATTTAATTTTCCTGATTGAAAGCTAAAGAGGAACAAAACAAGCCCGTTTTTTATCATAAAATTAATACCAGTACTGTGATGATCAATTCTCGAAAAATTTCAGTATTTGCTGTTCAAAATGCGTTGGCCCGATGTGTGTATTTTCTGTGATGTGAAGCAGCACTTCGCAATAATGTTTACGGCATTTTTCTTCCTTTTGCTTGAGATATTTATTCCCTCATTTATAAAATAGGTTCTAACTATTTTGCAATTGAGAAATGAATCTGTTAAAATTAAATAACGTAGGACAGAGTCTTCAACTAATTATCGAGTGATGAAAATAACCCCTTAAAATTTGATGGAAATAGCCCCGCCGGACATGACCATATTTATCAAATAATATGTCAGGTATAAATAGAATTAGACCTTTGTCATTTTGCTTATTTTGATCTAGTGCACATTCATTTGCCAACCAATTTAATGAATTAATATTCTGAGTTAAGAATATCAAACCTTTTCAGAGCGAACAGAAAGGTATGTGAATTTCTGAAAATAGATTTGAGTACCTTTTACCATTCTTTGTGAAAAGTTTTCCGCATTTAATAACACTGAGAGTTCAAATAAAATTCAGATTAACTCAACTCTAGCGATGATCTAAACCGCACCACTACCATAAACTCCGTAATTTTTCAGCGGGCGTCTTTGTCAATGTGATGGAAATAGCCCCTAATAACCTCCTAAGGAGGAGAATTGCACGTAAGAAGTGGCTTTTTTTACGAGTGTCCATGCATAGGGATGCTAGGGTGAAACTGGTAACATACTTGAACGGCAAACGACAGATCTGGGTTCGACTTTCGATGAAGGCAAATAATACTTTTATGAAGAATTTCATCCTTGCGATTCCAACTATTAAAATACGAGTAATTATGACTCCGTGGAATTTTCAAATGTGGCCTTATGTTCATGGACTGTATCAGTTAAGGATACATTTTTTTTAAGCTTTTCTCTTTTTTAATTAAAATCGTGATAATTTCATTGCTATGAATTGCTGAAGTCCTCAGTAGTGTTCCCCATCTATTTCTCACGAATGAATATGGAAACAGTGTCTCCGATAAAAAAATATTCAGGAAAAAATATTTAAAATATAATCATCATAAAATGGTTACGCCAACGATGAAACAGTTGACCGAAACCGCGATTGGATGGTTTGCTAATTTTATTTCTTTAAAAGGATACTGTATATCTTAAGAACACACTGTAAAAAAGTTGCAGATTTCGGGATGCGCCTTGAAAAACAAGGTTTTGATTTTGGCAATCAGGTTTGTTAGGCATGATTTTACGAAGTTACGAGACGTAAATGAACAATATTTAATGATTTAATGCGTAACATAACCAATATTCGCAGCTGCGAATCTTAGAACCCTAGAGTTATTACAACTGCCAAAGCAAAATCTTTAACTTTGCTCTATTTTAAGACCCCCTCTTAAATATTGAGCCAAACAATTAACGGATATTAAAAAAAAACACTACAGCAAAATCGTACAATTCTGAAGTAATCCGGGAATGTTTTACTTACCTCGCGAAATGAAAAATGAAAACGTTCTTCGTAGCTTTCGCCACTTTAAATTTGATATCTATCAATCATAAAGTTATTTATTGCAATAAAAGTAGAAATATCTGCAAGTTACAACGGCCCTCTTCGCAGACATGGCTGCGATTTCAGTTCAGGATACATTTTTTTCAAGCTTTTCTCTTTTTTAATTAAGATCGTGTTAATTTCATTGCTATGAATTGCTGAAGTCCTCAGTAATGTTCCCCACCTGTTCCTCACGAATGATTATGGGAACAGTGCCTCCGACAAAAAATGTTCAGGAAAAAATATTTAAAATATAATCATCATAAATTGGCTACGCCAATCTGCGTAGAGAAAAATCATACGTAATCTTCGTAAAATATTTTGCACGACAGTTTTTATATAGTTTATTGAAAAGAAATGGAGAACCTTTCCTCGTCCTGAAGCCGAAAGCCGGATGGCTTTTGAAACTTAAATCGACCGTTAACGACGAACGCGGCCGGAGCTGGAATTTGGCAGTCACAATGAACTTCGTGAACATCGTGAATTATAATTACGAGTGGTGAAAAAAAGAAGAACCTTTTTGAGACATTGCTGTAGATGGACTGAATGCGCTAGGAATGAATGGGGGGATGCAACACATGGGTGTATACTTATCCTTGGGTTACATTACTGATAGTGAATTGCAAAATTTCATCTCAGGAACACTTGGTGATGATTACGATGGATTGCCGTCACGTAGAAATACCGCCATCGACAACTTGGAATAAAAAGGAACTAGGTTTCGAGAGATCAGGCAGCAGTGTCCCTCTCGTGGCGAAAATACCAGCTCAACGGGAGAGTGAAAGTCACTAAGGGCCATGGCAGCCTTTTATGCGACCCAAAATGGAAGATGTATGTGATGTTTATTTGAGTGCTACTTAATCAGAGCGAGTGTTGGGACTTGAATGGGGAGAGAAGAGTTTCAATTGAAGGGTCCACTTGGATTCCCGAAAGAGCTCAAGAGACCGCATCAAAAACCTTCCAAAGACCCCAACAAAATCCACAGGTGAACTATCGTTTTATATTGGTGAATGTTTCGAGTCATATGCCATGCTGGTGTATGTTTTAGCTTTATGCTGGTCTATGAGCCAACTTTTTTCCATTACGAGTTTTCTCTAGTTAATTTTTTGAATTCACAATAAATGGCATAGGAAAAATATTCCCCTGGACCGGAAGTGGAACCAAAGACCTTCAGCCTACCGCGCCACTGCGCCCTCCTTGCTTCTTCATTTCATAATTCTACAATTACATCTTGTGAATAATAGTAGTAGCTAATATTAATTCGTGCAGAACGTGCTTCATTCAGGCACGTCTCCACGGGCCTCAGCTCCCTACATTCTTTCCGCACTGAATTTTTTTCACTCCCCCTGATTTTTTTCCCTTCGGTAAATTCCTGGTTTCTTCGCCTGCGACAAATACGGTCTGGACGTTGAAAAGCCCAATCATCACTGTACAAGAATCCAAAAGCCTTGTTTTAGCCACAGTGCATAAAAATACATACCTGTTGAATGTAATTTGGTTTTGAAATAAAATGACATATTTTTAAAGGAATCTCTTCAGGAGTTTCTGGCAGGAAATACTAAGAGAACAACGCTAATTCAATTACGAGTGTATTCATTAATCTAATATTGCATAGATATTATTCAAAATCGAATGATATTCACTAACACTGCAAAAGTCGAGATGAATCTTTTTCAAAAATATCAGTCGATTTCAGGATCAAATTCCCATGGAGACCAATCCATAATGACTAAGGCCATTTCAGTGGGAAAAAACGATGCCTTTAAATTTCAGCATAATGCATACGAAATTTATATCTTATTTGGTGAAATTTATTGATTTACAATGCATTTGGTTTGACAGTAAATTCCTTAAAGGCAATCAGCACAATCACCCAAGCCCACCCACATGCATATTTCTGGCTATGTTCCAAATTTCAGTGGGACTATTGGTACGTATAATAGGAACTTCTTACATTTTGCTCTTGCTATAGTGACTATTCTCTGATTAATGACAAAACCCTGCAAAATTACAGTATGTCCATATTAGGATGTGCAAGTTTAACAGTGACACACCGATTAAGTAGCAAAATCAAAATTATTGTCGACCATATGTATAAGCTTTGGGAAATTGTTGAGTAGGCTAAGGCTAGGCTAGACTAAGGTTTCTGGCGTAAACATATTCTCAAGTATAACGTAGAAATACAGATATCATCAGTGCCTCACCGAACGCGCGATATATTCAAGCCAGAAATCTAGATTCCGCATAAAAATCTTCTCCTTTTGTAATCCGGAGGTGATGCAATGCAAGAACATGCTAAATTCATAGAATGAAGAGCAATTAATTTACGAACTGAATGGTACTCTATAAAAATAATGAGTTGATTAAACACGTGATTCATTCATCACCGACTTAATAGAGCAATCCTAAGATTGGTTTTACGCAGTTCTCCATTCCTCTCTTCCATCCTCTAGCCTTTTCATTGCGACTCATTTCTTCTCTTTCATATCTTTAACCCTTTCTATTTCATTCATACGGCGTCGTTCTTTGCCCTCCTTCCCGTCCACCAATCTTTCACAATGTCTTCACGATGTCTTCACAATTCCAAGATGTCCCATAATGTGGCTGAGGGCCCCTCCCAAAATCCACTGGCTGTGTGGCGCAGGAAAAATATCGTCAGCCCATCGATGAGGTTTTTCTCCGCGAGAGCTACTGCAGCCCAAGAGCAGCAAAAGCGGCAGCAAACTGACGGAAACCGTTGTTCGCTTGTTTTTGTAACACAGCGATCGCTTTGTTTACAAACACATGGCACGCTCTTTAATGATATATTATGGTTATAATTCGGAACATTAACTGAGCAAAAATACCCCTAATTTCTACTTTAAAATACGTATCGGATGTGAAAATGGCAAGCCGTGTGCGAAGTGAATGCAGTCTGAGTACATGTAATATTTGGATTCCTAACTTTGTGTGAGTTACCCGTGGTGTCTTGAATGATAATGTGTCGCGAGACCCCGGTGGAAAAAAACGTAATAATTCCTGACCAATTTAATGCAAGGATAACAAATTTAATGCATTTTATTAGAATAACGTATTTCACGGAAGGATGCATGCATGTCACTTTAGGGGTATTGAACTAAAGGCAGGTATGCGATGCATAAAATTTTATGTTCTGCAATACAAGTTTAATGAGTAAGCATTGATTCATCTTGAGTGTACGTTATTTAACACTTCCGAGAGATGTGAGATTCATCATTTATAGTCATCATATTCTAGAGGATTCCATAAATTTAATACACATATATTTTTGATTATGATGGCCGTTTTATTACGATTGGTACACCTAGAGGAAAAGTATAAATGCGAGGAAGAGGCGAAAGCAATTTTCACTACGCGTTCGTCTCCCTTTACACTGCTCTATCAAATTAACTGTACCTCAGTATTTTATCGTCTGCTCAAGTTTCAACGTACACACCTATATTGTGCCATGGTATGAAATATGAAAATTTAATGTAAATTAATGCGTATATTGAGTTTAAATTTGCTTCAGCCATGAATATTGAGAGTCAGCCAATTAATTATTTTATTGATGCATGGTAAACTGTTCTCGATTATGTTCAGTCACACTACGATTATGCTCAGAAAACCTTACGGTTGAAGGCATTTTTCCACCTGAGATTGATGTATTTTAAAATTTTTGGTTCTTACGGGAGTGTCCTCAATTGAAATTTATATCAAAATATATTATCTTAGGCCAAAATCCATCGATTTAGCAGTTTTCTGACCTAAAAATTATATATTCCATTTACTTTGAAAATGGAAATTGCATGATTCAACATTTCCCATGAAGTTGTCAAAAGACAGCTCCTGTTGACCGTTCCGAAATAACTGCTTTATTTACAGAATGACAGAACTGTTTTCCGTTCCGATGCAGCAGTAACAGTACTGCCTCTCTAAATTGCGGAACGCACCCCCGGGAAGTCTTCTTCTAAAGATTTTTAGAAGATTTCTTTACTTTTCTCCCACTCTTCTTAGCACTTCCAAATCAGGGAAACGGCAGTAAGTAACAGCATTTCCTGTCAAGATCAAGCGCTCCTTGAATGCGTGGCTTTTCAATTCACTTCTTCTATCTGAGTGTGTGCGGTGCGTCATCTGTCAATTTGTTTTTCTTCGAAAAAGCAATTGGATGAGAAGAGAACTGATTTGACACCGATCGTGGCTCATTACTTACTCATCCCCACGTGCTTTTTCATAGATTTGGAAATTGTCCAATAATTTGCAATAAGAGCGGAGTAATCCATTCATTTTCAATGTTTGCTCTTTAGTTCTTGCACTCGCGAGAAGTAGCCAAAAAGGTATAATTAATTCGATAGATTATACCACTATGAATCGAAATGTTGGTCAATAGCCCACAGAAGCACGGAATTTACCCCTTTCCCATTTACCTCACAATCGTTCATATGTGACTCACAATCAGGGATCCGCTTACCTACCGGCTACCTTTTACCTACAATTCCTTTAAAATCTGCAACTCCATCTGCAACATGATCAATTCCATACGATCGCCATTCAGATCACTTCCCCTCTCATACTATCTTCCTTTAAACTTCTGTCCTTCCGGAAAATCGGAAAAAGAGCGGATGTGGCTGCCATGCCAGTGATACAGTACGTGATATTTGAGTTTATTTAATAAGGTTTTTTGGCTTCATTCTTGCACATAAACTTTTTAACACTTAGCTTAGAAATTCAACTTGACCATCTTAACTATTTTCGGAGTTGATGTAAATAAATAGAACTAGAGCTTATTTCCACGTGAAAGTGGGATTGCTCTCCAGGTACAATCTTCACGGGAATTCCACCAGGTGAGTTGATCAGGCACTGCCGACGTTTCAATGGATAATTCCACTATCGTCCTTAGGACGTTGATAACACTGACCTTAAGGTTTCAATTCTGACCTAGACTTATCTCACCACTCTTCTACACACATTTACTCTGACGTGAGATCGTCCTGTCCTGTCTGAATAAATTGCGTCGGGACGTTTTGCTCTTGATAAAATACTCTCCTGTTTGTTGAGCTCGCCATGGGATGCTTCCGTCATCCCCCTCGAGAAGGAGGACGCGAGAAAATGGAGGGAGAGAGGGGCCACCACCATTCTTCGTCCTTAGACGCAATCCTCCCAGCCCGACGAAAATCCCGTGTACGACGACGACAACAACAGCAGAAGCGTATCTTCCTCGTAGCTTATCCGCTACTCCGTTGGCGGAAGTGTCTGGGGGTGAGCATTAGACGTTCTTCCTTTGTTTTCCGCGCAGCTGCTGCCCTCTCACCTTCCTCCATTCCGCTCCCATTGCTCTCTTGACAATTGCTATCGAGGTCACGGGCTTACTCCACTCACACGTTTTTCCCGATGCCTTTTTGTTTTTCCGGTGCGACTTCATTCCCCGTTTACATAAACACGATCCTCACCCATCTTGGTCGTCACCAACGTATCCATAGTTCCTGAAGCTGCCGAACTCACAGTTTTTGGCACTGCTATACCTAGAAAAAAATAAAACCACCAAGTGGCGAGCAGTCGACAATTCTTATCCAAAATTAGTGATTGAAGTCCAACCAATGCTCAAAATACTATAATGTAGGAGATAAGAGATTTTAAAGGAGATGTATGGGGAGTTTTTCTTCAATACCAGATTACACGGGACGTATGAGTCGAAATGAATTAAATGTGATTATATTATTATTTATGATTTACTGTACGGTTACTATGTCGTAGTTACGGAGCCATCGTTTTTTCACTCTTTTATAACGGAGCTCATAAGCTTGTAAGCACGTACCAATATCATATTACTTGGTTGAGAGGTCGTCCTATAAGTCTGAGAATCTTGTATTATTGAGCAACGATTTCCGTTACTTCAAGAAAAATCTGACATTGCCATTGTCATTTGAAATGGTGTAACAGGCTCTCCTCTCATTCGAGATATGACAGCCTTGAAATTCATTAATATAGGCCTCCAATTGGAACGAGGAAGTTAGTATTACTTAGTTAGTCGACCTGAAATTAATGTAAGATGAAATTTCACCTATTTGATGCAATTTGCTCGTAATATGAAGTCTAAACGTATATTTAACTGTTTTTCATGTCATAAGCTAATTAACATTCATCCGTTTAATTCCAAACCTGTTTGGACTCAATTCATTGCTATTCACCGATCCTCGTATTTCACCCATATAGCATTGTGTGCACGAATTTCAATGTGCTGCCACGCTGAAAATATTTTCAAAATATTAAGGCCAGGTTAAAAAATAAATGTCTTCTTTTTACTTATTAAAATACCTTTCATTTGTGTCTTTGTTTTTGAAGGCAAATCAAGGCAACCCATGCAAATGTATGAATCAAATAAAAACAGACTCTACTTACAGTTCATAAACTTATGCCAGTTGCAGATAGAAGGTAGCAATGTTTGCATCCTCATCGGACTTTATGCTCAGGACCACCACTCTACAGGCACTCAACTCAAGGCAAAACCTTCCTTCACGAGGAGACCTTTGATGTGATCCACTCCTGCGGATGTCATTTATTTTTTAATTATGCTACTTCTATCATCTACTTTATTATATCTTCATAAAAGATCTATTCATTTACACTAATGCTACTGGTATTTAATATTTTAAAGATTCCCGTGGAAATCAAACACCGCAGAGAACAATAAATACCCATTCCAAAGATATTCGCTAGACTAAAACCTTACATTAACAACTAGAGACGAGTTACAACTCTTCTCTGATGAAAACGGGAAAATCAAATCAATTGGTAGCGCGCTCTGAAATTGAGAAAAACAACGGGACGAAACATTTAACCCTTGACCAGGAGGGAAGACCGCTTTTGATGCGCAAAAAACATGAAAGTGGGGCAGAGTGAATCATCTATCCAGCAATTCAGAACTATTAATATTAAATGGCGGAAGAAATTAGTATCTTTGTATTTTTTATTCGATATGCATATTTTTAAACTCCCTACAGTTCATTGACCTCAAACGCTAACTATAGGCTAACAGCTGATGACACGTACCACCGTTGCGTCTAGGTATGTTTTGATGGGATATTTCAGCACTTTCCACGGATCCGAAATGCTTCTTTATTATTACGACTATTCTTGGAACCACATATAGTGCGGTTAGTGAATAATTTATACAATTCCGTGCCACGGATGAGTGATCATTATTTCACATTTAATTACTTATCGCTTTATTCGTTCGCTTGCATAGTTTGTTAGCATGTTATTGCTCCTAAAAATGATAAATCAAAATAGTACGATATTAACGAATGAAAATTACTAAAATTCAAGCATAATTAATTACATATAAATACATTGGAAAACGAATAAACCATATCCCATTAAACTCTTGGTATGCTGCTCTTCTTTCGCGTTTTCTCAATTAAAATTCAACATGGTAATGAAAACTAATGATGAAGAATGAGAATATAATGTAGAATGAAAATGTGGACAATCGATTAATTACTGAAGACATAACACAGAAATGATATTTGAAATATTATTCAACAAATTGAAATGAAATTTTATACAAGACTTATATGCCTTTATCGACGGCCATTTATAAGAAGGAATTGATTATTAGTGGCGATAAAGTTGAAATTATTATTAGTTATTCTTTATCAAAGTTGCATTTTTTACGGTATCATGGATCGTTCCAACCTCTTTGGAATGGAAATTGGAGATCTAGTGAGTTATGCGATTGTTAATTTTTTTACAAAATGTTTATGATTATCAAGGCTTCAAGTTTGGGATGTGCGTGGCATTCTCCTTGGTGTTAACATGTAATGAACTCCTTGCTTTAACTATTTAGTTGAATTCGGAGAAGCTTGTCTCTCGTGCGCAAAAACTTCTTCATTAGCATTGTAGTGGAAATTATGAGAGGATTCTGATTTCATGGAACTTAAATTTTCTTCGTTTCGATCAATTAGTGATTATCCCTAGGTGTCGGATTAATGATAAAGCTCTCTACTCCACTGTCGTGCTCCTTGCTTGTCAAAAACAATTTTCCATGCTCCTTCTCTGGGGTTTTAGATTTCGCACCTTAGTTCTTCTCCATTACATAGCTCGCTTCCAATTAGTACTTCAAAGTACTGCATAGAAAAAGTAACTTTGTGAATGCAGTCATGTGAGCGGTGGAAAGTTATATTCGCAAAGGACTATCTCCTCGCCGAGAAAAAGTCATCCTCGTTGCATATAAGTGGCGCACGTGACTGCGAACAAAGTTGCATGGTTCATGAAGAGCTTTGAAAAACCTCGCGACAAATTAGGGATTATTTCTCTGACAGTGCTTAGCAAGCATAGTAGGGTGTTGCTTATTTTTTATTTCTTCTCGGATTTTTGATTTTTTATAACCTCTTAAAATATACTATGGGATGTAGAATGGATAACCTAAAAAAATTAGCTCCATTGTTTAGCATTTAGAGGTCCCGATTTTTTTTAATAACATCATTTTCAGGGGTAAATTCCACAATTTTACAGCCCTTCAGAGCCAAAATTCGCTCCTTTTTTACGTCCGCTCCGCAGTTTTCCAGGAACACAATATTTTTCCGCGAGCTACAGCCGCGCGTCACACTCCTGACGGCAAGCTGGTCGCTCGTATGCCGCATTCACAGTAAACTGATATGTCCTGCTCCCCTCACTGCCTAAATGCGTCGCGCCTTCCCTAACGAGAGTCGGCGTCCTGACACGTCCTAAGAAAAAGTGGAAATGAAACAGTAAAAGAGATTTGGAATGGGAAATCGGAAGGGACGAGACCACCGAAAAGGCAAACAATGCTCTGGAGCGATGAAGTGAAATAGGACCTCAGGAAAATGGAGCTGAACTCGAAGAGACAGAAGGACTTGGATGCGTGTGGCTGGTGAGACCAAAAAGAAAAAACATTAAATTTTCCCATTGGCTTTAGGAGTAAAAGGCTAATGAGAGTGACGACGAACAATCATGATTTTATTTATTTAATTAATGCACACCTCGAAACAGCACATCACTTCATTAATACCGGGGGATTGAACTATTAGAGGCGTACGGTCACAAACAGTCATGCCTTTCTTAGGGGTGGCTTACTTCGGCGAGGTTCGAACCCGTGACCCAATGGCTTGGGCACAGGGCAGATTTATTCTTACCACTTTAGGGAAACGGAAAGGAAACGGAAGGAGAAGAAATTTTACTAGCGAAGTTAAGCGTGTGCAGTGCACCCATAATTCTATAAGGAGTTGAAAGCATTCAACATTTAAGAAATTTAAATTATAGAGATACATACGCGACTTTATTTGCTTAAATAAAAAGCCCCATATCCCCAATTGCAAAATATAACTGATATTAATTTGAGGGACTTAACATTTAACAATCCGACAATTTAACATCTCGCGTAAGTAACACATACTTTTTCACATGTTAATCTTCTTGGACGCTATTGCAATGTGAGAATATTGAAAAAATATTATTTATATGTGAAATAAAGAAACACACGGACTGCTGTCATCAATGAGGATGTTCTAAAGATAAAATTGATTAATTGTTGAGCTCAAAGTTTTTTTAAAGAAGGTTTTAGGAAAAGGAATTACTGTGGTCTGCAGTTGACTGATATACAATTGTTTCGGACATTAGTCGCGACTTCACGATGAATAGGACCATATCCGTAATTGGACGAAACTGCCAATAGTTTGTAGGAAAAAATCATCGTTCAGTTGAAGGAAAAGAAGCGTTATCTAAACCCCAAGGAGATGAAGTGGGTAATCTTCCCAGCGCCCACTGCGACTCATTCGTTTTACTTTACGAGCCTTCGCACCCGGAGTCGAGAGAGGAGAAAGGTTTGGAAGGGAGATGGGCCAATCGCTTCGCTCCTTCCTTGTGGGACGCCGTAAACAAGTTATGCACGAAGCCATTGCATGTGCGCACCATCGGCGCCGCGGCTTCCTTGAAGTGGCCTCGCAGACGACGTTTCGGAGGTGTGGCAAAGAGGCTTCTTCGAAGGGCTTCTCGGAAAAGGCCATCTGCATGCATAATGCAGAGAGCAGTCTTCGCTTCGTCCTCACCTGTTGCTCGCTCGCTCTCTCCTTCCACCATCCTCCTCCTCCTCTTACTCACGCAGCTGCGCATTGGTTGCTGGGCTCCAGAAAACGTCCCGTTTAAAAATTCGCCCTCAAATTTCGAAGTAAGGTCGTAAGGCCAGCATTTGTTTTTGAATTCTCAAATACGATACCGTTCTGAAAATTAAGAAGCCTATTTTATTTCATCCGTCACTTAATAGCTGTCGATCTAATAGCAACAAAAAATATTAAATTATTTCGCTGATGACGCCGCGATCTCATGCCGATCAGTTCTCCACTACGCTTCTGCTCCTCAGCCTCTTGAATATACGCTCCACGTTTACACCCTCACGAGAAAAGCGTTTCCTCAGCAGAAAAGACTCTCTTTGGACGAGACCCATGAATACTGCGGCGTCGAAAACTCATGAAAAGTGGGCGACACATTTCGCGTCTTTTTATTTTAAACTCATCGGGATGTGTACGATCCAACGGGAAAGATGTCTCTCCCTTCCACGCAATAGATTCTCATGAATAACGATCCAAGTGAACGATTCAATATCTGAAGCATGTTGAAGTACGCCACTGTATAGTCACGAATGAAGTAGTTTTCTGCGTAATGTGCATTATGAGATAATTATCCAACCGAAAACTAACTGCAATCGAGTTTAAAAGTCATCTAAAATTAAAAAATGGCTTTATCCATAAGTCAACTGAGTAACATCTCCTGAAATTTATGGTGGTTAAAAATAAAAATTAGTTCATAAATATCTCGCACCTTGCATCTGTTTAAAAAATTGCTAACATAACTTAACCAATGTGAGAAAATAACAAAGGCCTTTAATTGGCGTATTTTAAGGATGAGTCAACTTTTAAATTATTTTCGTTATAATTCGCGTATCGTATCGGTTCAGAGCGCTGCTCACGATCCACAAGACTTGTAATTCCTGTGTGAAAGTCACAGCGAAGCCCTGGATAAATGGATATTTTCGCTTCAAACATCTGAGCTCGTCTGAGCTCGAGGACTTCACAGTAAACAACAGTGAATCACACGAGGTTCACGCAAATGGCCGGAGTGTAGCAGGGAAGCGGCGACACGCAGGGCATGAGTTGATTACGTCATCAACTGCGAAAGGGTTGAGGACGTCGATTTTTTTGGCCGCGAATAGCTGGGTATTGGATGAAGCAAAGTAAAATATGGGTCTCTTTATTTTTAAATTTCTACTGCTACTGAGAATATAAGTGAATGATCAGTTAACCTACGTCAATTATAAGCACGGCGCGCGTGATTCAAAAATATGTTAAAAATATCGCCCCTGGAATGGAATTCAGGACAGCCATTCTCCTAAATGACAACGTTAATGGGAATGACTTGAAGCATCTATAAGAAGCAAGCTCGACTTACTTCTGTTCCGCATGTTTCGCTGAATTTCCTCGAAGCAATTCCAGCCTCGCCATTACTGCATTCCACCATTGAGGCACTCGCTTGGACGGCAATCGGCAGCGTGGAAATGAAGTTCTTCGCCGACGGGCGCTGTGAGCCTGGAGATTGGAATCGGGGCATTACATAAGACGAACAAGCGGGGAGCGCGGTATTTGGAAGCTGTGGCCGTTAATTAATTAAAGCAGCAAAGCCGGAAAAAAGGCCACTCCGAGAAATGCTGGAGGCGACCTCATTCGCTCAAAAACATTAACAAACGAGCAACGCATTTGATTCAATTCAGCATTTCATGCGACCCGGTCGTACATTCCACAATTCACAATATGTATTATGAAAATAAAGTAATAAAACGACTCTAAAAACCTAACGCATGAAGTCCACGAAGTATGCCATGATTATTTTCCGCCTTCACTTTGCGTATTTAGAGAGAGAGTCATAATTGGAGTCGGGTGTTGGAAATAAATTAGCAACGAAATACAAGCAGGGCGCACTGGTCGTGAGATTCCTCCAGAATAGACGAATCAATGGCAGTGTGCATAGAAATAATTCTCATGTTACTTCCTTTCAAAATAAACAGGTCTAGACACTTTCGAATGAAAGTGAAAATTACCTTGACGCTATAACGCGCAGTGTCGCAGTCTTTTTTTTCAATCAATCTTTATTTTCCTGCAGGCGTTGCCCTAAGAGTTGAATTTAAATGAGTTGATTTTCACTTTGATACATGCCAAACATTTTCTTGGTTGGATGGACGCTTATCTTCGTTTAAGCTCATTTAGCAAAAATTATTATTTTTCCATTATTTCCGTTAAAGGGAGTGACAAGAGAGACCATTTCCCCGAGGGAAGCTTTCCCGCACAAGTTCAGCCTTTGTCGCTCGGAGTTGGCTATTTTCCTACCTGGGAGTTCATCGCATCCCTATCAACCAAATATTCCCTCCAAATAAAACCCGCGATGTGAAAGCCACACTCACAACCCATTAAAGTTCGTAATTAACTATGGACTTTCATCCTTGAGTAAATAATCCTTCCAAATGAGAAGCTATCAACTTGACATTCTAGTTTTAATATATTGTTATTTTTAATTCCAAATGACAGTTTATTCACAGTATTTCAGTCTGTTTGCAATGAAAAACTGAATAAACTCTGATAAGGAAAAAAACTTCGCTGACACTTCGTCATAGTTCTGAAATAAAGAATTATTATTTTAACAGAACAACAATAAATATGGAACATAAATAGTAAGTATAAGCGGTCATTCGTCCACATGGATACGCTCAAGTACTTCATATGTTCTATGTTCTCATAGCAAATGCTCTATTCAATCGTTATGAAAGCAAACAAAAATGGCGAACAAAGTTTCAACATTAACAAGAGCCGTCGAAGCACAAACCATGCATATTTATTTCAATGGACAAAGGTAGTTTCATAACAAGCAAGTAATAAGAGATGAAAGAATCATCCATGCCGGGCATAAACTTAGGAAAAGTCTTAGCGACTGATTACTCAGCAGTGAAGGTAACAATAAAGAAGGAAGAAATAAAAACAAAACAGAGGAAGAAATGCCATCTCCAACGATTAACATTCCTTTGGATCTGAAGTGAGAAATTTATTAAAAACATATTTGACGGCGTTTCGGAAGTATTTTTTTCATTTTCAAGGCTTAGCGATTTATGAAAAGATTGGAGGTACAGTAAATACTAATGTGGTCAAAGTATTATTGCTCTTATTGTTGTTGTTATTGTTGTTGTTGTTGTTTTTATTGATGTATTGTTAGTATTGTTATTGCTGTTATTACTATGACTATTATCATTAAAATGTTATTTATTGTGAAAATGTTTTATTGATTTTCTGGCTCTGTAAAATTTATTTATAATACTTTTTCACTGTTTTATTTATTGATCCTCTCATATTTTTATAGCTTAGAAAATGAAAAATAAAATTCCCAAACGTCGCCAAATATGTTTTTGTAAAAGAGTCTAAAATTCATGAGTTAATATTTTAATATAAGTAAGAGATGAGGGAAAAAATAAGTACATTAAAATGATAATCCTAAAATAGAAACTAAAAAAATTAGAAATGCATAGAAACATGCATGATATTATCGGCTCTAATTCAAATGATCCACAATCCATGGTGACCAATTAAATAGGCCGTGGTAGGTTTCAGAGATGAAAATTTCATTATGAAATTATGTAACTATGGAAACTGAGATGAAACTCCCTCTAGAATATCTTCAACCGTTTGCGGGCTATCTTTATAGAATCTTGAATTAATGGTCGAAGAAATAGACTGAAACTTCGTGGATTCCGCACAGCTTTTATTTGATGCAACCCCTCTGACCACTTTCAACCCTTTCTCTTTCTCCCGCACTCTTTTTGTCACAAGCACACACATATAAGGAAGAGATATCGAAGCGCTCCCATGACAGACGAGCTTTACAGAAAGAGCCGTCGACGGCGAAGAACTGGAGTAAATGCTTTCTTTTTAATCCTCTAGGGGTGTGAACATGAAAAATATCGAGCGGACGGCTAAAACAGTACTGGGTGCTTACTTGGCGGGAGAAAAAAACACAGCCCATGTCGAGCGGGGCCCGAGGACTTTTTAGGACATACACTCGGGGAACTGAGAGGCCAATGCTTCCTATGAGCCCCCAGGCATGCTGCCCTATTCAAACATTCATTACACAGGTTATTTACACACATAAAAATATAACATCTGTTTTTATGTTTGGATCGGCGAATTTGCATAAAAATGTTCCGTTTGAAATTGTGCGTATGAACAGCGAGGAAAGTTTCCATGACAAAAATGTCAACTTGTGCCTCATGTTTACTTTCTTTTTCTGATCCAAAGGTAAGCCTGCAATCACTGGCGTTTTTAAGATCTTTTCCGCGTGTTCCAAGACTGTTCATGAGCGTCACCTTTTCCCTTCCATAATTTATAAATGTATTAGCTATGCTCTTAATCCGAAATATTATTAATTTTTATTGCCCAATTAGTGTTTTTATACAATATTTTTATAAATCTTTGTGTGCATTGTGTTTTTTCCGCAGTGGATGCATAAGAGTGGAAGATTGTGACTGCCTTAGAGGACTACGTTCGATAAGACGTAAAAAATGAATAGAAAATAGAAAAAAACTTTCATTCCGCATATATATGGGCGCCTGTATTTGGGGATTGGCTTCTTTTCTTCGGCCTTTCTACAAACCACTTCTTTCTTGCTTCGTCCATCTTGGTCACTCGGCTACCATTAAGCAGCAGAACTCCTTCATCTTTTCGAGTTTCCTAATTTCAAGTTCGTCTCCCTCTCATTCCTTCTTCTAAAGACCAATATTGTTTTCTTTGCAATGATTTTCTAAACCCATTGTCTTTTCCACATTCATTAGAATTTTCCTCAGGTCTCTCTGTTATGACTGCTATGTCAAATCGTAGCATGCTAATTTTATCACCGTGGCTTTTCGCTTCTGGCGCTTTCCCTTTCATTTCGTTGATATCTTTCTCAATGATCACATTGAATTTTACACGAAACACAGCACTCCCTTAGTTCATTCCTTTCATTTGCTTCTTCGCAGCAACAGCTACTTGGTTTATACATGAATTTTGAATAAATTTCCGTTCATTACAAAACACTTATTCTTCCAGGTATTCCAACCAATAAGAAATCGAGATAAAAATTTTACTTAAAAATTGTGACATGGTGAGTTAATTGTGGAATTAAAAAAAATTTTGTCTCCACTACAGCTTATCTGGAAACTCAAATATTTCTTAATCTCCTATGTGCAAAATTCATACTGTTTTTTTTTTGTTTCAATGGCCACTTTGGCGTCCCTTGTATTTATACCAACGCTCGGAAGAACTGGGAAAACTGCGTGCCTGACATTTCCTCTGGACTCGCCCACGGAGTAAGCTCTGGAATTTACAATTCAATCCCGAAGTTATTCAGTTTTTTCGCCCAAAAAATTCGGCATAAACTCAGTGATGAGACTTGGATAGACAAATTTGCATAAAACCTTTTCATTTAACCAATATAAACAAAGGGTGACGCAGCGGAGTGAATGTTAACAACAAGGAAAGTTTGAATAACAGAAATATCAAATCTAGTCGGCACCCACACCCAACACGCCAGATGTTTGCTTTCTCTGCTGTCATACATAGGTAAGCCCAATCGTCCGTGGGGAACACATTTTCAATCGTGAGATTGATTACGAAACTATTGCAGGGAATAATCTATCATGCAACTCGTCTTTAAGTGCACCTTTAAACACAAAGTCTCTTTCGACATTCTGATTTCCAACAGTTAACGGAGATAGAAACAACACTCGGATTGGGTTCTTAGAAATACGACTCAACCAGAAGGTTGATTTGGTTAGGCGAGGGTAGAGCTCACCCCGAACTAAGCCAGAAGCGTGTGACCTTCACACATTCAGGCTAGTTCCTTTCCCTGGGCCATCTATCACGAGGAGGATATTGATCTGGGGGGTACGAAGGCTTCACCCGAGGTTTGAACCCGGGACCCTGGATCATCAGCCAAGTGCTCTAGACTACCACTCTACCCCCATAGATATGATAAACGAAAAATTAAATCTGAACGAAAACTTAGGAAACAGGGGCGTTCTAATTTAAATCAGCACATACTGGACGCCATCTACAATCCTTCTGAAGTATTGCCAGCAAACTGTACACAGGCATGTAGCCATCACTTCGCTTTGTTATCATGCGGGTAACCTACACTGATAATGTGTTGCCAATTCGCACCAATAGGAAAAGACCATAAATTTCACAAAATGAGCTCTAAATTTCGTTTACACATATCTCAAGCTTATGGCAATCGTTTGTTTATTCCGAAATGGGCGTTATCACAATGGCTCCATCTCCGAATGCGTTTCTTCTCGAAATCCGCAGAGCGTTCGCAAGCATTTTCAACTTACGGGTTACAGCTATCGATACGTTTCTTCAATTTTATTTGTTTTCAGACATTATGAAATGCTACCGCATCGAAAAACGGAGATTGGGAGGAGATACGCCCTTGGGCTAGTGGGCTCCACTCCAGATGCATCGCTAAACGTCGACACACACAAAATTGTGGGTGGGGGGTGCAACCCCCAAACTGCTGGCTTCGCGCCCACCCGCACTCACAGCGTTTAAATAGTTGTGGATACAAGGGTGGTTCAATAAGTCCTTAGAATCTCCAACAAATTACTCTCTTTGTATAAAAATTTAATGTTGACTATCAAGTAGCCCTCGTCACTAGTCAGCTGTTAAATTTTCAGCTTTATCCGTCCAATAGTTTCATTGCTGCTGCCGATTGTAGTGAACGACTTTCATTTGTTTATAAAAATGGAAAAAATTGAGTTTTGTGCGGTGATGAAACACTTGTTTTTTTAAGGGTTTACGCCCATAGATATCAAAAATGATTTGGATGGGAGATCTGCTCCTGTGTTTGAAACTATTTATAATTGAGTAAATGAGGTAAAAGGTAAAAGTTTGCCGTACATCCAAAAAAATGAACATTGTTCTGGAGGCTCTGTGGAAGTGTCTACTCCCCAAAACGATTGACGAAATACACGATACGGTTTAAAGTGCTAGACGAATCAAATAGCGCGATATACGTAAGGCCGCAGGTATATCTCGATGCACAAAAATTTAGGTGTGAAAATATAACGGCAAGGTTGCTGCCGCGTTTTCTCACCTTGGAGAATAAACGCAATCGTGTGGTTAACTCAAAAGCTGTTTTGGCGCTTTTCTTTCGCAATCCTGAGGAGTTTTCGCATCAATTCGTAACTTTTGATGAAATATGGATTCATCACTACACGACAGAGACAAAATAACACCTAATACAATGGAATTTTGAAAGTTAACGGACCCCATAGCAGACGAAGATGTTGAAATGGGCCGGTCAAGTCATGGCAACGATATTTTGGAATTTATGCGGAATTATCTACATCAATTAATTGGAAAAGGGAAAAACGATAATAGGAAAGTACTATACATCGTTATCGGATGATAGAAATCAAGAAAATCACCCTCGTTTGAAGCAGAAAAGTTTTTCCTTCAACCGGACCATGTACGGCTGCACACCTGTTCAAAGTCGATTGCCAAAATTACAGAATAAAAGTTTCAATCATTAGAAAATCCACCGTATTCGCTATATTTGGCCTCCGGTGAATAATTATAATTTCAAAAGTTGAAAAAATTGGTTTGCGGACAAAGTTTTACGTCTGGATGGAAGAAGACATCGCCCAAAGCAATGCTTATTTTGAGGAGATCCCGAAATTCTACTTTTTGGAAGTCTGAAAATGCTTGGAAAAATGCTTTTAAAAATTTATTTCGCTGAAAGAAGACTATAATGAAAAATATAAAACATTTGACCAATTTAATTTGCTTTTACTCGTTCCTCTAAAGACTTATTGAACGACCTTCGTGCATATTGTTGTTCCTTGGTCGACTCGATGTCTACTCACGATTCCATAACCGTCAGTCAAAAGCAAAGCACTGTAATCACCTAACTCTCCCCATAGTAAGGGTAAAAATGAAAAAAATCTTCTTTAACAACATAAAACACTATATTGTTAATTATTTTCAGGCCTTGGGACGATACTAGCTCAAACGCTTTCTTTCCCTTGTTCCCTAACCCTTATGATACACTCGAAATGATTCCGAAAAGATATCATATTTTTCGCCAGTAAACCTACGATAATTTATAGAAATTTTTATTTAGACATAAGTATGTTTTAATAATCTTTCCTCGTGTACACATATGAAATGTTGTCTTCCAGTCAAATAAGGACTCGTCCTTTATAAATATACCAGATATTTAGTAGACATCATGAAAACATCGTGTTCCCCGCAGGTACGGCCAACCAGCTCGAATTGGCCAAACAACGAGAGGGAATTCGCAGTGCCATGATTTCTCGGTAGGGGTCAGGCCATTACGTACGCTTCAATGGCTCAAGAGGAGAGGCCCTCCAACTGGAGACCCGAGGACATGTCGTTTGGCGTTATATCCGCTGCGTCCCAAAAAATTCCAATAACTGATTCCACATTGATTGCCACATCTGCTTTTACGCAGTGGTCTACGACGCAAAAGGTTGAAGTTTTCCATTTATATGATTTATTGCCTCGGTTATGCGTATTTTTTCGTGAAAGATGGATACGGTTGCCTAGCAGTGCTGCGAGTGGCGATTTCTGAAAAGTGATGATAATGCGCGCCAAGCGACAACAATTCAGGCGGCGGACATGAGAATCCTGTCATTTAATATTCGTGTTTTCCGCACTCTTTGAATCACTCTATATTATAGCCTAGAGTAGTCACTCCCCAAGTAGCCACCCAATATCGGGCTTATGTCGGACCAATATCATCTGCCAGTGTTCTGATGTCGGCCCTATATTGTCTGCCAATATAGGGCCAATATCCAAATGTAACATTTTGCGTTTTTTAGCCGATATTGGCAGCCCATATTGGCCCAATAATGGCAGACTATATTTACCCACTGTACTGGCATTCACCCAATATTGGACCGATATTTCTCCGCTTTCTTCAGCCATTGACGGACCAATATTGACAGCCAATATAGGGCCAATGGCCATATTATGACTTTTTCAGTCTTATTGCCTATATTTGCAGCCTTTATTTACCCAGTTCACTGGTGCTCACCCAATATTGATTGATCTGCTTTCTTCAGCCAATGCTGGACCTATATTTAGAATTACGAATGAGAATTGAACAAGACGTGTCCAAAACCAGAAAAAAACCTCAATTTAATAGCACTTGTTGTCATGAATGGTATTGGAGTGCTCTACAGTGATCTTAGACCTCTGCACATGTTGTATAAAAACTAAATAGTTATGATAAAATGTGGACCTAACTGTGCAGAAGCAAGAATAGCTAAAGCATTGATAAAAGGGTATGCATTGTCCCCCGCACTATTTAATGTTTACATCGAGACGGTCATCAATGAAATAAAGGGTAAGGCCTTGGGTGTTAATATACAGGAATAAAGAATTAGTATGCTACGATTAGTTGATGACATAGCAGTCATAGCAGAGACTGAGATTGATTTGATGATGATAATGAAGGAGTAAGAATGAAAAAACACTTTTAAGGTGAATGTAATATTTAATAACATTCTATTTCTACAACTAAACTACTGAACCACAGCTTTTGACAGTCTTCTTTCATGCCTGTCTCCTCTGTCTTTAGCACCAGCCAGAATCTTGCTTATGCAGGCCTGAATATCCATATCAGTGGATGTATTTAACACTTTCCTAGTTGCTCCATTAAAAGTGTAACAGCAAAATTACATTTCGTGAGCTAAGAAACAGCTTCGATGACAATAAATTGATACCAGCTGACACTTAATTGTGATTGCTTGGAATAAAACAAGAGAAGAAAGGATGTTCGTCTCTTTCCATTTGCCTTTTAAGGAATCCTTCCAGATTCCTCGAGAGGGTATCAAACTTATTTACTTGCTTCAGCAGCATCTAGATGAGTAGATTATTAAAATTCCTATTAGCCAGATTTTATATTCATTCCATCTTGAACCATTTCCACCAAGTGGATTTCTAGAATATGTTTTGCCCACGCCAAACTCTTGCAGACTTCAATTTAAATAACTCTGGGATAGATCATTGCATTTTAAAGTGATTCAGGTCATCAATTAGATAATTTTTTCTACTGACCAATTTCTTGATGCATTTTTTGGACGTTTTTTGCGTTAGAATTATGGCAACTCAAAGAGTTTGACACCAAATGAATCTTAAACACACTGCAGCCATCAGGTTTTTCTTCATGTTTACCAAATTTCAAAATTTTACCGAGCATTCATATAAGCATTCTTTAGTTTTTAAATTTAATTATTCTCAACAACTATGCCTCATGCGCCATGAGCGAAATCGCTGCCTTCCAATTAAAATTCCTTATTATTATTCCTGCAGGAAGCAGTCATTGGAATAAAATAAAAACCTTATTATTTTCGCATAACATGTTTTCTGCGAAAGCGCGGTGCCTCAAGGCAGCAATTTTGTCAATGGACTACTGCATCTCTATTGTACAGATTCTAGCTAGGAGGAATCGCACGTTCACAGTAAATATATGATTTGATATTAAGTAAGCTGTTGGCTTTAACGCTATGATAATATCTGATTACTTGTTAAAGTTGAAACCCTAGTCTACAAGATAATTGCGCAGACAACAAATAATCAAGAAGTCCAGAAGGTAAAAATGGTTCACAATAATATGGATATAACTGCTGCCTAGTATGAATTTCAATACAAAAAAATCTACTCACCCAGTTCTGATGAAGCAAGTAAAAGAATCTCAACGGTCGAAACCCTTTCGAGTGATCTAGAAGTACACAGAATGTAAACAAAACATCGCACAGTCAGATAACCATCGATTCGCAGCTCAATGCACATGATTGCAACTTGATTTGGATCACAGTAACACTCATTAAAGCACTATAACTTTGCATTCTAAGGTAACACTCATAGTCATTAAGCAAGTTGATGCAACTGTGGCATGCGGTGGCAGGAGACTGCAAAATAGTGGACATTTTCTATCGATGGCAATCGATATACGATTAGATCGATGGTAGCCGGTAGATCGATAGTTGTAAACTACGAGCGGTAGTTTGAAAATAGGTATTCAGGAATGGGAAAAGCGGACTGATGGCTTGAGTAATATTCACCACTGGGAGAAGTACCAAATACATTCCATCGCTCCGATGGATAAAAAAAATTAAAACTATATTTCAAAGAGTGTTTTTGAAACAAAAGATACTTAACTGCTTCATCAATATTTGTGTCATAACAAAATTTCTCACTAGGCCACAAAAATGCTTAAGTCCAAAGTGAGTAAAAAAAACTCCTGACCTGATGTTTAATAGTTTACATACTTCATGAATTGCATTTTAAAACATGCTTTTGGAACTTAGATTTTTGACTCATAACATAACATCAGCAGATGATGTCGGTCCTATATAGACTGCCAATATCGAGCCAACATTGGCAGAATGATGGCAATGAGGGCCAAATAGGCTGGGCCAAAAAATGGTTAAGTCCAAAGTGAGTAAAAAAATTCTTGACCTAATGTTTAATAGTTCACATACTTCATGAATTGCAATTTAAAACATGATCTTATTGGCACTTAGATTTTTGACTCATAACATAACATCAGCAGATGATGTCGGTCCTATATAGACTGCCAATATCGGGCCAACATTGGCAGAATGATGGCAATGAGGGGCCGATATGACAATCTGAAGCCCATATTGGACCAATATTTAGCCGATATTCATGGCTACTTGGGTCTATATATAGAGTCTATAACCGTTTTTGTCATTGCTTGATGTGCATGTGTTTCGTGTGATAGAGTTATAGCAATATTAAAGGTAAAAACTATGTTTGGCAATATTAAACGATACAGGTAATCATTACCAGTCCTTACGATGATGATCACTGATGACTCATCTCAATCTACCCTTACTCGCTGCCAAAGCCGAAAAGATTTTATTCATGTTATCCGACGACATTTTATCCAAAGAATTTTGCTTCGCGATATTTTTTCCCGAAATATAAATTCAGGTATGAAGCAGCGACTTCAAGTCACTTCAAAAAAGGTCGCTCCCATGGATATTCCACGTAGGTATTTTGTGGACATCCTGAAAACAGCGAGCGCTCCGTGGGGGACGGCGACCAGCAGGACGTATTCAGCAGTGCCACGATTTCTCGATAGAGGGGGCGCGGGTCATTCCGTTCGCTCTGATGGTCTTTTGTGCTCTTTCGGTCCGTCCACTGTTTCTTGAAAACGAATCAAAGAGAAAAAGAAGAAGAATTAGGCGTAAGGGGGCTCTCTGGTCCGTGAAAAAGGTTCGCGTTGCGACGGAGTGAAAGAAGGAAGTCCCCCTTCCAACCCAACCCCTGCGTTTTTTGTTATTTCGTCATTCCGAGAAGAAGAAGCTTCTCTTGCTTCCCAATTTCTTTGATGGATGCTTTCTCCATCTAGAAATAATGTCCCTTTGTTCGTTCAATTTCCATGCAAAGGGCAGTTTTATCCATTATTATCGTAGCTCGTCCCTTCCTCGTGAATGCACGCAAAGAAATGACACTCTACTTCCTCATTCGCCTCTCCCCAAAAGAAACAACCCCAAAACAGGCGAACCCACCCTCCCATCACACAGCACACGCCCCGCTTAGTTAGGAGCAGGCAATCCCTATCACGATCACGTTTGGACACATTTACGTATATATTTATCCATTTTTATGATAGTAAATTTAATTTTTTATAGCTTTTTAAAATTGTGAATATTTTCATGTGAGTTACTGTCACAGTGATGAAATAAAATAAATAAGGGATTGTTGCCCTGGAGATCTTAGAGGAAGATAGAGAAGTTAAAATGAAACTGTATTTAAAACTGCATGAATACGGTTGGATAAATATATATTTCAGAAAAAATAGCAGAGAGATATACAAGGAATTCGCTTTGGCACGATACTATTTCAGAAAACATTCTACTATGTATTTGATAGTGGGTGAATTTACTGTGTGAGAGTTATGCGTAGTAATAATAATTAGAGCACTTAGTACTTTCCACACTTATTTTAACATTCGGCGCCCGGTTTCGACGTACTCTACGCCTTTATCAAGCGCAACTGCCATCACCAAACAATTCAGAGTTCCTTTATTATACTACAGGGGGGAGGGGAAGGGGGTAATGTGGATGAGGAGATAGGATGAAGGTTGGTGGTCGGAATGGTGAAGGTCACGCAGGTACCTGTTGGGATCTGGGTGTGGAATTACGTATGTACCGCGTAGAAGGTTATTCTTACGTAAATTTATCGAATGAGCTCCTATGCAGCCTCAGACTATATTCTCAATTTTTATTGCATAGTCGTATTTTTCATGTGAAATAAAATATTTTCTTCTCTCGCTATCCGACAGAAAATAGAAAAGTAGAGAAAATAGCAACGCTCAAGGAAAAACATTCTATTTTTCAGATAACCACTACGCCTCCAAAATTGCAACGAAGTTATGGATAAAGTAAGCAGGAGTACAGCTAGGGTCATTACCGTCAAGAGAGAGACAGTTTTTGGTCGGATAAGATGGACGTTTAATCAGCGTTCAACATTGAGTTATGCTCTCTGTGTCATGTTGTAGTATCATTCCATATGTTTGCGCAGCACTGATTTCATTCATTACTCTCGAGGAGAAGGAATCGAACAAACTAACACCCCACGATGCCCATGACTCCTAAAACCACATGCATCCGCTTAATTTCCGTTTCAAGAGAGAGAGGGAGGGATAGTGAAAAAGAAAAGCAATCGCCACTTTGTTCCACTCCGATGGAAATGGATGATATTGCAACTGATGTGAGCCTGAGAATGTACTCGAGGTTCGGAATGGGGTCACTCCACTTTTAATTTGAAAACACATTTCGCCGTCTAAATGATCATTCTCAAATTTTACTTCCATCTCTGAAGGCACTTTTCACGGCTCAAATAGTTAAATTTCCGCACGTATCCCTGACACTTAGCAATCGAAAGTTAACTGCGAAAGCAGGCTTCCCGGAAAATTCGAAGAGACACTAGAAAGAAATTTTGAGAATGTTTTGGCTGAAAAATAATTTACGCTCTTAATTACGTCTTCACCTCTCTTACAACCAACCCATTTATTAACAAATCCCTTAAACTGTCAAGTAAAATGTTCAGCCTCGGAGAATTAATTTATTCCAATCAGTTCACAGTCATAGAAGTTTCGTAAATTAATAATAGAAAATTACGTCAACATTAATTTATATTTCAATCCCTCAGACTTGGATGTGCGCTAACCTGTCTTGGAACGAACATGTGTATGACTTTAGGGAACGAAGTCACAAAATATTATATTGTGCAGCAACAATCAAAACTTCATCATCACTTCCTTCCTATCCTCACTCGTAAAATGCCAATCTCTACCTTAGTGTTCCCATCCCTTTTATTGTTGCAGTCTTTTTTTAATGGAATTCCGTTTAAATCTGGATTACAAAAATTACCAAGGACACTAAACTCAGTTTTTCGTTAACCCTTAACCAGTGATGTGAAATATTTGTTACACTACCAGTGGCCTGCGGTCTAGGAGACCGCTATGTATCAAATATTCATGAAATGTTACGACGTCATTCTTATTGCTTAAGTTTATGTTTCTTTGTCTTCTATACTATTCCAAACTTTATATTTTATTCGTTACCGATGCGAATCAATGTTTCGGTGAACAAAAGGTAATTTAAAACAGGATCCAAAAACTGATATCAAACACACTTATGAATTATTTTTATCGTTTTTAAGCGTCAATATCTCGCCACTATTCAAAATAACGCCTTAAATGTCAAAGAAAGATGGCTAACTTATAGGAAACAATTGAATTTGTCTCGTTTACATTCCTTTTCTTGACGCATTCTGCAGACGTGACGTGAGGTCTCTCAGACAGCTAATCGAATTAATTTGTAAATTTACAGAATGAAATAATAAAAACGTTTAATTTTAATAGCGTTATAACCTCATTTCTCATAGCGTTATAACCTCAACTCATACAAAAATTTGAAGCTAAAGATGATTTTAGATGATTAAAAACAGCCAATTTGTAAATACTAATAATTTTAAAAACACAGAGGTCTCTCAGACCGCACGTCCCCGGTTAAGGGTTAAAACTATCGCGGGTACTCGTCATGTTAGATAAAAACTTTTGGGCTATTTCGCCGCGTCAATTTTTGGGTGGCCCCAACGTTTCCCGACCGATGCTGGTCGCTTTGTCAAGGGATTCTAATTCAAAGGGAGAATTCCTTGAGAAAGCCACCAGTATCGGTCGGGAGACGTTGCGGACACCCAAAAATTGACGCGGTGAATAACCCAAAAGTTTTTATACAACATGACACTTAACTCATGAGTATTTAATGAAGAAAGGGATTTTCATGAATTGTGGTGAAAAATTAGCCTAGGTTGGTAAAATCCCTGTGACCGAGGAAAGTATTTATCGGATCTCTTCTCCTTAGCATTTTCAGGGAGAGAATCCCTAATTATATTCGTAATGGTGACGGATATTATTCAGAAGGAATCTCGTCAAAAGACAATTCTTTACTTTGTCCCAATCTTTGTGCACCGTATGCCAAAAATTATTTCTGATAATGGCGTCGAAATTCTGGAATCACCAACCTCAGATATTACAACAGAAGGACTACATTCATGGCTCCATCAAAAATATACACTGCGTAAATAAATGCAGAGCATCAAAAAACTTGTGACGTGCCCAATAAGTCACGCCATAAAATGTGCGAACAGTTAAAATTTTAAAATCTTGTTCCTTTGCTATCCTGTTTTTGTTTTGTATCACAACAGCTAAATTTAAGCTTTCGTTTTAAGGCTCTTTTTGTTGAATCAAGATCTTGTCCACATTAATACTTTTTACGCTCTCAAATTTATGATCAGAGTATAACCAATATTTATTCCATTCTTATATTCCGTCCGTTTTAAACGGGAAAATGAGCAAAATTATTTTGAAGGGATAGTGAATTTTTAGTTGCAAAAGTCCTATCTGCCTTCGATTCGTAATTTGCCTTCGATTTCTTTCACGAATTCCTACATTACACTTTCTATCGCCTCCCTCCTTTATTTCTGCCTCTCTTCCGTGCAACATTGTTTTCATCCATTACCCCCCAGGATATGGAATAACTCATTCAAGAAAATGAGATGCTGCGTTCGCCATGACTCTCAAAATCAGTCACTTCCGATTGATTTGCGTCACAAGCGAGAAAAAATAGAAAAGTACGACCGCTCGCTACTTTGCTCCAAAGCATTGCACTCCGATGGAAATAGATAATGCCAAATGCAAATGAGATACGGAATTGTGTGGAGTCGAGTGATGGGGTCTTTCATTCAGAAATCGCGGAAATTATTTGGCGGATGGAAAGAAAAGATAAGTACCCACGTGCGAAATAAAATTCCCCATTAAGACTTCCTCTTCCTCTTTACTTTAAAATTCTGTCGCAAACATTTTCATCCAATCCATTCAATCAATTTCATCTGTCCCATTTCAAGGCCCGTAACTGATATTGCAGAATTCGAAAAATAATGAGAATTCCCACTGCCTCGATTTTTTTATTTTAAACACTTAGCACATGGAAAACCGTCACTGAGTATTTGAACTTTCACGGAGCTCTCACTGGAGACCTTCAAACAACATTTTTCGACTCCTTTGACCGAGAGGCGTTTTGGGTAACAATAGGGTAAGTAGTTTCCTTCATCAAAGAAAACGAAAAGCATTGATTGCGATTCGTTACCCACCATTAGTGTATTCAAAATATACAAATTATTTCGTTTTAGAAATAGCGGTTTAGACGAATGGCAATGGTCCATTTTTATCCTCATTTGAAAAGGGCCAGATTGGCGCCCATGCGATGCCACTCCACGTGACGTCACAGGGACTTAGTTTCTATACGAGAAGATAGGAGTTATACATCGTCTGAGATTACCAATGCATGCATGAGGCGTAGAGCTCAGGGAAACATGTCTTAATAATCATAAGGGATCACACGAATATAATTTCGGTTAAAAGCCCTTGTTATACATAATTTCCCTGCGCTATCCAGATCGTTCGGCGATCAGCGAAGCCAGTGGCACGTTTAGCGAATCCATTCAGATGCGTGTCAGGTGACAGATGACGTGGATATCAAATGGCCGAAAAGGCCATCTCCCGATGTGTTATTCGAGCTCTTCTTCCCTCAGCCAGGGTGCAAATTTTGGTTTTCGATCGCACAGAGGATAAAAAATATTTGACAGCTATCCACCCATTAATATACCGTCAACAAATAACTCAACACCATTTTAAAACCCATTACATACTTTTTTTTCGGATACAACTTTTATGTTTACAGAAAATCCGTACACTATTAATTACGCATTTAACGAGAACCAAAAAAAAAAATATTTGGCACGAAATTGATCAACGCTGGTATAATTGAAGCTGAATAAAATGCAATTACAGCATTGAAATTATAATTTGCATTTTGGCTGTTTACTCCATAGAAAATTTTAGTGAAGACGTTAGCTATACCTTCGAGCGCTAGCAGGTGAAACCAAGGGACCACTTTAAATAGGATGAATTAGATACTAGATGAAGTTCAAGTGCTCTTATCATGCATAAGGGTACAAAAAATGAATACTTCCTTGCCCTACGGCAGCTCCCGTCCATCGTGAGCCTAAATCCAGACTACATTCACATGATTCCCTGAGAAGTGTTTGACAGGGGATAAGTAATTGCACACAACATGCACTTGCACTGTTTTAAGAGGCTGTAACCATGGCGGTCCTCTGAGAGTGCTTTGGAGGCCGGTTACATGCAATTACGAAAGACTTATAATTAGAAGTTGACCACTTTCACCCCATAGAGTTTCTGTGGAGGCCGTCAGCTACACCATTCGCCATGAGTAGGAAAAAACAAGGGACCGCTGTATTATTCTGACTCGGGTTAAGCATGAATACAGACTACTACGATGAATATAGCTAGCTGTGCTGTGCTTGGTAAAGATATTACTTTCTTTGGAATAGAACAGCAGTCAAACAATTCGTCATAACTGTAGACAAATAGAGAATATTCTGTTAAGCCTTCAGGAGAGAGGCCAGGAAAAAAAATTTCTTCCTGAAAATAATCTTTTGTTTAAATAATTTTCTCGCGGCTGAGCTTAAAGCCACCGAGTGCGTCCACCGGGTTAGGGATGGTGGGTCGACCTTTAGATATAGAGGTTAGCTGCGAGATAAGCGAGTTCTCTCGTCGAATAAGCAGTCGTGGACAAAAAGCGGCGGTATTCTGAGGGGGTATTGGGCTACCCTTGGGTAAGGTAGGCCATTTAAAAGATACCAAAACCTGTGAAGATACCGTGACTTGGCGACTGGGGGCCGCCAATAATTATGCCTCTCATCACCCGGGGGAGAGGGCAGCAGCTCTTCTTCACATGTGCGAAGGTGGAGACAATACTGGTCGGTACAGCGACACACATTCCACTACGGGCGTGGTAAAATTTACTTTAACGGCTGTAGTACTGCGATGTGGAAGGCAAGGGGAAACCACCACATTATCATCCCGAGGAGTCACAGCTACTCCACTCAATTTATATAATGACATGATGGAATTCTCTCGGGTAAAATATTCCGGAGGTAAACTAGTCCCCCATTCGGATCTCCGGGCGGGGACTACTCGAGAGGGTACATCGGTCAAACGAGATAGAATGTTACGGATAGGAACATGGAACGTCAGATCACTTCGTACCTGCGGTAAGCTAGAGAACTTGAAGGTGGAGATGCGAAGAATGAACCTCGATGTATTAGGTATCAGCGAAATGAAGTGGCCCCAGGAAGGAGACTTTTGGAGTGGAAGCTACAGAATGATACACACGGGATCGCTAAATGGTAATGCTGGAGTAGGCATAATGCTTAGAAAGAGCGCCGGGATGCGTGTTAAAAGCTACCTGCAGTTTAATGAAAGGATAGTAATGGTGAAGATAGATACTAAACCCGTAGCTACTGTAGTGGTACAGGTTTACATGCCTACGTCAGATTATGAAGACGAAGAAGTAGAAGATGTCTACCAAGATATAGCGGAAGTTATCAAGCAGGTAAGAGGGGAAGAAAATCTTATTATTTTAGGGGACTGGAACGCTGTCGTCGGCGAAGGTCAAGACGGAATAATAACTGGGAAATATGGGTTAGGTAACCGAAATGAAAGAGGAGAAAGGCTACTTGAATTCTGCACGGAGCACAGGCTAGTGGTTGCCAACACTTTATTCAAAAATCCCCTGCGAAGAAGATACACGTGGAAGATGCCAGGAGACCGTAGAAGATTCCAAATCGACTACATTCTAGTGAAACAAAGATTCAGGAACCAGGTGAAGGACTGCAAAAGCTATCCAGGGGCAGATATCGATAGTGACCATAACCTAGTTATGATGAAATGCCACCTTAAATTTAAAAAGTTGAAGAAAGCCGTGAAAAACATATGGCAGGTTGAAAAATTGAGGGAGGTTCAGCATCAACTGGCTTTTAAAGGGGCTGTAGAAAATAAAATAGGGGAGGATCCGACCAACAAACCAATGGAAGAGAGTTGGAAAACCATTAGAAGTGGTCTGCAGGCGGCAGCTGAGGAAGTTCTTGGTAAAAGAAGAGTCGTTATGAAAAAACCATGGATTACGCAGGAAGTATTAGATCTCATTGAAGAAAGAATAAAATACAAGGCTGCGAAAACAGAGGAAGGACAGAATCGTTACAAGAGGATAAGGAACGAAATATGTCGTAAAGCGCGGAAGGCTAGAGAAACGTGGATGAAAAGCATTTGCGAAGACGTGCAAAACAATCTTAAACATGGAAAAGTAGAGGCCGCTTATAGGATAGTGAGGAACCACTTTAAGGAAAGGGGCGTAAGATGTAATACCCTTAGGGACAAAAACGGAGAACTATTGATTGAAAACGAAGAAAAAGGGAAGAGATGGAAGGAATATCTGGAAGATTTGTACAAAGGAAGTCGCTTCAGAACGAATGCTATCGAAAACGAGAGGGAAGTGGATGCCGATGACATGGGAGCCCCAATTTTAAGATCGGAATTTGATGCGGCTGTAAGAGACCTCAGGATAAATAAAGCGTCTGGCATTGATGACATTCCTGCAGAACTAATCAAAAATTCAGGAGAGAAGACGTTGAGCCAGCTATACAAAATCATTAGTGAAATGTATACGACAGGTGAGATACCAAAGGATTTCGAGAGGAACATTATAATCCCTATTCCTAAGAAGAAACGAGCGGAGAAGTGCGAAGATTTTAGGACCATAAGCCTTACTACACATGCATCAAAGATACTGACAAGGATCATCTATAGAAGAATAGAACGAAAAGCAGAAGAGTACTTGGATTAGTACCAATTTGGATTCAGGAAAAACAAAGGCACAAGGGAAGCAATATTGGCCCTAAGACTGCTCATAGAAAAGAGAATGGAAAAGAACAAGCCAACATTCGTTGCGTTTGTGGACTTAGAGAAAGCATTTGATAACGTGGATTGGAGCACAATGCTTGGAATCCTAAAGGAAATTGGGGTTCTTTATAATGACAGAAGAATCATCCACAGTTTATACAAAAACCAAATAGCCGTGATAAAATCAGGGCCCAGCTGTGAAGAAGCAAGAATTAAGAAAGTAGTGCGACAAGGCTGTACATTGTCACCCGTAATTTTCAACGTTTACATTGAAAAAGCCATTAAGGAAATCAAAGAAAAGGCATTGGGAGTGAATATCCATGGAGAAAAAATAAGCATGCTAAGATTTGCCGATGACATAGCCGTTATAGCAGAAACAGAGAAGGATTTGAAAAATATTCTGGTTAATATGGGTAGGGTAGTGAGTAGATATCAACTGAAAATAAGCACGAAGAAAACCAAGATCTTAGTATGCAGCAGAAGAGAAGAAGTCAAGACCAACATTAAAATAGGGAGGCAAAAACTGATAGAAGTGGATGAATTCTGTTATTTGGGAAGCAAGATAACTAGTGACGGGAGAAGCAAGAAAGAAATTATCAGCAGAATAGCCCAGGCGAAGAGAGCATTCCACCAAAAGAGAGACCTGCTTACAGCGGGAAACTTAAATATGGATGTAAAGAAACAATTTATAAGAACCTACATCTGGAGTATGCTCCTATACGGAAGTGAGGCATGGACAATGACCGCAGCGGAGAAAGCAAGGATAGAGGCCTTTGAAATGTGGTGCTACAGAAGAATGATGAAAATCAAATGGATCGACCGAGTTAGTAACGAGGAAGTCCTAAGAAGGGTAGGAGAGAAGAGAAGCCTCATGAAAACCTTAATAAGAAGACGGAACAACCTTATAGGCCACATCTTGAGACATGATGGCCTGATGAAGACAATCGTCGAAGGACAGACGGAAGGCAAGAATGGAAAAGGAAGACCTCGAACAAAATATATGGAACAAGTAAAGAGAGATGTGAAAGAGAAGAAATACGTAGGAGTGAAAAGATTAGCTGATAGGAGAACTGAGTGGAGAGCTGCGTCAAACCAATCCTAGGATTGTTGACCAGTGATGATGATGATGAAATAATTTTATAAAATTTGATTATATAATCTGTCAATATTAATATTTGATTGTATATGCCTTTTATTTACGGCTACGCCAAAAATTAATTGCACGTCGTGCATAAAATATACCATTTTAACTTTGCTGAAAAAACTCAATATGTTATCAAATGATAACACGACGATCTCTTTGCTCGAAGAAAGTTGTTTGAGCGCGTAGTGCATAAAAACTTCTCATATTCTTGGGTTACGCACCCAACTATTTTCTTTTTTCCGGCGGTCCAAGTATTTTCCTTGGGCATTCCTTGACTCCTTTCGAAGTCTCTCTTGCGATTGGATCGATGGAGGAGGGAAAATGTATGCTCGAAATCAAAGCAACTCCCTCGAGAGAGAGAGAGAGGTCGAGCAGGTGCTAGAGGAAGGAATACAAGGGTTGCCTCTCTGCTCCGACCCTTCGGGGGTCCCACGGGGGAGGGGTTGCAAAGGGGGCGTCGTCCGGCAAAGAAGAGAGACGCTTGTCCCGTTGCCAGCCTCTGCAGTTTGTTTGTGATGAGTTGGGTGATTTTTGTTGCCTTGGGAACGGGCTCTTGGTTGGGCGTGGGCGGACGGGAGGGAAAGGGAGATGTAAGGAGATGTCGCCTTCCTCTTCCCTTTCCCCTTCCTCTTCCCTTTCCCCTTCCTCTTCCCTTTCCCCTTCCTCTTCCCTTTCCCCTTCCTCTTCCCTTTCCCCTTCCTCCGTGGAGTGGTCAGCCAAAGGACACTTCGCTTCCTTTTCTGGTCGCTTCATCTCATTTGGTTAGAGCCCTCCACGTTGCGCACCTGGCGCCTTCTTCTTTTTTTTCTTCTGGAGTCCAAACAGATCCCTCGCCGTTTAATCCGAATCTATCTACATACTCCAACAGGATTCACACCAACTTTTTTCTATCAATTTCAACGATTTTCCCCCGACTTATTCCAGTACTATGAGACCACTCAAATGCAAAGAGTCGTGTTTAGGGATTTTTAAGGAAAATACGGCTAGTTAGATTGCAAAATTACGTCCAGAAGTAGTGATAAAGTCAAGTAACTTGAATATTGAAATAGCGCCAAGTGGTTGCTACCCAAACAACGGGAAGTGCGTTCGTACGATGAGTCAACTTGTCGCTCGAACGCAGAGATGCTCAGGGCCTTCAACCACCACTTCCTTCTTTATGCTAGAGTCTCTGAAGTACTTCCCTGGCCACAATCTAGTTTCCTATGACTTCAAGTCCCGATTTGTATTCCCGTGATATTGCCTCGACTCCCGCAAATCACCCCGTTGTGCGTGTGGCCTATTCACGGGGGAAAGTTGAGCTGAGCCAAGAAGCGAGGAGAAAGGAAGGTAGCCTTAGGCCACTCACTACCTTGGATGCATCTATTGTATCCATCGGAATGAAATGTCTCTATCTTTTCCGGAAATCAATTGGTTGTTTTGTCATTTTTTCAAAAACTCCCAACCGCCAACCGTTAATTTCTTTCTCGCGAAGGCGTGCGTCGCAAAGCTTTTCACGAAATGAAATATTCTGAAGTGAATGCTAACTGTAAAGCAGACGGGAGCTGAACTCGGACATTAGCTACATGCAAGCGATATTAATTGGTGAACCATCGGCCACATCGTAAAAATAGTCAGTGCACGCATAAATAAGGGGTGTGCATTGTGACAAACAAATAAACACAGAATGATTCGAAAACATAACTCGAGACATTTTTCGTTCAAATCCACGCATCAAACCTCACGATATTCACACAACCGCCCATTTTACCTATTTCAAGCACTGAACTATGAAAGCGATGGCATGACGGTCGCTGTGCACCGCAAAGCACTATGGGTTAAATTGATGAAGGTCGCCCGGGCCCTCCAAACGTAACCTATTAATGAAAATGGGAAAATCCGCAAAATTAGATTGAAAGACAAACGCATTTTTAGGGCAAAATACCTTCCGTATGGGATGAAAAGTAATTTACCTCAGAAGTCACTACCTCATCCAAAATGTATGAGATGAGAAAAAGTTCATCATTGATGCCTTTCAGATTTATTTAAATGGAGGACGATATTTCAAGATGGCCCGGTATAGATTTCAAGTCTATTTACGAGTTCTATTGCTGCCGTTATAATCTCTTATTGATCGTGGAAAAAATGACATTCGGAATCTGTCTGTTCTACAATCTATCTCTCTTATTTTATTTATATGATCTGATCTTCCGTAGTATGTTGGCGTCCGTAAGATATGGTTAACTTCGTCAGAAAAGACATTGCTCTTGAATTTATCTAAAAGGTTTAGTCTATACAGAGATTCCCATCCGAGTTTATCTAAGAGGTCAGTTACACTAACAAGACAATCGTAACGACCTTTCACATACCTGGCAGCTCTTCTTTGCACGCGTTCTAAATCTGTTATCAAGCCTTTTTCATGAGGGTCCCAAACACTGGCAGCGTATTCCAAATGTGGTCTAACGAGGGAAAAGTAGCTAATTTCTCTCACTTTGTCGTCGCACTTTCCTAATATTCTTTTAACAAAACCCATTTTACGATTAGCTTGACCGGTTATTTCTCGAATATGTTTATTCCACGATAGATCATTATTGAGTCTAACCCCTAGATATTTCACGGATTCAACTGCCTTTAACTGGGTGCCCCGAATGATATAGTTACGCTGTAGGGAGTTATTCTTCTTCCAGAAATTCATTACGACGCATTTTTCCAAATTTAATTCTAACTGCCAAGCATCACACCAAGCTTGGATAGCAGCAAGGTCATTCGTTAGTTCATCCATATCTTTTCTGGAACGGATTTCTCTGTAAACTACAGCGTCGTCTGCAAATAATCGTAACTTACTGTGTACTACTTTGCCAATGTCGTTTATATAAAGAAGGAATAGGAGTGGGCCAATGACACTACCCTGAGGAACGCCAAAAGTGACTCTAACCTCATTTGAGACTGCACCGTCTAATACTACTCTTTGGACGCGGTCGCTCAGAAATTCTCTAATCCAGGAAATGACATCTTCGTCTAGACCATGAGATTTCAGTTTTATTATTAACTTTCCGTGGGGTACTTTATCAACTGCCTTTTTGAAATCAAGAAAAATCGCGTCTACTGGAATGTTGTCTTCCCCGGAGACTAAAATATCGTGGGCGAAAAGCGCTAACTGAGTTTCACACGATCTGCTTTTCCTGAATCCATGTTGAGTTCCCATTAATAAGTTTTGCGCGTCTAGGTGTTTCATTATCGAGCTGACTACGATGTGTTCAAGGACCTTGCATGAGATGGACGTTAGAGATATCGGCCTTTAATTAGATGGCTGTTCCTTGTCTCCACTTTTAAATATTGGCGTTACATTAGCGATTTTCCAGTCATTAGGTACTTCGTGTTGCTTGATGGATTTACTGAATATTAACTGCAAGTAGGGGGCAATTTCTGAGGCTAGTTCTCTATATACGCGAGAAGGGATTTCGTCTGGACAGGGTGATTTATTTGGACTGAGCGATTTCAATATATTTTCTATTCCGAGCGTACTAATGTCAATAGCTGGCATCTTATGTATACAGGGATTGTCATCGGTCTCGAGTGAGTTCTCGGAAGGCTCGGTGAACACGCTCTTGAAGTAGGAATTTAATAAATTGCCTTTATCGTAACTGCTTGTCAACACATCTCCATTGTCGTTTCTCAGCGAACATACGGTAGATCGTTTACCTTGAACTTCCCTAACATATAACCAAAATGCTTTTGGGTTATCCTGTAACTGCTCTACTAGTGTTTTCTTTTAAAATTCGTGAATGCATTCCTGAATGCTTCCTTCATGGCGACTTTAGTCATCCTATAGTTTTTAATTATTAGCTCGCGTTCATTAACGGATAAATCCGTGCTGACTTTTTTCATTTTAGCATGACACGCTCTCTGTCGCCTCAATGATTTTCTCACTTCCGCGTCGTACCATCTGGTTCGCTGCCTTCTTTTACTGTTTTACTAGGGATGTAGCTATTTATTCCCGAAGTTACGAGTGAAAGAAAGGCTTTCCAAGTATTCTCTACATTTAACTTTAATACTGATTCTTGAAACTCGGGGAAAGCATTTTTCAGATGACTCTTAAACCCATCAAAATCAGCTCTTTTAAAAATGAAAACTTCACGCTCTTTTTTAAAGTTAACAGCGGTATTTAGAGAAAAATTTGCATTTACTACCCTATGGTCACTTATTCCTTCGACAGTGCCAGCGTTTATTACCTTATGTGGTATATTTGTCGCTAATAAATCAAGAATACTTTCTCCTCTGTTTGGTGCGGATGCTATTTGGAACAATCAATTAGATGTAAAACAGTGTAATAAAGCCTCGCAGATCACTTTGTCCCTCCCACCATTAATGAAGCTATAAGTCTCCCAATTGAAGGTACGTTGAAATCTCCACCTACAATCAAGTTTCTTTCAGGATACTTGGATGCTACGCTGTTTATTTGATTTTGAAAATCCAACATTGACGTTATATCTGAGTTAGGTGGTCTGTAATAAAATAGTTTTGAATTTTGGACATTTAATTAAACACCACACAGATTCAACGCTGGTCTCAGTTACGGTTATCGCTTGGCTGACGATTGAATTCTTTACAGCTATAAAAACTCTGCCCCAACTCGATTAATTCTATCTTTCCGATAAACAGTGAACGATTTTGGGAAGATCTCATTGAATCATCATCTGTTAGCCAACTTTCTATTCCAAAAATGACGTTACACTTCGTACCATGAATTAAATGGTGGAATTCGGGAATCGTATTTGTTAAACCTCGGCAATTAACCACAGCCTCGATTAAAACTTTGGAACTAGTATTATTGCGATTCGGGACTAATTCTGATTTGCTTTTGTCGAATAGACTATTCACAGGCTCTATACCGCTGATAAATGGAAATGCATGTGTTATTGTCTCACTATTAAAATGACTTGAGCCTTGACTGCCTTTGAAAGTATTGCTCGACTGACGCTTCTCGTGCTTAAATGTAATAACTGTATTATTGTAAATCGGTAATGCTGACTCTGAAACGCTGATTTTTCTTTCTAGTACTCTATTCTCATTTCTGGAAGAATTTTTGTCTGTGAAAAGTTTTGAACTTACCCCTTTATTTTTCAACCCACTAATATATCTACACTCTGCCCTACTCTCCACTCTAAAAAAGACCTACAGTGCTCAAATATTCTACTCGCTACACGACTAGCCGACTCGGCCGCGTAATGGACTCCCGAACGGTTCAGAGGGATCCGACACGATCGGATTGCCGGCCTAAGGTCCACGAAGGAGCCTCCGATGTCCGTGCAGAAACGACGCAGCCTCTGGTTTATGCCTTCCACTCGGCTCCAAACCAGAGAACCACAATCGATCCTCGGGACAAGACTGCAAATCGAAAGCTCTATGCCGACCCCAATGGTCCCACCCACCCGCTTCACTTCGGCATTCAGATCCCGGAGGGAATCTAGAATTTCCTCAGATCCACGGAAGGTGGCATCATTGACGCCGACATGAGCCACAACCCGCAGTTTGGAGCACTTCGTGACCCGTACCGCCGCACCAACCGCCTGCGTCACCTGAGGAACACCGCCACCAGGGATGCACCATGATGTTACGCGGTCGCTTACACCCTCGCGGTCTGCCCTCTCCCGTAACGGGACCGTCACACGACGGACATTGCTACTCCCTAACACTATGATCCCCCCCCCCTTCCCATTCTGACGCCTCTTCCTAGGTGCCGGTTTCGGGGTAAGAGTAGGCACGTCAGGCACCTCGGAGTTTCCATCCGATAGCAACTGGTACCTGTTCGAGACGGGGATGGGATCTGCCTCAGCATCCCCCAAACCCCGTCTTAGAGTGACACTACCACCGTCCCTCCGAGACACGACCCTCCAAACCTCAGATTTACGGGGTGACGTGACCCCTTCATCGGGAGATGGACCTCGAGGAAGGCTCTCGATCGACCAGATCGCTATTTGCAATCGGGCGAACCCGTGCAACCTCTGGGGCATGGCGAGCTTTCAAAGAACCACCCCTAGGACCATTCCCCTCAGCGGTATTAGCCACCCTTTCAAACTGGGCCCGAAGTTCCCGCACCATCGTCTCCAACGCGGTAATGCGGTCTCCGAGAGCCTCGCATTCACCGGCGTTTTCAACTCCGGCAACGGGTGACCTATTCAAAGTCGAGTGATTCAAAGTCGCCTTTGACTCAATCCATAGATATCGCACGTGAATTGAAGACAGACGCTCACTCAGACCACAAATGGGAATTTATCAAAAGAATTCGGTGGATGGAAGAGATTACTTACGATAAAATAAAAAATCTTCTTCGCACCCCCCCCCCTTATCTCAAGCATTAAATTAAAAAATTAGCCGAGTAGTCGCCCACTTTTCATGAGCTAGTGACGTCATAAGTTTCCGCTCGCTCCGGGAGAACATTTGAGGGATTTCTTAGTACAGCATTATTCACGAAAGCAATGATCCTCACAATTCACAAGGACAACGGGTAGCTGAGAAACGGCGACCCGCTCGGCATGGGTGGGTGATGTCATCAACTTATCTGATAAAGGCTTAAGAGCGTCTACATATATTGGCTTTGTAATTAAAATCAAGTAAACTTGATTTCTTATTCACTTAATGGGGGAAGACAACGATCTCATTGGACGGTATACGAACTATGTACCTCAAACTGAGGAGATATCATCGAATTGGTCATCGCCGAGTTAATGACTTCGGTACAATGGGCATTACTGGAAATTCAACGTTCACTTTTTTAGCTCGTCTATGATCACAGGATGTCTCCTCACTCGGAGATACTTCGTAATTATGTGAGAACATTGTCAAGAAATTGAGTTTTTCGAATTAAAATTGAGTTTAATCTCCAGTGGACTAGTACCCGCAGGAACGACAGTGCAAGTGAGATAACTTTTGAAAAGTATAGGAAAAGGGCTTATTTATTTCTGCGGGGAATTAAATGATTTCTTGATGATAATAAACTTCATTATATGTGCTTTTGAAAACAACAGCAGACTTTAAAGTCTCAGACTAAATATTAATGTATTACTAGAGAAAAAGTAGTAGCTTAACTTCACCTGGAGCTGTATTTATTGTACTTGCTTGGAACATACGGAGGCGCATATGAGAACCTTGGGACACCGGAAACAACCATTAGAGAGATGGGTGTTTTCTGAGCGCAGGAAGTTCTGGCGAGGAGACGTAGGGGAGGCGGGGGGGAAAGGTGACCGAAAAAGGAAGCGCATCCAGATAAAAGAATTCCGGCGACGTCCAGAGGTGAGTGTGTTTACGCTAACAGACAGACAGACGCACCGAAGACCTCATCGAGAATCGACCTGTGCCAACAGAATTGCCATGAAGGTCTGCGACGCGCTGTTTGTGTCGACGGTGGCGGTGCTATTGGCTGCAAGCCAAGTGGGGTCAGGTGAGTCCCTCTCTGTCTTTCTCTAAGTGCCCACTCAAATAGCTTCCTAGATAACGGCAATTAAGAGAAGAATAAGAGAATTAATTTTTTAAGGGTGCAACACGCCATTTCGCATCCCTCTCTCGTCTTTGATTGTTTTGTTTTTTTATTATTCATCAGTAACTCTTCACTCTTTCATGATTAAAGCACAAATGGTAATATCCACACTATTTTATTTATCACTTAACCGACGATGGTTTCGACACTTGGTGTCATTTTCAAGCTCTATCTATACCTTGACAATGACACCATGTGTCGAAACCATGGTCAGTTAAGTGATAAATAAAATAGTGTGGATATTACCATTTGTGCTTTCATCATGAATATAGCGTTATTCCACAAAATAAAGCCTGAAACAATTTTATATCTTCCCTCCTTGGTATGCGCTATTAATAAGGTGTGCGTGATTGATGAATATGTTAACTTGATTAAAATAGCTAATGCGTCTACCATACGAAGTAACGCAAGTATTTTCCCTGCTGGCGATAGATTGCTTGCCGGGTGCGATTTGGAAGGAGGACTGCAACACGTGCTTCTGCACTCAGAGTGGCCGCGTCTCCTGCACCAGGATGGCATGCGACACCAGGGAGAAGAGAGACATCACGATGGGTGAGTCATACCTCACGAAATAATGGCCTTTTTTACATATATGTAAGGGCGCGGAGAAAGTAACATTTCCTCCAGCACTTCACACACGAATTGCTAACACCGATTCCTATCATTAGGCACCACTTCAACGCTCAAAAATGCATCGTTTTGTCATATTTTCCTGAAAACTGATTTGTTTCGCTACTATTAAAACTATGAGTTGGCCAATTTTTGGCCTAATTCTACTAAATTACCAGGTATAACTTTTGGATCCTTAGTGGTGTCACCAAATGTTGATGCTCAGGGCTATTTTTGGCATAGCTTTTGAATCATTTGTAGTGTTATCAAAAGTTGATACCCAAATTTACATTTTAATAAAATCAGTTTTATATCACTAAAAGAATCGAGGCGTAAAATTAATACTGAATATTAGAATTGATGTGTTTTAGATAAAAAAAATAACTTATGATACTGCTTAGTATTTTTCCCAGGAATGCTTCAGAGGCGACAGTTATCCTAAGCTGCTTCCGTGTATACAAATTGTAAAACAGATAGATTGATATGCCTGAAACATTCGTGGGAGTATATTCCTCCCTTCTCGCCAGACTAGGAGTTATTCCTCTTAGAAATGTGTTTTACTATAAGGTACCAACAATATTTCATGAAACATGCGGCAATGAGCCCACTGAAATGAACAGATAAATTAGGTTGAATGGTCGTAGAGACTACTGAGTCCGTGTACCTAGAGTGTGCCGCATGCTTTTCAAAACGCCCTTTTGGTTCAAGCGATTTAAATTTTGGCCAATTTTATTAGATTAAATTAAACAATGTCTCGCAAAAAAATTGAAGAGAAGCTTCGTTAAGATTTTCCTTTTGTTGTCAGAGTCAAGTTGTACGCCAGAGAAAGTTTTTTACCGTTATAATATTCGAGTAAATTATTAAATTCTCCACATCATTTAAATCATGCATACAAAAACATGTTGGTACCCTAAAAAAAGGCCTTTTGCCTTCTAGGGTACCTTGCTTCCAAATATATTTATAAATATTGCATGAATCCAATTGTTTCTTTGGAAGAATAAATTATTATCATCATATTGATATAATTATTAATTTTAACCGTCGAATGTAGTGCTGCCATAAAGGGAAATAATCGTTGTCCAAGTCCATCACTCTTTGTGCGATACTTTGCAGAGTGTTCTCCAGGGACGAGGTGGAAGGAAGACTGCAACAGCTGCTTCTGCTCCAGCAACGGACTGAGGGCTTGCACCCTCATGGCCTGCCGCCCCAACAAAACCTACAGTAAGACACTTCCATTCCATTCTACCTCCTATCTATCCAGTAGCCAAGAGAAAATGGCTATAACCGCTTCACAGAAAGCATTAGTCAAAATTAAATTGAGCACATAACTTAGAAAACCAAACTAAGCACTTAAATAGCAATTAGCTTGATAGCCCTGAGTTTAATTTATTTAATAAATCAACGCTTACCTAATGAACGACATCCATCATCATTATGAAGGACTAAGACCTGGTCTGTAATGAGACGTAAGTCGCAATAAATTACATGCCTCAACTGAAAAGAATGGCCATGAGAAAAAGCATGAAAATATGTAACGTCTCGCAATAGTTGAGTCCCGATTTCATGTTCGGCAATCGAGTTTCATCGCGTTATTTCGCTTCAAACTGAAGTTCGCCCAATTTACTCTCCCACACTCTGAGAGCACTAATTTTATTCCGTATGTCACTGTGTTCCTAATTTTTCAATATTTATTAACCGCATTGCGCTATCTGATACGAGTGTCGTCGATGTCACCTTTTCAGAATGTTGATATTTTTTCTCTATCCTTAGATGCTGGTGAACATCAAACTGTTAAATTCATTAATATAATATGTATTATTTCGTTTATTGAAGCGTAAGTACAATATTCACAAGAAAATTTATTTTTACGCTATATTCCCCATGACTCTCCGTCGTTTTACTGTCTTTTGACGTACGCCTGTGGTCAACTGAATTACCTTCCAACCACTTCCGGTTAGGCGAATCGCTTCACTGACGGCAGTCGTACTCAAGACGCATTTTGATTGGCCAGATGTAAGCCCTAAGCACCATTGAGCATTGACAATTTTTCTCACGGATTGTGTCCATTGTAGAATAGCACCATTTCTTCTCCATTACGGCTTACGTCTCTTCGTAGACAAACCCTAACAGCAAAGCAGTCGCCGTGCGCACTCCGTTGAAATTGAGTTTCTCTCTCTGCACATTGCTTTTTATGGGCTCCCTTTTCACCCCAATATTTTTTCCAAGTCATATTTCATCCCTGGGTGTCTCCCTCCATGATTCACAGTTTGAATCGAAACAATAAAAGACAAGCGAGTGAAAGAGATGACTGCGACACTGCGCCTCCCAAAAAGTTCGCGCTAATTCAAAATCGAACGAACACCACGCTCAATTTTTAACGTTAATAGGGAAATTGCATGCATTTTATAAACAGTGTGCTGATATACTACAGTAAACACTTACGGCCGTATTCATAGATTTCCGCTAAAACACGCTAGTAGGGCGACTAACTTAGTCGGCTACTAAGACCTTTTAGTCGCCTACTAAGATATGGTATTCATGGATTGTATTACGTTAGCTACTAAGAGCTACTAACTTAGTATGCTACTAGCCAGCTCGGCAGCCGATACTCGGTAGCGGTTTGAGTTCAACCCGCTAGGCTACGCTTGACAACACTGCATCTGACTCCTCCGCGGCGCGAAAAATTCGAAACACTATCAAACAAATGAAAGTGATTCAGCAAAATGCATTGAAATTTTTCCTTCATAATGGATAATTCGATGTGATATCGCATCTCAGACATATTTTTTTATTGCTGTACACAAAAATTATGCAATACCTTTGGGAAAGGGTAGAATTATGAGTAATACCGAAGCATTTGTATGTTTGAGATGCAGTTATTGCTTTACAAACGGCCGTATATTTATTGATCATATACATTGCGTATTGTTTGCACTTCCGATATTTGTTTCCATTAGTGTATGCGTGATTAGTATGAAAAAACGTAACCAGCAACGTCAGTATTATACATATCTGTACTCGGAAAGCAGAAATACATCTCAACGTCGGAGTAGAAACGAAAACCTTTGCAATGCAGAAATGAAACGTTAATAAAATAACGTTGAGATAAATGTGTGAATGATACACATTTATTACGTTACAAACACCTACGTGCGAGCAATTAGCAACATATGTTTGCAACTCCTAAAATGTTAGTCAAGGAAACAACAATCTGTTTCGCTGCATTTAAATATTTCAAATATTGACAGCGTGCGGAAATATACGGCATATAGTTTACTAGAGGTGGTTAATGTAAAAAACAAGGCATAATTAACGTAACTTGTTTTACTTATTTATTGCTGATCATATCACAAATAGCACTACAACGCACACAACATTTCAATTCACATTTCACGAGCTGTCTTTATGACACTTATAATCCGTACATTCTGAATCAACTGGTTCAATGAAAATCTTGACTCATACTTAATTTAAAACACTATAACGTAACTCTAGTAAACAATAATAATCAGTTTTCCAATCACTATGCACGCACCAAAAGAATTTGCACTCGTTGACGTTCGAAAGAATTCTTCACATCTCACTTCCCACTTATCACTAATGATTTAGAATCGGTTGATGCTATTTCACATTACCATTAGACAATGAAATAAATAGGCTGAAACAAATTTTTAGACCAGAAATTGTAACATCAACAAACTTCCGATCTCACTCTCCACTATCACTCGCACCGTAACCAAAACAAAAACAACAGCGCAACGAAATACGCGGAATGTAAACACTGCCGAAAGCTCACGATAAAGTTACTAGAATAAGTAATATAATCAAACACAAATTAAAAGCGCACAAACGAATGAAAATTTATAATCGTTTGCTGTATCCCTAAAGAACAACTGCTTCAAATATGAAACATATCCCCTTCGCAACAGTTAGTAGATACCTTTGATCGAAATGATTAAACCAGTATGAAAGAAATAAATAATTTTGTCGAAGCTCATACACTCACAAATCACTTCACTTGTCGCTTCACTCTTTACTTCATCGTATATATATATAATCAATTCACTTAGGGGCGCATTGAATGTACAAATTGTGTTCACTTACACTAGAGGCACAAGTTCCCTGCAAGTCGTAGCTTCCTCGCAGCTACGAAAAACTTTCAATTCCTGTCAACAATTACACTACATACGTTGCCTGCCTTACTTGAAGAATGGATTCTCGTATTCCATTTTGGCACAAATGCATAAAAACTCTATAACAGTATACAAATAAAACCGGAGTTCGATCATCCACAACGGTCCGCCATATTTAGTAGCTCCCTTAGACAAGGCCGGAGGGCAACTAAGAACCGGCTTCTAAGATAGTAGCATACTAAGCTTAGTAGCCCTTACTAACGATCTATGAAAACCATTTTCCTAGTATGCTACTACTTAGAACGCTACTTAGGCGTTAGTACCTTACTAAGGAAACTATGAATACGGCCGGTTGTATTTATTATATTGATCGAAGTGCGATTGACCGATTCTTTCTGCAGAATAGGAAGTGGCTTCGGGGTATTTGCACAAGTTACAAGATGGTAGATTGTGTTGGAAATTCGTGCATATTATCGCTACTAAATTGAAACAATTAATAGTCTGGCTTCCTCAGATTCCAGTCTTAAAGAGCTTCCTGTCGTCTTCAAGGCAAGGTATTTTTAAGTTGAAAGTATCATCGACAGCTTCGAGGTGGAAAATAAGTTCACCATAAGACTCTCTACCGGACTGCCAAAAGAATACACATTTCACACGAGTATACGCTTTCGCCAATATTACACGCAAGTCTCACTTTGTTATGAGCCATAAAACATTTAATATGCACATCAGCTACCTTTACATTTCTCGGCATCGACTTTCGGCGCCGACGAAGTCTACAGTTTCACTAAAATACCCTGGGGCGGAATTCTGTACACGGATACCGACGCGTCGGTCGCACCGATAGAAATGTGATTCACAAAACCCCGCTACCGACAGATTGTCGGTGCAACCGACAAATTCGTGACGTAATGCTTTTGTCGGTACGAAAGTGGCACCCGCACGCGAGGCTAGGCACCTCGACCAATCATATTTCTCCTTTGTTTGCATTAAACAAATGAGGCTCCGAAAACGCCATCTGTTATTCGTCAGCCCGCGAAGAAGTTAAAAAGAGTTTATCACTGCTTTGTGAAATATTTACGATGTTTAATTACTCTGCGAACACAATTTCTTACTCCCGTCGGTGCGATGTGGCTTGTATTCCGAGATTTTGCTGTATTTACCATCGGATTTTTTCTAGCCCAAGTAAAAAAGCCTTTATATTCAAGGATTCAACGGTCGTTGATAGAAGAACACCGGCAACATTAGGTGCTCAATGTATTGGAATTTTCAAGTATAATTGTCTTGAAGAGGACTTTATCTGCTACATAATTGTTCACCTACGCTTATTATAATTGTATTCTTGGGATTAGCAGTGACGAAATTATTTTTACTAGTATTGTAACAATGTACCTTCATCTTGAGCCACGGCTTGTTTACATCGTTTGCCTCATTGTTCGCCGTAAGTCCGATACTTCCACAAGGGTAATTATTTAATTAGAAAACATTTTTGTCGCTTGAATTCACATTTTGGGCTATTTAAAATACATTCGTGGAGACAAACACCGAGATTCCGCGGATGTCACGGAAGGTATCATCAGTGTCATTGCGTCAAGTGTTGTGATTGTGAACTTGAGTGACATACTTTACGCTATCTATTTGGAAGTGTTAACTTTTGAATTTTGATACCATTTGTGCGTTATTACAAACTTTGCGTTGATATGACTTTGACTAAATATGCTTGATCAGTGTTAATTTGTGATATACCGTTGGAAGTATGAAGGTTTTCTCGTGTTGAAATTATATTTTTGTAGTTTTATGATGAATAATTCATTAAATGTTTCCTTGTTTCGTGCAATCATTCTTTTTATTTGCCCCTTTCTACCGATGGAATACACGGTACGTACCTACTCAGTGCTCTTATAGTAATAATGAAAATCTATCTTGAAGTCCCGTACGGTGTTTGGTTAGTATGGTGAAGTAAATTCAGCATTAATTTTACGGTAAGTTTTGTGCACCGGTAACGACGTCAAAGTGTGAGAGGAGTTAAGTGATGCCATTTATATTCTTCTAAAATATAGTAGCAATATGCTTTTTCTAATTCATCGTTGCTGTCTGATGCTCTCAAGAGTAGTTACGAAGGTAGGAGAGTTATTTTCATTATAAACCCCATTCTCAGATGCTGACAAAGGGTATTGAAGTTAATATGAAAGTGAACGAAATGTCCACGTATATATTTCATTGAAAGTGCATCAATAGGCATTCGTTTTTATTGAAAATATAAATTAATTTCGGATCCAAACTTTACGAATCAACAATACATACCTATCGTGTCTTGTTGTGAGTAATTTAAAAGCAAAGCAATACGTTACATACTTAAAATTACGGAATATTTATAATGTAAAATACCTTACGCTATTGGAACGCATAATGTAATATACGTGTGACATTGGCAAAGTTAAATACTGCTCCCACTATGTAAATTTTACGTTTCAAGTGTTTAATCAATCATTTTTATTATAAATAACATACAATTAGAGCACTTCCACGGATCTAGCGTCGTAGATTATGGTTTAAAATCGTCAGCTTAGGCCGAAAAGTGTAAACAAAAGTCCGCCATGTTGCTAAAAATTTGTCGGTAGGTCCTACCGAGCGTTTTGAAATCGTCGGTATGTACCGACGGGTTTACCGACAACTGTCGGTGGGATAACGACAACCGTCGGTAAAACGTGTCTCCTGAATCGCTCGTACCGAGACTTATCGGTAGGACCGGCTTACCGACACCGACAATCGTCGGTACGGTGTACAGAATTCCGCCCCTGGTATCATGATGGAATCAGTAACAGGAGGCTTGCTAGGATCAGCCTAAGAATAACCATATTCCTTCATCTTTACACAATCTATCGCTTTCAATGGAGGAGGAATAGATCAAATAATAGCCCTGAAGTCACAATGAACAACTCCGATACGTCTGCACTTCAATAAATGAATCATAACCACGCCGTCGCTTGTGTTCAAGTATGCAACCACTACCATGACCGTGCCGCCGTGCCTCCTCGTACTGAATAATGACGTCACTTTTCTACCAGCCAATCATCGGGCGTTCTCGATTCTTACCTGTATTTGAAAATTCTCGTGAACTTTGATGCATTAAATATCGCAAACCACGTCATAAAATAATAAAAAACTTTCACCGTGGTATGTAAACATATATTTTTATATAATTTTGGGGCTCTTTGATTATATCTGAAATATATGCAAGTTCCCTATTGAACCATGTTCCGCAATATTTTCCTCATTAACGCGAACATTGACCTGTTGATAGAGAATTACCACGCAAAGAGCTCCCAAAATGGGAAATGTAACACCTATTTTTTTATAGATAACAGCCAGTGCGTCTAAGCAATCATTGAGAAATGTCCAACCCTTCGCACATTTCCTCCATATTACTTTGTTATACCCGAAGCAGAAACTTAAGTATTCGCAGGGAATGATTGACGTAATGGTATAGGAAGAAGATAATACAAGTAAAATGAGTTTTTGTTTCTATCGCTATCGCGAATATCACGGCCCGCTTGCTGAAGGTTCTCTTTTTTTCGCAATCAACAGGGGAATGCGTGCCCGGAGCAGTGTGGAAGTTGGCGTGCAACACGTGTGTTTGTCACGCCGAGGGCCGAGCCTCCTGCACCAGAATGGCGTGCCAGAAGGAAGAGTAGCAGCCCGCCTGCCTACTGAGCCCCCTTCCTATCTGGCTAATCATCCCGCAACAACAATCCCAAACAAATAGTAATAATCAAGGAAACACAAACTTCAGCTCCACAGCACATACCCGAGAATCTTGGAGAGGCAAGGTGTAAAATATCATCAGACCAGATCTATAGTTGAAGATTTTAAGTCGTGATATTCATCGCGACGAACCCATCTTAACAGACTATGGTTCGAGTGTCTTAATTTCTCGCCAAGTTTCCATTGAATTAATAAATTTCCACGGCGTTTACTGCATTCATCCCTTCGTCGCCTGCTTAGCTCTTAAACATGATGATTCAGGAGGGCAAAAAACAGTTTGTACTATGCAACTACAGTCAATAAAATTTTATCTCGTCTAGCTCTCAAGCATTTTAACTTATCTCCTTCCCTTTCATTTCTATTCATCAAAATCTCCATCTGATATACTACCACACCCTTGTGAAGAGCATTGTATATGTGGTGGACATTTTCCATAATGTACCTTTCAATGAATTGCAATTTTCAAATTTTTCAAAGTGAAACGCTGCAATGTTTTCAACATCAAAGGTAGCACTTTGGCATTAAAATTTTTGCAGTTGGAAATTGCCAACTCATGCATATACATACATACGCGTGGCGGTGGGTGTTGGGACACCGGCCGCCGGCAAAAAAAGAAAGAAAGACGAGTGATTTTGGGTAATTTGGCTACCACCTATAGTATAGGATTTATTCAAGTCCTTTAATGTTCAGAGGAAAAATTAATTCCTATGCGTATCGGTTCGGCAAAATATCTTATCTCTTATTTCGTTGTTTCCTTGGGTCCTGGAAAAATAACTACGTCCGAAGGTGTGTTGAAGTTCCTTACGGATCACCCAAATGAAGAATTACCTCGCTTACTTAACATCACAAAGGCTGATTGCATGCGACGCAAAACATGACAGGAAGTCCAATGTGGTCTCCGGTTTCCGCTTATCATCCAGTGACAGCGGTCGCCTCCGTAACACAGGTCCAATTTCGAAATTTCTTCACCGATGACACTGGCCAAGACTCTCATTCCCTTTTAACCTCTTTTTTCCAATAGCTAATAGTATTAAGTAGCTATTACAGTTTAATGTTAATTCGTTTTTTAAGTGTGTGTGAGCTTCTAAAGATGCATTGGGATGGCACACCTAGGTGACGGAATATGTAAAATAACTCGGGTACGGAAGTCTTCGTTGAAATTGCTACAGTAAAGCAAAACATAAAGAGGCATGCAGTATTTTGCAGTTATTGTTTTCATCCACGGTAAGAAAAAATAAATTGAAGAAAAATGCACACTTCCCTGATTGAATGCTTTCCATGGGTGGCTTCGCGCTGCCATCTAACGGACGATCGCAAAAAGAGGCAAAAATACGGTGGATCCACGAATCTCCAGTCGTCCTTACGTTAGTTCTATTTAAAGTCCGAGGTCCCGAGAGAACAAAGAGTGGACCAGGAAAGACAACACAACACAGCTGAAATCTGTCCTCATTAACATTTTTACGCGGTGAAAACTTACCATCACTTGCGCTGCGAAAATTGCAATGGAGGATTTGCACATTATTCACAAACAACACAAAAACAACATTCTTAGAACAAGGAAAAAGGCTAGGATTGGTGACGTCACTGCATACGTGCCAACATATCTCGAGCGTCTCTATAGTAACGCGTGTATTGGGTCTCGTGGTTTCCATACGATTACAGAAATGGTGCATCATTGTGGCGTGCGTTTGGGTGCCACGGAAAATCACACAAGGGGAGCACGGTGACTTTGCATTCGTGGGTTTAGATGAAAATGCTTTCATTTTTTGCATTTCATTTCGACTTTTGCCTCAGTTTTCCTCCCATTGAATTGTCGACAATCCCAAGAGCGTGCATGCTTCTTCGTCAAAATGAAATATTTAGCCTTAAGCAAGACGTGCTTTTATCCACCAATCCAATTCTATCAATCATAAATTTCCAAAGGGTCGCCGTGTTCTCTTTTTTGAACTGCCGCTTAAATTTCCCACGCCACGCATCATAGGCGCAACTAGGGGGCTGGGGGGGGGGCACGGGGGCACGTGCCCCCCCCCCAGACACTTCAAAAATATGCAACATTTTACTACGGTCCCATTATCATTGCGCATGATTTGTATTACGAGGTATCCTTGGCCCCGCCCAGAACAAAATCCTGGATACGGCCTTACTTGTGCCCCCCCCCCAGAAAGAAATCCTGGATCCGCCCCTGCTACGCATTACGTATATGAAAGATTTCGTGCTTTTCCGGCGAATAGACTTGGTGAAGAGTTCTCGGGATCGCCACCGGGTCAGGAACTCCTTAACTGCCGACGTTTCGATGATCCAGTCGCGCATCGAAACGTCGCGTCGGCAGTTATGGAGTTCCTGACCCGGTGGCGATCCCGAGAACTCTTCACTAAATATACGGGTAACTAGTGCTTCCTGAAGAGGGTGTGCCACTACCCACGCGCGCTCTTCTTTTTACTTGCTTTAAGTTTATGGTATCCTCTTATATTGCCTTAAAAAATGCAATTTAAGTTTTCCAATTGTTTTAAAATACGCAATCGAAACCAATAGAACATCTATCGGAACGGAACATATCGGAACGAGAGGTATCATAGTCAAATTCGTCCGTAGGTATACAAAAGAAGAAATTCTTCAAAAGAGGCGAGTGAAAAGGACCTTCTCCACACGGCACCTGGGCCTGGCGACCGATACTCCGGTGTACATAAACGAGAGCCTGAGTCCAGGTCGGAGGAGACTCTTCGCTGCTGCGCGTCTTGCGAAGAAAGAAAAGGGATACAAATATTTATGGCTAAGGCATGGGACAATACTCATGAGGAAGAAGGAGAATGATCAAGTAATCACTCTGAAATCCTCTGATGACCTGGAGAAACTGTAAGCATTCTGTGAGTGAGTTATGTATGTCTTCAACCTATCTTTACTAACAAAATGCAGAGTACTGTTAATGATAGTGAATTTAATGGTGGCAGGTTCCTTGTCTTGCATCAAAATATAAGAAGTCTAAGAGCTAATTTTGATAAATTTGTATTTCAACTAATTAATCTCGATATAAAACCCGCTGTAATTGTTTTGACAGAAATTTGGGTCAATGACACTGAAGTATCTATGTATCAAATAACTGGCTATCGGAGTTTTGATGTGTGTAACAATAACTATAGGGCTGGAGGAGTTATTGCATATGTAGCAGATACTTATGAGTGTTCTTCTATTGATCTGGGTGAATTAAAAACTGCTGATATGGTTAAAATATCAGTAGGGATAAATGATTCTTCTTGGATAAGCATTATTGGTGTATATAGACTTAATTTTAATCCTGTTGAACATTTTTTGAGTGAATTGGAGAATGTATTAACCATCTCTAGTGAGAGGAATTTAATTGTAATTGGTGATATTAATTTATGTATATTACAACCCAACGATATTTCCTTTGAATATCAAACCCTTATGGCTAGTCATGGACTGGACCAGCTTATTCGAGTACCAACTAGAATTAGCAAAACGGGTAGTACATGTATAGATCACATTTTTTGCAGAAGTAGAGATAACTATAAGTATGAGGGAAGAGCGGACGATTGGGGTTTAACAGACCATCATGCTGTATCATGTTCTTTAAATATTAATGTACCCATTAATATATACGAACGAGTTTATCGAAGCCATTGCCGGATAAACTTTAACCATCTAAATAATAGTTTGCTAAGATGTGACTGGAATGATGTTTATTCACAACAAAATGTCAATGAAGCCTATGAAATATTTATAAATAAATTGAAATGCTGCATTGAAAAAGCTGAATACGTGTCAGACAGTAACAGATCGGGAGGAATGAAGAGGCCATGGATGACTTACGCTTTGTGCGGGAGAATTTCTAGGCGAAATTTTCTGTATAAAAAAATGAGGAAACACCCTGAAAATGAAAAGCTAAATAGGTACTACGTATCGTACACGCAAAGATTAGAATATGATATTAAAAAGCGCAAAGAAAAGTATTACAGGGACCTATTTGATAGTAATGTCAATAATACCGCTGCACAATGGCGCATTTTAGATTCACTCACGGGAGGAAAGCAAGGAAATGAGAATTGTGTAAAAATTAGAACTAGTAATGGTATCGTTGTCACTAAGTGCCAGGACATTGTAAACGAATTTAGTTCACATTATGGTAAAGTAATTCAAGAATTGACCCAGAACAATTATTTTGAAAGTAATACGAATAAATACAAAGAAATATTCCCAACCTCCAATTCAATTGACTCACTGTTTTTTGTTCCTACTGATGCGAAAGAAATTAGCAGCATTATTAAGGAATTAAAGTCTAAAAAATCTAAAGGTGTTGATAATATTTCCACACAAGTTATAAAAGAAGTAAATGCAAATATTTCGGAGGTCCTTGCCCATATTGCTAATCTAAGTATGTATACTGGAATATTTCCTAAACAATTAAAAACTGCAATAGTGATACCAATTTTTAAAAAAGGTGATAAAATGAACGTAAATAATTACAGACCAATATCCCTATTATCTGTATTTGCTAAAATAATAGAAAAAGTTGTTAAAGTCAGACTTCTTAAATTTCTAAATCAGCATAGTTTTTTCAATAAAAACCAATTTGGATTTATGAGTGGTAAGAGTACAGAGGATGCATTATTAAAATTCTGTTCAGAGCTGAACGACGGACTGAATAAGAACTGTAGAGTTGCTGGCTTATTTGTAGACATTACCAAAGCCTTCGACTCCATTAATCATAACATACTAATGAATCGATTATGGGAAGCGGGTATACGTGGAACCGCATATGATTGGTTTCAAAGTTATCTTTGTGATCGAGATCAATGTGTGCGTCTCAAAAATTGCTACAGTGAAAAGATTCGACTCACCTGTGGTGTCCCACAGGGTTCTGTGTTGGGACCCATACTGTTTTTAATATATGTAAACAATTTATGTGCTGGCAGGTTTAAAGGTCAATTAACGTCATTCGCAGATGACACTGCACTAAGTTACTCTGTTAATAGTGTTGATGATCTATATGAACACATACAAAGTGATCTATTAACACTCAATATGTGGTTTTCGGCTAATTATATGTTGTTAAGTGAAAAAACGAAATATATTATGTTTAGCATGAGTAAATCTACCTCAAACAAAAGTAAACTATACTATCAATGTGCAAATTGTATAAAAGATAATGTTACTTCCTGTGATAAATGTATTTTGATCGAACAGGTTAGTCACATAAAATATTTAGGTATATATTTTGACCAAAATTGTAAATGGAAGTCTCACATAAATAAATTAAAATCAGAAATGATTACTATTGTAAGAAAATTCTACTTCCTCAGATACATATGCCCTGAATCAGTGTTAAAAATGGTATATTATGCTCTCGTCAATTCAAGATTGCAATGCGGAATAGCCTGCTGGGGTGGAGCATATTTTATCAACATTAAACCATTGATAGTGGCGCAAAAAAGGGTTATCAGGGTTATAACACGATCGTATAGGAAAAGCCACTCATTTCCTCTATTCAAAAAATTAGATGTCCTCCCACTAAGGCATTTATTCATTTATAAAGTCCTTAGAATATTCTATAACCGTAGTGGTGAAAAGGCCCGACCACAAAACTATGACATTAGAGCTTGGAGAAACTTCCATATACCTAGGCCGACGACCGAAATTTATCGACAGTCATACAATTACTTAGGGCCTAAATTGTTTAGCATGTTGCCGAGTAATGTAGCAAACTCGGAAAAAAGATGGGGATTTAAATCCGCAGTTAAAAAATGGCTTATGATGTGTGAGGAAGTAGAGTTTCTACTAAGAAAGGGGGGTTAAAAAGTTTACAATAAAAGGTATATTGTATATTCTATGTATGTAATTATGCGTTTATATAAGAAAAATAAGAAAAATAGTTATCCTTGTCCAAATATTTGAAATACGTTTTGTAATAATGAATGCAATCGGCAATAGAACAAATAACTGAATACAAAGAAATTTTACTTCTCATGTGTGCTAGCACCAGACCTATGTAAAAAGTTTATGATGGTAGCCCCAAAACTACTAAAAGGGGTACCTATATATTCCAAAATATTTAAGTATGTTCTAAAATGTAATATTTGATTGTAAATGGAATAAATTATATATTATTATTATTATATTATTATCTTACGTTACCAAATTCCCCTCGAAGCAAATCTGCTTCATGACACTGCTACCTTAAACGTTTAATAGTCACGCATTTGCTCTCGTCGTGCTGTAATCCTGATGATAAAAAACGTAAGTATGACCAAATACAATAGGGTCTCAGACGTTAGGCCTCGTTTTTCGTATTTTCAACATTGATTTTCAAAAATGCAACCTCTGTAGCTAATATTATTTTCAGTATGCAAAAAATAAGTTCTCTAAAAATAAGTAATACTAAAGTGCGGTATTGAATCTATCTAGCTTAAAATTTTAAAGATTAATTAATGAATCAATCATTGCTCAGCTCTCGCACTACTAATGATTCCGTCCGCGGCAAAAAATTCAAACATCCTATTCAACTTTTGCGTTGAATCTGTACGTGACTGTTAGAAGTTCAAAATTCAAATCGAATATCTACATTAGCACAGTGATAATTTTCATGCTAGCCATTTAATTAAGTCCACCCCACATTCCCTCATAGATACAATGTGTAAGTGCGCAGTCAATGCGTCATCAAATATAGCTGATTTAGTCAAATTTTATGCGTGCAGCCATATTGAAAATTATATTTTAATGTATTCAATCCCGTACGCCATAATTTAATTTCAATTTTAACGCTATCTTTACTCATTTCCCACGAAAACACTTGGCTCTCACTTTAAAAAATTACAGGGAAGGTCACAGAAATCAGCGCATTTATTACGAAGCAATACACGAGGCCATACATTTGTAACAAGAGGGCCTCGATGCAGCAATGATCCGGTGAAGTATGATCTTCTCGTCAACTTTTCTTCTTTTCACAACAAAATCCTCTCACAACAAATTTAGAGGATGAAAGACTAATGCGAAAATTTCCAGGGTACGCATGCTATATCACTCAAGTGCCTTTGTTACACAAAACGAAAAAAGAATCTGTAAAACATTTATAATTTTTCACTACGCATAAATTATAAATTATTGAACCTGAGTTTGAGTTGAAGTCAATGAAACATTGTGCGCATTTTGAAGAGAGTCGTTGTCCAGTTTAAACGTTTCACAGTTCATATTCACGCAATTTACCCGATTCACATTTATTTCGTTCGCATTGACTGCAAATTGCCTTGAGATGAGTGTGCCTATTTATTTGGAGAGAGTCTCGCAACGCTGCAAAATTAAATCACCAGAATCTTATGACAGCAACAATGCATCGCCAACAATGACAGCAGCAATAATACATTTCCAGGAATGACAGCTGCAATAATGCATCGCGAAAAATGGCAGCAGCAATAATACATTTCCAAAAATGGCAGCAGCAATGCATTGCCAACAATGAGAGCAAAACTTGAATTTTCCCCATGTTATTTTAAAAGTGGAGGCAGAGAGGGAGGGAGGGAGGGGGTGGAGGGTATTCAGTGGTATTCAGTATCCCGTGAGTTCGGCGGTGGATGGGTAGTGTGATCGGATGATCTGGCACCTTCCCTTGTCGATGGAGAGCGTCTTTCGCTTGACCAGGATCTGGTTCTCGAGGCGCGCCCTCACGGCCTTCAGCTCCGTCAGCGTGTCCTCCGAGTTCTGCAGTCTGGCCCTCAGCGCTGTCAGCGAATCCTCTATTTTCTTCACTTCGTCGATCAGCCTGAGAAAAAGCAATGCACGTAGGGAAAAAGAAGATGGTCCACTAACAATGGAAGCAGAACGAAACAATGTCCAATGCACACAAAAATAAATACGCATTCATGGAACTTCAGAAAAACATAGAATAACTCATATGGTATATCATTTCAACAACGAACCCATATTGTGGCTTGTCACGGCAGGATTCCACATTAGGCCTCCCCAGTCGGTTGTGAAGCCTTGTCTGGGCAACTTTCAATGGATAATCATGATTCCTTATGCATTTCCGAAGGTCTGCACTAAGCCTCTCCATATCTCCTATCTTCCTGAGAGTCTGCCGGTGGAAGAGAGATCAGAATTAATTTTAGCAAACAAATCACACTAATATTTCAAATCTCCGCATAACGTTTACTAGTTGGAATGATGATTGAAATACTTGCGACCTCAGGGGCAATTGCATAAAATCTTAGACAATTTTCTAAAATATGAAGTGCCTTTCCAAAGCATTTTAACATGATTTAAGTCTTCCTTGACAAATTTTGATTGCATTTATCAAGCTAACATAACCGAGCTCCTAAATCGTACCAGAGGAGAAATTCGGCTCGAAAGAAATCATTTGGCTCAGCCGACACTCGAACCCAGATCTCCCAATTGCCGGTCAGGTATGCTACAGGAATGTTCTTTCTTGTTCCGTCCTAGGTTTTCAAATGAAGTAAGCGACGTTTATCTAACTATATTACTTTAAGTTTCCTCAGGCCAAGGTATTCCGAGTGAAAACTACAAAATGTGGAGAGCTGTCTGTCAAATGATCCATGCAATGAGTTCCATGCATTTCCTTCTGCAACATCAATGACGCAATTGAAATGAACTATTCCCATGGTAGTGAGCCCTTACCAGCGCCGTAGGCGGATAGTTATTGAAATTCTAAACAATCCCCGTAACTTGATACATCTGCGACGACATCCGAATTTGAGCCCCAACTTTGGAAATGCAGAATGACCTGCGTAAAGAGAATAGCCATCGAATCTGCCGGTGTATATACTTCAGATGACGACTCACTGCTCATCCCTGATTGGTCAACTGCTCTAGTCCCCGCTGGCTGGAAAGGGCGCTCGTCTCTGAAGGCGCGTTATTTCCATTGTTACCAGAACTCGGTTTGCTGCCGGTAACACCAATAAGCTATGGTAACTAATAGCATACGTGACCTGCAATCTGGACGTCCTGGTTCGAATCCCGGTTGGTCATAATTATTATATTCACGGCGACTTTCTCTCTATTTGTCGATGACTTTGAACCACTGAGTGTTACTACGCGACAAAGTCACTTTCGGTGCTACAGCGTACTTCCTGCAGATGGTCTTCCAGCTGCTTCCTGCAGAGCTCTGTCTCGTTGATTCGGTCCGCCAGCGCCACGTCCACGGCGTCCTTCTGAGTCCTGAGGTCCCGAGACGCGTCCGTGAGGAGGACATCGATAAGACGTCGCAGCTCAGCCGAAGCCATCCTTTCCTTTTCCGCATGCGACAGAGTCTCCTCGGAGAAGTGCTTCCATCCTTCAGGAGTAGACTGCCTGCCACGAAAAACCATACATGCACTCAAGAACACGAATGCGATTCATTCAATCACATATGGGGTTTCCTCTTTGAAGGCTATACACCATGGAAAATGTAAGTATTATGCGCTTCCAAAGGTTCACTTTTTGCGATTAATAGGCAAGGCCTGGGCGTCGTAACACAGTTACTTTTCTGAGTGACCTGATCATCCGAATTCTAATCCTTCCCTTCTCCTTCTGCACTCAATTCATCGTATGAGTCCAGGGAGTCGTGATTTCTCAACAGCGGATCGAATCCTGTCGTTCCTTCCGCGAATATTTCTGGGATCCGGACTTAAAGTATTAGTGATCCTGCTCTAATACAAATTCATTGGTTAAAAAATTAATTATATAACTAGGTGGAACTCTAAGGAAATTTCTTAATATCTTCATCATTTTAAAAATACGAAGTTACGTCACGAAACGCTGTTTTCAAAAAGATTCAACTTTTGGATTGCACATTTAACCTCGCACTGAAAACAACTCTTTTCCCCTCAGTAGTAATATTTCCCAACCCTTTCACCATCTTCCCAACAATGCCATTTCCATCTTTCTCCAATCCCACTTCCTCTCAGCACATGTTTTTTCTTAATAAATACGGATGTACTGATCATGACCAAGTCACCTGAAGATGTAACTCTGCAACGAAACCCGGGTCGTGTCCATTGAGCTTAAACAGTAAACCTGACGAAGCGCTTGAAGCTTTTATTTCATGCAGTGGAGAATTGTAATATTTCCAACATACTGACCCTTGAGGTGGTCGGCATGCCCCTGGATATTTCAGTATGTTGGTGGAGTGGTTTCGAAGTGCTTTGGCCTCCGAGTCGATCATGTGCGCCTCGGCTTTGTCGCTCCAGTCCAACTCGATTCGTTGCTTGGCCATTTTATTGATGTCCTGTTGATCTTCAGCTTGCTTGACCAACCTCTGCATCAGTAGGTTCACTTCCCGTATCAGAGATAACTCCTTCGACATGCAAGAGTAAGGGTTCAAAAGTTATTATGCTTCCAGGACAATTTCATTCAATAAAAAACTTTCCCTCCCAAAAAAATACCTAAATATGATCTTACATATTTTATTTAAGAATAAAAACCGCCGACCTAAAAAAAACGCATTATAGGCCTTTACGGCGCATAAATCTAACGATTAAGAACGGAGGACGATTTAAAACAACCATGCCCTGGATAGAGACAACCTACCACGCGGAACTCGACCCCGCGACCTTTCGTTCGGCAGTTGAGGACTTTACCGTGCCGACACCGATGCTGAGATATTCGTGCAAGCATTAATAGCTTTCAATAAAAAAATAAGTTTATTCAAAAATAGAGTGGGAAGGAGATTTCCGAGGAAAAATGATTCAATTTCAGCCATAATAAGTGAAAAATCACTTTTACAGAAGACATAAATTTTAAACAATGATACGCAATTGAAAGGTTAAAATTGATGCGTTATTTTATTGTGTGGATGGAATGCCTTTCCAGAAATGAATTATTGGTCACAGACGATGGAATTGAGAGGGCGAGAGAGTTGTGCTGGCTGCGAAGCCAAAAGACCAGCGATGGACGAAGCGAAGGAGAAGTAGTCAGTGTAAAGGCCCAAAATAAGAGGGTATTCGCCAAAGAGAAGTTCCTTCACCCCTAGGTAAAAGTGAGAAGCCGATGAATTGGGACTTAACAATTGGAGCACACAGGTAGAGATGCATGGACGAAAGCAGCAGCAGCAAAAGTAAAGGCTTTAGAACAGGTAAGGTGAATTAGAACAAGGCCTTAATAGTGAAACAGAAAAGTGGTCTCCAAATGCAGATGCCAACGTCCAGGTGACCCCTAACATCGCTATGGCCCGAGAATCTTCCCCGGAGTGAGTGAGTGTTGCACGATAAGTGTGGGAGTGGTATCTCGGCCAAGGCAACCTTAGAGCGAGGCCCCTCAACCCACGTCCTTTGAATTGAGAGAGTGCTAGTGGAGGGGGTGCTGGTTGATATACTGGGGTTGGTCACTGCAAAAAATACTCCCCTTCCGGCAAACCAGTAAACCACAGTAATTCACGTACTTGATGGAAATTCACAGGCACGTACTATCTATGAAGTGATTCCAAACATTATGGCCATTGGAGAGATTACTTTTCAATTTCATCAAAAGCTTTCTAAATGTGGTGTAAAAGAATACTGAAGATGATCAAATGGATGTGACAAAAATTTAAAAAATCTTGCTCTCTCGATGATAGAAAGAATGCCAAAAAGTGCGTCAGGGCGAGGAAAGATTTTCATTGAAAACTGTCGAAAAAGTCACACTCTTTCCGCTATTTTTTGCAAATTTGGGCCAAGACGAACGCCATGCACTTCAGTGAAAAACATTGCATTTACCGATATTCGCAGACTACAGGAATAAAGAATACTACTCCACAGCGGAAGTTCGACTAGGCAACTTCCCGAAAAATGCACGCTGTGGTGGGTAAATATAAAAGTTCGTTTTTATTTTGGTACGATTTAAAATTTTATGGTGATTTCCATTACTTAAGCTACCGATATCACGGCTCTATCGATACGTGTACGTGAGAATTTTCAGATGGTTATGCCGGCTGGTTTGGTTTGGTGGTCGTCAACTCTCGTTGTCAGTGAATTGGCGGAGATTGATTGATTGTTGATTGCACTGTTTCTGTCACCTCTTGTCACTACGGAATTAAATGGCCAGTTTACACTACTACTATGTTTCTCCCCACTAACAGTCTAACACAATATTTATGATTTTACACTTTTCCAGCGAACAGAATTAATAAACTGGGATTTCCGCGCGGGCAAGAAATCCTTAGGGCGCGGACGCGTCGCCGCCATTAGAATTTCTTGCCCGCGCGGAAACCCGAGAAACGTTTAACACAATGCTTCTGCTTTTGTATAAAACATTGACATGAGAGAAATTTTCAGCGCCATCGGCGATCTTATTTGAGCAAGAGAACCTTCACACTAAAATGGAAAATAGGACATGATCAACATTGAAACAATGACCCAATGGGTACCGCGAGGATCACTAGTTGAACCCCTACTATTCAATATTTCTACTAGTGATTTGGCTATGGATCACGCTGACTACTATCGGCGTCAAATTGATGTGCCGCTGTACTTTGCAAATTTATATCTGGACTTCATTGTATGAAGACACGCGGGTGCAATAAATGACTCCGCGCACCATAAAATTAGCCGTTTTGTCAACTTCATGAACTTTGTAACTAAACCTAGGGAAAACTACTGCGTCTACAACATTCATCTTCCACAGTAAGTTTCAAACATTAATTTAGATAAATAACTTTTGTGTATTTTTAGAAACGCATGTTTTGTTGTAAAATAAGGAAATATTTAAATACTGAATAGTCCTACAGTTTAACCCGAAAGAAAAAATAAAATTAATCGAAACACTTCTTAATTTATTTGAAAATTTTCCATGATCCATAATCTATAAAAATATTGCTATTTGTGACTTTAAACTTCTATTAATGTCATGTTGCCAAACGGGGCCGCGCCGGGCCAGTGCCAGTTATCTGGAAGTGATAATGTATTTTGGCATCATAGAAAAATTGCAAATAAATTAGCAAGTGTTTCTATTAATTTTATTTTTCATTCGGGGTAAACTGTTGGACTAGATAGTGTTTAAACATTTTCGTTATTTTACAACAAAATATGAGTTCTAAAAATACGTAAACGCCATTTTATTAATCTAAATTAATGTTTGCAACTTACTGTGGAAGATGAATGTTGTGGACGAAGTAGTTTTCCCTAGGTTGAGTCTCAAAGTTCATGAATACGACAAAACGGCTGATTTTATGGTGCGCGGAGTCATTTATTGCACCCGCGTGTCTAAATTTTTGAATTTTTCATAAAATACAAAATAAATCAGAATTGAGAATACAATTTTCTTTAAATGACGTATCATTTACTGTGACTGCATGCACTAAAGTCCAGAAAAAGATTTGCAAAGTACAGCGGCACATCATTTTGACGACTACAGTAATACTCAAACGCCTCATTTTATGGGCTCGTTCATAAAGTTCTGTTTATTGTCGATTATGAGAGTATGACGTTTGGATTTGAGACTTTTGAGAGTTTGAATCAGAGACCCGTAATTTCCCGTTGATCAATCCGTCGCCATTTCCTACTTCTCTAGAGAATTACGGCCAAAAAAATCGATTGCCTTTCGCAGATAAGCCGGTGACGTCACAAACAACTGCCAAGCGGGTCACTGGTCCTCCTCTTCGTTCTCGCGAAATATACAAGCGTGCTATACATTGCTGTTTAAGCTTATATTAGCGATTCCGTCCCTCAATGAGCCCTTCCCCTGGAACGAGTAAATAGACCATAATTTTGATGGCGTCACCGACTGATGAAAAATGGCCGGAAAATTTCGCGTTTTTTTTTTTTTTTGTTAGAGAATGACCAAGTAAGGAACATATATGTTTTCGTTTTAATTCCCGTTTGCCTCCAATATAACAAATGGGATCGTACCCAATTTTTTAAATGTATTGAGTGGCTAGGTCTGAGTCAATATGTAGGTTACGTATTAAGATATAAGAGTTCTCTCAGATGGTTGCTATTTGAACTCACACATCAGCATTAATACGAGCATTAATATAGACAAAAATGATGATTTTTTACGTAGGATAAATTAAAAATTAATTCAAAAATTCATTGATGAGACCAGTAGTAGGTGGGCCACAGAGTATAGCAAGTAGAAGTTTCGCAGTGCTCATTCCAAAGACTTCTGGAATAGTGAGTTCAGGCGTAGTCGCTCACAATCAGTTGTCGCTCAGGATTGTGGGATAGTTTGAAAAATAAAGAGCCCTAACTTTTGCTTGAATTACTCTAGAACGCGTACTTCTAGAGAAATTCACGGCGAAATATTGAAAGGCATACTCCCTTGCTGTTAGCAAGTTGATGACGTCACTGACTCTTTCCGAGCGGCTCACCGCATCTCGGGCGGAAACTTTGCGGTGTTTATCATTTTTAAGCCGTGAGGAAATAATGGAATGAGGAAGACTGTTTTTCGTTGGTACTTGCCATCGATCAGTTCTCCTTAGGACACCCACCTTCTCCAGTTCCACCTCCGGGGCGTCCCGCACGAGGTCGTCCTCCAGCCTGCCCGTCCTCAGCTCCAAGCACTCTCCCACGATCTGCTCGGGGATCTCGAGCACGCCCATGGCCGTGACGACGCGCGCCCTCTGCCGCTCCAGCAGCTCCATCTCCTCGCGCATGCCGGCCTCCGCGTGCTCCACGCGGATCTTCATGCCGCCCAACTCGGCCGCCCTCGCCGCCAGACGTCCAGTGCTCTCCGCCTGCGAGCCATCCGTCAGGTTGCACGCCTCCTTGATGCAAGCCCGACCCGCAAACTCATCCCTGAACGAACACAAAACGACAATGCATGCCTCGACTCTGCGAGAAAAACGTTGCAACCAGCGATGCATTCGGAAGTACAACGTGGAACTGATTTTAGGGTGCTCCGGTCCAATTGGTCATTTCGTCACTCACCTGTTCTTTTTCTTTAACGGATCATTCACTCATGAAGCACATCTTCACACTATTGAGGAAGTTTGTCTTTTCCAATAGAAGTAATATTTGTTATTATTTCTTTAAATATTCTCCATCAGCCCGCTAATCCCGAATAAAGACCTCTGACGCCCTCAGAAGCAAAATCCTCGAAAAGGGAGGTGGCAAATGAAGGAAAGGAACTGCCCGCGTGAAATTCAATCCCCTTTGGCTCAAACCGAGGTGAGCTCTACCCTCACCTATTCAAACCAAACTTACGGTTGAACCACTGAGTGAAAAGAGGCCGTTTAATTCGTGTTTTCCACGCAAAAACCTGTTCTGTTCGCACTCAGTTGACACGTGCCTAGCATTCAGTCACGAATCTGAAGTGTAATCTCACTCTGGCGGCATTTTCTAATCCGTAGTACGCACATAACAGTTTATGACCTCCACGACATTGTAAATTGTTTGTTTTATTTGCGGAAAACGACAAGTTTAGAAGGCTGAAATTAATTGTAAGCTATACATTATTTGACCTGTCTTGGAGTCTTTGTCTGAAGAAAATGAAGTGGGCGATTAAGTTAGAATTTTGATAAAACAAAAACACCTTTTATTTATTGTTTCGAAAGGAGTTCCGGCATGATTGCAGCCTCTCAACTCTCAAACCATTCGACAGGAAAGTGCCAGTTTAAGTTTAAGTCCGCGCACGGATTTTTTGTTCCCTTACATACGCGAAAACTATTTTCTCTTAGCTGAAAGAACAAAAGAGAAATTCCATTCTCATGATGGACAAAATCCGTCCAAAGACTATAAAAAGTTGGACTATGAAAGTGTTTACGTTGCAGGTTACTCATTCAGCAGCGAAAACTGCATCCGCTTCTATGATGCCCAGTTTGACGTTCTGCCTTGAGGAGGTGATTTATGGACTATCTGCCTGCAGTTTTTCTTCTTAATTCTACACAATAATTATTCTTACTTGGCAAAATATTGGCTACAGGGTTGTAAGTGAAGGTTCCGATAATAATACGACCAACGGAATGCAGTCTCAATTGCTACCAACCCTAGTGACTCGAGTACTCTGGATCCAAACCCATCAGACCCAACCGCGTCACTTTTTTTTGTTTGAGTTGGTTCATCTGATACAAGACGAGCGTCACAGTCAAATGAATCAAAGCAATGGACAATCATTTATTCCCTGCTTCTGACGATGCTTGTGGGGAGAAATATCAGCATTCTTTCGTTGCCTTTAAGGAACTTCATTCCCTTGAGTGTGGTCAGACAGTTGAATGCTGACATCCGATCACTTTTAAGGCGTTCACTACCCTTCTATTATAGAAAGACAGAATATGAAATTTGTGCTGAAAAAAATCCAACTATTTACAGTTCTTCATAAAAACTTTTAGAGAAACTTTTCAATGCTGGTAGATTGAAGGATCTCTAAGGGACTACATTCAGATAGCGTTCCCATAAAATTGTTGAAAAAAGCATTTTACTGGCTCGACCAGGGAGGGGGAAGTGATCTGGTATCGGAGGACTATCGAAGGAAGCGCGCATTCACTGCATACAACACATTCCATGAAATCGCCTCGCATTTTACATTGCCTAAAATTAATTATGGATGGACTGTTTTTAGCCTCGAAAGGTCCTAGCTTCTTGCACGGAGATGTATTTTGGCCAATAGAGGCAACTATCTGGGAATGATGGAATGCTGAGCCCGGCTGTGGGACGACGATGACGTCACGCGTCGGTCTTCCAGACCTCCTCTCTATGCGGTACCTATTAGTTAAACCGATCTTAGGGCTGTTGCCTAGTGAGGGCGAAGATGTGACAAGGATTTCTTCTCTCCAGCAGTTAGCCCGACTCCTTCTCCTTAGCCACAGTGTGAACTTGGGGCCGACCTCGTCGATAACGTCGAGACAAATTCTTCTCGTCTCATGGATACTGTTTCAATAAATACATTCTATTCCATCGGCCACGGTTCCACGGTGTTTTAAAATTGACAGCGTCCAGAATTTTGAATTGTTATTACATAATGTTTTCACTCATTTAATGAAGTACAGTGCTTATAGTCATATGACACTACTTCCAAATAAAACTACTTCCGTATGCAATACAATCAAAGATATTCGAAATCAGGATATTTTCTCTTGGTTCATCCAAATTTTATTAAACAATTTGCAAGAGTGTACGTTTGATTGATTAATGAAAATATGTTATTCAGTTTTATTTGATGTATAATTGGTATTTAAGATTGCGGAAGCGATCTTGCCTTACGCATAATATCCGAAAAATATTGTTCAAACGAAATATGAAATAAAAACTTATGGAAAGGGTCTACCAGGTTAAGATCTAAAGGGTCTAGCAGGAAGGAATTAATCGGACATAAAATGTTGCTTCACACAGCTTAGTTTATGAAGGAATCTCTAAGGAAATTAATGACGGGGTCTTGCCTAATGATATTTTGTGCCGTAAATTCTGTACTAGTGTGACTTTGGCCGTTTTACTTGCTTCGAGTAAAGCGGTGAATTGTTACACGAGAGAATACACTACTGCTAGAGGAGAAAATAGGCCCTCCTCTAATTGCAGGCACGGATTCTCGCAATTTCAAAAATTTGATTTCAATACTAACCTCCGCAATGACTTGCCCCTTGTAAAACGGCCTTTATACATATTCGAAAAGACGATATGCAAATTACCATGACTTCTGTCATATTTACGCAGAAATTAGGAAATTAAAGCTTAACAGAATGTTTATAAACAATAATAACGATTAATATTTAAAGTGTGATAGGCATTGTTTGTGTTAATGTTTATTCTTAATCAATAATATTAGAAACTGATCAACAATCGTTGCTCTTAACAATCAAATCAAATATCCTCCTGGAATGCATAGATTCAAATGGCGCAAAGCAGTTATTCGTGTTTTTGAGCCTGTTCCACCAATTTTAAAAATCTGAAAAAAATTAGCGTTATACTTTAAGATAGGAGTAACAAAAATATTTTTTTCGTCGTGTCTATTGCTTCCTAAATTTTTTTGATTTAATTTTGAAAACTTCAAACTTATGTATTCGGTTCAAAATTTGTGAAAAAAATCAGGATTATAGATCATAATTGTATACACAATTTAAAATCAATAACACAATTTTACAAAAATAAAAACTGGAGATATGGTTAAAAAAACTAAAAATCGTATTTCATTTTTTTCTGGGGTCATTTTCCATAGTTGAAGCCTGAAACTTTGGGTAAACACATAATTTTGGATGCGCTTTAAGTGTACATTTTTTATTTCTCAAAATATCGGGGGGCGCTTTTCACCATCTTAACCCTTTACGAATAACAAAATGCGCACAAAAACTTTAAATTCGGAACAATGGATTAAACACTATGGCAATCAATCTAAACATCAAATATAAACACAATAATAACAGCGTTATAACCTTTAAGCAGCTTTTTTCTACTTGGGCCAATTGTGCGTCGTCTATTTCAAAAGCCTTTTATTTAGCATTTTATGCGTTTTCTTTCATGCTTACTTAAATTCTCCCGTTTATCCATAGCTATTTTCACCGTTACTGCAATATTTGCATACATATACTTCTTTGTTACGACCATGACGACCTCTGGCGGCAGTTTTAACGAATAATTTATATATTTCCATCTTTGCTGATTGAATTTAATGCCGATTTCAATTATTAGGGCCACGGTTCTGTTATACGTCTTTTATGTTACGAACGAATGTAAATTAATATTATAATAGTTATAGAAGTAGCACTTCTCTCACATTTTGGCCCTGTGGTCGCCCCGGCAGCTATCGTTGAGTGCCTCGTGGTTCTTCATCCTCCACTCCACGGGGTCATAGCGGCTAATGGTGTATCTGTCGACGACGGGCCGCGTGCCCGTGAGGTCGGCCAAGGGGCTCCAGTTGCAGCGGCCCGTGGCCCATGGGCCCAGGGGGCCCATCTGCTGCTCGACACACGCCTCGGGGTTCAGCTTGGCCAGGTGGGCATTCTCGTCTCCCGGCTGCGGCAGATGCGGCGGACGGCTCCCTTGACCCCCGCGGTCAACCTCGCACTCCTCTGCACCCACCTTCCAGGGGGGAAATAGAACAGATATTAATACTAGGGATGGTCGGATCGGATACTTCGGATCCAAATATCCGCGGATAATACCCTTCGTCGGATACATCGGATCCAAATTCGCGGAAGACATCGGATCTGGATCGGAAATTTTAAATAATAGCTTCAGTGCATGCAACGCCCAAAAATAAGGTTGAAAAGAGTTCCGATGCTATCTCCGAATGCGCCGTCGCAGGCGATTCATGAACCGTTTTGTTTGAAAGCTCTCGCAGAGGTTACGTAGGAGAATTTCAGCTGTGTAAAATAAAAAAGGCGAAATACGACTGGCACATAGTGTGACTCTTCCCAAGAGATTGAACAATCATCGGGGGAATCTCAGCGTCAGGAATTTAAAAATGCATTTGGATCCGAATACATCCGATCCGAAAGATCCGGCTCCGAAAATCAAGGATCCGATACGAATCCGGATCCGATAAAAATTCTGGATCCGTCCATCCCTATTAAATACCTTCACCGTCTCCCATATTTTTCGTGATAATGTGGGGTGTGCGACGTTTAGTGTGGTTTGAATACTTTTCTCACTGTCGCTGTGCATTTTCCTCCTCGGTCAAAGCATGACTCGTACCTCAAACAGTGCGCGAACGAGTCGAGATTAAAACGACGGATGACTTTAATAGTTTAACGCGGCGACGAACCCGAGAAAACCGCATTCATATAATTCGCGAGGACATTGCTAAATCATGCAATTGAAAACTAACGAACTCACCAACGCTTCTCTTCTCCTACATGAAATTCAATCTCAGGTAATAGTGGAATAACGATGATTTACGAACACTCGTCATGTTATTTAAATTTTGTAGAACAATGAGCTTAAACGTAAAAAAAATTAAATAATTAAAAGCATCACAATGTATCACTTCGGACACCAACACTCATTATATCTGCCAAACACTCCCATAGTATCTCATCCAGTTTTTCGGAGTGCACCCCAGATGTACTCTAGCGAAACAGAATAGGTACCGTCAGTTGTAGGTACTCACTTTTAGGTCACCCCCCACGGCATTAACATTTCGATCTGGCATACTGAGGCAGTTGTCCAAATCTTGTAATTTTGTATAAGAATTAAATCAATATGAGTAGTCGATTATTTTCCAAATCCTGAAATAAAATCATGAAATTTTTTAGAAAAACACGAAAAGCATTCCTCCCACAGCTTGAATTGGCTATTAAATTGAGATTGAGTGTACATTCTATTGCTTTATACGCACGTTAAATTGATAGCACTTGGCACTTTAGCACATAAAACAGAAACTCAACATGACTACACCGACAACACGACACACGCGGAAAAGGAATTTGCCCGTTCAACTCGCCGTAGTTACCCAAACATTTACATAGCAACGCGCACGGGAAAACGCGCGGGAATCCCTGGAAAGGGGATATGACGAATAAATCAATACTCATGCTCTAAAAAGCCATACTTAAAACCATTGTATGTATCGATCCCAAAAAAAAGGACGCCGCTAAAATTAAAAATAAAAAAACAATATAATCTGTATGATTTGGAGACAAGTTTAAATTGTGATTTTTCATAACATACACAAAAATAACAAACACTAAAACTGATTTAATGATTGATAAACTGATTCAATGACACGAAAGATGATCAAACAGGCACGTCTCGGAGGTATTAGATTTTCAGAGGGTCATAATAGGAACCCAAGGAGTTGAGAAAAAATGAGGATCTTAGAATGGCGACTTCTTTGCAGACGACAAATTTTCGACGCAGGGGAGATAAATGAGAAAAAAATTTCTCTGACTGGAACGTATCTTTTGTTCATTTAATTAAGAAAACACGTGCTGGGATCTCCGGACTTCGCACAGGAAAAATCATTTAATTCTCTTATTTTATCGGGCACTTATTTTCTTTCGCTCTCTTTTCTATAATTAATATTAACTTATGCTAGTATAAACTTATTGCCATTACTGATGGACTTTTCCATTACCTAATCAAAGCTCATATGTGTTGTTTTTGTCCAGATTTTAACTATTATCCTCTTTTTTTTTAAATTGACTTATTCCCGAAATAAATAACTCTTAATATTTTTAATCGGCTACAACCAATTTTATTTCCTATACTTTCATTTTCAGCGCATTTAAATTATTTCGATGCGTAAGAAAAAACAGAAATCATGCATTTATGCTCCATTTGTTTTAAATACTTCATTCAATGTAGAAGAAGTACGTACCAGTGATCCTACTATTGACATGGTAGGGGACACTACTAAATAATCTCTTTTACGCATTACATAAGAAACAGAAACATAAGCAGCTAGAAGTGACGCAAATAACCGCAGTGTGGCGACATGCCGACCAGACAGCTATTTTCATCAAAATGGACGAGAATATTGAAGCTTTGCAAAATGTAAACGCAAAACATTCTCCGGAACATAGCTATAATGAAATTACAATCGGAGCGAATCTAATTATAAGATGGCCTGCTTCCTCCACGTATACACACTGGTTTTATTTCCCTTCTCCTATCAAACCTACACCTTGCCGAAGTACCTACTCAGCGTCGCAAAATTTTGCTGACAACATTGAGTCGCCAAGTTGAAAATGTAAGGAAGGTTTAAAATGAATGGTTTAAATTACATTTAGAGTCGGAAAACAATGTAAACTTTAAAAACTAATCCTGAAAACGGAGACAAAAGGAATCCTTCGCATTTTTCAAATTGCCATGACCCCTCGGCCTACCCCACCACCTCTTTCCGCCCCCATAGACTACAGCTTCGCCCCCAGGGCAGAATAATAATAATAAACGTCTTTATTGGGCGATATAGGGACTAAAAAGTCCCATTTCCCATCTAACCCCTCGTCAAACATGAAATATATGCAGTTAAATACACTGTCAAGTTGCTCATGAAATTACATAAAAAGAAATAGAAGTTTCATTTTCGATCAACAAATAAATTTATAGGTTAACAAAGTTACCATTGACCATGTGTGAAAAGATGTTAGTGAACGTGAGAAAACCCTAAGGATATTGACTGTCGTCCATATTGGAAAAAACACCCACTGCCGGAAAACGCCCACACAAGAAGGGGGCGTGAAAAACCTGCGAAAACCTACTGAGAGAGCTAATGTAAACCTGGGTATCTACAAATACAAAGAATTACATGGAAAACGTCACCCAGTATCTATAATGAAAAATAAAATTAGATGAAGCCAGAGTAGGTAAGTGATGAATCTTTCATACTGTTCCCATTATGTTACATGTCTCGCTGTTGTTCTCGAAGAAGTTTCACGTGTAGTGCCATTTTGAAGTACTATTCATCACTAGCCACTAAAGTTAAAGTACGAGAATGGGTATAGTTAAAGTACTGTTGCATTATTATTTGTTGCATTCGTTCACTCCAAAACCTTGTCAGCTGGTAGGCCTGTACGCCTTTTATAGGAACATAGCAGTGGAGCGTTCTTTATACTCCCCAGGCTGGAAATACTATCATCATCAATATGTACCCGAGAACAGCGAGCATCTGGAATCACATTAAATGTCGCGTTAACGTCGTGCTGGTAAGCCATGTTTACCACAACCAGCCAGATTACATTACAATTTTATTTTGCGCATTTGTTTGTGTTGTTTGGGGTACTGTGGTGATTGTATTAGCAGAAACTTACATACTAAAACAGCTGTTGATTTTAAAAAGTCCACGGAAAGTAAAAATTTTTTTCCAGTGAATATCAATTCTTTATTTATTTATTTATATATTTTTCATTTTGATTGTATTTTATTATTTTTTTGTTCTTATTTATTTGTTTTATCATTTTTTCCATTGGTTTATTTTCATTTCTTCATTTTTTAAATTATTTTTTCAATATTTTATTCCTTGTAAACAATATTAATGGACACAATGATGATTGTATATAAAAAAGTAACTAAGTCTAGAGTTCATGATGCACTGAATAGTAGAGGCCTTCACGTTGTAGAAATCCATCTTACTGATTTCTGAATGAAAAACTTTGCTGTTTCTACAATTTGTAGAAATTACCAAATTGTATAAACAGCAAAGTTTTTCATTCACAAATCAGTCTAGAGTTTATGCTCGAGTCTCCCTTCCGTGAAGTTGCAGCAATTACAGTGTCATCGGCGTACATGTGTAAAGATGTTTTTTGTGTAGATGGCATGTCGTTTACGTATAGTATGAAAAGTAGCGGACTTAATACTGAGCCCTGTGGAACGCCTGCTTCCATAGGTCTTAAAAATGATAATGTTTTTGCTTCGGCGACGCAGCATTGGCGGTGGCTTAGATAAGATTTGATGAAAAGAATGTCAGAGGGAGGGAATTGGAGGAGTTGAAGTTCGTAAAGCAGCTGTTGATTTAAAAAAAAGTCCACAGAAAGTAAAATATTTGAACTTAACCATATGCCTTATGTCCGTTATGCCATACTCTATCAAACGCCCTGGCAACATCCAAAAAAACTGCATCAGTAGTGTAACGGCGGTTGAAGCCGTGACTATTTTCTCCACAAGGCGGAGAATTTGGTGGGGGGCAGACATTTTGCGACAAAAATCAAGCTGATCGGGCCGGGTAATGTTATTTGCGGAAGAAAAGGATTCGAGGCAGCGAAGAACAAGAATTTCTAAAACATCTGATACGTTAGAGAGAAGAGAAATAAGGCGACAGTTGCCTGGAATTTTAGGGTCTTTGTTTGGTTTAGGAAGGAGAATTACTTTAGCTTGTTTCCAGGCATCGGGAAGAAATGGGAAAGAATAGCAGTGATTAAATAGATCAGAAATTAAGAAAAGAAAGTTTGAAGAACGGCTGGCAAATTTTAGTTGGGTATTAGATATTTTGTCAAGTCCGGGGGCTTTTTTAACAGAAAGAGAATTTAATATATTTCGAACGTCAGAAGGATTAGGAATGTGAGAGAAAGTTGAAGCAGAAGGAAGATTTTTAAGGAAAGATTTGACAGCAGGTTCAATCGGGGAAAATGAAGAGTCAAGGGACATGGCATTTTGTAAATTATCAGCTCGTATTTCAGCTTTTTGGGCTGGTCTACAGATAAGTTCTGAATTTGAGGCTAGCGGGTGAAATAGATTTTTTTTCCGATCTTTGTAAAGCTCTAATGGTTCGCCAAATTGGTTTAGAATGATTTTCATGATTTTCTGTAGGGGTTTCTAATGTTAAGGTCTCAATGTGTTTTTCCCACAAAATAGTGCTGAATTTTAGAACTTTTTTTAATTGTGTTGGCTAGATTATTGTATTTAATTTTGTCTTCTAAGACTCCAAATCTTTGCCATTCCCTGCGAGCAGCATTGCGGCGTTTGATGAGCGAGACCAAAAATTGGGGGAATTTCTCGGGCCTTTTGTTGCGGGGAGTGAAAGTGCGTGATGCGCGGGTTTTTGCTTTGTGAAGTTCCGAGGTGATGGTTTCTGCTTGTTGATTAATTAATACAGGAGTGGGATTTGAAATTGGGGGGAGGGAGGATAGGGAATCATTTAGAAAAGTAAGAAAATGATCCCAGTCAGTGACTGTGAATTCGGAAGGATAAATTTTTTTATTTGATAAAGAAATTGAAAATTTTAAAGGAAGGTAAAGGAATAGATTACTGATGGAGTGAATTTGATGGGAAGATTGTGAGAAATACCCAAGTCGATTACGTCGCAAGACCGGGGAGCATAATGTGTGGGTTGTAACGGAGAAAGCGGAAAAAAGGTTTTATTTTTGATGAAGGAATATAAAATTTTACCATTTTCGTCGATTTTATTGCTGTTCCAATACGGGTGTTTAGCGTTCCAGTCGCCGACGAATAAGCCATGAGGAACGGAAAACGGGCGCTCCAGATCGTCTGCGGCAATGGGTTTGTGATAAACTGTTTATATGTTCACGGGACCGGCTTTAGTGTGAACTGAAATACCAAGAGCTTCGAACACTTCAGGAGGGGGAATTTAGGAGAGAATGGGAAAGGTTATTTCGGACAAGGATTGCCACTCCTCCGCCACGCGTGATGCGCTCCAGTCTGTAGATCGTGTAATGTTGTGAATAAAAAGAAAGCGACGGATTTAAGGGTGTTTCATGCAAAAGTATGATGTCTACACTGTTGTCGGCGGCGTACTCAAGGAGTTCGTGATTTTTATTCCGTACGCCGTTGCAGTTCCAAGAGATGACGTTAAGCGTATTAGTGTTTGTGGTTTGCGTGTTCATTGCGTGGCTGTAAGGAGTAGCAATTGGGTAAGTAGGAAGGTTTTTTTTCTCCACGGGTGTGTGGAGAGAGGAGAGTTTGGACCTGATTTCAGTGAACCACGTAAGTAGTTCACTGATTTCTGATGGTTGGATTTCTGGTTCGGGAGACTGGTTGGCAGAGGGAAGAGAAGGAAATTGTTCGAGGTTGGCGGCGGCGGCGAATGAGCGTGTAAGTTGTGGTGGTTGAGGAGCTGATGCTACATTTCGACGGGCGTTCATGGCAGCTTTTGCCTGTCGATGCTTCTCGCAGACACGGTAATTTGCAGTATGCTCCCTGTTGCAGAGCGCACATATTGCTGGAGTATCTTTCTATTTTAAGCATTCCTGACAGAAGTGATTTTCACCGCATTTGACGCATCTTGGCGGAAGACTACAAAACATTTTGGCATTGCCAATTACTTGGCATCTATGACACTGCACAAGAATAGCCTGTTTTTTTTAAATTATCAATTGAGACTCTTATACCAGCGACATAATTCACTTGCATAAGTTTGGCGGCATCGATTGAAGCATCAGCGATTACTTGCACAACTTGAGTAGCGTACTGTGGATAATGACCTTGATCACGTTGTTTGGCTGAAGGCCGAGTTGAAAATATGCGCTTGCATGAAATTATTGGGAAGCCTAACTTCAAAAGGTCAGATTTGATTTGCTCATCGCCAACCGACGGAAGTGTTCCTCGCAACGCGAATTCTCGGCGCCGATTCTCAGAGAGGCAATAGGTACGTGTTGAAGGGAATTTCAAGCTCTGAAAGAATATTCTTTGCAATGTTGAAATCGGAAACTGAAGAACATTTAATGAAGGCGGAGGATTTTGAAGTGGCAAGTGAAATCGGGGGAGAAGGACAAGATTAAATTAGCTTAGCGTGGAGTGATGGCCATTTTGTTGTGTCTGAACCTATTATGGGGGAATTCTAGTCTTAGGAGGTGCAGCAGGGGTAATATCACTAAGTAACATCGCGTGAAGTGCTGGCTTCACAATCATTAACTGAATTAGGAACACATAAACTAACTGAATTATTGACATTAGCATTAGCATTAGATACGCTAGTAGAAGCACTTGAGGTTTGAGAATTGTTTTCCGAAGCACAAGACGTTGCAAGAATTGCATATTTGTCACTCGTTGCAACAATAGGAGTAACAGTGATCACCTTGTTTCTACGTTTGTCATGAACGGTGGTTAAATCCAGGCTCTGACATGGGGAATGCGCATGCGTAAAAAGGCTGATGTGGTTCACATGGGTTACCGTGCTCTGGACCGTGGCGTAGATTATGTTTGGCGGCCGTTGCTGGACAGGCGGTGGCGGCTGCATGGCTGCCGGCGGCGCTGCGGGGGCGGCGGATGAGGTGATGGTGGCTGCAGGCGGCGCTGGGTTGGCATCAGACGGAGGTGCACAGGCGCTGGAGTTCACTGAGGAAATGGTGGCTGGAGGTGATGCTTCCTTGGCAGCTTGTTGAATTCGAGGAATGGTCCCCTAAGGATCTTACTGGCTGCCTCTGGTAGTTTTTCCGCAATGCTCTACAGCTCGCGGATCAAACTGGCGGTATCGTCGTCCAGTGAAACTCCCGGGCTCGTAACCAAGGGCGCGAAGGGCGACCCATGGTCCGAAGCACCAGGAGATGGTGGTGCCGGGTTCGACGCCGTATTGGACTGCTTGGCCGCCACACCGGATGGCCAGCAGCGTGTAACACCTAATTTTGAGTGGTTTGTTTTGGTTTTCGTGTGACGTAATTCAAGCAATAATAAGCAGCAGAGGTGGAGTGAGGTAATTGTTGTGATTGTTAACGGCGCGGGAGGAGATGAAAGGAGGGGGAGTCGGATTGTGATAGTTATGGCGGACGGGTGTTTCCTTGCTCCCGAGTATGTATTATTTAAAGTGAAATAAAATATTTGGAAGTGACGTGAAACGAAGTGAAATTAATCGAAACGTTACATTTTGGCGCCGCAACGTGTAGGGCACGACTTCTCGAGAGGATCGAGACCACGGAACGCCTGAGGAACGAGTCGCGTCGTAGAGAGCGGGAATTCAAGATGGCGGGAGTGAAAAAATTTTACGAACTGAAAAAGGTGGATTTACAAAGTTTGTTGAGGGATCGGGGATCGACGACCCAAGGGGCGAAATTTGAGCTGCAGGAACGTTTAAAACCGCTTTTGATAAAAGAAGGGGTAGATATAGAGACACATGAGTTTGAGATGGAGACGCAGGACCAAGGATACAGAGACCTACGGGTGCTACTAAGACAGATGCTAGAAGAACAGAAGAGTCGAAATAGAAAATGGGAAGAAGAACGGGAGAGTCGGGATAGAAAATGGGAAGAAGAACGGGAGAGGCGAGATAGCAAACAAGAAGAAAGAGACAAAAAGTTTGAGGAGACAATGAAAAGCATCAACGAACGGCTAACGGCGTTTCGGCGAGAAGGTAAGGGGAGAAAGGAAAAACAAGTGGAGGAAGTGCCCGGTAAGATGGCGGACGGATAACAATCCACCACAAAGGCAGCTGGGCTAGATGAGGAAGCAGTCCAACGCATCGTGCGTGAGAAAGGCACGGGACCCGACGTCGCAGTGGCATCCGCGGTGCAGTTGAGGGTCCCGACGTTCGATGGGAGGCATACATCAGGACCCCGTGAGGAGCGTACGTGGAGGACATCGGGAGGAGCGTTCCAGCACAGCCAGCAGCACGGATGGGACTCGAGGAAGTCGCAGCAGCGGGAGTGGCAGGCGTCGAGCCAGCAGAGAGAGGGACGACGAGATAATAACTTTCTCGGCGATGGATACGTTCACCGGCCGGGCGAGAGAGCAGCTGATCGGCGGCCTGCACTAAACAATGTAGCGGAGGCGCGCCAACCGGAGCGACAGCACCTTGTCAATTCCATGATGGCGGAAGGAAACAATCACATAACCGAGCTTAGATCAGCAGGAGAAAGTGACTCTGAGAAGATCGCGAGAATATTTAGGATACGTGAAAATAACGTAAGAAAGGACGAAAATCGGGTGGAGAGAAGAAGGAGGAAAGAGAAAAGGAAGAGAGTACGAGAATACGAGATAAGTGGATTTGCTTACAATGTAGGTCTCATTCTATTGTTTTTTTTCAGTGGTGTGTATATTCAATGTCATGTTGCCTGTATTTGATTCGTGTTTGTTTATGTGTGAATGGGCTGGTGACGTAAATTGAGCCGGAAGGAAGGGGATTAGCGCGTAGGGCGGACAATGATGAATGAATGAGTAAAGTGAACAAAGAAGGGGAGTGATAAGTAAAAGAAGTGTGACAAATAGAATAATAAAATGCCAGTGTGTGAAGTGGAGTGAACTGTGTTTTTGTGATGGAAAGGGGGAAGTTCAAAACTGAAGGCGTTGGGGCCACGCCCGTAACCCATAATACTTTGTTTTTGAAGGCTTTGAAAAAGAAAATTGCATGTCATTCCATTTTCTTTTCCAATGGGGCAAATGTAACACCTAATTTTGAGTGGTTTGTTTTGGTTTTCGTGTGACGTAATTCAAGCAATAATAAGCAGCAGAGGTGGAGTGAGGTAATTGTTGTGATTGTTGACGGCGCGGGAGGAGATGAAAGGAGGGGGAGTCGGATTGTGATAGTTATGGCGGACGGGTGTTTCCTTGCTCCCGAGTATGTATTATTTAAAGTGAAATAAAATATTTGGAAGTGACGTGAAACGAAGTGAAATTAATCGAAACGTTACAAGCGGAAGGACAGACGACTGGCAGTCAGTAGATGGTCCGATTTTCCGGTGCACGAAAAATTTCCGGATCCCGATCCTTCATTGACTGGGCTTTTTCGGCCCTTGAGTTCTTGTTGCTGCTTCTGTTCGTCTTCAGATCACATCTTCAGCATTGCTGAGTGTGCCCTTGGCACGAATAGAGCATAGGAGAATAATTCTCGGCATATAGGACATGACATTTCAAGCGTGTAAGGGAACAGTGTAAGTGAAGGAGAAAATGAAAGAAAGTCTACAAGTGAGCGTGTGCATTGCACTCTTAAGTTTAGGAAGAATAAAACTTAACACATTACGATTGAAATTATTCCCTAAAATAGCGTCATTCTGAAAGACTTAGGTAAATCTAATCGGCTATACATGGCGCCGGCAGGTGGTCAAACATCGGTCCACTGCAATAATCTAATTTTTATTAATGATATATTTTTTTGTTAAGATAGGATTTTCTTTTTTTTTGTTTTATTTAATTTGTTTGGTGGGCAAATGCCTCTTTTCTTGTTTTCATAGAGATTTATACAGTTTTGTTTTCTTTTATATTATTTTTTTTAAGTAAATCCTTCGTGTATTGGATTTTCAATTCTTCCACTTTTTTTTACATTAAAATTACAACCGGTTGATTGAGCTGATTGCTCAATCACAAAGTGGTTGCTTTAAATTAATACCCTTCTACAATAATTGATATTTTAAATTAAATTAGAGCAAAAGATAATAGGAAAGAACTCGATTTTAGCGAGTTAAAATTTCTTGTGTAAGTCTGTAGCTTTTGAAGCGTTTCATTTGAGCTGGATATTTCCAGAGATCTTTTGTAAGCGTGTTTCGTGGAAGAGAGTTATTTGGTCTTATTTCCTCGCCAGAGTCTCTAGGGTTAAAAGTAAGAGGTAACTATTGTCTCATTCTGCTATTTCAATGTTCTAAATGGTTCGTCGTAGCTGCCATTACAACCCGTCTCCGCAAGTCGACGTCCGAAGCACTGTCAATCCCTCCTTTTGTCACATTGATGAATTTCGGGATTATTTTCTTACTGAATCCTTTGATATAATATGTATGTGTGAAACTTGGCTTCACCCTGATGTTTCGGATGATATGGTAAATCTATCTGGTTTTCACTTAATCAGGCATGATAGAATTGGGAAAAAAGGTGGTGGCGTTGGAATATATGTTCGTTCAAATCTGTCCGTGACTCTCCTTTCCCACTCCCCTCCTGCCTACTGCTCAAGGCCTGAATACCTCATCGCTAGTGTTTCTGACGTCAACTCTGCCAATTTACTATTATGTGTTGTTTACCGACCACCCAAGATCGGGTTCATTTCTGATTTTGAAAACGACCTCTGAAATTCATTCGGTCTCTGAAATTATTTAAGTCAAAGGTCTATAGCTTATTGCTTACCGCCACGCTGTAATTTTGATTGTAAATTGTATGTCTTACCGTTGTATACATTGTATAAAACTTGTATCATTGATTGGATATTGTATAATATTTTTCTTTTTTTCTCTATTACTGCTCACAATGAGTAATTGAGCAAATATATTGAAGTATGTATATATGCTTTGTAAAGTGTTTTGTTCTTAGAGGACATCAGTCCTAGAATAATAAATAATCTTTCTATCTATCTATCTTTCTATATACGCCCATAATCCGTCTAGTGGATAGAGACAATCCACTAGATTGGTACACGGACGAGTAATTCTTCGTCAGGTACAGGTTTCAAAAAGTAAATACAACGGACATGTTACTTCCGATGCTACGGCCGGATAACGCCGACTTGAGAGGCGTTTCTGTTACGAGGTTATTACAATCGCTTGCTATTCTAAGGTTTTATGCCACGGGCAGTTTTCAGGTGAGTGATTTAAATACTTTTCCTTATATATTTGCAGTGGTGTGCTTATCATTGATATTATTTGTTAGGTACAACATCATTGCTTTCGTTCTTCTCGCAGTCACTGTATAATTAATAATCATGAAACACCGGGCGTAAAGTATATTAGTTGACGAAAGCATTTATATATGAACTTATTGTAAGCTAAAGGTATTACATACGTGCAACGCTCTAAGAATTTCAGATAAATATTTATATAGTATCTATTTACCATAAAGACCACTTACGACCACTCATTCATTCATTCACTCACTCATCGAGATGGAGATGGGGGCTTAGCGAGGAAGCCGTAAAGACTTTTCAAGGTAACAAAGTAATTAAATTTGTTATATTATTAGGTTTCCTCAGTGTGTGCTTTAATATTAGTATTCAATTGTACTTTTCGAGGCTTGTTTGGAATTGTAATATTGGCAGTAAACGTCGTTCTCTTTATCAGAAGTAATCTTCAGTCTTGTTTTAGTCCACTTAAAAACTCATGCAAAAAATACCAGTGTGTGAAGATGAGTGCGGGCCGCCATTTATATCGTCTAATGGATTTTTTCCATGGGTTTATTTAGAGCAGTGCATTACCGAGGACTTATTCGAGTTCATAGATGATCGGACTTTGGAGCTCTTGATGCCTTTAGCTGGGGATAGGCTCAGGTTCCGAATGAAATTGAGGAGCGAGAGAAAGAAAGAAACAGTTTGTGTTTTGGTACTATTCAAACTTGGAATTTGATTCTTTTTTATTTTTAAATACACGTTTTTATAGGAAATCAGCCTAACATTGCCGATTTCAACGCTTAGTATATGCTTGCTTTCAGGAGAGTGCTGCGCTAATATCAGAGATAATCGACCCTTTTCCTGAGAGTACCCCAGTGATATCAGAGATAACTGACCCTCTAACTACAAACATTGAAGAAGGCACCTCAAACGATGTGCCAAACCAAATTCCTGACAACATTCATGACCAAAATCCATTTAGTGGTAAAGTTATCGAATGAATACATTTGTTTTAGCTTATAGTCAATTTCAATATTCCTTTAATGGCTATAATGACTTCCAGTTACATTATTTTAACACATTTTGCAAGTGATTGCAACCAATTCGCTAAAATTATATATCCATTAACATCATTGTAATACTATTATTCAGTAAATGGCAACTTCTGTTAATGCATGCACATCTGCTAAGTATAGATATCGAATTCCATTTTATAAACATTTTCAAAATAGATCCCTTTGTGTTTCAGATGTCCTGTAGATGTGATTTTATTTCATTTGTGTCACCCGTTTGAATGTTTACAATTGCATTTCGAAGTCCATGGTATGTTTCAAAACCGTTTTGTCATGAATTGCTAGAAATGACTTCGAATTTTCCTCCACAGAACCTAGGGCAGAGATTCTTGTGATTGGCAGAGATTTTCCTAAATTTGTGGAGGTGCCTGCCCAGTAAACACACAGAGCTGCTGCAGCGCTTCACAAGGATGTCAGCGCTGCTACGGCAGCACGTATCAACTGAAGCGCGTCAGCAGCGTCTCAGTAGCGCTTGCATAAAGCGAGTTGTCGAGCAGCGCGTCATATGCGCCTTCGCAGCTCGCGTATGAAGCGCTGCTGCCGCTAGTTGCACACGCGCTGTCATAGCGCTGCAGACTGTCTTTTGAGTTATGCTATAGTGGCGCTGCGTGGTGAGAAAAAGTAGTTACCTGCGAGTGCTTGTTAGAGAGGAAATAAGTGCTGATAGTGCTAAAGGAAAAAGAAGAAAACAAAAAGGTAAGTGACTAATTTCATAATGCTCTTTCATTATAGTGATGAAGTACAATACGACCTTAAAGTACATTTTCCCTCCGTGAGGTTATAATTTATTTTAGCGGGTAATTGTGATTTTTTGCAGTTTTCTTGCAACACGGCTAGGGCTGTCGAGTTTTCACTCACGTGGCGATACTCAATTACTTTTCACTAGCATTCAAAACAATAATATCATTGAAGGATGCCGAAAATAAGTTACAAAAGTTTTCATTTGTTATCAAAAAACAGCGAAGGTATAGAGTGCGAATGGGACTGAATAAACATGATAGCCAATTTAAATCGTTACACGATGATCATGAGAATTCTTCATCGTTAGAAAATCAATGGGTTAGCCATGACATTAATTCCGAAGATGAAGGTTCCATAAATGTTAGTACGGGAGAAGGTGCTGTTGATTTGGAGGACATTGATGTATCAGATGCCTGTTCGTCATCATCAAGAGATTCAGATTGTTCGGAAGGTAACTTGTCAAATGCAGATTTGTATCATGAACTTTCTCTCTAGGCTGGAAATATTCCGAGGCATAAAGTCACCTCCCTCCTGAAAATTCTGAAGAAGCATTCGTGTTTTAAAAACTTTCCTGTAGATGTGAGAACTCTTAGGAAAACGCCGAGGTCATTGGAAGTGGAAAAACTGGGATCAGGAGAATTTGTCTACCTCGGAGTAGCAGAATCGTTAAAACATGAATTAATGTGTTTAAATGATGTTAGTTTTGAGGAAATTAAGTTACAAATAAATGTGGTTGGGCTTCCACTCACAAGAAGTTCAGGGAGCCGGTTTTGGCCCATATTGGCGTCTGTGGTTGATCGCGCGGAAATGGCTAGACCATTTTTGGTAGCCATATACTGGGGGCATCAAAAGCCAATGTCTTGCGAGCAATATCTCACTCCATTATTGAATGAACTAGTGCAGTTTGGAAATGATGGACTCACCTATAGTGGAACACGGATTAGCATCCGTGTTCATTCCTTCGTGTGTGATGCTCCTGCTAGGGCTTTTGTATTACAAACGAAAGGACACAATTCCTACAGTGCATGCCATCGTTGTCATGTTAAGGGGGCAAAGGTGAAAAATAGAATGGTTTTTTTGGAATTGGAGAGTGAAAAAAGGACTGATGAGAAGTTCATGTTGGGTGATGATCCAGGGCATCACATAGGTGTATCTCCTTTGGCAAGGCTATCTACCTTTGATATGGTGAAAGATGTGTCGTTTGATTACATGCACCTTATTTGCCTTGGAGTTACTAGGAAAATGCTCCTTTCTTTAACTCAAGAGACTTGTGCAGTGATGCTGAGAGCAAGAACCCGTGTTAAAATTAATAATGAGTTGGTCAGGATTGCGAGGTACACCCCACATGACTTTCAGCGCAAGCCTCGCCCTCTCACAGAACTCATGCGCTGGAAAGCTACAGAGTGGCGACATTTTTGTATGAATCTTGTTTCACTCATTGCACCTTTTTTTGTGAATGAGGCTGTAAGGAATCACTTCATGTCATTTTTTTATGCCCTAAGAATATTGGCTAATGTCTCCCTTTGTGAGAACAAGCAGTTTTTTTTATATGCTGAGATCCAGTCTGAAAACATGCAGGCAGGGCAGGTGAAAGGAAACCTAAGTCTGCCCTTAAAAAAGGCTGTCTACAATCGCGGCAGGCTCCTACTTGCTGTTGCCACCATGGGGTGGCCGGACGCCCTACGCCTGGCTCCCGGTGTCCCCAGCGAACTACTACGGCTACCACCCGGATTTCAACAGTCGCAACCCCTGCCGCAACCCGCCTTTCCCGGCCCGTGGAAAGGACCACCGCCTGTCAATCAACAACTGCAGCCCCCGCAACAGCCCTTTCACCAGGCACCCCGGCGTGGTGGAGGGCAACGCCGGGGGAGAGGATCAAGGCGCTCTTAGGAGCCCCTGCCTTCACATCGAGGAAAGGGAGCTCGACCTGGATGAGAATGTCCTGTTGCAGTGGGCAAATTCAGCCGAGCCGGGAGGCGCAGGGTCCATCCCCGATACGCAGTCCGAAATCTCCACGCAGGAAAGCGACAGCGGCCTCGATGAAAACGAAGAGGACCCAGAGGACGACTATGATAGCGACATCAGAATCTGGCAAGTCCCGCCCGGAATCCCCGACCCGCAGCCGGAGGATTTCACGGATCTACCGGAACCGGAAGAGGGGTAGATCCTCGACGCGGAAATAACCGTGAGTCCATCAACTGTGCCCGCAGTACAGCCCATTAAACCATACAATTATTTAAAGCATGTGTTTCGCGCTGAGGAAGGCAAAACTAAAAAATATATATATATGAAGTGGACTGTATTATAATTGGACTGTACATGTATGCGTTACAAGAGGAACTGAGACTTGAACCATGTGCACCAGCACCAGCTGACTGACAAAAGACAAAAAAAAACAATAATGAAAAGGCAGTGAGCGCAACTCAAATGTCTTGGCGCCAACATAACGGCCCCCTTGGAACTTCTGGTTCCAAAACAAATTATGTTGTCACAGGTAAAGGACATAGCTTAACAATAGGCCTTTTAACAGAGCCATTGGATGTCCTTAATTGAGCAACTCGAACCCGTCCATCAGGTCCCTTAAACACTTCAGTTATAGTCCCTAAATTCCATGTTAATGGTGGTAGATGAGCATCCTTCAGAAGTACCACCATCCCAGGTTGATAATCTGGATAGGTTTGCCGCCAGCGACGACGCTGTTGCAGGTCCTGTAAATAATCCTTGGTCCAACGGTTCCAAAAATGCTGCAGCCGTTGCTGTTGCTGCTGCCACCTGGAAAGATTACTAACCCTTTCGTCAGAGTAGTCAGGAGATGGTAATTGGGTCAAGGGTTCACCGATGAGAAAATGTGCAGGTGATGAATAACTAACATCATCAGGTTGGTTGGATAGGTAGGAGATGGGTCGGGAATTCATACATGCCTCAACTTGTGCTGGACTGTGGACGGACTGGCAAACAGTAAGCCTCGTTAACTGTCAGTCTCTGATGGGTCATATTGATGAGTTTCGAAACCACTTCACATGTAATCCAGCTGATATCATTTGCTTGACTGAAACGTGGTTGAAGCCTAGCATTTCTGACGATATGGTGGGACTGCACAACTATCACCTCATCCGTCACGATAGGATTAACAAAGTTGGTGGTGGAGTCGGAGCCTTTATACACCAAAGGCTGCACTCAAAGGTCCGGGATACATCGCCTCAGGTCTACGAGAAACGACCCGAGTTCCTGGTCATCGGAATAGCGGGGGAAAACTTTTTCTAAACTTCTATTATTCATTATCTACCGACCTCCAAAAGTTGGGCATATGTCAGATATTGAAAATGTATTTTCTAAATTTAGCCCAACGTTTAAAAATATTATAATTGTTGGTGATTTCAATGCAGACTTGTTCCGCGATACCTATTACAGCACATTCTTGCATAATTTTATATATTCCAATGATCTTTACCTTCTACCGTTGAATGCCACTCATCATACTGAGAACAGCCACACGCTCCTCGAACTTTTCATTGTTGACTCACGAGATAAAGTGTCTTCTTTTAGTCAATCTCCAGTTCCATTTCCGTCAAAAGTCCGTCTTCCCCTTGTGATTACCGCCCAATATCAATACTTTGCGCCATGTCTAAATGTCTTGAAAAGATAGTATTTCAACAAACTGTTGATTACCTCACAACAAATAAGTTATTTGATCCATTTCAGTCAGGTTTCCGCAAAAACTTCTCTACTCAAACGGCTTTAATCAAAGTTTCTGATGACATCAGATCTTCTATTGACAAAAAATTGTAGACCATACTGGTACTGTTCGACTTTAGCAAAGCCTTTGACTGTGTAAACCATAAGTTGCTCCAACAAAAATTGAGAAATCTAAATTTTTCCTGTTCGCCATTAAATTGGTTAATTCATACCTAACCGGACGACGCCAATCAGAAAAAGACTCCAATGGTAATTTGTCTGAATGGGCGTCTATCTCACATGGAGTACCTCAAGGATCAGTTCTTGGGCCATTACTGTTTTCGTTGTACGTGGGAGACCTTTCTGCGTGTATCAAAAAATGCAAATACGTAATGTACGCTGACGATCTCCAAATTTATATACACTGTCGCCCGCACGATTTCTCCGAAACTGTTAAATTAGTAAACGACGAAGTAACTGCTATTGTGTTATGGGCTCAACACAACTGCTTAAAAATAAATAGTAATAAAACCAAATCAATGATAATCGGCCACTCTAGGATAATTTCTAGGCTAAATATTGCCGATATGCCAACGATTGAAGTTCAAGGAACCTTACACAAAAGCGGCTAAAAATTTAGGGGTCATATTTAGCAATACCCTTTCATGGAAAGATCACATTTTATACGTGTCAAATAAAGTTAATGCTGCTCTTCATCAACTAAAACTCCATAAAAAACTACTTGCTATCCATGTAAGAAAGAAGCTTGATTCTACACTAATTTTTCCACACTTCGACTACTGTTGCCTGGTGTTTTACGATCTCACAGCCGAACTTGATATTAAGCTTCAACGCCTCATGAATTCCTCAGTAAGATTCCTATACAACTTGAGAAAAGATGAACATATAACCCCCTACCTTATAAAACTCTCCTGGATGGACATTAAAACAAGAAGAAAGTTTAAATTGGCCTGCTTCATGTTTTCCCTCTTTAAAAATAACGAACCGCAATATATCATAGATTTATATCCCAAGAGAACAACTTTACCTAATGTCATTACCAGAGCCGATCCGAACTATCTCCATATATCACATTATAGGTCCACGACGTTTCAAAAATCATTTACAGTTGCCACCTCAAAATTATGGAATAGCCTCCCATAACACTTAAGGAATCTTCATCCCTACAAGTGTTCCGCAATAGACTATACTTGGTGTTAGGCAGCTCATCCTGATTGGCTTCTTGTACGTTGCATAGACGTGTTTTGTGTGTTTCTCCATTGATGTTTTGTATACTTTTCCTACGCTTTATTTTGATTGATTTGAAAGTTTTTGTAAATGTTCATTTCTGTCGATTGTTTCAATTTATTTTCCTTCCATTGCATTAGATTGACCTTAAAATTTTGCTGTATGTTAATTTTTGTTAATTTGTTAAAGTTGTTTTCTGCTGCACTTGTTTGACTTGAATCTTTTGTGCATGTTGGTTTCTGTTGATTGGTACAATTTATTTACTTCTTTTGTGTTTAAATTGTCTTGAAGTTTTTGTATAATCCCATTTTTTGCTAATTGGTAATATTTTATTTGGTTAAATTTATTGCTGAGCTAAAATCTGGCTACATATAAAAGTTCTAACGGATGTAAATCCGAGAATAATAAAGTATATTTTTATTATTAATCCTTAAATTTCTCTTTTTGTTTTGGGATTTTTAATATTTGAGTGAAAGAAGTGAATACGGTGAATACGCAAGGACTATAAACTGTGAAGTTATGTGATATGGCATAAAATCAATCAGTATGAACTTTACAAGAATTCCATCATATCATATGTTTTCTCTAATGATAAATGTGTGGTTTAATGTAGAGTGAAAAACATGTGCAACTCATCGCATCTAGCGAAATTGCGCATAAAGTGCGGCATGAAAATCTTCTGAAGGACTGTCAAATTATGCATGCCAGATCAACACATACTTTGCCTTAGTCGTGCGAGCGGTGGTTGAAGGGAAAATGTGCTCGTTTCTGTTAGACACTGGGGCCCAAGTGTCATTATTAGTGCGGGGATCGTGTAGCGGGAGCGGGATGAAGCCGTCACAATATCGCATCCGAGGCGTCGCGGGGCGGGTGCTGAAAAGTTATGGTGAGAAGCCGGTGTCTTTAGAAATAGGCGGTTATGTTTATCCAATCAATGTGCAAGTAGTTGAAACAATGGGCGGTTTTGAAGGGATTTTAGGGTTAATTTTCTATGTAAATACGGATGTGTAATCAACCTTCCAGGAAGGGCAATGAAACTAGACGGGCGTGTAATTCCGCTGCACGGGGCTGATGGGGTAGAGAATGATAATTCGGAAAAGACATTTAGTGCGTTCCGGATCACTACGGACAAGGACCATGCGGTAATTCTTTCAGATGAGGAGTACATACCGCCGCAGTCTGGAAAAAGGTTTCGAGTGACTGTATCACGCGCGGCGGGGCGCAGAAATGGTTGTGATAGAACCCAGATTGATTGAAGTGGAAGGGTGCGCCGTTGCCCGGACCCTTAGTAAGGTGGATGAGGAAAACCGGGTAATAGTAATGATGTCTAATTGGAGTGACGAGGGAATTAGAATACGTCGAGGTACGACGATTGCCGCGGCAAACGGTGTGGAAATTAGTGAAGTTCCGGAAAGAGCGATTAGACGCGCGGAGAAGGACAAGTCGGGGTGGGATCTCACGGAAAAACTTGCACACCTTTCAGAGTCGGAAAGGATACCTCTTCAGGAACTAATAGAAAGTTTTCGGGGACTATTTAGTGAAAAGGAATCCATCCCTGTTACTAATCTCGTCGAACATCATATTCCTACTGGCGACGCTCGTCCAATATACCGACGTCCGTATCGGATTCCTTTTCACCAGAAGCCCTTGGTTGAACAATTCGTCCAAGAGCAGTTAAGAACTGGGGTAATATCCCCTAGTTCCAGTCCTTGGGCGAGCCCAATTGTTATTGTTCCAAAGAAGTCTACCGATGGAAAGCCGGCGTACCGTTTTTGTGTAGACTTTAGGGCACTTAATGCTGTCACAATTCCTGACGTGTACCCGCTACCTAACATAGTAGAAACTTTGGATTATTTAGGGGGGTGTCGCTATTTCACTACTTTGGATATGACGAGTGGTTATCACCAGATACCCATGGCTAAAGACTCGCAGGAGAAAACCGCGTTTATTGTCGATAGTGGCCTTTATGAGTATAAACGCATGCCGTTCGCCCTTAGGAACGCGCCGGGAAGTTTTCAGCGGACGATGGACGGTGTACTTAGAGGCCTTAAGCCGGAACGTTGTCTCGTCTATTTAGACGATATTATCGTATTCAGTGACACGGTGGATGATCATGTTGACCGGTTACGCTCTGTTTTCCAACGGCTAAGTGACGCTGGGTTGTCGCTAAAAATGGAGAAATGCAATTTTGCGGGAAGCAGCGTGAAGTATTTGGGTCACGTGATAAGTGGTGAAGGGGTGCGACCGGAATCAGAAAAAAATTAAGCGGTGCGAGATTTTCCAACACCTACTAACGTCCGAGAGCTGCAGTCATTTCTCGGCCTGGCTAACTACTATCGGCGATTTGTAAAGGGATTCTCGTCGATTGCAAAGCCGCTCACAAACCTTAAAAAGGGGAGGGCATTCGAGTGGGACGCTGAATACGAGGCTGCGTTGAGTCAATTGAAATACTCTCTCACTTCCACCCCTGTGCTGGCATATCCTGATTTTCGGAAACCGTTCACGCTGTCTACCGATGCTAGTAATCACGCCCTCGGCGCCGTGTTATCACAAGAGATTGGTGTAGAAGAACATCCCGTCGCCTTTGCATCTCGTAGGCTTAATCAAGCGGAGCAAAATTATTCTGCCACTGAACGAGAATTACTCGCCGTCGTTTGGGCCATAGGATATTTCAGGTGTTACTTATATGGGCGAAAATTTAACATTATCACTGATCATGCGGCTCTTAAATGGTTATTTAGTCTGAAGGATCCTAATAGCCGGTTGATTCGTTGGACATTAAAATTGTCAGAATATGATTATGAAGTATGTTATAAGCCGGGAAAATTGCACGGAAACGCGGATGGTTTAAGCCGAAAAGTTAGAAAAATAATGGCAGACGAGGTAACGGACATTCGAAATGCTCAAAAGGGTGACGAGGAGTGTATTCAGTGGAGAAAGGAGAAACATTTCGAAGTAGTGGATGGTCTCTTGTGCCGCGTAGAGGAAGGAGAACGTAAGATAGTCGTGCCGAAGGGTTTGCGAAATGGAATACTTAAACAGTGTCATGACCATGTGCTTGCTGGTAATTTGGGAGTAGAATCTACTACACATCGTGTGAGTGGGCAATATTGGTGGCCGGGTTGGAAGAGAGATTGCGAGAGGTATGCGAGAGGGTGCGTGTCATGCTTGAGGAGATCCCCCTATGGGAAAACGAGGGCGCCTTTGCAGCCACTGCCGGAGGCTTGTAGACCATTTGAATTCATAGCAATGGATATTGTCGGCCCCTTACCGAAGACGGAGCGCGGGAACCGTTTTGTACTCTCGATTATTGATCACTTCTCGAGATATTTAGTTATGGTACCTTTAAGTGACCAAAAAGCGGTAACAGTAGACGTGGCCTTCGTCCGTGAATGGATACTTAAATTTGGTGTCCCTGAAAAACTGCTATCTGATCAAGGTAGTAACTTCACTTCCGAACTCTTTCGAAATGTTTGCAAGTTATTAAAGATTACGAAATTACTAACGTCGCCATTTCATCCTCAGTGCAATGGGCGTGTGGAGAGGGTACACCGAACCATAGCTCAAATTCTTTCCCACTATGTAAATAGCAAGGACAATAATTGGGACCTTTTAATTGATTACGCCGTCTCGGCCTATAACACAAGCTGGCATCGGAGTGTTCGCCACTCCCCGCACGAAGTAGTGTATGGTGAACGAATGAAAACCCCCTTCGAGTGCCTCGGCTCCTCTCCGATTCTAGTGGACGATTTTGTGTCGCTGCAAGACAGACTAAGGGTAGTTTGGGGTAAGTGTAAACGTAATAATCGCAAAGCTCGAGAGGAACAGGCCAGAGGGGCAAAGACTAGTTTAAGTAATAGGCGTTATGCAGTGGGTGATTATGTTTATTTGACGGACCCGACCATTAAAACCGGCAAAATTCGAAAATTCCACTCCCCCTGGAAGGGCCCCTACCAGATAATAGAAATTCTCCCACCCCACAATCTCAAGGTGCAACTTCAACACCGAACGGTAATTGCTCACCGGGATAGAGTTAAACCCCACCCAAGCCATTTCTCTACCCCTCCCCCTCCGAGTGGAGAGAAAAAAACGGGGCAGGCCAAAAAAGAAACTAGAACTGTGAAATTGTATATGATGCTTATTGTGACGCCACACCGTGGCAAGTTGCCTGGATGTGCCAAGAATTGGATTTAATCGAAATATGGGCACTGCCCAGAGAGACCCCAATTTATGTAGCCGAATGTATTGCCGCACTTATGGCGGCGAATCATATGTTTTCAATCACCCCAATTGGGTCACATGCCAATGTGTATACAGATAATATGGCTGCTATGAATAGCTTGCAGAGGGGAAAAGGTTTAGCGTTTAAGAGAAAATATGTAAAAACCTTGCACATTCCGTTAATAAAGGATGTGTCACGGTATGTGACCTGGCGCTTCGTCCCGACGGCCCAGAATCCGGCCGACTGTCCTTCCCGGACCGTCCTGCCTCCCTATGCCAAGTCGGCGGGCTTCTCGCGGTCCGCCGGCTGGGTATATAGGTAGGGCGAGACTTGGTGGGACAGTTGGTCGGAAATTCACGGGTCGAAAGGACGGGTGCCAGATCTCTCTCTGCAGCGCTGCCGCGAAGCGCATCTGATGCGCATCTGCAGCATTTTGTGTTTACTGGGTGTGCACAATAAATAATATTTTGAGGAATAATTGGTGAGTTTCACAAACCATTGTGCAATGGCCAGATTTTTTACAGTTAATGCAAATCGTATTTACCATAAGTGGCAAAGTAATAGTTTTATTTGGTTATACAAGTTCGTATTACTTTCCATAAGACCTTGAAAAAATTCTGCGTTCTACCGGTGAGGGCAAAATTGTCCTAGGGACACTCAAACAAAAGGGCAAGAGATCTGTTGGCTGTGCGTATCATTGCTCATGAGCTCAGAGATGATCTTGATAGAAGGTACTCCCCAATTTAGGTTTTATTTTTATGCACGCTAAACCCTTCTCAGGTTTTTAAAGTTTTCAATGTTAGTTGTGCGTACAGTTGGAAGCTGTTTAACTTCTATGAATAGTATTGCCTTAAAATCAATTGCCAATTCTTGACTGATTGTAAGTTGGGGATCTACTCTTGCGTGTTATTAGTGTATCTTTGGTTACTTCACAGACTCTCGGCTGATAGACTGACCTATTTGGCAAATAGGATAGTGGAACTGTTCCCCACTGAAAGCAAGGTGAGTACAACCTGGTGATCTGCAGAGCTACCTGGACAAGACATGTAACCTAATTAATTAATTTGAAGTTATTGCAGTCAAGCCTCTTTTCCATATGGATGACAAGGGTTTCAGAGTTACAAGTCTACTTGGTACCATTCCTTAAATGATGTGCTTTGCTTTCAGAAGAGATTTAATGTCTATCTTGTGATTTTGCACTCAAACCATTCCACAGATTAACTATTTTAAATGTTTCATTTCCCTATAGCTTTACTAAAATAAACAATATATATTGTAAGGAAGTCGCTCGCCGTCTTGTGCCAGCTCGGTTCCGCTCTCGGTGTAATGGAAGAATCGCAGAGTCACGTTCGAGTGATGGGTCCAGTATCTGAAACTCATAACACGTTGCAACCTCTCGCGTGGGATCCATCCTCGTGCATGACTCTGACACCTTACTCCGATTAACAACTTGCAACTGGCTCTCGCGTGGGAATTGGTCTCCGCGTATTCCTCCAACACTTTATGCCGTAACACGTTGCAGTATCTTGGCGTGGGAAGGCGTATGATGTGCATGATCATGCGGCCTCTTTCCGGCCAATAGGAGGACGCTGAGAGGGTCACGAGACGGACGCGACACGGGAGGAAGCCTCTTGGACGGAATAGACACGGGGGGAGTCTTACGCTGTATCTCGGAGGGGGAGTTTGTATCTGTGCTAGTGACAATTAAACGTGTGGAACCAGACTTGTCATATCATTCTGTCTTCTACGCACCTGGCCCTTCCAATAAGCTTAGTGCTTACAATATGTACATATTTATTAGTTTTTTGTAAACGTCTACATACATGGAAAATTATGGTGGTTACACAATCAATTCTGCATCAATTACAGTCAACCCCCATAACTGATAAGCTATTATAAAGTGAAAATATATATGTCCTATGTTGTTACCATATCGAATTCTTCGGGTTGCCTATCTCCCCTCTTGGTATTCAATATTTGTCTCATGCCTCTCCTCCATTTCCTACCCAATATTTTCACTCTCAAGAATATAATTATTTATCTGTTGCCTGACAGTGTCCTCTAACTAATTCTCATTTATGGTAATATTTCCAAGTGGATCCTGATTTTCTGCTCCACCTCATACAAAAACCACTCCTGCATACCTTTTGAAACCCAAATCTCAATAGTCCACAAATTACACTCTTCTTTCCCCATGGTTCAAATTTAGGTACCATCTTGAGCCTTTGTTCATGCAAAGATTTTCTTTAATATTTCCCATTTTCCTTCTATTAGTGCTCTTTAACATCTCCATTCTCTTAGGAAAGGGTAATTTCCTTGAAGCTGTTCCTCTCAGCATGGTGTTGTCATTTCAGTGAGATAGTAATTCCAAGAATTTTTTTAATGCCACTGTAAAATTACTTGAGCAATGAAAAATATTTTCAGGGTTGCTGGATATCGATCGATTCAAGAGGAGTATGCGAGACTGGTAAAGGGAAATTATATTCTAAATGGCATAATACCCGTCGCTGCCATTCTAAGCTTGGCCTTATACCAGGGCGGAAAAGGGGTGAAAAAAGAGCACATGAAAGTGTCAGTCAAGGTAATGTTTTGCATCTTAGTGCTAGTCATAACTTGGCATTTTGCAGGATAATTTTAAAAATCTAAATGTTAGTATTAGCTATTAGAGTTATTTTAAAGTTCCTTTACTTAGTAACTAAGATAAAATAGCCATTATATAAATATATTATTAGCATTTAAAAATCTTAGTTCAGGGCAGGGAGCACGTCATTCAAACTGAAGGATCAATCAGGGTGTGGAGAGGGATATTAATAAATTGTGCCATTTGGAGTGTTATGCAGTAATTGATTGCTTTTAATTCAAGTACTCCAATTTTTAACAATTGTCAACCAATACTTGAAGCCACACCAAGGCTTCATTATGGTTACTTTAATTTTTAAAGAATATTTTGAGACAGTCATTGCACAGTGTGCAGAAATAAATTTTTTATGTACTAATAGTTTTATTCCTTTACAGAATCTGAGGTAGATGACAGCCAAGATGATGATGACTCTCACAAATGGCTGAAAAATAATGCTGTGCCCTGGGTTAAAGTTCAGGAATATTGGGGGGGAAAACCCATCAAATTAGACGTCGCTGCCTCCAAAGAGACGGGAAATCAGTCCATGAATATCTGAAAGGGTATCCTGCGTTACGCTTAGATAGAGGCTATATGCTGGTAAGTAATCCATATATTTCATAAAATTTTTGAGCTAAACTTTTATTTTATGAATAGTGTAGTTGGTGAGTTATAGATTTGCAACCAAAACTATTGCAGTTGGAGATTGACTTCACCTCCAAATTTCCAAATAGCTCTATGAGCTTATATGCTCTATGGCCAAAGCTAAGTAATTTTGTCCTGGAAAGGGTAAGCCTTAGAGGAGAGTTGAGGAAGGCACTTGATGAGGCCATTTCACCTGTGAGTAGAAGAAAATTATTAATTGTAAATTAGCACCTGACTTGCATAGTACTAGGACAGATTATGTTTTATTATATTTTCATGTGGAAGAATCTTCATCTTCAGATGAAAGAACAGCTCTAGCTCTCTTGCATATGAGCAAGATTTTCCCTACAGTAAATTCCAGGAAGCAAACCAAATCAGTGCGAGAGTGGAGGCCATCAAAGCTCGAGGCTCAGGAAGCTTTTGTTTTGCATGTAAATGTAAGGAATCAATATTCACACTATATTCATTGAATACATCTTATATTTCAATTTTTTATCTAATTGGTTGATGACATTTATTATGATAATGCAGTTCAGATAATGTAACTTATACCAGAAATATTACTAATTTTCTCAACCCTCAGGTAATTGGGGATCTGGAAACACAGCTTTAGCTGAGAAAGGATCGCCTTCTGAATTTTGGCTGCCAGCTTCAACCTCTAGCAGCTGTGGTAGGACCATCGTGGAGAGAGATACACCAGACATTCTCAATCATTGGCCCCAAATACTTTGAGGTGGAAACTCCATTAAAGGCAGTGGATATCACATTCAAGGCATTTCATGCCTTGAATGCTCAGTATTCTCCTGAAGCCAGCCAAATTTGGCCGTTTATCCAAAGGGCAGTGTACGATATACCTCGTGATCGGAAATTTGAGCCTCACCTTAGTTTTGTAGAGACTCTGAGCCGTCTACTGAGACTCTGAGCCGTCTACTGAGACTCTGAGCCGTCTATTGAGGCTCCGATCCGAGAACAACCCTGTTGGGATCCAGGTGACGGCCGAGAGAGTCAACTGAGGCGGCTGACTAACGGAGGCGGCTGACTAACGCAGAGCCTGTGCGTCATCACCTGCCGTTCGCATAAAAGGCCGTGGCCCGGCATGACAAGGGCAGTATACAACTCGACGTCAAGCCTCGATGTAACTGAGTGACAATCAATTGTTGAACCCGGAGTTGGTGTTTTATAATTAAAAGAACCCTACATGGTGGCAGCGGTGCCAGGAACGCAGCGGCGAGATCCACATGGCGGAAGGCAACAGCACGTTCGTGCTAACAGCAGGCGTGACGGCGCCCTCCCAATTTTCTTTCGTGGCGGAGGATTGGCCGCGATGGGCGCAACATTGGGAGAGATACTGAGTTGCGTCTGGGCTGAAGAAGCAGAGCGACGAGGAGCAACTCAACATGCTGGTGTACGTGATGGGCGAAAAGGCGGAAGACGTACTGCTTAGCCTACAGCTGTCAGCAGCGGATAAGAAGAAATACAAGAAGGTATACGAAGAATTCAAGAATCACTACATGGGACGGGTAAACGTCCTATACATGAGGGCGAAATTTAACCAACGCTGCCAGAAGGAGGGAGAAGCAGTGGATGAATTCATCTCAGACCTGAATCGCCTCATACAATATTGCGAATATGGGTCACTCCAGGACGATCTTCTCCGAGATCGAATTGTGGTCGGAGTCTACGACGCGAAGCTGTCGCAAGCGTTGCAGATGGATCCGGGCCTAACACTGGAAGTGGCTCTACGGAAGGCACGTCAGGCGGAAGAGGTGCAGCGCCAACAGGGGCTGCTGAGAGGCACCCAAGGGTCAACGCATCGCGGAGTGGCATCAGACTATGAGGTTAGTGAAGTAAAGAAGAGGACTAAACCAATTAACGGCAAGCGAGCATCACCAGGGGGATGCAGCGGACAGAGCCAGCACCAGAGATGCGGCAGATGCGGGCGTAGTCCTCAACACGCGTTCGCAACTTGCCCCGCGAGACAGTCAACGTGCCACGCGTGCAGTAAGAAGGGTCATTGGAGAAAAATGTGTAGATTGCGGAAATCCGTGGGGACCGTCGTAGTCCTGGAAGAAGACGACGAAGAAGATATTTATTTCTTGGGAATTGTAGATACTAATGTAGAGCCATGGTGGGTCACAGTCACGCTGAATGGTGTCGATATTAAATTCAAAATAGACACGGGGGCAGACGTAACAGTGATAGGGTCCCTCGTGGTTGAAGATAAATTGCAAGGAATTAAATTAACCCCTACGTCTAAACGACTGGCAGGCATAGGAGGGACGAACTTTTGTGCGAAGGGAAGTTTCGAGGCTAAGCTGCAGTGGAAGGAAAAATTGTGTGATGAAACAATTTACGTAACTCCCGGGGGCAGAGAGGTATTGCTAGGGAGGCCAGCTATTCTGAAGTTAGGAATATTAAAATGGGTCGGGGTGACTTCCTTACGTACCGGGACACCGGAGAAAACATTCCCTGCGTTATTTAATGGACTAGGAAAAATGGAGAAGCGGTATGAAATTCGATTGGAAGATAATGCAAGACCATTTGCAGTGACTACTCCGAGAAGAGCACCACTGGCCAGGAGACCACGGGATGAGGACATAATTATGGCAGAAAAGGATGAAGCGATGGTGAAAGAAGTAATAAAGGCTCTACCAATGTCAGACACCAGGCTGGAAGAAGTCAGAGAAAAGCAAGAAAGAGACGACGTCTTAAAAGAGATAAAGCAATACGTTCGTAATGGCTGGCCTGCGAACAAAGAAGACCTTGAGCTGCCGCTGCGGAGATATTATGAAGAAAGAGGATATCTCAATGAGGGAGAAGGATTGCTTATGCATGGACACGTTTGTTATTCCGAAGGAGTTAAGGAAGGAGATGCTCGATAGGTTACATAAAGGTCATCTAGGAATAGGGAAATGTAGGGAAAGAGCACGAGATGCAATTTGGTGGCCAGGAATATCGGCAGACATACAAAATGCAGTTGAAAAATGCGAAGAATGTCTGGAGAGGCGTCCACAGCCCGTTGAACCCCTGATGCCAACTGCAGTTCCGGAAAGACCCTGGATGATGGTAGGAATGGATATCTTAACCGTCCGCAATCAGAGCTTTTTAGTTGTTGTAGATTATTTTTCCAGATATCCGGAGGTGGCGAGGTTAACAAGCACTACCGCAGCAGCAGTCATCGGAAAAATCAAAGCGATTTTCGCTAGGTTTGGGATCCCAGAAGTTGTTAGATCCGATATGGGCCACAGTTTAGAGGAGAAATGTTGGAATTCGCCAAAGAATACGGATTCCGGCTAATAACGAGCAGTCCATTATTAGCGAGAAGCAATGGCCAAGCAGAGTCAGCAGTAAAAATAGTTAAAAACATTTTACTGAAGGAGAAAGACCCAAATTTAGGATTACTTGTCTACAGGTCAACACCCCTGGAAACCGGATATAGCCCAGAAGAGCTGTTAATGGGAAGAAAATTACGCACAAACCTTCCCATTTCTTCATACTCATTGCAGCCATCGTGGCCGAACCTGAGGGAGCACCAGGAAAAGATGGGAATAAAGAAAGCAAAGGCTGCCGAGAAGTACAATAGAAGACATCGAGCTCAACCGCTGCCCGAGCTGAAACCACGAGACCGAGTTTGGGTGACTGATAGGAAACACTACGGGAAAATCGTCAAGAGACGCAACGAGCCGAGGTCATACGATGTGGAAGTTGACGGCGGCGTTGTTCGGAGAAATCGAGCATTCCTCGTAGCGGCCAAATCGGTGGCGCAGAGCAGCGGGTCCGGAGCGGGGGAATTCCATCGGGGTGAAATAATGACAAGAAGCGGGCGGGTGGTGAGAAAACCAATATGCATGTGTGAGAGATAAGAGGCTAACACTTTCCTTTCTTGCAGAGAAGGGAGGGTGTTGGGATCCAGGTGCCGGCCGAGAGAGTCAACTGAGGCGGCTGACTAACGGAGGCGGCTGACTAACGCAGAGCCTGTGCGTCATCACCTGCCGTTCGCATAAAAGGCCGTGGCCCGGCATGACGGGGGCAGTATACAACTCGAAGTCAAGCCTCGATGTAACTGAGTGACAATAAATTGTTGAACCCGGAGTTGGTGTTTTATAATTAAAAGAACCCTACCCATTGTAAGCAGTGGAAGTACGACCTCACTGCGGGGCGTAGGCCGAGTCTTCGGACTAGCCCTAGCCGGTCGACTCCCAGTCCGTCGTGTGAAGGAAGGAATCTAATTGCGGGCTCCCTATATATTTGGGAGAGCAAGGAGATCCTTGCTTTTTGCTTGGGATTCGCCCGTTGTGGCATGTTGTGCCCTCTCAACTCAACGCCGCTCCGGGGCTGCCTCGCCGCCAGACACCGCCAAACTACGTAAGCTTGGGAGCCCTTTCTTTTCCACTTTCCAAATTATTTCCTTCGCCCCTTCTCCTTTGTTCCGTGTGCCGTGATCGTCTTTTTGATGGGGTTTTGTATTTGTCTTAAGTTCATTTTGTGGCAATAATTACATTTTTTTAATGTATTACTGCCTGCTTACTGCCAACCACCTTCACCAATAGTCCAACTCTGCTGCAAGATTTTAGTGCAGCAATGGATGAAATTCCCTAATTATTTTTATTTGTGTACCTATTTTTCATTAAGATTTGGGTATTTTCTGATAGTGACTTGGTATTTTTCTCTAATTCAGAATGCCTGTATGTGATAATTGTAGAGCAGAAATGTCCACTATTCGTGGTCTGTTTGCTTACTATACGTTTGCTCATCCCATTTCTGACCATTATAGATGTGCAGATAATGGCTGTTTTAGAGTATTCCACTCCCGAAACTCCTTTCGGAAACATCTACAAAAGGAACATAAATTTCTTCTTGAGCCAACAGAAATAATTGACCAAATTCATAATGGACTTGTTGTAGACCAGGATGATGGTGATGATGATGACATGCCAAATCCCTGCAATAATGCCTCTAATGATACTGCTCCTATACCTAAAATCTTTTCTCAGGATTTCATAAATTCTCTTTTCTTGTGCTGATTCATTTGTATCCAAACTGTACAGTAATCCTTGCTTACCAAGGAATCACATCCAAACTATAATCGAGGATGTGGAAACCTTTCTTGGTGGGGGTTTTTTGGAGCTTTTAAGAACTAAAGTGACTAATTCATTAAGGCTATCTAACTGCGATGAGGGAGAAACAGAAGAAGTGCTGAAAATGTTTCAAGCTTTGGAATCTCCATTTAAACATTTGAGTACAGAACATCACCGCCTCAAGCACTTTAAAAACACTGGTAATTATATTCCACCAGAATCATATTTAATAGGCCACACTTTCTGCAGTAAAGCCTCAAAGACTGGAGGTAGAGGTGAAAATGTGGAGGTTACTGGTCACTTTGTTCCCCTGAGAAAGACAAAGTTTTTTGAATTGCCAAATGCACTCAATGATACCCTAAAGTATATGAAATCCTTAAAATCAGATTCCTCATCACTACAGAATTTTATTCAGGGCCAACTTTGGGCTAAAAAAATAGTGCAGTATGCTGAAAATGATATTGTCATTCCCTTGTTTATATACTTTGATGATTTTGAGGTTAACAATCCATTAGGACCTCATTCAGGCAAGTTGGGTGCTGTATATGCTACCATTCCATGTTTGTCACAAGAATGCCAGTCCCTTCTAAGAAATCACTTTTTGGTTCTACTCTTTGACAGTCGGAGTAGGTCTCACTATGGTAACAAGCAGGCATTTCAACCTCTACTAGATGAGTTAAATTTTTTAGAGACTAATGGAATTGAAATAAGTAATTTTGATGAGGTTAAGAATGTGTACTTTGTTCTGGGATTAGTATTGGTTGATAATTTAGGGCTATACTCAGTTCTTGGGATGGTTGAATCGTTCAATGCTAATCATTTTTGTCGTTTTTGTAAGTTGAGTAAGCTAGCATCAACTCAACTTCTAGAAGGTGCCACAGCAAGGAAAATAGCATCGAAAGGATGCCGCCAAGGATCCATACCGGGCCCAACGCTATGGATCATATTATTTACTGAATTCCTGAATCTAGACTTAGGCATGGATGTAATGAGCGCCGCAAATGTCGATGACGGCGTGATTATGACAACCGCAAACAGCAGAAAAGACATAGAAACCAAATCTAACTCTGCATTACAAATCATAGTAAATTGGGGGAAGAAAGTAAAATTAAATTTTGCTGAAGATAAGACAACTATGATGCTACTAAAAGGGAAACTAAAAATAACCCCTATTGTAAAAATGTGTGATGTAAATATTAAACATAAAAATGTTGTCAAATACCTCGGCGTGAACATAGGAGAAGGGCTAAGCTATGCTCTCCACTGCAAATAAATTGCAGGAAAAATTAAAAAGACATTTTTACCTCTAACGCAATTAATAAAGGAATAATACGGATACAAAAGTAAAACTATAACGTGACTGTACACCGGAGTTGCGGTTCCGATCATAACGTACGGATGTGAAGCTTGGGGTGAAGAAATAACTCAAAGAAAAAAATCAAGTTGTATGCTCAAAAGAGCACAAAGAATCGTTCTATTGCGCATCTCAGAGGCGTATAGGACAACGTCCACAGGCGCATTATGCGTCTTAACAGGCTTATTACCAATAGATTTAATAGTTAAAAAGAAACAAATGCAACAAGCCTTAAAAGAACAAGGAAAAGACTCGGGTGAAGAACGAAATAAGATAAGCGAAATGATTATCTCCGAGTGTCAGGAAAACTGGGAAGCAAGCGTATAACCTACAAGTTCGTAGTAGTAGTGTTTGGATTTAGGGTGCGTCGACGGCAAGGTCATTTTGCACCACTACTGTGCTATTTAATTACAATTGTTATGTATAAAGTAATCTAATGCATCTGATGTCTTCGTTGAAAGTGTACATAATTAGACTTTATTAAAAATGTTTATTTCTCTGAGAAACCGAAATGTACAGATTAAGTTGGTAGGGTGGTCTCCTAAAAGGGTTTTTAGGTCTCCCCCTAGATTATTTCGCCTTCGCGCTTCGCGGTACTTAACACAATCTAGCATGATGTGTCTAATACTTAATGGACATTTACAATCCCCACATTGGGGAGGTTCCTTCTCTTCAGTAAAGAGATACGCATGGGTCAGGGGGCTGTGCCCTATCCTCAATCGTGTAAGTACTACTTCCTCTCTCCGATTACTACGAGCTGAGGAGGGCCACGCTGCTACCGTGTCCTTGATGCCACGGAGCTTGTTATTATTTAGAATCCTCCATGACTCCCTCCATTTTCCAAATACCACGTTTCTTAGAGATGCTCGTAAGTCCTCGTGGGGAACCAGCGTTGAGACAAGAACTTCGTTATTCAGAGCTTCCTTGGCCATAGCGTCTGCTATCTCATTCCCGGCTATCCCCTCATGTCCCGGTACCCACAGAAAATGGATATTCAAACCCTTTCTCGAAAGGGTCAGCAGGAGAGAGTGTATTTCTTGCACGATCGGGTGCACGGGTGAGAAGCCAGAGATGGCTTGTAGCGAGCTCCTGGAGTCAGTGCATATCACAAAGGAGCCGCCGTGGTCATCTAGGGCTTCTAGAGCTGTCCTTATGGCATAAAGCTCCGCCGTGTACACACTGCACATCGGGTGAAGCTTTGCTCTGATGTTCCCGTGGATAGGGGAGACCACTGCACATGCACAAGCAGAGTTATCTTTCGAACCGTCGGTGTAAACGGGGGTAAGGTTGGGGTGATTCCATCGGAACATGGCAAACAAACGCTGGTACTCCGAGGGAGTTGTGGAAGACTTCGGTCGAGATCGTGAAAGAATATTCACCACCGGAGTGGGAGTAATCCAAGGGGGGTGTTCCGAGAATGAAACAGGATACACTTCAGGTAGCGTGAATTCGCATCCGCGAATAAAATCGTTAAAACGAACGCTTACTGGTCTGGTTGCTTTAGTCCTTCGGTTAAAAACATTAATAAAACGGGGTTTAAAAAGTAAACTATAACATGGGTGACTCGTCATTGCTAAAATTTTGGAAACGTAGCTACAAAGAAGCCAGGTCCTTCGGTAGCATAGAGGAGGCTCGCCTGCGTCGGTATATATACTGGGAATCGGGCTGGTCCTAAACGCCCCAGTGCATAGTCGCAGACCTGCGTTGTGCACTGAATTAAGTGCTTTCAAATACGTCTCGCGTGCGGACGCATACACGAATGAGCCGTAGTCTAATTTCGACCGCACCAGTGTGCGGTAAAGTAAAATTAAGGTGGTGCGGTCTGCTCCCCAAGATGCGTGGCTTAAAAACTTTAAAATGTTTAAAGACTTCAAACAGTTTACCTTGACAGAATTAATGTGCTCCTTCCAGTTGAGTTTGTGGTCGAGGGTCATCCCCAGAAAACGGACTGATTCCACAAATGGGAGGTTTCTACCACCTAGGTGTAACGTGGGATTTACATGGACGCCCCGAGTGCGAGAAAAGTGAACGCACTTTGTTTTCTCCAAAGAGAAAAGGAAGCCGTTATTTTGGGTCCATTTGTGAAGTTTATTGATGGTGAGTTGCGCCATACGCGATGCATTCACGACCCTAGATGATCTGCAGAAAATCGCGAGATCATCCACAAACAGTGACCCTAACACTGGCTCCTTGATGCAGTGAGCTATGTCGTTGATCGCAATAGCGAACAACGTCACGCTCAGAACCGAGCCTTGGGGAACTCCGTTGTCAAGAGGGTAAAAATTTGACAACAACTGTCCCGTCCTTACTTTAAAAACACGGTTGGTTAAAAAATTTTGTATAAAAATGGGCAAACAGCCTCTAAAACCCCACTCGCGTAATACGCGTAGAATCTTACGTCGCCAGACCCGGTCGTAAGCCTTCTCTAAGTCGAAAAATACGCCGACTACGTGTTGGCGGAGAAGGAAGGCTTCTTGGATGAAATTTTCAATTCTGACCAAGTGGTCCATTGTGGAACGGTTCCGTCTGAATCCGCATTGTATCCTAGAGAGGAGTTTTCGACGCTCCAGCCACCAAATGAGACGTCGATTTACCATTCGCTCCATTAACTTGCACAGGCAGCTGGTGAGAGAAATCGGCCGGTAAGAATTCGGGTCAGCTCGGTCTTTTCCATGTTTTGGGATGGGGACAATGACGGACTCCCGCCAGGACGGAGGAAAATCCCCATTGGCCCAGAGCTGATTAAAAGTTTCAAGGATTTCCAGCAACGCCGATTCCGATAGATTTCGGAGGAAGGCATTGTGGATCTCGTCGGGTCCTGGGGACGTGTCGTGGGAGTCATGAATGGCAGATTTCAGCTCCCAAATGGTAAATGGCATATTGTAGTCTGCCGTTGTTTTAGGCTCCATAAAGGATATAGGGACGTTCTCGAGCCTTTTCTTGAGGATCGCAAAAGAAGGTTCATAGCATTCGTCGCTGCTCACTTTGGCGAGTAATTGGGCGAATACGTTCCCTATCGCAGCTGGAGAAGTGATAACCTTTCCTTCGACTTCTAGGAAGGATATACCTAGATGCTGGCTGCTACCCGATATGCTCCTCACCTTACGCCATACCTGTGCAAGTGGAGTCCTGTGGTTGACACCGGAGACAAAATTCATCCAAGAAATCCTCTTTGCGTCCTTTATTACCTGACGCGCTTTCGCTCTTAGTCGCCGAAAAGCGGAGAGATTATTTGCTGTAGGATACTTGTTGAAAATTCGGAGAGCTTTCTTACGTTTTTTAATGGCTTCTGCGCAGGTTTCATTCCACCATGGCACCGCATTTCTTGGAAGGATGCTTCGAGATCGTGGTATGCTAATTTCGGCGGCTTGAATGATGCTGGATGTCAAAAGATTTACGTTTGTTACACAGTCGTTGTTTTTATCCCACACGTAGTTAAAATTTGAGTTAAAAAGATGCCAATCAGCTTTCCGGACAATCCAACAGCCTGGTCTAATAAAATCGGGGTTTATATTTTGCTCCCTTTTGATTAAAAGGGGAAAGTGATCGCTCCCACTAAGATCCTTATGCACAGAGAGTTTGAGTTTATTGACCAAACTAGTCGATAAAATACTCAAGTCAATGGAGGAAGAATCGCCGCTATAAGAGTTAAAACGGGTTTTCTCGCCGTTATTGAGTAAAAAAAGGTTAAAATCACTAATAAAACTTGATAAAATACGTCCCCTGCGGTTGCACTGTTCCGGGGTGCTTCCCCATAGACGATCGTGAGCATTAAAATCTCCGAGTAAAATAAAAGGCTGAGGTAGCTGGTGAACAAGGGATTCTAGATTAAAACGGGTGACGGGTGCACCCTCCGGCAGGTAAACGTTGCACACCGTTATCGCCTCGGGAGCGTGCACCGTCACCGCTACCGCTTGGAACGGTGTGTTAAGATTTATTCGGGAGGTGTAAAGAGCCTCCCGGACAAAAACCGAAACTCCACCATGGGCTCGTTGGCCACTAGTATCGTCCAGTCTAAAAGTGTTAAAATGTTTTAAATATCCCTTGTCTGTATCTTTAAAACGCGTTTCCTGCAAACATATACAGAAAGGGTTAAAATCATTTATTAAAACAGCCAGCTCCTCCTTATGCCGATAAAATCCATTACAATTCCATTGTAATATAAAATTCATAAAAAGGGTTTAAAAAGGGTAAAAGATAAATAAAAACAGAAAAAAAGGATGTCAATATTGAAACTTGGAGCAGCATTAGCCCGGAAGTCTGTGGAATCATCGCTTTAAGCGACTTTTCCTTCCCTTATTCCTGACTTTTTCGATCTCTGTGTCCGAAATACAGAGATCTTCGTCTATGTCCTCCTGCATCGGTTCCATACCTTTGCCGGAGGGACTAGGAGAGGGAGTTTTCTCTCGCTGGTCAGGTTTTCTGGTGGTTTTCTTTGTTGTATTTTTGGGAGACACTACGGAGGAGTTAGGGGTGTTTTTTTTAGTATTGCTATTGTTACTCGCATTTGTTTTTTTTAATAAATCTATCTGCTTTTCAGGTTCCGTCTGTGTAGAAATGGTGCACTTCTTAACTGGAGCAGAGGCGATTGCGGCAAAGGAACGCGAGAAAGAGGGGGCACTAAGGGCTTTGAACTTTTTCCTTGCCTCCAGGTAAGATATTTTTTCCATAGTTTTTATTTCCATAATCTTCCGTTCCTCTTTCATTTTCGGGCAATCGCGAGAGTAAGCCGCGTGGGTACCCTCGCAATTCACGCAGCAGGCCGCTTCCGCACATTTGTCCCCATCGTGCTTGTCCTTGCCGCAGCGCGGGCAGGTGGCCTTGCCCTCACATCGCGGTGCGATGTGGCCGAATTTTTGGCATTGGAAGCAGCGCATCGGTTGAGGGAAGAATGGTCGCACAGTTACAGATTCGTATCCTAAGAAGACTTTAACGGGCAGTTTGTCTAGAGCGAACGTGAGAATTACTGACGTGGTATTTATCACTTCACCGTTTCGCTTCGTAGTCAGTCTGCGGCAGTCGATGACGCCCTGGGGGGCCATCTCTCTCTTGATCTCTTCTGGTTCCACGTAAAGAAGGTCGTAGTGACTTATTACTCCCTTAGAGGTATTTAAAGTGCGGTGGATCTCGACTTTAACTGGGATGTCGTGTAATTTTTCAGTTTTAAGCAATTTTTCAGCTTGGATGTTGTTCGCAGTCTCTATTAGTAGGGTACCATCTCTTAGTTTTTTCACCGAATTTGGCTCTCCAGTAATTATCGATTGCATAGCTTTTTTTATGAAAAAGGGAGATACCTTTTTCAGAGTGTCACCTTCTTTGGCGCATTTCATAGACAAAAAACGCTTCGAGCTTTCAAAAGACTTTTCTCCTCCGCCCGTGTCCGGGCGGGATCTTTTTGGTGGAGGAAGAGTAATCGTCTCCATGAAAGTAAGAACATAATTCATCCCCTGGGCTCCCCACCCACCACGGAGCCACACATTCGGGACGCCACACCGAGATCCGGTGTGGTCGCCAGGGCTACCCAAGGGATATAGGAACCTTTGATAGGGGGTCTCTTTTGGGTTAGAACCTCCAGCGCGGGGGCCCTCCGAACCCACGCACCTTCGGCCGCCCTACGGAGACCCCCATATCTCCAGCACTAACCCGTCCTGGCGTACGCTCGGAAGGAGCCGCCAAGCTCCCCAGCCGCCAGGAGCCGATTGACCGAGCTGGGCTCTTCTCGGCCGCCCGTTTTTCGGGGAATCCAGGGCCGAAGTGGGGTATTGAACTCCGGCCCATACCGGGTTTCCGACGCCCAGCTGGGAGCCGGAGAACTCACCCACCAGGATCCCCTTCTCCCCCTTGTACGGGTCTCCACGCACGGCAAACACGTGGGTGAATCTGGACGCCAGATGTATCGGCTACTCAGCACAGCAGAGTCACATGCTGTCTGGACGCTATCCTAGCGTGCGAAGGGTTTTTTGACGAGGTTGTCTCCCCGGTGGGCTCGGGTCCGTGGGGGCGCGGCTCCCCAAAGGAAGAGATTACTCTCTTCCCCCCGTGCGGGGACCTACAAGTTCTTCCCAAGCATAAATGAAAGACTAAAAATGGGACACCTAGAATTAGACAAGATCCTTTCACAGTTCCTGACAGGCCACGGAGATTTTCAAGATAAATTAGAAAATTTTAATCTAACAGATTTCAGAGTATGCAAGACTTGTAATCAGAATAAAGACGACACCTATTGGTATACATACATCGACTGCTGTCGATGGACGGACAAGATGAGTTTATGCAAGAGACGTCATTAAATTAAAAAGCGGCCCCCAGGAAATAAGCTAACGCTTTTAATCCTGGGGGGTGGAGTAGGGTCCTGGGGGGTGGAGTAGGGTCCGCGGGGGGCAACCCCAGCTGCCTCCCAAAACCCCCGGCCCCAGGGAGTGGCCCCCGGGCCCAAAAGGTTAAGGATTCGCGAATCCGTTGATCTTGCGTGTGCGTGGGCGATTAGGAAATCGAGTGACAAACTTTTCTGAACTGAAATAATAGTCAAATAGGTGACGACAGACGGTTATCCCTATTTTGGTTCGCATTAAACTTCCCATAGACTAAGGCTGTGAAAAAGATCTTGGGCTGGCCCCACCTCCTCGAGGTTCGGGGCCGGGCAACGTGCTGCGGGCAATAAGTCGGGGACCGGTCTCCGCCCTAAGCCTAACGCGCATCAAAGGACAGTGGGAAATTACGCAGGATTTGATGCAGTAGTGTGTTGAAAGTGAGTGTGTGAAATTGGACTGCCTAGTTGCAGAAACTCTGTTTGTGTGTAATTACTACTGATTGTGCTTAGTGTAACAATATGAGTTCAAAAGACGGAGATCACGTCGAGAAAGAACGTCTTTCACCGTTCCTCCATGCTTCTAAGAACACCTACGGGAAGCGAAAATCCGGAAAAAATGAGTAAGAGGACGGGGTTACTCCTAAACAGCCTAATAACGTATAAGAAACTATTAAGCACGATGGTAACGATATGAGATGATCAGAGAGTTGCTGGAAGAGACTCAAAGGTGTTTGAGATCCCAGCAGAAAAGTAAAACAATAAGTAAATCTCATTATGATGACCACGCGAAGACATTGAAAGACATCGAAAAAATCACACTTAAAATATGTTAGGAAATTGAGAGGCTCAACGGTAAGCAGGAAGAAATGACCGAAATGGTAAAGTTAATTAAAGAACCAAGTAAGACCCCTCGGTCCACCCATGCTCGGTCAATCCTTCTCTCCAATCGTTAAGAGACCCCAAGTATCCGGCTTAAAACAAAAAAACAAATAAAACCAGCCCCTCAATCAATCACGGTTAAACATGAAAATCAAGAATTTAATGGAAAAGAAATCAAAGAAATTCTTGAGAAATCAGTTACACCAGCCGATGAATGAAAAATTTTTACTTTGTTTTTCCACATATACTTCATTAACACGCGACCATGGTTTCGTCGTACTGAGTCATCATCTGGGGATGAATACAATGAATATTCTTCTTATATATAAACCAGAGTAGTGGGGAGGGGGGTAATCAAGAGGTAGGCGGAGGTTGGGAGGGAGGCGGGTTAGGTTTTCCCTGGTTGTAAAAGCCAAGGGGATTTGAGAGGATGGGGATGTAGGAAGGGTCGATGCACCCAAGCTGACTAAATGCAGTGAAAGGTGTCAATTTTGTTAGGGGAAATGCAGTGAAAGGTGTCAATTTTGTTAGGGGAAATGCAGTGAAAGGTGTCAATTTTGTTAGGGGATGAGGTAACAATAACCCCTGGTGTTTAGCGTATCAAATACTGCGTGAAAAGGAAACCTGCGATCCCAACCTCCGTTCGAAGAGCTAACGGGACACAAACTGAATGCCTCGAAGAAACCTGTACCCTAATCCTCCAGACCTTACCACCCAGTGACACAGAGTGCGACGACAAAGAAGAACATCGACTCATAAGGAATCGAGCTTATTCTGAGTGCAATGCAGGAAACGACCCTGAATTCACACCAGCGGAATTAGACGATGTAATAAAGCTACTAAAAAATAATAAGGCACCAGGAAACGACGGGATTAAGGCAGAAACCGTCAAACGTGCGTATCCGCGGATCCGAACCAAACTCCTCGAATGTTACAATTACTAAAAGAAAATACTTCTCCAAACTTGTGGAAAACTGGTGTTTTAAAGATCTTTCCCAAACCAGGAAATGACCAGGGAAAGCCCAGCTCGTACCGGCCAATTACATTATTGCCAGAGCTCGGGAAGGTTTATAAAAGACTGGTCACAATGAGACTGAAGAAACACCTGGTTATAAAAGAATACCCAAGTCCAAGGCAGTTTGGCTTCACAGAGGGTAGGGCCACGAAGGATGCCTTAACGTTGCTCGTTAGAGAAGTGAAACAGGCCGAATAGAAGTGCGTCGTCGGAGTGTTTCTGGACATTGGCGGGGCTTTTGTAATGCGTGGTGCCCCGGCATACTGGATTGCCTTCGAAAGACAGAATGCCCTAAGAACATATTTAACGTGATCAGGAACTACTTAGAAAATCGTTAAATAATATTCGAACTCGAAGGAGTAGGCAAATACAAAACACTGAGTAAGGGATGCCCTCAGGGGTCTGTATTGGGACCCACACCCTGGAACGTTTGGTACAACGAGTTTATTGAATTACAACTTCCCGAAGACGCGACTATAATAGCATATGCAGACGACGGCCTCCTATTGATAAAAATAATAACCGTGCAGACATCGAAAACAAGGCCAACGCAGCGCTTGCCGCGGTAACGAACCGGAAAGTACGTAATAAACTTGTCTTTTCCCGGGAAAAAACAAGGTTTACATTACTCAAACGCAGTCTTCAGCGAAAACCTATCATCAAAATGAACAACGTAACCATCAAATATGAGAAATCCGTGAAATACCTAGGGGTAATGGTCAGTGAGAAATTGGACTTTCTGGAACATACGAAATTCCTCCCACTCATTAAGCTAACAAAGAAGAGAAACGGATACACTACGGAATCCTAGAAAAGTTTTACTTAGGCGTCGCTCATCCCATTATTACTTACAGCTAAGAAGAGAGGTACCAGGAAGTCGTGGGTAAGAAAAAATGTATAAGAAAACTTAGAACAGCCCAACGAACCGCCCTGCTAGGAATCGCGCGTACCGAACCACATCCACCGACACATTATGTGTAATCGTAGTAGTACGTTTAGGGTTACGGGTGCGTCAACAGCTAAGGTCATTAGCGCCACGCGCAATCAAACGGCGACATAAGCATATACTATAATTTCAGTTTAGTGCGGCACTGTTGACAATATTGATGTAAACTTCGAGCCAATCAAATCGAATTCACAAGACCAGTTTTCTTAACGAATTCTATGACGCGGCATAGGCGGCCAGAGTCATCGCCCAGAATACATTCTAGGTTGCCCCTGACGGCTGTCCTGTCTCGCGTAAGCTGATACTCATCACACTCCGTCAAGAGGTGTCTCACAGTCAGGGGACAGCCACAATAGCCACATCGAGGTGGGATCTTCTCTTCAGTGAAGAGATAGGAATGTGTAAGGGCGCAACGACCGATTCTCAGTCTTGTAATGATGACCTCCTCCCTACGATTCCTCCCAACAGAAGAGGGCCACATTGACGTGACCGGTTTGATCATTATTAGTTTGTTACTCGTTACGTTCGTCCATACCTCACTAAACTGCTCGAGGACTATTTTGCGCAGAGCAGTCTGTAAGTCTTGATAGGTTACAAAAGTCGAAGCCTGCGCCGGCAACGTGAGTGCCGCCTTTGCAGCTGCATCTGCATCTGCCTTTTCATTTCCCGTTATTCCCATGTGCCCGGGAACCCATAGGAACGAAGCTTTGCGTCCTCGTTTACATATATTGTGTAGGGCGATTTGAATATCTTGCCCAATAGGGTGCATCGGGAAATAGCGGAGATAGATTGCAGCGAGCTCTCTGAGTCGGTGCATATGATGGTGATAGGGTTGCAATCGCCGGCGATCATCTCCAAAGCCTTCTTAATGGCGATGAGCTCCGCTGTGTATATGCTACACAACAGGCTGAGTCTCATCTGCATGATGCCGTGGTGTGCCGAGGACACTGCGCAGGCACAGGCAGCTTCTGACTTGGATCCGTCGGTATACACGAGTCGACTGCCCTTGTGGCAGCTGATGAATTCATTGACATAACACTGGTACTCTGAGGTAGTGGAGTATGCTTTAAGGAGTCCTTTAAAAGCATCACAAATTTTGGGAGATGGAATTATCCATGGTAGGATGTCGGGGTACACGATTGGAGATACATCCGAAAATTGTATTCCGGAAGCTTCTATGAACTCTTTCAATCGCATACATTGTGACTTAGAGGCTCTCGTTCTTAAAATAAAAATTCTTATAAACTTTGGATTAAAAACAGTGTTAAAACACGGGTGACCTCTTAAGGCTAAGATTTTCGCTGCGTAGTTCAACATCAGGATGTTGCTTCGGTCTGCAAAGGCGGCTCTCCAATGTCGGCATTAATGCTGAGCACCGGGCTGGTGCGGAAGGCAGCAGTTGACAGCCGGAGTCCTGGGGAGCGGAGCGTCGTCAAGGTTCTTAAAATTGACTCGCGGCCAGACGAGTAAATAAAACTTCCATAGTCAAGCCTGGACCGAACAAGTGCGCGATATAATAAAAGCATCATGCTGCGGGCGACGCGCCATGAGGGGTGGGTTAAAAACTTTAAAATGTTTAGGGTCCTAAGACAACTATTTCTTAAAAACTAAATAAGTTCCCGCCAATTTAATCGGTGGTCTAAGTCATACCTAGGAAGCGAGCCGACTCCGCGTACGGAATGGGTTTGCCATCCAGTTTTAAAACTGGAGGGGCGAAGTACCCTCTCTTCCGGTGAAAATGCACACATTTGTTTTTTTCCGCTGAGACTTTAAAACCGTACCTCCGCGACCAGTTGCCAAAGTTATTTAAAGATAGCTGTAGTTGTCTGGCTACAGATACAAGTTTCGACGACCGGCAAAAGATTGCCAGGTCATCCACGAACAGCGAGCTCATAATTGGGGCTTTGACACAATCTGCCACGTCATTGACGGCTATCGCAAAAAGTGTCATGCTCAATACGGAACCCAGTGGTACCCCATTTTCCAGGGTGTAAGATTGCGATACGTCTTGGCCTATTGTAAACTTTAAGGTGCGGTTCTTTAAAAAAATTTCGATAAATATTGGCAGATGGCCTCTAAATCCCCATTTGTGGAGCGTCAAAGGTATTTTTCTGCGCCAGACCCAGTCATAAGTCTTCTCTAGATCGAAGACAATACCAACAACGTGCTGACGAAGGACAAAGGCCTCCTGGATGTGGTTCTCTGTCCTGACAAGGTGGTCAACTGTCGATCGGCCGCGTCGGAAGCCACAATGGACATTGGAAGAATGTTTCGGCGCTCGAGTCACCAAACAAGTCGTCGGTTCACCATTCTTTCCATTGCCTTACACACGCTGCTGGTGAGGGAAATGGACGAGTTGTCAGATTAGATTTATCCTTGCCCTGTTTTAAAATTGTAACAACTATAGATTCGCGCCAGGACGGTGAAAAACTTCTCTCGGCCCAAAGTTAATTAAAACATAAAAGAACTTCTAATAATGATCTCAAATGACAGGGACGGAGGAGGCATTGAGGCAAATTGGACACGTTCTTGTTAACGTGAGGATAGACCTCGTGGGGTTAACCCGTTGCCAGTTTCTGACGTAATATTTCGCGACATAGAATTGCAGACGCTCTGTTTTTGACGTTTTATTTCGTTCTCTATGCCGTGACTGCATGCTACTGCCATCTATAGGGTCTCTCTTGTACTATCAGCTCATAGTTCAGTCGGTTTAGGACATACTGATACTATTTCCCTTCCTGAAGTGAACAGAAGAACACCGTATTTACTTTTTCATCAGTTCTGAAAGCATGGCTGTCCCTAGTAAACGTAAACTGTGTAAGGAGTCAATACTTTCGTTATTAGATGAAGAAAGTGATGAGGAATATGCAATAGATAATTCCGAAAATGATTCTGAGAGTGATACCTCAGTCAGTGATTCAGAATGTTCGGAAGTTGACGCCTTTGAAGAAGCTCTCCAGGATCAAGGAGAACAGTCAATATTTCGAAATCCAAAGGACTTACAGTGGAGTGATCGTGTATCGTGCATTTCAAAATACCAGTTTTCAGGAAAACCTGGAGTGAACGTACAGGTGAAAGATGCGAATGACTCTCTCGAGTTGTTCGAGTTATTTTTCGATGAGCAACTGGTTGAAATGATTGCAACTGAAACAAACAGGTATGCTGAACAACAACTCTCCAATAAAATATTATTGAAATATTCAAGATTGCGTAAATGGAGAAACGCATATTCAGCTGAAATCAGGATTTTGTTAGCCTATTTCCTAATGATGGGCATCATTTGGAAACCTGAAATGAGTTCGTATTATACTCGTAAATCTTTATTTGAAACCCCATCTTTTCGAAAAATTATATCTTATAATAGGTTAGTATTGTTGTTGAAGTTTTTGCATTTTGTGGATAATTTGAATGTTCCTCCAGGTCTAAACAAAAAATTGTTTAAAATACAACCGGTGTTTGAATATGTGAATCAAAAGTTCAGTGAAGTGTACACCCCAAATCAAAATTATCTATAGATGAAAGTCTGATGTTGTGGAAAGGAAATTTAGGTTTTGTGCAGTTCATTAGAATCAAAAGGGCTAGGTTTGGCATAAAAACCTATGTCCTCTCTGAATCAGACTCAGGGTATATTTGGAATATGACTGTATACTGCGGAAAGGACACTGACTTGGTAGCTAGAGAAAATGTAGGGCATACAACAAATGTCGTGATGACAGTTGCTGAAAAGCTATTAGGAAAAGGGTACTCCATATTGTAACCGGTGCCTTCTGCCCGCTTACATAGTGACGCATGAGACGGGAGTGCGAGGTAAAGGAAGGCCGTTTTTTTTCTTTAGATATGTGTTCGTATGAATGTGTGAGTGAGTGTAAGAGGGTTTTTGAGTGTGTGTTATGAATCATTGTGTCCCCATTTGATGTTTCCCTATTTTCCTCCCCACATTGATGTATAATGCTCTCCCCTTCCCCTCCTAAAGTGTGCAAGTCGAACTATTAAGACGAAGAAGAACGTGGTTTCTCCCCCCCCCCCGTGTCCTTGGTGAAGTGACCGTCCAGCCCCAAGTGCATCATCCCTTTCTTTCCCCTGACCCCTCCCTCCCTGGTGTTTCCTCCCCTCAATGGCTATATAACGTGGTGCACCGCAGGAAAAGGGCTTCTATTTTTTTGGCGGTTCCAAGTAAGAAAAAACGCTCCTAAGAGTAGGCGGAGTGTGGGGAGGCAGAGAAGACAAAGTTGGTGGAGAGATCCCGAGAGAGAGAGAGAGAGAGAGAGAGAGAGAGGGTGCCCAATGCGAGTAGGAGTTGTACGGAAGACTCGTGGTGCCGATGAAAAGATCTCCCAACTGTCGCATAGAGGCCATCTCCCACTCGTGAACCTGCCGGAGAGGACGCAGAGCAGCCTACGCCGCGGAACGGAATCGCCACGATCAGCAGATCGAGAGCCCCGAAAATTCAACAAACTGTAAGAGAAAAAGCCACGAAATCCCAATCCCCCCCCCCTCAAGGAACAGAAGAAAATTCCCACTTCACCAAGTCAAGAAGAGAATTCATTAAAAACGTTTATAAAATTCCCCCCGCACAAATAGAGAAGAGGACAGTACTTTCCCCTATTACCGTGTGAATTTCAGTGCAATATCTATTTCGTTGTTTCATATTTCCATTCCCCCCGTTTCTTTTTGTTTTTTTTTTATCCGTTCCCTTTTCTTGTGGTTTTTGTATGGGTTATGAATGTGAAAACGTGTAGCGTGATTTTTTTTTGGGGTTTAGGTTAAGGACTGAAATTTTTCTGTTGTGCAGCATAGTGAATTATGCGTTGTATTTCACTGAATTCAAGGAGAAGTTAATTGTTACTTTTGCTATTGATTTGCTTGTATTTGTAAATGATCATATTTAAACTCATTAAATTTATGTTGAGCGAACTACGCAGTCAAACGGCTTTCTTTATCCGAACGCTACTGTCTCAGGTCTCATCACCCCTAAACTTCCCTCTCCTACCCTTTCCCAAAATCCCATTCCCTCGCCCCAGGTGCACGGAATATCCTCGCTACACCTCTGCCCCCCCCCCCTTTTTCCCTCCAACCCTTCCCCGAATGTGCCCCGCACGGTGGGGTTACAATATATATGTCGCAAGAAACCAGCGTGTATAACGGCCTTAGTAGTGCTTTAATTCCTCCTGGAAAGTTTTAAGAAATAATCAAAAGAATTCGTGATAACACTAACCCCCCCACTCCACATTTCAGCTCCTTGTGACCACGAATCACTATATTTGTATTACAAAATGGCGAAGGCATTACGGCAAGACGGCCGTAGAGGTCAAGGACCGGTTGCGGTTGGTTGTGGAAATCCCTTTGGGAAATAAGGATAGTATATTTGAACGCTATAAGCTTAAGCCTTTCCCAGTTAGTCATCACAAAAAGACGGATTTCGGAAAATGGAGGGTTAGAGACACATTGTTAGAGAACGGGGATCGGTCATATTATACTGTTCTAAATGAAGACGAGATGTTTGATGGTAAGAAGGGCCCTATTTATACGTGTCCGACAAAGTTTGTTTTGCGAACCGGGTCTTGGAGGAGTTGTGAGTACGACTTGTTTATAGGAAAAGGAGCAGAGGGGTGTGAAAGGGAAGGGATTAATTTTACTGAGCCATATTTCGACCCAGTGAATCAAGGGTGGAATTACTCTATGCCAAGCCCATCCCATGTCACAGTTGCGTGTCGAAACTCGGCCACGGCGAGTAGGCCAGACTCTCGCCGACTCGAGGGAAGTGGCATAATTACGAATGTCAGCCACTGTGACATAATGGGAAGCATTTAAAGTTATTGGCAAGTGGGTACCAACGGAGTGAAATGACGGGTAAATTGTTGGAAATAATCTTTCCGGATGTTAGGATAGACGAGGAAAAGGGGGACCTAGATATTGGAAATGATTCGAATCTGGAGGATCTGCGAAACGAACTGGGGCAGGAATTAATGACATACAGGCGCCCAGTGGATTTCACCAAATGGTTAGGGAGACTGAGGACCGAGAGCACCACTACACAAAATGGAAATTGGGGAATTATTGGGGGATTGGGCTCCGTTGGGATAATAGCGCTCTTGTTTTGTTTATATTGGAAGCGGTCGTGGGTCGGTAGTGAATGCATCGGTGGAGCGGCCGAAAGGAAGAGGAGATTAGTCGATGCGAAGAATGTGCGCGTCACGCTATCGAGCTTGGAAGCTTCCGGAGAGGAGGTAGGTGCAGGGCCTGTAGAGCAAGTGGGAAGTTAGCCTGGGGTTTTCTACCCCTCAAAGGTAAATTAAACCGGAATATGGTGTCTATTAATCTGCCTATCTATTTCTATTGTATATGGGCTCTGCAGGAAGAGTAATTATTACCATAGTGTTTAATGTAAAAATGAACTCTTGGTGTTTTTTAGTTGGAATTTTCAATGGGACATGAACTTTTTAATTCTTATACGATTTGTAGTCAATTTTAGAGGGTGTTTGTTTGTTGCATAAATTTTATAATTTGTGTAACTATGTATTTTATGGACAGTACATTATGTGGGTAGCATTGTATTAGTTATATTTATCTAAATTCTGTGTGCTGAATTCCAATTGGATGAATCGCTGAATATAGACAATAATTCCTATTTATTCAGCGATTCAATTTTGGGGGAAATGGTCTAAGGGTGTCGCTTGTCGCCTCGGGTCAGCTCGGTTTCGCTCTCGGGGTAATGGAAGAATCGCAGAGTCACGTTCGAGTGATGGGTCGAGTATTTAAAACACGTTGCAACCTATCGCGTGGGATCCATCCTCGTGCATGACTATGACACCCTACTCCTATTAACAACTTGCAACTTGCTCTCGCGTGGGAATTGGTCTCCGCGTATTTCTTCAACACTTTATGTCGTAACACGTTGCAGTATCTTGGCGTGGGAAGGCGTATGAAATGCATAATAATGCGTCCTTTTCCGGCCAATAGGAAGACACCGAGAGGGTCACGGGACGGACGCGACACGGAAGGCAGCCTCTTGGAGGAAATAGACAGTGTGAGTTTTACGCTGTATCTCGGAGGGGGAGTTTGTACTTGTGCTCTGACAATTAAACGTGTGGAACCAGACTTGTCATCTCATTCTGCCTTCTACGAACCTGGCCCTTCCTATTAAGCTTAGCGCTTACAGTATGCTAAAATAAGGAGCTGTACGTAGGTACACTTGGAGGAACAACGTTTTAATCCTTGTTTCCTCTGTTTAATCCTGGCCTGGAGCAATTCTGTATCCGAGACACAGAGGTCTTCTTCCATGGCATCGGATTGTACATCGTTGGAGGTATTAGGGTGGGGGTTCTATCCCGCTATTTTCCAGCATCCTCTGAAGTAACTTTTGGGGGTTTGTTAGGAGAAACCGCCTTGAGGCTGCTTTTCTTCTCTGATTTTTTTTCTCTTACAGGTGTGTTCTATCTTTGCATTGGGACACTAATGTCTGTTTGCGTGGAGATGGTACATGCACTTTTTGAAAAAACGACTTCGAGAATGTTGGGGCCAAAAGTGACCGGTATTTCTTCCATGCCTCCGAATATGGCATTCTTTCAAGGGTCTTGACCTCCACGATCTTTCTCTCGTCCTTCATTACGGGGCAATCTCGGGAGTAAGCTGGATGCTTACCCTCGCAGTTAACGGAGTGGGGCTCCAACGTACATTTATCACCGCCATGCTTTTCCTTACCACAACGCGGGCAGGTGTTCTTGCCCACACATGGCGTAGCGATGTGGCCGAATTTTTGGCATTTGGAAGCAGCGCATCGGTTGAGGAAAGAATGGTCGCACAGGTACGAATTCGTATCCTAAGAAGACTTTGCCGGGCAGTTTGTCTAAAGCGAACGTGAGGATTACTAAGGTGGTATTAATCACTTCGCCGTTTCGCTTCGTAGTCAGACTGCGGCAGTCGATGACACCCTGGGAAGCCATCTCTCTCTTGATCTCTTTTGGTTCCACGTAAAGAAGGTCGTAGTGACTTATTACTCCCTTAGAGGTATTTAAAGTGCGGTGGACCTCGACTTTAACTGGGATGTCGGGTAATTTTTCAGTTTTAAGCAATTTTTCGCCATGTTGTTCGCAGTCTCTACTAGTAGAGTACCATTCTCTTAGTTTATTGACCGAATTTGGCTCTCCTGTAATTATCGATTGCATGCCTTTTTATATAACAAAAGGAGACACCTTTTCCAGAGTTTCACCTTCTCTGGCGCATTCCATAGACTAAAACCGCTTCGAGCTTTCAAAACACTTTTCTCCTCCGCCCGTTTCCGGGCGGGATCTTTTTGATGGAGGAGTAATCGTCTCCATGAAACTAAGAACTCTTTCATCCCCTGGGCTCCCCACCCACCACGGAGCCACACATTTTGGACGCCACACCGCGACGTGGTGTGGTCGCCAGGGCTACCCAAGGGATATAGGAACCTTCGACAGGGGGTCCCTTTTGGGTTAGAAACTCCAGCGCTGGGGCCTTCCGAACCCACATGCCTTCGGCCCCCCTACGGAGACCCCCATATCTCCACCACTAACCCGTCTTGGCGTACGCTCGAGAGTAATAGTAGAGATGTTTTGATCAGCTATCACAGCGGGGAGGTTGTTTCTCTTCGATGAAGAGGTATGCATGTGTGAGCGCGGTATGACCAATTCTAAGCCTAGTGAAGGCGACCTCTTCCCTACGACTATTCCTGGCTGATGTGGACCAAGCGGTCGTCTCCACTTTGATGTTTCTCAGTTTATTGCCAGCGATATTATTCCACACCTCTTGCCATTACTCCATGCACATTCTCTTCAGAGCGGCTCTTAGATCGTCGGCGGTGATCCTATCAAAATCGATGTTGGTTTTAGTAAGTGCCTTCTTCGCGGCTGCATCCACTATCTCATTGCCTCGAATTCCGACATGCCCCGGGATCCACATGAAAAAAATTGTAATGCCCATCCTGCTCAAAGAGTAAAGGGTATCATGTATGGACTGCACCAAGAGATGGGAGGGGAAGTAATCTGAAATGGCACGGAGTGCACTTAAGGAATCTGAGCAGATTAGATTGGACTCGCATAAAGATATATTTTCCAGAGCATATTTTATGCCAAGATGTTCTGCTGAATGAAAATTGTACTTTGTTTTTCCACATATACATATTTACACGCGACCGCGGTTTCGAAGCAATGTGTCATCATCTGGCGTCACCCTCACACATTAGCGGTTTCCCTTTCCCTCAACGGTCACCCACTCCCACCCCCGCCTATGCTCACAAACATGGAAAAAAATTGTACTCGGTTAATGTCCTCTGTATTCTTCCCTCTCTCCCCTACCTCTCACTCCTTGCCCACCTTTCACTGCATTTAGTCAGCTTGGGTTCATCGACCCTTCCTACATCCCCATCCTCTCACATCCCCCTCTGCTTCTACAACCAGGGAAGACCTAACCCCCCATACTCCCTCCCAACCTCCCCCTACCTCTTGATTACCCCCCCGCCCCCACAACCTGGTTTATATATAAGACGATCTTTCATTGTACTCCTCGCCAGATGATGAAGAAGTGCGTCGAAACCGTGGTCGCGTGTAAATATATATGTGGAAAAACAAAGTACAATTTTCATTCATCATGAGCAACTTCCATAAAGTAACGCCTGAAACCATCAACTTCAATACTGCAGAGCGGGTTGAGTTTAGCTTGGGTCGTGCCGCCAACATAAGGAATGACGGCGCAGGCACAAGCTGATTCGGATTTTGAGCCATCAGTATAGATGGGTATAAGCCGCGGTTTGCGGTCGAGAACTTCTTTAAAAAGGAGCCTGTATTCCAAATCCAAAGTGGAGGACTTAGCTCCCCGCGCTACAGAAAAAATAACACCCCGTCGTGGAATGACCCACGGCGGGTTAGCCGCGGGAGCCGATTTACCGAGCTGGGCTCTTCTCGCCCAGCGTGCAGCCCAGTTTTGCGGGGAATCCAGGGCCGAAGTGGGTTATTGAACTCCGGCCCATACCGGGTTTCCGACGCCCAGCTGGGTGACGGAGAACTCACCCGCCAGGATTCCTTTCTCCTCCAGGTACGGGTCCCCACGCACGGCTAACACGTGGGTGATTCTGGACGCCAGATGTTACGGCTACTCAAAAGTCGAGCCGAGTCACATGCTGTCTGAACACTATCCGAGCGAGCGACGGGGTTTTTTTAACGAGGTTGTCTCCCCGGTGGGCTCGGTCCATTGGGGCACGGATCCCCATGGTAAGAGATCACCCTCTTCCCCCCGTGCGGGGCAGAGAAATGTTTTCTGCCTTCTATTTTTGCTTACGAATTGCTGGTTTTGTAACACCCTCACATCTTTTAATTGCCAAAAGCGATACTTTGTTACCGAAATGGAATGTTTGTTTTTGCTTCGGAACTAATCCAATCCGGCAGTAATTTTTCGGCCGGAAGGTAAGAATAGTAGTTGGGGCAATCATGTTCTATATGGTACTTACTGATGAAAATACATTTCGTGATAAATCTGATTTCCCGTAAAATTTTCAGGGTCGATGTAAAGTTGAAGGTTTGGAGATTATGATGTTTAATTGGCGTAAAAGTAAATGGTCCAATTCTTACACGGCACTTAGGCTGAAGCGTACTTTAGGTGGGATAAAATCTGCTTTCTCAGTTTCATGGACGCCACTTCAGAATGAAAAAAATGACAAAAAAGCATCGCTTTCCCGTAAAGTGCCCTAACGGAGCTCACTTTAGGGCTACATTATCTGATTTAAGAATGTAATATAAAGAATAAATATAGCCGCATGTTGTATTTGTGCTGGAAATAAATGAGGCTCGATTGGCTCGACCGGCACGCCGCCTACCCCGGCTTATCAGCTGCAGTTGTTAGCTCGAGGCCAGTTGCTACCCTACCTGCCGCCGAGCCAGTCGGACTCGCTGAACTGTCAATCACGTGTGTTAAATCATTGAGCCCGGTACACCACAAATGGCGACGAGGATAAACTATGTGGAAACTAGCGTTATGTAACAGATCGATAACGGCTAGGATAAAGGAAGTAATTCTGTGTGATCCAGTAATTGTGAAATGGCTGGAGTAATAGGCTCGGTTGGCGAGTTTGATAGTACGATAGACACGTGGTCGTCGTATGTCGAACGATTTGAATTGTTCGTGGAATGTAACGAGATAAATGCGAGTAAGAAAGTGAGTACTCTCTTAACCGTTGTGGGAGTTAAAACATTTAATTTGATTCGTGATTTGTGCACGCCGCACAAACCATCGTCAAAGACGTATCGCGAGTTAGTAAAGCTGGTAGAGGACCATCTTTACCCGGCACCATCATTTATTGCTGAGCGCTACAAATTCAGCAAGAGAAATCAAAATGAGGGGGAGACGGTAGCTGATAACATCGCAAACCTCAAAAAGCTATCAATATATTGCCAGTTCGGGTCTTCCTTAAATGACTATTTAAGGGATCGCCTAGTAAGTGGCATCAGGAATGAGTCGACGAAACAGCGACTACTTGCAGAGGACAGCTTGAGTTTCGAGCAGGCAGTCAAGATTGCCAGCTCAGTGGAGGCAGCAGAGAAGAACGCAGCAGCCTTGGCTGTCCAAGGAGTCGACAACGGCGGCCGAGTACAGCACATCGCATCGTGGAGAGCAACGCAAAGGATCAACAACCCTACATCGACCAGGTCAAACTCAGTGTCCAGGGATGGTGGTGTGAAGTGTTTCTGTTGTGGGCAAATTGGGCATGTAAAGAATCAGTGCAAATTGTATGGTGTTACTTGCCATAAGTGTGGGAAGAAAAACCACATTGCCAAGGTTTGTCGATCGACGGGTGCGATGACAAGTGCGACAACTGTGCGTAATAATAGTTACGGCCATTCAAGACCACCAAAATGTAAGTCTTTTAATAAGTCTATGTTAAAGCCAAAACACAATTTCGTGGGTTCGGAAAAATGTTCCGATACGCCAAGTGCTTTTTGTGTGGGAAATCAAGCTGACGATTTGCACATCGAAGATATTCAGCATATGTTTGTTATGTATGAGGAACATACTGAGAAAGTCAAAGTTGACCCAATAAGGGTAGATATTGTCGTTCAGGGTGAAATGACTACGTTCGAAGTTGACACAGGAGCAGGTGTGACTGTTATTAGTGACATATTTTACAAGAATAATCTAAGTTCTTGTACGCTTTATCCTAGCGAGTTAAAGCTATGTTCCTATACCAATCAACCGATTGTTCCAATTGGTAAAATTAAAGTCAAGGTCAGCTATCAGAATGTAAATAAACTTCTTGATATGTATGTAATCCAAGGGGGATCACATCCGTTAATAGGACGTGATTGGCTTAAAATATTGGGCATAGACATTTCCTTCAAAAATAAATCCGATCTTTACGGGATTAGCGATTCAAGTAAAATATTTGATAACTTTGATTTAATGGTTAACAATTTAGTAAAAAAGTTCCCTGAAGTTTTTACCAATAAATTAGGCCAGTACAAAGGCGAACCAGTAGAATTAATTCTTAAAAAGAGTGCTAAGCCGAAATATTTCAAGCCAAGACCCATTCCCTTTTCCTTAAAGTCAAAGGTTGAGAGTGAATTGCAACGTCTGGTGGACGAAAAAGTGTTAATGCCTGTACGTAGCTGTAATTGGGGTACGCCAATTGTGCCCGTGTTAAAAGCTAATGGTGACATCAGAATCTGTGGGGATTTTAAGGTCACATTGAACCAGTATTTGGAGGTTGATAAATACCCCATACCTCGCATTGAGGATTTATTTGTAAGCATGCATAAAGGTAGGCATTTTAGCAAAATTGATTTAAGCAATGCATTTATGCAATTGACATTAGATTCTGAGTCACAAAAGCTTTGTACTATTAGCACACACAAGGGTCTCTTCTCTTATTGCAGAGTGCCCTATGGTATTTCGAGTGCTCCAGGAGTATTTCAAAAGGCCATTGAACAAACCTTAGCAGGGTTAGAAGGTACTGTTGTGTTTTTAGATGACATTTTGGTTAGTGCACCGGATACTAAAACTCATTATGAGCGATTGGAGGCTGTGTGTAAACGTCTTAGTGAATGTGGTCTAACAGTAAAAAAGGAAAAATGTAAATATTTTGCAAGTAAGGTTGAATATTTAGGGTTTAAAATTGATAAAGACGGATTGCACACATCCCAAGATAAAGTAGCTGCGATTGTGAATGCACCCATACCAAAATCAGTCAATGAAGTTCGAGCATTTATTGGTCTTGTGAATTATTATTCTAAGTTTATTAAAAACATGTCAACCATTTTAAATCCTATGTATAAACTTCTAGGTAAAGATGTTCCGTTCAAATTTGGCAAAGACTGTCTTTATGCATTCAATGAAGTAAAGAAAATCTTGACGCAAGCACCTGTGTTGGCACACTATGATCCAACACTGCCCGTGAAATTGGCAGTTGACGCCAGCTCCACCGGACTTGGTGCTGTTTTAAGCATAGTCACTCAGGAGGGTGTCGAAAGGCCAGTTGCATTTCATTCGCGAACCTTATCTCCTGCCGAATGCGGGTACTCGCAGATAGATAAGGAGGCATTAGCAGTTGTTTTTGGCGTCAAGAAGTTCAACCAATATTTGTACGGACGGAAGTTTACTTTATGTACCGATCACAGACCCTTAGTAAGCATTTTCGGCCCAAAAAGGGGATTACCTGTTTTTGCCGCGAGTAGACTGCAGAGATATGCTTTGTTTTTATCAGGGTATAATTTTGATGTTCAGTACGTTAAATCTGAAAAACATGGTAATGCTGACGCTCTTTCACGTATGCCATTACCTGACTTACACTCTGTTAATGAAGAAACAAAATTGGTAGGAACTTATTTGCATTGTATAGCTGAGAGTTCCGTACCACTAAATTTTGAACATGTAAGAAAAGAAACACAGGGTGACCCTATCTTAAAGGTGGTGTATAATTATGTAATGAATGGGTGGCCTAACTTTATCTCAGAGGAAAATAGTGGGTTACAGCCATATTTCTTAAGGAAAGATGAACTGACTGTAGAGCATGGTATTATTATGTGGGGGTACAAAATTGTTGTTCCAAGTAAATTGCGCGACTATGTTCTGAACGAATTGCATTCGGGTCATCTAGGTATTGTAAAGATGAAATCTGTGGCTAGAAATTATGTTTGGTTCCCTAATATTGATAGACGAATAGACGACCTAGCTAATAATTGCTCGCCTTGCCTTAGAGAACGTTCTAGCCCTCCCAAGAGTGAACTTCATGTGTGGCATTATCCCGCTTCTCCTTGGGAGAGGTTACATGTGGATTACTTGGGCCCTTTTAAAGGAAAGATGTATTTAGTGGTGATTGATGCTCATACTAAGTGGCTTGAGGTATTTGAAGTTAGCTCTACCTCGGCTAAGGTAACCATAGAAAAGCTCAGAGAGCTATTTTCAAGATTTGGACTACCTGTTTCCTTACATTCCGATAATGGCCCACCTTTCACTTCATTAGAATTTAGAAATTTTATGGTATCAAATGGTGTGAAGCACTCATTTTCGCCGCCATACCACCCTCGATCTGATGGCCAGGCGGAGAGTTCTGTTAAGTATGCTAAGCATAAGTTAAGTTGCGCTTTTGTAGAAAATGCAGATGTAAATATTGCCCTGAGTAATATATTGTTTAGTTACAGAAACTCTATTCATAGTACTACGAATGAAACCCCTGCTAAACTAATGTTTGGCAGACCTTTAAGATCCAGACTAGATCTATTGAGGCCTAATGTGGTCAAGAGAGTGGAACTTAAGCAAGAAAAACAAAAAGAGTATTTTGGTGTTAAGAAAACAAGGATTTTGTTTGAAAATCAACCTGTTCTAATTAGGGATTATCGCTGTAAAGACAAATGGGTTGAAGGGATCGTATTAAAACAATTAAGTGGTGTCATGTATTCGGTAATGTTCAAGTCTGGTTTTGTTTGTAACAGACATATTGATCAGCTCATTGGGATGAATTCCAGCTCAGTGTATGCCAATTCTGATGATGTTAAAACGGGTAATTTCAATGTCAATAACGACGCAGTAGCGGAGAGGTTCCCAAACAAAAACAACCTTTCCCCTCACTCCTCACCCACCTCTAGCATTCCCAGTACACCACGTTTGCCTCACCCATCCCCATCGCTGCAATCCCCGGTTCCTTCTCACTCTGACACTCAGTCAAATGCAAGTGTTCCATCTCCAAGCGAGGGATCAGCTGTTGATAAAAGATACCCTCAGCGCATTAGGAAGCCGGTTGATAGATTTCAATCGCAATGATCTTGTTTATTTGGTTATATTTGAGAGTTTAGTTTAGTGTTTAGTGTTTATATTAGTTTTGTATAGTTTATGCATTGTTACACTGCTATTGTTATTGCTTTATATTTCCAAATATGTGTTTCCAAGGAGTTGTTAAATTTTTGTTTATTGAAACAAATTTATTTTTTTGTTATTAAGTTTTGTTCTATGATGTAACCATTTTTGAAAGGGAGGAATTGTTGTATTTGTGCTGGAAATAAATGAGGCTCGATTGGCTCGACCGGCACGCCGCCTACCCCGGCTTATCAGCTGCAGTTGTTAGCTCGAGGCCAGTTGCTACCCTACCTGCCGCCGAGCCAGTCGGACTCGCTGAACTGTCAATCACGTGTGTTAAATCATTGAGCCCGGTACACCACACCGCACAGACTGATTTTGAAGTTGAACTATGATTTTAATGGTCTAAATCGTCCCGGATATGGCTATAATTGTGGGAAATTACACCATTTGGAGATATTTTGGGTTACGGAAATTAATGGGAATTGATTCATTGATGAGGACAGAGGAGTTGCAACCGGAACTGTAATGTCTATTTTACCAGAAAATACACGGAGCCAGAGTTGATGGAGATGACCCATTCCGTAAATTCTAGTAGAACTCTATCAGCCTGTGTACTATCTAGGAAAGTTAATGATTATATGATAACAGCAAAGTAATTGGTTGAACACGTTGGCATCATATAATTATATTTTCAATACGTCTTAATGATGTGTTTACATAAAGGTTACGCTCATGTGTTGATTTTCTAGAATATCTCTAAAGATATTGAAAATGGTAGCAAAATTGTTTATTACGACGTAAATGGTCTATTAGGAAATGCTTGATTTTTATGTCGTTTCGCCTGCCCAATGTTATTTTCTATAAATTGCATTGTATTATATGAGTATTTCATCCCATGATTTCTCAATTTTCTCTTTCCATATTGTGTTTAACATTTTTGTTTTGTTATTGTGAAACTAGTCGTTTTTCTGTATAGTTTTTTGACTAGGAAATTGAATGTTCACATCGTCGATTTAGGATCACATCAAGAAAGGCATCAATACAGTTTCCTTCATAGTCATATAATTTGCAGCATAGCAATATTTTCTCCAGGATGTAGCATTGTCACGAAATTTTCTGTTGTGAGCTGTGATCTACATTTCAAACTTATAAGTATAGGTTATTACTTTCAAAGTAACTGAAAGAGTATCTTCACTGAGGAAATAATTCCGTTTCTGTCACAAGTAAAGTGTCTCGTAAATGTTGCATGTTGTCCTATTCAATGACACAAAGCGTTGCAAGGTTACTAAACTGTGTGAACTAATTCTGTTCAGTTAATAATGTGTGAGGTACTATAACAAAACAATGTGGAGCTCATGGGGCAAAAAGTTAGAACTTCATCAGTTTCTCAATTTGGCTTGCAATTGCATGTAACCAAAAACGAAATAAGAATGTACTATCTTGAAGGCAGTTTTTCATTGCACATGTGAGTGTGCTTTGCGGTTAGAACAACATTTTTATCTGGCATTGCACGAATGCTTGAACAAAATTAATGGGGTTGTTTCTGCAATCTTGCATTCTAGTCCATTCATTTATCCGGCGTTCATGTAGCATTTTTGTTCTTTTAATTCTTCTAAAAGACTTCTTTTTTTTTCTAAGAAAGTTTTCTAATGATACAATTTCACTTTATATCTTCTACTGAACGCTTATGAGTAGTCAATGATTTTTATATTAATTTCCAGCTACTACTCCATTCCTTTCTCACTGTGGTTCCTTCTATAATGCCAAATCGCAAGGAATTCATGTCCTGCAGTGATCGTCACAAAAGAAGAAGGGCAAATCAAATGTAAAATGAATTTCTGGGTTCAGATAATGTGTGCTTAGTGGAGCAAGAATCATAGGAGAAGTGTGAGGTGAATGAAGGTTCATTGGGTGGCAGTGAATCTCAGCATGAGGTGGCTGATGTTCGTGAACTATCTGATAGTGACGTTTCAGCTTTTCTGCCCTCCGAAGAAATGCCATCAGAGTCAGAGTGAGCTAGAGTCAGAGAGTGAGCTAGAGTCAGAGAGTGAGCTAGAGTCAGAGAGTGAGCTAGAGTCAGAGAGTGAGCTAGAGTCAGAGAGTGAGCTAGAGTCAGAGAGTGAGCTAGAGTCAGAGAGTGAGCTAGAGTCAGAGAGTGAGCTAGAGTCAGAGAGTGAGCTAGAGTCAGAGAGTGAGCTAGAGTCAGAGAGTGAGCTAGAGTCAGAGAGTGAGCTAGAGTCAGAGAGTGAGCTAGAGTCAGAGAGTGAGCTAGAGTCAGAGAGTGAGCTAGAGTCAGAGAGTGAGCTAGAGTCAGAGAGTGAGCTAGAGTCAGAGAGTGAGCTAGAGTCAGAGAGTGAGATAGAGTCAGAGAGCGAAACAGAATTGGATTCAGTAGATGATGTAGATGTTCTTGACAAGATGAGGCAATAGGGTGCTTCTGGAGTGACCCAAACCAAAGTAACAGAGGTAATTAAAATCTTAGGGCTTTTGAACTCCACTGCTTTTTCACTGCTTCTGAACACCACTACATACGCCTACTCAAAGGGTTGCTGGAAGTGAATATTATCACTTTGGAGTAGAATCAAAGCTGTTGAGTCACCTTGAGAGGTACCTTCAACTGGAGGAGTTGGAGATATTGATGCTCCATTGTTGCATTGATGGAGTACCACTAACAAAGAGTACCGGTAGTCATTTGTGGCCCATTGATTTATCCTTTGAAGACTTTCTAAATATACCACATTTTCTGGTTGGACTATATCATGGAACTAGTAAACCTAATTCAGCCTCGGAATATTTTAGGGAGTTCAAAGAAGAGCTCACCAAAATCCTACCTTCATGAGTAGGTTATAATGGTAGAAGGTTCTCAATAGACATAAGTGCTTATATTTTAGATACTCCTGCATTTTCCTTTGCTACCCAAACTGCAAGCCATACTGAGTATTACAGTTGCCAAAGATGTACCACTAAGGGGGAGTTATCTCTAAAACTTCTCATGTAGCTTTCAATGATTTTCATGCAACATTGAGGACTAATGAGAGCTGTTGTATGAGGACTAAAGCAGAGCATCATAAGGGCGGCTCTAAACTTGAACAGATTCCAGGTACGGACATGATAAAGCATTTTCCATATAACTACATGCACCTCACTTGCCTGGGTAACATGAGAAAAATTCTGACAAATTTCATGATGGGGTCTCTCCTGGTAGGATTAACTAGCTCTTCCATAGAGAAAATGTGCCAATTGCTGGAATCATTGGCAAGTAGTATTCCTTCAGAGTTTCCGAGGAAGCCAAGGACACTGAGGGAACTCAGTAGATGGAAGGCTCCAGAGCTCAGGCAAATAATGCTACATACTGGGCCCTTTCTTTCACAAAATTGTCGCTACAGATGTTTTTGTCCATTTTCTCTGCTTCCATTATGCGATGAGATATTACGTGAGTGACACATATTGCCAGCAAAGGAAGAGAGCTAGAAACTTAATGGCTTATTTCGTTGAAAATTTTGCCAAACTATACGGAAAGAAAAGGATCTCTCATAATGTCCATGCCCTTATCCATTTGCACAGTGATGCGGATACATTTGGCTTTCTGGAGAAGGTCGATGCATTTAAATTTGAAAACAGGTTCCAGTCGCTGAAGAAGTTAGTGAGGAAACGTGAGAAGCCTCTGCAGCAACTAGTTAGGCGGGAGTCTGAGTTGGCCCTTGTTCCTCCCAAATCAACTATTCATCCCAAATATACGATATTAAGAAATGCTGAAAGATTGCCTGCGGGAATGAGTTTGCCAGCATACTCCAAGTGTGTCATCAATGAAGTTTGTATGGGCTCAAAGGCGCCAAATAATTGTGCCGTTCTTCAGGATGGCTCTATTGTGATTGTCAATTACATTGCAACAAGGGAAAATGTCATCCATATGCATGGAAAGAAATTCAGAAGTGTAGGCAACTTTTATGAATCCCCCTCAAAATCAAGCAATGTTGTCATATGTATTGCATCGGATTTAGCTCGTCCACACATGTGACCATTGACTGCCCTTAAAGGCAAGGGAATCATCCTTCCTCTATGGACGAAAGATGGAGAACAGGAGTTCTATGTTTCAGAAATAATCCATTCTGTAGTATCGTAGTAAGTTGTTAACGTCTTACAGTAATAAGTAACTGCTGACTCAGGGAATCTCAATGATAGCTAATATGCTATCTCGTTACAGAATGGCCTGGAAGATAGTGGACTTAAGGCTCCCACACACCTAAGCGGCCGCGGTGGCGGACTAGGCCGCGCGGTAGATACGCCCGCTGCGCGGGCACCGCTGTGCACACACCTAAGCGGCCACGACTAGGGAAATGTTGCACTTACACCGAGAGCGAAAAACCGACGAACTCCGACCATTGTAGAGGTAGATATTTATCCAGCATGTACAATGGAGGTGAATAATAGTTCTGGTATTGAAGAGGAAGCAGTACTACTAGCCACGTTAATCGACGAAGAGCGAAGGCACAGGTAATTGCTTTTTGATTCTTACCAGCTTCGGTCATACTTTAATGAGCAGTTTACAAAATTGCGATATCTATTATAAAAAGAAGCGTCGGATATGGTTTCATGAAATAAATCTTTCTCGAGAGGAGGAAGGAGAAATTCACTCCCTTTACAAGAAGCTAAGGGAGCATGATGAGCGATTTTATTTATATTTTAGAATTGATTTAGAATGCTTTGACCAGCTTCTGCATGCTGTGAGGCACGATATCACGAAGGACTTCACTACTGTCGGCGTCAAAACGATGTGCCGCTGTACTTTGCAAATTTATATCTGGACTTCAGTGCATGCCATAATAATGAATAATATGTCACTTTAAAGAAAATTTTATTCTCAATTCTAATTTATTTCTTATTTAATGAAAATTAAAAATGTAGACACGCGAGTGATATAGATTAATAAAGTGGCCTTTGCGAAGTTTTAAAACGCATATTTTGTTGTAATAAAATATGCGTTTATAGTAAATAGGGAAAATGTTTAAACATTATCTAGTCCTACAGTTTACCCAGAATAAAAAATTAAATTGATAGAAACACGTCTGACTTTATTTTCAACTTTTCCGTGATCCGAAAATACATGAATTTTATGTAGTTTAGATTATGTAATGGCATTAAAACAATACGCCGGAGCGAACGAAAGCTGCGTTGCCACGTCTTGCTCGCTAAACTTTACTTCCTGGTAACCAGCACAGGCCTGGCGCGGCCCCGTTTGGCAACATGACATCAATATAAATTATTTACATACACAATTATAAATATTGTTAAAGATTATGGATCATAGAAAATTTTCAAATAAATTAAGAAGTGTTTCTATCAATTTTATTTTTTCTTTCGGGGTAAACTGTAGGACTAGATAGTATTTAAACATTTTCGTTATTTTGCAGCAAACTATGCATTATAATAATACGCAAAAGCCATTTTATTAATGTACATTAATGGTTGCAACTTTTTGTAGAAGATGAATGTTGTTGACGTAGTAGTGTTCCCTAGGTTGAGTTACAAAGTTCATGAAGTTGACAAAACGGCTAATTATATGGTGTGCGGAGGCATTTATTGCACTGACGCGTCTACATTTTTGAATTTTTCATAACACTAAAAATAAATAAGAATTGAGAATAAAATTTCCTGTAAAATGACGTAATATATATATAATTATGGCATGCACTGAAGTCCAGATATAAATTTGCAAAGTACAGCGGCACATCATTTTGACGCCAACAGTAAGTACCGAAGACCTATCGGACCAACAGAGCGTCTAGAAGTTGCACTAAGGCAGCGGTTCCCAAACTTTTTCTTTCCGCGACCCATTTTAGCTCATTCTTTTTAGCCGCGACCCCCTAAAAATGGTCGTCCAAGTTTAAGTACGTTGTTCACCATATTATTAGTATCTCGCGACCCCTTTCCGAACGGCCTACGACCCCCTTGGGGGTCGCGACCCCCACTTTGGGAACCGCTGCACTAAGGTATACTATCGAAAAAATAGTGGAAGAATTAAAATATCAGTCTATTTATGTTCTTTACTCGTTAGCTACGCTACATAAAATAATGTTATTGAAATCGTGCACAAAATTATGACTTTTGAAAGCATTTTTTTCTGATGGATTATTTGTACATGCCAATACAGATATAATTTTTATACCAATATTTTGAGCGCAATAACAAGCAAACTTTTACTAGGTTAAAGTATTAGGCTAACATTTACTTTTGTCAAAAATACCTTTCAAAATTCCATCACTTTGTTCGATTGGTGGAACTGGGGAATGGGTTCCTAAATGAATTACTGTAAACAAATACCAGAATATTTAACTTTAAAGACTTTAATTCATTTAAATGGTTAATCGTTTAATGAGCAATACATTTACGATTTGCAGTAGCTTCCTAGACCTAATGCGCTTATATTTGCAGACTTACGTTTTAATAAGAGAAAACCTAGATATGGATACATTTTATGGCTCATTATTTTTAAACATTAGCCTCAATATAAACCTCTTCTGGTTTATGAATTTTTCCGTAAATAAAGGTACCTACATAGTAAATAAATACGTAAGTACTTCATGGTTCCAGTGGTCTATACAAAAGCGTTGTATTTTTACGGCTAATTGGCCTCTGATGTTTCAATCCTATATTTTTTCTATATATTGAGCATTTGCTTCGCACACATTGTTAATTTCAGGTAACTAAAATATTGAAATGGCTCAGGCTCGCGAGCGATTTCCAAAAGACAAAAAAAGACTTCAATTGGAAAGTAATGCATGCGTTCTTTGATATTTTATAAACCGCAAATTGAATTATTTCAATTATGAATCACCATCGGAGAAGGTACCTGGACAACCAATTTTTAGCGCTACAATGGGTCGAATTACACTAAACATTTTCCTCAGGTAATTGTCTTCTGATGGTTATAAAAAACCTCAGAAGCAAAGGCTAAGTCATGCAAATGTTAACAGACACATATTTAGACCGTTTCGTGTTTGCGTAGCCCCATTTCGTTAAGGCAATCCATTGGAAAATTGAAACTTTGTAGGCGTGAGCAAACGCGGCCTGCGGCCAAACTCGACAGGTCGCGTTCGGCCGCCACCGCGGCGGCCAACCGCTGCACAGGCCGCGGCCGCGCCCGCTACGCCGCTCTGGTGTGTGTGAACGCATTGAACGCTATATTGATAGTTGGCCGCGTACCGCGGCCGCTCAGGTGTGTGGGAGCCTTTAAGGAGCACGGTTGGAAGTGGTGCATGCAAGTTAAGTCCAATGACCGCCCGAGAACAAAGGCGACGACTGCTGTACCTGAGAAATGGCCGTTTACCAACTAGGTTAAATTGTTTTGTTACTGGCCTCCTACGTTCTGCCAGCAAGTCAGCACCCCAGTCAAAAAATGACCCAGCATCAAAAAGACTGGGAAGTTTGGCGTGTGACTCATGCATCTCCACGGACTCTTTGTAAGTGACATTCATTTTAATATCTTTTTGTGCCATTCTCCTTTTGAAATCCATTCTCCTTTGTGAAACGATCGTGTTGTACAAAATTATGATTAAAACCTTTGGTGTTTCTTTTTCGCCATTTAGATGACTACGATTTTGCCAGGGAGGTACTGCAGGGCATATCTGAAGTTACAGATGTGGACGATTTCATTGGCATTAGGAAAGAAATGAAGTATGCAAAGGGAGAGCTGATGAGGAAGAAGAAAGTTCGGGACTTCGAAGACAATGTGATCACTCAAGCGAGACCACTGCTTCCCGCAATACCTGATGATTCCAGTGAAGAAGGTTATTTTTATTGAACTTTCAAATTTGAAATGAATCAAAATTAAAACTACGTTTCAATGTTCTTTTTTGCTTCTTTTGCAGACATGGCAGTAAAATTATCTCAAGGAGTAAGTTGGGAGAATGAAGGTGGTTCCAGGTGTGGAAATGGTATGGAGATTTCGTTATGACATGATTTTACTTTTTGCACCACTCTAAATACTTATTTTCACATATTTTTCATTCATATTGTATTAACTGTTTTCCAATAGGTGGCAGAAGTACATCATGGGCAGCAGCAACAAGAGAAACATCTTACCGCGATGCTCAGTGTGAGTGTGTCAAGGTTTAAATTTTGAATGGTTCAATGATGATAATTTTGAAATATCATTGTGTATTGGTGCATAAAACTAATTTAAGTATTCTTATGCTCTAGGTCAGACCATGGCAGTGAACAAATTTGACTCCAACGAGCTTATGGAGGTCAATGATAAGTTTGACAAGATGCGTAACATCATCCAAGCATTAGACAAGAAACTGTCAAAAATGTGTGCCCATGAGGTTGACAAACACCTTCGCAGGCTTTGTTCCAAGGTTATGGGCTCGGAGATTTCCCAGAAAGAAATAATGGAAAAACTTAGAGTGGGTTCCCGGAGGTATTAGCAGAAAAACCCTCCAAAGAGGCTGTGAACCTTCCATTTACTCTGCCATTTGGAAATTACACTGATTTTTGCGAGGGAATGGCAGTGATGAGGCAGCCCGAAATAATGGAGAATCTGGTGAGTTTATATCAAATATTTATGTATTCTGTCTGCTTTCTTCATTGAATATTTGTATTCTGTCATAGCATCATAGCATCAAGATATGAACAGTGTTGGTGGGAAGGATGAGACTGCCATAGTGAATGCTAATGATGTCATATTAATGTGTTTAGCCGCTAGCTTCCGCCATAGCTTAACATAGGTGACAATGACAGATATTTTAAAAATGATAAATACAATATTTGGCGATAAGTAATTAATGCAAGTAAGTGTAGCGTTCTGAAGGAATTGCAGGAGAAAGAATCCTTCAATATGTCATACCATGTTTATTGTCCTACTAGCTCATTTTATACTGGGAAGACAGAACAATCAAAAGGTTTTATGACATGCCAGAGTCGCCAAAAAGAATAAATACCACAGTCGAAGCCAGATCAGCTGAAGGAGTTGTTGCAAGATTCAAACATGGCAGAAATGATATTAAATTATAGATTTTCACGTTCAAAAGAAAATAGCAACAACCTAGAAGATATCTTTGATGGCTCAGGTTATAAAAGCCTCTCCTTGCATGGCAATTTGTTGTCTTATCCTGAAAACTTTTTCAATAGTTTTATCACTGATAGTGTAGCTCTGGGGAAGCAATCAAGAAAAAAGACCTTATCGCCTATTTATATTTCAATAAATGAGCTGCCTCCCAAAGAGAGAATTAAAAATATAATTCTTTGTGGTCTTTATGTTGGTCCTGAGGATGCAGAACTGTATGTGTTCTTGAAGCCTGTTGTAGAGGAGGCATATAAACTATCAAAGGAAGGATTCTCACGGATGCATAACGGGAAGGAATTGATTAGCAAGGTTATTCCTCTAATAGCAATTGTCGATTCTGTTGCCCGTTGTAAGCTTTTAAATTTGCAGCCTTCTCAGCACCTTATGGCTGCACATTTTGCTACCAAAAGCAAACTCGAACCATGAAAAGGCTTAAATTCACCATTCCAGCGACTCCTGTGCAAGAGCGTACTGTTGAGTTGCATGCTCTAGACTTAGTGAAGATTTATGAGCAACGTTTTGCCTCTAAGGAAGGAGAAAGGGTAGTTAGGGGTGTGAAAGGTCTATATTGTGTGAAAGGTCTATATTGTGTGCAAGGCCTTAATTATTTCAATATTTTTAAAGGATTCCTCGTTGATTACATGAACAACATTCCATTTGGTGTTGCTAAAACATATTTCACCTTAATTAGCCACAGGACTAGAATGAAATTCTGGTACACTTCGAATGAAGTGCAGTTTGCAATGGAAGATGTTTTAAATATAATTGACGAGAAATTGAAAAGAATAACGACTTTCGGCTTCTTTGTTCACCTATAGGCATACGTTTAAAAACAATAATTCTTCTAAATACGTCATTAATGAGAGGAATGGAGGCAGAGTTGCCCTAATTTCACCTTCTTTCGAGTGATAGGCACTAAACATCGTCGTTGTGTAGAAGGCACTAATATTGTGAAGTTCCGAAAGAAAAAGAGGCGACGACAGCCATCAGTTCCGCCGTTACTGGCCCAAACGAAGCGAACCGTGGTATTGTAATATCCGTGACGAGGAGGTCATTTTTGCTCAATCTGACTGTCATTTTGATTACATTCATTGCGAAATGGTCGAAAATTGTGGATTCAAGTATTGGGTAGCGCATGTGAAGTACGCTCCTCCATTTGGAACGGAAGACATCGCTGTATCCAAGCTTCAATACGAGTACACAGGCAAGAAAGGCAAAACTAAGCGAAAACCTTTTTCTCCTCGTTCCTTCCGAGATTATGATATGAATACTTGGTATGTGGCTACAACATGCCAAAATCTTCCTCTGGACAAGAGGATCATTACTACTGCCTGATCGGTAAAATTGCAGGTGAGTACCCTACCGGTTTTTGTTCACAATGAATTAAGGTTATGTATCACCCGTGACCCTGAATGTTTGCGAAGCGCAAAATTGCTAACTTTTTCATGCTTAAGATAAATTCAATAATTTGGTAGTGGAGGGGTTTCGGTACGGACTAAGTGTATGGTAAAATACTATTCCTCGCCTTTCCTTAAAGTGCTTCATTTCAGTTAAGTGATTTTGAATATTGTTTCCATTCATGAAATACTACCAAGCAGCCAATAAGAGACATGTCAACTGACTTGAATAAATTTTACTTAATTTTATCAGGTTGGGAAGAATGAAGATTAGTATCTACCTCGATGATATGGTGTGGATGAATCTTGCTGCATGAATTATTTCTTATTAGATTATACGTTTTATGATGTCTCAATTTTTCCAGCGTCAAAGGAAGACATGCACAGCACTTGTAGTGGAAGAATACGCTTTGGTAACCCTGATGTACCAAGTGATGAGCCAGATACAGAAGCTGATACAACTGAACAAGAAACGAGCATGGTGATGAGAAAAAATTGTGAAAAAGACCGGGTGAGTAACAATGCAATCACTGCCTTATCTACTGGAAAGTTATTCTGTTTAATATCACTGCTAATAATACTTCATCTGCTTTTTCTTCAGATTCGTAAGAAGAATTTAAAAAGAAATAACGCCGTTTTAAGTGTAGACAAATACATGGAAAACGCCATGCTTACAATCCCTCAGAATCAGAATTCTGAGTTGCAAGCAGCCTTGGAAAAAGTTAAAAAAATTTGAGTCAGCTCAGATAATAATGCCTACACAAGCTTAGAGATTTGCCTCCAAGAAGGCTTTAAGGCATTGGACGGCAATATGGCTGCCATTCAGAAAAATTAGTATCTCTTGAGGAAGAAAACAAGACCCTAAGAGAGAAGGTTGAGGAGTAAATGAGTAGTCACTCAATAATTTATTATGAATTAATCTTATGTACAATATCTTAATACTTTCAGGTTTTTAATGTTTTGGTGTGGGGGAGTTTAGTTTTTATTTGTTTTGTTTCATTGATTTCATGGCAGGGGTGTCATTTGTCACACACGGTAAGGATATGTCGGATACTTAAGGGGCACCTACACTCGTCACACTGAGGAGCTTGCTTCTCTTCGGTAAAGAGAAAGTTTTCATCGTCTAATAGGCCACGTGTTGAAGGTCCCCTTGGAGGACAGCACGCGAAGCGGCGACCCGGATTGGCTCCGCCTTTGACACTTAACTACTCCGAACCCTCTCCCGGCAGAGTGAAGTATTCCTGACCCTTTCCCACGATCCAGCCAGCCCATCTTCCCACAAGAAACCTCAAGTTAAAGTGGGTCCCCCGATTTTAAAGTGGTCTGAGAAACATAAAGAGTTTCAATCTTGCTAAGAACCATTAATTTTTGTATCATAATTCTCCCTTTCTCTTTACCCCTTTTGTATCGACTCTCTATATTTAAGTAGAATTAGGAGCTTGTATCGGTCGTATGGGACTTCATTGTTCATAACTGATGACTTTGATTTGACGTGACAAAAGAAAGTCGTCAAGTGTCATTTTCATGTATTTAGATTCACTTCAAGACTTTATTTTCTATCTCTGAAGCATTTAATCCCGTATTCATTTCATCCCTCAATTTTAAATGTAAGGTTTTCCATTTTATTTGGAGTGATCAATCGTGGAAATGTTGTGCCATTTACGTCTCACCCAATCAAGTCTCATCCCACCCCTCGTTAGATTTTAGGAATTTCAGTGTTCATATTGTTTTTTTAACAAATAAATGTTGCGTGAAATTTAGATGCTTTAAACGAGGTTTTTTCGTCGCTGTGCTTCGCGTTTAGAATCGCTTTCTATTACCCAAGTCCCCATCCTCATCACACGCACCAGAACCCACGTGTTTTCCTTGACATCGATATAAATCCTTGTTTCACGTGGTATTCGATGCCATGCACCGCGCCTGGGTAGGTACCGTCACAATACGAAAAATATTCTTGTAACAATGAAATACCCGATTCCTTTATTATTGTGGTTTCTCTCTGTTTAATAGTACAATCATTTCACAAAACGGCTAGGCAATTCAATTAAAAGTAGCATCAAACTAACTTATGAAATAATTTTTCAGGAGCCCTGAGCCTTGGTGGAAACCAGATTCGGCGAAATTGTCCATGCTCTGAAGCAAGCACTGGTGAAGGCCCAAGTTCTCAAGAAGCCATCCGAAGTTCACCAATGAATGCAATGCCATAAAAGGCGAAACCATCTTCAAGCCTTCGAAAAACAAATATTTTGTCTAATTATTTAGACTGAAGAGACAATTAACTAGTCAAATTCAGAATCGCAAAGACTTGTACCATTAGAACAATTATTAACTGTACGTACTCAGAGGCAATTCTACATAGAAATGCTGGAAAAGAGAGGTATTTCTCAGACAGACAACACTTCTTCGTGTAATAATGAGGTAAGTTTCTGTCAATTTGATGTGCGCCACCAACATGGCCAAAGCCCGCGCCAAGCGATTCAAATCTCCCGGCACGAGGGAAGACCACGTGGACCCTCCCCCTAACCTCCCCCGCGTCACCGTCCACCCCCCACGCCAAGGAGAAGGGGCGGACGGATTGACGTCATCGGGCCACGTGGACAGAAAAACCGAATCTCCCCTCACTTCTCCTCGCTTTCCCTTTCCACCCACGCGGACGCCGCAGCAACTTTCTCTTTTCCCCTACCCGGGCCCCAAGACGAGCACTCATTGGCTGGCGTCAGGGCCCAGCACCGAATATAAGGAGGGCCCCGGGACCCGAAAAGACAGAGATCAAGGAGTAGAGAAGAAGAGGAAGCAGCCTACCAGCCTAGGAAGGAAGGAAGGAAGGACGACCTCCACTAGGACAAGGACAAGACCGATGAGTAATCCAGGGCATAGCCAGAGTGAGGCGTCTAAGGACCCTTACGATGGCGTGTCGTGGATGAAAACTCGGGGCAGGAAGAAGAAGGCCGTCGTCACCGGAGTGGTGAATAAGCCGCCCGCCAAGCCCGTCAACCCCGTTCCTGCTCCGCCGCCGCAGCCAAGCCCAGCCCCGGACCCGCCATCAGCAGAATCGGACGCCTCGTACCAATCGGACACGGCGTCCGACACCGAACTCTCACCCTTTCCCTCCCCCTCTCAAACCCCAATCCCACTACACCCGACTCCTTAGACCTCTACCGCCTCCAAACCACCTGCCAATGACACTTCGGTGTTCATTAGCAACCTTCCCGTTTCCATAACCCAGAAATCCTTCTTCTCCGCCTTGACCTCTACCTTCCCTTCTCTCCGCACGGCAGAGGTCTCCGAAATTCTCGCATGAGAGGCGCGCCATGCTCCGCATCCCAGCGGCGTATGGCAGCCTCTTCGAGAGTGCGGAGGAGATTAAGAAGCTGAGCCACCGGCTGGGCGAGCCGTGCGCTGCACTCGTGCGGCGCTCGACCGCTCGGCCGGCAACAACTAACCGCCCCTCTCTTTCCTCCTTTTCAGTTGTGGTGCGCGGCGTGGACAGGACGACCACGGAGGCAGACATCAAGGAGGCACTGGGCTGTGCCGGTCTCCGCTGTATCCGAGTGATGAGGATCACTGCCCGAAGGACCGGCCAACCAACCACCTTGATGAGGGTCATCACGAGAGACGCAGACACGGCGCAGCGGCTCCTGCACGACGGACTAATTGCCTTTGGCAAGCGGTTCCGAGTAGAGCCCCCCCATCCGCCACGCTGCCAACCCGCCCAATGCCGCAGGTGCCAGGGTTTCGACCACCCGACACACAGGTGCACGAAGGATCTTCGCTGCGCAAGGTGCGGAGCGAGCCATCGCTCCGCAACTTGAGAGGCGGAGTATCTGAAGTGTGCCAACTGCGCAGGAGGGCATCACGCCGGGGATTGGAAATGCCCCGTGCGACCGGCAAAACCGGAAGGGTTGGCGCAAACTGTTCCACTAACGTCTTGCACCTCTCTCCCCTCTCCAGGTCCGGCATCCGAGTCCCTCGTTACCAAGGACGACCCCCTGCGGCTCCTGAGCCTCCTCGTGGCCAACCTGCACCCGCAGGAGAGAGCAGAAGTAGCCAACATCCTAGACAACGCGGCGCGTGATGTCCTTGGGTACTCCGTGAAGACGGTCTACTCATGGAATCAGCAGCTGGCGGCAGTGCAGAAGATTGACGGATGAGCCAAACCTACTTTTTCTATTTTATCCTCAGCCCGCCGACGCCGTATGAGCTGCGACCTATCGACTCACCGCTCACCCCGTACGCTACAGTGACCAGGCTGCCACGGCGGATCAGCGACCCGCGGGTGGTGAGAACGCTGTTCGGACCCTCACCCCAGAAGCAGCCATCCGGGAGGCCGACACCCAGGACCAACTAGGCCCCTGCAGACCACCGCCTGACGCCCTTCAGGCATTTTCTTGTTGTTTGTTTTAACCTACTCCATGCATGGAGTAAGGCCACTATGTGTTACAAATATACCAATAAATCGGGGTCAAACTGCAATTGGAGTTTCTGTGTTTACTTTACGCTTGTCTTCTCCCAGTCCACTCATGAGGACCCGTTCCCAGCAAGGACCCCTCAACGACCCGGAAGCGGAGGATACGACAAATTGTAGAAGTTATTCTGTGAATTTCTGTGATTTTTGTAAGTCAATAAACATTTATCGATATGTGAATGTCAAAAATGACCTTTTATTTCTATCTTCCGTTCTTTCACTCCTCTCTACCATTGCTCTTGGTTGTATATACTTTTTGAATATTACTCCGTTTTTGGGAACCACGTTCACGTAATTCTTCTTCATCAATAGCTGCATCTTCATTGACGCCTTCTTTACCTTCCTCATTTCCCACGAAGTCATCATCTTGGGGATGTTTTGCTACATTATGAAGCCCAAAGCAACAGGAAATGGTGGAAGTATCCCTTGAGATAGATCTCGGCAGACGTACTGTAGAAAGGGAAATCTTCTCTTTGACTGGCCGAAACATCTCTCAATTATTACACGTTCCCTTTTGAAAAGTCTGTTATATGCTCTTAGCATTGGTTCCACAGGATTACCCTAGGGAGTCATCAGCCACGGTTCAATGCCATATCCGTCATCTCCCAGTAGTAAATTGACGTAATCTAGCTCGAGCATCAGAATTTCTCCATATTCTACTATCATGTACCGATCCGGGCCACCTCAAGTTAACACTCGTGAACACTTCTTTAGCGGCGCAAGTAGCTTGTACATTTAAGCTGAAATAACCCTTTCTATTAATGTACCTGACGGCGGCTAGGGGAGGCAGGCGAAGTTGCGCAGCGGAATAGTAGTGTACGACTTGGTTGGAATAAAGTTGAGTTGTTTTCGTGTGAGCATTTGGACTTGTCCCCTGCTTTGTTTCCCCCCGAACCCATTTACCGTCGGCGAAGACGACTTAGATTTGGTGTCAGAAGTGGGGGATCTTCGCTGAAATTTGGGGAAGCAACGCCATCCAGTCACAAATACCGTTCGAGGAGAATCACGAATGACGGGTCGTATCAGTTTATCGGGCCGCGAAATGGACTTCCACCAGGCGGTGGACGAGCTATACGCGCAACTACGGCTCCTCAAGAAAGAGAACAAAGGTTTTAGAGCCCGTGTTGATAACATGAAGGAGGAATGGCCAATTACCGGAAAGTCAGTAGCAATGGTATCCTCCATTGATTATTTCTCGCCGCCGCGGGGGAGAACGTGGAGACGTTCTTCTCTCAAGTGAAACAGGTGGAAAAACTTGAGAGTTGAAGCGACGATAACAAGCTGAGCGTGGTCACCCTACGCACTCGCAGGGGGGAAGCCAGAGCACCTGCGGGCGAATGAGAGAGTAGGGCTGTCGCGACATACGATGACGCTCGAAAGACTGTATTAGAAGGTACCAGGGGGTGAAAAACCGACGGTTCTACAGAGAGACGCTTGCTGGCGCCCGCATGGCACCCAGGAAGCGGGTCAAGGAATTTTCAGACTGCATTCGGGAGTTGAACAGCCATACGTGGATGGAGGAGGAAGATGTTGCCGTGGCTGCAGTACGCCAATCTGAAGCGGATGAAAGAGCATCGGACGCGTTTCTAAACAGCCTGCCGGATAGAGTGGGGGTACACACGCGTCTCGCGGAAACCAATTATAAAAATTAATGGAGTGAGCGTCACATACAATAGTGAAGTAAAGTACCTCGGAGTGACTGTGAGTGAGAATCTGACCCTCAAGGAACATTGTCATTACTTAATAAAATAACAGAAACGTTTCTACCTTTATCACAACTAGCCAGGGAGTTACAAGGATACACGTGCGCATCTTGATACCACAATTCGATTTGTTGACTGGAGAGGGAAACTCTTTCTCATTGCGAAATGTTAACGCCTAGAATGGAAGTTGCCAGGATTTGCTGAGGGATGAAGTGGAAAAGAGCCCCTCCGAGGGCGGAGGGAGGAAAGATTTTGAGAGCCTATTATTGGGAGTCGTAAGTGCACGCACACATTCCGCGGTCCATACTTACTACGTTGGAGGAGGAACTATGTTGGTTATTTTTGTGATATGTATTATTATTTCCATTCATTACATTAGAAAGAAAAACTTTATTTCTTGCCGTGGCAGTAAGAGGAAAGAGCCGCAGACTCCTATCATTGACGCGACTCATGTGCGCGTCGCTGTTCCATGTGAAATTCTTGAAACAGGAAATGAGTGATTAAAAAACAAAATATATATTCTTTTGTATCGAAAGAGGAATTCTCTCGCTGAGCCTAATGTTATAAGTTGTGTCTTTATGTTTTGGGTATTGGGATTGTGTTATTAATCACTTATAAATGAATCGCCTATATTAAAGTGAGATTTAATTATTCATTGTGTAGTTTAAAAAAATAATGTGTGCCTTCGGAACATCACTTTTTCTCTGTTAAGGGAGGGCGATTGTAAGTACCTATGTGCGCGTTCATGCCTCTTCACCTCCACCTTCCTGCCCCATCCACCTTTTTCCTTACCTTGCACTGGAGGAATGTGCAACACAAAGGCCGATTGCCGAATTGCAGCAACGGCTCCCCTCCTTCGCCTCCTCCCCACCCTTTGTGCCATCCGCCTTTCCCGGAGGAATGTGAATGCAACGCCCGTTTGCCGAATTACGACAACGGCTGACTGGGGATAAAAGCAAGGTGAAGGAGGAGCAGAGGGAGACTCGGGTGGGCGGTCGCTATGCGGAGTGAGATGTAATAAGTAATGAAGAATGAATAAACATTACTTTCCCAACATCTCTGGAATTTCCTTTCCTAAATCCCTGCCAAATTTGTCCGATCGAATCCGAGAGGAGTAACAAATGCACAATGGAGGTAAGAGACATTTAAAAGCAAGGACAAAGTATAGTTTGGTTGGGAATCTTGTAAAATTATGCCAGCAATACGAGAATAAAACTACGAATTGCCGAAAACAAGATTCAATTTGCTATCATTGCTGCGAATTACACAAATACGAAGATTGTCCAAACAAAGAAAGCAAACCCAAATGCTTCCATTGTTCAACTGCGGAAAAACCAAATTATAGTCCCGGACCGGAGACCGACAATGCCCGGCTCACGTTAAAGCAAAAGAAACGTAATGCCAACGACTCGGTTATGGCGGGGTCTTATGAAGAACTGCAAACAGGACAAATCAATTTAGGCCGGTCATACGCAGCGATGCAGCATATGGTAAGACTCACGCAGGAACTACACATCAACGTTTTATCTATACAAGAACCCTATGCCTATAGAGGCAAACCAAAATTCCCAGATGGACAGATCTTATATGATGAAAAAGCGACCGAAATCAGTTGTTGCACCGTCGCGTCGTCTGGAATAAAAAGCAAAATACAATTAAAATAAGCCAACTCACCGACGGAAAAACGGTCGTCGTAAAAATTAAAAATACTAACAACGAAGATCTTATTTTAGTGAACAACTATTTCAAATTTTCAGAAGAGATTAACGGCTATCTTCACCGGATTGAAGAAGTAATAAATATATTCGGTGGTTTCGAAACACTCATCACAGCCGATGTAAATGCGAAATCCTCAATGTGGCACAGTGAAACGACAGACCAAAGGTTCGAACTCTCAGAAGATTTTATTCTTAGCCGAGACTTCATCGTAGAAAATAAACACTCCGTGTTAAAAACATACGAAGGACTGGGTTATGAAACAAATATCGACGTCACTCTTACGAGAAAAATGGCAAATAAAAATAAAACATGGTGGCTTATTGACGAGTTCATTAGTGACCACAGACTGATAATGTTTAAAGCCTCCCCCGGCAGAAAATTTAACCTCAATATTAATCACATGGACACCAAGTTCAACATAAAAAGAGCAGATTGGAAGCTTTTTGATTCCATACTTCTCTCTTTGATAAACGAATTCCAGGATACACCCAGCCCTGAAGAGCTTTAAGATTTAATATAAGAAGTTAGTGAGACGAGCATGCCAAAAACCTCGGCTATGGACCGAAAAGTCACATGGTGGTCTAATGAACTGAACCTCTTACGTTAACCTATGAGTCTAAACAATAAAATTCTGGAAACGAATAAACATCAGATCCAAAACTAAATACTACGAGAAAAAAAGAACATCGAAAAGGGAAGCTTGGGAAAGGTTACTAGAACGAGGCAATGCAAAACCTTGGGGTCTCGCATATAAAATCATAATCAACACGCACAATGTGGACTTAGATAATGCAAAAATCATCGCTAGAGAAAAGCATTACTTTCCCCGACTCATACGAGAGGCTATCGAAATAGCGAAAACAGCCACATTTAACAGGGTGGACAGCTATTCGCTCTAAAACACCTGGAAGAGACTATTACCCAAACGGACCAATCATAACTCACCTAGCCCAAACCAATCATACGGGCAAAACCCTGCATCAAACACTTCGAACCTGAAGACGCCAGCTGCAACGCCAGCGAAACTGTCATGAAGATGAAACGACGCGGAGGTCAACCCGAGAACCTTGCTATGCAGGTGTAGTGAGTGCGTGCCGCCTGAGTGACAATTGGTTGTGTTACAAGGTGCTGTGTACATGTTTTTTTCGGAGTCACAATAAACTCCCGTTAAATTACATCGGTTTTTGGAGTCTTGTTATTGCTTAACCCGGACTTCGAGTCTTACATGCATAAAGCAGTTCAGTAATGTCCGGGAATCACAAGATACGACAGTTTTACTTGATATTGGCTTTGACGGTTTCCCCATTTACAAAAGTGCTTCCCCTGAATATATTCCCCTGGCCAATATTAGCCAAGAGCAATCAACTTGGTATTCGTGAGATATTTCATGTTGGAATATTTTATGGGGAAGGAAAGCCGAAGGCTTTAGCGGAGTACCTCGCCGAGTTTGTGAAAGAGGTAAGAGATCCGAAGAACGATAATACCATTGCATTTGGAAGACAGTGTGAATTCAGAAACTTATGTGATGCACCCGCACATCAAGTGTATTGCGGATTATTCTAAGTCTGTGATTGTGGAGCATGATTCTATTCATGGATGTGAAAGTTGAGAGCAGGAGGGTGAAAGAGTGGGACCTTTCACAATACACAGCAGTGCAGTTGGCCCGTTAAGGATCCACAATTCTTTCAGGAATAGAGAAGACTTTTCTCATCATAAGGGTGACAGTACTCTGAAAGAAAATGGTAATTTCATTTCTGACATACCTCTTGATTCCATGCATTTAGTGGACCTTGGAACTTAGAGGTTTTTGAAATATATTGTTCGAAGGTAAAATTGTGGCCAGACTGTCAGCTGCCAACAGGCGCCCTTTGGATGCCAACATTGATGAAGTATCACCATTTCTTCCTTATGAGTTCACCAGGTCACTGCACTATGTTTCGAAACGGAAAGCAAGTGAATGTCGACAGTTCCTATAGTATGACGGACCAGTTGTTTTGAGCAGTGTATTGAAGGCCAATGCATTTAAATGCTTTTTGTTGCCGCTTTCTGCAATTTTTACTGTGAGCAATGAGAAATTGATCACAACCTAGGTATATGACGCAGACAAACTTTTTAAAACTATTTGTGTCCTAAAGCACCAAAATTATACGGAGCAAATTCCTGTCCTACAACGTACACAGCCTGCTGCATCTCTATGTGCTGATGTGAAAAATCATGGGCCATTCACGAGGTTTAGTGCATACCCTTTTGAGAGTAAGTTAAGGAATATTAAAAAAAACTTGTGCGGCCCTCGCACCTGCCACTCCAGCAAATATTTGAATTGGGCGTTATGGATTAATACGAAATTTCTTAACTTGCAATGGTGGTCTCTCAACTGGTATCAGGATTGTTGCACCGCAGTTCCAACCATTTTCAGGCTTATAAGAGTATCCTATTTCATCATGGAAACTTAGCATACATAAACTATGGAATCTCTCACGTGAAGCCAGAGTGAATGAATTGAGTGAGGTACTATATAAAGCAATTCTAATGCCCTTTGGAGAAGAATATGTGGTTTTCTCTCTGCTTCATTAGTAGTAGTATTTTGTGTAAGGGTGCCTCGACAACTAAGGTCATTTGCACCACCGAAAAAATCTATAAAATCAAAATTTTAAAAGATACATTAAAAAGGTACTTAAACATTCATAAAAATAAGAGGGGTAGTCAGATGATAAAAAGGTTAGAATTTAAACACTATTATTTAGGCCAGTCTCTATTAAAAACTTAATGACTTGGCTGATACTATCAGGGTCGTCTCCTAGGATGTGCCCTAGGTCTCATTCCTTCTAGACGAGATAACTACCGTATGTTAGCATTGTTATAATTTTCAGACGGCTTGGGGAAAGAAAGTGCCTCCTTAACCTGAATGTGTGTATTTTACTCAAAAATTGCATATTTTAGAGTGGGTGTGGACATTTTTTTTCATGCATAGTAGTATTTATAGTGAAATATTTGTCAGTAAATGCATTATGATCATTGCTATTCTCTTCCAGAGCAAATTTTGCATCATCAACTTTCTACTTTGGTACGATGATGCTGACCAAACAGCAAAAGTAAAACCTTTGAGGGAGACTGCGGCTGTGCCGGAAAGGTGGCTTCTCCCAAATCATGAAAAATGCCACTGGCCACATGATTTCAGGGAGATTAGATCGTAAGTAGCCCATGAAACGTCAGCTGGCCGACTTATGATGTAGTAGTGAGGCACATACGGCAATTTATAAGTGATTTCTCATGTGTTTCATTCTCTCAGGTTTCTTCTGTGTGCACTTATCCAACCTTTTCTTGCAGATTCATATCCTAAAGCTAGGCTAAAATTGTCAAAAGCCTGTGACACTGTCAATTTTTAGTCTGCTGTGTAGAATGATGCAGCACTTCTGAGGAAAAAGAGGAAACCAGCACGGTTTAGCCCTGTATCTCCTACATCAATGGAGAGTGAAATCTCCGAGTAAAATAAAAGGCTGAGGTAGCTGGTGAACAAGGGATTCTAGATTAAAACGGGTGACGGGTGCACCCTCCGGCAGGTAAACGTTGCGCACCGTTATCGCCTCGGGAGCGTGCACCGTCACCGCTACCGCTTGAAATGGTGTGTTAAGATTTATTCGGGAGGTGTAAAGAGCCTCCCGAACAAAAACCGCCACTCCACCATGGGCGCGTTGGCCGCTGGTATCGTCCAGTCTAAAATCGTTAAAATTTTTAAAAAATCCCTTGTCCGTACCCTTAAAACGTCTTTCCTGCAAACATATACAGGACGGGTTAAAATCTCTGATTAAAATGTCGAGCTCCTCCTTATGCCGATAAAAACCGTTACAGTTCCACTGCATGATAAAAGCCATTAAAATTGATAATAATAAATTAAATAAATAGATAAATTAATTTAAAATTGCCAGAGGGAGAGTCAACGCTTAATGCGTCTTCTCTCCTTAGCCTTCGCCCGGATGATTTCTGACTCGGAAATATATTCGTCTTCTTCCATAGACTCTGGTTGGCTACGCGTAGGCGAACCAGATGGACCCGGGGACTGAGATTTTCCACGCCTGCTTTGAGTGGCCACGGTGGGTGTTGTGGTTGGGTTCTTCTTTGAAGAGCCCTGACTAGCATCGTTTTTTTCCGGCGGTGTGCCCTTCTTCGTTGCCGTTTTGGTAGCCTTATCCGGCTTGGCTTGCTTTACATTCTTAATCCTACGTTCTTCCTTCTTTTTCTCTTGAGTGTCTGTATTGTTATTTCTCTCACAATCTACTACGGCAGCATACGAACGGGAGAACGTAGGCGCGATGAGTGTTCAATTTTTTTTCCGGGCTTCATGATATGGCAGGTTTTCCACTGTCTTTATCTCCATTATTTTTTTCTCTTCTCTCATCTTCGGGCAATCTTGAGAGTAAACCGGATGTGATCCCTCGCAATTTACACAGGTTGGTTCAGAGGTGCACGCGTCACCTTCGTGTTTCTCTTTGCCACAGCGCGGGCAGGTGGCCTTGCCCTCACATCTAGTAGCGATGTGGCCGAAACGCTGGCATTGAAAACACCGCATGGGGCTAGGAATGAATGGCCTTACGGAAACAGATTCATATCCCACATAGACCTTGTCAGGAAGTTTGTCACGACAGAAAGTGAGGATGACGGACGTGCTGTTGATCAGCTCACCGTTCCTCTTTGTCTTAAGACGGCGGCAGTCTATTACACCCTGAGACGCCATCTCACTCTTTATCTCATCTTCAGAGACGTAGAGCAGGTCGTAATGCGAAATGACTCCCCGACATGTATTGAGTGTTTGGTGCACCTGGACCTTAACGGGTATTTCGTTAAATGTTGTCATTTTCAATAACTTTTCGCTTTGTTTCGTTGCTGGTTTTAATTAACAGTGATCCTCCCCTTAATTTTTTGGCCGATTCTATGTCACCGGGTATCGCTGCCGACAGAACTCGTCTTATTAGAAAGGGAGACACCTTTGTCAGGGTCTCACCATCATTATCACATCTCATAACAAGGAATTTCCGACAAGCGGTAGACTTACTTTCTCCCCCGCCCACTTCCGGACGGGATCTTTTCGTTGGAGGAAGAAAGTTGTTATCCATGAACTCAAAGCAGAAATTCATCCCCTGGACTCCCCACCCACCACGGAGCCACACATTCGGGACGCCACACCGAGATCCGGTGTGGTCGCCAGGGCTACCCGAGGGATATAGGAACCTTTGATAGGAGGTCTCTTTTGGGTTAGAACCTCCAGCGCGGTGGCCCTCCGAACCCAAGGTGCGTATAATAGGGAGTGGTCTCAGCTGAAAGTGGGGGAGGAAGTGCGTGACGTCACAAGGTTCCTCATTTCCTTTCCGTTCGTTAGAGTTCCTAGCAACTGGCAAAGTATCAGGGTATCAGCGTGGCGTTTCAAGAAATTCACCCCAAAGATTCTATAATTGCGCTAAAATGCCTGGAAAAAGGTGTTCCGTTGCTGTGTGCACGAACAGCTTCTACAAAACTCGAGAACTTAGTGGGGAGAAGCATGTAGGATATTTTAATTTCCCGAAAGATCCTCGTCTAAGAAAGCAGCGGGTAGAAGCCTGCAAGAGGAAGGATGTATGGAATCCTGAAAACGGCCGCGTGTGCTCCGTGCATTTCAAAGATGAGGATTTCGAGCGAAATCTCATGGCTGAGATGAATTTTTCGAGTGTACGACACATTCCAAGCTTGTAATGTGTGGCTACCATTTACTTTGACTTGAAATCTCTTGGGACTTAGGAGATGATGTTCAAGAGACTTCATCATAATGGCGAATATTTCTTATGATAAGTGAGTACTGCTTTTATATAGGAATATGCACTGCCCTTCTGAAGGTCTATTTTAATAGTTCCTTGTCTTTTCCAGTTTTCATTGCATCCTGTTTTGTATTGCACTCTGTTGACTATGAGGAATGTGTACGACACATTACAACATCGTGATGTTTGATACGAAAAGGTGGTTATCATCGTGGAGATGAGTATTTGTATGTGAGGCTACCATGTACTTTGACTTGAAATCTTTGGGTACTTAGGAGATGATGTTCAAGAGACTTCATCATAATGGCGAATATTTCTTATGATAAGTGAGTAATGCTTTTGTATAGGAATATGCACTGCCCTTCTGAAGGTCTATTTTAATAGTTCCTTTCTTTTCCAGTTTTTACTTCATCCTGTTTTGTAATGCACTCAGTTGACTGTTGTGCATGAGGAATGTGTACAACACATTCCATGCTTGTGCTGATTGAGACGAAAAGGTGGTTATCATCGTGGAGATGAGTGTCTGCAGTGTGACGCTACCATCTACTTTGACTGAAATCTGAAAATGTAACATTTGAATGGTGTGGACATTATATAAGTTTGAAAAATGTGAATTGTTTTCCTTTTTAATACCTATATCAGTGATCTCATTTGATGAAGCTGTTATCCATGCCCCAACATTCATGATAAGGACATGCACTGCATGCTAGGTTGTGGTTTCTATTATTGTTCTTGTCCTCTTTGGGGAATGATAATATTCCTGATTAGTCAGCCCTTAAAATTGACAAGTTTCGTCCTCTATTCTTTTCGTTGCACTGCCTTGATGGAAGTGTACTTGGAAATTATGTGCGGAATCCCTTCAATCTTGTTTCACAGCCTATATTTTACTTTCATAAAGATCAAATTATTCCATAATAAGTATTGCTACTTTGTGGGCATGGGGTTCATTTTAGAACTTTCAAATTTCAGATTTGATTTTCTATGTAAATATGTAAGTTACATACCCGGAAAAACGTCCTGTAAATACGTTAAAACTTGACTGAAGCTCGCTTATTGTTTTCCCTTCATTACTTTTTTTGGCGAAATAACTACTGCTGGTGCTCATTTATCTCAGATTACGGTCATCAATTAACAGCGGATATTTATTTTTAGCCAAAACAATTGTCGTGATACGTATTTACATTAGATGAAAATCTTTTTTCTCGATTGCAATAGAACTCCATTTGCAACTTTGAAGTGGCCATGAATCTGCAGTCGCCGTTTTCAGTTATGGAAATACTTAAATAAAATAGAAGTGCTTACCCATTCTTTACGGTAGCTTATGAGTTTCCTCTTATGAGTTTCAAATTTCAAATATGATGATGCATTACGATATTTTACGGATGAAACTATTGGATGTAAGAAACGATAATTCTGCGTACTTTGCTAGTCTTAAGATGCGATTGAAAAGGAAACAGGGTCATTCCGGAAGAGGACACAACATAATCTGATGGCTAATAACGATATTTTTGTTGTAACTCATAAAAATTTGATGCGGAAAGGCGATAACACGACCCGGTTCCTGCTTGTTATTCCCTGGCATACGTCTACGTTGGGAACCTCGTGACGTCACGCCCGCACGGAGTTTCAGCTGGGACCACCTCCTATTATACGCACCTTGCTCCGAACCCACACGCCTTCGGCCGCCCTACGGAGACCCCCATATCTCCAGCACTAACCCGTACTGGCGTACGCTCGGAAGGAGCCGCCAAGCTCCCCAGCCGCCAGGAGCCGATTGACCGAGCTGGGCTCTTCTCGGCCGCCCGTTTTGCGGGGAATCCAGGGCCGAAGTGGGGTATTGAACTCCGGCCCATACCGGGTTTCCGACGCCCAGCTGGGTGCCGGAGAACTCACCCACCAGGATCCCCTTCTCCCCCTTGTATGGGTCTCCACGCACGGCAAACACGCGGGTGAATCTGGACGCCAGATGTATCGGCTACTCAGCACAGCAGAGTCACATGCTGTCTGGACGCTATCCTAGCTTACGAAGGGTTTTTTGACGAGCTTGTCTCCCCGGTGGGCTCGGGTCCGTGGGGGCGCGATTCCCCAAAGGAAGAGATTACTCTCTTTCCCCCGTGCGGGATGGGAAAAATAGCCTTAAATGCCTACGTAATTTTTAGGATATAGAAATTTTATTACCTAAATACCCTTTCTTCTAGTCTCTAAGTGTAAATTTCTTTTATCTTTTTTTTAGATCCACCATCTCGCAGAAGCTCATAAAATGTGCACAAAGAGGGCACAGTGCAGTCTTTGTGGGCATCAGAAGGTGAGTAGCCAAAAATCTGCGCTCATGATATCAAATTCAATGCTCAATTTTTCCTCTTGCTATCTTTTGCTATTTATCTTGGTTTACAGATTTCTTCAAAAATCTTGATTGAATTATGAAACAACTGGACACATGTCCAAGGTCCTAGGTTGTGAAAATCTTAAGTGGTGTTGTAAGAAGAAATAGGTGCCACTTGATCCCTTCCCCATGCAAAAGAAGTGGAAGTGTCCCAGAGAATGGGAATGGAGAAGATAGTGGTGATTGCAATAATGTTGATGTGAGTATTGAAAAAATTATATACCACCAAATGCTTTAAGTTAGGAAGCCACCTGCCTGGCACCAGGACAGTGTCTTTCATTAATGGTTAGTGCGGGTTATTGAATTTAATAGTACATACTATGATTGCACTCATATATGCCTATATTTGATAGGAATGCAAATAAAAGAAGGGGGATGTTTGGTTGGCTAGATTGAAGGGAATGACTCTATTACTGACTCTAGAGAATCAATACATTGAGAGACACTATGGAGCGCCATGTTATTGGTTAATTCACTCCCAACATCAAAATCACATGGAATGGATGGAATTATGTAGTCGCCACTTGTTAAAGTCCCTTATTGATATAATTGCACCAGTTCTTCCACAATTGTGCAACCTAAGATTCACAAATGGTGAGTTTCCTACTGTGTTAAAGAGAGCTGTGGTGATACCCTTGTTTTATAAAGGAGATTGTCCATCTACTCTAAATTTAAAGACCTACTTCTTTGTTATCAGTCTTTTCCAAAATGTTAAAAAAAAAACTTGTAAAAGTTCGAATTTTTAAATTTCTAAGTAAAAATGATGTCTTGACATGAATTTGGTTTCCGTTCTGGAATGCATACCCAAGATGCACTGGAAGGCTTCCTGATGCCAGTTCTGGTTTTGGGACCGATTTTATTTCTTGGTATTGGAGAGGTGCATATATAAATGCTTTAAAACCACTGTTTTTACAGCAAAAAAGAATACATAATTAGATTTATTACAGGAAAAAATAGGAATGAGCATTCATACCCTTTCTTTGTATCTTAGAACCTACTTCCATTAAGACACTAGTATTTTTGCTAAGTTCTTAACTGTTCCATTCTGTTCCTGCTCTTGTCATCAAAACACTCTACATTAATCTCCAATTCTGACAGTTTAAATTACCATTCATCTCTCTTCAAGCATTATTGCAATGATTACACAGCAAACTCACTGTGGTGCCCAGCCTAGACCCTTTAAGTCGCCTTTTACGACAAGCAGGGATACTGCGGAAGTATTCTTGATTCCCCTATCCGCAGGGATGGGCCAGCCAAGGACAAACAAGATAGTTTTTTTTAAATCTCAGAGACAAAAACGTATACCGATGTTCAAATTTTTTCAATTACCAACGACACAAAAAATTGGGATTTTGTTTTGTAGGATGTTGATTCTTCCTGTGCTGTTCTTGAGTGAGAGATATGTACACATTATACAACAACTTGCTAAGAGTTCAGCTTCAAGGAGAGAATCCATCAAGTACTGAGATAAGTGCTTAAAGGACAATGTGTTCACAATTGGGAGCATTGTGAGATCCAAATGGAGGACTAGTTTGCCTCTGGAATATTTTACTTAAGAGAGATCTATGATACTTGATATTTTAAAAAATTGAAGAGGCTACAACTACTTGGGATAATATTTAGATGGTTTCCCTAACTTCCCACATTGCAGAACTACAGCCACTAAAGTAAATGATGCCACGCCTTCAGTTAAATGATTGTTGCTGCACTGACCACTGTGGTCATTACCTTCACTTGAACGAAGGGCTACAGTCCTCACTCCCATGTGATGGGAGGCATAATTGTTGGCTCTCACCAAGCCACTGCATCTTCAGCGGCCTGAAGAATCAGTATCATCCAGATGGCCTATCCTACCCACGGATTGACCCATACCACCTCCAAATGCTTTCCCGCAGAATGCCTCGATTTATAGCCACATTTAATTTCTTTGCTTCATATTGCTCCCTCGGAGACAATCAGAATTAAGACCCATAAGCATTCATAGACATCTCCCTTTACCTTCAAGAATCACAATGACTTGGATGTTTAAGAACACACCATGCCGGTAGACTGTGGTTTGCACATGCACCACATGACCACATCCAGAGTCCATCATCAGCCACACTTCCAGGCTCCTAAAAACAATCGTACCTCAGGGGATGCGAGGAAATTTAGGGAAATACTACTTTGTCCAACTTTCTCAGAAGCATAAAATGAATTATTTAAGCTTAAAAATATTCCTTGTGCTTTCCTGAAACAATAGTGGGCATCATGAGTCTCTCAGATTACCCTTGAGTTATGCCAATGGCAGGACCACAACAATCAACATCAAGGGAGTTCCCAAGGGGGCCCAGATTTTCTCCTTCCCCAACAGTCCCCCCAGCAAAGGTTCACAAATTGAAAAATTAAAAATCTCAGTAGCATATAAAAAGGTCATCAAATATAAGGCTTCATTAAAGCTCTGAGAAGGTTGAATTTTTTAAAAATCACTGAGAGAAACCACCCCCCCTCCCTCCCAACCCAGCCAAATCCCTTGGGCAGCGTACACAGCTGTGACAGTCACAAAAATTCAAAACCATTTAATCAACTATTTTTTTAATTTTTATAGGATTATGAAAGACATTTCATATGAAAATAGCTATAAAAGTGGATCACAAATGGAATATGTAATAATCATTTTACACACTGTGCAAACATTGTTATTTATCAATTGGTAATATTGATCTCTATCAAAAACAGCATCACACCTATGCAAACAAGCCCTAAGGAGTAACATCATTAGGTGGCAGTAACTTCTTCTTTTTTATAATAATAATAATACATGGATAATTATAATAAGGATAATTAACAACCAAATTAACAAGTATTTCTTAGTACTTTCATAATGATTATTGATTTGGTATATTTTTTTAACATAATTGCACAGGCCATACACAGAAAAGCAACATAAGCGCATAGGCAAGATCTGGTGGCATCAATACACAGCATAAATAGCTTGCTCAATGAACATTAAAATGAGACCATAAGAATGTAAAACAATTTTATTAAAACTCCCTAACATAATACACAAGGCCATTTTTCAAATTTCGTTGGTTTCATACCAAATCACATTTCTTGAACAAATTATACGCAGAACAAAGAGCAATTTATAGGCTGCAAGTCCTCAATAATATCAACATTTTAATAAACTTTTAAGAATATAAATTTTTAAGAATCACATGAATATTGAATGTGTGTTTTTAATGCCAAGCTTCACTCAGTAACTCAAAGGCATTTTGACACACGCATGTATTTTGATACTTGGGAAAATATAGTCTAGAGTTTAAATTACAAAATGCCAGTGAAAAATGAGTGAAGTTTTTGAACCTAGCCCTAATGATGTTCACAATATGGTATTTATGTAATGCCTTTTAAATCATTCGAAGCTATCCCTGTCCAAATGCTAAGTAATTAGTATCAAAAACAAAATAAAATTTGGTAAATTATCACAACAAAATGTTAGGATGTATGGTACACAGGTGCACATTTTACACCTGCCATATACTCAGACTTTTCATTTACATGTCCTATTTACAATCACCTCTTCCACATATTGTGCATACAAAAAAGCATATATGTAATAGTTATGTATGTCATATTTACATACTTTTAGTGCCTTTGAATCTTTGCCATTTCCTCTGGCCTATGATATGCACTATGCCAAGCAGAAAAATTATCCAAAAAGAGTCTTCAATCTAAAACAAACTGTTTGTGTAGGAAAGAGAATCATCACTGTTCACAGTATATTCCATTCCAAAAGGACTGAACATCACTGCCAGGAGAACTTACCAAAAATACTATTGCCCTTTCAACCCATAGCAGCCTATGAGTCAGAATTCTCGCACAAGAATGCACACGATGAATTCAGCTAGCATGTTAAAACGTCCAAATTAAACTACTCAAGAATATGAGCTCCAAAAGCAGCCAGAAAAAACAACTTCCTCATCTCTGTCCTCAAGCAACTCCTTTGGCACTTCCACAAGGATGATTCTGATCACCTCCTAAATGAATCAATTTTGCATTCAGTTTTGCTTTGAAGTTGACTGCATCTAAATCACAAATAAGGCTGAAAAGAAAGACAACATAAATAGCATAAACCTATGGACAAATAATTGTGTACCCTGGAGGTAAAGGACATTATGTCCGTCATCCTAATTTTTCAGGAGATAAGTTTTAATATTTTTTAAAAATTTACCCAGCCATTGCTAGAAGGTTAGGAAACAAGTTTACAACATTTTTGCATTACAAAGTTCTTGGTATATAACCAAACCTTCTAATAATTCCAGGTTAAATTTTTTAAAAATCTGAAAACTACTCAGCTGAAAAATAAAGAAGACTTTTTAGTGTCCTTTACCTCCAAGGTACAGTACTGTTTCCTCTGGGATTCACTCTGCCTCTCCTCATTATCTCTAATGACAGTTTTGCTGGCATTGTAGCAAGCTCCTACAAGTCAGTGAATTAAGGATGCAGAATTTCTAACACTTACTGTACCACCACATGCATTGGGGCAGGGCTTGTAAATGCTCAACACAGGATTCTCCACTTCCATGATTTGATTGATTCCCACCGGTCGAATTAAATAGCAAAGCTCTTTCGCTAGGATACAAGTCAACATACATATTAGCCCGCAACAGATATGCTATGCATTGATTGTAATCGTTTATTGCTCAAACTCAAGCTCAATTAATTAATATTGAGCTCAATTTCATATCTAATAGTTGAAAAAACACAGTTAATTATTTACAAGTGAAATGCACTCCCTTGAAAACTGTACGCGAGAACTTGTTAATGTGGTCTAGTGGTTACGGTGCTGTAGTTCCATGTTCAATTGTCATCCATAGTATTTTCTTTTTCATAATTTCCTCAATTTAAGGTTGGGGAGAAGGAGGAGAGGTGGGGTTGGCAGAAAGCTCCCCTCTCCCCTCCCTCCCCTCTTTTTTCCCTTTTCATCAACTATTTAACAACTGTGAATTCTATACACTTTGCCAGAAGATGATACGCTGTATTGAAAGAAGTCGTAAGTGAATAAATCATGCGGAAAAAGCTAAGCCTTATTCTTTCCTGACAGTGCTCGTAAAATGTCAAAAATACACAGTGTTTGGTGTCATTTTCTTCTGAATTTTGCACATAATACGAATATTACAAATCCAATCGAGATACCTCGTCATTTGCAAAAAGTAATATGTAGCATCCCAAATAAAACATTGAAGAACGAACACTGCACTCACCACAAAAGAATGTCAGAGATCAGTGCTTTCAGAGACGCTGGCTGCTCTTGGCTTGACGGGCAGGGTCTGGCAGGAGGAGCTGGTGAATGTGGTCGTCGTCGTGGCGGCAGCCGTGGATGGGATGGGGGGAGGGGGAGGGGTGGGTCGTGGGGGGCGGTGGGGGTGGGTGGCCACCCGGGGTGAGCTGGGAGGCACCGAGGAGACAATGGCCGACGGTTGGCTCGGGTGATGGGGCCCTGAGTTCACAGCAGCAGGCGATGGGTACGTGAAGACAGACGAGCCAGGCTGAACGGCAGGCAGGGGAGGCTTGCCCGAGACCACTGCAAGCAGAGGAGGAAGAATGGGGTTTGGCTTCACATCACATGGACTCACGTTCAAATCCCACCAGAGGCACACGTTTTCAGAGAATGCCCAATCCCTGCGAGAAGTACTGTGTTCAGGGCACTTCCAGCGCAACACTCTGTCCGTCCATCTGAACACAGGTATAAACTCTGTCCCATGAGACCTGCATTACAACCAGACTTAGGTTCGTTAAGTGGGCCATACTTTGATGACATAATAGTGCAAAGTACTGCCAATGGGGACCATATCTAAAATATGCTACGAGATGGGTAAAAACAAGTGAAAATTTGGCCCAAAATCCCTTCACTTTCACGTTTCTTACAGATTTACTCACTTTCTCAGCCCCTAAAACACAATATGGGGTCTTAAGTACTTCAAGGCCCTTGAGGTATGGATTCCTGTTATATTAAGGTTACCAAATTTTAGTTATGTAAATGCATATGAACCTCATATCAATGATTTTGAGATGAGGAAAACACAACTGTTCCCAATCTGGATATATAAGGGTTTGCCCTATTTTTATAGACGATTACAGGCTGGTTTTTAAATATGACAAAATAGCAATAAACTATAAAAGGTATCACTTAGCATTAGATTCCAGTAACCACACATCATTGGCAGGGATCAAAGAAAAAATTAGCTCAGAATATTGCAAAATTAGAGCAAAAATAGGCAACAAAGTTAAGGAACATGGGGTGTTGTAGAAATTTGTTTTAGTTTATCATACACTTGTGGCGTTAACACACGCCTTGCATCGTTTGCTTTCTTGTCGCCTGCTGCTGCTTCCTGTTGGCCACGTTGGATGAGAGTGGTGCCGACAGAAGAAGAAAAAGGGCATACTACAGCGAGAGTATGTGCAGCACTGTTTTTTCAATATCTTCCCCCCCCCCCACCCCCCCCCCCACCCGGCTGGAATTTTTAGATTTGGTGCCTGAGTTCCAAAAGTGCGTAAGTTTTTTTAATTTTTGTGAAGCAAGTCTTTTGACAGGGATCCCCTTGAGAACTTGCACTATCTTTAATTTTGAATACAATATTTTATTTTACCTCAACTATCTCAAGTGCTTGTGTGTGTGCCACAATCGTTGACTTCCCCCATAACCCTCGCACTCAGTCTGAGGTGATCAGGCCCAGTGGCACCTTTAACTATAAATCTTATGCACTGTTGCAAGAAAATCGGGGTTTACGGTCGCACACTTTATACCCATGCTTAGTTCATTCACACAGTTAACAATGGAAGAAGACATCTTGGGATGGAAAGTAATAGAAAATCAAATAGGAAATCTCTGATGGAAAAAATCTCACCTGGCTTGTCAGCCTCATTTCGACTTGAGTTTTCCTTCTCGGCAGAAGTGCTGTCGGACACTGTGCGGTTATGACTAGAGTTGGAGGACCGACGCCTCTCCAATGTGCTCATGTGACTAAGGTTCTCAGGTTTTGGGGGTCTCTCTGGCTTTTCCACCGCCACTGCCTCAGCCTTCTGCACTCTCTCAGGCAAAGCATCTTTCTTCTCTGCAATATTAATCATGATATTTATCCAAACAACTATTTCATCATAATTAACATAATTCTAAGAAGAATAAGATCAATTTTAATGAATTCCATCAGCATCACTGAAACTTGGTTCACAAGCCCCAGCACCAGAGAAAATTTGGTCAAAAGAGTATGGAAAATATAAGTACATATTACACTTCATAAAGTCCGCATTAACACTAAATCACACTCATTTCTTCCATCCCTCAGCATGACACATAGCTCCAGCAATAAGTTTTCGGGGACCAATAGATTGATTGCTCGACCCATCATTTCCCAAGTCACATGATCATTCCCACCCTTGTCCCTTTTTCCATCCCTTATTCCATCACTTTCTATATTAATTACTGTCATTCAATTAGAAAGCCAAAAATGGCATTAGAATCGCTGTTACAGGCAGTGCGTTCTGATTGGCTGAACCAATTGGTAACAACAATGTTTTCAGCCACAGAGAAGAGGTCATATCGAGTGATGTAAAAGGGGTGGCATTTCCATCCCTGGAGCCAACTTCGAAAAAGATTGCAAGAAAAAAGCCATCTTTCCGCCATCATTGGAGCGATAGCTGGAGGTATTGCTCGTAAGGGATAGAAAAAATGAGGATGATGCGATTTAAATGGTACACTAAAACCTCTATGTAGTGAACCTCTTTACATCATAAACCTCCATACTTCATACCTCCCCAACAGTCCCATCAGATTTACATGTAAATTTATAGGCAAACCTCTTTGTAGTAAACCTCTTTATCTCGTAAAACCTCCACTTATCATACCAAGGAGACACCCCCAAGGCAGCCTAACTACCTCCGCAAATCGTACCGAGACAACTTGAGACTATTAACACAGCTGCAATTACGTACATGAAATGAAATTATAAGCAATAAACGCTTCACACTTTTTTTTTTCTTATACACCTTTAATATGCTGTAATTTTCACGTTAATCATTAGATGTGGCCATTTTGTCCCATGTGAGAACATATTGATGCACAATGCTGTTATCAATCTCTGGGCAAATAAATAAATAAAATAAATACCTAACAGTAAATAAGAAAAAAGGTATCCAACTATGCCAGTCATTTTAAGTGACTGTTGAATTGAGAGAGATCAGATTCTTTTCTCTTTAATCATGGTAATAATCATGCGATAGCGCTCGCTTTCTGTAATTATTAAATAATAAATGTAGGAAATGAAAATACACAAAGTAAAAGCCAAATCAATTGAATTCATCGAATAAATGTATGTTCACTAATGCATGCATGTTTGGTTAAACACATACATATAATGGTTTAAAAGACGGTAGTGCCTTTCATTTCTAATAAGGATATGAAAAAATGGTACCTATCACTAAAACCTCTCCATAAGGAACCTCCACACATCAAATTGCCCAAATTTTGGTCACCTCCATTACGATACAAAGAGGTTTTACTGTAATTAATGACGTCATTTTGGGTATCCTACTTGAGTCTTTTAGAATGCCCTTAAGATTCTCTCCTGCACACTCACCTGCCATCACAGGCGGATTGCTGACGGCAGTAGTCCGCACAGAGGGAGGGGGTCTTGAGTGAGGGGGCTCCATATCGCTCGCACTGTGTCCTGCAGCTGCTGACGACTTCTCCCCCCCTACCTGGATGATGGAGACTTGCTGCTTGTCCACCGAATACATGTACGTTCTTTCCAGCATGGGACGAATGGCAGGCTGGCAAAGAAATGGCAAGGCATGCAAAACATTTCCAAAAAGAGCACACACTATATGTTATTCCATGAGAAAGAGGGGAATGCTTGCTTCTGCTAAGGTTGGCAGATATAATGGACACATATTTTAGTTAATGAATGAATCTTTTTAGTTTTTACAGGTTTTAAATGTATAGATTGAGTTAAAATTTTCAAAATTTTGTCATAAGAATCGGTTGATGTAAAAAATATTAATATTGACCAACTCCAATAACTTCAAGACAAATATAGGTGAATCACTTCCAGCCAAAGTCTCAGACTTATCAAACCAGCATTAAATTAAAGTTGATAGCATGCATGATTACACTGAAGACATGAAGTTATAGGCTGAACGATGAAAAAAGAGCAGGGATATGTCATTGGCAATTAGGTACTTATCAAAGGATTAATCATAATTATTGCTCAACTATACTGCCATCCCCTTTCTTTGCATCATTTTTCCTCAAGCCGAGGGTCATAAATTTAAACTAATAACTACAATGAAGGCCCAAAGATGCATAATCTACAGGAAGACCTACCACCATTATTCAAGCTATGCCCAAAAATTATAACCACCACCTCCACTAATGGTCAAGCTATTAACTACAAAGTAACTTATTTTCCATTATAGGAAGGGTAAAACTTCATTTTAGACAGACAGCAAAGCCCAGTAAGGGACATAAGGAAAGACTAAACAAGAGATTAAAATATTAATGGTGCATTTTAGATATAACTATAAGGTTTGAAACAAGGAATTAATTAAATTATTACATCATCAAAGCCTGATAATTACTTCATTAGAGTAAGTAATGAACAAAATAAGATATAATTTCTGCATAAGAAGTTTGCTCAAAGCATACTACATTCAAGAATTCATACGAATACTGGTATTCAAGTATGTACTCAAGTATCTAGAAAAGGTTCCTAGCTACCACGATAGGAACGTGACTATCCAGACAGGTATTTGAATACTAATACGAATACACCAATATCAAGATGAGTAAATAAATACCCCCCCCCCCCACCTAATGTGAATAGTTCCTGGATCACATGTCTCCATGAGCACTCAGTGGCATCGTTCACCCATGCCCTAAATTGCAATTCGTTAAAATATATTGGCAGATGGAAAGGAAATACAAGTTACAAGGAAAAAATCTTCCTTATTCGGCCATCTTCTCGAAAGTTCTAAATAAGAAAACAAGAAACTGACACCCCATTTTCATGAGTTTGTGACATCATGAGACTTCAAGTTCATTTTTTCATTCAACATCAACCTGTCATTGAGAGAAGGAATCGCTCTTAAGAGTGTAAACAAAAACGAACCACCCGAGGCACAAGCACAAAGTCAAGGACTCGCTAAGAAGTCGTGATGATCTTGGCATGATTTCATAGCGTCGTCCATTCATAAGTGAAAGGGATAAAGAATTCAATGTTTCGCTCGAGAAGCAGGCAACACATTGGAAAAATATGAGTGATTTTATTTTGCAATCACTACCAAGTAATATGATTAGAAAGATTAGTGAGCAAGCCCATAAAAGCCAAATGCAAAATTGGATATGAAATTATCCACGTTTAGAACTGAGTATACATAAATATGCAATGGACCAAAACATGACTTCGAGGCCAATCTACTACAAAACAGCTAGCCATTTGTAGAACCCTCTTCTTAATGTTCACAATATTACAGTTTAGAAACAAACAAGCAAATATGGCTGTGCAAATAACAGCAGAAGTCATGGATAATACCACAAGGAATAATCCAAATGCTCAGTCTAAGCAGATGAATTTGAATAAAACAAAAGCTTGATGACGGTTGCAAGAAGAAACTAAAATTCTAACTCCCTGGCTTTACCTCATAAGCAAGAAAACATTACTATTCACAGGTGTATTTTTTTTTTTTTTTTTTAATGGCATTGTTCACTCAGACACAAAATCGCAAGTCATTGAAATAATCGGCCGCAGTGGAAAGAAAAGATTAGTTATGACAAGAAAAAAAATCTACCTCATGCAGTCACTCTCTAATAACTCATAAATAAAAAAAATTTGAAAGTTGCCATTCACTTTATATTGTTGTTAGTGTCATCATTGCAGCTGTGGCTCATTGATTCATTCAAGAAGAAGCACTAACTGAAGCAAGGACTCCCGCACGGAAATGTAAACAACGGCAGACCACACGAGCTTAATGAGGTACGACCACAAGTAGTTGAGACGCATTAATGCACTCAAACGGAGTCAGTGATATTATCAACTAATCTGCAGAAGACCACAGATTTATCTCCATGAATCCCTTGAGAAGCATGTGATGGAACATAAAGTAGGTCTCTTTAATTTTCCCAACAACAGACAATATTTGTTTAAAAAAATGGAACAAACCTATTGTAACAGAAGTGAACAAAAGATGAAATCGAAATGTGTTATTTGTGGTGATTAGAATTACAACAGATAGCAGGAGATAACTATGAGAAGACTGGATATCACGCACATGAAGATGGTCATCAGTTGGTAAATGTCCAAAGCCATGAAAGCCAAGCGCCATTCACATTTGGACGGAAGACATCACAGAAACTGGTTTTTCGAGTGTCTTGGGCAATAACCAACAAGTGCACTAGGCACTCTTAGCGACAAGGCCTCGGCAAATCAACACCACTTCTCTTCCCCTCGACAATCCAAATACCAGCTTCCGACACATTTCCATACCAGCTTTCATTGGCATTTGGGTTTTTTGCTTTCCGACAGTTCACCTCAGCCAATTAGTAGGTCAAATAAATTATTTCAACAGTTAGTAAGAGCAGCATTCACTAGTGTTACAGAGTCAATCAAAAAATGGTAACTCACAACATGATCATTATCTCAGGCTCCTCTCCTAATTCTTATGTGTGGTGGACCCTCATGTTCCCACTTGACATTCATCCCAGCTTATTGCGGTTATGTTTCAGGGTCATTACAAAAGAGATACTTTGCTTGCTAGTTTCAACCTGCAGCATTACGATGAGCCAAGCATTTCAAAGCACACATCAAAATACGGATCATTCAAATTCCTCCATTTCAAACCACAAAAAATATCCATGTTCATTGTATCAACTTCATAGAAGTCTGGGAAAATTGCCCAGTACAACTTGGGTCGATTAAAATATTTTTAAAGAATTGAGCTGAACATTCTAGACAGTGCTGCCTGATGTTATGAGCAGCAAAATTACTGTTGCTTGTCACTTGTCGGGGACAATGGTTGGAAAATGTGAAAAAGTTTCCATGTGCATTACATTCATTTTTAGCACTCACTCTGCCAACAATTCCTCTTCCCTTGAGTCCCCAGTTAAAACAAATACCACATAAAAAATGAATATATTTCGACGTAATGAAATATATTAAGGCTCTTATCACCTCACATCTGTCACACAACTTTATTTCCTTTTGCTTTCACTTATTCCTTTCTCTAATTGCCAGAAAATAAACATAAATTGGATCATGTGATGGGTCAAAACAAAGATGTCAGAAAAGCAGACCCACACTTCCACTATTTCACTCAGTAAATAAATACTATTGCTGCTCATAACTTGGCCATAGTATCATATAAACCATTGATAAAAAGGTACAATTTCAATAGGTATCCATTAAGAATAATATTCAAGGCATTAACCACGACTAGCCAGCAGCATAACTTTACAGAGTCAACTGAAATTGCACATAATGATAGATACACCAAAGGATGAAGTTCACCATGAAAAAATATCTGGTGTAGCCAGGATTTGAACCCAGATCTGAAAATGGCTTGGTGGTGTAACTGGCTAACACACTTGACCAGCAATCATGATATTCAGGTTTGAATCCTGGCTAAGTCAAATATTTTTTCAAAGCGAACTTCATCCTTTGATGGGTCTAACTTTGCACCAATGTGCGTGACTGCATACAACTGTCACTCGTTTCTGCACAGCACATAATGATCATAATTTTGACGGAGGATAAACAATTTGCCTAGACAGGGATTCAAACCTGAGTCCCCCAAATTATTCACAGTGGAGTGTGACTTCACAAAACAAAATAGATTATGCTTCCAATGTCCTTCATGCCCTCAAATGCCAACAAAACTCCAGATGGATAGAAGATGCCTTGGTTGTTCAAGTGGTAGAATACCTGGCATAAATCCAGGAGAACCAGAGTTGAATCCCAGTCACGGCAAATTATTTTTACTCAGTGGAGTTTGGCACTTCAAGAGGATGATGTCTCAAAAATTTAAAATCTCAAGAAAAAAGAGGATAATGAAGGACAACCACAAATTGCACGCGCTAACGATTACAATGCATGAGTTCACCTCTCTCTCATTAAGAGATGATGGAGAGAGCAGATTAACAAATGAAAAAACAGAATGGAATAAGACTGAGTGTTCTACCTGCCATAAAAATATGATTGCCCTACGAAGAGAGTAGAGCACCATTTGACTGGCGACCGGAGGAGCTTGGCTTCACAGCTGCATCCACACTCCTTGGCTCCCTTCCTCCACCAGACTCGAGAAACAGAAAGAATTTTCAAGACGTCCAGTCCAGGAACTTAAGCACAGTTAAAGAGTGCGAGTGCAAGGCTGGGCCAAAAGTTTCTGGAGTTGAGCTGACGAAAATTCTTTCTGTTTCTTGAGTCCACTGGAGTAAGGGGGCGAGGCTAGCCATGGATGCTGCAACAAAGCCAAGCACTGGTTGCTGGGGGAATGGCACGACAGGGAAGCCCCAATAATAGACCAAATAGATCACATCAATCAGAGACTAATGAGGGTAAATGAAAGCATGAAACTTCCACTGTTAGAAATACAAACTACATGGAAACAAGCAGAATAAAAATTATTCTAACAAAATCAGAGGACTGAAAGAGCTAATGAACTTCTCGCCTAAGGTGCTGTCTTTATAATTCGGTCAATTACATCATATAAAACTTTATTAGGAGTTAAAAGCAAAGAAATTGATACCTCCACTGCATAAACGCTCAACAATTGCCCACCAAATAGAATCCGCTCATCTAGTACTATAAGGGCTATCTAGATGAGCATATTTGATTCGGTCGGCGATTGTTGAGCATTTATGCAGTGAAGGTATCGAAATTTTTATAAAAAAGGCTACTTTAAAAATAATAATAATGTTGAAAGATGATACGGAAAAAAATATTATCAAGATCAGGGTAGATTTTAAGCATCAACTTACTACATGATTCTAACAAGAGATTTCAGGTAAAATGGTGCTAAAAATTCAAACCTAACCTGTTGTAATGTTACCTACACAGTACTAAATTGAAAAAATATATTGAACATATTCTTTCAAAAATTTAAAACGTAGGAGGAAACTTGTCTACTCGGCACATAATGAACTGTTGATCACTTTCAGATTTTAAATCTGAATGGATTCAAAGGTTTCTCACATGCAGAAAAAATTTCTTAAAACACACTATGAAATTTTTTATGACAAAATAAGTGTCAAAAACCTCCTCTCAGCTTGAGCAACATTCACACAAATACCGGACATTTTCAGAGTCAATTATGATTTTGAGATAGATTCTTTACCAATGTTTATCCATTTCATACAGATATATAAAACCAGTTGTCCTAAGTTCAGCTTGAAAGGCTGAAGGGTTATGTACAGTAAAACCTGACTCATTCAAACCCACCTATGTTAAAGTGGAGAGGATTCCACGGCAGATGATTCAAAACACCACTTCAAATTTAATTCAAAATCAAATTCTCCCCGTAATTCCCATTTTCATTGGTAAATAAAGTCATCTTCAGCATTTTCATGGGTTGAATGAACAACTGGTAGATGGATCACCACATCAGGTCTAGCAACAGAAGATAGCTGTTGAACTCCATGCAATCACGTCTAAAAACAAGTTCTTCTCTACATTCACCATAAGTCTAGTGACCTCCTAGTGTGTTATTTCGACCTGTGCATGCCTAAACAAACAACTAATCTACACCACAAGGCCAACTAAAAATAAGATCATCAACACAAAAAATTTACTCTGTGCTGGGATTTATGCTCGATATTCACCGATTGTTTTCAACGATTAAAGCTCATTTATCAGTCTTCAAGGACTAATTTCTGCCATAGAGACCAACAGCATGGTAGCTGGCTAAAAATAGGCCAGGACGCCTCCACCAACGAATTCCCCAATTGTTGAATAGCTCAGCTCTCATTTCATTTACCCTCAGTTGAAGAAGCTCAGTTTGGCCATCAACTGCCAAAAATGACTGCTATTTTGCACCTACTGGTATAAATATTAAGCTATGTGATGTTTTCTATACATTTTTGCTTAGTCTCAGAGTGTATACAATACTTTAAGCTGTATAACATCAAGTCCATTTTTTTTGCTCCTTCCATATCAAATTAACGAGGCTTTCCAGCAAATAGTAAATGCCCAAATTTCATTATTGCCCAAGTCTCCCAAATTAAATGGCAACCATTACATTTAAAAATGCATTGTTCTATAAATGGACGAGAATGATAAGATGAATCACAATTATTCCAAAATTCAAACGAAAGGTTGGTTTGGATGGAGATGATGAATAGAAGATAATTAATGGATCCTGCTAAGAGTTAGAAAAGTTAAGCTACTTCATTAAATAGTGAAAACGAGATAATCAATCGAGCACCGAAATCTGATTAAATACAATGTGTATAAAATTCCTTTAAACAAGATTACTCAACTACTTGGTAAAGAATGAAGCAATTAAATGCATGCAAAATTGAGTCTAAACTAATAAATGCAATCCAAACCTTCTACAGGGTTTCTGGTTAGTTGTTTTCTACGTAGACAGGTCTTAAAAACTGAAGGTTTAGGGTGGAAGCCAAAAAACCTTAAATCTTTTCAAACACTGGGTGATACCTCGGAATTAGACGCATCTTGTGTATCGGCAGCTTCCCCACCGTGGGTCAATACTATCGTGGGGGCAGAGGGAATGGTGGTGGTGGTTGGGGCATTGCTGGGCGAAACAGGGGCATGGGACGTCGTGTGGGCCACTGAATGAGAGACGACAGAGGGCCTGAGCGACGGAGGCCTCTCCGGCACGGCCGGTTTGTGTCTCTCAACCACTTCAACAACACCACTGCTCACATCCGCTAGCTCCTCTTGGCTTCCCCTCGCAGGGATTATTGTCCGTGGAGCGGCAATGGGGACCCTTATCGCCTGCGTCAGGGGCACCGTGCATCCCTTGAATCCCCCATCGTCATCGTCCTCTTCGTCTTCCTCCGAGCGAGCCAACGGCGCCACCTCCGAAGACGCCTTCTTCACTGAAGAGTCGTTGGGAATGCATACGAGTGGGCTGGGCCGTGGAGGCTTCTCTGGCTTCTCCACAGGGGGCACTGGTGCTGGTTTATTCTTCCGACGAATGACAGGCTTTGGACTACCATGAGTTGGACTGTAACCATCAAAAGATTTATATTAGCAACACCATTATAGGGATGATCCACACCTCCAAACTCAGAGAGATGACTTCCAGCTGGGCCACGATAATAAGGACTGGCAAACTATTTCTTCCACGCTTATTACCTTCCATGATCAGAGAGACTACTGCCAGACTGGGTCCTCTTCAGCCCCGGCTCCGAGATGGACGACGACGTGTGCAAGACATCCCCACTCCCACTGCTGCTCCTCGTGTGCCCTTTGCGGTGATGTCCCTCCACAGCTGTCATACTCGTGGTCATTCCATTGACAGGGGTACCACCACGACCAAACAATTCATTGCCATTGGTTGATGCCATGCTATCTGGCTTCGATATTGTTTGGTAGAAGTCCAAATCTGAAAAATATACATACCCAACCTAATGAACAAGCCTATGACACCACTGGAAATTTCTTCAAATCACTAGCAAAAATTAATACAACACTAGTGCCTAGCAGAAATTTTGCTTTTACGTGGCAGTTCAGAAATGAGGCCTTTCACTCACATCTGAAATTAAAATTTACTGAAACAATTCAACAGATGGAGGGGAAAGATAAGTTACAACAAAAAAAATATCTTTTGCACTCAGTCATTCACTCTAAAAAGAGTGACGTAAGAAAAGGTTGCCACTCACTTTTCTTGAGTTGGTTACATCTTTAGGATTTAGCAGAAATTCCACCGATGGCAATTTGAAAAATCCACGTTTTCCAAGGGAGTTGCTTAGTTTTTCAGGTGCAACACAGTCCTAATCATAAGCATGTTTTGGCCGAAAACCGCTCATGGGGTCACCAATAATCGGAAGTAAATTCATATTAATGCTGTATGTAACATCTTGAGGTGATAGAAACTTATCAACACATTCAAGTTACCCCAATTAGATGAGGTTCAATATCATTACACATTCCATAAAACTTCAGCACATATATTAACACAAGCGAGAAAAACAGCACAGGAATTATCACACATCCTGATCCCTACAAATATGAGCACCGTTCAAAATCTTCTCCAAAAGATGTCTAACAAACATGTTCTCAATGTGACAGTCAATTTAACACCATGAAATACTCCTACAAGTATAACTGCAGTAGCCTAGACAAAGGTCTAGTAACAAAACTAGGTTCTGCTTACCAGCTTCCAAACATGAGCTGTGAATATGTGAAGAATAATACGTAAGCAACTACCCAAACAGAAAATTCCTTTCGTGGAAATTAAGTGGGAGAGGAGATTGATTTGAAGGAAATAGATTTCCAGGAACAACAAGAACAAAAATGTGATAAATATTAATTTTTCCTTTTCTTAGGGTGCAACACGAGAAACCAATATATCCAATGTTAGTTTTTACCAGATGATGTATGCATCAAAAACAGATTTTCTCATGACACTTGCCAAATTCCCTCAGTTTTACCACACTACATATTTCCAAAAGGACCAAATTTCTTTCAGGATTCCAGGTTCTTCAAGTTTTCCAGGTTTTGGTTCATTCACTCATTCCAGGAGTATCCCTAGTCAATCAAAAGACTCTCTCGCAAGAGTGCAGGCAACAACAAAAAGCACAAGGCCAATGCTTATCCCGGAGGAGGTAGATAAGGGTTTGCAACCAGCTGAGCATGAGTTAGTGACATCATCAACTTCCCAGCTAGCACCAGAGATATGCTACAAGCTACATATCAGAGATATACAATGTGGAGGCTAAAATCCACACTCCTATTTATCTGGGACTTACGCTGGGACCAATTTATCCCTATTTGAAATCAATGTGGCACCGTATTTACAGCATTATATAACATATCTCGCATTTTCCGCAGTAAAATAATACAAATAAAATGTAAGAAAATTTTTCAGAAAACTTTAAATACTACATGCGAGGTAAAGTGACTTTGATATACTTCAACTTGATATTTTCCTTTGAAGATAATGATTTATCGACTGTGTGGTCTCAGAAAGGAAAAAAAATATCACAGGCGTGAGGTGATAGATGGCTGAGGGTGTTTCTTTTTAATTTGCGACATAGTCAACTTTGACATGGCTGTTATCCTACGGAGTTAAGATTCTCCTGATGGTTGTTCAATCTCTTTGCAAGAGTCACAATATGTGCCAGTTGTATTTTGCCGTTAAAATTTCCGCAGCTGAAATTCTGCTGCCCAACCCCTACGTGAGCATTTAAACAAAATGCTTCACGAGTAGGACAAGCATTGCAGGGCAACGGCGCATGCAAAGGTAGGATCGGAACTCTTTCCGCTCCCTCGTATATTCAATGAGGGGCAATAGCTGTGGATATTTGGATCCGAGGTATCCACTCCGACGATCCCTAGTAAAAACTGAAGTTATTTCAATGATATTAAATAATGAGTGAGAATGCTAATACAAGTTTTAGCTTAACTATAAAAACAATCATCCATTTTGGATATTTTGACAATGTGATGTTAATGCTGTTTTAATATGTCTTCGATTAGCCAATTTCCCACGGCCAATATCATCTTTGGTCAATTACCTTGGTGCACCTTTGCCGCAGGTGCAAGAGTATCTTTCTCCAGCACTGAGCCAGCCTTCCTTGCTGTTGTTGTGATGAATGTAAAATATTTTACTAACTCCTATGCACTAGAGGTTATTTGATTGTTGTCACATGTGTTCCCAGTGTGTTGACGCTTTGCACAAAGTTGAGGCTGTCACTTTTGGTCATGAATAGCTCAAGAAGTAGGTGACAGATTTAAAAAATGGAAAATATGGGTATCATTATTTTTCAAACTCTACCACAATCGAAAAACAAAATAAAAATGGTGAACAAACACACTCTTCCTAATTTGTTTCTTTGTGTACACTGATTTCCCTCAGAAAATATCCAACTGTATGCGACTTACCACCAGGGAAAAACCAATCTGCATAACTGACTAGGTTGTCCACAATGAAACTGTGCAGATTGGCCGTATTCATGTTCATCCTGAAAAAAAATCCGAAGCACATCTTCAGTTTTGGGAAAATAAACAACCTCTCACAACAACCACAATGGACAACCTACTTTCCCATGGCTTTTAAAACATGCATCTGTATGCTATAAAACCTACTTCTGACCAATGACCGATTCATACAAATGTTTAGAGTGACAAAGACAAGATAGGACGATAAGTCATAGAATTGATCCCCTTCTCCATTTGTCTGAAACCCTTCGAAAAATTGTCGAAGCACCTAATTTTCTATCCATTACAGAGTTGCCAACTACCTCTAAAAAGTTATGGTAACGAGGAATTTGAACATCGCAGAGAAAGTTAATAATGACACTGAAGTCATTGTGGCAGCCATTAGTCATCACCATGTAACAGTCAGAGAGCCTGGAAGCCATGAACTGTTGGGTAATCCTAAGATTCAATTTATGAAGGTTAGACATCGTGAAATGAAATAAAAAGATCCCAAAGAGACAGATGGCAGACAAAAACTGTAAGGACTGGCAGAGTGACCTGAAAAGGCCACAGGGAAACAAATTTGTCGACTATGACCTTTTGCAGAGCCCCCACAGTGAGTCAAGGCAAGTTTATCTTGGAAGCATGCCAGTTATTGCTCATGCTTACAATAAAGTACAACACAGCTAAGTGCTAAGTGCTTTATTAAATCACCGAAACAGAGGCCAAAAGCAGTCATGGCACAGGTATCCTCCGTCCCCACTTTTTCCTTAGTCTGAGAGTGCCCATCATCATCGTTTCAGTGTGGACTTCTTCTCAGCCAACACAATATTATCGATAATGAATGTACCACAAAATTAACCATGCATTACTACTGTCCGTACAATGAAGCAAATATCCTTTAGAAAAAATTTGCTGATAATGACCATTAAGACTAAGAATGATTTCCCCACCACTCATTGAAAAGCTTTTTACGGCATATAATTGTATGTTACATGATCGCCAATCATATCGACAATTACTAAATTAATCCAAATATATAATTATAATCAAATTAATGGTAATACAATATTGAACTCATATAAAACTACAAAGCACATGACAAATATAACAAAAATTGTTTTTCCAAAGTTTCTGAAGAGGAACAGAGTTCAGACAAAGATCATTAATACAAACTTCTGAATTTTAGGTCCTGTAACTTTCAAAATAAATTCTACTGCTACTACTGCATAATACTACTGCATGGACATGAATTTTTAACTAAACTTAGAGATTGTGCAGCAGCCTCTTGAAGGTACAAGCATATTCCAAGAATGTCCCAAAATCAGCTGAAACTGAGTTTAAGAACTTCCCTAACCTGTTAAGAATTTACGATACGTCCACCACCACCGTAACGCTCAACGATCACCCACCGAATCAAATCCGATTGTATAGATAGCCCTTATAGTATTAGATGAGCGATTTGATTCGTTCGGCGATTGTGCAGTGGAAGTATTGTTTTGACTCCATTTCCATTGATAACTTAATCAGAATCAGTATTTAACAGAAAAGAATTGCAGTTTAATTACAGATATGTCAGCCTTATGCAGCTTAAATACACTTGTATACACCCATTAATTAGACCTAAACAAAAACCAGTGAGAAACCATCATACAGAACGCTGAGGCATTTAAAGTGGATACCAACATCATCCCCACAAAATAACACTCTCTTTCACAGTGAGTGCGAGAAGCCTTGGAAGAGCACTCACCCCATCACGCCACAGCTTTCATCGGCAGCACTCCAGATTAAGTTGGGAGCAATCACTATGGCAATGTTCTGCGGGCTCATTTTGTTCACCTCCTGGTTGCGTGAGAGGATGGCCAAGAATTTGATAAGGTACCTCACATTCTCAAAGTTCTCTTGCGGAAGTTGATGCAACACCTGCCACAATGCCTGAAGTCGCTCCTCATTCGTCCCTTGCACTCTGCAACAAAAATCAATACAAGTTGAAAACCTCTCATGATTGGGGACTGAGATTGGGTTCCAGTGGCATGGCTTCACAATTGAAACGGATCCACAAGACCAAATTCTCAATGGGATCATTCACTGAGGCCCAAAATCACACTTCATAACAATGATTTGATGGATGCAAGGGAAAGATAAGTTGAAAAAAAAAGTCACCGACTAACCGCTTCTCAGCTACTTTTGATTCGGCTTTGCGCATTCCTTGTCATGAACACTATATTTAGCGATTCTTCCCATCACAGATTCCATCTCTCTGAACAACTATATGAACCAGAACTAAAATGTCAAGTGAAAAGTGGACAGCAACTTTAGCATTTATTCATTTTCAAGGTACAACAAAATGGCTGAATGAGGAAGACTTTTCTTACTCCTACTACACTATCTTTCCCATTCTTCCACAGGTGGTCCCCTACTTTCGCACACAATGCGTTCCTGAAAGCGTATACAAAAGCTGAATGTACGAAAGTCAAACCATTGAGTTCCATACTAATAAGGGTTTGCGTTCCAAAAGAGCAAAATATACGTACCAAAACCTTATATTTTGCACAATGTTATTTTTATTAACTAATTTTTAATAATAAATTAATAAAATGCCTCACAGCATATAATTTCTTTAGAAAATATGCAGAAAACGTAAATAAAAGCTAAAAAAAACAAGAATTCCGATGGGTACCACGTGAAACTTTCTCTAGGTGTTTTAGTTGACATTCCCCTTATAATGTCCATTATAAATGTAAATAAATCTCAAAAATCATAACAAAATGCAATTACTGAACCCACACTCTTGATACCTTTAACTTTTAGCACCAAAATTCCTCAGCGGGTGACATCCCTACTCCCCGGGTATCTTGGGTTTGCATATCTTCCGCATATTATTCAAAAAAAGACAAAAGACATACGGAATTAGGATGATATTCCATGCTATGGGGTCGCTGAGGTTTAAATGTCATACATGAATTAAACAGCATCAAACTGAAAAAATTACAAGAATGAAGCACTTCTATTTAATAATTTTTTTGAAAGCTGTGTGTTGGCGTCTAGTCAACTTTTTTGAAACATCTCTTCAATGAAGGCTGAACTGCAGCATAAATAAAGGCCTGCTATAGGCTCCTTAGATAAAGGAGCCTATATCTCGAAAATCACCAAGATTAAAATCAGCACTGCCCTCGATCATACATGTTTTCGCATTGTCCACATGTACAGCCATATTAAACTGTTGAATGTTGGGAAGCGCAGCAAACATTGTGGGAATTTCAAAAATTACTTCCAGACAAGCGTTCAAAAGTTCGAATTTAGTGTACGAAAGTCAAGTACAGGGTGTCTATTTGGAACGTATGAAAGTGTGAATTGTACTAAAGTCAAGGACCACATGTACTCTATTTCACAATAGGGTGGTTTCCTATTTTTTTTTAATTGCCTGAATCGAAAGATTATTACTTTTGGAGTACGTACTTCACCCTTTTAGATTTTTAAATGACGATATCTACTTTTCGCAATTTAATGAAAAGTGAAAAATTTCAAGCCCGCGAAAATGCAACGCCTAAGTATGAATGCTGGGAAAAGCCCATTCCTCGACGGTTTTCAAGTTTCGAGTTTCAGGTGTGACTGATGGCATTGTAGTTCTGATTATGTCACGCTTTCTTGCTCGAGAAAGGAGTGGAGGGTCGCCTCTCCAATGTGTGCCATCCTTTCCCTTGTACTGCTGGCCTTGAGTCCCGTCGTCGTTTGATGCTTCGTGGGCATCCAGATCAGAATCACTGAATTCCTGCTCTGTGTCTGTCACATAGTCTTGGGTATCAACATGATCCTCCTCATTTTCATCTGCCGAATCATCACCTTCCTCTTCAACTTCCTCTAAATATCGCTGGATCCTTCTCTCCGCTTTCTCGTAATTCATCCCTACTTGAGAACAATCAACGTGGAATATATTATTTTTCTCATTGTAAATCCTGTAACATGGGCATGAGAATACAAGCGAATGAGATTGAGAACTAATTCAAAATACCTGCAATATTTTGGACGCCTTCCAAAAAACAGGTTATGTGGGTATCCGAGACAGCAGCGCTTTCATGCAAAGTTTACAAGGTTTAGCGTAGAATTTACTCCCTTCCACTCAACACTGTATGTTATCAAAAAACGTTCAAAATATAAAATGTATAATTCTAAACCTCATCAAGACACAATAATATAAAAAATTCTAATAGTGAAGGTAATTTACCAGCAGAATGATGGGCGACACAGCAAAAGTCAATTCAGCGGGTACCTGATGAGGGTGCTACTCTCGTGTAGCGTGTGTATTCAATGAAAACCCACCGTGGAATGACTAGCAAGCCTCGAACAGCACACAGAAGAACACATGACTGCCGTAATCAAATGGATACAAAGTAATGAAACGGAGAAAGAGCACTATCTCAGTTACGGCGTCAGGCAGTCGAAGAATGGCATAAGAAGTGGCGCTGGTCTCTGAGACCGCAGCTATGTTATATGCTCAAAGTATACATTATAGGCTAAATCTCTCTAACCAACAGGAAAGAAGTTCCCAAGATAGACAAAGTAACGAAAGGATATCCACATTTGTATTCTAACAAAAAAGTTGTAGACCGTAAAGCAGGTGCGCGCTCTCAGAGACCGCACGCCACTCCCGGAGTGTTAAATAGGACGAGGAAGGAGGTAAAATTCCGGACCAATCAGAGACCACCTAGGTGAAGGAGGAGGGTATATATATCGAAACACCGCGACATCGGCATCATCAGCCCTGAGGATGTTGGGAAAGTCTCCCAACGAAACGTCGGCCTACACCATGCAGACCCTGACCCGGTTGGAAACCTGAGAAGCTTTCATCCACGCTATTCACCGGGAAAAGCTCATATTCTTCATCTAATTTCTCATTTTTCTAACTACCAACAGCCACAAAATGAAAGTAACAGTGAATTTCCCAGGGAGGAAGACGGATGTGGCCCAACATTGGGTCACATGGCAACGAACGCATTATTGTTGATGCTCAAACTTTCCAACTACGACTTTCGACACTACTTGAACTTAATCCTGAATAGCCCTCTTAAGACACATGCATTAATGGGTTCTAGGCTGTTGAGATGAAAATCAGCACTGATTTCCCGGATGCAATATCTTCCTTGGGGCATGATAAAACTCTCAAAGGAAATGATACAATACCTAGCAGCAGCCATCCAATCGTCATATAGGTCATGAGTGAAGAGAGGCTCGGGCAGTTCCCGCAGGTATGACTTGAGAGCCCCTGCAATGACATGTGGGTCGTGGTACTCCAACGCAGTCGACAGACTCAAGCAGCAAGCGTCAAAACTCATTTTCATCCTCCTAACCTTAGATGCCCCTGGAAAGTAAACGGAATGATCAAATGCATGAAAGAGATACCACTTAGCACAGTCCTTCTCCATTTCTACAAAGAAGTGTTCACAAGACCATCAACTTAAGAGAAATATTAGCAAAAAAGAAAAGAAAATAAGGTGGGCATTGGAGTGAATTGACGGCTAAGTTCCAATCTCAAGTTCTTAAACCTACAGCTCATTTTGCAATGGAAGTTTGGAGTAATTAGCATGTTCATTAACTTGTATTATACAGCTTCTGTATTTTTCTCTGTGGAGTAGCCCCAAAATTGTTTATTTTTTTAAATCCATTTAAGAATTGCCATTAACATTTATTACTGGAATATTAAGGTTGATATGTCTAGCTTTTAAAATAAAATATTCAGTAAATCTCACGATGGATTATTTGAGAAATATCATTAACCCTTTCGCTGCTGTTCAATCTCCAAAAACCTTCTCTCACATGCGACGAAAAGGTTAAAATGCCTTTCGTGTGACCATGGAGCAGGAACTACCAGGATGGGCATGGTACACCCTCCGAAGGGTCGCTAATCCGGGACCCTATCCTCGACGAACTCATCCACGCAACTCCCCGAAAAGTGACCGCTCTGACTTCATTTTGAAAATCTATAAATCAATCCGATCATAGAAAAATGATTGTTTTCATCGCACTCCTGCTGATCAAGCGATCAAGTATGTCTTTGAACCGTGTTTCTGCGATGAAAAATAATGATTTTGTTAACTTTGCAAAAAAGCATGGCTGCGGACCACCGGATAATGGCCATTTTATCAAAGTTAACAGAATCGTTATTTTTCATCGCAGAAACACGATTCAAAGACGTACTTGATTGCCTGATTGGCAGGAGTGCGATGCAAACAATCATTTTTTGATGATCGGATTGATTGGTTGATTTTCAAATTGCAGTCAGAGCGGTCACTTTTCCGGAGGTAGGGCCCCCGCTGGTAGGGTCCATGAGACGGTCCTGCGTGGGTGAGTTTGTAGAGGAAAGGGTCCTTGATTAGTGGGTCCCTTCAAAGTGCTTCGGCGAAAGTGCTGACCACATGGTACGGAGGAAGAAAAAGTACGTCCACCGCAGTCTGTCGTGCAGACGTACTAGGTACGTCCACAGCAGTGAAAGGGTTAAACAATCATAGATGATATTAAATACATTTTACTGATTTCAAATTTCTTTCATAGAGTCTAACCTTCAAAATGAGCCACAAATCCTGACTTCACGACAATGACGTGAAGTGATAGAGAAGGAAATATGTACACACATGTATGACTCAATGAATGATTTTCAGCAAAAATTGAAATATGCATAAATGGTACAAATGTTTTTGCAAAGCAGTGTTGGGGTATACAGTTTATGGTAAATACAGGAATACAAAATCTGAGATCCTTAGGGACAAAAATTTGGTGAATTGTGATGGAACGACCCACATCGCCTTTTTGTCCACTTCTTAACTGTTCATGATAAAGACGTTATTTAAGGACTAACATCACATTTGTCTTCATTTTTATCCAAAATGCATCAGTTGGGGTAACAAAAGAGAAATGTCAAATCGTAAGAATTACCTAGGAAGTGATAAAAATACAAGCTCATACTTCTGCATTGCAGATTAAAGTAGACATATTCTAGAGTCTGAATACAGATTTTTTCAATGGCCAAACACTGAATTCACAGGGCTTAAGAAACCCAAAAAATCGTAGATTTTCCAAGATTAATGACACTTTCCATAAATGTGGCGTGCCCATTGAAGAACAGAGTGAAACATGTGAAGATAAGATAAGAAGATGTATAAGTTTAGATAAGATAATCAACCAACCTCCAGCAACCCTGAATAGGCCTTCTTCTTCCATACCCAGCTCCAACAAGGCACAGACACACAGTTCAATGGGAAATGCAATTTTCCTTTTAGTCACCCGTAAATGTTCTTCCAAAGGCTGTCCATACACAGGTTTCGTGGCACTATCCTCTATGAGAGCAAAGTCAGAAAAGCAGAAACATTAATATGTACATAATTTGAGACTTTACTCAGTTAAACCTTCCCATTCTGGAAAATGAAAGTCATGCACCTCATAAGGTTCACTCTTTATGCTTAATGGACACATCCTGGGTGTCATAACCCACTAACTTTGAGGAGATATATGTAATGATGTTATGAATCCCGGGTCATTTGGATTAAACATAAATAGAGAACTTTACACAGCGTAATATCTGTACCTCAGAGGTGAAGGACTTCCTAAAAAAACGTCAGTTTTCCTAATTTCTCAGGAGAGCAGTTTTAAGATTTTTTTAAATTTAACCAGTACATAATTACTAGAAAGTTTGGTTACTATACCAACAAAATTGTGATGTAAAAATGTTGTAAACTTGCTACCTAACCTTCTAGTAATTACTGGATAATTTTTTTAAAAATCTTAAAACTGTTCCCCTGAAAAAATTATGAAAACGGACCTTGTGTCCTTTACATCCGAGGTACACATATATACTTTTATTTCTATTAAAGACAATTCCAATTTACAGCTATGCACTGTACATACACATCACCTCAATTGATTTACATTGAATTTTATGGCCCTTTCGTACTAATAACTAATATTAAATTGGGGATAGAAACTGAGCAGGCTTAAACTGGACTGAACCTGATCATGTAAGAATTTTAAGGTCAAACAGACCTATTAATCATAATCATAATTTATTCAACATTAAACATAATACAATGTAATAGTCTTCGTCAAAGAAAAACTAAATCTAGAATATACAATTTAGAGTATTGCTCTCCAGAAATTCATTGAGTGAATAAAAAGCTTGAGTCACTATCCACGAGTGAAGAACACCTTTAAACTTTCTTAAAGTACAATTTCTTGCCTCTTGAGGTAAGTGGTTGAACATGCAAAGTTTAACATGGTCAAAAGAATTTTTTGTAGTTGACAGCCTACAGTGGGGCTGTAACAGATTATGTTTGAGCCTTGTGTTGTAATGGTGGACATCAGCACCAGTTTTATGGCTGTCAATATTCACTTTTACATTTATTAAACATTTAAATATATATAGACCGTACAATGTCATAATCCCTTGCTGCCTGAATAGTGGTTTGCAGTGTTCCCTTACGTTAGAATTGGTAATAATCCTAATGGCTCTTTTCTGTAGAATGAATAACTCTTTAGGTGAGGAAGAATGGCCCCAAACCTCAATGCCATAGGAGAGGTGGCAGTGAAAAATGGCAAAGTAAACTGCTCGAAGATGTTCGGCAGGAATGAGTGTTTTCAGTTTTCTAAGGAGGAATATGGCTTTTGATAACTTAGCAGTTGTAGAGGATGTATGACAATCCCATGTTAGTCTGCAATCAAGGTCAAAGCCCAGTATCTTTAAATTTCTAGTGTGGTACAGAGTAGGGCTTAAGGAGAACACCATTTGTTGGGTTTTATTTGTGTTAAGGGCAAGCCTGTTTGCTGAGAACCATTCTTCGGCCACTGAAAGGATAACATCCGAAGGATAGGTGGGGTCATTTAGATCATGTATGAGAGTAGTGTCGTCAGCATATAAGACTGACGTGCAAGGAAGATGGTGTGGGAGATCATTTATCAAAATTAAAAATAAAAGAGGACCAAGGACTGATCCTTGTGGTACACCATGTGTTACGTTAATAGGGGCAGACAGTGAATTATTCACTAGAACACATTGCGAGCGGTTTGTTAAGTAGGACTCCATGAGTTTTAATTCAGTATTATTGATACCATAATATTGTAATTTTCTAAGGAGTAGTGGATGGGAAACACAATCAAATGCTTTAGAAAGGTCACAAGCTGTTAAAACAAGAGAGTATCTATTTTCAAAAGCCTCCAGTAAGTTATCGACCACATATTTGATGGCAGAAGATGTAGAACGACCTTAACGAAAGCCATATTGAGCCATATTGAGACGAAAGCCATATATATGTATACATAATGAGCAAATGCACCTAATTATGTATTATCTTTATCCAACATCGAGGTCACGACCCTTCTTGTAAATATGAACTCTGAAGAAAGATTACACTGTTATCCAATGCTGAGAATACAAATGGGAAGAGTGCATAAAATTGACGAGTTATCCATGAGGTACAATACAATGAAAAGTTTGTTCAGAATGAGAGGTGATAAGAAAGTAAATAAAAAGTGAACAAAATTAAATTCAATAGATACAAAGATGCAAACACCATTCGAATTTGCATCATGAATACAAAGTAAAAATTAGTGGTTGAAGAAAGTGCAATTTGGCTATTTACACACAAGGTTTATTGCTGCTGACCATGGTTCCCTAATAAATTTAAATTACCAGGGAAACAAAACAAATGAGCAATATGTAAATTCAATTGAAGTGGTGAGTGAGGTACGAGAGGGAAATGGAAGGTGGGAAATTAAATTTATAGTCAAACCTCTTTGTAATGAACCTCTTTATCTTGTAAAACCTCCATATATCATACCAACAAGACACTCCCGAGAAGGCCTAACTACCTCAGCAAATCGTACCGAGACCACTAGAGACTATTAATGCAGCCGCGATTACATACAGTGGAACCTCGTTAAAGCGAGTACACCCATGTCTCGTATAGCGCAATTTCGATTAGCGCAATTTCGATATAGCGCAAATTTGCCCCTCGGGGAAACATTGCAACGCAGTGTAGCCTAATCAAAAATCTTAAACGCTCTCGTGATAAAACGTGAACTTGCGCTAAGTACACACGAAATTTCTATCAATTTACGCATATTAATATTATTTCTTGCCTCAAATCTTCTTTTTTGTTTATATATTAATCGAAATGCATTGCTGTGCAATTGCCAAAAGTATTACTCGTCATTGGGTCTAGATAGCCGGCCTACCGAAGATTTATCTCGTCTCCTTAACAGAATGATAATAAATAATTTAGATCGTTAATTAAGCGTGGGGCTAGTGGAAATGAGTTTTTTTTTTTCAGCAATACGGTTTGAGACGTATTTTTGCCGTCGTAGGTTACCGGGCGATTGACTTCCAGGTAGAGAGTCTACGCTAAAGCCTTCAAGGTCATCGGTATTCACGGAGCGGTGACCGAGTTGCGCATGAATGGCATCAACACATAAAAGGGTCCGCTATAGAGTCTTAAACACAATGGCTTCGTTCCCTCCCCGCAGTCATAGCCCTTCTGCGTCTCAGGAATACAGTTCAGCAGAAGAAGGTGATTTAGATAGAGCCATACAGGGTAAAAACCAAGAGAATATGGCAAAAAATAGGAATGCGTGTAGAAAAATCAAGAATTTATCAAGAAAAACCATTAACCTAGAAGAAGACTTGAGAGAGGTCAATTGCTTTGAAAATGGAGAGCGTCAAAGCCATATTGCGCGGAAGTTTAAACTCACGATGCCTTATTCTGAATAAAGACGAAGCTAAAATATCAGTGACCTCAGCCGCACCAACTTCAACCAAGCGGTCTACACATACGGAAAGTTCATGGTGAATCAGTACAAAAAGACGAGAGTGGTAATCGCTCCGAGACATTAAGTGAAAGCTCCGGTTGGTTCCAGAATTTAAACGGCAAGCAGGTATTTTCAGTGCGGCGATATCAGCTGGTGAATCTGCAAGTGTTGATAGCGCAGCCACCACAACATTTTCTGATGAACTCCAAGCTGTTATTGAAAGTGGCTCCTTTCCCCCTCAACTAGTTTTTAGTGTAGATGAGACGATATTCTTTTGGAAAAGAATGCATTCTCGTTCATTCATTTTCAGGGAAGGAAAACCTGGGTCAGGTTTCAAGGCATTTAAAGACTGTTTCACGTAGCTGCTAATGACTCGGAGGACTTCAAATTAAAATGATTTATCATTCATAAACTCCGCTAGCTATGAAATGGCATTTAAAGTAGCATTTTCCTGTCATTTCGATGAGCGACAAAAGGGCCTGGGTGACACAATAGTTGTTTTTAGACTAGTTTGAAAAATCATCAACTGCCGGCAACGCATTACGATCCCCTGAGATAGCAGATGTTAGCCCACCCGCACGACAGGACGGAATTTCGAAAGCACGTAAGAATTTTTTTTAACGTGAATAAAAGTCTTTGAATGCGTGAATACTATCTTTAAAGATGTTTTTAACTATAAATATTTATAGAAATAACGTTTTCTAAGGCTTTTAATGGGAATATAGATGTTTTAGAGGAAATTCAATACCCAAGACCTATGCTACCAGGAACGCATCCCTATCTTCCCTATGTTAAAACGCTCTCGTATAACGCAAATTCGTATAGTGCAAAGACCCCAAGGAACGCATCCCTTGCGCTATACGAGACATGGGTGTACAGGCTATAGCGAGAATCCCGCTATTACGAGAGATAGCCGATGCCCCATCAATTGACCCTATAATAAGCATGTAAAAAAATTCGTTTTCACGAGGCCCTTCTGGTGTTGGCTCTCGCCATAGCGAGGGTTTCACCAACGGAAAAACTTACATCAAGACTCCTTAATCTCTGCAATTGCTAGCGATCTGTTAGAAATGAAGTTAATGGAGTGCTCAGTCTCAAATGTATGTGGTTAACTGTCGTTCGATAAATAAGTAGGTAATTTTGGTGAAAATATTGTGGAATTAGCATCAAGACTCCTTAATCTCTGTAATTGCTAGCGATCTGTTAGAAATGAAGTTAATGGAGTGCTCAGTCTCAAATTTATGTGGTAAACTGTCGTTCAATAAATAAGTAGGTAATTTTGGTGAAAATATTGTGGCATAAGCATTCGCGAATGCTTCATCTTCTTTTGTTCCTCGGACGGCAGAAAGCAGTCGGCAGCATACCCGCACGTCCGTGAGTGGCATGAATAGAAAGCATTTGATGGCAGACACCATGGCCAAAAGAACACAAAACACGTCTAAGCGAGAAAATAAAAATAAAGGAGTAATATGAGAGTGTCGAAATTAATTTATCTTCCTATTCCCTCTTCACAATTAAAAAAAACAAAAGCGCTCAAATAATGCAGACTATGTAGAGTTATAAGGAGCTTTGTTTGGATGGTTTTGTCCACTCCACTCTGCGGGAACTTCTGAGAAAGGGGCTACGCCTAAGCCTATAGCAAAGTATTTCAGGGATGGATTGCAAATCGAGAATTTCAAGAGTGCGGAAGGTTGATTATACTAATGCAAAGCACCAAAGCGTTATCTCCCCTCATAATTGCTGGTGATGCCTGCGGTTTAAACCCGAAGTTGTGGAAGAAAGGACTCCGATCATAAGTATCTTCAGTAGTATTCCCCGCGTGATATAACATAGACGAAACGGAACTTTTTTTACATCCTACTCCCCGACAAAACCCCTGCAGTACAAGGTATTTCTTGCAATGATGCCTCTAAAGGTAGGTAGTGCGCCTTAGCGATGACGTAGGATATACGATGCAATGATACTCAGCGTGAATTGTCCGGATGGACGTATTTATTCTCCGTTGCGGATTCACAAGGGTGAACTATTCGCATCAGTGGTCGGAGTCGTACTGGCGTTTTCTTCCGTCACGTGGGTAGTCAAGCATCCCCTGGTGGCCGCTGGAAGAACTCACAGAACAACTGACTCTCTTTTGCAGTGCCGTGGTAAACTCCGTGTATTATTTCAAATACGTCGCGAGCGTAACACTCAAAAAGGAACTTTTTTTAACAACGGCAATTTTAATTTCATGTTTTTTCAAGCTTCGCAAACTTTTTACCGTAGGTAATGAAGATATTACATTATCTGATAGAAAAAGTCTTCCAAGGCAGGAACGATATACAACCTTCCACCGTTTTTGACTGCAGAAACAAATGCACTACGTTATTTCACTTCAATGCCGCTTAACGTGCAGGAACAGTAAACATACACCAATGGAACCATTTGAGGCATTAAATAACCACGACACAGTTTTATTAGTTAATTTTTGAATTTTCAGTGGAAAATACCAAAATAATAGAATGATTACGTAACTGAAAGGTGCATAGAAAAATGGCTTCGTCGGTTGTGCATTGGCATAATGATTGACAAGACAATGCTTTGCATGATTTTTATTCAGTGCAGCGCTTATTAATTGTTTAAATAGTTAGTCGTTGTTTGAGTAAGGAAATTTAGTAATGCAAAAAAACATCACCTTTCGTCTGGATTTATGCTTACGTTTATTGGATAGAAATTTATCTGTCGCCGCACCACTACTATTCCTGTGTAACTGTTCACAACAGGTATATTGGCTATTATTTGCTCCACCTCCGGTAAAGCAACAATTCGCTATAGCGAGTGTTTATTGGTGCACCGTGGGGTGTCGTTTTATCGAGGTTGCACTGTACATGGAATGATATTTTGAGCAATAAATGTTTCACCCTTATTTTTTTTCTTAAACACCTATAATATGCTGTAATTTTCACGTTAACCATTAGTTATCGCCATTTTGTTCCACATGAGAGCATACCTAACAGTAAATAATAAAAATGGTATCAAAGTATTACCCTAATCATTTTAAGTGACTGTTGATTTCAAAGAGATCACATAGTTTTCTTTTGAATCATGGTCAAAATCATGCGATAGCGCTTGCCATCTGTTATGATTAGATAATAAATATGTGTTCACCAATGCATGCATGTTTATTTAAACGCATAAATATAATGATTAAATAGACAGTAGTCACTTTCATTTCCAAAGGAAATGAAAAAATGGTGCACATCACTGAAACCTCTCAATAGTGAACCTTCATACATCATACTGTCAAAATTTTGGTCCCCTCCATTGCGATGTAAAGAGGTTTTTCTGTAATATGAAAACTGATTTTAAAATGATATCATGCAAGGGATGCAGACATGGAAGTGATATAACACTCATATCTTTTAGATTTAAAATTGGCACACAATGCTTCCATGGTCCCAGGATTTGAACGAACACCACAAACATAACATTACACAAGGGAGATTTGACTTCACAACTTACATGTTCTTTTCTCCACTGATTTACAGACGTTCACCAATAACACTACAACTTACGGATAAGGAAAATATTGTACCCAGTTTCAAGAGTTCACCAAAATAATGAATGCAAAAAAATAAAATCAAATTGACTCAGAAACTTGCACATAGAAAAATGCACATTGAATTTGTTGTTTCATTTGCTGACACCCAAAAATACCAGTCAATTTGATATTTCCCTGAGAATTCCCCGATATTTCCAAAGAAATAAAAATTCCTAGAGATATCCCGGTCCTCCTGAGTGATAGACACTCAGTATTATATGAACAGAAAAATGTCTGGTCACATAACGACAAATGACCTCAATTCAGCGTAACAGTCACCCACAAACAGGAATTTCAGACGCTAAACACATTTTATAAAGAGCACACTCATAGAAAAAGGTAATTCCAACAATTACTTACTGATATAGTTTTCCAGGTCAGGGATAACACTTCCTAGAATGCTCAAAGCATTTTCATGATATGCACGTTGAAGTTTGGCATACTCGACAACAAGGCTTGCCAGTTGAGCCTCCTTTGAGAGCAGCGTGAACATTTCAGTGGCCAACATGTCCTAGGAAGGGAATTTGACAGGTGCATGAGACAGTCTACAATTAACCAATACATTCAAAGAAACCAATTACAGTAAACTCTTGATTTTACGAAGTCAGTGGGACCGGAAAATTGGCACTTCGTAAAATCGAGTTTCGTAAATTCAAACCTTTCTCATAAGTCACGAAAAAAATGTTCGCTTTTGTTTCTTCCGCCGTTTTTTGTCTTTAGTGGTCTTATTTAAATGTTTTCGGTGGTTATTCTCGGTATAATTCATAGAAAAGGCTTTTTGCTATCGATTTATGATGTGAAAAATCGTTAAATAATTATACCACCATAAAATTCCCATTTCTTGTTCATACTTCAACATCAACGATCGCTAAAGAAATTCCCGACCAGTTTAGAAAACGTAATCAAATAATGAATTGCAATGTTTATTATAAGAATTAACAGTAATAAATTTGTGGTTAGGAGCCAATAGCTACTATTAAGTATGCAAAAGATAGATATTTGTTTCTGACATCCACGGAATTTTAGCGGCAGCCGGCCTAACCGCCATTTATGTCGCCCTCTATCGCTCAGTGACGAGAAAAAAAGAAAAACAAGGGTCTTAGCCCGTTTCCAAAATAACCTTCGTAAGTTAATATTTCGAGTTACTTCGTATTTTCAGCAGAATGTGCTCTATTTTCACTGAGATTCAATTACGATCATAAATAACGTAGGATGTGATTATCTTCTGGCGAATATTTGAAGTAAATTCTGTTTGAGTTCTCCGTCCGACTACTGTGTTCCATCATCTTCGCAGACGTTGCCATAAAAGACCTAATTCTTCATCAGGACTGTATTCTTCATACCGGGTGTGAGGTGACCTATTCATATCGTATGTTTCTCTCCTTTTATGCCGACAGGAGCAAGGTTCCAACCGGAAAACGACAGGAGAAACATCTTACAGTATCGGAGAAATATAGATAGAAACGTTATTATCCACATTGATTGTTTTCCTACAAGAGACGTTTTATCATTTCTCAACGTGGTTAAGTATTGGTTCGCTAGCGTGAATTCCCAAAAAATGACACGCAAAAACCTGTACCGTCACCTCATTTAGTTTTCGTGTTCCTTTCTCCGCCGTATTGAAAGTTAGGCAAAGGATCATTGACATAGAGAAAAGATTTTCTTAATTTAAGCACTAAAAAATAGTCGCGCCATAATCGTAAATAAATATAGTGTGGAAAGAGCAAAGAAATTAATTTCAATTGAAAAGTCAGCTGAGAAGAAGAGAGACAATTATAAGCGCGGCACCATTTTCCCGATAGTGGAAGATACTTCTTCCGCCTCTCTCCCTCTCTCCGGTTAATAACTTCCCCCCGTTGCAGGTAAAGATGAACCATGTCCTTCTCCACAATCGGGGAACGTTCCCAGTGGGTGGGGTGAATAAGAGTGGGATGGGGATTGCCTGAGGGAAGAAGTGTGGTCAGCACAAGGACTGGTGAAGGGGGCAGGACAAAGAAGGGTGGGGAAATGGCCTTCAGCTCTGCCTCAGTCTACTTTTGGGGGCAGTATTTTTTTGCGACGCACACAAGCTCAGTCTCCTTAGGGAGGGAGTGAATGGGAAATGCTGGGGAAGGAGGGGTTTGGGATGCGTAAGGTGGGTGTCAGCAAGATCAGCCAAAGGCGGCAGGAGGGAAGGGACGGCTTTGGAAAGACAGAACCCCAGCATGGGAGAACGGGGAAGCGCGTGAGAAGAAAGTTCATGGTTAGACTTGGAAGTGCGTCTTCATTACGAGAAGCCTGAAATATAAATTGGCGGTAAATAGAGCCCAGTACTTAAGATATTTAAGTTGTTCATTCACAAGGGCCAATATATACACGAAAAGATATTATGGCGCGGATTGCATGTATCAACGTCCATTTCGGGATGTTATTAATTTCTGTTCCCATTTATAAAAGTAGCAAATAGATTTGAAAGAATGATAATCACGAATAAAAATATCTAAATCGATATCCAAACGCACATGAGCAAAATAGATGAATGTATACATACCGATCCATCGCAAGTAATACCGCTCAAGCTTCTTCCGGTATAGGACTTTAAAATCCTGGATAATGCCTTGGTCCAAGGGCTGGGACTTGCTAGTCGAGTTCGGGGGTAAAAAAGAGGACTCGAACATTAGCCAATTTTAGATCTTCCACGTATTTATGAACGGTGGCATTATCCATTATTAAAACAATTTTGCTGTTCTCTCCAGCAATTTTTCTCTGTAGACGTATAACCGTTTGCTGGAAAATTTCTCGGGTCATCCAGCTGTTTTTATTTGCATGGTAAAAAACGGGGAGGGCTTCCAATTTTACATGTTTTAAGCACCGTGGCCTTTCAAATTTCCCAATGACAACGGGCTTATTTTGTCCGTGCCCGTTTGGTTGACGCACAGCCCCACAGTAACACGCACTTTACTCTTTTTCCCCCCATGGCACCTTTGCCCTTTGAAACCCAGGGTTGCGTCAGGTAATGCATTAAAAAATAGCCCAGTTTCAGTGGCCAGCGAGGATGAGCTCGTCGAGGAAAGAGTCCCGGATTAGGGACCCTTCGAAGTGCTTCGGCGAAAAGTAGTCAAGTAGTCTTCGAAGTACGTTCACAGCAGTGCAAAGGGTTAATTAGGGGTGTACGAAATACTCCGCGCGACCTTCCTAACATGTTAAACTACGAATTATTGTCGATGCTATGTTTACGAACAGGCACGTAAATAGGGGCATAATGCTAGCCGCGATATTTTAACTGAACTCCTACTCCCCCTGAATTCCCACAGTGAGATTTTTGGCGACCCATTTATCTCCAAAGTTGCATTATCATTTACGACTTCGCACTTTTGATGGACCACAGTTGGAAGCGCTGATTTTTTAGCTACTTACGCCGGCGTAACTAGTTTTGTTGACAAATTTTTCGCCGTAGTTCGTATAAACGAATGCCATTTGCTCCTAGGGACCGAGCCGAGGTTCGTAAATTCAAAACATTTCGTATAATCGAATAGCGCCATGTATTTAGCATAGGTTTTTCACCGGGACCGCAATTTCACTTCGTATAATCGAAAACTTCGTAAAATCCTGCTTCGTAAAATCAAGAGTTTACTGTACTCAAGTATGCACCTTTACTTTACTTTATTTATTTGCAGACAAAATATTTTGCTGCTTACTACAATACTCTTAAGAGCACTGTGTTATGTGAATGAATGCAACACTGGAAAATAATGATGTAAATAATGAAACATTTCATAAAATAAATTAAGCGTTTAATTGCGCAATGTCTAATTAAATCAAATAAGAATTTCCACCACATTATTCCACAAATAATGTGTATTACCTCAGCATGAACTGAAGAGATGAATTTTAGACTTTACTGATGTGAATATGGTACGCATGCAAATATTAACAAAAAAATTCATTAAAATAAGTGATATCTTTAATCGGACAACAAGAGTAATTGGCATTGAATGTCCCCCACGTGTCCTAAAATGCAGCTCACTCGGTGTCACAAGGAATCCAACATACCCGACACTGTTCCACTTTTTGCTCAGCATCCTCCAATTCCTCTTTGATCGAGTCCACTTTCGCATTGTTGCCACCTCCTCCGGCCGCCCCTCCCCCACTGTGCTTCAGGGCAGTCTGATGCCTGAAAATAAGCAAAACGGACAACGGATAACAAAACTGAGGCATGAAACATAGCCAACAATTTATGGGTCTCTCCTTATCAAATCAATCACAAAAAAAATAGGTTTTGGCACCCACCGACTCCGAATAGAGTATGTGCACTCGGGAGGAATACGAATGAAATGCAGTTTATTCGATAAAGTGTATCGTAAATATCATTACTTTCGATTAACAGCATTAATTGTTGCTTAGTTTGTTTAATAATTACTATTTAATATGCATTGTTTTCGCAACGATATTAGGCAGACGAAAACGCTCATCTATTAGCTCCTCGGTATGTGACGTCATTCTGGTCTATCTCATCAGCGTGCAAGGTGTTTATCGTGTTATGATCGTGTTTATGATTCAATAAACTACGTGTGCATTGGAAAAAGTTGGTGGATCTGATCTGTGTAAAGGGAAATACGTTTAAGTGCTTATCATGGAATCAGGTTTCGTGAGGGTTTCTTCAAATAATATCCCGAAGGTGGATGCTTCAATGATTGACCGTGCTGATTATGTTGGACTATACCTACATGCCTCGGCACGAAGTTTTAATGTTGAACTGGAGCTTTTTTGTTGTCTTGTCTCATTCATAATAAAGAGAAATGGACGGGAAACCTCATCGGAAATTAGGTCTAACATAAGTGAATTAAGTAAGATTGTTTACAGTAGGTAATTGGCCAAAAGTTTGTTAGCACGATTCGAAGGTTTACGGAACTAAAAGTGCCGGTAGGTAGATAACTATCGATATTTGTATTATTGTCATTTCAAATACCGATCATAATTTAATTTATCTATTTAACTATTTTCTATTCTATTATTATTTAACCTACTGACTCGCGAAAAATAATTTTTCATATTCAGTTATGGCCCATGGTGACTGGATGAATATCCATAGTTATAATTATTAAATTGCCATTACTGAGCTGGGTTCTTCTTCATCTGGGCTATTTAAGGTTTTAAACGTAAGCACAAATAACTGAAGTTACATTTTGGTCCAATTTAAGTAGTAATCTGATCTTAATTTCTTAAAAAAAAAATGCACTTTTAGTCGACGTATTTGTTCTTTCGTAGAATTAATGTATTCAAAAGAAGAGTTCTGATTATCTCGATGTTTCCACAAGTTATTTTCAGTTCGCTAACATAGATAGGTCAGTCAGATGTACATTTGCTTGGTTGAGGTTTATGAATAGCATTTGTGAGGTATATCAAAAAATTGGTTATTGAAAACTTGGTCCGGATGAATGACGGAAATCTCTCGGGCTGGAAATCAAATGATTCATAGTTAGATCAGACGATTACTTTTCATTCATTCGGTTTCAATATGCTTCTCGAAGCATTTGTAAGCACAATTTAATAATTGGTTCATTTTATATTTCTTCACAGCATAAGTTTATTGGTTTTCAAGGTACAAGTGTCTTGTTATGACTATATCCATTAAGCGAGGAATCCCTGCGCGCGGTGCATTTCCAAAAAGTAGTCCCGACTTGTGATACGTAAGAATGAGCTTATTTCACATCCGATTTGGAAAATATTAGCATCACTGTGTTTGGAATTAAATTACAAACATTTTGAATACCCAAACTATCACTTTTTATAGAAAATTAGATTTCCGTTTTTTAGTTAGTAGTACGGGTACAGTTACTAAGTTAGTTACTAATTAGTGACTTAGTTTTCACGAATTAAGTCGTACTATTTTCAAGGATCATCACTGTTTAAGTGTCTCTTAATTTTAATGTCATTATAAATCTGCAAACGAACGCAAATGCGAGAACCGAGGAGTAAGAAATACGATTAGGTAGTTCGAGGTAGAAAAGTTGATAGAGTCTTGTCGTCAGCGTAACCGAGAAACAAATGAATTAAAAGATGTAGATGATGGCATGTACACACTTTAAATCTAGTTCATAAGCCATTCCATGGCTTCTTTCCAAACTCAGTATACGCTGTAGAGGGGCTCACCCTAAAGAACAAGGAATGCCTGAGAACACGTCGAACAAAATGACGTCACAGCCTTGAGAATATGGCCGACTGGTGTTTCAGCGCATCATTAATTTTGCAAATTTTAATAATTATTATCTCGCTTAAAAAGTACCTCTCTATTCTCAGACTCGGAATTTAGCCTAATTGAGGTGTAAATTCTTTTTTATGATCACTTCCCAAAAATGTGCACATACTCTATTGTATGAAACTTTGCACACTTTGTAAAATCAAAGTGCAAAAAATCAAGATTTGGTGTTGAGGAGGAGGATAATTTTTAAGATAACACTTAACTTCTTTCAGCAAGATTAGTCATATATTATTTAAGCTCTGATTCAAGGGGATTTAAAAACAATTTCACTATTTTTATGAAATCCCTCATTTTGAGTGAAAAAAATCTTGGATTTTACTTTCTTGCAAACCCTTCTCAGATATTTTATTCACAACTGCCTCTGATGCATTAATGCTTTCAAAATGAAATTCACTAATTTCTGAATGTGCATAACAAATATTGTGCAAATGCCCGAGGGCTTCTTTAATACCAACACCAGGAGGATGAACAGGCACTGCATTCCATCGCTCTTTCATTACAACACTCTCTCCCTCAAGCTACAAAGCTAGCGTGTTGTTCAATTCTGCAATCACTGTTTCTTCATTGATACCAATCTATCTCACTGCAGGAGAGTGATGAAACAGCTGGGTTTATTAGACAAACTTGATTGAATTGTTCAAGTTCATTACTTAGAACATATATCCTGTAATGTTGGAGGACTGGATTTTGTCTCCTCAGCCATACTGTCTTTCACCTCCCCATAACCGGCTGATCTCCAGCAGTTTTTAATGCTCTCCTTAGAAACATGCTCTAGCCATGCTTCCTACAGCATGCAACACAGTCCAAGGACTTGCTTGCTCCATTAACAAAACAAAAAGGTGTGCATAAGCTACACATTTATATATTTTATAAATCAATATCTTCAAAGTTAAGGAAAATATCAAGTTACGTGAGAAAAATGGAAACGTGTTTCATACCTAACTCATCTAACCCACTGACCTTTTTCGTCTTACCTGCTTCAATTCTCCCTTTCTGGAGAACAAATGCTATGTGAGTGACTCATTGGATGCAAAGATGTCTTGATAGTTTTCAACAATTAGATGAAGTGCACAAGATTCAAAAATGGATGAGACAAAATGCACCGTATTTCTTATGTATTTAGGTTTTTTAAGCTCAAACTGATTGAAACAAAGTTTTTTTAGTTATTCAGTGTGGCTGTCGTGGTGCAGCTGAAATACCCAGATTAGCTCAAGGACTACAAGAGGCACATGAAATGCTTCCCACACACAATATATAAATGATAATTAATGGAACAAAAAGATATGAAATAAAAAGATCAGTTAAAATATTTACCGTGTCCTAGCAGAATCCATGTCTAAAATCAGCTTTGCTAGATTTCGTTTATGCTTCAAAATATTAGGCACTTCAGTTTCAAGAATTTGCATTATTGGATTTAAAACTTCTTGCTCTATCCTCAAGTCATGATCAACAACTTCACCAGCCAAAGTGGTTTCAGCCTTCCCACAGTGTGCTAAAATATAGCTGAGGGAAAAAAAGAAAAACATAATACTGAAGGAAAGTAATTAACACAGTGTCAACAAATTTATAAAATCCAAGCAAAGACAATTCAGCTAATGTTCAAGAGGACCAAAACAGTTTTATTAACAGAGCAACTAGAGCCACATAGACAGGAATAATAAGAGACCTCACTGCACTGTAAATATGTCTTGACATATGCACGTGGAATGCGGGTTCACTTCCCAGCCTTTAATCATTAAACAGCTCTCATGGAATACCCTCTGATTAAGGGTGTGATCCAAAGAACACAACGGTAGACTAATGTTTCCACCGCATAGCACTACAACGCTGGCGCGGCAGAGGGCTTGCCCGTAAGCCTCTGCTACGTTCCAGTGGCACAACCAGCTCCATTTCCTACCAAACAATTCACCGTGCAATGAGCACTCTGAGCATTCCTTTCTGGGTGTTACAGCCAATAAACATTTTTCCTTTTTATCTAGGAATTTTTGGTTAATCTAGATTAGCGACTATGCATTATGTCAAGCGCAATATCAGCTCTTAAATTACATTAAACTTCCTCTTTATTCAGAAAAAGAACAACTCAATGTGCAGAGAAATGTATCCTATAACTCCTAAAGGCAATTTTTCCTATTTAAAGAAAACTACTACCAGAAATACAATACATCGCTGCCTTACATAGGTGCCTTTTTTTATTATCACATCACAGGGTTCATGCCATCTACTCAAAAATTTAAATGAAACATGAATGTGAACTGATATACTGACTTAGGACAAAATGGAATTTTAAACTAAGATTATCGTATTATCTCAGTGAGTTTAGGGCTTCCCTATAGCTCTCAGATTTCATTGACACTTTCACATGCCTTGCCACACATGCCTTGACACATGCCTTAAACTGTGTAAATATCTTGTAACTCTTAAAGCCAGTTGAAAGATTCTTTTGTTTAATTTAATTAATATTATAATGGCAATGAGGTTTTAGCTGATCCCTTTTTATGTGTATTTTTGACCAATGCTAATTTTTGCTTTGTTGGAATACTTTGTAAATAGTTTCTACTATTATTATTCTTGACGTGCCTAATATTGTGTACAAACCTTGTAACTAAATCGCTGGGCAAATAAATATATTATTATTATTTATAAATGTAAAATTTGAAAATTTCTCAAAATTTAAGCCTATCTTACAGAAGTAATTAGCACCCTAGCAAAAACTCTAAGACAGATTCCCATATCAGAAGAATAATGCCAATATTCATACAAGAAATTAACATGTCACCATGATAAATTTACAGGAAAAATAGCTTGGACAAATTTTAATAATAATAAGCTTAAATAAATAAAATTAGCACGAATTCTTTGGAATGCGCATAGCCATTTGCTTCCTGTTCTTTTATTCCTTGTTTTGCTGACACAACCTCAGAATGAGGAAAGAAGACATTCCAGGATGAAAAATGACATCAATGGAATGGATAGAAAAGCTTCTGAAAAGACGTAAAGTCAGCAAAGACTCAATTAAATACCAAAACATGGTGTGTGTGTGTGTGTTATTTTGCTATTAGTTCTTCAGAAGCATGATAGATTGCATCCAGTACAAGTTAATTTTTTGCTAACGCCTTACAGCCACGAAGGTTATTTCATTAGGAGTTAAATATGTATCATTTTTTCAACAAATTTATAAAATTCACGCATCATGGAATCTGCTTGACATTATTACAAGCAAAGATAATTCCGTGAGTTTATTCTTTAAAGCAGCCATCAGAATATCCAATATACTTCAAAAACGGCAATCACCATTACTGGAAATAATCATTGAAAAATTGGCTGTAAATCATAAGATGTGCACATTCAGATTCAATAATCATTTACCTTAAAAGATAATTCTCTTCGCCAGCACTACTATCCTGCATTGCATGTCCCAATAGGTAATCTGGGCTCTTTTTCTGTAAAGAAGAATTTTATTGGGTGTAAATCATGACATCACATTCATGCGTATTGCTTCATTGAAACACAGCACCACTGTGCGTAGTTGAAAAAAATTCCCTGAGATTCACAGATTTTCCATGATGATGCTTTGTTGCATAGTGCACCCTAAATATTACCATATTCAGTTCTGATAGGAATATCGAGTCAGCAATAATCCTCAAGACTTAGATTTAAGGGAAATTACAAATAAAAATATTAAACATCATTTTATTATCTGCTCCGCTGTCAAATTATCACAAGAATTCTACACATTGGACTGACCCAGAAGCTGCAGGCATCAGAAATGATTTTCCAAGACATTTGTAAAATTCCATGATTTTCCAGAAGACCAAAATTCACCTGAATATTCCAGATATCCCAGATTAGCAGATACTGCTTATGTCTTTAAATATTGAAATGTAGTGATCCAGAAATGGAAGATTTCCATTTCCAAAATATGCATAAATATGTTGTTGTGAGACGTCTCAGAATAGCCAGCTGTGACAAACTATGCCTCGGGATTTGCACCTTTTCACTCTCAAGAACGCCTAACCTTCCTCTTACCCTTCCTTTCCCCTTCCTATTGAACGAAAACATCCTGGTTCCACTTTCCTATATAATGGCACGGTGGAGATGCTATTGAGGGACACTGACGCACTCAGGGACTCACTCAGTAACTCACAGTTGGAGTCGAAGCGTGGGCCGTATGGCCCGTGCGACCTAAGCGCCTCGCTATCCACCCGTGCCATCACCAGCAGCTCCTCTCCTTCCCGAGACTTTGGTAATGTTCTAAATTTTGGCTATTCTGGACGCACAAATTCACTATTACTTCATGCTTTTTGCTTGAATTGATTTGGGGAATTGGGTTTTTAATGGAAATAAACATTGGGTCAAAAACTTTAAATACTTGTGTGTGATTATTCGCTTCCCGACACCAAGGGCAATAACCCGCACGCATTACAGAAAGATCCAATAATCTGTAATATAGACTGGTGATTTATTTTTGAGATGCACAACGAATCTCAATATATCAACTTCTGAAGCAAGTCTTGCATAAGGCCATGACCAAAGATTACCACACAAAGAGAAGGGGATACAGGAAGATGCACATATATGGAAGAATTAAAAGGAGGTCAAGGCCACAACCATCAACCTCTTGCTGAATGCATATCACTAAACATTACAAATCATTACCTCAGATGCAGATAGAAATGCACATAACCACAGAAAGTCACTTCAGTATAATTTTAAATGTATGAAGTCAATATAGAGCAACTTTTGGCATTGGATAAAGGATTGTCATTCACTTGTCAACTCTGAAATACCACATAAAAGCAGTATGCATCACTTTTAGAAGTTGAACTAAGGTATATCTTTCAGGCAAAGCCATATAGAGTACTTAAGAATCCACCTGACACAATGGTGGACTCATTCTCGCCTCAAATGGACAACTTGTTCCGACTTTCCCAAACCTCTTTACTATCATACAAAATACAAATAGAGCATTTTCTGCTATCTCAGTGCCAGGAAAGTAATGTCAAATTGAATTTTACAGCATACAGAGTAGGGCTGTACATATTACATAGTTTTCAATAATAAGTCAGATACCCACAGTTTTACACCCAAAGTAAATGATACTATTCCAGCTGGGAATTATTTCATAAAAAACGCTAAGCCAGTATTCATTTACCACTGCATTATACTCTACTACCAACGTAGCACTCATTCTTATTAAATTCGATGATTGAATGAATTCAATAACATAAACATTGAAGTCCCTAACATTGTCCCCTACAACCAATGGAATACCCCGATTTATAAATTCATTTGAATACACAAATATTTGCATGAATTGCATGCGATTTTAAACCCAGACTTGCCATCTGGGTGTGCATTAAATACTGATCATCCAACAATGAAAAAAATAATAACATAAAAGATGAAGCTTCATTCACTTCGCCGAAACACGCACATGAATTCGTTTACCCGACAAACAAAAAATGCATGCACCTGATCGAAAAAGTTGCGGCTAATTTTTGATAAGATAGTGTCTGCCCATCAACCAGTGCGGTTAGCCTCAGTTTCAATAATGAGTCATAGGTTTAATTTCACCATAGGTTCAGATTGGTAACAACTGGGCGTGGCAGTTCTTGCCATTCTATTCATCTTACCAGTCTTTTCTCTTTCGCTGTTCCATCTACACCTTGGCCTAATAGAGTTGCAGACAGCTTTTTAGTAGTATTTTGACAGGCAATTCGAATGAATTCCACCCTTTTGTCCGCATCTTGCAGATCATCAGAGAGAACTTCAGTCTTTCCGGCCCTGAGAAATGGAATTTGGTAACACAGAATGAGAATTTAGCACGGGCTGATAGGAAATTCTCATGAAGAAATAAAATAATAAACTTACCTTGAAAAAGTTTGATCAGCAAGCTGCTTGACTCTGAAGAACTGTTTCTTCATCTTTGCGAAATATAAATTGTACTTTCAACAACCAATTGAGAAAAAATGCACGTTAACAACCCCAAGAAAGAAGTTACACATGAGTAACTACATGTAAACTAACAACAGTCACTCCCTCCAACTGTGTAAGGAGTAACATGGGCTTTTGCTAAGTCCATTTATCACAGAGGCCATAATCCTGTAAGAGACCATGTTTTTAAAATGAATTCAATACACCACTATATTGATAAACTCCCATTGCTGAAGTTAATACCCGAAATATAAGCTACAAAATGCCAACTTATGTCACGTTAAGTGAAAAGCACACATATAAACTACAGAAGACAGCGACGGAATGGTATAGGCAGAGCAAGTTTTGGATATTCATGGTATTTAACGCACATCAACAAGATAATCACATTGACTTACCGCAATATTTCTATTGTTATTTCATTCTAGTTTTTTGTCACTTCATGCGCAATGACTCCATGGGTGTCCAAGAATGCCTGACAATCGATCAGTCGCATTGCAGTACTCGATATGAGATCGGCTGCTTTCACTATCGAATTCCCACTATTCCCCGGGAAAATTGAAATCACAATGAAAATACAGTTTAGAAAATTACCTCAGCTCATGCAATCTGTCGTACCATACATATTCGTTTATTTAAAAAGTAATTACGCGATATAAGATGGATTTATCATAAAATACCCCCATAGGAAAATGCTGTTGGCTCTTTTGTTCATTGTGAGTCCAATCTCGTTTCAATAACCATTTTTCTTAACAGGAAGTACAATCCTTCTGCTCATCAAACGGTGTTACAACTGTAGTTTAAATAATAAAAAACTTACTTTACAGCCACATAAATCCCTACAAGTCATCAGCTTCAGCCTTTACAAGCAATAACCGCTATCGTAATAAATCGGTGGCGAATCGCACTCGTCTTTCGCTCCGCTGACGCGCATGCGCAGGTGTGATTGCGTTCAGTCGAAAGAGTGGGGATGTGTTGGCTGATGCATCAGTCATGAAAGCCACCGACAGTGAATGTAAACTCTCAGTGTCTGGTTGACTGCCAGCCGGAATTATAGTTATTCTGTAGTGATACCTTGAGGAACATACATCGCACCATGGAGATCGACAGGAAATTTGTGAACGTCATCATATTAGGATTTGGATTCATGTTCGTTTTCACCGCCTTCCAAACGATGGGAAACATAGAGGTAGGAAATTTCATTAATTAGCCTAATTATTGGGATTTCTGACCTACTGTTTTTCTCTTTATTTTAACGGAGAGGTAATATCCAAGTGTTATTTGTGACGTATACCGAGGATGACTGCATTTTAATTTATAAACATGAGTTTTCCCCAAAGAATTTTCCCAAACAATATTATTTGACGTTGAGATCTCTTACCTTATCTTATATTTACGTATCTAGAAGCACTTCTAGGGCCTCTATGAGGATTTTCTCATGTCTCACGGTGGTAAACAATGTTATTTTTTAATAATCTTTGGGTTTTTTTAATAATAATTATTGTGTGGGCTACTTACATTTTTTTAAATACGCAACTGTGCTTTTATTCGTAAAATTTAAGTTACAGAATTCAGAGATTGTGCATGTTTATATGCTGTTTCGTATGCTCAGGGCATACGATTTGAAGTTGCAGTCTTGATTATAATTTTAGTTAATCCTTGAGAGTGAGTGAATAATTCAGCCTCATGGGAAAGCGTAACTTTTTAATAACTATCTTAGATTTGACAATACTACGGAATGCCTTCTCAACAATGGTGTATGTGAATAGTTTCATTCATGCATTTTACGTCCATGTTTATAATTATTTATCTTAACCATTTTTTTAAATCTGAGGGTACAGATGTATTATTTTTTTGCGTGTAGGTTCTAAAATTAGATTTACGGATTAAAAACGCTTTTTAATAAATTCATAACAATTTCATAACAAAAGTAGGAAATTCGCTTGATAATGTGCCATTAACGTTCATTATTTATATTCCCTTCCATTATTTGTCATTCTGTGTACAATATAGTTGCTTTATCTCGGCGAAATCGGACTATTTATCAGTATTCTCGAAGATGTTGGTGTCGTGGGAGTTTATTTTCCCGCGTCTTATCCCATAAGGCACGCAGGTATTTTTTCTGCGGACATTTTCGAACGCTTGAACCAAGGGGACCTAGGAACCAAGGGGGTCTCTCAAGGTAGTAATTCCATCATTCTGATGATATAGACGAATAATGACCTACCGAAAATTAGAAAATGGCTGTAACGAAGTAAAAGCAATCGAGTTTCTGTTAACGATTACATCTGTTGGTAATTTTTACTTTTAATCGTTACATTTTAAAATAAATTTTTACTCGTAATCATACCTACTCCAAATCTCGCATGAGTTATCGTTACATTTTAGTAATCAAAAGTGAAATTTGAATTTGGCCGATGGGAAAGATTTGTCGATAACCTTCCATCTGCCAAATTCCATCGGCGAATTGCGATTTCGCTGCTGAGTGAACGACTCTATTTTGGTTAAATTTGTTGTTTTTTAAGGATTTTCCACATGGTTTTTCCTCCACTAAGTGATTGTTAATATTGTATGCTGAACCTTGAATATAAAAATTCATTGATCATAAAATGTGGGGATGACGACGATATTGGTGGACAGTTTTGGGTCGACAAACGCCTCCACCACGCCCGTGGCTACGGCACTGAACTGTAAACTATGGCTGTAGGACAACTTTAAATGCTTTGAAATTACTGGGAAATCGCGCGTATTTGAAAAATTTCTCAGCTTTTACTATCCGTGAGAGATCGCGAATTGGAATACAAACGACTTGGATCCTGTACGATAGTTTTTTCATCTCTAAATGCACCGATAATTTCAATCGTATTTTTCGCATTTTCCCCTTTAAAATACATAATGCATTGATGGGAATCGGCCATGTCTGGAGGGCCCGGAAGAGCCTCTATTGCTCCCTTGTGCAATGCGTTGCGTTAGCAATTTATTATTTATTGTTCATTGAGCTAAAGCCATTGTTGGAGCAATCCGCGTGTGTTGTCCAGGCGGAATCGAGACCGCGAGTGTCACCTGGTTGTCCTGACAACCAGTATCACCAAGGCAACGTGTGGCACAGTATTTTTCCCACTTTAACTTATTTCCAACTCAGCGGTTGTTGAAAGACCTTTTTAACATTTCACCATTGGCGGAGAAGTCCGGGACCCTTAGCAGCAGAAATTATTATGGGATATAACTGCGGAGTAGCCAGCGGCTTGCTTTTACGGAGTGATCCGTGTGTGCAAATTGAAGTGCGAAGATTCCATTGACGAAAAAGCATTTTTCTTCATCGGGATTCGAATCTAAATATCATCAATTCGCGCGAATTTTTCTTCCCGGCTTAGCGACTTTTTCCTTGTCGAAGAGTTTTGATTTCAAAAATAAAACTAAATTAATTAAAATTTTCAGTTGTTAACACGGATGTGCCCAGGATCAAAAATAGGAGGGGGCAAAACTAGCTATGGTCGTTCAAGTTGTAATTTTTTTTGTACAGAAAAGCTTTTTGAAACCAAAATTATAAGGAAATTATGACAGCGATTTATTAGTTTTTATAATTATTTGCTTGAAAAAAAAATAATGATTTTTATTTTAGTTCCACGTCTTATACTGATATCAATTTTCTTCAAAAGGAAAATTTGTTCATAACTTTTGTTCTGAATTAAATTTATTTTCTCTTCTCGGGGGGGGGGGTAGATGTCCCCCTCTCCCCCCCCCCCCCGGCCACCCGCCGGGTACGCCCGTGGTTGTTAATGTACTAGTGCAGCTACTAAATTACATAAATTTAACCTAACCTTCAGCGTATTTATTAACTTCCAATGTTTGGATCTTCCGCATTCTCAATATTTACTTCAATGGAGGCCCCTGTCGTTGCCCCTCTTGAAAATGGTAAATTAACGTGTAATCCTTATACTTTCTGTGAGTCTTGGCTTCCGGGCGTTCCTCCGCGTTGAGTTGTCCATAGGTGAAGATAGTTTCTCCATCCATCCTGCTGGCGTCTTTAGGTCAGAAGTAGCAATGCATAAAATTAAGACGGCCAAAGTTATACATCGCCACCTCTGAACTGAAGACGCCAGCAGGATGGCTGGAGAAACTGTCGTCACCTACGGACAACTCAACGCGGAGGAACGCCCGAAAGCCGAGACTCGCATGGAAAAACGCCGCGGAAACCTTATATCTAACTTATACTATCATACAATCCTAAGTTTGGCATCCTGTAATGAGGCCCTCAGTTTATAAGCTTGTTCCATCATTTTCCGTGATCGTCTTTCTCCTTTTTTCCTTCTTTGTCTGCCGCCGCAATTGGTTAATACTTATCTCTGGGTCTTCCTTGGGGGACTGATTCACTTTTCCTTACGTTACATTCCTCACGCAATTATGTACTATGTGTTATGAAATTTGAGCCAAATGGTTTGACCTATCCACCGGTCGTGGGTGGGATTAGCGAATAATATTAATCGTTAAAAAATTAGTTGTATTCAATCGTTATTTTTTTGATGAAAGGTTGTTTTAAATTTTATTCTTTATAAGTTTGCACAAAAACATTCGAAAATAACTTCCATTAATATAATTCGTTAAGTTTTGATGAATGTCGATCTTTTCCAATTATGGTACGAAGCATGTCCAACAGAAAAGTGGGCCAAATAAAACGCTGTCTACGTAAGTAAGATTGCAGTACCATGGGGTCGTTGTGCACGAGAGCAATGAATAAGCCCAGACGATTAAATGTATAATCCCAACGAAAGCGGTGATGAGTGGAGTGGCCGACCAAGTTTCGGAGCGCACTCTTTAGGGGCAGGTCAGCACATGTTGCAGTTATTTTGCCGTCTCGCATCCAGGCATGTGTTTTAGCAATTAACCGATCAACACGACGCAATTTTGATTGCGCGTTAGCATGTACGTCAGATTGCGCAACGACGTGCTCAGTGTAAAACGGCCTTTAGAGACGAGATCACTCACAGGCAATGTCTCGCATGGCTCCTCGGTGACATCGTGTTTGTTATCCATATCGGTGTCAAATGCGATGAAGAGAATCGCCAGAAACCCATGGCAAGTTTAATATAATTGCGAAAAAATATGTTTTGAAGTTTAATTTATGATTGTTTTTTTATTTTAATGCTGAACAAATAATAACTCACAAGTGCGAGTAACTTTTTTTAACTCTAACTTGAACCAGTTTATTTTTCATAAAAGTGAATTTTTACTTTAATTAATTACTTTTGTCTGTATTAACTTAAATTCTTTCAGTTAATCAGTTTATGTTTGTGGTCTTTTTCCCTACTTCTGGCTCCGGGTTCTTGCCCAACGTACTTAGTTCCGAAGTTCCCTTTCTTTTCCCATTCTCTGGCCCACCAAAAGTGCACATAAATCGCAAGAATTCCTATGAGGAGATATCATTTGCCATACCTACAGTGTCCTTTCCACCACCGACCTTGCAGCTCGTCAACGAATCGTGTCGACGGCAGACGACACAGAGAGAAGAGAAGACAGGAAATGCCTTTGTGTGTCAGAGGCTGGCGGACCATGTCTTTGTAGAGGACAAAATGCGACCTTAGCAGTCACATTGCGGGTGCATATTAATTTGGGGGCCATAATATTGAAGTGCTCTTCGCAAAATCCCAGTTCAGTGGAAGCATTCGGTGGAAGATGGGAGGGAAAGATAAGGTATGACGAAAAATAACCATCCCCATTCAGCCGCTCAATCATAATTTAAAAATTAAGTCTACCGCCCTTTTTTCATGCGTTGGTGACTTCGTTTGAGTTTCTGCTCAATGGCTCCTTTAGAGAGAACCGCTCGTTTAAGGAATTAATGTCTCACGAGATAGTAAACAGCATAGAACCACGAGAGAACGATGCGTGCAGCCGAGGAGTAGCCGATGGTCATCCGTTGGGTATAAGTGCGTGACGTCATCAACTAACCTGGAAATGTGTTAAGGTCGTTGACATTTTTTTTATCGCGAATGTCTCGAGAAGTTGGCGACTTTTCGGAAGACGGGGAAATATGTTCAAAAAAGGCTATTCGGGCTTCCAGCCGGGTGGTCTCCCTCCATTCTGCCGACGTTTCGGAACACGAGTCGGGTTCCATCCTCAGGAGGGCTAAGCCCTGAGGATGGAACCCGACTCGTGTTCCGAAACGTCGGCAGAATGGAGGGAGACCACCCGGCTGGAAGCCCGAATAGCCTTTTTTGAACATATTCGCCGGGAAAGCATCAGATTTTACTTCACGGGGAAATATGGCTTTTTAAACTTTATTACAATCGAAGATAAAGTGAAATTGGTGAAAGAGACTGTTGCAAGACGCACGCTTTCTTCCTTTCTACACGACTGTAACCTCTGAGATGTAAGAGGCGCTAACTTGCTCCACCGTTTTTATTTCCTCCGCGAAGCGCGGGAAAAGCGCTTATTCCAATGGCATGTGTCCTTATGGCAGAGTTAAATAAAGCATAACTTTTATGTCTTGCAGCACGCCTCATTTTATGCGCCAATTCATTTTAATTCCAAATATTTGTGCACCAGAGAATGCATTAGTATTGTATACGACGGATTTTCAGGCAATCACTTCCAGAAAACAATAAAAAGTTTCGTCTCTTCTAACAGTCTTTGACGGAAGGGTTCCAGAAACGTAAACGGTTTTATATATTCAAACGGCTCAATTTATGGGTTACTGGTCTTTAATTTGCTATACAAATGCAATTTTGTATTCTGGGGAAAAATAAACCATACAAACTTCAAAGTTAAAAATTACTCAGATCAAGGTATTCTTTTGAACGGCGCACTGGTATACTGGATAAAATCACATTATACGCTTAGTGAGCCATCATTAGCGATTATTTGGTAACTGTGATAGTTATTATACAGCACTTAACGTTAGTAACCAATTATGAACAGCCCAAATAACGCTGTAGGTATGAGAAAGTTTTCATAGCATCCCCTACTATAGTAATTATATTTTCTATTATAATTATATTATAATGATAACTATTATAATTTCAAGCAGTGGACAATCGAAATTTGGGTGGATACGTACGAACATTATAAACTCAAGGGATCCGCGCGTTACGCAATGGCGTATTTAGGCGGGTGTCCTCATTTCGGAAGGGTCTTTGCTCATAATCGCTCCTTCCTCAGTGGACAACAATCAGCAACTACGAGCAATGCTTAGATGGTAAGATCATTATTTGTAAACTGCTCTTTAATTGATCCGAATTTTATGCTTTAATAAATTTAATATATTATTTCCTAACACGATCTATAAAGTCGACAATTTTCAAAATCACTTTAATATGATGACTGAAAATAAACTGAGTCTGATAAAATACTCTAGTAAGTCTGTGCTCAAATATTTACTACGACTGTCTTTTCTGAAAAACCGTGTATATATCGAGTGTATTGTTTTGTATGTAAATGAAATCAATAGCTTCTTTCTGATTTATCTTTAAAAAAAATTGGATTCAGGAATGAAGCGTAGATGGAACTGGTGATGAAAAGGAATGGCTTAGTCATTACTATCATTAATTATAATCTCGAATATGAGTTTCGGTTGACATACCGAACTATAGTTTATTTCCACGTGAAATACGGATCGCTCTGCCAACAGCGACACGAGGGTCGACTTTTGCAAAACCATTTAAATGCGCTGTGGATTGATTCGGCGTAGTTTGTACGAAGTGCTTCCTGTGGTCGTGTTGTTTCCTTGGATAGGCCGTTGTTTGTTTGTTTGTTTGAAATCCGTTGCTTCCCCCTCCCTCCGCGAGTCATTCTCCTTTCTCGTCCACTTTCTCCCCAGCAGAGCGCCTGCCCGCTGCTCACTCCATTATTTTTTTCGCGTGGCAGTCGTATTCTTTTTTATTTCGTCTCCTAACGGCGCTCTGCGTGCAGCATTCCGCGAATGAAGAGGGCGTGGAAATGAGGAGTGACACGTGTCAGGCGTTTTTCACCCGTATTGGCATTCTTAACATAAGTTGCCGCGTTTCCACGGAGAAAAATAAATAAACAATATGTCGCGGCCACATGATTTGTCATAGGGATATCAGGGATACTCGCCCTCTCTGAAAGTACTTTATTTTTCAATCATTTTCGTGTGTTAACGTTTCTTAAAGACATTCTTCATCCGTTAAAAGTTTAATGTAAAACCATTCCAGTTAGCCCATTAGTCCGTGGGGTGAAGATTTCTCAATGGCTTCCAAATGTCTGATTTGATTTGATATGGATCAGATAACTTATTGTGATATCACGTTGATGACCATCATTGTATCACAATTCAAGGGCAACGGCCCTCTTGTGTTTTTTTTTTCAATTGCATGTTGGGATTATCATTTTTAAAGGTGATTGATAGCAGAACTTCCTCCTTTCCGCCTTCGCAAGAATCAAAGTCTAGTGAAATTATTAATCTTCATTCAGTGCAGGAAAAGAGACAACTTTCCCTGGACTATCGGAAAGACATCTAGTGAGGAAATGGTACCTACTGGTCCGGTGTTATATTTCAGGAAGGGCAAAAATATAGATTAGAGCACATGAGACATGTATCCAGTATGAATACAAACCGTTTTGAATATTGCGTCGACCACAATAACCATCAATGATACCCACCTAAAGCCATTGTAGGTAGTGCGCTTAAAATCTACACACTTTTATCAACAACTCAATACATAAATCAAATTTTTATGCAGCATCATGTAGATGTTGGGGGCATCTGGTATATAGTATAGCATAGTTTATATCCTTCCAAATCATCTTTCGCCAGTCTCTTTCATTGCCATATAGCGAATATTTATAGTTGCTAAAGTAACGGATTTTTTTAGTCTTTTCTGGTAGGACAGCGTGCATTTTTGCTGTAATTATTTCCAGCTTGCCAACGTATCTTGTCAATACTCATTTTTCGTTTCATTTAAAGTCCGTTCTCGCTAAATAACTTGACCTGTTCCATATCCCTTCTTTTCATAACTTGGTCTCATCGCTTGGCGCATTCGTCTGCCGCTCCTCGCCTTTCCAAGTTCATCATGTCCACTTTGTTGTGGCCGTAGAATCCACGACTGTTACAATAGAGAAGTCTCCGTTCGGTCACTAGAAATGTTGTTATCCACCGGTCATTGAATGAGTCTATAAAGAGCTCTCCTCTCGGGACGCTCACGGAAGAAGGATGCTGATGTCACATGCCACGAGTAGACCCGGTTGGCGGTGGCAGTCTATGGTTCAGAAGGTTGACTTTACTTTTGTTTTATTTTCCTTGGCTCGGGTGAGGCCACAATCCGACCCTCTCTTCCCCCAAGCCAGGGCTCTATTTACATAGGTATTTAAGTTCATCCTTACAGTGCAAAATAAGGTATCGGTATGCATTATTTTCTTCTTTTAGTACATTTGGTTCAGCTCCTTGGACCTTCAATAGTCAATCGATTGCGAGCTGGTCTAGTCTTATCTTTGCTTCATTCGAGCTCATCTCAGGAAGTCCAGCATTTATGATTATATATATAAATTCATTGAAGCAATATAAAAAAAACAAATACCTTGAATATACATAAAAATATAGGCTGCGTTCTCACCAATCAGTGAATGACATGAATAAAAATCAGATGCTTTAAAAGTTGGAATACAAACGTTAAAAAAAAGTATAATATCCTGGTAATCAGAATTTAAAATTTAAAAGTAGTCAAAAAGGACATTTTAACATAAAATCATTCTAACAATATAAAATTTTGTTATAAAACAATCACATGCTTGTTTTGTTAACAAACAAATTGAGCCATCGGAAAAAGCGATCATAAAATGATAGATGCCTTCGAGACCTGGTTCTGGAGGAGGATGCTCAGTATGAAACGGACGGATGGGGAGAGGGATGAATAGATTTATAGGAGAAAAGGGGAAGACTATGGATCACTGCAAGCGAAAGAAGTACACGTTGGATTGGCCACACAGCAGTTATGTGGGGATGAAAGGAAAAATGGATGGCCCGAGGGACAAATACAGAGGGAGGAGTAGGTACCAATAGGGCAGATGCGGAGAAGAGCATCGGGGAGGTAAAAGAAATGGCATGGATAGTGGGCTGTGGGATACTATGGAATTACGAGGGGTTACTGACCGAAATTTATTTTCGTGGTGATATAAAATATCGAAATTTTAACTTTTCGATACTATTCCTCGTGTGTGCAAAATCTCGACTGCAAAAAATGAGAATAAATTGACCGCTATGCACTCATAGCCTCGATGTGGAAATACTCGGAAAGCGATTAAAATGAGTAAAAAAAATAAGTGGCAACATGAATCAACTTTCGAGGGGAGGCCAAACGGGGCCTCCTTCACCTTTGCCTCTTGTTTTAAGTGTCGAATCCCTAGAGAAACTCATATCAACGCCGCCGTATTTTCCTGTTTGTAAAGATGTGCTTAGATTGATGTAAAGTCAAATCGGGAAACAGAATTACGACCCGGAAATTATTGTTGTTACTTAGCTCACAGGATACGTGACGTAATGATTTTCTGATTATTATCATAATTAACAGTCGTTTCTCGATAATAATAGGCGTGGAGCGCAGTTGTGAAATAACCAGTTAAGTGGACTCGCACCTCCCTCTTAACCAATCGTATTTGTTTACTTCTCTTAGTGACTAAGGGTTGAGGTGATGTGAGACATAAGCCTTAAACGAGCAAAATGCTATTTTAAAGTGAGACATGTTACGTAAAAAAGATGATGTCGGTTTGATGTTCATCCTTACGGCCAACGGAGAGCCAATCAGAGCGCCTCTTCAGCACGGCTTCTGTCAGTGTTGTCACCTATAGGTGGTAATAGTTTATTCAATTGACGACAGCCAATTGTCAAATACGTGAAAATTACTAGCACTACATAGCATAGGTATGTTAAATAAACGAATATCCGAGTGAATACTATTTTCACGCTGCGGTGAATTCAATAATGCATAACATATTAATGTTAATTAAGAGACAAGCAATTTCTTTCAAAATTCGCCTTATGTGTGCTTACGTCCCATGGTAGACCAGCCCTCATTACTCCTAAAAAATATTTCAATCATCTTGAAATCCTGGGTGCATTATTGGTAGAATAGACTTTTTCCCATTTTTCCTGGTAAAAAATTAATGTAAAATCTATTAAAATTTCTATTAAAAATTTAAACCTGTGAAAATAATGGGGTTACAGTACCTAATTCGAGAGATGGGAAAATTTTGAGCAGGGTCTTATTTATATAATCGGAAAATATCAAGATGGTTGCGTAATTTTTAAGCGAGTAATCTGTCACCAATAAAGACCGGATACTGAATAGCTCCTATGAAAGCGGACGTAAACCGATCATCATCATCTTCATGTTGTTGCCAAGGAGGGTTTGCTTGCTGTTGTTTACGTAACCAGGGTAGATGGAGATAGTTGCGGGCATAGGGAAAGTCTCCAATAAATGTAATTAGTAAGCGTGGCGATTTATTTATTTGGTGATGGAAGAACTTCAACGTCTGCGGGAGGAAAAAGCCCGGCTCGATCTACTATTGCATGATTGCAATTAAAGACGGCCACCGAACAGAACCCGCCTGCGGTAATTCGTCGCGTCGTAGTGAAACTATGTATCACCATTTTCGAAATCTGTTCATTTATCAGCAACGTTCATCAATGCAGCATTTAAATGAATTCTGTGTGAATTGTGTGGTTATATAAATTAATAACTAATATCGCTTTTATGCATATAATTATTAATTGTTATTATGTTGTATTTGATTAAGTATTTTTATAACATGACACTCATTTTTTAAATAATTATCGTCATAGTAATCATATAAAAATTAGAAATTGATTGTTGGACTGGAGATGAGATGGGAGGAGAATATAAATTGATTGAATTGAGAAAAATAAGTTAGGGGGGTGATTAAGTGAATCGCTTTGGCGCGACGATATCATATCGCCCGATCGGGATTTCCGCTTATCATCTCAGTTTTCTAGGCTTAGTGAAATAGACGTGAGCACCCGAATCCTGGACGGACATTTCATTATGAATATTAGCGACTTCCACGCAGTCACAGCGGGGTCGATTTCTTACTGCTTCTGTAATAAGTGAGAGAGAGAGAGAGAGATCGGTCCAGCCGCAGCTAAACCTGCTATTCGCGGCATACGTCGGAAATGGGTCACTAGGCTGCCAATCTTGTTTCTCGTAGACCTACGGATGCGAGGGGTCAAATGCGAATTATTGCCCTAGGGTGGAGGCCTATTGGCAGTTGTATGCTTATTCCATACCATACTATACGCAGTTCAACAGTAACTAGCTTAAGATACGCAGCCAGAAATGTGAAAGATAAGAAATGCATCGATATGAAAAGACTATCGGATAGAAGAGCTGCGTCAAACCAATCTTACGACTCTTGGCTTAACGATGATAATGAATGAACCAGGTGCTAAATTCACTTGTCACATATTCGATGTCATGACTGCCAAATGATACGCTATTGCTGACGTTAAAGAAATCTAAGTCATTCGGGAGCAATGAAGCAAGGAAAAATTAAATTCAAATGAAAATTGAGCGATAAAATAAGTATCTTCATTCTTACGTCTCTCTTACGGTGAAAACTCATTGACTCTGGAGAGATTTTCACGAAAACAACGAATAAGAAGCCACTGCCTCAGTCCTGATGTACATCTTATCCATACAAGTACGGGCCTATTTCATAAAATTAAACGCGGTACAAAGATGGAATAACAAGGCTGTCATATTAATTAATAGATCGAGGTGACATTAAACATGGATTAAAAAAAAACTATTTTCAATTCCAATTCACCGGTCAGTGTCGAGGTGTTTGGACTCAAATGATAGCCATATTTGTAAAAATGAACTTAAAGCGTCTGTTTGTCCTTTATGCATTACTACACCATCCATTCGATCAGCATTATTGTTGGCAAGTAGGTGTATGTTTTCATTGAGGAGGTTTATGCGCCATCTAATTCGTCGTGACTGGTCCTCAGGACCCCAGTAGCGGATAGAGAAAAAACTCAAGGAGGGGCGCAAAAGATACATTTAGTTACCTTTTCTTTTATGGTAATAAAAAATAATCAAGTCACATGCAAATTTTAAGAAGGTTTTAATTAAAGAGATTATGTAAAAGTACAAGACAATGCCATCTTATGGTGTAAAATAAGTTAAAATTGTGGTTCTGCAATGTTTGGCAATACGGGCGGCCCCTCTGCGCCCCCCATCTGTATCCGCAACTGCGGAGGCCCCTCATGTGGTGGATCATAAGCCAAGCATCGGTTGCAGTACAGCCGTTTCATTTTATGCTTTCCAGAAAGTATTTCCACTCAACATAGAGGGCTAATTGTTTTATCGGATGAATGAACGTATAAAATATTTGTGTCCTTCCCGAAGAACTCCGACAAACGGTCGAAAATTTTAATCTACCCGTAATAATTCTTTCAATCAATTTTCTTTTTCGATTCTTATTTTCCTAAAAATCACGTTTTTAGCTGAAATTTTCGCAATTTTCTTTAGAACCAATAATTACGTATTACCTGGGCTAAAAGTTTTAGTGATAATAAATAGTTATTGTGACTATCCTTAATTCTTAGTTTGATATGTTTGAAATGTAATGCCCTTTCTGGTACGACAGCATTGGGAGCTCGAAAGAACGTTCATACAACTATTCCTCTTTCTATTAGCCATGCTCACATCTGCTTAAACACTGAGGTAAAAATACATACAAGCAGTAGGGAGTGTTACAGGTTTTGCTAGTGAGTGAGAGAGAAGGTTTTACGGTGGGGAAATGGAAGATTCAGATTAATGTCTATAGGCGAGCGGGAGGGGAACTGCTGGAAGATGGAAAAACCGCGACCCTAATCTCTCGGCCTGAGACCTATCTACGCACGCACGCTTTCCCGTCCAATCCGCTCAGAGTGGCGTCTTGTATGCATCGGGCAATTATCCCGACTGTCAGAGGGCTGCTCGTTCCACCTTCTCCGGGCAGCTGTCAGTACGTCGTCGCGGTTACAGATGACGGCCAGGGATGACACAGGGCGGTCAACGGCCCAGAATATCATAGACCGGCTCCTGAATACATCCCTGCACATGCGTTTCACGTTCCCGGTTGCGATGGACTTGTGGCGGCCGGTTCACGCTAAAGTCTGAACTTTTATTGATTTTATTCATTGTTAAGAAGGAAATTACGAAATCAGTTTGCCATTTTTTTCATTAGTGAATCTCGTCTTGAGAATGAATGTTTTACAGCGCCCCGGAATCACCGTCAAGACGAGCCGTACCGTCAAACAGTCATCCGTGTTTTTTATTCAATATTTTCCCCTGATGTGTGAGCGCGAACATATAACGTCGCCCACGCGATTTCACTTTCTCTGGAATCGGCCAATCGCCCCGCGAGAAAGTCTCCGTCAAAACAAGTGACGGTGCATACGCGATCACTAAACACACATTCGCTCGTGGCGAGGAGTCAACGATTTCAGGGTGGCCAATCTTATGGAAAGTGGTGGAATATCATTGTATCCGGAAAGTGGCGCAACGCTAGGGAAAGTACCTAAAAAAGCATAATAACTATGAAAATGGTTAATATTTATCTCCCCATTACTTATCACTTATTACTTAACTTGAACATGTTATTAAAAGCCTGACACACGCGATCGTTTCTTCCATCCCGTTCAAGCGATTGCTCCAATGATCACTCTAATGATGGAGGGATAAAGACCCCTTCACGAAATCATTTTTCGCGAAGGCTCCAGGGATGAAAATCCGATCCCTTTTTTCCATCTCTCGGCACGCCCTTTTTCCGTCGCTGAAACTATCGCTAGTACAGTCTTTCGGCCAATCAGAACGCACAGCCGCTAAACAGAGATTGTAACGCCACGGTCGGCTTTTGATAGAATGAGGATTGTAATGCGGAAAGCGACGGAAAAAGCGATGGAAAAAGGGAGGGCGAGAATGACTCTGAGAATGATGGGTCGAGCGATCGCTATTTTTGGTCCATGACGGGGTATCGACGGAGCTATCACTCTGAGGGGAGGATAAAATGGTCTCATCTACGAGTACATCCTGTAGTACATAGTATTTCTTTAGCCGCCTCAATGGGTCGTGCGTTCTAATTGTGGGATGTGTTAGGACACCAGTTGTAAAAAAAAAAAAAATGAAATGTGCATTCGATGTTCCGTTCAGCATTTATTAAATTTCTTTATTGCTCGAGGGAAAAACGAATTCCCGAACTGTTTTGCAGTGTGGGAAAATATCTCTCTTAATTTATCGTTTTTGCTGCACGTGGGAATTAGTGAGGTTGTGAAATGATATTGTCAGTGTCGCTCTTGAAGATTCTCAATTGCTCAAGCAATCTAAGCCTAGCGCGCAGCCTCCGAGTCTCCAGCGACTCCTTGTCTAATTCGTTTTACATCTGCGTAACGCTTTCTGCACGCCCGCGGTAGTTTTCTTACTAATCCCTCAGTTTTCCATTGCATTTCATTAAGTTCTTGGATCAAGTCTCTCTGCGCCAGATCCCATTGTGCTCGCTGCATATTCAACGCGTGTCTGGACAAATGCGAAATAGCTCCTATCTTTTTTTCCTTTTTCGTCTGAAAATCTTCCTGCAACACGTTAGAATAATCCTAGACTCTTCAGTGCTCCTTCACAAATATTCGTTATATATTTTCCCCACGATGGGTTTGAAGTTTATTTATTTATTTTTTTATTTATCAAATTGTCCACGTACAGCATAGTTTGCCATTTTATAGTGGTCGTGACGTTGTCGTTGAAGTTGTCGTGACTACCAGACACTTCATCTGTCACCTTCATATTGACACAAGCCACAGCATATACATGGGCATAGTTGGACGACCTACACAATAGATGTGCCGCCGTGCATTTGCTTAGATTGTTCTAGTCCCAATCCATGCTTGGCTGCACTCATGAACATTGTTACATTTAGATGATAGAGAATCAAAGTCCGTGTGATCACTAATTTCGCGATAGATGATAGGGTCGTCATCAAATAAACGTATTTTACTGCCAAGTCGGGAGCTGAGGTCATTCATGTAATTTTCTATAGACCAGTCTTAAACTACAAGGAAAATGTTGGCGATAAAGGTCAACTATACTTACCACGAAAATTTCAAGGTGATATTGAATACCCTTCAGCTGCAAACAGTAAAGTCTGCAATGTACTTCTGTAATGTTGACGATACGAATGTTGTGACTGGCAATGAATTATCTAAAAAGGTTGAGAGAATAATGAAGGAAAATAAAAGCAAATTTACTGTACTTCAGCAAAAGTCGAAGCAGATATTGCATTCTTGATATTGAAGAAGAAGAAAAGGAATTTTTTATTTGGCTCACATATAGTAATATGTAGTATTCTTAATCTGAAACTTGAGGCTTTCGCAATGAGAACCAGTGGATTTTCTAGCCTTTCTTGCCTCATTTAACACACATTCTCCGAGGGAAAACGTCCTCGATTCATAACTGTAAGCTTGAGGTATTTTTTCAGGGACATAACCAATAATTTTTCCTACCTGAATTTAACCGCTTTCCAAAGAATACAATCTGCACAGTAATGAATTTTTCTCGTGCCTTATGTTCCTAACCTATGAAAATAGGGTCCTAGCTAGGAGGCCCGGGCTTGGCCTCCGGGACGTATCCCGGTGTGCCCTCCTGTTCCGAAATTGACAAATTTTACTGTCAGAATACCAACATTGAGCAGTTAACTTGATTTCAATGATACATCATTTAACAGCATAATTAGCACCTGGCTTGAGTAAAGAAAATAATTATTAAATTAATATAATTCAATCAGGTAAGATTCGATTCAATCTCAAGAGGGTAAGGATTAAAATTTCAAAATTTATTTGTTATATTCCGCACCCCGAGACACACACCCCATTGTGTGCATTGTGCTGGTGCCCTCTGGCTATGGCGCCTTCCACCGCCCTGAGAACGGGCCCAGCACAGACCTCATCCGAGCCTATCTCCCGAGGTTGATCCGGGAGGCTGTAAAACTTGCAATCTTGCATCAAACTCCACTTCTGGCATGAAGATGCTGGTAGGATTGCCGGCGATATTGTCGCCATCAGCTGTCGAACAACGCGGTGGAAACTCGAAAAACCGTGGCTGTACTTACCGCGGCAAAAATTGAGGTCAGAACCGTCGCTAACGAAAGCGTATAGGCTTGCTTCTGCATTGATCCATTTTTCGGGGCGTTAAAGAGGAAAAAGTGTGGAAAATCATCCGACTGGATCACACCAATCGTCTTAAGGCAATTTCTCTTGCGGCCAAAGCCATGTCGCGGAGATATCTGTGGAACCATTTCTCCAGGAGTTCACTCCGACCCGAAAACGGAAGTCTTAGAAAGAATTGGATTGGTGGATAGGGAAGATAACCATACCCCCTCTGAAAAAGCGCTCAACTATCGCCCGCCGAATTAAAAATTTGCTCATCTAGGAGCGCAGCGATACGAATCCGCTCAGCTGGCTGTAGCCGGAGCATAAACGCTCACCTCCAATTCTACAAGCTACGGAGGCGAGCGTTTGTGCTCCGTCTAACGACTGAAAAATCAAGTATTTATAATCTAACGGCATGGCATTAAGTCCAATTTCTCTATTTTTATTTTCTCTACTTCAAATTAAAAAATAATTAATATCTGCAAAATGCCATTCTCTGTGAATGATGTACTCCATAGAACGAGTTCTATTCACCATGTGTCGCTACACTGCAGCAGCACATTCAGGAGTGAATACATAGTTACCGTTTTTAGGTATAGTAATGAAGCACCACAAAGGTAGGCCGCTATGGACCACTACAATCTCTATGATATTTATAGCCTTGTATAATATATATAATTTGCTTTATATCGAGCCTAAAATGCTAGGCTTAGATTGCTTGAACAATTGAGAATGGATATCTTTAAGAGCGACACGGAGAACATAATATTAGAGCCACACTATATTTCCAGGACTGACAGAATTATAAATTAAGAACAGATAAATTAAGAGCGATGTTTTGCCGAACGGAATGGTATGGGAATTCGTTTTTCCCCTGAACCATAAAGAACTTTAATAAATGCTAGTCCCAACTTCGTAGAGAACTTCATTTTTATGCGTAGACGGCTGGTCTCCTAGCACCCCCTGCCACACGCCTTTTAGGCGGCTTGCGGGGTATTATGTAGATGTATATGAAAATAATTGCTCTATGGCGGCCGCGCGGGCAGTTGGGAAATATCTGAATTAAGCGTGAATAATTAAAAAAATGTGATGAATTTGAGAATAATGTGAAAAATGAAAAATAAAGTAGAAGGAACGAATAAAATATTTTTCCTGCTGCTGGTTGTTGATTATCATAAAAAACATAAATTAATAGGAAATAACACATAAAAAGGGAATAATTGAAAATGGAAATGAATTCATCGAATAACGCATAGAGGTGAACATAAGGAACGTCGCGTCGTTGCCATCCTAATGTTTATGCTCCGGTTTTGTAATGTTTGGATAAATTTTTTGCACAGCGTGACTGAGACAAAGACGTCTGCGATTTAACACAGCCAGTTTAACTTAATTTTATTCTGAACTACTTGGTTTTCCTTCAATTTAAGGCTTTTGGCGATCATATGGGTTGTATTTATTGTTTTTCGGGATGGCTTCTTTAACTCTCCATTTTTTCTGTTCAACTGGGTAAGTTTTTGAAATTCTGATCTCATCCGCAGCAAACCGTGTTGACCAGCCTTCGACACGACGACCCCAGCTTCCCAGACGGCGCTGGCTACACCAGTCTCTCCGTCATCTACGCCGTCTTCGCAGTGTGCAATTGGATCGCGCCGTCCATACTGAGCGTCACCGGACCCAAGATTGCCATGCTCGTCGGCGCCGTCACATACGCGTGAGTACACTCAATTGACATCTTATCTAGCCCTCCCCCAAATCTGTTGTGTTTTTCCTCAGAATGGCCAGAAATAAGGAATACAGAGGCGATATCATTTGCAAGGGGGAAAAGTAATGCGGGCTTTTGTTTTCGATTCTCGCACTTTTCTCAAATATTTTCAAAACAAAAAGTGCACCACCATTAACCACCACTACGATTATTTTCTTGCAAACCGGGGATCGGGTTGGTCAGGTGGCTAGAATGTTGGCTTCCCACTCTATCGGTCCGGGAGCAAACCCCGGCGGTGGCAAGGATTTTCAGAGGCTGTCCGATCCCTGCTTGAATATTGTGTGGATGGTACTTCAAGTGGAGCCCTTAGATGCGGTCGGATGGGGAACTAAGCCGTGGTCCCCTTGGCGCCCTTCGCTAGGAGCAGGTTAATGCTGACGCCGGGTTTCTCTCCACCCTTCCTTCCTTGCCATTCCATCAAGGCGCCAGTGACCTTAACTGTCGGTCGCCTCATCTAACCTCCGCTTCATGCCTATCTTTTGGTGTTTTTAATTTTTTCTTGTATTGCCAGTAGCCCCGAAAAAATATTTTAGTTTAGCCCAAGTAAAACCGTAAACTTGCCCCATACATGGTAATGAGCAAATTTACTGTGAACGTGTTTACTTATTTCAATTACTAGGGAGACGAATGTGTAATAAATGCGAAGTTTTGTACATCAGTTGTAAACGATGAAAATTAATTATGCTTAGGATTGGAGTAATTATACTTTTTTTAGGCCTAAAAATAGAGTAAATGTACTGGTGGCATGCATTTTTGTGAACTATTTGCAAAAGAAAATTTTACGGTGCAAATGTGTACAACATCATGCAGGAAAACATTATCACCAATGTACAAAATCATTGAAGTTAGCAACTTTGAGCCAATATGCATGGAGGAGATTCCAAGTTATTCCTTTCGCCCTTTTTTCTCATCTCAAATTAGTATAATAATTATGTATTTATAATTATTTTTATCACAAAAAAAATTAAAAACCATCACTCTTTTAAGTGATTACGTGCATGTTTTTATATTTTTATTATTATTTTTAATTATAGTGCATGTTTTTAGCTACGGATTGCTTATAAACTCCGATAAATGCAACAAAGTATTTAGGTACTTTCTTCACCGAAAAATAGAAATCAGTCGCTTAGACCCTCAGTAAGAGGTTTTGGAGCACCCTGTCGCGTATGTTGGCAAGAGGCCTTACAGGAAACAGTGTTGAAACAGTATTCTCATGGATGATATGCATTGCCTCGCGGTTTCGATCGGTGTCCAGTGTAAACACTCCAACCGCCGCGGCGCGCCGCGGCGTGTCTATGTTCTGGCGAATTGACGACGTTTGAGGAGGCATTTCGCTATCGCGCCCGTTTGTTTTTTTGTCAATGGTAATGGTGGAGAAAATTTGCTAGCGATCTTTATCACTATTTTTATCTGGATTGTTTCGTAATTGTCGTGGGAGCTCGCTTAACCAGCATGGGCCGAACTCTCTCTCAAGGTCAATGATAGAGATTTTACCCTATATGAGGACATCTATCGAATGCATAAATCGATTTTAATCGTATTTTTTTGGTGTGTTGGGCCGACTTTAGTCGCGGAAGTGATTGCCATGGAAGCGGCGCAGACAGTCGCTTGGAAGAGCGTGCGCAGGTACTCACTTCCTTGGTCTATTGTGCTCGTAGTCGAATACGCTCCGAACTTGCTAGGAAAATAGCCGGAATTCCATTGTCCCTGCAAGCAGCATGTCGAAAGAATCGCGACCTATCCGGTGAATTCACTATCAGAATGTCTGTTAGCGTGAAATACAAATGTAAACAACTTATCCATTGGCTGGAAAAGGACTTATTGGCTACCATTTTTCACTGAATGTACTCATTTTTAGCTTCCGTAACACAAGTGAAAATTAATTTTCAGCAGGAAAGCAATGGAATGGAATTTTTTTTAATGTGTAATGATAGCAAGAAGAATTAGTAATGCACTTTTCGGAAATAAAACGGTTAATATTTGCTTTCAAAGTGAAGTTGCTCTAACTTAAAATGATTTTAGATGAATTCCGAGACTGATTATTTATGTTTGCTTGCAAAATTCATGAAATTTGTATTACTGTTGAGTCGAGGAGGATGTGCGTAAGTGAACTATCATTTTAAGCGAATATATATCGCTTTCGAATCAAACTCCATGCTATACTCATTTTCGCAGTTGCTTATGAAGTGGGCGTTTTACACCGTTATCCTTAAGATACCAACTCTTGAATTATCTACGCAGCCACTATCATAATTTATCCAATAAGAACGAGAATGGATCCACGAGGATGGAGAAAAATTTGATTGTCTAAAAGCCAAAAAACGTAGCAACCTTGAGTGCCAAGATAACGCATTTTCCATCAGATAGTGGTGAATCAGAGGGTGAGATTTCTGAGATGCTCGTCTTATAACTGGACATCGCGCTCGCTCATCTGAAATACTCTTAAGCATCTGCTTTATCGGACTTAAGCTTTATTCGCGCGCAATTATGATTGCAGTGATTTTCGATGAGGCGTTTTTAATGAGTTGGATACGCGAATATTACCAAGTAGAGGATTCTCCAGTCCGTCTATGGACGTGTCATCATCCACCGCGCATTTTATTGTATTTACAAAAGTCACTACTCGCGTCGCTGAAGGCAGAGTGATCCGAATTGCGCGGGAAAATCAGCTATAATTATGACTGCTTGACTTAATTCATCGTAGTATTGAGTCTATCGAATTCATAATTTTTCAATGTCACTCATTCGCGATTACAAATACGCTACTGCAAATATTCTGAATAAATGGATCACTGGTGCTATCAATTTTGGAAACCAATTAAAATGCGCGGCAACATGAAGCAAGCTTCCGCAGGACGGATTGGGAGGCCTTCTGCATGTCCCCTTGGTTGCACCTGCGAGGCACCGCGCAAGCCACCACCATGGTGTGAGGTAGCACGGGGTGATTCCACGCTAATAGGCATGCAGCACTCATCCTAGCCACCAATCAGAAACGCGCTCGCTTGCCGGACACAGGCCAAGCACACAGTACAGTGAGATGCGGTCAGGCTAGAAACTAGGAGAGGGCTAAGGACACAAACATGCTACCATGCAAATAAAACAACGAGTTAGCAATAGAAAAAAGCGTTTTTCGTGATTCATGCACGATTCACAACATTCCAATAAAATTAATGCTGATGATCTGCATTTAAAAATGTAATAAGTTATGACCTACACGTGCAGGGCCTTTTTCGCCAAGTTCGAGTCAGTCCGTCCCAGAGCTGTCGCAAGGATTATGATCCATTATCGTAGTTATTGTCGAAAAAACGACATTTGAAATCTGTTGGTTCTGGAGTCTGTCTCCCTAATCTTATCCTTGTGATAGTTTCTACCATAGTGATTGGGATCTCTCAAAATATCTTGAACGTCAGGAAAAATTTAGTCTACTTGAAATTTCCGCAAAAGATTTAATCTAAATTTTATCCTTCGATCGGTTATACTTTCCCATTCTAAATTCGTAGTTAACTCAGTTACACTAATATGTTTAAGTCTGTTAATAATCTTTGAAGACTCCAGCCGCTCGTATTCTGTATTCTAACTATGTATACATCCGAAACCATTACTTTTTCATTCCGGCCCCATGCACTAGCGGCGTGCTCGAAATGAGGTGTCACGGAAGAATAAGAACATCCTTTTTGTGAACATCAATTAATCGAAGGGTAGGCGTGGAGTAATAGTAACATAAGCGGATTTAGGGGGGGCACGGGGGCACGTGAAAAACTAGAAACTTAAGAAATAGACTATACTTTTAATGCGGTTATCATTACGTTCGTTTTGTTTTTTGTATCAATCATTTAATCACCCAATAATACACAAAACAAGATCCTCAATCATTTATTTTCAAATTAATAACTTTCACATTAAAATAAAGAGAATATTTCATGTAGTAATTCTTGCATGTTGTTTTTAATTTCAAATATGAAAGGGCCATTTGCCTTTCAGACCCTTGCCCCCCCCCCCCCCCCCCCCCCAGAAAAAATCCAGGATCCGGCCTTGAATGGTAAACTCCTAGATGGCATCGCGGAGTTATCATCGAGTGGAAGAGCGGCAGGCAGCGCCCGTGGCGGCGAGGGCGCTAACTAAGGTCATCCACCCCCACCCACTTCAGTGCCCCGAGTGGTTGAATTGCTTGTCTCCTCTCCTGTTCGTCCTCCACCGCATTGATTGCACCCGCTCGAGGGCATGCCGAAACCATTTGCCCCCTCCCCCCCCCAACACTCTCCCCTCCCACCTACCCAAATCACCTCCACTCATGTCACAGCCAATTGGCTGTGTTCGCCGTTCATTTAATCGTGAATTGTGGAATTGCGTTAGAGTGTAAATTTAAGAGGCATTTTATTTTACATATATCGATCCGTCGCATACTTCTCGAGCTATACGCGGCCTTAACCCTTTCGCAGGTAAGTTGGTGACGTCGCTGTTGTTTGCCCATCGGGTACCCTCTCCTCAGCTAACCCTCGGCCTGATACATCGGGAGCTCGTGCTCCATTGTTGTTCACGCACTCTCCTGATTTCTTCCCCCAATTAAAGGTCCTCCCTCACTGCCTTCGAAACCGAAATATAAGTCCTCTTGTGGAGGAGGATTTTGATATGGGCTTCTGTACACCTGAACTTCAAAATTTAGAAAAAATCTTAACTTTTGAAGCATTATAGTGTTGAAATAAAACAAAAGCCTAATCTTAAGTGCGAAGGAACTGGTTGTTTAGTTAGGTTTTGTGCGATATACGAGGTTCGGTAAATAAATTTTAATCTGGGAAAAAAGTGGAAAAATATACGAAGATATCTTGAATTCCGCATTTGTGTATTCTACTAAAAACAAAAAAAAATAAAAGAAAAAATATCAATTTGGAGTTTTAAAAGGTTCATAAATAATAATGAAAGTAAGAAATTAAATAAATAATGATAATTAAATGTCATTTCATTCCATTTATTAAACTGCCATGTAGTAATACCTATTAGTTAGATTTTCACCCAAACCACAAACCACGCGTAGCACCAACAAAACGAAAAAAATGCGCTGAAAACCGTTGTTTATGTAAACTGGCTGGTTGGGGTGAGTCTGTACTGGATTCACCGTTCGACGACAATTTCAAACATTCCCCATCGGTCATGTAATCGCGAGTGAGGCAGTTTTGGGGCCATTGCGGATTACAGACGTGCTTGCCTATCGGATCAAGTAAGACATAGGATGACCAAGATTGTCACTTGTTCGCTAGACATTCCACACTGTCCGTCCGCCGCGCGTCGAGAGGACACGAGACGACCTCAGCTGGCTAAACATCGAATTAATGAATGAGTTTGGAGGACGCAGACTGCGGGTCGCCCGCGCCTTTTCAACTGACGTACGTGTGTTGGGCTCGTATTGGACGACCTCTCGACGACAGATTGTTTGCAAAGGGACCAGCTTACTTCGTTCGTCCTCTGCCACGGACCCCGAATATAAGGCGCCGACCCAAAAATGAACTTCCTTAAAGAAAATTCAACGCCCAAATCGAATCAGATCTACGTGGGGAGACTGGTAGAACGATGGCTGAAGGAGCATCGGAGGCATTTTAGACTCGGGCAGCCCGACAAGTCTGCTTTGGCTGAACATAGCATCAATATGGACCACAACATGAAATGGGATAGTGCCTAATTAATCTGCCGTTCCAACGACTTCTAGGATAGGCTTGCTAAGGAGGCCATTGTGACTTACGCTTACTGAGGAAAAATACTTTCAATCGAGACACGTGGTATAAACTTAGCAAAGCGTGGAATCTCATTTATAGAAAAAAATGGTAGATTTCCCCCTTTTCATCCGAATTACCTAGTTCCTTACCGCCCATCAGGAATATCATGATTGTTTTCTCTGTGACCTCTAAGCGTTTTTATTTTTCATTTAAACGCATTCATTCACCCTGATGACGGAGGATGAGTCGTAGGTGGAAACGTTGGTCATATACGTGCAACGAATTAAACCGGTGTGAATCCTTAGAAGACTTCACGGAAACTTTCTTCATTTGCAATTCAAATTGGAAGTGGTGTTAAGTAAATTATTATTTCGGCCGATGTCGTAGAATTGTTTCGGGCTTAATCTGATGGAATTCTAACATGTAAGCAAACTAGAAGTTACTGGAAAACTTTCGCGAATACTTTGATTTTCCATAACACCCGGTTTTTAGTGCATTTTTGTGTTATCTTCTCTTAATTAAGCCTGAAAATAATACAATATGGTTTTGAATCGGTCGTACAGTGAAATGAATGCATTATCAGGAAATTCCCAGTACTTGTCTTGCTATTTACTCACATTGAGTGAAAGTGATTGGTGGCCAGCCAAGAGGTGCCTCGGAACAAATTATTCTTCGCAGATAAAGTCTAAATGTTAGAGCCACTCGTGACTTAAACTTTGAAAAAAGCCTCCTCCTAACAAGGCTTCATTGCCACCGCTTTTGCTCTTAAATGAGCTTTAAGAAGTGGAAGTAATAAAAAAGTAGCATTTTTATATTCGATGCCTCTCCACGCATCCCCCACGTATAGTAATCATCTAATTACAATAAGGTGAGAACATGTTATGTAAGTAAGTGAAGTGAGTGTGAAGTTGGAAAAAAGTGCCTTACGGTTTGAGGTGCACGTTGCTTAGCATTATTTACTGTCATTACCGGAAATTTTCTGAGGTTTAGGCTTTATAAATTAGTCTGTTGGTACGAAAGTCATGGTCGAAAAATGAAGACATCTTCCTTCCTAGCACCCTATGAAGTTGCATCGAGCATGTAGCCATTACAAATAACTCGCTAAAAGGTATTTTTCGGACATAGTTGATATATCCTTTGCAGGAAATGATGAAAATTCGTGTTTGTTTTTTACCACGCTTCATTTGGTGGGAAAAAAGAATTTATTGAGCATATCTTCCGAACTGTGAAGACATACCAAGATTTCCAGTATGCCCATCTACAATCTTTGGATATTTAGTATGTACGAGCATTTTTTTAAATTTTAAAATTCCGAGGTCAAACTCGTAGTCAGTGACCTCGAAAAGCCACATGAAACGTGCTTGGGTTGCCGTAGGTTACCGTGTCGTACTTTTCAGTATTCTGGACCACAATGCGGCGCCCATTCACTCACGACGCGACGGCGAAAACGAAAGAGTCCTCAGGTGTTCGAGGGGCTTGCGTAACACGTGCCTCCGTGCACATCCTCCTGCGTGACTTATTCCGTAATGGTGTCGTGGCCATTGATCGGGAATACATCGGTGGGGAAGTGTGACGTCACTTGGGACGAGACCGGCATCAGAATGATTTTTCTCGCGTGACTGCAGTGGAAGGCTACTCATTCTATTCTGAGCGAGACCACATGTTTACGCTTGTAGTATCGACAGCGTTAATCGCCGGGTCCATGCTGGTATGCTGAATTACCTACGAAAAACGATGCTTTATTCGATAAAATGTATTCCAAATTTACTGGTTAGATGTTTATAAGACAACAGGATTTCAAAAGTAGAATCATAACCTATCCCGGCGAAATGTTTACAAAACCTTTTGTCGGGTTCTCATTCAGGTCAGGTTTTCCATGATCGACGTTTCGATGGCCGGCTCTTTTCCGTGTTTGACCTCGGAACTTTAAAATGGAACAGAATGCTCGCAAATAATAAAATCCAAAATGGATCGACTCGATATTCAGGGCAAGTAATTAATGCCATCTGCCCTTATCTAACCTATCGACAATGATCTATATCGAGCGACTAATCGTAGGCCATGGGAAAATCCGACCCGATGGAGAACCTGAGAATGATTTTCAACAGAATTTTAGGATTCGCGCTGAATAGTGTGAACACTGACAGAGTAAGGGGAGCATGTCCTGATGATGAAAAGTTGTTCGTTTTCCGAAACGTCGACGCTATTGCCATCATCATCATCATGATGACGTTGCGAAGCCCGATAAACTTGACACATCCAGCTCATTAAAATCATTTTTCAGATATTTATCGTTTACTGGAGCAGATTTCATGGGATAATTTACAAGGATACTTTCACGGCATACCTTATTAGGATTATAGAACATCATCAGTTGCCGATAATCCTAATATTGGTTTTGTGCGGCTTTCGACTCAGTTCTCCAGTTTACATTAATCTTTTCTCACCTTAGCAGTTTTATCTTTCGCATGCTCAGTACATTTCCATGTATTTTATCTGAGATCTTCCTTTTGCGTTCATGTCATCTACTTGGCTCCGGACGATGTAATTCATCAATCCATCTCAAGATATAACCGATTAGATTTTTCCGTCTTCTTCAGTACTCTCACACGGTTGGTTAATTTTATTTCCGTTATTCTCTTGTAGCAATATATTTCGAATGCCCCTACCCCTACTATCGATTTTACTATCGATGACTCGCTTGCATAGAGTAGCTATCCTCTGGTATCCATGCCATCCTGTATGCAGGATTTGTGAGAGGGTTTAAGGGAATTCTCTAACTTTACTCAAGTGTTGATCGTGCCTTAAACTCGGCCCGGTTGTCACGTCGGTTTTCTTCACTCGAATCACAAAGCTCGCTCAGACTGCACTCCTCAGTCGATTACCCAATTCAAATTCAGTCATCAAAGTTCCAAGATTTCCGACGTCGACCCCTAGTGTTATCAAATGGAACATGTTTCATAAAAATATATCCACGTTCTGTTACACTGTAGCCATGCAAGTTCCTGATGAGCAGAAAACCATGAGTAACAAGGAATTTGAAAAATGATTTTTTTTGCAAATTTTACCACAATTACTCAAGCTCTCTGAACCTCCGAGGTTGAGCGAGGACGATTTAGTTTCTGGAATATTTCCCGTCTTTCAAACTGTTGTCGCTTTAATTCGTAGGCGTAGAGTATGCTGATAAGATGTTTGTCTCGTACATATCCTTCTGTTTTTAAACGCGCCCACTTTCGATCATACTCCTTTTAAAAGGTCGTCTCCGAGTGCGACTTTATGCTTTTTCGTCTCGGGCAATCATGGAGAGAGGGAAAAGGGAGTCGTTTACACGCGCCTTTATAGCGTCGATGGCGGTTTGTGTGTGGCGTCACACTCTGCCTCGGGCAGTCAGCCTCATTATCCCCGGTCCTCTCGGTGTTTGCCGTCTCGTCTGAAATGCGTAAATCATCTCTGGAAAGAAAGAAAAAACATTAAAGGAACAGATTTCTTCATTGTCTCGAAGTAGGCTTCCGCGGAGATTATGACGATAGGCAGCGATTCTTCCGGGTTTCCTTCCGCGTTTATCCATTCTGCCGGACAATATTTCGCCAAAGATCCAGTCGGCTTCCCCAGTCTCCCTCTTCAGTGGACCTGAGGAAGACGACTGGAACGTTGGCGAAATATTGTCCAGCAGAATGGTTAAACGCGGAAGGAAACCCGGAAGAATCGCTGCGTGTAGATTTCTTCATTATCTAATCATGGTTCGCTGAAGTAGCAACATTACTTACGACTTAAGTTTCGTATCGCGTCTCTAATGCTTAAGTTGAAAATTTAGCCTCTTATTTTCTTGCAAATTATTCTTTGATATTATTTGGACTGCAGAAATTTTACACTCTGAACCGCGTTTCACGATCATCATCGACATGAGTCAACCATAATCCTACGATTGGTTTGACGCAGCTCTCCATTCCTCTCTCCCATCCGCTAGCCCTTTCATAGCGACGTATTTCTTCTTTTTTTACATCCTTGTAGCCTCTGTAACTCATTCGGGGCCGTCCCTTGCCCTTCTTCCCTTCCACCTGTCTTTCTGCGATTGTTTTCATCAAGCCATCATGCCTCACAATGTAGCCGATGAGCCCACATAATCAATTCACTTACCATCGCTCAAATGAGACGAAAAAGTTTTTTTCAAGCAAAATATCCCCTCCAGCTTACTACTGACCATCCCACTAATTGTAAGGATTTTCGATGTATATTTTTCATTGGCATAGTAACCCAATAACAAGAGTATTATGTAATGTATTACATACACCACACATTGTATGCACTTTTGGTGTCTAAAGCCTGTAAAAAATTACTGCATCTTCCTTCTTGGCCTCTTCATTTATAAGTAGGTATATTCAATAAAAATATGGAGCGTAGATCGTCAGTTTGTGTGATTGAAGTCCTTCGCCCAAGCTGACGACCTAAACTCAATATTTTAATGTAATTGTAAATAAAATGTCAAAGTAGACATTTTTAAATATTTGTGAAATTTATATTACTCTTCCCATTTAACGCAAAATATTTTCTTGTTATTAACTGAAAATAATATGAAACCTCACCAAAATGAAGAATTTTCAACTTTCTAGTCACATTGTAGTCCAAATTAAAGACTTTAGAAGATTAACTGTTTTCGTCTAGCTCGTCAGAGTAGAGAAAGTAGGTACTGTTGACGGGTGTGAACACTGAAATTATTGAGGTAACGTAGGAAGTGGCCCGCAGTTATTTAATAGCATAGCATTAATCAAATCGCTATTTTCTGACAAGCATGTGCATTGAATTTCTTTCGAGGTCATTTATAGATCTTGAATTTTTATTTGGTGCACTCACCGTCCCTTTTGAGCGAGGAGGGGATTTGCAGAACGTCTCTACATCTGAGTGCAGGCGGACAACGTTTTCCTCATTCGTCACTGTCACCGTGCGCCCATTCTATGACGGGTGGAATCTACTCTGATTCTATCTGTTTTCCTATTAATACCTATCCTAGTTCGCTATCGATCACCATCCCGTCACAATTATTACTGTTTCCCGCATAGATACTCTCCCCTTAATCCCATCTTAATGTTGCATTTCACTCACCTGTTCCCCAGGGAAGCTTCGTCTTCATATTCATTTGCTGCGCATGCCTTCCTCGTCCTCTCAGCGACGCTTATTGGCCGATTTGAAGATAACGAATCGAGTTATTTACAACTCTGCTCAGTGACTCACTGGTAACAATCAGCGGCTTAAAATTAAAAGGACGCATCCCTACCCCTATAACACTCGTTTTTTATCTTTTTTGTGGCATAATTCTAATTTAATACTTAAGCTTTCATTGTGTGATTTTTTTAATTACATAAGGATTAGAACTTTTTCAGAATTTGTCTGTTTCTCAAATATTAAAAAATTGCATCTGGAAAATACATACTAAGTTATAATTTTCAAACTGGAATACAGATGTGGACCAGGGTTTTCTTTATTTACCGTGTAAATTGCAAGATTTGTTTTAGAAATTAGTTTTATTAATAATAATAATATGAAAAAGATAATATCGTGAATATAGTTATAACATTACATAGTGGGACACAAGCCATGAAAATGTTAATGCTTGCTCGTGTCTCGCTATGGACAATCAGCGGCTAAAAAATTAAGGGAGAGACTGACTTCAACTGCATTCATAGAGTGATTTAACATTCGAAATTCTTACCATCGACGCTTGCCATTTACTTACGCTCTTCTTAGAGCTAATTTCTCATGGATTGTTGAGGCCATCTGTGTTTGACTGGTTTTCGAGTGTGCGTGTGTCCACTAATTAATAGGCATCCTTAGCAGGGTACCTCCAGCCCTGCGAAGAATCTCGGGTTATCATCTAAGAATCCTTATTTTAGGTCCTTTCAGTCCTTTTAAGGTGGACGAGCATTGGGAGATATGTACACGGCCATTTAAGTGTTTTCATTCCATAATGCTACGCTGCAGCCGTGGAGCCTGTATCTAGCGATGAAAAATGGGATTTCATGTTGGGTCAAGGAACTAGAATGACCTTTCAGTTTTCTTCCTTGCTCATGAACGCTGGAATGGCTATTCATCTGATGAATGATTCGCGAGAAATATGTGATATTTAATGCATTGCATTAAATTAAGCGTATCGGAATGTGAGCAAGTGTGAGGAAGCGATTCTACGGAGGAGAGGCCATTCTACCCTTGATTAATGGGCGCGAAATGATATCATTAAAAAAAAAGAAAAACTTTGTGCTTTCACATGAATATTTATTCGCACATTTACACGACCAATGGTTTCAACGTTAGACGTCATCATCAGGTGACGATGAAACCATGGCAGTGTAAATGTTTGAATAAATGTTCATGTGAAAGCACAAAGTTCTTCTTTTTAATTTAAATAATGAATCGCTTTCACAAAGTTACGCCTCAAACAATCAATTTTGTAATGATATCCACGGTAGCATAGCCTGACGCTTCCATGTCATTGAGCAAAAGTCGGTTTAGAGCTGAATATTATGAATTTTCTGGCTGACATCTGCATTGAATCCATTCGTCGTTATTTGTTGATCTTGAATTTTAATTTGGCGCAATTTTTCGCCCTTTTTTCGTGAGGAGGGGATTTTCAGAACGTCTTTATTTTTTAGTGCAGGCGGACACCGATTTCCACGTTCGCCACCGTCGCAGTCACATTTGAACTAACGATGACTTTTTGCGTCGAAAATTGGTGGCTTTCGCCATAAAAAGGAGCGGGCTGCACAAAAAGGCGATGAAAATACCTGATGGAATTTAGGAAACGGGGATGTTCATTAGCTTCACCGACTTCTTTTGGATCTTGAATATAGCATGAGCACAGGACAAAGGGTCCCAGAAAAAGAATACGAAACGTAATAACGCGGGAGTAAAACTCACCGTAATAATTTAAGAGTAGCACTTCAATATGTACTTCATTTCGCAGATTCAAGGTTCGACTCTCTGCTTTTAATAGTTACATCCAGTAACAAGGGATATTTACTGCTTGGAATCGGTGTGTCGTCCAAAGTTACGAAAAAAGGAGACTGGATCAAATTCGTTGCTTTCCGTATTAATAAGGAGGAAATTATGGCCAGACGAATCTTTCATATGGAGGACACTGTCAACATTACTCTTCACTGAACAAAATATCTGTCGCATTTGTGGTCCGAGGCGTGCTCGGAACCGAAATAGGTCAAAAAAGAATTGTTTGTTCGGCAGACAAGAAAATTCAGTTTCCGACGATAATGGTGTTGGGAATACCCTTCCTGGTTGAGAGAAGTCCTCCGACTAATAGAATAAAAGAGAGCGTCAGCACACACCGAACGCGTTTTATCAATTGGACGATAAGAGCGGAGATGACGACCTCGTGTCGCCCCCATAAACACACGTCTCCCTAACGACAACCATCTGGACCGATTCACGTGATGGCCTCGGTTTCATTATTTTTAAATTTGTTGACGTTGATAGAGTTTTCAAAGTAAGGAGACTTCATTTTTCCAAATGCCGATCCGTCGCGTTGCACACTTCACTAGTTAAAAATCGACGCCCTCGAAGTATTCCGCTGATGAGTTGATGACCTCACCGACTCCGGCTGAGAGGGTCGCCAATCTCCTCCGCTACTCCTTGAGCCCTGCATGCCGCGAGTGGTTCGTTATTGTAAACGCTCTAATGAGCGATTCCCTCCCTCGATGACCGGCTCTCCTTGAAGGAGTTGATCGGCAGAAACTAAATACGTCACCAACTCATGCAAAGCGGGCGGCAGCTTTCGCTTATTTTTGTTTTTAAATTAACAGAGAGTGGCCAAACATTGTTTTTATTTCACCGGAGTTTATCTAGCGAATTCTTCCAATGAATTACGATTTCAGGTGCATGTGAACGAGTCCCTTTCTCTTAGTTCAACACTTATCCTCGAATCAGAGCCTTCGCAGCTGACCTTCGCTCTGGTTTTATCATTTATCCGTGATAATGACTGCTCAAAAAAATCATTCGATAATGCTATCTCGCTGTTAAGTGGGACATTCCAATGGATTTAATGTTTATTAATGGAGGAATCGAGGGTAGTTTGGCTCTTTGGTGTTAAGTGATAAGAATAGTTGCGTTGTCCTCTATGTAATAGTTTTGATTGTTGACTTATGATGATATATGCTTTAACCATAAGAAACATGTGTCATTTTGCTTTCTTGGCATCGTTTTCTTCAAATCCGTTGTTTGCGTGGCATGTCGACCAAATACAAAAATAGTAAACTATATTTTGTATTGAGCATGTTGTCTAGATTATTAACTTATGAAAAAACCCAGACTGACTACGTGGAATTGAAATTTATCCTTGTCTCCTCTCACTGAAAGAATTAAGGGAGGAATTTTGCAAGCAAAATGAAATATCGGGAAGCTGGTTGAAATATTCTCAAGCAGTTTAGAAAGCTCTGGAATAACTTTATCCCCAATTTATGCACCTTGGCATAAGTTGGGATAAAGTTGGATAAATTAGGGCCGTTCATAATTGTTTGCCACTCGTTCTTGGCACCTTCCGGTGACGTGCGGATGTCCAGCCGGCGAATATCACGGAAGACGGTTTTCCAGTGGACCACCGGATGTGGTGTCATCCACCGCACATTTAAATGGATTTGCAAAAGTCGCAACTCACGTTGATGACGGCAAAGCGATCCGAATTTCCTTGGAAAAGAACTATACTTGGGGTTGATAGCTGTAATTTATATTCTCGATGGTTAAATATATCTGATTCATAACTTTTCAATGCTCTCCCTCGAGAGTACATTTAGATACTTTGTTGAAAATCTATGGATCGCTCTGCCCTTATGGCCACGATTTGGAAAAAGGACGCTGACGACGGCTGCTTGACGACCTTTCTGCCAGGCACGTTCCGAAACACTTAGCCGATTGCAATAAATTTCAAATGTATTTTCAGGAATACGATCTTCCACATCCCTTTTTCTCCACTAACTAGATACTGCAATCGAAATCAATTAAAGCATTTTGAAATGCGCACTTCTTTTCACTGTCGCTTAAAACGCGTCTTCATACGTAGCGTCTTCTTCGGGTCAAAATAAGAATTTTCAGCCCTTAACTGACTTTTGCTCATCACCATAAAACATAAGCGTTGCGTCTTTTAAAGATGGAAATCCATTACACGCTAAAAGGTCGGTCATACCTTCGTCATAAATTAAGACTAGAACGACTTCTCCAGCATGGAATTTCTTCATGTCATGTGCGCACATTCCAGCGCTCATAAACATATCTCTTATATTTTCAATGGATTATTAACTAGATGAACGGGCATTCCAGCGTTTATGTTCAAGGGAGGAAACAAGTTGTAAAGTCATTGCAGTTCCTTCACCCGACATAGGATCGTGTTTTTCTTCGCCCGATTCATTGCTATTCCCATAAAGATCTCGTGCGTGCGTCTGAAAATGGGAGAAATAGGAGTGGCTGCGTAGTCTATTGCGACGAGTGGGAAATGTCGCGGCACCTCCAAGAGAAACTTCCCGCCTCAGAATCTAACAGAAGATAACTCCTTGACTAAGAGCAAACCTAGGATACTAATCATTTTCCTCACTTTCCTATCCCCAGCGGTCACTAATCCACCCTTCAACTCGACTTCACATTGCAATCGCCGCCTGCCGCCAATTGGCACTCCCCAACAAACACTTCTTCCCTCCTCTGACCTCTTTTCAAATCGTCAATTTGTTATTTCTGTTCATTTTTTACGCCTTTTTATTTTCTGCCTTTTGTTGGTCAATCAGTCGCAAAAAGCTTTCTTTATCTTTTGGTGACTTTTTCAAATGCATAAAAAAATAAAACAAGAATGTAGCTTTTTGCGGTGCTGTTCAAAATGGTTTATCTTGGCTTCCGGGATTTTTTAACGCGTCGGTTCATGTACAAACGACGGATGGAACAAGATCCTGGACGGTTCCCACGGGGGACAAGTGAGAGACTTATCTACATGTCAGGAGTGGGGCTAAGGGAGGAAGCGCCCAAGAAAACGATTTTCGAAAAGCGATGAGAACGCGTCCTACATTCGATAATCAAGCTTCCTCAGGACGGACTGATTGGGCCTAAGCCATTGGTAAGCAGCAAGATTGGGTGATCTTACGATGGAAGAATACAACTTGGGCAATATTCTCGGAATACATGTATTATGTTAGCCTGGACGGGAGGAAGTCGTGTGTCCTCTTACGGACAAGGTTGCAGTCAAGGCCAGCTCCCCGAGCTGCTTTCCTCGTCCGGTCTGCAACTCACCTGACGGATGAAACTGTCGAGCAAATTCACTGGAAAACGAAGTTATTCGTCTAGTAGTAGTTTTTCCTGCCATTCATTCTTTGTGACGTCTGACTGGGAAACGTCATCACTACATTCCATTGTTCTGTTTTGTTTAACGTGTTATACGACCAATTTATGCCGACGAACGACCCCGCATCAAGGCTGATTCTATCGAACACGAATCCTTCTCTTGCCTCCTCTAGAATGCAGCGTCTCATTCCGTAGATCATCGCAAATTACTTTCATTCTCTCCTCGTGCTTCTTCGCTTCGTGAGTGTCCTGGCGGTGGCGCTCGCCGAAGAGACGATTTGATTTTCTGTTTCAAGCCTCTCTCATCAATTAGTCAGACCTGAAATATTGCAGCTCAATATCAATGTTCCATGTATGCTATGAAGATGATAAAATTGTGCAAAATATCACTGTTAAAGAAAGATGGGCGTTTCAACAAACCATGTCATTTTCAGGTCAAATCACGTAATCTTCGTCTTCGAGACCTGATGATGACAATTTGTCGAAACCTTGGCCGTCAATAATTTTTTTCCGTCAAAATGTTTTCCAAATTTCTCAGGACACTAATGATGTTTGAGCTGATATACTAATTACGCGTAATAATAGAGCCGCATGGAAGGGGCGCAATTGACTAGTGTGTACCTTAAGGGCTTAGCTTCGGAATTAAGAGTCCCAGATCTACAATTAGCGTCGATGACTAAATTTTATAATAGAAATTATATAACTCATTGCATTAAATCACTTTTCCATTATCATCCTCGTTAGTGCAAATACTCTCTGGCAAATATTGAGAATAAATGGATCGCTCCGAAATATTCAAAATAAATGAATATGCGGACATTATAGAAAATCGATTAAAACTAAGTACATGCGACATAAATCGAGTTCATATGGAACGAGCCGGGGCCTCCGCTATGCAGATCCCTTTAACACTGACATTCCGAAGGGCACACCCAGTGGGATATTTGTGACGTTTCGAATGCTGTGGATTCGATCTCTTTTTAACGTGTCCAAGCGCCGAACGCGCGTGGTCGATGGCAGAGCGAAATGTCATCGGCATTCTCGTCAAGGTCAGCCGCGGAGGAGGGCGTGTCCCCTCTCGGCGAAAGCGATAGCGGCGAAGTGATCTCAACGCGCGGAAATCGCGCAAGTGTGGCCATCAACCATCGCAACGGAAGCCCAGACACAACAGCAGTCGGAAAAAAAGAAAACAGGCACGCAGCTGATAAATATGTAGAGCTGTATCATTGAACTAATACTCGACTGTGGTAGAGTTTGGAGTTTTAGAGAGAGGGGTAGCGGTGATCCGCTCGATAGGAATTTGTGACGTTCTCAACTTATCAGCGGAAGTGTTACGGCCGTCGATTTTTTTTGAGTGATTTCCTTGAATGTGATCTCTCCTCCAAGAAGCTGAGCGGAGGCATTTGCTGCGGTCCAGCAGTGATCTTCCATCGAAGAGGGAGACGGTTTCAGTTGGGTGAAATTTAGAATAGAGAGGAAGTCCGCAAGATATTTCAGGGTCACCGGGCAGCGGAGGAGGAAACGGAAAGAGTTGGGAGGGCCGGTGAGTGCGAATCGACTGGGATAATAGGCATTTGCTTTTTCAAGTGGGCGTGCGCGCTTTTCGTTTCCGTGGTCCAAATACGCGGATAAGGGTTGTTTCTCAAATGCTACACTAAATGTCTCTCAAAGTGTCACTTTCTGGAGTTTATCCAGCATAGACTGATTAAGTTCGCAGTGGCTGAGAGCACATTTTGAGGCCAACTGGAGAATCCTCTGTGGCGATATTCGTGCTCGTGTATGCACTTCCAGAGCGGAGGATTTCCTTGTGTATACACCAATGGCGAAAATCGCCATGAAAAGATTATGTCGCTTAGCCGGGATTCGAACCCAAATCTCCCGATTGCCGGTCAGGTGATGATGCTACCTTGAAAGACGGCGGCTTGGTGGTGAAGCATTCCTGACCTGCAAACGAGAGATCCGGAATAAGCTGAATGATTTTTTTCATGTAAAATTTCATCCTAACATGAATCCTCAATGAATATAGATGCCACGATCAGTGCGCATGACTGAGCACTAACTTACTTGTTTAATGCAGTGCTTTGGCTTTCGTCATTGTCCGGGCGTCGCGACAAATATGTCATCGGAGGACTGTTTCCCGAATACTAAATGCCAGTCTCTGTAGTTTATTTAGCATAGGCCAATGAAATTCGCGGTGGTCGACAGCACATTCAGAGGGCGTATGAAGAATCATCTGTCTCATTATTATTGGTTCTCCGGCGTGCACATCCGGGGCTGAGGCATCCGCTGTGGTCCGGGAGTGAAGGAGGCTGTCGATCGGAGGCGGTGGAATAGCGGTGGAATTGAGAATAGAGGAGGCAGGCCCGCTAGAGTGAAAGAGAGCGATTTCAGGGTCATCGGGCTCCGAGGAAGGGAATGGAAAGAGTCGGAGGGGGAGAGGTGGGAGGGGGAGTGAAAACCGGAACGCGGAGAGAGAGAGAGAGAGAGTGCGAAAGTGGCGGTGGGAGGGGGAGAGCGGGGGCTCGTCCGGGGGCGTGTGCTCCTCAGCCTCCAATGGCGTCCCTCCGTCCGCCCGCCCCCCGCACTGCCCGCCCAGGCGATATCCCCGCGCTGCGCGTTGTGACGCTCGCTCGCTCCGAACCGTTCGAGGAAGGGGCGCCAATGGCCACAGGCGCCACCCGAACCTCACCCCTCTCCATTGAGTGCCGAAAGAAAGGCCCGACTGACTAGCCTAGGAGGGCGTTATTCCATCCCGTAAAATATTCATTTATGATTCCACTTCGCGCTCACACAAACTCGGAATTTTTTCTCACATGACGTGAAACGTATGCTTCGTTTACGGCTGTACTATGGTAGGCGTGATCATGAGAAGAAAATAAAGGAAATACACTGTTATATTCAAAATGTCATCCTTTCCTCGTACTATTGAGGATCGCAACGATGCCTAGATTAAAATTTATGGCGTCACTCGTTATGATGATTCATTCCGTGTTCATCTTTTTTCATATCTCGAACCTTACATGGATTTACTTTATAAATTACGGAGCGTTGATAAGTTTTGCCAAATCATGAATGTGGATGTTTTTTTTAAATATTATGCGTAATATTTTTATGACCGAGTAGTGTGTGCATGCTGGTGATTGGTCACCCCTTGCCAAGCACCCGAGGAGTGGCTCGCTGAGTATCATGTACAAATGTATGCAATGCGGCGATAATCGCTGAGTGATCCACTCATTGCCAATGATTTCAATGGAGCATTTGCGCAATCGCGAAGAATAGCATTGAAAAATTAAGAATCCGATAGGTCATATCAAAGCAACTCTATCATATCATAGTAAACTGTCCTCATTTTCGTTTATTCCACCGCTCGCTCTGCTTTCAGTGACGCGAGTGGCGATTAAGGTAACTCCATTTAAGTAAGCAGTGAGTGACAACGCAAATTAGTGACCGACCAGAGAATCCTCCGTTGTAATATTCGGAAGGTACGAGTGGAAACGGATGGCCATTGACGATGTATCATAAGCGGACTACGTAAATTTAACTTACCATGCAAAGAGTATTCTTCTGTGTTGGTTGTAATAGTTGTGAAATATAATACGATATCAATTTATGACTACATTTCATTCATTTGCCTGATTAATAGAAAATAGCCATCACCTATTACAGAATGAGAGTAGGCGTAGACGCCAGAAGAGCACTCATCAGGTACCATCATGTTACATACGGCAGCACAGGCAAACAAAAATATCTAAGTCTCAAGGCAGGTTTATGCACATAATAATGTTCATTGTTACTAACATAGAACAATAACGAGAAATAATTATTTTGAGAATTTTATGGATACTTAAATTACTTATCAAATCAATCCCTAGCCAAAAGTTTGACAGACAAAGGATGCGGCTTTTTGTAATGCAAAATATAAATTACTCAAGAAAAAATAAAGAAATGCATAAAAAAAATTGAAAGAAAAAATCCTAAAGCTAATTTTAAAAACTATGAAAATATATTTCTGATATTCTGTTAGAAAGTTGCTGTGCTTCATGGCTTAAGATTGGAGATTGCTCTCACAACATTATTAGCGGCTGATTCGCGAGATATCCATCATCAGGATTGCAGCTAGGAATTAAGGCTAGGGGTGCTTTTAGGTGCAGTTAATATTGCGATCTGAGGGTGTGGAAAACCTGCCAAGGTAAGCGACAAGTGCGATATTAATAAAATGCGGAATTTTAAGATAAATGGTTCAAAATGGTGAGTTTTAAGGCTTTCTGAAGGAAATTTTATTAATCCTTACAATATTCTATAGGTATTGTCAATCAAGTTAAGGAAAATGGATTTAACTTAAAAATTCTCTGTGTTCAAGGGGGGAGGGTATCCCCTAAAACCCCCCTCGCTGCGCCATTGTCCTTTTTAGATTCTCTCGACTTCATCCTCTTCTATTCCTCTTATCCTAGTATACTTCTCGACTTATCCGTAAATTATGTTGTACAAATAGAGTATTTTTTCAAAGAAATAGCAATATTCCTTATCGTTTTCAGGAATCATTCCAATTCAGTCATTTGATAATTGATTTCAAGAAAGCCTTGCGGTGTGGTAACATACCATTTTGCGTCTCCTCTCCTTTTTTTACGGCTTCTTTTATATCTCGACACATGATAACGTGCTATCATCCCTGAAGCATAGTTGGATAATTCCTCATATTTTTATATTCCCCCATTTTTTTGTTCTCTTCTGATAGTTCCGTCATCTACAATGGAGGGCCGTTCTTCATTTCCCCCCATCATATTTCTCCCCATCTGCCCTAGTTTTTTTAAATGGCCTCGACTCCCACCGACATCGTCAGCTTATCGCCTCTGTTTTTCATGGCATGGTATTCGTTTATTCCTCCCACGGTTGTCAAAATCCTACTCATATCAGTGCCACATGTAGATTCTCATATCGGGGGTGGGGGGGGGCCCTCTTTGCCCTCACCCTTACAACCTCCCCTAAATATTTTACAATTAAACTGTTACGAATGAAATTATAAATGAAGGTCTTCATGCCTCGATCAAGCCGTAACGCATGTTTCATAAATGTATTTGCTGCAGTCGCAGGCGAATAGCATTCCTATATTACATAAAGGTGATTGCAATAGGAGCGGAAGCCACGGGAATACCAAGCGCTAAATGTTGGATGGCACGATTTTATTCGCGCGATAAACGGGCACTCCTTAGACGGAAAATAATAATGGGCTGAGTGTTTTTAAATGACGCAGAAATGAACAGCTCTCTTTGCTGAATTTTTACGCTTCGTTTTGACAATGTAGCTCCTCAATCTCGGGCGTTGACGAAAATTTTCAAGTAAAGGTACTTTTGAGGAACTATTAATGTTAAAGTGTATATTTGTCGACGAAATAACCGCTATCGTTGTAAAACTAATTGAGTGATCAATTTTTTCAGGCAAAAATTGTAAATAAGAGTAATATTTTCGGGGCGAGACTCGGTGGGATTTGTTGGTATTCAAAGCTAATGAATCTCGGTATTCACAGTTAGCTAATTGAATATCGCCCGACTCGGGTTTCACCAGCTAGGTGCCATCGACCGAGAAAGTGATACTTATTGAGCTGCAGAAATCCGATTGCAGCGACACTAAATTAGGGAAGAGTGAATTATTACCCCGGCGGTTCATTATGCTGAATAATAAAATATCGGCCGTAAGTGTCACACATCTGACCTTTTCACCAACCGCTCGAAGTTGATAGCGAATCCACGGAGAAACCCATTTTCATATTAGAGCAGTCACCTTATTAACATTCTTTTTAGGCCTCCACGAGAGTTTGATTACTTGATAACTAAAAAGAATGAAATTGATCGTTTTCAACGAATATATTGCACGATGAATCCATTTGAAATGTCAAACTCATTTTTGAACCAATGTAACCTTGTCCCAGGAGCTGTTTAAACTTGCCCCACTACATGGAGCGAATACCACCCTCTTGACTTTGGTTAACGAATGAATTTTTTAGGGACTACTGATTATTTATGAAGAATGAATAACCTAAAGGTATGCGTGTAATTTCTCTGAGTATATTGGCGTAATATGAGTCTAAAACGTTTTCCAAAGAATTGGACTTACTGTCACTTATTCTAGCGGTCAAAATTTCACTTATTGTATTGATATATGTCACTTCAAGCCGAGCACGTCGAGATCGAAATTATGTCAAGTGCCTATCCTCAAGGATAATGTTACCCTGGAGGAAGGCGCCTTGCACGGGTCTCCCCCATTCGTTTCCGTGTTGCTCTGTGCGCGATCTTAAAATAACGTAAAACTATAGAGAAAGTAAAATTTCGTCAAAGAGCATAAATGAAATTCATTTCCATTTGCTGTAAAGGATTTTCGACTTATAGTACATTACTGCTCATTGTTAAAAAAAATGGTGAAGTAAAGCTGCAAAAATAAAATACCTAAATCCATTTATATGGTGCCCGGACTCGCATGATGTGCAAAAATGGAGAAAATCTATTAATAAGAGATGAAACTCACTATAACGAATATGTATATCACTTCTCAGATAGAATTTCCCTTTTCATCCATCTGCAAATGTGACCATCGTCACTTTTCGGCCAATTGACGACACAACTGAACATGAACAATTCCTGGTTTACTTTCCATGGTTAGAGGAGAAAACGTCACATCTTCGCGGTATTTCGTGAATATGGGTTAGCACAATTTTTTTGGCCACTCCGTGAAACCGGTTTATATACCGGTATACCTCTTTAATAACGCAAAAAAACATTATGAAACATCATGGCGGACTTGGAGATTAGGGATTACGAGGGAAGAGGAGGAATAAATTAAGTTGGAAGCTCGTTTGAAATGTCGCTGAATATACATTAACTCTCTCGTTATGGTAAAAATATGCGGGTCACCCAACACTCAACGAGATGTGAAATTTATGCAGTGAAAGTGAAAGAAGAAATGAAGATTTTGAGATTCCCACAAAACGCCATAAACCCGTCGCTATACGCAAAATTTTACTGAAAAAATCATTCTGTACTTAAGAATTTTTTCCAACTTTTTGAATCCATGCAGAGCCATTCTGCTGCATCCAATAAACTTCACTGTTTAAAGGCATGCAATTTTGGATATGTGTCAGTTTGGAATAAATATTTCGAGCTCTATCGAGTCACTGGAAGTAAATGACTCTCCCTGGGAAGTTTTGCCTCCTACGAGGCAATAATTTTTTTAAGCCTTCATTGAACTTGTAAAAAGACGATGAGCTTCATGCGCTGCTAGGAAAAATATTGCTTGAGCTGAGCAACTGTTCGGCATAATCTGCTTCGAGCGAACGAATAGATTGACACCCGCATTACGCTCGTGGCCGCTAGAGACTCGGACGCTGCGCTAAACAATTGGCTCTCGGACTCAGCTCGGACGGAGTCCTATAGGTGGGACTCATTCCAAGGCGCGCATTCTCAGTTTTCGTAAAAGGCTTTTGCTCTAACACTCTCGCCACACAGAACTTTTGGGGTTACAAGTAGATGTTTTCAGGATGACACAAAAGGCATCATCATAGGCCCGAACAATAACTCTAGGTCCGGCATCCGAGGTCATGAAATGAAAGAGATACTTTACCAAACAGATAATAAATAGAATTATTTTTTTGCAGAACATTAAGCACAATAATAAAAATAAGATCATAATCAAAACTCATCGAACACCTTAAACTCTCTTTCGTATTAAACGGCTGGTGTCCTAACACCCCCTGCCACTCGCTTATCGAGGCAGCCTGCGGGATGATATGGAAAATGTAGCACTAAAATTACCCCCGGACAGAGTGAAATTTCGGCGCGTGGGCGCGCCTTTCAGTTTATCATCTGGATAGTGGTGGGCATGTGCGACCCCGGATCCAAGCACTTGCTCGATCGCGTCAATCCTCGTTTAGGACGATCGGGAGAGGAGTTCAACCAGGTCACCGTGCTCTGTTATAACAGAGTGAACTCATTTCGCCGGAAACTGCGATTAAAAATTGAAGAAGAGAGCTTTGCCAAATGAGATAATAGGCACTCAGGAGGACCTCTATATTTATTATGAATTTCGTAATGGTTTGAACTACATAGGCAATCGCAATGGAAGCATTAAAAATCATCCGTATCAATATTACTCATGTCGAGGCAATTGAGATCACTCGCATCTTCGTAAAAATAAAAGTCATCTCGTCGAGGAGTTATGGAGGTCGCGTATCAGTGAAAAGATATATGTATTACGCGTTAAAATAGGGCACTGCGCCAGATCTTGGGCGAACCTTCCTTCCCCTTGGATTGTGACCCACAGTGCGGTGCGTGGTACAGCCGCTTTTTTAACCTGGATAGGTCACGGCGGCCGTTGGTGGGAGGAGCATTTTGGGGAGATGATTATTGGTGCCGCGAGGAATTTCCATGCACTCTTAATTTCCTTGAATTCGCCGCAAAGAAGAATCGTATGTGGCGTATCTGTTGATGCCAGCAGGAAAAGAGCCATTCGCATGCAGGAGTTCAGATATCAAGTTATTAATCTAGAAACCATACAATCGCAATCGAATTAGAGATATCTTTCTTGATGAGAAGATACCTAGTGTCATATTTTTCGATAGCGATGACACGATTATCTAGGATTAAGAGACATGGGGAGATAAAAGATGGCTTTCCCTTATGTTACACGGTGTACAGCCTCTTTTCTTTCTATTTTCACTCCGTTTCTTTTTTCTTTTTCTTGGCCTCAATTCTTTAGGGATGATTAACGTCTCGGAGTACATATAGGTCTGAGAATGATATGCAAAAGTTTTCGCCAGCGTATCGTTAAGTGTATTTATAATATATTCGTCAGGACTGTCAATGATAATGGTTACATTAAATTGATACATAAAGACATGAAATATTGTTAGAATGTTTTTTTACACTAATGACATAAAAAATTATGAAAATAATTCAATTTACATAACGTAAAAAAAATGGACAAGCAATTTTGCATACACTATTTCCAAAAAAGTTTTATTAATTGCAACTAAACTATGTGCCCTTGCAACAATTTATTAACAAACCTTCGACTTCGGCAATGCTCAAATTTAATATTATGGACGTCATTTTTAAAAAATATTTAGATAAATGATTCATATCTCTGAAACAAAAACAAATTCAAGTTAAGGTCAGACATTGACAATTTCAGTAAAATTTATGTTTATTTAATAAATCCAAATTGATGGTAACTATGATATTGTATGTACTATGATACTAGTTTTATTGCACTTTCACGTTCTTCGCTAGTATTAGAGCAGCATTTAGATATGCGAATATCACGCAAAAAAATATGCAGTGGTGTGAGGAAGCAGTGTCATTTCTACCATCCCCTTTCTTACGCAGCATTTGTATCATGTCCAGCTAATCTCCACGAAATGGCACTCACATTTCCCTTTAAAGAACACTCTACAGAAATAGCTGACACACTCGATGCTTACACCAATTGTATCCCTTCACCCGTTTCGATAGAAATATTGTCATAATGAAAGACAAACAAAGGTACTGAAGTACCCGAGCGTCCGACGGCATGGCAGTTTAGGGATGCAGAAAACAAGATCTCCCAAAAATTTCAGACAACATTTCAAAGACATGCTTCGTTACGAACATTTCAGCGCTTGCAACGCTTAATAACAGGCAGTACCTCATACCAATACACTGGATTCATTTTTATGATCGAAGACTGGAGGAATATTTCATAAATTCACTTATTTATTACAAGAAAGAAACAATTGATGTATTCAAATGTGAAGGCAATGGACATCAAATCATGATAAACGATGCTCTGGTGGAAATTATCGTAGGGGTTCAGGTGGAAGGGAAGAGAGGCGAGGGAAGGCATTTGGATGGCATACGGCTCCTTGCTTATATGGTCAAAGGTCCATCACTTCTCCACCCTCTCTCCCAATGGCCTCCCCTCCGATCATTCGCACAAACTCCCCTCGCGAAATAAAACGAGACTCCTTACTTGAAGTGTTTTGTGTCGGTGTTTGATACATCGCTAGCAATCAATCACAATCCTGAGATAGATTTGACACAGCTCTAAATTGCATTCTACTATCTGCTATTCTTTTCTTACATTGACGTATTTCTTCGCTTTTACATTCTTTATAACCTTCCTTATGTAGCTCACTCGTTCCCGTCCCTTGCCATTCTTCCCTTCCACCTGTCTGATTGCTTTTATCTGGTCGTCATTATGTGGCCAACTAAGTCTTCTGCTCAAGGTTTTTAGGAGTCTTCTCTTATCTCCCTCTCTTCTTAGCACTTCCTCGTTACTTACTCGGTCGATCCATTTTATCTACATCATTCTTCAGTAGCACCTCTATTTCGAATGCTTCCACTCTCGACTTCTCTGCTGCTGTCAACGTCCAAGCCTCGCTCTCGTACGGAGATGTGCTCCAAATGCAGCGTTTCGTAATTATCATCATCAATGCGTCGTTCATTATTTGTATTTGGCTTTGAATGGAAAATGGCAATGTCTTGGACGCTCAGAGACCGATGTCTCACCCCGATCGCTATTTTTTTCAATTACGCCTTTTCGCGTGAGAGTGCGTACGAGGCACGAACGGACGATTGGAACTGCGAATTGTAAATCGTAGCGTGCAAAAATTAATAGTTAGAATGGAAATCTTATATAAAAAAAACTCGCTTATTTACTTTATTTATAGGTTTGAATGAAATTTTAAAGAGCTGAAGGCACCGCCAATCGTAGATGTCATGACACTGGGAAGTACTGATCCCTACGTCGTATCCATTTTCTTAGAAGCTCGGTTAAATCTGTGAGCGTAGCACTTTGTAGCACATTGGCCTCATAAAATGCATGCATTAAAAAGACGCTGACTAGGGTGGAAACAACATAATTATATAGTTTCGAGTATCTTAAGCAATGCGCGATGATCCGAAATGAAAGCAGCTCTGTCCAGAGGTGTACTGGGTGCTATGTAACTATACCTACATGCAACCCCCCAAGCCGCCTGAGTAGTGCCGCGGAGGGAGTATTGGGGGGGGGGGGTCAAAAGGCGCTAGCCGATACAAATAAAAGAAAAGCAGTGCCCGACTACAGATGTTTGACTGCAGACTCTCTCCTAGTATTTAATTAAGTCCATTATTGCTAGTGGTTAAGCGAATTCCTTTAACTTTCTGTTAAGAAAATATCTCTCATATTATATCGTTTCTGTTGGACGTATAAAAGTAGTTGGGTACTATTTTTATGTTCTCCGTGTCGCCCTCAAGGTGTATTTTGCTCAACTAATTGTTATCCTGTTAACTTTTCCGCTTTGACTGAAATGCACGTGGGATATATGTTGGAGCTTATTCTGGGATTAAAGGCCGCTGCGGTGGGCGCGCGTGCTGACGTGTGCGTGACGTATCTACGCGTGAGCCGTCCGCAATTGGCGCCGCTGTCTCTTCCTCCTTTTGTTTGTGGCGCTCCGAGGCGACACCAATTAGCACCTGTCATTTCCTCCCATCGACTAATCGGCCGCGACTCGAAAACCATTGTCAAGAGTGTCCGTCCGTTGTTCGAGTGGTCGGAGAACATTTATGGGGCGAGGATCTTCAGATTCGGCAGAGGCCCTCTTGCGTCGTCAATTAGTGTACGAGGCCCGTGCCTTCCTAATAAAAAAAGATCGCCCCGTTTATGATCCCTTGGCTCACAAAGGAGAGACATTGACATATCGGTGGGGTGGAGTGTGGCGCCTCTCAGAAGGAGACAGCTTTTGCATGAATTATGTTTACAAAGAGCCGCTAAGGACCCGACGACGACGTGCAAGGCTTACGTTGCTTGAACTATTCATAACAGGTATCGTTCAAAACGATATGGATAATATTATGGTAGAGCCTCACAATATTTCCATCATTACAACAGGAACGTTAAAGTATGAGAGATATTGTGGAGAGCGGATTGCCGTAGGAATTCCCTGTTCTCCCGAAAACAACGGAATTAAATGAATGCCAAGCAGAGCGAACTTATGACCGAATCACACCAAACTTACTTTTTGTGCAAACGGCTGGTGGCCTATCACCTCACACACGTCTCTTGAGGAGTAATGTACCGGGGTACAGTTTTCAGATAGTGTCTCATTGGACAGAGCTTCCCTCGAAATAGATGCAGAGGGTGGTGTAAGTGAAGTGACAATGGTCTGTGTTGCCGTGGAAACTTATTGGTTATCCCACTCCGAAATCTTGTCCTCCTTCGAATTACATCCAAATAAAAGATCCTAAGTTTAACTTTCCTTCGCTTTTCCATCGACGGTTATTTCCTTTTAGACGATACTTCCCTTTCACGTTTCAGTATTTATTTCCCCCACCAGTGATTTTATACGTTCACTTCCATTTCGTCTTCCTCATTCCTAGCGATCTAATTTTAGTACCGACTCCAGAAACTGTAGAACACCTTTTATTCTACCCATCCCTTCTCTTGTCCTCTCCTCCACCTATCACGCTTTCACCTTCCTTACTGCAAAAAACTTTTACTTTCGCAATATGGCTGACATGGCCTCCGTGTTTTTCAATTTTCAGGAAACCAATATCTTCTTGTGTCTATCACATATAGTTGCTTGCATAATACTTTGCTTTTAGTGCATGGTTGGTTTAAATCTTATTTTGAGCACATTACGGTGAAAATGATCTTTAATTTTCAGGGTGAAAGAAAAGAATAATGTGTATGCCCTAGTATCGGTCGCTGCCTATTGATATCAGATGATGGTAAATGACAACACAAGATATCATATGGATGGAATCACATTCCCCTTGTACAAAGTTTGATTTAAATGTGCAACTTGGAATTGTGTATTTGGTTAAGGTGAAATAAATTTATTATAATTATCGTTTATTCACAGTGAAGGGCCAATTATGGCTCGTCTCCATATTTTAGTGAATGAGTGAGTAATACGTGGTTACGGGGGGGGGGGGGGCACTGCCATTCCCTGTCCTACCTATCGTCCTCGCGCCCTCAATAGCCATTACTCCCACTTCAAAGGCGTCGTTCGTCTCCGATGGGATGCGCGCAAATCGTCATCACTAGAGGGCCAGCACACAATACCCTCTCGGGATTCGGCGTTCCATTGGGGTGTGTATCCCAAGGCCTCTGCTTCCTCGTCATACGACCTCTTCCTATAAGGAAGGCCTTCTTAAGGCCGTTTTACACGGTACACGGAATTGCGCAATCTGACGTACGTGCGAAGGCGCAATCAAAATTGCGTCGTATAAAGCGGTGAATTGCTAGAACACATGCGAGAATGCGTCGATGCGAGACAGCAAAATAGCCCCTGTTCTAATTTCGTTCATGCGTTCGCGCAATTCCACGCCATTTTAGAAACCAATGCAGCTCTAACCTGCGCAATTCCGTGCCCCGTGTAAAACGGCCTTTAAAAGGACACCAGCACCACCTTACGCCTTCTGTGTGGGTCTAAAGCCACGCGATTGACACCTAGTCAGTTAGTCGCAATGCACATCTCAATCTGTTTCCTAATAATTAGCTTTTGTGGATTGGTCAAAACTTTCGCGGGCCACACGGAAAAAAAAGTTTAGTTAGAACAATCGAATTCTGATGAAATTTATCAAACTTTTGGGTTCATATGGCACATTAAAAAATTCAGTAATTATTACCAAACCAGTTTGATAAATTCTATCAAACTGATTTGGTAATTGTTACCGAAATGGCTACAGCAGTTCGATAAAAACTATCAAAATCGAAAGGGTAATAAAATCGACGTAGCGTGCACATGTGAAAGATTTTCAACCCAGAAAACACTATTATGATTGAAAATAATAAAATTAGGAGTTTGGCGTAAGTTTCTGCAAAAGAAATACAAAAAAAAAGTGGAAAAATAACAAGGCTGCATGAAGCATTGAACGTGGGCCCTCCGCGTGGTAATAACGGACTCTAACAACTAGTCGAAATCGGTTGTCATAATAATTGCTAACTTAAACGCTATAATATATTATTATTGTAGCTATTTAACCTTTGTTTTGAAATGTGAATAAGGTGTGACTACAGTTTCGCTTTGTATGCTAATGAGGAATACTTGATGCACACAATTGCATTACGTAGTTACTCCATATGAATATCTAGTGCAGATGCGCAAGAAAACTTTATTTGCAGGCTTATTACATCGATGTAGAGATGGCTTTAACGTGTTGGGTGATATCCTTAGCATGGATTGGGTCTAGTATCACGGCTTTTATCACATGTTATTAAACATGATCGCGAATGATTATACCTCAGGAATACCTCTAATTAAAGTTTTAATGTGTCGAAATACACAAACATCTCCTTACAGCTTTAATATCTATGATAATATGCGATTCAATCAATGTCTTTGATTCACCAGCTAGCGGGTAGTATTGCAATTTAAAGCAGGAAAAAACAGAAAAAATGAACGTAAACAAAATTAAAACGTTATCGCCATCACAAATAATGAAAACAAAATCATTTCTACCAACTTATCTTTTATGTAAGGCCTGATTAAGAATCTTTCAACTGCAAATGTGCATTGGTATAAACATAAGAGGAACGATAGACCGTTCGATAGATTACGAAACACTTGGTAAATTCTATCAAACAAAATTTGCATAGCAATGTAGAGTTTGATAATTTTTACCAAACAAGCAATCACCTTCGTAAAATTAATCATAACTTCGATAAAAGTTATCAAACTCAGAATCGTATTGAATTAATTCGGTTATTTTTACGAAACTCTTCCGTACAATTGACCAAATTATGCAATACCAAAATGTTTGATGAAATATATCAAGAGCTCACGCTAGCGTTTGGTAAAATAAATCAAGTGCTTAATAATTTGCATCAAAGTTTAAGTATATTTAACAAAAATACTCCCTATCACGCCAGTTCGATAGTTTTAATCAAATCTTTTTTTTCCGTGCACGATATCCAATCGATCTTCTTTTTGGGTACATCAGCCTCACTGCTTGAAATATCTGCCTGTGACATTAGCTTTAGCTCCTTCAATATCACAGAAATGGCAACTCAAATGACATAATATTTTCAATGAGCAGTTGAAAAGGTTTTACGACGCGTTTGACTCACTATAAAGATGAGAAGTTGCGGTGATCATTTCCCAATTCAGACCGCTGAAAATACTATTAAATTATGTCTCTATTCCAGCTTACGATCATAACTCATGTTGCCCATGTGTAGCATGAATAGTATTGTTGTCATTTTATGATATTAAATAAAAATGAATGCTATCATTTCTATGGGATAAATTTTACGTTTTACGCTTAAAGGAAGTTGAGTTATGTTTTGAGGTAGTAATCGGATTAAGGTGTGTACTCAATGTGCCGTATGACGCATAGCTTTGAACCACTATAGGCCCAAACATTTTAAGACTTTACTATTTCCAAAAATACAGAAAATAAGAAGTGTTACATTGAGTTGAGATTTTCGGTAGCGATTTCTGTATTCGTAGTTAAGCTTAACCTGAGTGTATGAGCCTTAGTTTTTGGCCCGCTTTAGGGGTGCAGAGGTCGGGAAAAAAATGTCTAATGTTATGTTAATTTTCGCAGAATACCTTTCAAACGTATGGAGTAGCCTGTAAAAATATGAGTGCAACCTAGCTCGTGCTGTATTTTTTTCTAATCTTTGCATATACGCCATATTTTTCTCAAATTATCAGTTTTTTTAGGTATCGCATTGCCATTATTTTTTCCTGTTAAAATCTTCGTTCAATTCTTACTTTGAAAGTACATACGTATTTCAATTTCGAACCGTTGTTATATTTTTTATTTCTATTTTAGCGTATTTATGTTTGGGATACATACTTGGTTGGAGGTCACACCATCTGTACTAATATTTACGTCTTAAGTTAATTGTGATAAGTATATTTTTGACCATCACGTGGTGCACCTTAGACTTGCTTCATCCTGGTGATTCTATCATCATACTTATCGATAGGTGGATCGCACGGAATGATGTAGGAACATTTAGCTGTCATGTATGTACTATTAAATATATTCATGTAATCCACATTAATTTTCATGGAAAAAAATCCCCTGAACCGGTAATCGAACTACAGGCCCTTGGCATTCCGGGGCAGACCACTACGTTGCCCAGGATCTTTAGTTCCCATGGCAATATTAGTGAGGTTCTTGGTAGTAGACGTTAGGGTCTTGCGGTCCTTCATGTATGGCAACGTGGTTCGATTCCCGGTCCAGGGGAATTTTCACTCACTGAATTTAATGTGAATTTCACTGCCCTTCGCGCAGCAGGCTTGTAGTGTACCGCACAATTAATTTGAAGAAAATCAAATATATCGTGCCATTAACCATAACTGCTTGTAATTAGGGGAGTAATTAAATAAAATATAATGATAACCATGCTTATTTAATGACGAAGCAGTGCGCTTGCGGAGTACCTTTTGCATGCTGATGATTAGTCACCCCCTGCCAACTACCCGAGAGATTCCCTGCAAGGTATTTTGTTGATGCAGATGTTCAGCCTTACTATTATTTGCAGAGGCACTTGCAGCACTCGGGACCCCCTCTTATGCCCTAGGGTAATTGCCTCCCCCTCCTCCTGATAACGAGCACTGCCCTGCGTTCGCCACCGATCGGAGATTTCCACTTGATAGTCATTTGTTTCCTCGTCGGCCACCATTCGCGCCGATGTGGGATTCACGAGAGTTGGCAATCTCCAGTTGGGATTACGGCGAGCGGCGAACAGCAGATAGCGCGTGACGCAACAACACCTCCTCCCCCACCCCATCCCCTCGTTGCCATGGCTCCGCCAATTACACCTCCAACCCCCATCATAATTCCTCCAACTGGCTCCCTCTCATTTGAACCCGCTAAGTCTCTCCTTTTATTTTATTATTATTTCCCCGAGAAAAGCGTTCGGCGCCTTCGCGATTTAGTAGTAACGGACGTGGCGAACGGGGGATTGAGGGAATGAAGCTGTGGCGTGTGGGTCTCTTTAGTGACGCGAAGAAATGACGCTGAATAAATATTTAAATGAGATAAAGAAAATGAGGACTCTCCACAGCCGGAATACAAAGCAGCGAGAATAAGGTCGGGTGCGCAGTATGCTCTTCAATTGTTTTGTTTTCGTCGCCTGTCGTGGCCGTGTCAGGGTCCTGTCTTTGGCTCGTGATCACGCCGATTCGCAAGTCTCGTGCGAAAAAGCGCCGCTTGTATTTTAGGCGCCTCCTTCCCGCTTGCCTTCCAATGCATCCAGAGTGGGGAGTTAAGGCCTGTTTACACGGTACGTTAACATGTTCGGGTTAATGTCCAAATGTATGAACGCGAGAATGGACGCCAAAATGCACTGTGCAACCACCCAACTTGTGCGAATGCATGCACAGAAAATAAAACCTGTTCTAGTTTGGTTCATGCATTCGCACATGTTACGTTCCGGTCCACAAAAATCATTCGTGCAAACAGACATTAACTCTAACGTGTTAGTGTATCGTTTAAACAGGCCTTTAGGATGGGAAACATCACATTACCGTATAATAGCAATCTTAAATGCTTAATTTTGACTCGGCGTTGTATAAATTACTTTTCATGGAGTAGTGCTAATACCAAAGGCAGTCATAGCTTTAATAACTAACCGATGAAAATACTTTATCCGTTGAGTAAAGTTTTATTGTGTTCCAATGTTTGTGTTAGATGGAGTGATTCACGCTTGGAGGGAGCTCACACCACCTGCACGAATGTGTATGTCTGCAGTTTTTACTTTTATCAGTAAACGTAATACCTTTTTCGAAAATCATGAGGTTCGCATGTGGACTACCAATTGATTAAGCATCCCCTGCCAAATACTCGAGAGCTTCGTTGTGGGGTATTCAGTTGATGTAGATCCCCACTCTTACAATTATTTATGGAGTCACTTACAGCATTGTGTGAAGGGTGGCTGACAATCAAGGAGCGCCGAACACTCGCAGTGCTGCAAACCGGGTGGAAAATTTGGAAGCACCGTGTTCCATCCTATTACAACCACAGCAGCATGGCTCTGCTCAGCGATATCCACACGTGGAACACGCGACATGGAGGAAACAAATCTCTGGTCCCAATCCATAGGACCTCGCGAATGGCGGGATCATTTATTACATGCACCTTTGCCCGCTCATTTAAAGCCCTGTCGGATGACCACAGACGCGACTGGTCAAGGACCAAGGTGATCCGACAGCTGGCAAAAAAATACAATGTGGCCTAACTACATAATAATATAAATTATCTACCATCATATTAATTTTTTACTGATGACAGTATTCCTACATTTCCGTATTGATAACCTTGTAAAGAGAGCCCTGGTCCAGAGGAAGAGGGGGCCGGATTGTGGGCTCATCTGGGCCAGGTAAATGAAATAAATCAGATCAGATCATTGTGGAGTGTATGTAGGTCCTTGAAAACGCCGCGGTAGCGGGCAAACGGGCGTAGTGTCCCAACTTCTCTATTCCTCTTGAAAAACACGGTTTTACGCAACGAAGTCCCCATGATTATGGCATTCCCAAGTAAGAGAGGACGTCAATGATTCTTGTTTTTCTCTCCCTCATATGAGTCGACGTGAAAGCGGCTCAGCATCAGGCGTACGGGGCGATATCATGCGTCACGGATACTGGTTTCACGTTTTGACAACGCTGAACTCAAAAACCTCGAGTGTCGGTCGCTCTTCACCGCGCAAGGGAGCAGTTGAAAACCGTTCAGGCCCTCCAATCACGGCCGAATCTCATGCATTATTGTAAACAGGAGTATGCGCGGAATTCAATTGAAATAATACTGCATTTCTACTTGAAAAAATGGCATGGGATCCACGTAATCTATCTTCCAAGTCTAAATCTTATCCAAAAACACTTTTAAACGTAAAAACTGATTTCCTATCTGAATACTCCTTTTCTTTCCTTGTAATATTTTTTTCATTAGGCATATGTGCCTCAGAATTTCATATAATTGTTTGGAATACCACATGTACTCCATGCATATTCATATATTGCATGAAATATCGTATCTCCACTCGTAACAAATATTTTAATTATAGGAGTGATTGTGTAATAATTCGTCATTTAATTCATTAGCGAACTTTAGCAGCGCAACAAAGACGTTTATCATGAAACGGAAAAATTATGTAAAGTGTCACCCACTCAAGCATATATCATTTGAATGCTGATAGTATTCATTCGATTACTCATATATTCATGGTGGTTGAGTTTAGTGGAGTACTCACGTATTCATTTCGGTGTTCCTTCCGTTACCCGAATCACAATGAGCACACAATTTTGGCGCGCAACCACTGCATTGGCTCGGATGACAACAATGGGCGCCCTGACAACATCAAAACCCGCGAGGCCCTTTCAATCGCCGCATTTGCCCTCGCCTTAATTATGGTCCGTCGCGTCGGTCAGCAGTCTCTTGCCTTCCGGACCAGTCGTGTGGCATCAATCGTGAGCTAGTCAAGGAGATCGGTGACTCCATGTGCATAAGCCCTTTCTCTTCATCAATGCCGCCGCTCTGTCCTGGTCTCTTCATCGGTATGGATGGCATTGTCATCAGCCCCACTCTCCTGAATTCAAGCCACGCCGAAATCCGCCGCCCTCCACTCCGAACCACACGTTCGCACAACTGAACGTGGCGGGAGAGAATAAGGTGTAGGCGTGTGATCAAAGGAGAAAACCAGTGAACTGCCCTCCCGACCCTAATTGCGTGACATCATTGGCCTGATTCTCAAACCAGCATGAGAAGCCCTGATCACAATAGATAAATCACTTACGACGCTAATTTTTCGTTTTTACATCACAAACTAGTAGTTTCATTTGAATGGTTGCACGCTCGTGTCCGTAGCTCTCTCCTAGTCTCTGGTCTGACCGCGTGTCTTTGTCCTGTGTGCTTGGTCTGTGCCGGTAAGCGAGCGCGTTTCCTGCTATGGAATCACCTCGAACCACACTTCCCGGTGATGGCTCGCACAGTAACTAGTAGATGGAGATAACCTCTTCCTACAACAGCCATAGATCTCGTCACCCGGACGCAAACTTCTACATTCGCCTGTGGCTTAGACTGAGCTTTCTGTGAGGATTTTGAAACACTGTGGATCGTTTTGCTTGAAATGCCGATGGACTTTGAAAAGGTGGATTGTCTTAATGCATATTATATGAGGACAGGAAAGAGTTTCGGGGGGGGGGGGTATTCTGGACTGACTGAGGAGAGTGTGGGAGCCTAGTGGGTAATCTACTGCTCATAAACTCTGTGGTTCAAACCCCTTGTCAGGTATGCATACAATTCATGTCAAAAATCCTTCATGTGTTCGATGGCCCAAGAAGAGGGACTGGCTCTCCAGGAATGTGTTGTTAAGGAACCTTTCGCTTAGTCCGTAATGTGCTAACCTGACTTACCCAAACCAATCTTGGTGTTTAATAACTCAATGAATGGGTGATGGTAGTATTAGTAATTAAACTTTTTGTATTAATATTGCACTTTGAAGGAAAATAAACCAATTTCCGTCTGTGCTCACAATCGCTGAACTTGTGTGTTAATGAATCTGTGTTGTTGATCACTCCAGGTTCCTTACAGGTCCTTAGTCTTGAGCGAGCTCAACCCTCTCTTAAATGAGAGAGAGAGAATATAAAATGTGTCGCAGGCGCGAATCAGGTCTCAAATTGCATCATTTTGGCGATCCCTCCCTCCCCTCTGAGATCCAAGTGGAATTTTATAAATACAAGGGGACATTAATTGCACGCTGACTCCAGCCAGCGAATTATCGAGTGATCAATCAGTCTGCTCAACGGAGTCGACCCACGCTCGCCTTTTCTTCTTCGTGACTTTCTCGAGGCGAAGAAGTGACGACTCGGTCGTAAACGTGGCATGAGAGGGAAAGGCCAAATGGGCTCTTTTTATACTAATTTATTTTATTGCCAATGCTGTAATGCCTTCCGGTCAGCCTCTCCATTGTTGCAAACCATACGCCATCAGTTGTTTATCGCCAACAATAGAGAGTATGGCCCGGGTACCAGCACGACAGCAATTTATGAACATCAAACGGCGGCTAAACTTGGGATTTTTCTTAAATTACTGTCGATTGGGATTGAATTTGAAGATTTTTCGATCCGTTTCTTACGTCTCCAGCTATTTATGGCGAAATATAGTCGACTCTGAACATTTCGCAGATAAGTTTGTGACGCAACGAACTCTTGCTAAGCGGGTCACTGCTTCTCAGTTCCTCATCGGCCATTTTCCATGTGCCTCGCTTGAATTGTTGTTGTTCTCTCTTGTGAGCGATAACTTTCTTCGATGAAATGTCCTCCCTGAATGGGCAATGTCATGGGGGTACCTTTTTTCGTCCTAACACATTTTTCCCTTCAGGCACAGAGTCATTTTAATGAATCGTTATCTCGGTTCTTGGTGAACGACCCCATTGTCTTGTTATTTTCCTTATCCTTTCTTGCAAATGCAATGCATTAACTATTGACGCTGGCGGTGAATTTTTGAACGGCGATACTTTTCACGAAATGGACACCATTAAGAAGGGAAAAATGAAAAGAAAACGATAACAGAGTTATTTCGGCGAAAAAACGAAAGTGTTTTCATCGGAGTGAATATTGATCGCTGGGTGAGTTAATAAATATTCAGTCGTAATGAGCCTCCTCTCGCTTTTTACGACCTTTGAAGCAAATGTCGGCTGTCGACGTGACCCCAAAATACATGTCCACACACGTCACCCCGAATTCGCTGGCCTCATTGGAGACTTTGACGCCCGCGGAATCAGGTCGGCAGCATGGGCTACCGAATGTGGGCGGATTCCTCTCCGCCGACCGCTAATGACGTTCGGAACAATGAGCGATGTAATTGTCACGAAAATGTCAACATATATCTACACCTTCCCCGCAAGCTGACTCAATTGGCATGCATTAGGACACAACCCGTAGACAGACGTAATGGAACTGCTCTAACGAAGTTCTGCCTTGCATTTATGTAATTCCTTTATTGTTCGGGGGAAGAACGAATTCCTCTACTTATCCGTTCGGCAAAACATCTCTCTTAATTTACCGTTTCCGTCGGACCTGGAAATATAAAGTGGGATTCTACTATGATGATCTATGAAAGGTATGTATTGACTATAGCTCAAGAAATCTAAGCATGGCGCGCAGCCTCCGAATCTCCATCGGCTCCGAACCTACGTAAATCGTTTAGCATCTCTGTAACGCCCTCTGTAAGCCCGTTGCTGTTTTGGACGAATCGTGCTGCTTTCTTTCGTATTTCATTAAGCTCACGGATTTAATCTTTCTACGCGCGGATCCCGAAGCTCACTGCATTTTCAAGGTGTTTGGACGAGTGCGAAATAGCATCTCTCTTTTACTTTTTCATCCCAAAATCTTCCCACAAAACCTTCGACGAACCCGAACGTCTTCAGGACTCTACCAAAAATATTTCTTATAGATGTACTTTATATATCGTCGTTCAAAGTAATTTGGCGTTCCAGGAAATGTGTTCTTTTTACAACACTAAAAGTCTCGAAATTTCTTCAGGCTATTGAAACGTGGTTACACGATACATTAACACGTACAAGTTAATTTGTAAATGCATGAACGCGTTAAGTGATCGTGAAAATGCACCGTGACACCACCCTTCTTGTGCGAATGCATGAATAGCGAATTAAAACTCTTCTATTTTTGTTTATGCATTCTCTTATTTTCCCCTGCGGCTCTCAAAAATCGTTCATCGTACGCGCTTATAGCCAGGCCATCAAGAAATTTACCTTTCTATGCGTAAAAAAGTTCAGATTGTGCCCCTCTTCAATTAAAGAATACAGGAAAAGGAGACTGAAGGGAAAATAATTAGCAGTGACCATGAATATTAAAATAGAGGATTCTTGCTAAAATAGAAAAGGATATGCTTTCGGCATATGACTTACTAGTGAGGAAAAAAACAAGAGACGCTAGAAAATTATTTTTAAAATCGAAAAAAGAGACAAGGAAAACTCGTGGGGGATAATTGAGTGAATTCATAACAAAAATATTGGGCGGATATTCAGACGACAACCCTAAGGCTCTCTGGTCGTACGCAAGAGAAAGTACAGGGAAATGTGTTACCCTAAAGTGTATTTAGTTTAAAATAATGGAGGGGATATAGTGACCAACAATCGAGATAAAGCTAATCTCTTAAATTACTTTTTTCATAGCATCTTAATTTCATGACAAACATATTAACACCTTTAACTCCGCTACGCCAAGAACAAATGCCGTCTATTTATAGTTCAATCAGTGGTTTACAAACGCAACTAAGACATCAATTAATACAAATAAATCTCCTACCACTGATCTCATTTCTGATCACGTGCATGATGAATCAGCATCAGGAATAGCTCCTTACTTGAAGATAATGTGTGAAAAATTCCCGACAGAATACACTATCTCTAACATTGAGAAACCGCGAATGTCACGCCTATATTTATGGGTAAGAAAAGAGAAAAGCCTATAAATCGAAGGCCAATCTCACTTTCTTCCATTTTTTGCAAAATCTTGGTACATATTATTTGATATCGATGGGCCTTCAAGATAGCCCAAATCTGTTGGCAAAAGAACAGCACGGATTTAGAAAAGAGAGGTCTTGTGAAACCGAGATAAAGCTCTGTGTTCATGATATCTTAGCCCCGGGTATGAAGCATATTTAAGCTGACGCTATACTTTTCGACTCCAGGAAAACAATAGATAAGATTCCACATTCAAACCTTCCTCAGGAGTCGGAAGCGAGCGATAGATAAGCTCATAATAGGTTTCATTAAAGATTTCTTAAACGATCGCGAACAGAGCGTTGTTTTGGATGTTCTTAGCTCGGATACTATATAAGTTACCTTAAGGGTACCTCAAGGAATTGTTACAGGCCCTCTTTTATTCCTTCATTATATTACAGAAATTGCCACCTCGGTCACGAGCAAAATGCACCTTTTCGAGGTTAATGTAGTTGTGAACGGAGAAATTGACGGCCTTTGCTATAGATTGATATCACAAAAGGAGCTCGCTGTCATAATTGAATGTTGCAGTACCTGGGAGTTAAAATTAAATGTTTGAAATTGTATGTTGACGAATTTTTGGAAAAAGGATATCTCTTCAAGAAGAATATATACAGCGTTCACGGGATCCAACTATCGAATTCCGAGTTCGTGAAATATTTTGTAATTATGCGATATATTTTATGATCGTGCGCATGTGGGGATTGTCTGCATTCTGACGATTGGTCATCCCTTGCCAAACACCGAAGAGGTGGGCCGCAGGGTGTTATGTAGATTTCTCCCTTTCCTAGAAAGTTTCTTGCATTCTCTCATGCTCTCTTACCTTGAGTTCATCTGTCCCAAGTACTTACCTCTGTATCTTCCTGGGGACTCTTTCTTTCATTTGTCCCTCTATTATATTCCTCACCTATTTGCTTTTCCTTTTGTCCTCTCCTTCTCTGGCGCATGGTGCTCCCCTCATCCCCTTTCCTTCCCCACCCCACCTCGTTCCTATCCCGTCCATTTCATATTCACCTGAACCCACGGCCAGCGTCTCCAACACTACTCGTCTTTTATTGTCACATTTTTCGATCGTTTTAGTGTACCCGCTGCTCACATAAATGTTTTCACACACTGTTTCCGCGTCGCCATCATAATATTCTGGGAGCAGGCCAGCGGCTTTCCAGTCATGAATGCCGTCTTAGCTTGGGATGTCCGACTCGTATGAAATAAGAGACCAGAAGTGTGCGGTTAGAGGAATACGAGGATGCCCTTCTACCGGCGATGCTGACATCAAACTAGAAATCAATAGAAAAGGCCAAGATGTGAACAGCTATCGGTTATACTTCACAATCATGATTACTGTGAAGATTAGGAAGGCTTCATCTTGCTTCAAATCACAGATATCATAAGCATGATCAGTCATAAATGGTTGGTGGCTGGCCACGAAAGAAGAAAGACGAAAAAATCGAGATCGGCAATATGAGAATAAGTTTACAGTATCATAACATTTTGAACAGCCACCTCATGCATACGTAGCTGTAAACTAGCAAATGTTAAATTATACTAAAAATAAAGAGTCTGGTTTTTTTATTTTAGAGGTGTAACATTTTACATTAGATGCTGTGACGATGATTGCAATAGTGTCAATTTAAAACATAGAAAAAAAACTTTAAACTGAGTAAGTTGAATGCACATGTAATTAACTGAAGAAACCAAAATACAAAAACATAATTTCGCATTAGGTGTTATCGTATATAGGCCTATTTAAATAATTCGCATTAAACTCTGTCAAAATTTCGATTCTGATTGAATCGTCAGAAATATAATCCCATAATTCTGTGGCATTAATATTAATATGCACCCCGGAGATTCATGTTGGAAGCAGGTTTTATGTTCCACTATTATAAGCTTTTTTCGACTCTAACACTATTCTTGTCTCCTCTTTGCAGCCTCTTCATCATGTCTTTCCTGATTCCTCGCATCTGGTTGCTGTACACTGCGTCGGCCGTCATGGGCTTCGGAGCGGCCATCATCTGGACCGGACAGGGAAACTACCTCACGCTCAACTCAGACTCGTCCACCATGTCTCGAAACTCAGGCATCTTCTGGGCCATGCTGCAAAGCAGGTGAGTACCCCAAACCCATGGCGACTTATTCTCATCCAGCTGGCATGGAGTGGAGCGAATTTCGGTCGCTACGCAGTAATCCAGCATCAGACCGCATGTTTACAGCCGGTTTTCTGGTTTCCCGAGAGTTATTCAAGCCAAACACATATAATCTAAGCTCTACAGTCCTCTCCTGGTAAAAGCCAATTTCAAGGGAAGCTGCTTTTCTCAGAGTCCAAATTTCCGAGCTATAGGTGCACATACTCCAAACATTTGTAATGCTTACGTCCTCCACTTGAACAGTTTCCCGTATTTGTGTTCAAACTACACACGGATATTTACGAATATTGGCTTAGACCCGGCAGGAACCTTTTCATTTAACACGTGACTAAAATGAGAGATACCACAGGAAGACCTAACTTCCTGCGATACCAAGTCACTTTACTCACGAAAGATTGCGCGAGTTTTTATGAAGGCCTCATCAGTTGATCATGTTTTAATTCTAAATGAAATGAAATTAAACTCAAATTCCAGTTTTATACTACCAATTATTAATTTGTTGCGCCGAAGGTCTTGCTGAACCATATTCACCCTAACCAGCCAGTTCACATAGCAATAATTTTTGTGCGCCAATTAATTTTTAGTGTGGTGTTTGTGTGGGCAGAAACTTAAATCTAATACTTTTTTGGCATAATTTGTTTGTGATAATTATTTTTTTCCTATTATATGATTTTTATTATTTTTGTATAGTTTTTGGTTTTCTCATAGCTAGGTAACTTTATTTTCCTGAATTTTGCTATTATATCCGCGGAACTTCTATGCAGCCTCGTATTTTCTGCTCACGTTGTATGTATTCATACCTGCAATGCCATGAAAGCGTTATGATTGTAAATAGCGCTGTATATTACCACGACCGCTGGGTAAAAGAGCGCGTCGCCGTGACGTACCGTAACAGCCACGTGATCCAGCGTTGGCTCTCAAATTTCGCTACTGCGCAACCAGGACGAGCGCTCGAAACCAATAGTGTATGATAATATACATCTTGGATGATTTTCCTTCCCTAGACTGAAATCAATCGAGTATTGGTCGCTGCGCACCGCAATGCACCATGGGAGCAGCAGAGGCCACGCTGAGGCTCGTCCGGGCACTCAAAACATGGCTGGCTCCCATTCATCGGGAAAATGCACAAAGTTCGATTGAAAGGAGAGTGAGGATTGCATTTTGGGGTCAAAAAATGTCGCACGGGATCCAAGGAACTTTTCTTGCAAGTTGCATTCTCATCCAAATAACTGGAGCTGAAAAATATATTCAAATCTACTTGATTTCCTAGTTTTTTAAATGGAGCGCAAATGTAGACGATGGCCTGATTGGCAATTTCTTGGCTTCGCTTTGGGGATGGAACTATCAGTGCTTATTTCTCTTCACGCCCGAATCGACCAAGGATCGACTCGATATCTCATTCTGAGAGCTCTAAATTTAGAATTTTCACGTCCAGATCCATGTGATTTGATAATAATGATGAATATTTTGGCCCACGCGATAAAGGTGACGTAGTAATATCACGACAACGGAGCCTTTTAAAGCGACAGACGTATTTTTTTATCGAAAATCTCTCGAGACTGACTCCGGGTCATGGACTGGAATTCTGGCGTCGCTTCGGCGAATGATTCCAGTGTTGCAGCACTAGTAGGTAGGTGCGCGCTGCCCATACTACGTTTCCCTTCTGATGTCTCTCCACTTTCCCACTGCTCAAGGATTCGTCTGAACAAAATCACCATTCGCCCGGTTGTACTGTACGCATGCGAAATTTACCCCATCATCAGAACAATGTGCAAAAATATCTTGAATCCTTTCAAAATTAATCAACCAGCTCCCTTCCTCGATCTCAGTAAATTAAACCACATATATCAAAAGTCAGAAACGCCCGGTAATTCCCAAACAAGCGGACTCCATTAATGTTATATTTGTTCATGAACTACTATCGGGTTTCCAGCCTTGTCAATATCTCAATGGCCTCCGACGTTTCGGCTCCCGACTCCAATACATTGAATACGGTGCCCAAATTGGGAGCCGAAACGTTGGAAGCCATGGAGATATTAACCCGACTGGGAACCCGAGAGCGACTGCTGAACAATTGAGAATCTCCGGGAAAGCACCGAGTCGTGATCGGCTGTGAGGTCATTGAACGAGAGTGGCTGGGAGGTCGGTTAACGACCGAACACTATCTCCAGGATGAACACACATTAAAATTATGCTCCTCTCCTATCCTCATAATGTCGTTTACTTCGTCAGTTCACGACCTTTTAATTTCATTATTGCGAGACTTTTGAAAGCTTGCGATCGTGCTCATTAAATACGGAAAATATCTAGTTCCGTTAGTTTATTTTTTCCCTAGCGCAGCGGTAGTAATAGGAAAACGCCCAAATTCCCAACGTATCAAGTGGACTAGGACGATGAAATGTATTTTAGTAGTAAGCCGCAGTGATAAAAATTCACAAAAAATATATTTAACGTGTAATATTTCAAACCCTGCCGCGTGAACGGCGGTGAAATACACAAGAATTGCCATGAGAAAAAATTCCGCTGGACCAAGAATCGAACCACGTACCTTTGGCTTTCTGGGCCAATGCGCAGACCGCTACCCAGGTTCTTTAATTCCCATGGCAATTATACCGAGGCTCATGGCACTAGGTGTTAGGCCCTCGCGGCCCATCAAGGATGGCAACGCGAGGGAGAAAGGACTTCCAAGAAGCCACAACCGGTTGAGAGCCTCAAACCTGAAATCTAAAGGTCCTTGGTTCGATTCCCGGTCCAGGGGAATTTTTTCTCATGGCAATTCTTGTATATATTTAACGTGTAAAAAATATATTTAATGAATAAATTCTCAGATTGCACATTATTTGGTAAGGCAATGGATACATGGATGTACGTTCAATTTGTTGCTGCTTTCACGAGAGCGACTGGTTCCTTCCGCCTCAAATATCACGTCCGCCCTTGCACTTCTTCTGTGCGTATTGCGACTCAGTGAGGAATGCCAGAATCGCGGCGAATGTTATCTCGTTTGGTGATTGGCGTGGGTGGCATCGGACGAATTTCCCTATATCGTTGGTCAATGAACGATCTCTGCGTGGCCTTTGATACGCTCGCAAACGTAAAGGAGGAGGAGGAGCAGCTGATATCTCGGAGACAGTCTAAGCTCTTGGTGGTGCTATTACGCGCCGTGCCAGATAGCAGTTTATGGAGGCACTGCAAAGTCAAGTTCAAGGACAAAGATCCCAGATCGTTTTGGCTCTTCTGGCCTATCCATCCGCGCCACGCCGAAAGTTCGTGTTTTTGTGGCTAACGGCCAATCCGGCAGCGTCCGTTGCATTTCTTGAAGTCGCATTTCTGGATCATGTTTCTCATTCGATCTCGGAATGGCTGCATGGTATGATTCAACGGGAGAAAGGCGAAGTTGGTTTCGCAGATGGATTGGGGTTGGAAATCCAGAGGTCGATGCTGCGTTCATTTGGTTCATGGATGGTTAATGGTGTTCATTTGGTTTTTATGATTTATTTTAATTATCTGTGTCTAAGGAACTTTCGGGAAACTGGGAGGTTGACTTTCATTTTGTTCAGGATTGGTTCAAATTTAAGATCCTTGCACACGTTTATCTTTCTAGTGTTCTATAATTTCCAAAAGTCTGTGTGAATCTATGCTAGAACTACCGTTTGAATGAATCGGGCGAATTTCTGGTTAAAACTTCGATGAGGGTCGGCATGCTATTCGCGATAAATTGTGCTGTCGCTGGAAGAGTTTTGCGTCACCGAGAGCCAATGAGGAAGGCTTGCGACGGAGATAGAATGCCTGGGCTCGAACAGAAGAAGCCCCAGCGGAAGGACGGAGGGCTTAGGAACCTCGTGTCCAACGATCGGAATTTTATCAGTACCGACAGTGGCTCACACGCCCTCTCTTTAATAATTATTCAGCTTTCGATTGGACGACTAGATGACTCCGATTCCGCAGGCACAGCAGATGCCATTGTTTTCCATTGTGACTCGGGTTCAAGTTCACGCGAATGTCGATTTTTTATGCAATTTTTTTCTCTTCAATGATTTTGTTAGAAAATATGATTTTATCCTCCCCATTAACACGTTTTTTTCGGATTATTTTCATCCTGTGCTTTCTCGAATGATACGTGAACTCTCATTGGCCGTATTCTCCTAATCAACACAATTTAGACAAGAATCCAAGAATCGAACTAAGATTCGCGAGAGAAAGAGAGAGGCGAGAGTGAGCATGATTAATTAAGCATGCGCGCTCTGCGACGGAGGGAAGCTGTGTCGTTCATGAGCTAATCGTTTATTTTGAAAGGTTCACTGCCATGAACCATACGAATTGAATAATAGCATTCGTTCCAAATGGTTGATAAAATCATGACGTTCATGGTCCATGTGATTCACATAAAATCGAGAAAAGAGAAATGCAATCGCGCGGAAAGGAAGTTGGTCTACTGCAATATTTTTCTCTTCGCCTGACGCGGTGATAGTTAAAAGAAAAATATGACTATAAAATTGCATAAGGAGGATTTCAGTGATGTAAAATACATATGTAGTAGTAAAAAAACATTTCAGACAAATGTTGACGTAAGTAATTGAGGTATAACATTTAAAATAGTAAAAATGCGTTGTTTGCAACTTTACATTTTCCTCTAGAAAATGTGCTCATAATATTCCAACTCAAGAATGTGTGTCATTTCTGAAACTCTCTTGTTTCACCGTGGACAGGTCGCGCTGCAGTACGAAGCTCAGTCTTCGATGGATTAATTGCGAGGCGCATCGCTTTTGGATCGTCTTTTCTTTCGCTTATTCGGTGTGAATTTCGATCGCCATTCTTCATTTGGTTCTCATGGATAATGGTGTTCGTCAATGAACGATTTGTCGGCATTAACCGAATCACATGACTCGAATCATCGACACGCGCCCGCCCACCTCGGCCGACGAGCCCCCTCTGAAGGCACATGGCTTTCACTCCTTATCTCCCCCCCCCCCCGTCCTTATCACCTCCCTCCCCTCTGCTCTTCAAGCGAGCGAAACTACGACCTCTATGCGCTGTGGCACCAACCACTCTGACAGTGCGTCTCTCTCCAAACAAAGATGCCTAGCTCTCGGAGGCCACTCTTATTTTGCTTGTGCTATCAAATACTTAAAATTATTGGAGCAACACTGACAACATCATCGCAGATCCTCACTTCTTTATTTACAGGTCCGATTCTCAACTATAATATAACGGAGTGATATTTTTTTCCAAAGAATGAATGAAAGAACTCTCTTTTAACCCAAACAATGAAGGACTTTCGTAATAGGACTGCAGTAGAGATTCAGAAGTCATTTTTCTCCATCGCGCAATTTCTTTTGCCTTATCACTAAAGTAAAGGTAATTAGCAATTTTCCCCAAATAATTTTATTTACGGCCGCTTTTAGTAGAT